>NC_085930.1:73321785-74637142 GCF_028885625.2 Pongo pygmaeus | reverse complement strand
GGAAAACTTCCCCAACTTTGCTAAAGATCTAGACGTCCAAATAAAAGAAGCTCAAAGAATGCCTGGGAAATTTATTGCAAAAGGATCATCACCTAAGCTCATAGTCATCATGAAGTCGCGATGAAGGGAAGAATCTTAAGAGCTGTGAAGCAAAAGCATCAGGTAATCTATAAAGAAAAACTCATCAGATTAACAGTAGAAACCCTACAAGCTAGAAGGGATTAGGGTCCTATCTTTAGCTTTCTTAAACAGAACAATTATCAACCAAGAATTTTGTATCCAGTGAAACTAAGCTTCATAAATGAAGGAAAGATAGTTTGTTTTTTTTTCCCAGACAAACAAATTCTGAGAGGATTCGTCACTACCAAAAAACCCAACGTATCCAGGCAACAACTAGCATGATGAATGGAATAGTACCTCACTTCTCAGTACTAATGTTGAATGTAAGTGGCCTAAATGCTCTACTTAAAGGAAACAGAATGTCAGAATGGATAAGAATTCACCAATCAAATATCTGCCGTCTTCAACACATAAGGACTCACATAAGCTTCAGGTAAAAAGATGGAAAAAGGTATTCCATGCAAATAGACACCAAAAGTGAGTAGGAGTAGCTACTCTTATATCAGACAAAACAGACTTTAAAGCAACAACAGTTAAAAGACAAAGAGGGACATTATATAATGATAAAAGGACTAGTCCCAAAGGAAAATATCACAATCATAAATATATATGAACTGAACACTGGAGGTCCCAAATCTATAAAACAATTACTACCAGATCTAAGAAATGAGATAGACAGCAACACAATAATAGTGGGGGACTTCAATACTCTACTGACAGCACTAGACAGGTCATTAAAACAGAAAGTCGGGGATTGTTGGCAAGATGGCCAAATAGGAACAGCTCTGGTCTACAGTTCCCAGTGAGATTGATGCAGAAGGTGGGTGATTTCCAACTGAGGTACCCAGTTCATCTCACTGGGACTGGGTCGGGGAATTCCCACCTCTAGCCAAGGGAAGTCATGAGGGACTGTGAATGGTGTACTGTGACCCAGATACTGCGCTTTCCCCACATTCTTTGCAACCCGCAGACCAGGAGATTCCCTCTGGTGCCTACACCACCAGGGCCCTAGGTTTCAAGCACAAAACTGGGTGGCCATTTGGGCAGACACTGAACCAGCTGAGGGAATTTTTTTTCATAACCCAGTGGCACCTGGAACGGTTCACTCCCTTGGAAAGGGGGCTGAAGCCAGGGAGCCAAGTGGTCTGGCTCAGCAGGTCCCACCCCTGCAGAGCCCAGCAAGCTAAGATGTATGGCTTGAAATTCTTGCTGCCAGCATAGCAGTCTGAGGTTGACCTGTGACACTTGAGCTTGGTGGGGGGAAGGGGCATCCACAATTGCTGAGGCTTGAGTAGGCAGTTTTCCCCTCGCAGTGTAAACAAAGCCGCCTGGAAGTTTGAACTGGGTGGAGCCCACCATAGCTCAGTAAGGCCTTTGTGGCCAGACTACCTCTCTAGATTCCTCCTCTCTGGGCAGGGCATCTCTGAAAAAAAGGCAACAGCTCCAGTCAGGCTTATAGATAAGACCCCCATCTCCCAGCATCATAGCACCTGGGGGAAAGGGCGGCTGTGGGCACAGCTTCAGCAGACATAAATATCCCTGCCTGACAGCTCTAAAGAGAGCAGTGGATCTCTCAGCACAGCATTCAAGCTCTGATAAGGAACTGACTGCCTCCTCAAGTGGGTCCCTGACCCCCATGTATCCTGACTGGGAGACACCTCCCAGTAGGGGCTGACAGACATCTCCTACAGGAAAGCTCTGGCTGGCATTTGGTGGGTGCCCCTCTGGGACGAAGCTTCCAGAGGAAGAAACAGGCAGCAATCTTTGCTGTTCTGCAGCCTCCGCTGGTGATACCTGGGCGAACAGCATCTTCAGTGGACCTTCTGCAAACTACAGCAGACCTGCAGTAGAGGGGCCTGACTGTTAGAAGGAAAACTAACAAACAGAAAAGAACAAAATCAACATTAAAAAAAAAGACGTCCACTCAGAGACCCCATCCAAAGGTCACCAACGTCAAAGACCAAAGGTAGATAAAGCCACGAAGATGGGGAGAAACCAGCATAAAAAGGCTGAAAATACCAAAAACCAGAATGCCTCTTCTCCTCCAAAGGATCACAACTCCACGCCAGGAAAAGAACAAAACTAGATGAAGAATGAGTTTGATGAATTGACAGAAGTAGGCTTCAGAAGGTGGGTAATAACAAACTCCCCCGAGCTAAAGGAGCATGTTCTAATTCACTGCAAGGAAGCTAAGTACCTTGAAAACAGGTTAGAGGAATTGCTAACTAGAATAATCAGTTTAGAGAAGAACATAAATGACCTGATGGAGCTGAAAAATACAGCACAAGAACTTTGTGAAACATACACAAATATCACTAGCCAAATCAATCAAGAGGAAGAAAGGATATCAGAGATTGAAGATCAACTTAATTAAATAAAGTGTGAAGACAAGATTAGAGAAAAAAGAATGAAAAGGAATGAACAAAGCCTCCAAGAAATATGGGACTATGTGAAAAGACCAAATCTACATTTGATTGGTGCACCTGAAAGTAACAGGGAGAATGGAACCAAGTAGGAAAACACTCTTCAGGATATTATCCAGGAGAACTTTCCCAACCTAGTAAGACAGGCCAACATTCAAATTCAGGAAATACAGAGAACACCACAGATACTCCTCAAGAAGAGCAACCCCAAGAAACACAATTTTCAGATTCACCAAGGTTGAATGAAGGAAAAAATGTTAAGGACAGCCAGAGAAAATCTGCTCCTGAAGGAAGCACTAAACATGGAAAGGAACAACTGGTATCAGCCACTGCAAAAACATACCAAATTGTAAAGACCATTGACACTATGAAGAAACTGCATCAACTATCAGGAAAATAACCAGCTAGTAAAATAATGACAAGATCAAATTTACACATAACAATATTAATCTTAAATATAAATGGGCTAAATGACCCAGTTAAAAATACAGACTGGAAATTGGATAAAGAATCAAGACCCATTGGTGTGCTGTATTCAGGAGACCCATCTCATGTGCAAAGACACACATAGGGTCACAATAAAGGGATGGAGAAATATTTATCAAGCAAATGGAAAGCAAAAAAAGCAGGGCTTGCAATCTTAGTCTCTGATAAAACAGACTTTAAACCAGCAAAGATCAAAAGAGACAAAGAAGAGTACTACATAATGGTAAAGGGATCAATGCCACAAGAAGAGCTAACTATCCTAAATATATATGCACCCAATACAGGAGCACCTAGATTCATAAAGCAAGTCCTTAGAGACTTACAAAGAGACTTAGACTCACACACAATAACAGTGGGAGACTTTAACACTCCACTGTCAATATTTTTAGACAGATCAACGAGACAGAAAATTAACAAGGATATCCAGGACTTGAACTCAGCTCTGGACCAAGCAGACTTAATAGACATCTACAGAACTCTCCACCCCAAATCAACAGAATATACATTCTTCTCAGCACCACATCACACTTATTCTAAAACTGACCACATAATTGGAAGTAAAACACTCCTCAGCAAGTGCAAAAGAAAAGAAATTGTAACAGTCTCTCAGACCACAGTGCAATCAAATTAGAACTCAGGATAAAGAAACTCACTCAAAACCACACAAGTACATGGAAACTGAACAACCTGCTCCTGAATAGTACTACTGGGTAAATAACGAAATGAAGGCAGAAATAAAGGTGGTCTTTGAAACCAATGAGAACAAAGATATAATGTACCAGAATCTCTGGAACACATATAAAGCACTGTTTAGGGGGAAATTTATAGCACTAACTGCCCACAAGTGAAAGCAGGAAAGATCTAAAATTGACATCCTAACATCACAATTAAAAGAACTAGAGAAGCAAGAGCAAACACATTCAAAAGCTAGCAGAAGACAAGAAATAACTAAGACCAGAGAAGAAGTGAAGGAGACAGAGACATGAAAAACCTTTCAAAATGTCAATGAATCCAGGAGTTGGTTTTTTGAAAAGATCAACAAAATAGATAGACTGCTAGCCAGATGAATAAAAAATAAAAGAGAGAAGAATCAAGTAGATGCAATAAAAAATGATAAAGGGGATATCACCACTGATCCCACGGAAATACAAACTACCACCAGAGAATACTACAAGCACCTCTATGCAAATAAACTAGAAAATCTAGAAGAAATGGATAAATTCCTGGACACATACACCCTCCCAAGTCTAAACCAGGAAGAAGTCCAATCCCTGAATAGACCAATTACAAGTTCTGAAATTGAGGCAGTAATTAATAGCCTACCAATCAAAAAAAGTCCAGGACCAGAAGGATTCACAGCTGAATTCTAGCAGAGGTACAAAGAGGAGCCAGTACCATTCCTTCTGAAACTATTCCAAACAACAGAAAAAGAGGTAATCCTCCCTAACTCATTTGATGAGGCCAGCATCATCCTGATACCAAAGCCTGCAAGAGACACAACAACAAAAAAGAAAATTTCAGACCAATATCCTTGATGAACATCGATGCAAAAATCCTCAATAAAATACTGGCATACCAAATCCAGCAGCACAACAAAAAGCTTATCTAACATGATCAAGTTGGCTTCATCCCTGGGAGCATGGCTGGTTCAAGATATACAAATCAACAAATGTAATCCATTACATAAACAGAACCAATGACAAAAACCACATGATTATCTCAATAGGTGCAGAAAAGTCGTTCAACAAAATTCAACAGTCCTTCATGCTAAAAACTCTCAATAAACTAGGTATTGATGGAACGTATCTCAAAGTAATAAGAGGTATTTATGACAAACCCACAGCCAATATCATATTGAATGGGCAAAAACTGGAAGCATTCCCTTTGAAAACCAGCACAAGACAACGATGCCCTCTCTCACCACTTCTATTCAACACAGTATTGGAAGATCTGGCCAGGGCAATCAGGCAACAGAAAGAAATAAAGGGTATTCAAATAGGAAAAGAGGAAGTCAAATTGTCTCTGTTTGCAGAAGACATGATTATATATTTAGAAAACCCCATTGTCTCAGCCCAAAATCTCCTTCAGCTGATAAGCAAATTCAGCAAAATCTTAGGATACAATATCAATGTGCAAAAATCACAAGCATTCCTATACACCAATAACAGACAAACAGAGCCAAATCATGAGTGAACTCCCATTCACAATTGCTACAAAGAGAATAAAACACCTAGGAATAAAACTTACAAGGGATGTGAAAGACCTCTTCAAGGAGAACTACAAACCACTGCTCAAGGAAATAAGAGAGGACACAAACAAATGGAAAAACATTCCATGCTCATGGATAGGAAGAATCAATATCATGGAAATGGCCATACTGCCCAAAATAATTTATAGATTCAATGCTATCCCCATCAACCTACCATTGACTTTCTTGACAGAATTGGAAAAAACTAAAGTTCATATGGAACCAAAAAAGAGCCTGCATAGCTAAGACAATCCTAAGCAAAAAGAACAACGCTGTAGGCATCACGCTACCTGACTTCAAACTATACTATAACGGTACAGTAACAAAAACAGCATGGTACTAGTACCAAAACAGATATATAGACCAATGGAACAGAACAGAGGCCTCAGAAATAATATCACACATGTACAATCATCTAATCTTTGACAAACCTGGCAAAAGCAAGCAATGGGGAAAGGATTCCCTATTTAATAAATAGTGTTGGGAAAACTGGCTAGCCATATGCGGAGAACTGAAACTGGATGCCTTCGTTATACCTTATACAAAAATTAACTCAAGTTGGATTAAAGTCTTAAGCATAAGACCTAAAACCATAAAAACCCTAGAAGAAAACCTAGGCAATACCATTCAGGACATAGGTGTGGGCAAAGACTTCATGACTAAAACACCAAAAGCAATGGCAACAAAAGCCAAAATTGACAAATGGGATATAATTAAACTAAAGAGTTTCTGCACAGCAAAACAAACTACAATCAGAGTGAACAGGCAACCTACACAATAGGAGAAAATTTTTGCAATCTATCCATCTGACAAAGGGCTCATATCCAGAATCTATAAAAACTTTAACAAATTTACAAGAAAAAAACAACCTCATCAAAAAGTGGGCAAAGGATATGAACAGACACTTCTCAAAAGAAGACATTTATGCAGCTAACAAACATATGAAAAAAAGCTCATCATGACTGGTCACTAGAGAAATGCAAATCAAAACCATAATGATATACTATCTCATGCCAGTTACAATGGTGATCATTAAAAAGTCAGGAAACAACAAATGCTGGAGAGGATGCAGAGAAATAGGAACACTTTTATACTGTTGGTGGGAGTGTAAATTAGTTCAACCATTGTGGAAGACAGTATGGTGATTCCTCAAGGATCTAGAACTAGAAATGCCATTTGACCCAGCAATCCCATTACTGGGTATATACCCAAAGGATTACAAATCATTCTGCTATAAAGACACATGCACACGTGTGTTTATTGCAGCACTGTTCACAATAGCAAAGACTTGGAACCATCCCAAATGCCCATCAATGCTGTCATTGATAAATGGATAAAGACTGGATAAAGAAAATGTGGCACATATATACCATGGAATACTATGCAGCCATAAAAAATTTATGAGTTCATGTCCTTTGCAGGGACATGGATGAAGCTGGAAACCATCATTCTCAGCAAACTAACACGAGAACGGAAAACCAAACACCACATGTTCTCACTCATAAGTAGCAGTTGAACAATGAGAACACATGGAAACAAGGAGGGGAACATCACACACTGTGGCCTGTCAGGGGGTGGGGGGCTAGGAGAGGGATAGTGTTAGAGGAAATACTTAATGTAGATGACAGGTTGATGGGTGCAGCAAACCACCATGGCATAGGTTTACCTATGTAACAAACCTGCATGTTCTGCACATGTACCTCAGAACTTAAAGTAAAAAACAAACAAACAAACAATAAACCACAGAAAGTCAACAAAGAAACCGTGGACTTAAACTATACCCTAGAACACATGGACTTAACAGATATTTACAGGACATTCTACCCAACAACTGCATAATATGCATTTTATTTATCAGCACATGTAACATTCTCCAAGATAGACCATACGATAGTCAACAAACCAAGTTTCAGTAAATTTAAGAAATTCGAAATTATATCAAGTACTCTCAGACCACAGTGGAATAAAACTGGAAATCAAGTCCAGAAGGAACCCTCAAAATCATGCAAATACATGGAAATTAAATAACCTGCTCCTCAGTGATCTTTGGGTCAACAATGAAATAAAGATGGAAGTTAAAAAATTCTTTGAACTGAACGACACTAGTGACCTATCAAAACCTCAGGGATACAGCAAAAGTGGTGGTAAGAGGAAAATTCATAGCATTGAATGCCTACATCAAATAGCCTGAAAGTGCACAAATAGACAACCTAAAGTCACACCTCAAGGAACTAGAGAAACAAGAACAAATCAAACTCAACCCCAACAGAAGAAAGGAAATAACAAAGATCAGAGCAGAATTAAATGAAACTGAAACAAACAAATGAACAAACAAAAAAACACAAAAGATAAATGAAACAAAAAGCTGGTTCTTTGAAAAGACAAATAACATTGATAAACCACTAGTGAGATTAACCAAGAAAAGAAGAGAGATGATCCAAATAAGATCAGTTAGAAATGAAATGAGAGATATTGCAACAGATACCACAGAAATACACAAGATCATTCAAGGCTACTATGAATACCTTTACATGCGTAAACTAGAAAACCTAGAAGAGATGGATAAATTCCTGGAAATATACAAGCCTCCTAGATTAAACTAGGAAAAAATAGAAACTGTGAACAAACCAATAATAAGCAGTGAGATTGAAATTGTAATTAAAAAACGGCCGACCAAAAAAAAAGTTCAGGACCAGAGTGATTCACAGCTAAATTCTATCAGACATTCAAAGAAGAATTGGTACAAATCCTATTGACACTATTCCAAAATACAGAGAAAGAGGGAATCCTCTCTAAATCATTTATGAAGACAGTATCACCCTAATACCAAAACTAGGAAAGGACATAACAAATATCTATGTCATCTGTGACAAACCCATAGCCAATATAATACTGAATGGGGAAAAGTTGAAAGCATTCCCTGTGAGAACTGGAACAAGTCAAGGATGCCCACTTTCACCCCTTCTGTTCAACACAATACTGGAAGTTCTAGCCAGAGCAAGCAGACAAGAGAAAGAAAGGACATCCGAATTAGTAAAGAGGAAGTCAAACTGTCACTATTTGCCCATGTTATGATTGTATACCTAGAAAACCCTAAAGACTCATCCAAAGAGTGCCTAGAAATAAATGATAAATAAATTCAGCAAAGTTTCACGACACAAAATTAATGTACACAAATCAGTAGTTCTGCTATACACTAACAGCAACCAAGCTGAGAATCAAATAAAGAACTCAATCCCTTTTACAATAGCTGCAAAAAAAAAAAAAAAAAAAAAAAAAAAAAAAAGACACTTAGGGATATACCTAACCCCAAGGAAGGGAAAGACCTCTGAAAGAAAACTACAAAACACACCTGAAAGAAATTATAGATGACACTAACAAATGGAAACACATCCCTTGCTCATGGATGGGTAGAATCAATATTGTGAAAATGACCATACTCCCCAAAGCAATCTACAAATTCAGTGCAATTCCCATCAAAATACCACTATCATTCTTCACAGGACTACAAAAAACAATCTTAAAATTCATAGGGAACCAAAAAGAGCCTGCATAACCAAAGCAAGACTGAGCAACAAAAAGCAAATCTGGAGACATCACATTATTGGACTTCAAACTATATAATAATGCCATAGTTACCTAAACGGCATAGTACTGGTATAAAAATGGACACATATACCAGTGGAACAGAATAGAGAACCCAGAAATAAAGCCAAAACTTAACAGCTAAGTGATCTTCGACAAAGCAAACAAAAAAGTAAAGTGGCAAAAGAACACTCTATTCAACAAATGGTGCTGGGATAACTGGCAAGCCACATGTAGAAGAATAAAGCTGGATCCTCATCTCCCACCTTATACAAAAATCAACTCAAGATGGATCAAAGACTTAAATCGAAGACCTGAAACCATAAAAATCCTAGAAGATCACATAAGAAAAACCCTTCTAGACATTGGCTTGGGCAAATACTTCATAACCAAGAACCCAAAAGCAAATGCAACAAACACAAAGATAAACTGAAAAGCTTCTGCAGAGCAAAAGACACAATAAGCAGAGTAAACAGACAACCCACAGAATAGGAGAAAACCTTTGCAATATATACATCCGATAATGTACTAATATCCAGAATCTACAAAGAACACAAACAAATCAGCAAGAAAAAAAACAATTTCACCAAAAAGTGGGCAAAGGCCATGAATACACAATTCTTAAAAGAAGATATACAAATGGCCAACAAACATACAAAAAATACTCAACATGACTAATTATTAGGGAACTGCAAATCAAAACTACAGTGCAATACCACCTTACTCCTGCAAAAATAACTATTAAAAAAATAGGTGTTGGCATGGATGTAGTTAAAAGGGGACACTTTTACACTGTTGGTGGGAATGTAAAATAGTACAACCACTATGGAAAACAGTGTGGAGAATCCTTAAAAGACTAAAAGTAGATCTACCATTTGATCCAACAATCCCACTACTGGATATCTACCCAGAGGAAAAGAAGTTATCATATGAAAAAGATACTTGCACATGCATGTTTATAGCAACACAATTTGCACTTGCAAAAATATGGAACCAGCCTAAATGCCCATCAATTAATAACTAGATAAAGAAAATGTGGTGTATATATATCATGGAATACTACTCATCCATAAAAAGAAATGAAATAATGGCAATTGCTGCAACCTGGATGGAATTGAAGACCACTATTTTAAGTGAAGTAATTCAGGAATAGAAAACCAAACATCATATGTTCTCACTTATAAGTAGGAACTAAGCTATGAGGATGCAAAGGCTTAAGAATGATACAATGGACTTCGGGGACTTGAGGGAAAGGGCAGGAGGTGGGTGAGGGATAAAAGACTACACATTGGGTTCAATGTACACTGCTTGGGTGATGCGTGCACCAAAATCTCAGAAATCACCACTAAAAAACTTATCCATGTAACCAAACACCACCTGTTCCTCAAAAACCAATTGAAATAAAAATATATTGTTTTTTTAAAAAAAGAAATTGGCATTTTTGGACACTATAAATTGTTGACACTTTTTTGGACAATTTAACAATTGTCTGGGCATTTTTTTCTGGGTACTTCAACAATATCGAATACAATTTTAAATTTATATCATTTGACTCAAAAAGTTCACTGCTAGAAATATATTCTCATATTTACGAATATAACTATATAAAGATATTTAGTACAATATTTCCAGTTTTCTGTTAATTCAGAAACTTAATGGGTCTGAAATATTTAAGTACATTATAGCAGGAGTCCCCAACTTTCAATGGTACCCTTCCATGGACCGTTAGGAAACGGGTCGCACAGCAGGAGGCGAGTGGCATGCGCACGAACAAAGCTTCATTGGTATTTACGGCTGTTCCCCATCCTTTGCCTTACACCTAAGCTCTGCCTCCTGTCAGGTCAGAGGTAGTATTAGATTCTCATAGGAGCGCAAACCCTGTTATGAACTGCGCATGAGAGAGATGTAGGTTGTGCGCTGCTTATGAGAATCTAATGCTTGATGATCTGTCACTGTCTCCCATCACCCCCAGATGGGACTGTATAGTTGCAGGAAAACAAGCTCAGGGCTCCCACTGATTCTACATTATGGTGAGTCTTATAATTATTTCATTATCTATTCCAATGTAATAATAATAGAAATAAAGTGCTCAAAAATGTAATACACTTGAATCATCCCAAAACCATTCCCTACCAGACCCTCGTCCTCCTACTCCACACCCCACCCCAACCCCCGCCACATCCAAGGAAAAATTGTCTTCCACAAAACCGGTCCCTGGTACCAAAAAGGTTGGGGACTGCTGTATTATAGTATACCCATGGTATTGGATTTCTCTGCCACCATCACAAAGGATAGGTTAGATCTTATATACTCTTATGGAAAGTGCTCTAAGACGTGAAAGCACAGTGTAACTACATGAATGCTACTTTTAAACAGGATATAAATAGCTGTATATCAGTATACACATATAGAAGCATATAAACACACATATATGTATTGTGTGTATGCACATATGCTGATATTTGCATACAATTTTTATAGAAAGACATAAAAGTGCTGAGAGACCTATTTTCCATGAATTATGGATGGGGGTTAGATAACTTTTTTTTCATTTTAATACCTATATAAAACTCTAATTTTTACTATGTTATCATTTTAATAAATTTGAATTGTAATGTTAAAGAAGAAATGAAGAATTAATCCTTCCCAATATATTAATGCAAGTCAAGCATTTTTCTAGGTGCTGAGGATGCACCAATGAACAAAACAATTATGGTACCTGTTTCAGCAGAACTTCCATTCTATTTGAACACATTGAATAAAGTTATAGTCAAAAATGGTTTATCATTATGGCTAAGCAAATAGATAAAGTACATAAAAAGCTTGTTTTCTTAATGTAAATATTCCCTTTATAAATATATTTTCTTATACTATTGATTCTTATATAGGCTTATTTTCATCAGAAGTATCAATTACATTCTATATGTCTATTTTCTAAGTTCTAAAGTCTGAGGAGCCTAAGTATGTACAGTTTTACTATGTAGATGAATTAGATAGGTAACTATAGCAGCTCCCATAACAACCTGCTTACCAAATGTCCCTATCTTTTTTTAAAAATATATATATCTTTTCCCTTTTTAGTTGACACATAATAATTATACATATTTATGGGCTACAGAATAGTATTTTCATACATGTATACCATGTGTAGTGATCAAATCAGGGTAATTAGCATATCCATCACCTCAAATATTTACCATTTTTTGTACTGTCAACATTCAAAATCTTCTATCTTTTTGAATATATACAAGGAATTATACTTTAACCATATTCAGTCTAGAGTGCTGTAAAACACCAGAACTCATTTCTTATATCTAGGTGTAATTTTGTAACTGTTAAGCAACTTCTCTCCACTCTCCCCTCCCTCCTACCATCCCCAGCTTCTAATACTCACAATTTTACTCTCTTTTTTCAATGAAAACAATCAACAAAGTGAAGAGACAACCTGTAGAATGGGAGAAAACATTTGCAAACTCTTCTTCTGACAAGGGACTAATATCCAGAAAATACAAAGGCCTCAAACAACAAAACAGTGAAAATACAAATAATGCAATTAAAAAGTGGGCAAAGGAACTGAACAGATATTTCTCAAAAGACAACATCCAAATGGCTGAAAAATATATGAAAAAGTGTTCAACATCACTAATCACCAGGGAAATGCAAATCAAAACTGCAAGATCCTAACTCACCCAAGTTAGAATGGCTATCATCAAAAAATCAAAAATTTACAAATGCTGATGAGGATGAGAAGAAAAGGGAACTCTTATACACTGTTGGTGGGAATGCAAATTAATGCAACCATTATGGAAAAAACATTAAAAACAGAGCTACCATAAAATCCAGGAATCCCACTACTGTGTATTTCTCCAAAGTAAAGAGAATCAGAATGTCAATGGAATACCGGTACCACCATGTTTATTGCAGCACTAGTCAAAATAGCTAATATATGGAATCAACCTAAATCTCCATCAACAAATGAATAGACAAGGAAAAAGCTGTATACTTTGTTATGACATTCGTTATTAGGTCACAACAATGACTGAAATCCTGTCTCTATCTTAATCACGGCAGTGAGCTTGGCTTTCATTTCTAGCCAAAGGTAATCAAGAGATGAATAGAAAATTACTGCCCATTACAATAGATTGTTTAGTCACATCCTTAAGGTTTCATTTTCAGCTGGCCTCAATCTGGTTATCCAAATTATACCAGTTGCTTTCTCTGTAAGTATTTATAAAATGTCCTGCAAATAAAATAATTATGTAGCTAAATTTTCATTTCTTAGGATCAACATTACAAGAATCTACTGAAAAGACCGTATTGTTCAAATTGATAGCTTTATAATAAGGATTCCAAAGTTCAGGGAGTTGAAGTGCTTTGTCCAAAGCCACTCAATTAGACTTAGGTAGAGTCAAGTATCCTGATTCCCAGTCCAGGAGGCTTTCTCCTACCCTATGCTACCATGTACCATGGGTCTAGAATCAGGTAGTGTTACTATTTATCACTGATCCAATTTCCCTTTCTTTACAATCTTCTTATGGACATTTTCCATCTATCACACCCTTCTGTGAATGTGGAGTTCTTTTCTAATATTTTAATTAGTCTATACAAAACATAATTATTATCTCATTTTCTCTATTTTTGTGCAAGATCCAAATAGATATTTACAGGTGCAGACCAAAATGCTCAGTTGGGAAGAAGAGCAAATAAGGTTTTTTTCAAAATACCTTCATACATTTGGGCAGATTTTTGATGTTTCTTGGAATCCACTATGTACACTAAGTAGCTCCATGATCTGATAATTGTGGACAGAACTTTATTAACAGAAACTTTATTAACAGAAAAATAACAAGTTAAGAGAAGGAAAAAATTCCCCAAGCTGAAATTCTCCTCTTTTTATTGTTTGATAACTAATTAGCAAAGCCAGTTATTTCTTAACTTAATGCTTTAACTATGTAGGACACTATTTAACAATAAGAAAAATAAAAGATAAGATTTTTAAAAAGAAATTCTACAATTGGCATTATTACTTGACCTTTGTTTCTCATCTGTTACACTGTTTTGAATGTAAACACAGAGGAGCAATTTCAAAGAAATTACCTTACAAGATGATGTTTAATTATTTTCAGGGTCAATATAGCAGATAGTAAAGGGTTGTTCCTAAAAATGTGAACTGGTTAAAAATGTTATTCCTCCATCAATGCATACCTTTAATTTATGTGTCCAATTCTATATCATTCTGTAAGATTATGACAGCCTAAGTGTCTTGGGAGGGAAGAAAAAAAGGAAAAGAAAAATGAAAACCCAATGGAACTATGCCTGAGTTGTTAAATTAAATGATCAGTGTTATTAAAGGAACCTAAATTGTTTGCTGAGCACTTAAGCAGCTTGGTAGACAGAGTCTTACTCAAGTCTGTCGAGATGGAAAGTTAAATATAGCAAATTACTCCCTGTAAGGACATCACATTGAAGATAATAGATATTGTTAGCATCCACAGTTACCCATCTTGTTTCCTTTTCTATCATTCAGGAAAACCAGCACTAGATCAGATAATTAGAGATTTAGAAAAGAAGCACTACCTTCAAGACTTACAATATTTTTTCCCCTTAAAGTCCAAAGGGAAGGAGATGAATGAGCCCAGGTGCATAACTCAAATCTCATCACCACCTGCATTTGGTCTCTCTCTATCTGACAAACATACTCTTTTTTCTGTGTATCCCTATTATCTTTAATGACTGGCAGAAAGCAAATAAGAGCAATGAGGATTGGGGCTAAAAGTTATCAGGTGTGCAGGTTCATTAGCAGGAACTAATGAGTGATTGTACCGCACAATTCAAATGATTGTAAATAACCAACATATGATTATAAAGCATTAGAAAAATACTGGGTTTTCTGCATGCAAATGCTAACATAACTGAGCTTCTCATGTATGTGAAAGACCATTTTAATGCTAAATCCCGTTCACATATGCCTTTTTCTCAGAGACAGGCACAGCAGAGCTTTTGGATAATGAATGACTCAAACCCTACTTTCTTCCCTCTCATTGGCCCAAGGAAGCAGCAGGAGTAAAAAAAGAATGAAGTAACATTTTTTATGCTCCACATATTTTGAGCTAACAGCATGGGGTACAGCCTATGGGAGAAAACAATCTCTTCCCAGAACATTAAATCAAAGAATTGAGGCAAGTCTGGAGTTGATTCCCCATTAGCCATGACATTATTCCTTATTCAGGTATTGGATTGTTTGTGTTTTACTTCTAGAAACAGAGGTTGGTTTGATTTCTTTGTTCTCTGGCCATCTCTACTGGGGTGGTAAGGAGAAGTGGAAAAATCTCAATTCAGTGCACATTACACCCTGTTGTAAAAACTTTTTAAATGTAAAAATATCATTTACAGATGTTTGTTAAAATATAGATTCCTGGTCCCACACCCAGTGAAGGGTTACCATGGCTGCATAATAAATTATCTCAAAACGTAGTGACTTAAAACCCATTCAAAAGTTTTTGCTTACCATTTTGTGGGTCAGAAATTCAGGAAGGGCTCAGAAGGGATACTCTAGAGTTTCTCACATGGTTGGAATCAGATGTTGGCAGAGACTGGACCCACCAATTGGACTTGATCAACTGGACTGTATATCCAAGATAGTGTGCTCACATAGCCAGGGGTTGATGCTTACTGTTGACTGAGAGCCTTAGCTGAAACTGTCGACCACAGCATCTATATGGGCCTCTCCAGCATAGTGAGATTAAAGTAGTCAAACTTCTTAGATGGCAGTTAGCTTCTCCTGGAGTAAGTGTCCCAACAGGACCAGATGGGAGGAGCATAGCCTTTTCTGGCCTATCCACAGAACTCACACAGTGCCACCTCTTTCAAAATCTGTTGGTTTAAGTAGTCACAAACCTTCCCAGATTCAAAGGGAGAAGATATAGAACCTATCATTCAATGGAAAGATTATCAAATAATTCTTGACTTTGAAGTAAACAGTCTTCCCTCTGGATACAAATTCTTTATATTCCTTCCACTTGCAAAATACACTCTTATCTTCATCCTACGTCCCCAGAGTCTCCTCTTATGGTGACATCAACTTGAAGTCCAGGACCTTGTCATCTAAACTAGGTCTAGTGTGGATGAGAGTCCTTATGTATTATTCCTTGAGTGTGAGTCCTCTTAATTTGAAGACCTATGAGCTAAAGAAATAAATTATTTGCTCTCTGCCCCACATATGAATGTGGATGGGCATAGGATAACCACTATATGTATTTCTATTTTAAAAAGAAGAAAACAGGAGGTAGAAGCAATTTCTGGCCCATAGCACGTTTGAATCCAACCAGATACATGCTTCAGCTTCTTAACTAAGTTTCCGTTATTTTGCAGGAATCTTAACTTTCCTTCCGGATTCTTCGTTCACCTTCTCAGTCATCTTTCCCTTTCCAGGAGAAATTGCCTGTGTTTGCAACTGAGTATCATTCTTACTCTACTTTCTGCCTCTATTAATTCTATCTTTGCCCTTTTCAAAACAAGTTGATATAATTTCTTTAAAAACATAATGGCCTTCCTGCATATAAATTTACAAACCCATCTATTAAAAGCCAACCTCACAAATATCTCTGAAATAATTATCTTTCTCTACCCCAGGACCCCTGTGGGACCAGCATGAAATAATAAAATAAATATTCATAGGAGCCTGATTGTGATTATTTAGCAGGAAGCATCTATGAGGTTTTTTTAAGACCCTTATAAGGCTTTGTTTAAAAGAGTGTTTGAAGTACCACCTTACATTTTTCTGTCTTCTTAAAAAATCATTTTAGAATCACACTCTTATCTTCATTTTTACTGAGATATTTTCCTGAAAGTTCCTTAGCTTTGATATTTGCTCTATGACTCTTTCTCACTTCTCCTCTGGAAAAACATAAAATCACACAAATGCCTCAAATTGCCTTTACCACTATTCAACATTTATTCAAAATAAGTAGTCATACCAGGGGAAAATAACCTGTTTACAAACATAAAGAACAAAATCAGAAATGTTGAGAATTAAAAACTGAACAGGAATCAAGTAAAAATTTACAATTAAAAATTACAGAAACTGGCTGGGTTGGCCGGCTCATGCCTGTAATCCTAGCACTCTGGGAGGCCGAGGTGGGTGGATCATGTGAAGACAGGAGTTTGAGACCAGCCTGGCCAACATGGTGAAACCCCATCTCTTCTAAAAATACAAAAATTAGCAGGGTGGTGGTAGGCACCTGTAATCCCAGCTACTTGGGAGGCTGAGGTGGGAGAATCACTTGAACCCCGGAGGCAGAGGTTGCAGTGAGCTGAGATTGCACCATTGTACTCCAGCCTGGGTGACAGAGTGAGCTCTGTCTCAAAAGAAAAAAAAATTACAGAAATTAAGATCTCAAAGCATAAGTTTAACAGGAGATTAGATATAAGAAGATAATGGTTAGTGAACTAGAAGATAGGTAAGATAAAAATGCCTAGACTGAAACACAGAGAATAAAGATAGAGAATACAGGAAAGAACATAAGAGATATACAGAGACAATGAAAACATCTAACATGTGTTTTTAGGATTACAATAGGAAAGGAGAGAGAATGAGGCAAAAATAATATTTGAAAAGGTAATGACTGAGAATTTCCCCAAATAGACAAAATACATTAAGAAATGCTAGAAACTGCATAGATTCAAGAATGGCCAGGAACCCAAAACAAGATAAATACATAAGCATGTCATAGTAAAGCTGCTTAAAACCAAAGAGAAAAAAATCTTGCAGGAAGCTAGGAAAAAAGCTAAGTATAATCTTCAAAGAAGGAACAGTAGCACTAGTATTTGACTTCTCAAAAGAAACAATAGAAGCTGAAAGGCAGTGGAAGGCATTTTCAAAATGCTTAAAGAAAAACTCTATCAACATAGAAAACCATACCCAAAAAATGAAAGTGAAAAAAAACACTCTTAGGCAAATAACACTTACAGGCATTTGTCACTACCAGGCCCGCACTAGAGGAATTGCTAAGGGGAATTCTTCCAGGAGAAGGAAACTTTCTCAGAAGGAAGCACAAAGCTCTTCCTTTCTTAGAAGGAAGTGAAGAGCAACAGGAAGGACATATATGCGGATCAATCTAAGAAATGTTACCTGTATAATAAAACCCTAAGTACAATGTCTTATGGGGTCTAGAATATACGTAGAATTGACTACATTTAAAACAATAGTACAAAAGGTGAGGAGGAAGTGTATTTTGCCACAGTGAAAAACAAAAAGGTTTAGAGAGGGTAAGACGCTCTTGTGTAATGTGATAAATGGTAAAACTCTTAATTTTATGAGTGTTGTGATATTTAGAGTGACCACCAAAAGAAGAACAAAACTATTTATGACTAAAGAGCCAGAGGGAGAAATGAAGTAAAAGTTAATTAATATAAAAAAATACTTTATATAAGAGGCCAGAAAGGAAAGAAAATGTAGTACAATTGGTGTGACAAATGGAAAACAAAGAGACTACACTTAAATATTTCAATAGTGACATTAAAGGTAAATAGAATAAATGCTCTAAATTAGAGACAAGAGGGCCTGATTGGATTTCAAAAATTCAATCCTATGGTGCTTACAAGAGCATACCTGAAATACAAAGATGCAAAAAGGTTGAAAATAAAATATGGCAATAAAATAACATGTAATTTAGAAAAAGCTATACTAAAAAATAAGTGCTATAGCAATACTAATTACAAAGCAGACTTTACAAGAAGCAGCATTACTGGGGACAAAGAGAAGCATTTATAATGATAAGAATGTCTATCCACTAGGAAACTATAAGAATTACAGATCTGTAGGCACCTAACAAAACATCCTCAAAATGATGAGCCAAAATTGATGGAACAAAGAAGAAGAAGAAAAAGCACAACCATGGTGGGAGAATTTAACATACTTTCGTTGGTACCTAATAAGACAAACAATCCCCAAATAAGTAATGTATAAAATACTTAAGTAACACAACAAACTGCTCTAAATGTTATACAGATTATTGCTTTTTTTTTAAGATGAACTCTCGCTCTGTCACCCAGGCTGGAGTGCGGCGGTGTGATCTTGGCTCTCTACAACCTCTGCCTCAAGCGATTCTTGTGCCTCTGCCTCCTGAGTAGCTAGAATTACAGGTATGCGCCACCAAGTCCGGCTAATTTTTGTATTTTTAGTAGAGATGGGGTTTTGCCATGTTGGCCAGGCTGGTCTTAAACTCCTGACTTCAGGTGATCTGCCTGCCTCGGCCTCCCAAAATGCTGGAATTACAGGCATCAGCCATGACTCCTGGCCAGATTACTGCTAAAACAAAACCAAACAAAGAACAAACAGCAGAATATGCATTATTTTAGTGTTAAACATATGCCAAAATTGACAATATTGTTGGGCATAAGGCAAATATCAATGCATTTCAAAGAACTCAAACTGTAGAGTGTATTTCCTCTTACCAGAGTAGAATTAAATTAGGAATCAATAATACAGATACTGAGGAAGTCCCTAAAGGTTTGGTAGTTAAGCCTTCTACTTGTAAGCCAACGTGTAAAACAAGAAGTCACAGTACTAATTAGGGAATATTTTGAACTGAGTGATAATAAAAAATCAAATATAAAAAAAACCTGTAAGATACAAGTCATCAGTAGAGTGATAAAATAAGCCTTATTTATGTTAGAAAAGAAAAATGAAAATCAACTACATAAATATAAATTTTAAGAAATTGTGTAAGTATACCAAATTAACATACCCTAAACAAGTAAATAATGTGCAGAAATAAATGAATTAGAAAAACAATAAGCAATAGAATCAACAGTGAAAAGATGGTTGAGAAAAGTCTTACAAGATTGACACTCCCAGTAAAGTGATCAAGATAAAATTGTCAATAAAGAACTTCTGTCCCTAAAATATAAGAACTCCAATAAGTATGCAAGAAAAAGACAGATAACCTAATTTAAAAAGACAAAATATATAGAAAGTTACTTCACAGAAAAGTATATGCAAATAACCAATAAGTAAATTTAAAACTACTCAATTTTTAAGAAACTTGTATTTTAGGTTCAGAGGTTCATGTGCAGATTTGTTATACAGGTAAACTCGTGTAATGAGGGTTAAGTGTACAGATTATTTTGTTACCCCGGTACTAAGCCCAGTACCCAATCGTTATTTCTTCTGACCCTCTCCCTCCTCCTACCTACCACCCTCCAATAGGCCCCAATGTGTGTTGTTCCCCTCCATGTGTCCATGCATTTCCATCATTTAGCTCCCACATAGAAGTGAGAATATGTGGTATTTGGTTTTCTTTTCCTGCATTAGTTTGCTAAAGATAGTGGCCTCCAGCACCATCCATGTACCCACAAAAATATGATCTCATTCTTTATTACAGCTGCATAGTATTCCATGGTATATATGTACCACATTTTCTTTATCCAATCTGTCACTGATGGGCATCTAGGTTGATTGCATGTCTTTGCTATTGTGAATAGTGCTGCAATGAACATTCGCATGCATGCGTCTTTATGACGGAATGATTTATATTCTTTTGGGTATATACCCCATGATGGGATAGCTGGGTCAAATGGCAGTTGTGTTTTTAGCTCTTTGAGGAATTGCCACACTACTTTCTACAATGGTTGAACTAATTTGCACTCCCAGCAACAGGGTATAAGCAGTATCTTTTCTCCACAAACCAGTATGTTACTTTTTGACTTTTTAATAATAGCCATTCTGACTGGTGTGAGATGGTCAGTCTCTCATTGTGGTTTTGATTTGCATTTCTCTAATGAAACAACCCCAGTAAAAACTGGGCAAAGGGCACGAACAGACACTTTTCAGAAGATGACATACACGTGGCCAGCGAGTATATTTTTTAAAGTTCTCAATGTTATTAGTCATTGAGAAATGAAACAAAACCACAATGACTTATCAGTATAAATGCACCAGAATGACATTTGAAAACAAAACAAGTGACCAAAACACCTCTTAACTATATCAAATGTTGGTGAGAATATGGATCAATTGTGTATTTTAGACGGGAGTAAAAATTGGTACAATTACCTTGGAAAACCAATTGCAGTATTCATTAAAAGATAAACATGTGCCTAACCTGTAACCTACATATATTACTCTTAAGTACATAATCAAATAAATGTGTGAACATGTGTACCAAAGGCGATGTATTAGAGTGTTTATTCCAGCATTATTTATAATAGCCCCAAGCAGGAAACAGCATAAATGTTCATCAACGGTAGAATGGATTTTAAAAATTATGGCAAATTTGCACAATGGGATTTTGAACACTAATAAAAATGAACTACTGCCAAAGAAAACAATGTGGCCAACTCTCACAAATATGTTGAGTGACAGAAAGACACAAAAGAGTATCTACTGAGTGATTCTATTTACATTAATTTCAAAACCAGACAAAACTAATCTATGCTGTTAGAAATCAAGGTAGGACTTACCACTGGGGAGGGGCCACAAGGGAGATTTCTGGGGTGTAGGTAATGTTCTGCTTCATGCTGGCAGGGTCACACAAAAGTGTTTACTTTGTGATCATTCATCAAGTTGTACATTTATGATTTGTGTGTGCATTTTCCTGTATATTTGACACATCAATATAAAAGTTTATAATAAAAACAAACCAAAGTACAGGTACTCCTTGCTTTGCAAAGTAGTGCCGGCCTATAAAAATGACAACGCAAACTGAACCTGTACAATCACGGGAAAAATTACAACTGTTCTGTGATTTTTATTTTTATTTTATCTTTTAATTAATTAATTAATGTATTTATTTTTGAGACAGAGTCTTGATCTGTTACCCAGGCTGGAGTACTGTGGCGCAATCTCGACTCACTGCAACCTCCACCTCCCAGGTTCAAGCGATTCTCCTGCCTCAGCCTACTGAGTAGCTGGGGTTACAGGTGCCCACCACCACGCCTGGCTAATTTTTGTATTTTTAGTAGACATGGGGTTTCATCATGTTGGCCAGGCTGGTCTCAAACTCCTGACCTCAGGGGATCCACCCACCTCGGCCTCCCAAAATGCTGGGATTACAGGTGTAAGCCACTGTGCCCAGCTGTGTTCTGTGATTTTTAAAAATGTATTTTTATACTTTATACAGTTACAGTTGATAGACTCAGGTAACTGCAATTTGATCCATGCTCCTGGGAGACTTATTCAACTAGACCTTGGTAATTAAAATTTAGGCATATTGAAATCACAAAAAGTAATGACTACCTCAAATTTGAAACTTTCTCTTCTGCTTTCTTTGTGTGTTAAGACACACCAGATTTTATTATAATTACTTATCCACATTCCAGTCTCAGTTGTTACATTATATCCACATGCCTTGCATAGTATCTGGCATATATCAAATGCTCAATAAACATTTGTTGAATAAATGATCCAAGACCTGGATATCTACTATAATCCCCCAAAAGAGAATAAACCCCAAAGGACTTGAGAAGTGACTTCTAGAAGCCTTAGAATATATGTTTTCAACTAATTTCACACATCCTAAAATAGTAATAAAAATTCAGTAATATAAATTCAAATAGAAATACTTAATATTTCCCAACAGACAAGTCAGATATTTTGCTAGGTGACTGGGAATCGGGTATCAAAGAGACATAGTCTTCCTCAGGAAGCTTACAGCATGGTGGGAAAATATCTGTGTTATCTTAGGCTACAGAATGAAGGTGGTGACATTTTCTTTTATTCATTATTAACATTCATGTCACCCATGTTGTGCCCTCTTAAGAAAATAAGTCAGGCTGGGTGCTGTGGCTCACTCCTATAATCCCAGCACTTTGGGAGGCTGAGGTGGGTAGATTGCTTGAGCCCAGGGAGTTTGAGACCAACCTGGGTAACATGGTGAAACACTGTCTCTACCAAAACACAAAAAAGCAAAAAACAATTAGCCAGGCATGGTGGTGCACACCTGTAATCCCAGCTGCTCGGGAGGCTGAGGTGGGAGGATGGCTTGAGCCCAGGAGGCAGAGGTTGTAGTGAGCCATAATAGTGCCACTGTGCTCCAGCCTGGGTGACAGAGCCAGACATTTTCTCAAAAAAAAAAAAAGGAAAAAGTCATAATTTCAGTCCTTGCTGAGCTACTGCCCAAGGCACAATGGTGTTCTCATTAAGCATGGAGATGTTTTGCTACTGTTCAAACTACTGTTTGTAGCCTTGATCCTGCGCAGCAGTTCACTTACAGCTTCCTACTATCTTACCCTACCCTCACTGCATTGCCTTTCTAATGGGAAGATTCCCTGGAGCAAGGGGAGGAGCGCTGGAAAAGCAAGTCCTAACAATACTTGCCATGAAGTCGGCTTAGGCTGTTCCCTCCTCCTCAAATGCTTGTCCATAAGGCATCCTCTGTCCCTTTCACCTCATCAGTGCCAACTTGTTTTTTAAAGCTCAGATTCCTGGCCCCACAGTCTGAACCAAAAATTCCCTTAGATATTTTTATAGTAGCATACATCTTTTCTTCCCAGCACTCATCTCACTTTGCAATTATATATTATTTGTGTGAATATTTGATCACTGTCTATCTCCCAAGAAATGCTCAATGCCATAAATTCACAGTACCAGGAACACAGAGTAGGCATTCAACAGACATCATAGCTTAATAAAAAATTTGGCTTGTGGTTAAGCCAGGTTTCATACATAGGACTGTGATAAAAGAGAAATTGTTCTTTGCTTTTCAAATTTACTTTCTGATTATTGCCATTTAGCCAGAGTAGAACTGATAACTGAAGACGTTTGTCATTACATCATGTCTGGCCTTCATTCCATGACCTTATTTCTTCCCTTCTGCTCAGGAGAACATATTGTATAAGGTCAGCAAGATGGATCTGAAGCCCCAGTTTAATGTCTTCCCTTGCCAAAAAAATCACTTCTGTCTGGGGCGCACACCTGCTTCTTCCTTCTGTGCCAGCTCTGTGAGGTGAGGCAAATTGGAATCGCTCCTCTTTCCAGGATTGGTGGGATGAACACCTCTAGCTTCTGTTCTCCATCAAACAGCAAGTAGTCAATGGGTACTTATTACAGTTGCAGCACAAGACCAAATGAAACAGGCAATGGAGTCACACCAGTCCTGAACCTGGGAGTCTACCTTGCCCCTCCCAGATCCCATCAATCAACAAATCTTGTCGATTTAAATTCCCAGCCTTCTTTTCAATCAACCCACTTCCTTTGGTGTTCATCACCCAAGATCAAGCCACCATCTTCCTTTGCCTTTGTCTCCTAAGTGTCCCCGCATCCACGCTGGCCCTCTCCAGCTGTTTTCACTAGACCTAAAGTGATAGGTTCAAGTGGAAAATTTGATCCTTTTGCCTTCCCTGAACCCTACACACTTGTTTAAAGCCCTACAATGTTCTGCAATTGTTCTTGGAAACACAGTTCACATCGTACCCCGTGAGGCCCCACACCTTTGCCTACTCTTTTGGCCTTATCTTATACCACTTTCACCCTACTGTCTGAGCTCCTGCCACTGTGGCCTTTAGTTTTCCTAAAGGAGCGTTGCTCCTACTCACCCAGGAGCCTTTGCACATGCTGATCTCTCTATCAATAATGCATCTCCCATCCCCAATCCTTCAACTAGTTTATTCCTCCTGATTTTTCAATTATGACCTCAACTATCATTCATAAATGGCAGAGTTGGAATTTGAATCCAGGTCTTTGTGTCTCTAAAGTTGGTACTATTCCCACCACACTTGGCTTTTTCCCAGAAAAGTAATAAGATACGGTCAGCCATATAGGTGGACCACATGCTAGTTCAAAACCTAGGAGATGTTTCCGGTCTAGGCTCTTTTCCAGGATCCACTTTTCTCCTAAGAATAGCGGCTCCTAGCCTAGGCATTCCTTTTTCCCTCCTTCGACATCATTTTCTCCATCCAGGAGTTTCTCTGTCTAGGATCATGGCAGGACAGAGGTTTAATGGAAAGAACACTAGATTGGGTGTCAAGTATATTGGGTCCAGGCACCAGCTGTGGTACTCACCAGCTGTGTGAACATGCTCAGGTGATATTACTTGAGCGTAATGTCACTTAATGCTACTTATGCTACTCTCTGAGTTCCTGCCACTGTGGCCTTTAGTTTTCCTAAAGGAGTGATGCTCCTACTCACCCAGGAGCCTCTGCACATGCTTATCTCTCTATCACTAATGCACCTCCCATCCCCAATCCTTCAACTAGTTTATTCCTCCTTCATTTTCAGTTATGACCTCAACTATCACTTATACTTACATAGTGTGTTAATTTGGTTTTTCCAAGAAGTAGACACTAAGACTGGGTTAGATGTGCAAAAATTGAATGGGGAAATGCTTGTGAAGGTAAAGGGGAGGAAGCAGGAGTGGCTGGTAAGTGGCATCAAACTGCAATGCAGGTCTGACATCCACGAAAGCATTGCGGGAAGGAAAGAGAATTGCACCTGGGTCATAAGAAAGGTTAGGCCAGGCTGATGGTTAGGCCAGATAGTGGAGGAATAGATCCCCACTAGCATCACCTCCTGCAGCTGTCATTGCTAGGAGCAGCCTGGGGGAGGAATGAACTTGGTGTGAACTTGGGGGTGGGTCCAGGGGACACCAGCTGGGGATGTGTCAATTATGGTCCCCTTAGTGGGAGATGTGAGTGGCACATTGCCACACACAGCCTCAGTTTCCTTATCTGCAAATAAGGACTGTGTGCTTAGTGATTCCTGGTGTGAATTTTAGCTCTGAAATTGTGAGCTTCTTCACTTGCTTCCATATCATCTTGTTTAGCTTCTTCTAATTTTGAAGTATGTTTTTCTGGTAGTAACCAGGGAGACAAGAATAAACAATATAAACAAAAGGGATATTTTAATAAACCTGAAAAATAATTTCTGGGGTATTTTTCTCTCTCCCTGATAAACTTTTGGTACAATCCTAAGGACTTCTTGTCTTAAGCATCCTTGAATCTCTAGGATTCTGCACAATAAATGCCATATCAGAGGTGCTACCTTACTCTTCCTTGATTAAATGACTGAAATAGAATAAAAATGGGTCTGTTTTAAGACACATTCATTCATTTAAATTTCTAGGCTTTTTGTTTTGGGAAAGAATGCCACACTGATCTGCTGTTTTCCTTGTTTTGGCAACTAGGGTTCCTAAATCCCTCTACTCAGGGGCATGTTCACCTCCCTTATTCTTGTTTCACAAATAAAAGGCTCAAGTAACATTATTTGCCTATTAGAAAATCTCTTACCAATCCCAATGAGTTTTCCCCAGAAAAACAGTCTCTGATTGTCTCCTCACATATGGCCCCTATTCTCAAGGAAGTCACAGTCTAGTTGGAAGATAAGAAATGAATCAGTAACAAATGTGAGATACATCATAGTCAGGACTATGAACAGAGCTGCAGTTACTGCCAGACATTGTATTATAAGGGCTTTACATAGTGGGGGGCCGATACTATAAATGAATAAAGGGAGTTGGATGGGACTGTTGGTACAGGACAGCCTGTGCCTCAGCTGAGTGGGAAGAAGGGCAGCCATCATCCTTCTGTGGCAGCTGATTTCTGCTAGGGAGAAATGCAGGTCCAATGTTGCAAATCTTCCTTTTATAGCAGAGAAAAGAAGCAGGAAATCAGAATTTAGATATAAAAATTTTTCATTTTATAACAATGAGAACTAATTTTAAAAATTTAAAAACATGATGCAGGCAGAAGAAACATATTTGTTAAACACATCTGGACCATGGACATATGAGGGCCTTATTGAATAAACAACATCATTGAATTATCACTAAGTGCTGAATATAGACTTCAAGTATTGGGGAAGGTGAGTAGAGGAATCAATAGTTAGGTCAGAGAAAGCTTGATAGAAGGGAGTAGTACTTAAGTTGATCCTTAAGAAATGAATATCATTTATATTGGCATAAGGAAAAGAGCATTTTGGGCAGAAGAAAGATGTGTGAGATGAAGTTCTGACTAGAAGGAAGGAGCAAGGCACTTTTCCAGTGATGAAGGAATTAGGACTGGAAAGATTGAGTTGGAAAAAAATTAAAGAGGACATTGTTATTGTAGCCTGCAGAGCATCATATTTGTAACTGAAGTTCTGGAAGCACCTATCAAACATGGGCTAGCCAAATCCTAAGGGATGGAAGGGTGGGGCAAATCTGAAGCAGATGGAGATATTGAAATGGAGAAAAGGTGTCTTTCTGCCTGAGTTTTGAAGGAGCAGGATATGAGGCTCTGCTGAAAGGAAAGACCCCCTGCACTCAAGATGCACAGCCAACATTTGTCAAACTTAATTAAACCCAGGGCAGCAGGGCATGGAAGACAAATTGTACCCTGGGATTGTTTAACAACCTACTTCAAGTTTATCAATCAAGTGTTTTAGCAGCAAAGAGTGAAGAAAGAGGTGGGCAAAATGGAGAAGAGGGAGAAGAGAGGGAGAAGAAACAGAAGAAAACATATGGAGGGATAGGGTGGAAGGAAGAGGAGGCTAGAGAAGGAGGGAGAAGAAAGGACGGATGGGGAGAGAGGTTGATTAGTGTGGGTCACTTTAGTGGCCATTCTGGTAAACAAGCGCATGTCCTAGGTGACCACGAGTGCTGAAGCAGCCATAGGCTGATATTGCAGCTGAATTTCATTCCCCATTGCTTCTATTGCATGAGGTTCTTGCCCTGCTAAGTGTGATTTTACACAATGGCTACTAAAATAAAAAACAAATTAATTCATCTCATGTCCAAATGAAGAAATAGCAATCTGTTCCAACCCTGGAGGAAAATCTGGTTATGTTGAACCTACTGAGAATGGTATGTTGGTCTCCGATGTAAGATTTTCAAAGTTAATTTTGACTCAAAATGCTTCTTTTTTTTAATGTAAGGATTTAGAACACAATCCCTTTACGGATCAGAGCTCCACTGAGGAATAGAATGCTCACTTTAATTGAGCCATCTACGGAAATCTACCATTCTGGTGAGCTGTCTGTCACATGCAGACAGCAACTGGCCCAAAGTCGGCACCCAATACTTTCATGAGAAATTGAATCTGCAGGGAAATAAGAGAGGCAAAGGAGAAATAACTACTTGAGAGAGAGGAAGGCTGAGGCCAGGTCAATAGATTTAAGAGGATTTACTCCAGCCCAGCTGAGAGGAGGCAGTGACAGGTCTCAGAGAGCCCTACAGACCAGAAGAGCTTTGCCAGCTTGTCTAGTGCCACTGACAAGAGGCAGAGAAGAGCCGCTGGGAAGTGAGCCCATCCATCATTTAGGGCAATAACCGTCCGCACTGAGTGCCTAAGAGAGGTAAAGGAGCCATTTCCAAAGAAGAGAATGCACTCTTTGGGGAAAGAAAAATATGAAGAGGAGATTTTACTTTCAGCGGGAATAATGCATGTTGGTTAAAAATAATACAGTTTGATGGCTCGGGCTGTTTGTTATGCGTCCCACTGTCAGTTTACACAGATTTCATCCCTCTCACTGCTCTGTCAAGCAGGAAGGCAGCCAGAGCCTTCCTCAAAGTTGATAGCATGGAACTTCTTCCGCCCGCCAGTTACTGTGACCTTAGAAATGCAGCAGACTCCATCGTGCACATGCAAGCAACTGAATCGTAAGGAACACAACACAATATTTTCAACACCAGAAGATGTACCGTGCATTGACTTCTTAAGTCATTTCAAACAAGCAGGAGAGAAAAAGCCTATGTAGACAGAGCCAAGTAGAGGAGATAGAACAAGTCCATAAGTGTCAGAGGTGGAGAATTTTACATTTTGTTAAGTCCTGGGTTGCTATACCTAATTTTGAAAAAAGTAAAATAATTAGTTTATAGAATGATAATAACATGTATCATTCTATAAACTATCATTAATGGTAATAACATGTAGCACAGATCATATGTACTGTTGGGTTGGAAATGTTCTCTAATGAACATCACTCTCCATTGTAAGGGCACACTGTACCGAATGAGTTAAGAACAACCAAGAACGAATGAATAAACAGAACAGTGAAGAAGAGAACACCTTCACTCATTTGCCTACTATGAATGTATGCATTTTTTAAATTCCAGCTTAAATGCCACCCACTTAGCCAAGATTTATCCTATCTTCCTCTTTGAAGTTTATTGCTATGATTTTGTATGTTCCTGTCTCCTATATAAGCCTGCCTATACCTTTATTAAAACACTTTTAGAATTTCTACTTTTGACTTAATTTTTTTCTTGTCAGTTTCCTTTCCTATTGGTGTACTCCCTGAGACACAGTCTGAGTAATTAAAAAAACATATTCTGTACCCATTCCTTGGTATGAGAAGTGTGGCAGTGCTCTCTATATATTTTGTGAATGATTTAACGAGTGCATTTTTTTTTATAAAGAAGGAGACAGATCCATAGTCAAAGCATTGTCCTCTTACTTACCAGTAAAAACACTGAATTCTATGATCAGCCATTCAAAAAAGTATTCAGGTCTTGTTTATCTACTCTTTATTTTTTATTAATCCTGCTCATTGGGCTAAATAAAACAACAGATCTCTTATTTGACCTCAATTAAAGAACACAGTTTGGAGAGACAGTGGTCTAATGGAAGTAAATGTTCAGAATGAGTATTATTTTATTTAATCCCTTTTTCTTCACAGGGGCTTCATAATTGGTGCTCCCACTAATGGTATTTCTTGTTTGGGTTCTCAAAGGAAAACAAACAACTGAAAATAGACAGACACAGTGGAAAGCTCTCTAGATTCTCAGATGCCAGTTTCCCCCAGGGAGTGATGCTCAGATGGATGTAACATGGAGAAGCAATTGTGAACTCTTCCCATGAGAAACGAATGTTTCTGTGTTAAGGGCTCAGAGTGATGAAAATGAATCCTTTTCGGGAGACTCACATTTTTAAAAAATGTGTAGACAAAATGAATATAGAACTCTTTACCAAATCCTACGCTCAGTTAATCATAAGTTTGCAGCCCATATGCAGGGTTTTTCATCTTCAAAAAGAAAACTTGCTGCTAGATTTTAGAAATATGTCTGTTTTAAAAGAGAAATTGTAAGGAAGGGTTTTCTAGCACAGTCATGCATACAAATTTCATCCTCTCTTGGTCTAAAAAGTCTAGTTTCTCTGTCCCAGAAAAGTTTTGTATGCCTATTTTACTGTAGAATTATGTTATTATGGTTGTTGTTATTGTCAGTCTTTTCAGCACCATCCACCCTTCTTCTGAGACCAGAATGCTTCTTTTCAATAGGGAATCTCTTTCATCTGGTTTGAGTGAAGCGAAAGCCTTTTGGCCATGTGGCATGAAAGATATGCTCCCTCTCCAGTGTGACCCAGGCCCAGCCAATCAGAACTCTATCCTACTTGGTGGTTGGGATAGGCACGGGGCTTAGAAAGTATCAGTTGCAAGTTTCTCTGAGACTTGCTATATGGGTGCTTGAAGAAAGAGACTTTATCTTCCTTTTGAATCATCAGTCATGATGACATAGGCTTGAGGTGATTAGGCACCACATGACCCTACAGATGAAACTAACCTGCTAGAAAACAAAGTAAACACTTAGAAATGAGGGGCATCGAGAGACAGAAAAAGAGTCAAAACCCTGAGGATGCCATATAGGTTTCTGTATCCAGTTGACTTTGAGATTTATTTAATCCTGTACATCATAGTTATGTGAGTCAATACATGCTTTTTTTTGTTAAGTAAATTCGACTTTAGATTCTGTGACATGCCACACAAAGAGGTGTAATCAATAATCCATATTATGAATATGGATTAATCAATAACCCATTTTATAAAAGCTACAATAGTGAGACTCTGAATACTCTCAGTGGACCCTGACATCTTTACCTTTTGGTTGTGCTGTTCTTTGTTTGAAATCTATGGTTCAGTTCAAGTCCCATTTCTCCCATGAGCTTCTAGCCTTTATTTTGAGGGAACCTCTTACATAGGACATCCTATCCATGCAAGAGTTTCTCAAACTGGAATTCAAGAAACCCTAGGATCCTTAAGGTATTCAGATGAAGTTTTTATTTTAATTCCTTATTCTGTGTTAACTATTTATTGAGCACTTACTTTGTGCCAGGCACAATGATATGTACTGAGAATAGAAAAATGAACAAGACAGACAAGATTTTTGACCTAGCTCATATTCTAGCAAGGAATGTGCAGTGGGTAATAATAAATAAATATCTAGTGATAGGAATACATAAAGAAGTAAGCAAGCAAATTTCAGAAGGTGCTAAATGCTGTGAAGAAGATTAAATAGGATTGTGTGTTTGAGAGATTGTGGGGAGAAGGTCTATTTTAGACAGGATGGATCTGATGTTTGAATGTATTTAAGTAAAGATTATAATAAACATAACAAACAACAGTAGGAGGAAGTAATACTTTTTTTCTTTTTTTCTTCTAAGCTGCTTAATATAGAGTTACAGTACCTTTATAATCTAGCAGTTTCACTCCTAGGTATCTATCCAAGAGAGCTGAAGACACCATACAAATATGTGTACTCAAATGTTCACAGCAGCATTATTCACAATAGCCTAAATGTGGAAACAACCTAAATGTCCATAAAATGATGAATGGATAAATAAAATGTGGTGTAGCCATGTGATGAAATATTATTTGGCAATGAAGAGTGGCACCCCATAATATGCCATAATATGCCTTTTTGACATAAAGACTATTTTGAGCTAAAGGCATTTGAGAAACAGCAGATGCAAGAAAGGCATTCTCATCTACTCCTTTCTTCCCCAAAACAGGCCATAGAAACTCCTGTGTGAAAGATGTCCTCACTGTACCAGCAGAAAGCAAAGCATTCTTTGACAGGGAGTTACAGCAGAAAGAGTTCTGTGCACTTGGGCCTTGTTAAAAATAATTCTTATCTTCCTTTAGCCTCCCTGTATGGCTTAGCCACTTCCTACAATTGCCTGTCTTTGTTACACCTAGCGTAAAGGCATCTAGGTTTTGCCAGTTCTTTGGGTCTTCATTTCCTTATAAGGTCTCTTGTGTCACATAAAATGTATGTAAGTGCTTTTCTCTTGTTTATCTGTCTGATGTCAATTTAATTCTCATGTCCAGCCAAAAATCCTAAAAGGGTAGAGGTAAAATTTTCCCTCCCCTATAGCAATAAAAGGGAATGAAGTACTGATGTGTGCTACAATATGGATGAACTTTGAAACTTTATGCTAAGTGAAAAGTCAGTCACGAAAGGTCGTATGTGGTAGGATTTCATCTATGTGAAATGCTCGCAATAGGCAAATCTATAGTGACAGAAAGTAGATTAGTGGTTGCCAGGGGCTGGGGCAAGGTTAAGAATGGAGAGTGACTGTTAATGGTATGGGGTTTCTTTTTGAGGTGATGGAAGTGTTTTGTAATTAGACAATGGTTACGGTTACACAAATCTGTGATTTGTGCTATCACAAATCTATATTATATGATCTGTCATAGTGCAGTCTATACTATGCTAAAAGCTGTATAGAGTATACTGTAAACTACTAACCTGTTCACCTTAGTTTTTCCTTTTGCAAACCAAGAACTTGTATCCTGTACATTTTAAATGGGTGAATTTTGTGGTATGTGATTTTCTTAATGAAGCTATAAAAAAATGTACCAAAAAAGGGAATTTTGTTTTATTCAAGGTTGAGAGACACTGGTATACAGTTCTACTTCATTCACTTAATCAAATATTATCTTGTATTGTTACTTTGAGTTTCCTAGGATTATGTCTTTTGCACTTAACTAGATCGTAAAGTTCTTGAGCAGTAAGAATTGTGCTTTTCAATTCTTTAGCACTATCCCAGAGGTATTCACACAACACGGTCTCATTAAATTTATGCTTACTGGTGGATTATCTGATAAAAGGCAGCAAGGAGCATGAGCCTGTATTAGTTTTCCAGGACTGCTGTAATAATGTGCCACAATCTGAGTAGCTTAAGCCGCAGAAATTTATTGTCTCATAATTCTGGAGGCTAGAAATCTGAACCTGAGGGTCAGTAGGGTTAGTTCCTTTTGAGGACTGTGAAGGAAGTATCTGTTCCAAACTGTCTTCACACTCACATGGCATTCCCCTTGTATATGTCGGCTCATCTTTGTGTTCAAATGTCCCGTTTCTATAAGGATATCAGTCCTACTGAGTTAGGGAATACCCTAGTATCATCTTAACTTGATTTCTTCTGTAAAGACCCTATCTGCTGCTAAAGTCACATCCCGAGGTACTGGAGGTTGGGACACCAGCATATCTTTTTTGAGGGGACACAATTCAAACTCTGACAGAGTCAAATTTCAATTTCTACTAAGATTCTCACCCATCAAGCTCATGACTTTGTAAATTCCTCACAGCTCTCAGGCCAGAGCATTTCAGTCATGCAACCAGTAGTGACCATCATAAAGCTATTATTAAATCTCCAAAGTTGAACAGAAAATGTCTCGCTCTGGTGAGCAGGCTGCAACTCAGCCTTTCTGCTGAGACTTTCTTATTCTGCAGTCCACTACTTTGCCCTATCATCAGATGAATCCATTTGCCTTAGCCTTATTCTTATGTCCACTGATTTCTTAATGTCAAATAAAAGGGCAAACCAAGTGAGGCGCTCAATTTTTCTGAAAGGTACAAAGCATTACTGATTCCCAAATCACTGGTGGTAGACCAGTCTAAAAGAGTAAAAATCCTGGAAATATAATTAAATGTACACAAAATTCAAACTGGATTAAATCTCTGTGTTATGTCCATATACTCAGCATATATAGCTATCTATCCAGGACTAGGTTAAAAAATATTTTCTGAAATAGACCCTTCTTTAAGAAATAGATCAATATAGTTTTTAATTGGTCTCCCATTTGTTTTATTTAACTAATGAGCCTAAAAATGTCTTGAAAACAGAGGGAGGTTTTTTGTTTGTTTCTCATAATCAGGAAAATATTCACCTTTAAATCTTCTTGCATTCTTTATTTGGATAAAAAAGAATGTTTGCAGAGATAAGGATCTCAGTTGTGGTAGGAATTTTGACTTGGAAGTCAGAACATCCAAGTCCTCTTCCTGGATCTGTCCCAGATTATGTAGAAAATGTGGGCATGCCTCTCAACTACCCAGGGCCTTATTTTTTCATCATTAAAAAGAAAATGATACTACATAAACAGCTCACAGGATTGGTATTAACAACCAGTTAACTCTATCCTGAAGCAATAGCAATTTGGTAGGGTTTGCAGCAGATGTTTAACTGATCACTATTTATGTCTAAAATAATCTTAAAAAGTGCCTGGCACAGAGGAGATGCTTCATAAATACTTTCCAAATGCATGAAAAATTATGAATACATCTTTAGGAAAAATATTGTCTTAAATTATCTCAAAAATGTTAAATTTTAAAATCAAAGCTTTTATTAAAAATATACTATTATTCAAAAGAAACTGAAAAAAAAACCCGAAAAAGTATATTGCTATTCACATCTGATAAGGGATTAATATCCACAATATACAGAAAACTCCTAAAACTCAACAGCAACAAAAAACCCAAGTCAAAATGTGCAAAGGACTTAATAGACATTTCTCCAAAAAACATATACTAATGGCCAATAAGAACATAACAAGATGTTCAAAATCACTAATCATTAGGAAAACAAACATTAAAACCACAATGAAATGTTATCTCATACTCATTAGGATGGCTACTATACATAAAAAAAGAAAGTAACAAGTGTTAGTGAGGATGTGGAGAAATTGGAATTCTTGTGCAATCTTGGTGGGAATGTAAACTGGTACAGCCAGTGTGGAAAACAGTGTGATGGTTCCTCAAAAAAATAAAAATATAATTACCATATGTTCAGCAATTCCACTTCTTCCAACAGAATGAAAAATGGCTCTTGAAGAGATATTTGCATAGCCGTGATCATAGCAGTATTACTCACAATAGCTAAAACATGGAAGCAACCCAAGTGTCATCAACAGATGAATGGATAAGCAAAATATGGTCTATACCTACAATAAAATACTATTTAGCCTTAAAAGGGAAGGAAATTCTGACATATGCTACAACATGAATGAACCTTGAAGATATCATGCTAAACGAAATTAGCCAGTTACCAAAAGCCAAGTACTGTATTGTTCCATTTACATGAGGTCCTTAGAGTAGTCAAAATCAGACACACACCAGGCACTGTGGCTCACGCCTGTAATCCCAGCATGCTGGGAGGCCGAGGTGGGTGGATCACCTGAGCTCAGGACAGGCAACTTGGTGAAACCGTGTCTCTACAAAAATACAAAAATTAGCTGGGTGCGCTGGCCTGTGCCTGTAGTCCCAGCTACTCAGGAGGCTAAAGTGGGAAGGTCACTTGAACCTGGGAGGTCGAAGCTGCAGTAAGCTGTGACCCTGCCACTGCACTCCAGCCTAGGCAACAGAGCAAGACTGTCTCAAAAAACAAAAAGCAAAAAACATTGAGGCAAAAAGGGGTTGTAGGGAGGAATAAATGTGGAATTATTATTTAATAAGTATAGAGTTTCAGCTTTAAAAGATGAAAAGAGTCCTGAAGATGGATGGTGGTGATGGTTCCCTAACATTAAGAATGTATTTAATATTACTAAGCTGTACACTTAAAAATGGTTAAGATGGTAAATTTCATATTATGTGTATTTTAACATAATAGACACAATTGGAAAAATTGTATTGGTATTTTTGAAACTTCCTGTGGATTTGCAATCATTTGAGAATAAAATATTCAAAACAATGCAAAAAGTTTTAGCAAAATTGAAATATTCCCAAGGAATGTGTTTCTAAAGAAAATGTTAGCTGTCATGTGTAGTAAGCATTGAAAAATATGAGAATTTGTGGTTTCAGACAAGTGTGGCTGCCTCAACAGGACAGGTACAAAGGGGTATGAAGGAGAGGTAATAACAAAAAACAAAACAAACACACTTTAATACACATGCGCACACACACACACACACACACACACACACACATAATGTACATATCCATGCACACACTGAAATAGTTTATAGGAAAAGAAAAGTTTCCTAAAGTTACTAAAGTATACTTGATGTATGGGTTATTTTTTTTTTTTTTTAGACAGGGTCTTACTCTGTTGCCCAGGCTGGAGTACAGTGGCACAATCTCAGCTCACTGTAGCCTCAACCTCCTGGGCTCAAGTGATCCTCCCACCTCAGCCTCCCAAGTAGCTGGGACTACAGGCACGTGTCACCATGTCTGGCTAATTTTATTTTATTTTTTAGAGATGGGGTTTCACTATGTTGCCCAGGCTGCTTGAACTCCTGGACTCAAGCAATCCTCCCGCGTCAGCCTACGAAAATTCTGGGATTACAGGCATGAGCCACTGTGTCTGGTAAAGAATACTTTTTAATATTAAAAAAAATTAACTAGTTCTTTTATATGATCAATAAATCAGGCTATGACAGGATTCAACTTAGAAGGCAAAAGTTTTTATCTGCTGCTAATTTTACATTCAGAGTATTAAGGGAGGAGTTTTGACTGCTCAGTCATATAATACAGAACTCACTCAAGACATAAAATTTACAGAAAAAAATTGTTATTTTTTTAAGGGTTAATTTTTCCTGGTGGTTTTGTTTCAATTCCAAGAGAATTGCAAGTGCTGAAAGTTATAATGTGTTGTGCTACAAATGCCTTTGTCAAGAACACACTGTAAGAGCATTTAATTATCTATTTTTTTCAGATAAGTTCAATAGTGTGGGAAGCATTATGTAGGTTGTTATTTTTCCCCACTTATAAGCTTTTTTCTTCTTAGTTACATAAAATATTTTAATACCTGCAAAAAATGGGCAAAGCTCTTTGAGCAGCTCAAGCTTACAGATGGGCTCAGGCAAGTGATCTCTCTACACCGGTATTTATTTTGTGGTGAACTGTTACTATCTTTCGGAGAAGCCATTAGACTTAAGATTTTATGTGAATAAGAGGCTGTAAAATGGGGCAAATCCACGTTTCCAGACTTGGACCTTTTGAGTTAATTGAGCAAACATTTACTGGTATTGATTATATATCTACCAAATAATGTAAATCACACCTGTGATAGGTACCTGAAGGAAAGTCATATAGCACCAGAGAGCATATTATTAATTGGAAAGAGTGAGGCAGTACCTTGTATCAGAGATTTCTATGAGGAAAGGAAGGCTTAAGCCCAGATCCAAAGAATGAGTAAGAGTTAACTAGGCATTCCCCAGGGAGTTTAAAACATGTTCAAACAAAAACTTGTACATGCGTGTTCACAGGAGCATTATTCCTAATAACCAAAAAGTCAACTGAGGAATGAATAACGTATGGTAGATCCACACAACAGAATAGTATTCTGCCATAAAAAGAATTTAAATACATGACTACTAATGGGTACAGGTTTCTTTTTGAGGTGATAAAACGTTCTGAAATTAGATAATGGAGATAATTGTGCAAATTAATAAGTGCACTAAACATTCAATTTAAACTTTGATAGGGTGACTTTTACGGAATATGAATTATATCACAATAAAAAAGAAATAACTGGATCAAAAAAGTGTAGAGGGAATAACCTGACAAATAAGAGGAACGGAAAAAAGCCTGGTGTTGCTTGAGCAGAGAGCCGAGGGCATTGTGGGAGGTGAAGCTGGAAAGAGGGAGGGGTCAGACCAGGCAGAGCCTCGTGGGATGTCAAGTGTGCTCTTCTTTTATCCACTCTCTATTGGTCTCCATTACCACACTGATCCCGGTCTCTTTTGCTGTATATTCTAACCCAACTCTACCAGAGAAACTTCATTGCCATTTTTCTCCACAAAGTACTCTCCCCTCAATCAACTCTGCTTTCTTATCCCTGAAGCACACCAGTCTTGTTTTTTTGCCTCTTCATCATTTCCATGTTGTTCCACAAGTAAAATACCTTCTGTCTGATCTTCTCTGAATTACACAAAAGAGGCAGTACACATCCCAGAGAGGGGCAGCTCTCTTGCTTAGCACAACACCTGGAGGACTGTTTTCAATGAGAGGAGGTCCCTCAATATTGTGTTGATTTGTTAGAAAAAAGGAGGCATCTTTCTCTGAAAAATAAAGCCACAGAGATATTGCTTTCAGAGGTTGTAATTTGAGGATTCTGGGAAAGGAGAGAATGGAAAGGGTTATCAAAGAAGGATAAATCTTGAGACACGGAAGTTAAAGAATGAGAGGAATGGGGGGAACCCCTGTGAAGATTAGACTTGCATTTTCCTTTGGGATTCAGGAACCATCATATTGTATGCACAGTTTCAAGTTCTTTTTTTTTCCTACATTTTAATTATCATATCTGATAGTTATCCCCAAATTTTAGGGAAAATCACAGCCATGACTTAATCATTGATTGTTGGCTGATTTCTGTGGCTTCTTTTTGGTTATCCTGAAATAAATACCAGTTTCTCATAGGCCCATTCCAAAGGCAGAATAAAAAGTGTCCTGTTAATAGTATCTGAGGAACAGAATACATTTCTTCCTGTAAAACATGTTTATGAGTTTCTTCTATGTACCAGATTCATTTATAAGTGCTGGTGATTCTGAAGTATATGAGGCAAAGTCCCAGACCTCAGGGAGCTTCCACTCTGTATCACTCTTGAATATTTATAAAATCCCTTCTGCTTGCCAGGCACTGGCTACACAATGGAACAGAACAGAAGAAACTCAACAAGGCCTTTGGCAAATCTTGCTTAATGGTCTTGCTCACTGCTTTGTGTAAAACATAGAGCAAACTAGAGTGTGCATAGTTTATCGACTAGGAACCAAGTCATTTAAGGTCTCTAAAATAGCAGTAGAGTTGTCAATCCTGGGTCTCCTAGCAAAGATACACAAAAAAGTATTCTCTTCCTCTACTAAATGAGAGCAGCCACCTCTTCTCTAGCGTCCCATCCCAACCCTTGGCGGTGGAGACAATTTCATGATCACAGTCAGTTCTACTGATATCATAGGCCAGCCTCCTGAGATACAAAAAGGAGCAGATGAACTCATTCGATGTGGTCATGGATGTAGGCTCTCTCTAAGGGATCCCAAACAGCTCACATCTGTACCTGGGCTCGGTTTGCTTATCAGAAATTTGAGGTAACAACAGAGCTTTATATTTCTATCATGGAAAAATCACAGGATTAAAAAAAATACTTATTTTGAAATAGTTTGACTCACAAGAAGTTCTCATGTTTCTTTCACCCTGCTTTCTCAATGATAGTATCTCACGGGACTATAGTAAGTTAACACCAAGAAATCAACATTGGTACAATTCTACGAATTCAAATAGAGATTGTATTCAGATTTTACCAGCTTCTACATGTACTTTTTCCTTCCTGATGTATAGCTCTATGGAATTTTTATCATGTATGTAGATTCTAGTAGACATGGCCCCACTCAGGATACAGAATTGTCCTGTCATCACCAGGCATCTCTCTCGTGTTACCCCTTAAGAGTTGCACCGTACCCTCAACCCTAACCTCTGGCAACCAAGGTCTGATTCTCTATCACTATAATTTTGTCACTTTGGGAGTAACAAAAGACTTTAAAAAAATATACAAGTTCACTGTTTCCTTTAAAGAGAACAACCTTCATTATATTTGGATTTTTTTGAGGGGTGGTACTTACAATTAATACTACTTCCCACCAACAAACTCTCTGCTCCTTTTCTGCTGTTCTCTTTCTTTATATTCTACATTCTCAAATCTCTGAAGAGAACCCCACCCCTGAGCTAAGTCATCTCAGGGAATTCAGATTTCTTTATTACTTTGCAGTCTAAGCCTATCATTGACCCTAGCACAGTGAGAAGGAAAAGATTAACATGTATTTCTACCAGGTTCAAGAGCTTAGGATACTCATGCTAGTATAGGGAAAGGGAAAAAGAAGACGAAGAAAAAAACAATCTAGAGAGAGTTCTGCTTCAGGCCCTCTTCTGGCCACAGTAGAACAAATAGAGATTTATTTCAGGCTTTGAGGATCTTGGAAAGTCCCTGAAAGTTAAGACCAAAGATATTTTAGAGGCACTTGTACACACAGCCTGCTTCACATACTATGCCTACGTCCATGTGGTAGATGATGTCTTCAAAAGTAATTTTTTAAAAGTTTGGGTTGGAATAAAAAACCTTAGGATATACTATGATTATATTCTATGATGCTACTTCAAGTAAATTCAGTGGAAGCTACTGTCACTCCATGGAAACCCGTGTGGGAATAGTCACGATGTTCCATAGTTACCAAACGCAATCTAAAGCAAGATGGTGAAAGAATCATTTCACAAAATGCTATGTCATGTCACAATATGGAGAAGCTGCCTGAAAAGAAATTAATGCCAAGTAATTCTGCCAAAAGTATGCAGACTTAATACATTTTCCTCTCTATTAAAATTTTCTGGAAGGCTCTCTATGAAAGGAACATGCTAAACACATCGTTCTTTAGTTCTGTTCTCTTCCATAAATACAGAAATGCTTCCAGAAACTGAGGAATTAAATATGCAAGCACCAACGAATAGAGGAATATGAGTTAAGAGTTCTTTAAATGAGTTTGTAATTTTTTCAGTCAACAAATATGTTCAACTTTGATTTCAGTTCAACTTAACAAATACATGGGGGACGCTTACTTCGTGCCAGGCATCATGCAACTTAAGATGCTGCTCAATGGAAATGGAAAGGAGAGGAGAGGAGCCTCTCTGGAAGGTCTATGGAAGTCACCCCTTGGCCAAGAAAAGGAAAAAACAAGAGTGTAAAGGGAGGGACTAGATCTTCCCACCACAGCGGCATCCCCTTTGGAAGTTCGTGGTCCAAACCTTGTGTGGAATCCTGAATCTCACTCCCTACCACCCTGTGAAGAACTAAATGTTCACTCTGTACCATCCGCCCTCATAAAGGTTCTCTGATTATTTGCTACCTCTCCTACCTCGCCTTATTCTTTTCCACCTTCTTCCTACCCTTGATGACAGTATCTTCCACCCTCCTCTGGAGCCTTCTCAACATTTACCCAAACTTTAAAGGGCCTGTTCAAGTGCCAATATATTCATGAAACCTTTCTTTACTTCCTTCCAGCTCCTGGGCCCCTCTGAAGTCCCCTGGGAGGGGCACTGCCATTTACTAAATATCCATTAAGAGTCAAATGTTTCAGTATGTATTATCTAATTTAATCCCCTCTGAGGTGAAAAGGCATTCAAATGAAGACAGAAGGGGCCAGGCAGGGTGGCTCACGCCTGTAATACCAGCACTTTGGGAGGCCAAGGCGGGTGGATCACTTGAGGTCAGGAGTTCGAGACCATCCTGGCCAACATGGTGAAACCCAGTCTCTACTAAAAATACAAAAATTAGCTGGGCATGGTGGCACATGCCTGCAATCCCGGCTACTTGGGAGGCTGAGGCAAGAGAATTGCATGAACCCAGGAGGTGGAGGTTGCAGTGAGCTGAGATCGTGACACTATACTCCAGCCTGGGTGACAGAGCTAGACTTCATCTAAAAAAAACCAGATAAACGGGAGCTCACAAAAGCAACAATAGCCTCATTTTGATTCAGCTGGAGTGATATAGCCACTCCCTTCTGATTCTGAAGCCCACGATCATTCATGATCTGCTCTTGCTACCTGCAACTCTCATTTACAGGTTCTTATCCTCACCTGGTTGCCTTACTTCATGCCTGATAAATCATCATCAAATAGAGATAAATCTCTAACTTGCCTTGCTATTTAGAATGGTTTTTAAATAGAAGTTACTCAATAATTACTGCTTAGTAGGTTTTTCCCCTTTGTTCCCTTTTCACCCAACTCCAGGTTTGCCTGGATGACTAATTCTTTAAGCAGCCCAAGAGGCTCCCTTCTCAGAACAAAGTACACTCAAGTGAGAAAGAAATACTCAGCCATTCACACAGGAAAAGCAATGAGACCAGAGACAGAGGCAGGCTCGGAAGATGGCTCCCGAGCATGGGTACTGCCTTCATTTCTGGCGTTCAAAAGACAAGAGGGTGGCAGAGTCAAAAGAACTTTTGGAAGTCAACATCCTGTCCCCACACCCTACAGAAAAGAGCCCAAAGCCCTGTGAGATAAAGTTGCTCACACAGTCTCACTCACGATTCTTTCCCCCGTCCTGTCTTCCAAATTACTTATTTTCTCCGTAATTATAGAAGCATATATACTCAATGTCAGAATTATGAAATATAGTGAAACATATGAAAAAGAGGGGAAAAATACACGAAGACTCTACTGAACGCCCTACCTAGTGTCCATACTGGGCTTTCCTTGGTTTGACCCATCCATATTTCTTGCTTCATCTTCCATGGTTCACTGCCTAAGTCTTCAGGCACAAGGCCCTTGTTTCAATTCTTGTCAAATGCCTTGTTCTTCCTTAGTTTTTACCTTGGACCTCATAATCTTTGTCCTACTACCTCCCACCCTCTTTCCCACTTGCCTTTAATTCTCTACTCTAACTTTAATTCTCAACTTAATAATCTCTTCCTCAGAGAAGGCTGTCCTGATCTCCCAGGCTAGGCCAGCTTTGCCCTTAACTAATTTCTTTGCACCATGTAAACTGTGCATGTGAATTTTTCCTCAACTGTATGTACTCTGGTCAGCTTTCTAATTTCTCCTTTTCTTTCTCGCTTCCCTTATGACGCTGTTGTTCTTTTGACCTCTAGTGCCAACCACTATGCCCACAATGCAGGCCAAATAGAAGCTTGGTAAATGGTTGTGGAAATAATGAATAATTACTACTACTGTTAATTATTTCCTTCCATTTTCTCTCTCTTTGCTTTCTGACCTTTTCATTCTGTCTCTGTCTGCACACATATATATATCCAGCCACCCACCCACTTAGTTATGTTTACAACTCATTTGAAAAACCTTTATTAAGGTTCGCAAAATTTTGCATACTGCTTTTGTAAGTAACATGTCAATGATCAGTTTAACATTTCAAGAGGGGTTTTTTTGTAAAATATTTTTCAATAATTGCATACACTTGTATATAAATGTAATATAATTTACATATTTCCCTTTTATTGGCCATTCTAGATTTTCCAGTTTCTCAAAATGTGAATAATACTGCAATAAGTGTGCAAACAGCTGTTTGCATTTTGTATTCTTTTTTGGAAGGATTCCTGAAAGTGAAATAACTGGGTTAAAAGGAATAAACAACCCAAGAACTCAAGAATTACTCAATGGTCAAAACTTTGTTAACTACTCAACGGTCAATGAGACTACTCAATGGTCAAAACTCTGTTAACTGAACCCATTAAAAATATTTTCTGTAACCTCCCAGAAGTTTTTGCTTTTCTCCACTCTATTCTGCCTCTTCAAGCACTGTTCATGCTTCAAGGTCTGGTTCAAATCTTAGTTCCTCAAAGAAACTCTCAAATCCTTTTGCATTTCTTATCTGCATCTTTCTCAGGTGTATTTGTTAACCTTAATATTGAGGTGCAAATGCCTGAACTTTGTCTAACGCAATTTTCTGTTTTCATATGGCTCTTAGCAGACTGCCTAGTAGGTGGTAGAATTCTTTAAGACAAAAAGGTTGATTGATAGATATAGAGAACTGTTACTTTCAGAAGATCGAGCAAGTTTTCATTTGGGGAACTTTGCCTTCTCTGCCTGGTGGGAGCTGTCATTCATATGGCCCCAACTTCGCTAACTCAGGACTGGACAAGATACTCAGATGCACAAATGAGAGCCTTTCCTGAGATGTTTGGCTAAAGCTGTTGGGCAAGAACCTTACTGTTGGGATGCTAAGCTGGAGAAATAATGCAGGTTGGAACTACTGCTGGCCAGGATTCCTCCCCATGGATAAAGCCCATGTGAGAATAAAACGAGGGGAAGGCAGAGTCAAAGGAAGGAGAGAGAATTCTGAAGATGTTGTTTGAGTACGTGAATGCAACTGCCGTAAGCCACAAGCTCTGCCTCTTGAATTTCCTTCTTACATGAAACAGTAAATTCTCCTCCCCTCTTTTTTAAGTTAGTTTGAATTGAGTATCTGTTACTTGCAATTAAATGGGATCTTACTGCCACAACTGTACGGTGTAGACCCATAATGAATAGTAATATACATTGCCAATAAGCATGTTATTCTGTCTATTTAGTTGCCATTTTAAATTAAACACTGCTCATCTTTGCAATGGGAGTTACATACTAATTCCCAAGAAAGGTTAATTTTTATGAGTTTGTAAGCCCTTAGGAATCATTTTTTACCCAATATTTGCCTCCTGGCCCTGGTTTTTCCCTCGAGCCATCTTGCTGTTTGACTTTAAGAAAATGAAAGTTAGTGATTTCAAATTACATTTTAATTATTTCTTTCATAATAAACCAAATTAAATTTTAAAAGCTAAAGACATTTTCTGCTCTTGAACTTAGAGCTGTAGCTTTTAATGAAATCTGCTGCAGTCTTTTTTTAAATTTTAATACATTTTCTACATCTCACTGTGTAGCCTATCTTTTTTTTCACAAAGATTACCAATGTTTAATTTTGCTTTATTATGATGTTCTTTTTATGAGAGTCACAGAGAAACTTCTCTTCTGCGAAGGTATTTCCTGGTAATACATGTTCTAATTTCACCTCCGACAAACTTGGTTTAAGCTTTACAGTTCTAGTCAATGGAATATTTTCTCCTCTGAGACACTCTAAATTTAGTCAAAAAATCTGATTGAAGCAGATTATCTCTAGAAGAATCAAATTATTTGTAAGGTACTTGTTTTTTAATATAGTCTGTCCAATCCCACTCTATCCACTGAAGCAGGCTTACGTCATTCCTCATAAATTTAACCTGTCTCTACCTGAGAAAAGTTTATCCATACTCTTTAACCACGCAAAATGTTTCTTCTCAACCATGAATAGAGTCTAGGGTTAGTTTTTCTTTGAACAGAACAACCTGAAAGAAAATAAGTATTTTTATTGCTTATTCACTACACATACAGACACTTAAAAAAACCATATAATATTCAAGCATATAAAATAGACATAAAAATCCCGAGAGAATCATTTTTAAGTTTTGTGTATAACTTTTCAGACTTTTGTGTATTTTTTTTTTTTTTGAGACAAGGTCTGGTTCTATTGCCCAGGCAGGAGTGCAATGGCACAGTCTCAGCTAACTATAACCTCTGTCACCTGGGCTTAAGCCATTCTCCCACCTCAGCCTCCTGAGTAGCTGGGACTACAGGCATGCACCACTACTCCCTGCTAATTTTTGTATTTTTTTGTAGAGACAGGGTTTCACCATGTTGCCCAGGCTGGTCTCGAACTCACGAGCTCAAGAGATCCACCAGCCTTCGCCTTCCAAAGTGCTGGGATTACAGGCATGAGCCACTGTGCCTAGCCAAATTTTGTGTATTTTTAAATATATATGCACACTTGGAATCAAACCACATATACTATCCTATATTGCCCCACTCCAATACACACATATTTAGCACCTCATGTTTTTTTCTGCAATGCAAAAATAAATTATTTAATGCAGACATATATCATTCCTTATACAGCAGCTTAGTATTCTAGTAGGTGAATGTACCTTAATACAATCAATCTACTTCTAGACCTTTAGGGTATTTTGAGATTTGTGCTAATATAAATAATGTCCTGACCAATACCCTATTATATATATTATTGGCATGATTACCAGATAATTTCCTTAAATGTACAACAAATATTTTCCCAAAATTTGAAGTAGCATTGCTGGATTAAAAGGTAGGCACATTAAAAGTTTTTATGCATATTGCCAGACATTCCTCAAAGAAAATTACAAAAAATTATAACCTCACCAAAAATTAACAGTGACGGCCTATTCTCTTCACTATTAAAATCTCTAGGCCAATGTTTCTAGAAGTGTTTTCAGGACTGCCTGCCTTATATGGTTATGCATGCACATCACTGGGTTTTATAGCCAGCCTACTAGACAGTAATCAAAATGGATTGAGTCTAGGAATCTCCATTTGTACAAGTCGGAGAAATACTACCCTGTCCATATCACTTTAAAAGATAGTTACTGAACAGATGGCTAAAGATATCTTTTTCTGTCTTAAAGGACATTTATTTGTATATATCTTTTTTTATATATATATATATATATAGGTTATTTCTCTATCTCAACCGTCAGTATTTATATTTTGTCCATTTTTCTTTTGGGATGGGGTTTCATTTTTATTGATTTATATAATATTGTTATATATTAATGATATTAACTTTCTGCCGATCACATGTCTTATAAATATGTGTTTTTATTTTTGTGATTTTCGTGGTGGGTTTTTTTTTTTTTTTGCCATGTTATAGTTTATAACTTTTGCACAGTTAAATCATTCTTTATAATTTCCTGACCTTCCCCCAAAATAAAACTCAGCTTTTAGATGATCTTCTACTACTTAGTTAATTTTTTTAACCAATCTAGAATTTTTTTGGTTATGTTTTTTAAATAAAAAGCTAATTTTCTAAACATCATTCACTGAAAAGTCTTATATTGCATTCCCTGAAACACTAAATGCTAGAAGTCTGGTGCCACATTGATTTTTTTCCTGTCTATAAGACCATTTTTTTCCTGTCTGTAAGACCATTCAGAAATTCTACCAAAATAAGGATACATTTATTTATTTAGCATTTGGAAAGTTTGGTCAATATTTTAAAAAAACCCAAAACCTTTCCTGTTCTTTTTTTAAACCTCAGATGTTTTCTTCTAATAGTTTTTTAAAAATAATTATTTCATTTTACTCTGTTCTCTTGATAATTTCTATTATCTAGAAGAAATTTGATGTTGTGAAGCATTCCTCCATGTCAATTCTATTTCTAAAAGTTTACATATAAACTTTTAAGTATTATTACCAGAAAAAGTTTATGCACATAGATGACTATGTTATCATTTGTACTCATAAAGAGAGAAATCTCTAAATATTCAGTACTATCTTTCAGCCAGTAAATAAAATATGGGTATGAAGAGCTAAGAGTAATATAAGAAAACACTTTTGTTTCAGTGTTCTGAGCAAAAAGAAGATGCACACTTGTGTGTAGTAAGATTCCCATTACATCAAATGGTCACAAAAGTATGCAAGGAAATACACCACACCCTTAACAGTTATTACTGGGATGTGAGACTATGGATGATCCTTTTTATTTTCTAAGCGTTTTTTGGCGTGCTTTTATAATGGGAAAACTAATCAATATTCTTACTTTAAAGCTAATCCCTAAGTATCAAATCAGCATCAGTGATGCCTAGGAGTTAGGGAAAGCAACCGTAAAGGTCCAGGAAAGGCTCCATCCAAGCTGAGACTTGTAGTGGGAATAGATGGAATAGATGGGTCTGGTAGGACTGCAGAGCCATGCAAAGAAGGAAGGAACGAAATTTGGAAGCACAACCTTGAAAATTGCTTCAGCATCATACAGATGTGACCTTCAACTGCACAGAGAGCTTGTTTCTTCTCTTTTAGAGCTTTGACATTCTATGGCTCTTCATTTCATTTTTATTTTCACCTCAGGCAAAGAGAATTTCTCTTAACAGTTTTTCTTATATTTTATGCAATGTTAGGACTTTCACCAAAAGAATATAAAATGGCATGGACGAGATTATAAAAAGTTATTTGACATTAGTGTTTTTGTTTTGTCTTTTATTAATAAGGAAAAGCCATATTTGGCTTTTTTTCATTTTTCATGTGTTTCATTTATTTTTCACAAAAAGTTCTAAAACCTGTTTAACCATCTTTCTTGTTAGAATACCAAATCTCTTAAGTTTAAGTAATAAACAGTTTTTCCTCTGCTTGAAAATTATTTACAATTATTAGTAATGTCTTTAATCGGAATAAAAACTAATTTTTATTTCATTATCTTCTTGTATTAGCACTCTAATATATAGTCAAATGACAAAAACTCAATGTCAAATAGTGTAAGATGCAGTAATATGTTGGTCCGGATTCCCAGACTTCCAGAAGGACAAAGGATGGAAACAAGGACTCAGACACCGTTGGCACACTTCTCTCCATCTGTTTTCCTCCTTCTTCTACATGGCAGCTTTATTGCCTCAGTCCATAAACACCCTCCCTCGCCTTACATAAAGGGGTATCCTAATAAAGTTCTGGCCAGAGAAGAAAAGACTCTTTCCTGACAATTCCTTTTAGAAGAGAACTGAGGAAGGACTTTCATTAGCCTAGCTTGGGTCATGTGCCCATCTGTATTAGTCTGTTCTTGCACTGCTGTAAAGAAATACCTGAGGCTAGGTAATTTGTAAAGAAAAGAGGTTTTATTGGCTCATGATTCTGCAGGCTGTACAAGGAAACATGGCAACACCTGCACGGCTTCTAGGGAGGATTCAGGAAACTTACAATCATGGCAGAAGGCAGAGGGGGAAGCCAACACTTCACATGGCCAGAGCAGGAGGAAGAGATAAAGTGGGAAGGAGCCATACACTTTTAAACAATGAGACCTCATGAGAACTCACTATGCAATGACAGCACCAAGAGGGATGGTGTTAAACCGTGAGAAACCATCCCCATGATCTAATCACCTCCTACCAGGCCCCACCTCCAACACTAGGGATTACAATTCAACATGAGATTTGGGTGCGGACACAGATCCAAACCGTATCACCATCCTGAAGCCAATCCTCTCTGAGTGAAATTGGTATATGGGTATAACAGGTGACCAGTCTTATTCTCGCCTATGGATGGGGGCCTTCTTTTTTTTTTTTTTTTAGAAGAAGAGAGGAATAAGGGAGGATTGAATAGACAAAAACAGTCAAAGGATTTTGTGTTTTTGACAGCAAAGGTGAGTTTTAGCTTCTCTCGGATTCTCCTAAACATGTTTGAAAAGATGATAGATTTGGGTTCAGATATAGGAATCCTTGGGTAAATACACCATCCCGTAGATCATAGGAACATTTCTAAAAAATCTGTTTGCAAAATAAGTGTAGGTCAAAGCATTTTACATTTGCACCAAAGAGCTAATATTTGATAGATGCTCAGATTATTCCACTATAAAACATTGACTCAAATTCTTTATGGAAAGACATGTCTGTAATTGGCATGTCTCCCAGGTTACCAATCTAGGAAACAACTTACCAAAACAGTTTCCTAAGTAGGCTACATGTGCCCAGAGCAGTTTTGATTCAGCAGATAGGAAACCACTTTGAATCTAAAGATTAGGTTCAAATGGCCAAAATTAAAATTTTATGTTAGAAAAACAAATTCATTGAATATAATTTGCCATGATCATGTTTTCTAAGATTTGTTCAAAATACTCAAGGACCAGGGATCTGTCTTTCATGAGAATCTGGGACTCTGTTGGTACTGTCTCAGGTTGCTTCCAGAAAGCATTAAATGTTGTGACTAGGTCTTTGATCAAGATGGTCTGTCTGCTAGGCTGTTGGCTTCAGGAACACATTTCCCAGTGTGAACAGCCAAACGGTCAGTGATGCAGGCAAAAAGCACTCCTAATAGATCACATTCTCAAGTGAGTTGTACCTTTTTCTGGCTCAGAAAAGCCTGTGAGGCTATTTCTGACCCCTTCTCCGTGTTCAAACTGAAAAGAGAATTAACTATGTTAGGCCAGTGCACTTGCACGTGGGGAGTCCTTAAGCAGGAGGACTTTCTGTGTCACCTTTTCCTTCCAGTGTATTTGGGAGCCTAAATGTTTATTGGGCTATTCTAACAAATCTCTTCAAAAGATGTGTTACTACCTAGAGGATATGTTGAGAAATGACAGCCATTGCTTCTTAAAAAGAAAAACAAAGCTAAGAGAATGTAAGTGCTTTGACATGTTGTGGTTTCAAATCGAGAATTTCATAAGTGGAAAAGTCAATAAAAATAATGAGTCTGCCAGGGAGAAGACAATATATGCTGGTTTATAAAGTAATACTATTATGCAGAAATAAAATACCCTATATTCTGAAAGGGTAGGAAACTAGCTACTGTATTTAAATAATACTGGGAAACTTCTGCTTCCTCCCAAGATGGGAATAACAGGGACTGCCTTTACTCTCCTGCTGAAACAATTTAAAAAACTGTATAAAATGCATGAAGGTGGTTTTCGAGACCCTGAACATCAAGCAATGAAGGACAATAATCTCTGAAAGGCAGGAAAAAAATGAGGTGAGCCCTATGATTATGTTACCTTACTGCCTGTGAGATTTTCCAGGCAGCAACACAACACGGGGAAACCCAGGGAGAGCTTGCTAGACATCCTGGGTTAAGGATATGGAGCTGAGATTTCAGGGAGACCAAGACAACTAGAGTTCTCAAGGCAGCATACTGAAGAGGAGAGAGCTGTACAGAGAGAGAACTTTGGGGATCTGCAGCGGGTCTGTCTTGAGTATAGCAGAGTACCAATCAGCACATGTATGTGAGGGAACTACCTCCCTAAGGCTCCCGGAAGAACCTCCAGAAGAATTCAAGGAGAGACTCCTCAGGGCCCACCAGGGCCTGAGAACAGAGCCAGTTTTTATTGATCACACAGGTTACTCCCAGATCAGTGAAATACTCTGAGAAGTTTAAGCACAGGAATATTTTGTTTTATCTGGTATTTAGATAAAATCCTTACCCAAAATGTCAAAGACCTGCTTTATAAGTATTAATATTATCAGAAAATGGAAAAAGGCCTGTATCTGCAGTCAGGAGAAATGGGGCTATTTTTATGGGCCAGAGACTTGATAATCTTCCCAGGCTTACAACTCAAAAAAGAACGCTCAGCTAAAAACAGCACAATCTATGGTTTTGATTCTCAATCCAACCATTTTTCTTTTACTCAATGTTGTTTCTTCCTAGCACTATGACCTGTGCTAAGACAACAAAATAGTAAATGTAGCATTTTCTCTTATCTGAGCATTAGGCCATCTGAAGTGTTAAAAGAGATTTGAGGAAGCTGCTTTGTGGGCTTCTGTGGCAATGCCACATTCAAAACTTCAGAACTATACAACTATACGAACACAAACATGTTTTTTGCAGAACCCACTATAGTGAGTACCAGGGCCCATTTCTCTTTCTGTCAGAATCAAAGAAGCCAGCTTTATTCTCACTCTTAATGGTGAGGTGGGGGCCATGTGACTAGGTTTTGGCCAGTAGAATGTTTGCTCCCCAAGGTGTAAACCATAAATTATTGCTCTGCACGATCTGCTTCTCTCTTCATCTTCCTTGGTGACTTTGCAGCTACATTTTTTTTGTTTGTTTTTGTTTTGTTTTGTTTTGAGACCGAGTCTTGCTCTGTTGCCAAGTTGGAGTGCAGTAGCGTGATATCAGCTCATTGCAACCTCCACCTCCTGGATTCAAGCAATTCTCCTGCCTCAACCTCATGAGTAGCTGGGACTATAGGCACTTGCCATCATGCCTAGCTAATATTTTGTATTTTTAGTAGAGATGGGGTTTCACCATGTTGACCAGGATGGTCTTGATCTCTTGACCTTGTGATCCACCCGCCTCGGTCTCCCAAAGTGATGGGATTACAGGCATTAGTGCAGCTACATTTTTAACATGTCTGTGTCACAAGGGAGACAAGCTGGGCTCCTGAGTCACTCTATGGAGAAGAACCTTTTCCCTGTACCCTGAGAACTACATTGGAGAGTGATGTGAGCAATTGATAAACTTTTGCTATGTTAAACCACCAAGATTTTAGAGCCATTTATATAACAGAAAGCCCTTCTAATAAACCTATTTACTCTGTATTAGATCAAATGATGAAGTGTATCAGTTAGTGTTTATGTGTGTGTGTGTGTGTGTGTGTGTGTTGGGGGGGGAGTTTTTATATATTATCTGGTAAAATTGGCAAAGATTAATGATTTAATTTCTGTAGAACTCAAATGTTTTTTTTAGAAAATATAATGGTCATTTTATTCTTAAAGCTTGGTTTAAGATTTGGGGTAGTAATTCTGATTTTATACTTTAATTGGGGAGGGGACTTCCTACCAAGGACAAATATGATCTGTCCATTTTCATCATCTATCTAAAGCTTTTGAAAAATTTATATAACCCATAGGTCTCTTATCTTTCATTTTTCAAAAGATAATTTCTCACTTGGAACGAGGATGATTTGGAGCTCACACTGTGAGAAGTTCACCGAGACCATTTTTTATTGAATGCTGAGCACTTAGTGATCTGAGAATACAGACACTTTCTCAAAGTTGGGTAGAAACAACCTTACAAACAATTTAAAGAGTCAAATAAGAAAAACAATGGGTTAGATTTTTGCTTGAATTAAGTTCTTTCAATGAATTACTCACATAAATGTAACTGGGTTTCACACACTATTTCACTCCATTGTTAATATTATAGTGGTAGTATAGGGTTTTTTTCTTCTTTCTTCAATTCCCCTTTCTCCTCTCAAGGTTAAGTATAAAACAGAAAACAAATACTATTTCACAGTGGCAGCTTTGGAATTTCTATAGAAGAGGGCACAGAGGCTGCAGTCTGGTTGGAAAAGGGGCCAGGGAACTTGTCATCAATGGTATTTGCTTCACAAGGATGTTATTCTTATGTTTAAATTAAAAGAAATCTAAAAATCACAAAGTTTATTAAAGATGCTTTTATTCATATGTCATATGTAATATTGAGAAAATTTGTGTTTATAAATATTTATTTTTCTTTAGGATACCTTGGGGAAGTAGGATTTTTATTTATTATTATTATACTTTAAGTTTTAGGGCAACAAAAGCCAAAATTGACAAATGGGATCTAATTAAACTAAAGAGCTTCTGCACAGCAAAAGAAACTACCATCAGAGTGAACAGGCAACCTACAAAATGGGAGAAAATTTTCGCAACCTACTCATCTGACAAAGGAAGTAGGATATTTTTTAAGGAAGAGGTGACAGGACTCCACAGCCAATGTTTCCTGGGCATTCCATTTAAAAATATTTACTAGATACTTACAATGGGCCAAGCATTGCTCTGGGCACTGGAGGAAGATGGTAAACAAAACACACAAGAATCCATGGTTTCATGGAACTTCTTGCATACTTATAGGAGAGATGAGCAATGAAAAATTACCTAACATATATAGTATGCAATATAAATGCAATATAGGAGGCTTTATGTGTGTGTGCGTATGTGTGTATACATACACACTAATACATATACTACATCTATAGTATGTTAGTATATATATGGCTTTATATATATATGTCTTCATATTATGTATGTATTTATATATAAAAATCTTTATATACAAAAGGTATGTGTGTGTGTGTGTGTGTGTGTGTGTAACATACTATAGAAAAGTAAGGGAAGGGTGAGAATATTGGAGGAATGGTGGTGGAAAGGAGACAGTTTAGAGTTTTAGATAGGATGGCCAAAGTAGGTCTCAATGAGATATTTGAGTTAAGACCTGAAGGAAGAGATCTACCTGGAGAGATCACTGTAGGCAGTGTGCATAGTATGTGCAAGGGCCCTGAGGCAGGTGCTTAACGTGGTGTATTTGAGGTCAATATAGATTGAAGAGAGTGAGGCAGAATGCAGAAACTGCACATGCTACCTACTGAGGTCAGACCACTGTGAAAAGACTGTCTCTTCACTTTCTCCTTGACCCCTGCCCAACTGGGAGCTGAAGTATTGATGAAGACTAATGCAACAGAAGAAGGGTCCCTGAAGCAGATAACTGGTCATGTGGTATCCAACACACCAGACCTTGGGGGTGGGGGTGGGGGTGGGCTCCCCCAGAGTCAAGAACTGAGGCTCTGGGCCAGCAAGGGCAAATGGGGCAGGAGAAACCCCTAGTGTAATATGGCAAAGGAGTTCAAACTCAACACCGTCTCTTAGGGATTCAAGGAGTTAAAAAATATGCCTTAGAGAGTAAACTGAAATCCACTTCATAGAATCACAAAACCTCACAGAGGCTGAAGCAAACTTAAAAATCATCTAATCCAAATCATCCATTTTATAAAAGGGAAAACAGGCCCAGCTGAGGAAATTGATTCTGAGAGGTTAAATGACAAGTCTAAGATGACACAGCCAGTTGGGAGTAAAACCAGGTTTTTTCGACTGCCATTTCAATGTTATTTTCTCTATCATTGTTTAGGTGGCACTTCCTTAACGTGATTTTCTTTTAGATTCTATTCTGGAAGGAATTGGTGCTTTAAAACAACATAAATGGCTATAGGCCATGTAATATGATAGAAAGACTTTTGACTCACTCCTAGGTTTAAATCTCAGTTCTAAAAGAATGACCTTACTAACTAGATAGGCTTGGGATATTATTACTTTCCTCCTGGGTTTGTTGAGGGGATTAAATGTGAAGTGCTGGTTATATAGTAGGAATTCAGCAACAAACTATTATGATGAAAAGACTCTAGACAGTCACTTATCTACAGAGGAATATTAGATTATGCACGATTGCCATAAAATAGACATTCCTCATCCTAGTTTGTGTGAAGTATGTGAATTTTGGCCAGGCGTGGTGGCTCACTCCTGTAATCCCAGCACTTTGGAAGGCCAAGGCAAGTGGATCACTTGAGGTCAGAAGTTCGAGATCAGCCTGGCCAACATGGAGAAACGCCGGCTCTAATAAAAAAAAAAAAAAAAAAAAAAAAAGAAAAAGCTAGGCATGGTAGGAGGCTGAGGCAGGAGAATTACTTGAATCTAGGAGGCGGAGGATGCAGTGAGCCGAGATTGCACCACTGCACTCCAGTGTGGGTGACAGAGCAAGACTCCATCTCAAAAAAAAAAAAAAAAAAAAAAAGTGCCTGAATTTCTACAATGCCTTCCAAAGATCTTGTGCAAATTGTTCATTAACCTCAGAGTACATGGGAGGATCAGGAACACCAGCCTTGTAAGAGCATTAGAGGGCTTTTCTATGGACACAGTCAAGCAGTGTTTTTAAAAATCCGTTATAAGTCAACTCTTAGTGAAAGTACAGACGATCTCACCCATGTCCTATTAGATGGAGTGCAGGACTGGGGCTCAGAGTAGATGCAATGAAGCTCTACAAATACCATTATGTTTCCAAGACAACGGTATGTGAAATGATGGTGGGGACTGCCATCACCAGACTAGTGAAGCAAATGTTTTAATACGGGAATCCATTATGGACTTATGAGCTGGGAGCTCTTCCCATCTAAATGCAGGACCAACACTATCACATTTTTGGGACAACAGTGTGTGAAATGGTAGTCCTTGTTAAAATAGCTGCAGGGCAGAAGGAAACACTTTCAGGTAAAAAGCTTATTATAGGCTTAGGAGCTGTAAGCTTCACTTCCTCCAGGCAAGGACCTGCAGATGTCTGGAAGTTACAGTCCTATTTCTGTCCTTGCGGTCAAAAGTTTGAGGGCCGCACACAAGTACATGGACTCAGTGAAATGTGGGGTGACTTTTCTACAGATGCTAAGCCCTGCTTGCTTTGTGGCCACCAGCCCTCAAGGTTCTGTGAATGGGATGTCAGTGACACTCTGCAAAGTAATGATCTACCACGTGCTTCTCAAAGAGTGTCACAAGGCTATTTTTTCCAAAAAATGTCTTCTCCATACCAGTACAACAGTGCCTGAAATTTCAACGTGTGATTCCCCTGGAGGAACCCTCCATTTATAAAACAGATGCTCCTCAACTTATGATGGAGTTACATCCTGATAAACTTATAGTAAATAAAAAATGCATTTAATGCATCTAACATACCAAATATCAGAGCTTAGCTGAGACTACCTTAAATGTGCTCAGAATATTTACATTAGCCTATAGATGGGCAAAATACTCTGGCAACACAGTACACTGTAGAGTATCGGATGCTTTCACTCATGATCATGTGGCTAACTGGTAGCTGCAGCTCACTGCTGCTGCCCAGCACTGCAAGATAGTATCACACCACATATCCCTAGTTCAGGAAAAGATCCAAATTCAAAATTTGAAGTATGGTTTCTACTGAATGCATATAACTCTTGCATCATGGTAAAGGGAAAAAAATTGTAAGTTGAACCATCTGTATAAATATACCCTTGAGGGGATTCCACCATTAGGCCACTTTCAACACAGTGTGAATTAACCTATCAATGTGCGGTCCTGTACTACTTGAGAGACACGGTCACAGCCATTAACCTGCTTTACAGAGCTTGTCATGGCTGCAAGGACTCTGTAGGGAATGTTTTGAGATAGACCTTAAAAATTAGTGGAATATGGGTGAACAGGAAAAAAATGAGAGAGCAAGTGCCTTGGAAAGTGATTCTTTTCCTAGAACCAAGTCTCCACTTTTATTTGGGAGATGTTTTATTTAAGCCTCCTTTTTATTTCAAAGTTAATTAAAATGGAAAATAACATAGCTTCTAAAGCTTTTCACAGAAACAAATCAGCCAGCAGTCCTTGGAAGATGTATTTTACTAGATCAAAACTTATTTTCTTCTCTTTAAACAGCCAAGTATAAAGACTGCTTGTAGAGCATAGAAGGCAAGATCAAAGTTATGCCCCACTTTGATTCAAATTTTAAGGTTTTTTGCATTCTCAGAAGCTGAGAACATTCCATTTTTCTGACTTGGAGGACCTGGATTCAAGTTAGAAGCCATCTGTGCTCACTATAATATTCTGTCTCAGGCTGAATTTTGACCAAAATTTGACTCTACCATGATAACTGAACATTATGTCAAAACCCTGGAAGATGAAAGGACGTAGATTTCCTCCCAGTGATTTATGTGTAAACTTGAGATTTATTGAGAGACAGTGGATTATTTGACACATTATTGTAAACCACTAAGTTTATTGGAGAGTCTCCTGGTGGCCTTGACACAATGGAAAGATATGACAAATTCTAAGAAATAATCTCTGCCTTTAAGAAGTTGACAATCTCCTTGAATACACACAAATTATTTATATGAAACAAATAAGAAAAAGAAGTATAAAGTATAACTAAGTGCTAAACTTGTATATGAACTTGAGGTATAGAGCAATTCACCAGCCATCAATGGAGGGTAGGTTGATGAAAAAAATATTTTGAAGGAATCAGAGGAGGTGCCTGGCGAACCTGGGGTCTCAGGAAGGCTCTCCAGGTTGGGTGGGATTTAGAAAGACAGTGTGGAAAGCACAGGGCATTCCTCAGTCCAAAATGATCATGATAACCATAATGACTTGATGAAACCTATTGATGAGCAAGAGTGACAGGACTCTTCCAGCAAACAAACATGTGATGTAAAGGACTTGGAAGAGTTATGCACTTTAACTTTGCTAGATTAGAATGACAGGAACTGAAAAGGCAGAGAGTAGGGATAGTATCCTGAGTTTTTTCCGGGGACAGTAGACACCATACATGGAGAAGGTAGACTATGTGTGAGAAAATGAGTGTTAGGAACTGCTGAAAATTGTGTGTGCCTATTCTAAAGGCATGTAAATAAAAAATACATTAAAAAAGCATTTGGTGGATGAAAATGCTATGGGCTCATCACTAAATTCCAACAACATTCCTAAGTCCTCTGGGTTATGTCTTAGTCTAACCTCCATTTTCACACACTCAGTATTAACAGTGACATTTTCCTGAGGACTCAACTTGCAACTTCCAGTGTCACCCCCTGACTTTTGTCTCTTCAGATGTCACTCCTACCCCTCCACCCCACCAACTTACACTGATGCTAAACCAAGGTGTTTTGTTCTCTGAAATAGCCCTGAGCATTCTGCTATCTTCTCTTTACTCCTTTTCTTCCCTCTTTTGCAAGTATCCTTCCCCTCAAAATCCTTCTCATTCTTTAAGGCTGACATAGTTACAACTAGGTTGTAAGTGGTAGAAACCCAACCTCCATGTGCTTGAGTAGGACATGGGGATTGCTGGCTTAGACATCAGAAGTCCAGGGGTTGACCTAGCTCTCAGGAGTAACAGTCTGCTCATTATTTCCCAGACTAGTGCAGCTCTATGTTTTTTGTTTTTTCAGTTTTTTGTTTTCTTATGAATTGGCCTTATTCTGTCTTTTTGTAGCCATTCTTCTTTGCCTACGGGTGGGCTGGGGGGCCAAGGGGAGTGTGGAGAGCAAAGCAGATCTAGGTTTACCTCATCCCAGCATAGTAACCCTGGAGGAGAAAACATACTTTTACCTGCAGGATCTAGAAATAGAAGGTCCCAGAAAATAACAACTGGTTGGCCAGACTCGTATCATGTGCTATGGCACAATTACTCTAATAGGCAGGCATGGTCTGCATGGCCCTCTTCTTGCTGCCTTTTCTCCAGAGGTACCACAAGGAGTGGAAAATGGTCAGAGGGAATTTACCAAAAGAGGGTATAATGGGATACTTAGCAACCATAACCAACAACAACCATCGGTGTTATCAGCCCTTTCTACCGCCTCTCCAGGAGGCATGGCTGCTTAACAGAATGAGCACAGACTGTATCAGGCAGCTTGGTTTCAAATTCCAGCTCTGCTACTTCTTGGTTGCATAAACTTGTGATAATTAAAAATGCTAGGAGCCTCAGTTTCTTCATCTGCTAAATTGAGATGACAGTAGCTTCTTCTCCCCCCACACCAAATCTGCTGTGAAAATTAAATGAAACAAAATTAAACAATCAGCCCAATTCACTGCTAGAAATATAGGCACTGCTAAATACACAATTGCTGCTACTATATGATGATGATGATCATCATTATTATTACGGTTAATATTACAACTGCTATTACTACTTTTTTCACATTCTTCCTCCTCCTTATTTCTTATGCCCCAAGCCAAAAACAGATCTTGCACTTTTTGGCTTGGGGTTTGTCTACCTTCATCTGTGGACAAACTTCAGCATGTGTAATTCTCTTTTATTGCAGTTTTTTTACTTTGAATGGGTGACAAGATTCAAATATTTATTTGTGAAGGTACTCGGCCTTCTTTATTTTCATCTTCTTGCTAAATAGATTTATTCTTTATCCACCTCCCTTCCCCTCTCTCTTTCTTTTGCTGGTCTGGTTCCTTGGTTTTTGAAACTGAGAATTAGGAGGGGAAAAGGGAGACAGGGGAGGGAAGAGGGGAGATGGGGGAGGGAAGTGGGGGGAGGGGAGAGGGAAATGAAGGGAGGGGGAGGGGGCAGGGAAGAGAGAGAGAGAGAGAGAGAATGAATTGAAAATGGAGGGGGAAAGTAAGGGCACAGGAGGAAAAAAGATGAGAGCCAGGAGATCTGAATTTGAGAAAAGTGCTGACTGAGAGGTTTGGTAAGGGAAAAGTTCCTGAGCAGCTGCTCTGTGTAGGGAAACAGAAGAGGAGATGAAACAGAATGAAATGGAGATGAAATGGAAAGTTGTATCCAGCCTTTTCAGCTTTTTCACCATCAAATACATTTGTGTATGTCTTATATCTATCTACCTATATACACATCCCTCAAATCATTAACTCTCACCTGAAAATAGAAAATAGGTATTTTTTTGTTGTTGTAAAATGTACACACTGATTAACAAATGCAAGAAAGCCCAGGTAGACCTAGAGGTTTAGAAAATCACATCTGTTGGGGAGTTAAGCTATGAGGATGCACAGGCATAAAAATGATACAATGGTCTTTGGGGACTCGGAAGGAAGGTTGGGAGGGGGTTGAGGGATAAAAGACTACACACTGGGTACAGCGTACACTGCTTGGGCGATGGCTGCACCAAAAGCTTAGAAATCACTGCTAAAGAACTATCCATGTAACCAAACACAACCTGTTGCCCAAAAACCTACTAATTTTTTTTTTTAATTTTCTGGGTTAATCTAGAATGGTTTTCTAAAATAAAAGTTTTAGAAGAATTATTAAAGGATCTTTTCCTCCCAGGTCTTCCCTCCCTAGTTACATCACCACCGCCTAGATAAATATCAAAAATAAATCAAAACTATGTAACAGATAAAAAACAGATAAAAAACAGAGAAAAAAAAACCATCAGGAACCAAGGGCTCTAGCTCCCAACTTTACCATTAATAAAAGCACATTGCAGTGTACCAGACTTGATCTAGGAATAAGCTGTTCTCAGCTCTGTATTTAGGTTAGTTCCTTAAAGTTTCTTCCAGAATTTACTTCCTGAAAATATTGGAATTGTTGTTGTCACTGCAACCTATAACTAACCTTCCACGAATAAATTTGATTTAGATAGTAATTATTAGAAAAGTATTTCAAAATAGACAGTTAACAAGCATAAGAAAAAGTGTGCAACCTCACTAGTGTTCAAAATTATACATCAAAATTATAATGAAGTAACTTTTTTTTTAACCAATCACAATGGGCAAAGACTTTGAAAAGATAATTCCACATTTAGCTGAGAATATAGTGAAATGGGCCTTCCTATATTTTACTCCTGGGAATGCAAATTAATTATTCCTTTCTGGGAAGCAAACAGCCGACTGTCCGAAGTCCCAAATTGACCCACAATATCCCCCTATGAAAATGCAGCTCTGGAAAACAGTTCTAAATATGAGAGGGAGGAGGATTTTTAAAAATCACATCTTTAAACAATATTGTTTCTATTTATTAAATTATCTGTTAAGTCCAATGTTCAAGAAGGAATCAAGAAGTTTAAAATAATGATTCATGATCACCATTTTTCCTTGAGCTAGCATCCTCACAAAGGGCATGTCATACTCAGGGATTGGGCAATAGAGCTGTGGTTATCTGGTAGGACAAAGGGCTTTGCTAACTCGGACATTAACTGCAATGCAGCACTTACTCGTGTAAGCAGCTTGTTTCCAATGTTGCTTAGCATAAGGCCAAAACAAATAAAAGTCCTATAATTATTCATAATTATACAATTGTATATATAATTATGCAAAAAATGCTTTCAGATACTTGTGACATACATTACTCATGATTGAATCTTTTAACTCCAGAGAAATAAAGGGAGCTATACTAAATGTTGACAAGCCATGGAGACAGATGCCAACACTTTCCCAGTTAGAGAGTACAGCTCATTTTTTTCTTTTTTTTTTTTGAGACGGAGTCTCATGCTGTCACCCAGGCTGGAGTGCAGTCGCGCGATCTCGACTCACTGCAACCTCTGCCACCCAGGTTCAAGCGATTCTCCTGCCTCAGCCTCCTCAGTGGCTGGGACTACAGGTAAAGCCACCACACTCGGCTAATTTTTGTATTTTTAGTAGAGACAGGGTTTCACCATGTTGGTCAAGCTGGTCTTGAACTCCTGACCTTGTGATCTACCCGCCTCAGCCTCCCAAAGTGCTGGGATTACAGGTGTGAGCCACCATGCCTGGCCCTGAAATTTTTTTTTATTTTTAATTTTTTTTAGAAGGCAAGGGGCACCTTGCTGCCTTAAACCTAAAAGGGAGGAAATATTTACAGAAGATTCCTGCTGACTTTCTAAAAATGCCTTCTTGATTCCGTTTCCCAAAGTTTTTCCCTTCTAATGCTTCTTCCTCTTTGAGAAATGCAAACATGCAAGCATATTTTAGTAAAGTTGCTCATGTAGTACCTTAAGATCTGAACAGTTAGGAGGAGACGTGTGATCTCTAACCTTCTTTATTCTATTGGCTTTGGACAACATTTCATTAACATTACTGTAGGAATGCTTACCTGTCCAGCAAGGCTGACTATGGAGTACAACTGGAAATCATGAGGCATTTGGCAGGCAATATGGATCCATGTCCCAAGAAACATTTTCTCTCCTGCCTTGGCTGCAACCTCAGGCCTGGTAACATTGGCACTTTTGTGTGGTAATCAGTCCAGAGTGAGGGCTAAGATTGATACTCTTCTGAATGCAATTTTCCATCAACAGAGAGTAGAAGATTGGAAAGGCTTGGACTTAGAAATGCCAGCCTCATTCCTCTTCCCGTGTCTGAACATGCACATTTAGCCGTATCAACTGAAACGCTGATGCAGTTCAAATTCACACACAAGGCATTTGTTACTTTTTTAAAAAGGACATTTTTAGCTTTGCATAATAATATAGGGGAGACTTTAGTTTGTGTTGTTTAAATTTTTCATCTTTAAATTTAAAGAAGAAATTTAAATTTAAAATTAAAACCTTAAATTTAAATTTAAAATTAAAACCTTAAATTTAAATTTAAAATTAAAACCTTAAATTTAAAAATTTAAGGTTATTTTTCATCTTTAGAGATGAAAAATTTAAGGTTATTTTTCATCTTTAGAGATGAGAAATTTAAAGTTTGGACCAGAAAGGTTAAGCCACTTGTCTATTCTTACACAGCTAAACATATGGCTCAGCAATGTGATTATGTGAAGCAATATGGGGACATAAGAAGGGAATAATTCAAGACTAAAAGGGCTAATGAAATAGCCTTAGACTACACATGAAGATTATAGCTTATCTCTATAATCAGCCCTTGAGTTTTGGATTTCAGTGGATAAATCAGAATTTTATGATTTCCTAGTACTCTCAATATTAATTTCATTTCAAGTTAATTATCACTTTTTCTCTCTTGTGTATAATGCATCACTCTATTTCTTTCAGTTTTGAGGCCTTATTTGTAACAGAGCCATTGACTACTTGGTGGAATTGGGTGGAAGCTACCAGCTAGCATATTTCTAGAGAGGTGTCCAAGCAGCATAAGGCCCCTGACTCAGTTTCAGGCACTAGTGCTGATGATGTCACTGATTTGGTCAAATACTTTTGTAAACTGTGAGATTCTTGAGAGCAGTGGTGCTCCTAGGACTTAGCTATACATAGATATATGTCATAAATGAATGGACAACAGGGTGAAGCATCCAAGAAAGTGATAACACTGTCTCCATCTACTGGGTAAACAAGGCACAGATATTAGAGATTTAACACTCGAATGGGAACAGAACATCGCTGACCTATTTTTCTCCCTCTGTTTCATGTAAATTGCAAATGCACACATTGCCAGCTCTTAACAACATAGCACTCTTGCTCCCAGAGAAGCAGCTGTAGATACTGGAGGCTGTCAGAACTAGAGGTGATATCTGGCTCTGCTCCATCTCCACCATTTGGACCACCCACCTAGGTTTATTAATCTGTGTCTTACTCAGATTACGCTTTACAAAGATAGAAGAGAAATTAAATAGAAAATTAAAAATGATACCATTCAGACAGGTTTTAGATGGTGCTGTCCCTTGGGTCAGGAAAAGTAATAAGCATTATCTTTTCTCCATTCCAGATAGGATAGAAGATGAAGGTTAAAATGCATGGAGGGAAGCTTCCTGGCCATAAGGCATGGATCAGGAGATAAGAGAAGTGGTGGGATTTGTGAACTTGGAGAAAGGCAGTCGCCTGTGACATTGCCCCAATATACCAAAGGATTTCAGGTGGTATCTGGCCTTGGAGATACATGCTGAGGCTGGAGGCTAAGCCTGTTGGCCTAGGGAGTGGCGACTAAGGAGGGTGGTTGATGGTTGATTCTGAGCTGGGTCAGTGAGAAGGCTCACTGTATGAAGCTGGATGTGAGATCAGCAGAGCCTCACTGTGGGTGGGTAGCGGCCCTCACTGGTGGCATCCTGTGCAGAAGAAACACATGATGCCAGGGCCAGTGGATGGATACTCCTAAGTCTCTGCTCTAGGTTTTGGGGCCTGCCTTAGTCCCAGTGTTCTAGCATCACGCCAGATTTGTCCACCAGCTGTCACAAGAGAAATTTCTCACTGCGTCATTACCAAATCCACCAACCTACCTGCCTCTCAAACCATATTGTCTACCTTCCCTCCTACTGCAAGGCATTAACTCCTTATGTTCTTCCTTCAGGCAGCCCTTCCACTAGTGCATGAGATCCACTGGTGCCTCATCTCCTTAAGATCACTGCTCCATAATTCTTTTTTCTGCACTATCAGTCCCCATTCCAATCATTCCCATCAGCACATCGACTTGCTGTAATACCTCCCATCCTACAAACATGTCTTCTTCTAACTGTGCACACTCTCTGCTTCCATATAGTAAAATTCCCATAAATGATTATATATACTATCGTCCCCATTTTGTCACCTCCTCTGATCCATTTTTTCCTCAACCTACTCCAGTCAAGTTTCATGTGCATCAAAGTCACCAGGAGTTTCCACATTGCCAGATTGGTGACCATTATCCAGTACTTGCTTTCCTCAATCTCTCAGCAGCATTTGACTTTGATGCAGTCACTTCCTCCTTGAAACACTTTCCTGCCTTAGCTTCTGGGATACTATGAAATTGCAGTTCTGTTTTCTTCCAGTATGGTGACTGCTCCTTCTCATTTGCTTCTGCTGGATTCTCCTTTTCTTCCCCATTTATAAATGGGAGAATGCTCCAGAGATTAGTCTTTATTTCAATTCATGCTTATTTCCTCTACAATGTCCTTGAGTTTCACAGTTTAGATGTTATCCATATGCTGATGGATCCCAAATTTGACCTCTAGTCTCTGTCTTTCTCCTAAACTTTATACTCATACTCAGTTCCTACTCAGCATCTTTGCTCACCTGCTATTAAGCACTTCAAAGTTAATATGCTTCATATTGATCCTTTGATTACCATGCCACCCCCAAATATGCATGTTTTTAAGGATTTTCTATTCTATTAAATGTTCCAACATTATCAGTTGTTCTGTGTAAAAACCTAGGACTCATCCTTGGTCCTCTCTTTCTCTTACAGCTTACATCAGATTTATTAGTAAGCTCAACTGGGTCCACCTCAATGGATACCCACTAGTCACAATCTCACCACTACCATCCTCGTCTGAGGAGCCACCATCTTTTTCCTGCACTAAAGCAAGTGCCTTCTAACTAGTGTACTGCATCTCTTCTTAATGTTGCCGCCTACCACCTATTCTCCACACAGCATCCAGAATGTATGTCAGATCACAACATTCTCCAATTCAAAACTCTCCAAATTTCCCCATCATACTTGGAATAAAGCCAAAGTGACAAGGTACATAACATCAAGGCTGTATGTGACCTGTGCTCTCATGCTCTTCTTGTATTCTCTCCTTTTTGCCTCATTTGCTACCATTCTTTACTGACGTTGCTTTCTCTGAGCATATCATCCATGCTCCTGTCTCCAGGTCTTTGTACGTGTAGGGTCCTCATCCTGGAAGATTCTCTTTCCAAACATAGCATGACATCACTCACTTCAATCCCTGACTACCCAGTCAATACTCTGCTTAAATTTTCTCCAGAGATCTTATTCCTAACACTGCCACAAATATTATGACTATCTGATATTTTATAATTACTTACATATTATATATTGCTTTTATAATCATGTATATTAGCATATTATTATTTGTGTGTTTGTCTAATATTTGTCTCCTTCAATAAAGGTACACTCTGTAGAAACAGGGACTTTGCCTGTTTGTTTTCCATTTTATCTAAATCATCTAAAAGAATCTCTGATAGAGAGTCAGGGTTTAACACTTTGTTTTGAATATATAAATGGCAAATTTCAATCACCTCAGTAGATTTCAGTAACTTGTATTGAACTAAAGTGGTGGATTAGCACTAAACTGTTACAGCAAATGCACTTATAGTGGCTTCTTTATGATTAATCTGTGGTTATTTCAAAGGTGTTTATTGAGCAGAAAAATGCTAAGAGAAAACCAAACTGCATTAGCAATTCTTTTAGGTCTTTTGTGCACAAAAAAAAGTTTTATGATATATTACACAGCAAAATGGTTTTAAAAATTACTTTGTTTTTAGCTGCCTCAGGTCTTTGCACTTCTTCATCTCTCAGCCTGAAACATTATTTCACTCAAAACATTTTCATGGCATCACATTTTCATGTGATATAAAGATTTCCTTCTCTGAAAAAAAAATTATGGATGTTATTGGGCTAGAACAAAATATTGGTTTACAAATATTCCTAAAGACCAATTAATAAGAGAATATACTAGTAATACATATAACAAAAGATTACTCTACAGAATATAGAATAAGTAAAAAAAAGATAAGAAACAAAACGCAGAAATGAGAATAAATAGGAATTTTATACAAAAGAAAGTACAAGTGGCTCATAAGTACATAAAAATTTGCTCAACCTCAAGTTATTAGGAAAGGCAAATTGAAATTACAATGAGAAACAATTTTATACCTAGAGATTGGCAAAACTTAGACAATACTACATGTTGATGAGGTGTGGAGCAACTAGAACTATTAAAATGCTGGTTGGTGAGCAAGTTATTACAAATGCTTTGGAAACAGTTCAGCATTACTTATTAAGGTGGAACTTACACACATATCATATATACTATATATCATATCATGTGATATATATGATAGATATGTGATATATAGTGTATATATGTGTATACTATACACTATATATGTGTATACTATATATACACTATATAAGATATATAGTCTATATCATACGTAAGATATATATACACACACGTATGTCATATATATCCCATATAAAGGATATTAATGTTTTATATGTTATAAGAGTATAAAAATTTTCCCCCAATGTGACAGTTTGTGTCAACAGGCAGGGAAGAAGTGAGGCCTGAGTTCACTCCAAGAGCCTAGGAGGAACTGAGTCTTACTAACAACTACTGGAGTGAACTGGAAGGGGATCCTTCCCCAGCCTACACTGGAGGTAAAACTTCAGCCTTGTGAGTGACCCTAAGCCACACCTATAGAAGCAGCCCACAGAAACAGTGGGATAATAAACATTAATGTTCTAGGCCATGAAGCTTTGAGGTAATTTGTCATGCAGCTTTAGACTGCTAATTTCTTCATTAATTTCTACTTGGTGTTTCTAGAGGGCTCTTAAACTTTTTAATTTAACTTTATTGTGCTATGTATCCCTTGACAGACTGATGAAGTCTATACAGCATTCCTTATTATAATCTTTTTAAATGTATAGAACGAGATACAAAGGATTACAAAGGAAACAAATTATATTGAAATCTGGGTTCAAAATCCCCCTGGCCCATTCTACTGTGTTTTAGTTAATGTGTTAGGCTCATATTGTTTTAATCTTACTAGCTGCATATTTGACATTTTGTAGGTAACTTTTTATTAGTTATTGTTTTTCACATTTTCTTGGCAATTCTCATGTTTATTCTATATTACAATTTCTCAATAATTTTGTTTATCCTCTCCAAAACAGATTGGGATTCTGATTGGAAATGCATTCAATGTATATATTAATTTGAGAAGCACTGATATTTTTACAATATGAGACTTTCTCTTCTATTTATTCAGATAGTGTTCTCTTTATACCTATGTTACTTTCTGCATCTTCTCTGAATAGTAATAGTAATAACAATAACATTTAAATGTCATTTATTTGAGTATGTACCATGTGCTATACTGTGTGCTAAGTGTTTTACATATATTGGCTAGTTTAGTCCTCAATATGAAGTAAAGACATCATCCATTTCTTGACAGGAAAACTGAATCTCAGAGTTGTTAAATGTTTCCCACAGTAAAAAGAGTAGAGTGGCTAACTGGTAAAATCTACCCGGAAATCATGAGTTTTTTCTACTTGGCCAAACCATCAATTTATGTTCTAGACCTATGCCTTCACAATAATGTAAAGGGCAATGTCTTTTAATGTCCTACAGGACATAGCACAATAGACAGCTGCACGTGTGAAATTCCACATTTTCAAACTATAAAAAATGCATTTGTAATAAAAAGTAAAGAGTCTAACTCCATTTTTGTTGTCTGACTGTTGACAGCTTTCAACCACCACCTGTTCTTCTCTTCTCCTTGCTCCTTATCTGGGCAAGATAACAAGAAAGTCCAGGTTCACTAGGTTGATTTAAAAAAATCCTGGGTGTATCTAGGCAAGCTGATGGGAAAATTGGGTGTACCTTTATCACCAGTGGGAAGTTCAAACCACTCAAGTCCTAGTCGTTATGAGGGAGCTCTGAGCCCCCTCTAGCCTCCATCAAACTCCAAGCTAGTGTTTCTTCCTTCTTCTCAAGCCATATTCAGACCTGCCTGGAGGCCTTCCCTGCTCTTCCCAGAAAGCTTCATTATGTGATTAATAAACCTTTTCATGCTCTCTTGGTGCATGTGTGCTATCATTTGTCTTAACATCTGAACCAAATTTTGAGTGAAGAGTCATCCTGATTAAGGTGAGTGATCACAGCAACATTGAATATTTCACTCACTATTTTAGACATTGCTATTTGAGAACAATTGTTCCATAATAAGGGAATTTATTGAAGTAGCTAGATGCAAGATAAACATCACAAAAGAAGCCACACTTTCCCTTTACACTATTTACTTATACTAGATTAATTTCTTCCAAGGGCATTTATTAAATACTTGCTGTGTAGGCATACTATTCCAGGTGCTGTAAAAGATATAAAGGAATTTGTCACCAGGCAATTATAAGATTATCCTAGTTTTGGGAACAGAAATTTTAACTAAAAATATAAAGTCAAATACAGGGGAAAACCGTATAGATTAATTCAACATACTATCTATGTTCTATTCCCTTATGGAAGAAAATTAATTTGTAGCTACTTATTTCAGGCATTTACTATTCTAATCATTTGAGGAAATTAAATATTTCCTTTTGTTAGATAAGGCCAAAGCTTACAATGTATGCTTTCTTTACGATTAAAAAACATTGAATGTTTGTCACTAAAACTTCCCTACAGATTTATATTTCTTTCATCATGACATTTTTCAAAGTTGCTCACATGCCAACATAAAAGTCTGTAGTTGAAGCACTGTAGTTGGAAGAATATAAGCTTTCAATTTTGTGAAGTCTACTTTACATCAGGTGTTGTCACATTCATGCATGCATTTTTTTGCCAAGTATTTATGGTAAATTCACACATTAATTTAAAAAGGATTAATATATGTGTAATATTATGATTTCAGAGTATATATTACCATTTATTCGAGTCTTATTTAGTGCTCCTCTATCAAATTTTATGCTTTTCTTTCAACTAGGTCTTGCATTTTTCTTATTTACCTTAGGTCTCTTAATTTCTTGTCTATGATGAATGATTCCTTCCATTCCAATTTCTAATTGGTTGTTGCTTGTATAAAAGAAAATTATTGCTTTTTGTGGTATTTATCTTGTATCTAGCTACTTTACTGAATTCTCTTATTAGTTTTAAGAAGTTCCTTATTACGGAAGTATATATCATCTGCTAATAATAATAATAATAATAATAATAATAATAATAATACTAAATGTTTTCCCTCAAATTATATGTATCACTTATGCTATGTTTCTCTTAATTTATTAACTAGGACTTCCAAACGATATTGGATAATAATGCTAAGTGACCAAACTAGTCATATTCCTGATTTGAATAGGAATGTCATTTAGTAAGATGTTTATTCTTGGTTTCTATTCAACATTCTATCATATTTAGGAAGCTTCCTTCCTTTCCTAATTAGCTTTGATTTTTTTTCTGAAATTAGGAATAGGTGCTAAATTTTGAATTACCATGTTTAAAATGCTATTTGAACTTCTATATGGTCTACTGAATTCAAGCTTGCCTATCAGGAAACAGAACCAACAATAATGTTCCAAAAAATTACTCATGTGTTAAACCAATAAATCAAGAAAAGTACTTATGTGGCATAATTTCTTTTCCTAGACAATCATCACAGTTTCCTTGTTTTTACTTCAGCCAAATATCAACTATCACTTTAAAACTTTTTAAAACAGCCTTGTAACTATAGTTTGAGGAATTAAAGAATGGCTGGAATATAGTTAACTTCATTAATTAACAGGGGCTGTGATTTCAGGGGGTTTTTGTTGTTATATGAATTATGTTTGACCTTATATATGATTCTAAGCCTTATAGGCTTTTTATTTCTATATTCATTTAAACTAGGTACAAACCGAATGTATTAGGTAACAATGTACTTCTTTAAGTGGCACAGGTGGCTCCATGACAAGCCATACTTATCAAAATAAAAGAAATGGGAAAAAACAAGTAATATTCAGCAACACTTAACTAAGACTTTCCAGAGGGCTGGGACTTCTAAGGGGATAACAAAAGGAAAATACAGTTATTACATCTGTCTTCTGATTCATTTTCAAGTATATTTTGAAGTATGATTAATAGTTTTATAAATACTTTTCTCACTTCATCCATAGCAACAAAGAATTTCAAATTAATTCACTGTTTCTGACTCCATTCTTAATGGATTTTTAAAGTCCATGGCAACAAATCAATCCACTGCAGATTCAAATCTGTGAACTATAATATAGTCTTTTATATCCAGAAAGGAATAGGAATGCAACACAATAAATGATGCTGTGAAATGTATTGGTGCCATTTACTCAGAACAAGAAAAGGAACATAGTCATTTCAAGATATTTAATTTCTAATACCAAAAGTAGTTATATTATTTTACTTGTCCTAGGCAACTAACAGGCTCTGAAATAATGACTTATCACATGCACACTACACACTATACATTTTAATTTAACATTTTAATTTTTTTCACCAGATATTTGAGCCTTTAAAAGGGGCAAGATAAGATTAGAAAAACTCAGGACATCAATCATTATAGCTTCATGGAAGCTATACTCATAAACGAAGGTGATATTGTCCCTTGGAAAGCAAAAGAGTTTCAAAAACTGTCAACTGAAAAGCTTTTGAAGACTCATAAGTAAGAAAATTGCCAGGATCAAGGGCTGAAAAGTGTAAGAATAGACAAACAGATCAATGGCACAAAATGGAGAGACTTAGAATAATCCCAAATATAATTGGGAACATGATATCTGACAGAGGAGGGAGGTAGAGCAAATCAGTGAGAAAGGAAGACTCATTCAATAGAAGAGGCCAGGGACATCTGCTCTTCAGGTGGAAAATAATACAACTAGATTCCCACATTTACACCATTTCCAGATGGATTAAAATTAGAAGTGGCAAATGCAAAGAATTTACCAAAAAACCCCCAATAAGATATTTATTTTGTATTAGGCTGGGGCACACTTACTTAAGGCACAAAAAGTGCAAACCATCAAGGAGAACATCATCATTTGTCTACATCAAAATGAAAATTTTGTGTATGAAAAAATACATCATAAACACAGTCAAATTATAAGCTGCTGACTAGGCAAATTACTTGTAACACTGTGAGAGAACTAAGGTTTAATAATAATAAAATTACAAGATGGCAGCAAAATATATAATGCTTTGTATATGCCAGACCGTTTCAAGTGCCTGACATATAAACTCATGTATTCTTCACAACAAATTTGTGGGTACTGTTATTCTTGCCACTTTTCAAAGGAAGTAATTTAATCACAGAGAAATTAAGTGACTTTTCCAAGGCTAATAATGCTAGTTAGCGGCAGAGTGGGCTATATAAAGATGGATAAATAAAAACAACAACAAAAAATGAATAACCCAATAGAAAAAAAAGGCTATGGGCACGTAACTTGTGAAAAAGGAAACTTGAATGGCAAATAATACATTTGAAGACTGGCTCAATTGAACTATTAGTGAGAAAATGCAAATTAGAACACTGAGATACAATTTAACATCCATTAAATTGGCAAAATTTAAAAAGTCTGGAAACATCAAGTGTTGGTAAAGATATAGCAAATGTAAAGTTTTTGTATACAGCTGACATCCAGGTGAGTTTAAAAAGTTTGAAACTCTCCAGCTCAAGAACTATACTTTGGAGATTTCGCCACATGTGGGAACAAAAAGTAATAAACAAAGATATTCACTGAAGAACTGTATATGATAATTATAAATGTGACAGACACAATTGTGCAAGTTTCAAAAGGATATATTCAACAAGAAAATGTATGTCTAAATGATAAAAACATACAATACCACCATATGTTGTTTATGACGATATATATACAAGGTAAAGATTTTTGAAAACCCATAGTAATGATACACACGGACTTCAAGTTAGTAGTTATCACTAAGAAGGGAAAAAGAAAAATGGGGGTTGAACTTTTTATTTCTAGAGGAAAAACTTTATAGGAATTAAACTTGGAAAAACATTAGCATCTGTTAAATGTGTACAATAGGCACATGGGAATAAGTTATATTGTTTTTAGTGCTTTTCTATATGTTCTAAATATTTCAAAATTAAATTTATTTTTCAAATTAATTATGCTGTAAAAATTTAAAGAAAAAGAGGTACTGTGAAAGCAAGAACCGTGAGAACATACATGGCCATGGAAGGGAGATGCTGTGCAGTGAATAGCAGGTTGAAGAATAATTTTATTTGAAGAGAGTCCTGTGGGCAGTAAGAGACAGAAGGAGAGAAAGAACCTTTCAAATTTGAGAAAGCAGAAATCACAAACTGCTGACCACTGAGCCCAATATAGCCAGAAGACATGCATATTTAGTCAGCCCAGAAATATTCAAATCTGAATATTTTTATGTCCGGCATACACCTTTTATTTTCTTACTGTTCCCACAAATCCCTTATGTCTTCCACCAGGCCATTTGTTTATTTATCTGGTTTATGAAAACTTCTGAGTTTGTAATCCCTGGAAAAGACTGAAATGAACAGAAAGATAAGGGATTAGGTTTGGAATGCAAGAGAAATAACTTCATCAGAGGCAGTAGAGGAGAAAACGGAAGAAGAGATGGAAACATTTGAAAAGAGAATTTAAGGAAGGTGAGATTTTGAATAAGAAGAAAGTTAAACATTAGAAAAGAATGGGGAAACATCTGGATACACCTTTAAATGCCATATAAATAAGCCTTTCATATGACTTTCTTGTTGAAAGCATCTTTACTCAATAGCTTTTCTGAATCTCTTGTATGATTTTTTTGCCTCCTGAAAACAGGATTGCCTTTTTGAAGCTTACCTCAAGCTGCAGGTGTGATGATGAGTATTATTTCTCTGGCTTCTGGATTTCCTCCTTGATTATCTGTTGTATTAATATTAGTTCCTCTTGGGTTTCTCTGGGTAAAACCTTTCCTAATGTGGTCTGAAAATGGATCATGGCACTGGTCTCTCCCTTTTATTAATAAAAAAGTCTGTTTCAACAACCTTCTTGAATGTGTAAGAAGCTATTTTTCCAACAATTATAAAAAGGTCCTAGCCATTTTCTCTTCAAGTCCATTCTCTTCCTTTTATCCATCTGGAACTTTAAAAACTTTCAGTTTTACTCTGCCTAAAAGCATAGCACTAGTGTTCAAATGCTGAATAAGACTGCATCACTGAAACATCATAATAATTGATTGATTGAGTCAATTTTGTAAAATCCTCTCCTTTTTGTTTTTATCAGGAAAATAAAAATATCTAGCCAATTTTATCCCGATGGAAGTGATAGATTTGCAATTTCAATTGAACTGACTGGTCAATCCAATCAAATAAGTGGTTTTACTGTTTTTCTCTGGTTAATTAATTAGTTGTTTAATTGAACTAAACAGATTTATAGGTTTCCTGGGTATTGCATGAACAAAACCCAGTAAAAAATTAAAAACTTAAGGTGTCACTCACTATACAGACAAATAATTTTTTGAGGTTGGTTTTACATTTGCAACTAAGTTTTGGCTAAGCTTATCTTCGTGAGGCTTTGTTTATAAAATCCAAAGCTAATCGATTCCAAAATGTGCTTGATACTTTTGAGGACTGGTCAGGAAGATTATTGTAAGGTGCAGGGTGAAGAGGTTGTTAGCAAGGAGAGTCATCAAAGGTTTGATGGAAAAGGTGTTAAGTTTATTCGTAAAGAAATGGACATTCCTAGATCAAGATTTATAGAGATTTTATATGTACATACTTTTGCACTCAAAACACTGTACCAGGGACTACAGGGGCTCCAATGATGAAAACGATAAAGTCCCTACTTTTTGGTGAGAATCCTAGTCAGGAAACTTTTGTCTTCTAGAAAAAGAATATACTGTACTGGCTCAAATAAATTTAAAAGAAAAATACATTTCCCATTTCCCATAAGTATAATCTAGAAAGAACATATTTTGGGTATGATTTAGGTGTCTCAATTACAGCACTAAAGATATAATTTTATTGTTCACCCTGATATCCTCAACAGCAGATCTACCCTAAAGCAGGTTCATTTTTTGGTTACAAGGTGGCTGTCAGTGACAATTAGGACTATGAGCTCTCCTACTGATATCTAGTATGTGTGAGTGAAAGTGTAAACAAGAAAGGTGGAATTCAGGGGAGAAAGGGAGAGAGAGAAGGTGAGTGGAAAGAAAACTAGAACCACAAAAGTAGGTAGAAAAACTTTACCCTGGTTACAGAGTATAAGCCTCTCTTTTTTGTTTCATGAGGCCATTTTAATAGATGCACTGGACTAAGAATAGATTCTAGAATGAATGCCAGAGACTGGCTCAGAATAATCAATATCCCCATACCCATGCCAAAAAATTACAGATGTTTAGGGCAAGACTGGATAAAGTTTGCAGTTCTGTTAGGAAGTGGGAGTAATAAATATGAATGTTGTAAAAGCAACTGACAATATCTTCCACATTTATTTTGCAATTTATTTTTTGTGTAGCAATAGAGAAAAAGGCAAGAAAAACATACATATAACTATAACCTAAGACATAACATAGTAAATGTACAGCCTCAAAAATCACTCAGAGTTGCTGTTAGAGTTGAAACTTGCCTTTTTTCCTTGAATTAAACTTTTACAATTCTGGATGAGTATGCCTTGATCTTCAGAAATTGTTACTTTGTGAGTGCTAGTTTTGTACAGATTCCTGAATTCCTCTGGAATCATGTTTTATTTTGGCTTCATTTCTGCATATCCTCACAATGTCTGCCAACCTTTAAAATCCTATTGAAAAGTAGTCTCTGTTTTATGGCCATTTTCCACAAAGAAGCAGAAGTTTCAATCACTACTGAGGAATTACCATATATTCAGTGAAGAGAGAATAATAAAAGTGCGTTGAGATGTGGGTGTCAGGCAGTGAGCTAGAATTACCCATTAGCTACATGACTTGTTCCCACACATCAGCTTGTCTGTGTGCTCAATTTGAATATGTGCTTCAGCAAAATTTGAAATCAAAGCATGCCATGGACTATCAGGGTCATCTGCAAACAGTCAAAATCACTTATATTAAATTCATAAATGTCAAGGGTTTTCAATACAAATGTAAGCTATTAATACATTTTATGAAAGATATGTGAACCAATTATTATCAGAATTTATAGGAGGAAAATTCCTTCCCAGCAAACAGTCATTAGAAATATTCATGCAAATTGTCAAATATTCAGGGCAGATTTAGAAGTTTCTTTTGCATCTTCTCTGGTGATGATTTGATGTGGAGGACTAAAAAAAAAAAAAATCCTCAGCTGTATAATTTCTACATTAAGTCTAGAAAAGGAAGCAATTCTGGATCCTTGAAAAAGGAAAACGGGAATACATTCAACTATCTTTGTCTTGACAGGCACCTTTAACTATACTTCTAAAGGATTCTTTGAAAGTACAAAGAACAAATGTGCTATCAAGAAAATAGGGAAACTATTTTCAAAAGAAGAAAATAAGCAGATCAAATAGGTCACTTTACACAACAAATACCTTACAATATACAGAGTGTGTGCCCAAGTTACATGTAAGCAACAATTCTGAAAGGATGGAGAAGGAAAAAATAATTACCTAGAATAGTCTCACCTCTCTCCATGGTGTTGAAGGCCAGTAGCTGAAATGTAAAGCCAAATATTGAGTACTTGCAGCTTAAACCCTTGATCCTGTTCATGCACAGCACAACTAACTTTATGCAGTGATCAAGATGGATGATTAACATGTCTAATTAAGCAGGTGTACTGTTAGTTCTAGAGAAGTATCAGATTAAGTTAGATGGTAAGCTAGTCACCAAAAGAGGATTACTTAATAACTTTTTTTTTTTTTTTTTGAGACAAGGTCTCACTCTGTTGCTCAGGCTGGAGTACAGTGGCACAATCACAGCTCATTGCAGCCACAACCTCCCAGGCTCAAGCGATTCTCTCACCTCAACCTTCTCAGTAGCTGGGACTACAGGTGCATGCCACCATGCCCAGCTAATTTTTGTACTTTTTGTAGAGACGGGGTTTCACCATGTTGCCCAGGCTGGTCTTGGATTACTTACTTTTTAAAGCCACTTTCACTCTTGCCTTACAAAGGGCTGTAAAACCTTACAATAACAAATTAACTTATATAATAATTAACTAGATTTGACTGGCTGTGTATAAAGATGTCTCATACATTATAATAATTTGGGTGGGTGATTATAATAAAAATACATTCAGCTGCTTGCCCAGAACATTCAGAAATGAAAGTTACTAAAGCTCAGTTGGCTATAAATCCATGGAATGTGACTTCAATCTCCCTCACTAAAATATCTCCCTATGCTATCTGGAACTTATTACTTCACTCTATTTCACTAACACTCAAAATATATGAGAATATTCAGATAAAGTTATATCTTCTAAAATAAACAGAAGATATGAATGATTAAATATTCTTACCCTTGAGCTAATCAATTTAATGAGATAATGCTATCCCCACCACCTAGTGGGGAGCATATCTGCATTGAGAGGATGATCATTTTGATGTGGATAAAGACGACAGAACACTCCATACTTCAGGGGGAGCAAAATTGAATAGGTCAGTAGCTTAAGGAGCATTTTGGGGAATCTGTGGGTTCTTAGGATTTATGGATCATGAAAAAAAGCATATCAGATGGATTTCCAAGGGTCTCTTTTGCACACCGATTACTTAAGAAGCTAGTAGGCCCAAAGTGGGGACCCTTTTAAAGCTGATTCAGTGACTTGCAAGTCATTGTTTCCTTCACTATTGTTAGCTACTTATGAATTCACATATCCAAGCATCGTCATGATCATCACCAAAAATTTACTCAGTGCCTATGATGTGCCAGGCAGTCTACAGATCACCTTACATGGATTGTTTAATCTCCAAAACAGTGGTAGGTATACAATCCATGCCTTACAGAGAAGAGAACTGAGTAATTTGTCAAATGCCACTTAACGTCAAGTAGAAGAACTAGGATGTGATCCCAGATTTTCTGGCTTTAGAGACAATGTTCCTACTTCCTATTTGGTCTGACCTTTTCACTGTATGGCTACAATTTTTGGTTCATCTTAATTACTTCTCTATCCTGAGGGCTTCTTCATTTCTTAAAATCATTAGTGCTTTCTGATCGCAACCATTTGTTTTCTATGACCAAACTTTTCTGGCTATTAACTTTATTTCATCTGGCTAATATTACAGTCATCTGCTGCTTCAACCTATCTCCAGTGGCCTAGACTGACTTTGGACTATAGCAACAACTAAACCTTCAAGCCTTTGATCTGAGAGAGAATGCACCTAAATATGGAAAAAGAGAAAGAAAGTGGAGCTTGGCTAGGGCCAAAGACAATCTCCACTGATTTTTAAATGTTAAACCTTAACAGGTACAGATACAGAGGGATCTTTTACAGTCTCTGCTATACCCTGACCTTCAGGGGATTACTTAACTTCTCAGACAGAATCAGTTAACAAGTGATACTTGATGCCTACTCTGGACAAACTGGACATATTTCCTGCCTTCAGGGGCTCTGAAGTCTATAAAACTATGGTTAATAATCAAACTCCTTCTGAGTTGTAAGAGCAAAAAATATCTAGCCTATGCTTATTAGTCAGTATTTGTTAAAATTCAGTTTGATTCCTCTGGGTAGAAATCAAATATTACATATTCAAATTCAGTTAAGCTAAATCTTGCTTCTGCATTGGCATTACTAATATTCTGAAGCCAAGGAAACTTTAATCATTTGTTCTTGTCCTTACAAGCCCAAGCCTAAGTACAAAAGATGCTGTGCATAGGGGAATTGATTGAAGTATAAGATTGAGTTCCTGCTGATTGCTTTTCCTGTATACAGTTTATAGCTCTTTGCTGTCCTTTTTGCCCCTAGGGTAAGAGCCATTCCAAAAAAAAAAAAAAATGAAATGTGGTAACATTGGCAAGAATGAGCTTTCATTCTTTTTGGAAAAAATAACATATATTTGGCATCATAGTATGTTTCCAATTACATGGAAAAAGACATCACTACTGGTAGCTTTAAGGTTTGCCTCCTGGTGGAATGGCATGAGGAGAGAGCTTTAACACCATTCCAAAATTTAGGATTTTATGAGTAGTCCAGTGAGCCTAGGTGCATAAAAAATACTGAGAGTAGAGTATTTATTGGTGCAAAGAGTATCATCTCAATTCTTTGAAAGACAAGATTTACCAAACATTAAATACAAAGGTGCAGCAAAAAGATTTCAAATAGAAATCTACATTAGGATTCTTTTGATTCTGCGTAACAAAGACACAATTCAAATTGATTTATACATAAGGAAATTTATTGACTTGTGTACCAAAATTATGTGAAGACAAATCTAGCTACAGGGATGGCTGGCTCCATGAATATTTTCAGGAGTCTATCTTTTCATCTTTGAGTATGTGTGTGTGTAAATAGATATGGACACTGTGTATCTAGAGAGAGACAGACATACAGCAATATACACAAATCTTAAATATACAATTTAATGCATTTCCATAAATGTATATAATTATTTACCCTACATACCAATCAAGATAGTAAACTTTTATATCACCTGCAAAAGTTCTCTCATGCCTCACTTTCGTGGACAAATACTTTTAAATTATATTGACCTAACAATATAAATTTGAAGCAAAGTTCAAGCTGCATTTACAAACCCCCTAAAGATTGCCTTTTTTACACTCCAAACATTTAAATGCCTTTTCTAGTGTTTAATTAACCAACATTAATGATTTACTAATTTATTTAACCCAAGTGCATGTATGCTTTATAATCTCATTAAACTGTTACCAGTTTTGCAAGTTTACCAGTGAGATAATAAAAGGCTAATAAAGGGGCATTTTGGTGTCTAAAGACATTTGATATTTTTGACCATATTTTTTATTTTAACCATGGTTTGCATTTTCTAAACCTGCTGTTGGTATTTTACTGAAGATTAATTGTATATCAATTTTATGTAAATAGGATAGCAAAGATTCCTGTGCATATTCATTCATAAATTAAAAACAATGCTTCCTACCAGTTAGCTCTATAAAAGGGAAATAGACCTTGACTAGGCATAATGAGGCATTTGTGTTCACCATAACTGGAATTTACTATTAGTGTTTGAAGAGTCATCAGTTCTCATTTACTCTGCTAAGTGACAATAAGTGAGGCTAAAGTAAATTCCTATCAACACTCCTGGGTCACCTTAGTGAATTTATGGAGCATACCATAACATTATTTGAAACAACTGAAATTTTTGGTTCTACTGCCCAATAGCACAAACCACTAGTTTGATCTGTCATCTTGTATATCCAGTGACACTTAGAGTGCACATCCTCAGGAAGAGTGAACTTGAGAGCAGTCATGGCTATATGTTAGATTGCATGTACTCTTACTTAACACACAATGCTCAGGGCGACCCATGTGTTGAGATTGGTTGCAGAGTCAAATATGAATTGCTTGCTATTTTTAGATGTTTGAGTAAGAGAATTCAGTAAAAGGCAACTATGTGGGACATTTAAATCCCAGATTGTAATTATACATAAATACATGTGTAAACATTTTCGCCCTAAATCTAGTAATATAGCAAAAAATCAATAACAATGCCCTTTTTTTAAGTTAGCATAATACTTAGTTTATCTGGAGAGTGAATTTTAGAAAACTACAACCATATAAAATGTAATAGAAAAATACCTGACTTCAAACTATACTACAAGGCTACAGTAACCAAAACAGCATGGTACTGGTACCAAAACAGAGATATAGATCAATGGAACAGAACAGAGCCGTCAGAAATAATGCCACATATCTACAAGTATCTGATCTTTGACAAACCTGACAAAAACAAGAAATGGGGAAAGGATTCCCTATTTAATAAATGGTGCTGGGAAAACTGGCTAGCCATATGTAGAAAGCTGAAACTGGATCCCTTCCTTACACCTTATACAAAAATCAATTCAAGATGGATTAAAGACTTACATGTTAGACCTAAAACCATAAAAACCCTAGAAGAAAACCTAGGCATTACCATTCAGGACATAGGCACGGGCAAGGACTTCATGTCTAAAACACCAAAAGCAATGGCAACAAAAGCCAAAATTGACAAATGGGATCTAATTAAACTCAAGAGCTTCTGCACAGCAAAAGAAACTACCATCAGAGTGAACAGGCAACCTACAAAATGGGAGAAAATTTTCGCAACCTACTCATCTGACAAAGGGCTAATATCCAGAATCTACAATGAACTCCAACAAATTTACAAGAAAAAAACAAACAACCCCATCAAAAAGTGGGCGAAGGACATGAACAGACACTTCTCAAAAGAAGACATTTATGCAGCCAAAAAACACATGAAAAAATGCTCACCATCACTGGCCATCAGAGAAATGCAAATCAAAACCACAATGAGATACCATCTCACACCAGTTAGAATGGCAATCATTAAAAAGTCAGGAAACAACAGGTGCTGGAGAGGATGTGGAGAAATAGGAACACTTTTACACTGTTGGTGGGACTGTAAACTAGTTCAACCCTTGTGGAAGTCAGTGTGGCGATTCCTCAGGGATCTAGAACTAGAAATTCCATTCGACCCAGCCATCCCATTACTGGGTATATACCCAAAGGACTATAAATCATGCTGCTATAAAGACACATGCACACGTATGTTTATTGCGGCATTATTCACAATAGCAAAGACTTGGAACCAACCCAAATGTCCAACAATGATAGACTGGATTAAGAAAATGTGGCACATATACACCATGGAATACTATGCAGCCATAAAAAATGATGAGTTCACGTCCTTTGTAGGGACATGGATGAAATTGGAAATCATCATTCTCAGTAAACTATCGCAAGAACAAAAAACCAAACACCAAATATTCTCACTCATAGGTGGGAATTGAACAATGAGAACACATGGACACAGGAAGGGGAACATCACACTCGGGACTGTTGTGGGGTGGGGGGAGGGGGGAGGGATAGCATTGGGAGATATACCTAATGCTAGATGACGAGTTGGTGGGTGCAGCGCACCAGCATGGCACATGTATACATATGTAACTTACCTGCACATTGCGCACATGTACCATAAAACCTAAAGTATAATAATAATAATAATAATAATAATAATAATAAAAGAAAAAAAAATAAAAATAAAAATAAAAATAAAAAAAAAGAAACATCAAAAAAAAATAAATAAAGAAAAATAAACTAAAAATACATTGATGCTAACAGTTTTCAAATAATGTCACTTCTGCCCTAATAGCTTTTAGAGCATGTAGATACAGCAGAGACTGGGTCTATGTAATTTTACCTTCCTGCCCTTCAACCTGAACACTTCTGTTTTTAACTAATATATTATCTGAGGTTCTGTTGTGAGAGAGAAAAAAAGAGAATAGGTCACTGGCCTATGCCATATGTCACAAAGCCAGTGTACCAAATCCAATTTGTTCCTTAAGGGAGGCTCCAAAACCTCAGTAATATGCAGGTATAATAAACTTGATTGATTAGTGTCTTAAATTCACAGATTAGAAGTAAAAAAAAATGAGATGGGGTGGCAAAAGAATGATAGTAGGCATATTTACTACAATTTAAAAAAATCAATGATACATAGCTACAATAATGAAAACAATACACTACTGGCATAAGGTAGGCGTATAGACCAATGTTATAAATTGAGAGTTCAGAAATATGCCCAATTTTATTTTCAACAAAGGTACCAAGCTCATTCAATGGGTAAAGATGAGTTTCTTCAAAAGATGATGCTGGGACAAATGAATTTCACCTTGTAAGAAAATGCAATTCAACCCCTACCTCAATATAATTTTTGTATAGCCCCTTTAAGTTATATATAAACCAAGTCAGAGTGTATCAATGACCTAAATATAAGAGCTAAACCCCTTATAAAAAGACATAGAGCTAAATATTAATAATTTTTGGCAATGGATTCTTAGATATGCCACCAAAAGCATTAAAGACAAAAGAAAAAAAATAGATGTTAGATCTCGTTAGTATTAAAAACTTTTTATATCAAAGGACATTATCAAGAAAGTGAAAAGATAACCCACTGATTGGGAGAAAATATTGGAAAATCATATATGTGATAAGGTTTAATATCCAGAATATATAAAGAATGTAATGCAACAACAAAGAGATAAACTAATTCAAAAGTGGGCAAAGGGGAGGGGCTTCAAGATGACTGACTAGAAGCATCTGGTACCAGCTTCCTCCATAAAGAAGAAACAAAACGGTGAGTAGATAATGACACTTTGAATAGATTATCTAACAGAAAACACTGGAATTCAACAGAGTAGTAGCAGGAAACACCTAAAGCAAGGAAAAAGAGGGAAGCAAGACAGCCTGCTCAGGGATTAGCTGGGTGCCTGGAGATGCTCTCCTACATGGAGAGAGGATAAGTGAGGACCCCCAGCAGTCCACATTTCCACTGTAAACTCCTATATCCTAGTTATGGGAAAGCCCTTAGACCTTTGTGGGCCCTCAAACTAAGATAAGGAGCTTCCTGGAGACTGTGTGAAGGCATTGCTCCAGAGAGAGGCAGCTCATGCTGGGTCCCACACACCTCCAACCCCTAGCAGCTACAGCAAGGCACCATTTTGACAATCCATCCCACATCAGACGGCACCCTGCCCAGGGGCTCAACAGCCCCTGTATCTTTATATTTATGGAGCCCAATTGATATTCCCTGACCACAGAGACAGCATGGCTGGCTGCTGCCTCCAGGGTTGAAGTAGGTGCCATTGGCAAAGACCTTGCTACCCACCAAAAGAAAAAGTCATATGCATTTTCACATGCCCTGAGGACAAACTCCCTTGCATACACCACTGGGGGGCACAAAGACAGATCTGCCCAGTCCAGCTCAGCCTCCCCCAGTGCCCAGGCATGCCATCTTGGGACCTGATGACCACTGAGCCCAGTCCATCAATGTTGGCACCTAAGCACTCTTCCCAGGGACCTGAGGTTGGCCCACCCAACCTGCTACTACCAGTAGAGCTGACATCCACTTGCATCCACCATCTGCAGGCATGGTGATTGTCCTGCTCAGCCTGTTGCAGCCACCACCAACACCCGTGAGAATTACTTTGGAGCCAGAGGTTTGTCTCATCATTGATACTGCCATTCTTCATGACGTGCCCTCCTACCAGGGAACTGAGGACCCACACACTCACCCAGCCCATTGTTGTTACTATTGGCATGTAAGTGAGCAACTTGGAGGCCCAAGGACAGACATGCTTGGACTGCCACTGCCACCACTGGGGCCCAAGGACATGTCCACCTGATGTCTCCATCCCCAGCAAAACTTGACCACAGCCTTCATTAACAACTGCACCCTAAGCCACTGAAGAAATCACAGATACCGCTGATACTGTTTACAGCCAAAGGAATCATTCAAAGACTATAATATATTGCATGTATGCAGAATCAAAACTAAAGTGCCCTACTCAACTAACACCATAAACAAATATTCAGAGAAAAGTCCTCCCACACAAAAGCAAATTCAAAATTTGGAAGACATGATAATTATACCAGATGTTCAGATATAACTATAAGAACACAAGAAACATAAAAAATTAAAATAAATATGACATTTTCAAAGGAACATGATGGTTTTCCAGTAGAAGATTCCAATAAAAAAGAAATGTATGAAATCCTGGAAATAGAATTCAAAATCATGATATTAAATAAGCTCAGTGAGATACAAGAGAACTCAGATAAACCATACAAAGAAATCAGAAAAACAATTTAGGATATGAATAAGAAATTTATCCAAGAGATAAAAGAACTAAATAGAAATTCTGGAACTAAAGAATATATTCAATTAACTACACAATACATTAGAAATCTTCAACAATAAAATAGATCAAGCAGATGAAAGAGTTTCAGAACTTGAAGACAGGTCTTTTGAAATAATCCCATCAGAAAAAAAGAATAACAAAAAAATAAAAAAGAATGAACAAAGCCTACATGATATAGGTGAACACCATAAAGTGACCAAATATTCAGATTTTCAGTGTTCCAGAAGGTAAAGAGAAAATGAAAGGGATAATGAAACAAATTAAATCGTATCTGAAAACTTCCCAAGTCTATCAAGAGATTTAGACATCTAGATATGGAAAGCTCAGAGATCTCAAACAGATACTATGCTAAAAGATCTTCTGCATAGCACATTAAACTCAAACTGTCAAAAGTCAAGGACAAAGAGATAATTCTAAAAAGAGCAAGAGAAAAGTATCTAGTCACTTATAAAGATAGTCCCACAGACTAGCAGTGAATTTTTCAGCAGAAACCACAGGAGAGAATAGGGTGATATATTTAAACTGTCAAAAGGAAAAAAAAAAAAACACCTGCCAACCAGTAGATTACAGCCAGCAAAGTTATCCTTCCATAAATTAAGGAGGAATAAAATATTCCTCAGACAAGCAAAAGCTGTGGGAATTTATCACCACTAGACTGGCCCTCCAAGAAACGCTTAATGGAATTCTATACCTGGAAGCAAAAGAACTATATCTACTGTAATGAATACACAGGAAAATAGAAAACCCACTGGTAAAGCTAACACACAAATAAGGAAGAGAAAGAACACAAATGTTACCACTACAGAAAACTACCAAATCAAAATGATAAACAGTAAGAGAGAAAGAAAGGAACAAAGAATATGTCCCCCAAATCAATTAATAAAAATGACAAAAATAAACACATATCAATAATCTCTTAAATATAAATGCATTAATCTAACTTTCCTCTTAAAAGATATAGACTGGCTGAATGGATTAAAAAAAAACATGACCCAACTACATGCTACCTACAAGAAACTTACCTCACCTATAAAGACACATATAAACTGAAAGTAAAGGGATGGAAAAAGATATTCCATGCAAATAGAAACCAAAAGCAAGCAGGAGTTCCTATAGTTATCTCAGATAAATCAGACTTTAAGCCAACAACAGTAAAAAGAAAAAAATAAAGGCATTATGTAATCATAAAGGGATGAATTCAGCAAGAGGATATAACAATTCTAAATCTATATGAACACAATACTGGAGTATCCACATATATTAAGCATACATATTTGGATCTAAAGGGAGAGATCAACTCCAATATAATAATAGTTGGGAGCTTGAATACCCAACTCCCATCACTAGACAGAAAATTAACAAAGAAATATTAAAATGCACATTAGACCAAATGGACCTAACAGATATTTAAGAGCATTTCATCCGACCTCTACAGAATACACATTCTTCTCATCAGCACATGGAACACTCTCCAGAATTGACAACATGTTAGGATAGACCATATGTTAGGACACACAACCACTCCTATTAAACATAATACTGGAAGTCCTAGCCAGAGCAATAAGGTGAGAGAAAGAAATAAAAGGCATCCCAATTGGAAAGGAGGAATTCAAATTGTCCCTCTTTGCAGATGATATGATCTTATATCTAGAAAAACCTGAAGACTTTACCAAAAAAGCTCTTAGATCTGATACATAGATTCAGTAAAGTTGCAGAATACAAAACCAACATACAAAAAATAGCATTTATACAATAATGAACTAGCTGAGAAAAAAATCAAGAAGACAGTCTCATTTACAACAGCTACAAAAACCATGAAATACCCAGGAGTAAATTTAACCAAGGAGGTGAAAAACCTCTACATGGAAAACTACAAAACACTGATGAAAGAAACTAATGAAGACTCAAATATTCAATTTGCATCTCAAAGATTCAATGCAATCCCTGTCAAAATACAAAGTCATTTTCATAGAAATAGAAAAAAAATCCTAAAATTCATATGGAACCAAAAAAACAGCTTGAAGACCCAAAGCAATCCTGAGCAAAATGAACAAAGCTGGAGGTGTCACACTACCTGACTACAAAATATATTACAAGTCTGTAGTAACCCAAACAATGTGGTATTAGCATAAAAACAGACACATAGACCAATGGAACAGAATAGAGAACTCAGAAGTAGAGCCACGTATTTACAATCAAGTGATTTTTTACAAAGGCACCAACAGCGTATATTGGTGAAAGAATACCCTCTTCGATAAATGTTCTGGGAAAAATGGATATTCATATACAGAAGAATGAAACTGGACTCCTACCTATCACTACATTTTAAAAAATCAACACAAGACAATTAAAGACTTAAACATACGATCTAAAACTATACAATTACTGGAAGAGAACATAGAGGAAACACTTTAGGACATTCATCTAGTCAAAGATTTTATGGCTAATACCTCAAAAGCACAGGCAACAAAAACAAAGATAGAAAAATAGGACTAATTAAATTAAAGAGCTTCTGCACAACAAAACGAACAATAAACACTGAAGAAAAAAACATTGAATGGGAGAAAATATTTGCAAACAAATAATCTAATGAGGGACTAATATCCAGAACATATACAGAACTGTATCAACTCAACAGTAAAAGAACAAATAATTCCATTAAAAAGTAGGCAAAGGAAATAACAGACATTTATCAAAAGAAGACATACAGATAGGCAAAAGGCATATGAAAAAATGTTCACCATCACTAATCATCAGGAAAATGCAAATCAAAACAATCGTATACAATTAGATGTCATCTTACCCCAGTTAGAATGGCTAATATTAAAACGACAAAAAATAACAAATCTTGGTGAGGATGCAGAGAAAAGGGAATTTATACACTGCTGGTGGGAATGTAAATTAGTACAACCACCATGGAATCCAGTATGGAGAGTTATCAAAAAAAAAAAAAACTAAAAATAGAAATACCATATGATCCAGCAATCCAACAATTATTTATCCAAAGGAAAACAAATCAGTCTATCAAAGGGATGACTGCATTCCCATGTTTATTCACATGCAGCACTATTCACATAGCAAAGGTATGGAATCAACCTAAGTGTCCATCAACAGGCTAATGGGTAAAGAAAATGTGGTGTGTATGTATATATACACAATGGGATACTATTCAGCCAAAAAAAAAAAAAAAGTGAAATCATGACATTTGCAGCAACATGGATGTAACTGTTAAGTGAAATAAGTCAGTCAGGCACAGAAAGGCAAATATTCCATGTTGCTTCTCATATGTGGGAGCTAAAAAAGTTGATCTCATGGAGGTAGAGAATAGAATGAGAAATACCAGAGACTGAGAAGGATATGTGAGTATGCGTGTAAACAGGAGGGGGATAAATAAAGGTTGGTTAATGGCTACAAATATACAGTTAGATAGAAGGAATACTTCCTAATATTTGATAGCAGAGTAGGGAGACTATAATTAAAAATGTATCACATATTTAAAACTAGCTAGAAGAGAGCACTTGAAATGTTTCCAACAAAGAAACGATAAACACTCAAGTGATGGACACCATGAATAACCTGACTTGATCATTACACAGCCTGTGAATATAATCAAGTATTACATGTATCATAAACATGTACAAAAATTATGTATCAACAAAAAAGTGGGCAAAGGACTTGAGTAGACATTTCTCTAAGGAAGATATTCAAATTACCAATAATCACTTGAAAAGATGCTCAGCACTATTAGTCATTAAGGAAATGCAAATCAAAACCACATTGAGATACCATACCTACTACGATGTCTATAATCAAAAAAAAAAAGGAAACAAGTGTTGGCAAGGATATGAAGAAATTAGAACCACAGTACATTTCTGGTAAGAATCTGGAATTGTGTAGCTGCTGTGGAAAATTATGTAGCAGTTCCTCAAAAAGTTAAAATTACCAGGCTGGACACAGCAGCTCATACCTGTAATCCCAGCACTTTGGGAGGCCAAGGAGGGCGTATTGCTTGAGTTCAGGAGTTTGAGACCAGCCTGGGCAACATGGCAAAACCCTGTATTTATAAAACATACAAAAATTAGCCAGGCATGGTGGCGTGTCTCTAGTCCCAGCTACTCAGGAGGCTAAGGCGGGAGGTATGCTTGAGCCTGGGAGGCGGAGGTTGCCCTGAGCCAGGGAGCCACTGCACTCCATCCTTGGCAAGAGAGGCAAACCCTGTCTCAAAAAATAAAATAAAATAATAAAAAATAAAATTACCATATGACCCAGTTATTTCACTCAAGTATATACTCCAAAGCATTGAAAACATGGACTCAAACAAATACACATACAGTCATGGTCATAGTGGCACTATTCATAATAGCCAAAAGGTGGAAACAACCCAAGTGTTCATCAACATATGAACGGATAAACAAAATATGGTATATACACACAATGGTATATCATCCACTCTTAAAAAGGAATTAAATTCTAATATACGCTACAACACGGATGAACCTCGAAAACATTATGCTAAGTTACGTAAGCCAGACACCAAAGGACAAATATTGTATAAATTCACTCATATGAAATACCTATGCTGGGAAAATTCATAGAGACAGAAAACAGCAGGTTTTGGGGATAGGGTAATGGGAAATTATTACTTAATGGGTACAGAGTTTCTGTTTGGAGTAATTAAAAAGATTTGAATAGCAATGATGGTTGTACAATTTGATGCTATTCAAATCTTTTTCATTAATGCCACTGAATTGTACACTTACAATGGTAAAAATGATTCCAACTGCTCCACATCCTCAACAACACTTGGCACACTACTGGTGAGAATATAAAATGATTTCATCTCCTATGGAAAACAATATGGAGGTTCCTCAAAAATTTAAAAATAGAACTGCCATATGATCCAGCAATCCCACTTGTGAGTATGTATCCAAAGGAAAGGAAATCAAGATCTTAAAGAGATATCAGCACTCCCATGTTGACTGCAGCACTATCCACAACAGCCAAGATACGGAAATAACCTAAATGTCCTTCAACATGTGATTAAAGAAAATGTGATATATGCACATGACAGAATTTATTCATACTTAAATAGTAAGGAAGTTCTGCCATTCACAACACCATGGATGAATCTTTATGACATTATACTAAGTGAAATAAGCCAGGAACAGAAAGACAAATATTCCATGATTCTACTTACATGAGGCATCGAAAATAGTCAAATTCACAGAATCAAAGGGTGGAATGAAGGTTGCCAGGGGCTAGGTGGTGAGGGAGAAGATAGTTGTTAATTAATGAGCAAAAAGTTTCAGTTAAACAAAGTAAATAAGTTCTAGAGATCTGCTGTGCAATATTGTGCCTATAGTCAAAAATACTGTATTGTACACTTAAAATTTAAAATCATAGATTTCATGTTAAGTGTTCTTGTCACAATAAAATTCGTTTAAAAAATTAAACAGTAAATTTTAGGTTTTATATTTTATCACAATAAAAAGCAATAACTGAAAGACCAGAAATAAGGGATTTTTTTTAAAAAAAAAGATGAGGAGTGATATTTATATACAACACAGTAAATATTTACAAGTGGTACAGCTGAGCAGTAACTAATCAGCATAGAGAGCAGCTGCAGACACTGGATCCAGAGGACCAGTTGGTTCAGTTAAATTACTACTTTGAATCAGACATAAAATTAGTAAAGCTCATCTTTGAAGATTCAGAAAAAAAGGAAAACTCAGTATGCTTATTACAGCATCACTATATTAAAGCACAAATTGTTAGAACAAAAAGAGCCATTTTACAGATAAAAACAGCGAGGCCTGCAGAGCTGAAATGATTTGCCAAAGACCCTCTAAATGATCACTGTCCTGAATGCATGCCGTCTGCTCTGAGGTCCTGCTCACATGACCATCTGTCTCCTCTCATCCTTCCATGATGTGCTGACTAAAAAGGGGCACAAGAAATCTGGTTTGAATGAAAAGGGAGCATCAATTACTACAATTGTGACAAGAATATACAGATTTCTGGTTTTCTTAATTCTTCCTCATCCAGGCTGGTAAATGAGCTATTTAGTTTATAATGCCACCGTCCCCATTCTTTTAGTGGTGACGGTGCTATTATATTTCCTTGAACAGGTAACAGCCTGTAGCACAGAATGGTTAAGAACACAGGCAGGCATGGACGGCTGTGGTGGCTTACTCATGTAGTCCCAGCACTTTGGGAAGCCAAGGTAGGAGGATCACTTGAGGTCAGGAGTTTGAGACTAGCCTGGCCAACATGGTGAAACCCCGTCTCTACTAAAAATACAAAAAAAAAAAAAAAAAAATTAGGAGTGGTGGCATGCCCCTGTAATCTCAGCTACTCGGGAAGCTGAGGAAGGAGAATCGCTTGAACATGGGAGGTGGAGGTTGCAGTGAGCTGAGATAGCACGACTGGACTCCAGTCTGGGCAACAGAGCAAGACTCAGTCTCAGAGAAAAAAAAAAAAAAAAAGGTGGGGGGCGGGGCGGGAAAGAACACAGGGAGGCAGATAGGTATTTGATACCGGCTCAGCCACATACTAACAGCATGAACTGGAGCACAAATTACTTATGACTATGAACTAAAAGTTATGAACTGAAACTTGCTAAGTCTCAGTTTTTTCATCTGTAAAACAGGGTTAATGAAGTATAGTCACCCTGTGGTATCCGTGGGGGATTGGTTCCAGGATCTCCCATGGATACCAAAATCCAAGGGTGCGCAAGTCCCTTATATAAAATGCCATAGTATTTGCATGTAAACTACACACATTCTTCTGTATACCTTAATTTCTGGAAAACTTATAATACCTAATAAAATATGAGTGCTGTGTAAATAGTTGTTATACTATCTCGTTTAGGGAATAATGATTTTTGTAAAAAGCCTGGACATGTTCAGTACAGGTGCAATTTTTTTTCCCCCAAAACTACAGTTGGTTGAGTACAGGATGCAGAAACCAGTGATACAGAGGACGGACCATACCTATATATTCCTCATGGATTTGCTATGAGGATGGAATGAGATGTCAACATCTTGCATGTAATCAGCACCCAAACAGTGGTAATTGTGTTAGTCCCCCACCTCCTCTTCCTGTGCAGCCACCACCACCCCTCTGGCCTGGCCACGTGTAAACCTATAAAGAAATCTTTTCTCTAACTCCCTTCTAATCCACTCCAAGACACTTCCAGTTACTACTCTAAAAGTTATGATCTTTCATCCTATTCTGCCTACCTTGACAATGATAAAACCTTGTTTGAAAGTCAAGTACTGGAAAGACAAAAGTCATTCAATGACTGAGATGGGAAACACATTTATTACACTTTTCATGTTATTCAAGGCCAATTATCATCCTAAGAAGGCTTATAATTTATAGGATGAATGAGAAACATGAACTTTCCATCTCTCCTAGGTTTCCTGGGAGACACTGATACACAACCCAAAAACACCTTCATCCAGGGAGGGGTTTACACATGGAAGCAATCAGAGCTCATTCTTTATCCCTGTCCATCTTTGACCTTTACAGCACAGATATTTGGATTATTTCTGCCAAATACCTGCCTATAACTAAGCAATACATGAACTTACATCACTAATTTATAAAATAACAGTCTATCTGAAAGGTACTTATGAAAAAAAACTATGATAAAATAAGCATTAGGAGATCCAGTTCTGACATCAGAACAATTAATATGTTCTATCGCTGAAAACGACATAATTAAAATAGCTTTCAAAATTAATTCTGAAAAAATATCTAACAATATAAAAATATACTTTAGACTTTTTATGTGTTTTTCAGAAAACAATAAGAAATTTTCTACTTCATTATTCCTAACTTTTTCCTCTTTTATTCCACAGAATTTATCTTTTAAATAACTTTTGATACTTTCTTGAAGTACACATCAGGATACAAAAGCTTTGATTAAGGATTATTTTCTGTTCTAAACTAAAAGATCAAGTTTTACATATTCTAATAACCTTATATAAGAATCCTTTCAGCTCACTCACAGTTTTTAGGTGAAATACAGATAATTTAGTGGCTTGCGTGACTAAACTCCAGGGTCCTGTCTTCAGGTATAGTTTGATCCAGGAGTCAACAGATAGCCTCAGGACTTTCCACTTTTTCTCTTGCCTCTGCTTACTTCTGTATTGGTTTCATTTAGAATTTTCTTCACTGCTTGTCCCCTGCAGCACCAGAAACGTAGCGTATTTTCTCAGCAACCGCAGTGGCAAGAGAAGCTCCAACAGTTCAAACCATGGTTATAACCATTGTTCTGGAATCTTTCTCAGTAGAGTCATCAGGAAGATCAACTACACCAAGTAGCCACACTTGGGCCATATTCTCACCCCTAAAGCCAGGGGTTCAGCCTCATCCAAAACATGAGGACAGAGAGTAGAAGTCTTGAAAATTTCAGGCTACTGCTTCCAGAAGACTAAATGCTGAGCCATCAGAAAAAATCTCAACTTTTAGGGCAGATCAATTGTTTTTTAACATGGAAAACTACTCAGAGTTCCCATTTTAGTTTCTCACAGTGACTAAGAACTCCAGGGTAATATAGCTCTGTGCACTGGTGCTTGTCCATCTGTGGTATCAGAATATTCAGTTACTTGGCTTGTAGGCATGCCATTTACACTTAATGCTACTGAAATGCTCCGGGCATGGAACATGCTATATAAATGCAAAGTATCAATATAAATTTTGGTAAAAGAGGTATTCCCCAGTCAAGAGAAGGAACAGCATGCCTAAAAGATACATCTAATGCATAAAAGAAATGCTAATGTGTTTCCCCTCCTCACCACATAATTTAAAAATTGCTTAACTCACATCCTATATTTTAGAGGTTCTATTTTATCTTAGAATGTCTGCACTTCAATCACTTGACTTTCTAAAGGTTATCATAACACTACTTTTTCTTTCCAACGGAGCCCCTTCTAGAGGGTGACAGAAGAATTTGTTAGAATTCCAATACAGTGACAAAATTATCTTTTCCCTTACTCTCAGACCTGAGAAAAACAGATTTTTCAAGTCCTCTGATAAAGGATTACACTCATTCGGACTTTTTTTTCTTTTTGAAAAATAAAAAGAAATGGTTTGGGTTAAAGATATAAGTTTCCCTATTTAGTCACAGAAACAAAATCTAGGTCTTTTAACAGCACACAGTGAAGACGAATGAAAACTGGCACCATGCGGAGGCTGCCAGGATGAGAAGCAGAAACCTCACCTGACGGTTGATCGATGAGACAGTAAAGGTTACAAGAATTATTAATGTGGAGACAGAAGAGCAAAGGACACTGAAAAAGGCAAAAAAAAGCTAAACTCTTTTTGCTTATTTCTTTTGTAAATCACTACACAGAATGGTCTATATGTAATGAATTGCCTCTTGCCACCGTCCCTACAGGTTGAAGACTACTTCAAAGCATTTTCAGTTACTGATCTAATTACGTGTTTTGTGGTGGTGGTGGTTTTTCATTTGTGTTCTGTTTTCATTTTTGCTTTGTTTTGATTTTTGGTGGGGAAAACCAGTTTTGGACTGAAGTGTTAAGGAATTGGGTAGAAAGATATTTTTGTTAACTAAGAGTTAGTAAGCATTGAATAACAAGAAAGTTCAACAAAGCAAGTTATAAAACTGTTTATTTATAACCAATTTATTTTGAAAAGATGGAATATTATAGTAGCTAGCACTTACATGGCACCCCACTATGGGCTGGGCATTTTTCTGAGTGCTTCACATTCATGAACTCATTTAGTACTCACTCTATAGGTAAATACCAAATTACCATGATGAATGAGGAAACTTAGGCACAGAGAGAAGTTAAGAAAATTTCCCATCATCTCAGAGAGGTGGGCAGAGGGATGAATGAAGAGACGGATGGGTGAATCAATTTGTGATAGTGTTCACCAAAAAATTAATAGTGATTATTTATTGATATTAAGGTAGGATTCTTTGTTATGCTCATTTTATTATTTTTAATATTTCTAGAACATTATAAATATTTCTCATTGAAAAGCTATGTATTTTTATAATCAGGAAATAAACATCAATAGCTGCTGTCATTTCAGAGCAAAATGTTTCATGTATGGAACATAGCTTTATACACTTTGATGATTCAGATATATTCCATTGAACATCTTGATCTGAATGTGGCACAGTCAGCTCAAACCCAATCAGTTCCAAATGGACAGAAGTTCATCTTCTCTCCAAACCTCCTCCTCATCCTCATTCTTTTTCTCAGTGAATGGTGCCACCATATACCTACCCATTCAAGAGAGAAACTTGGGAGTTACCCCAGAAACTTCACTCCATTCTGTCCCATATGGTCAGTAGTTGAGCAAGTTTAGTTAATTTCATTGCCCACCTGGTTCTTAGACCAACGCCTTCCTCTCGTTGGCTCTTTCTCTCTTCATCATTGCTCTACTAACCTAGTTAAAGCTCTTAGAATCTTCTGCCTGCAACATTGCAATAGCCTCCCAATTGATCTTGTTCCCTCCCTCCATCATGCTTATTCTTCTCTCTCCTCTCTCCTATTGTACCAGCCATCCTGTCTACAAAAAACTATGCTTGTGGACATATGACCATATTACTCCCCTGCATAAAATTCTCAAGTTGCCACTTGTTATACAAAATAAAAACTAATTATTAAATAAAAGGACCTCCACGATATGGTTTGGCTCTGTGTCCTCACCCAAATCTCATCTTGAATTGTACTCCCATAATTCCCACATATTGTGGGAGGGACCCAGTAGGGGATAATTGAATCATGAGAGCGGTTTCCCCCATACTGTTCTCCTGGTAGTAAATAAGTCTCATGAGATCTGATGGTTTCATAACGGGTTTCCACTTTCACTTCTTCCTCATTCTCTCTTGCCACCACCATGTAAGAAGTGCCTTTCACCTTCCGCCATGATTGTGAGGCCTCCCCAGCTATGTGGAACTGTGAGTCTATTAAAGCTATTTTTCTTCCCAGTCTCAGGTATGTCTTTATCAGCAGCGTGAAAACGAACTAATACACTCCATGATCCAGATCACATACGTCTTTCTAATGTCCCAAGCTTAAGCTTCCCTTTTACTCTGTTAACTCCCCATCTGCATGGGCTTTTCTGTACTTACCTAACCTTATACTGCGGATAACCACCTCCAGAACCATGCTATTCCCTCCATCTAAAATGCCTTTTGCTGGATTTAAATATTTCTACTCTTAGGCTCTAGGACAGAGCCTACTACTCATTTATTATATTCATTTAGTATTTATGAGGCACTTACTAAGCATCAAGCAGTTTGCCAGTGCTAGTGATGTAAGAGTAAACCTAAGCCAACCTGGTTCCTGCAAAGAGTGCACACAATTCCTCCCTTTTTCCCAGGACTATTGGTTTTAGCACTGCAAGTCCAGAGTCCCAGGAAGCCCCTCAGGCCTGGGCAGTCCAGGACAGCTGTTACCTGATTTGCGCACCAAGTAAATTTATGGTCTAGCAAGGAAAGTTGCTTAATAAATGACCATTTAAAAATTCTATAAATGAAAGAATTACTTTTTATCACACCTGAGGATGGTATTATGAACATCTTTTATCTGTATATAATTTTACAATAAATTACAAATAAACCTGAAATAAATTTTACAATGGAGAGAAAAACACTTAATGTAGTGAACACAAATCCTAACATGGATGGAATCAGATTATCTAACTAATGGGGTACAAAGGTTGCCAGGACAGCTGTGAAAGGCTTCCTGGAGGGACGGAGGTGAGAACAAAAACTTTGTCTCCCACGAAGGCCAGTGAAAACTCAGCTTGTGTTTATTCCTGTGATATGTGTTCCATGGGAGGAAATTCTCCTTAACAGTTTCACGGGAAGGGGGTTAGAAAAGCAGGAAATAAGTGAAAGGAGTTCTTAATCCCCTCCTGGAAACTCTTCATCATTCGCATCTGTAAAATGTGGATGTTAGAGGTACCTAACTCTTAAGTTTTTATGAGAAATAAATTAATTTAATGCACATAAAGTGCTTAGGACAGTGCCTGGCACATGGTAATTCTTTATAAGTATTAGATTATATCAACACCTCCTCTGCCTTCTATCTCCACTACTTGTTCTGTGTGTGGCCACCAGAAATGTCAGGAGAGGAGCGGCAGATAAAAAGGAAGGCAGGCTGGGCTCAGCATCTATTCTTGGCTGAATCCGAGATGAGGCTTTGGAAAGTGGGTAGACAGAGGGGTTTGATTTCCATGTTAACCAGGTTTACCCAGCATACAGTGGAGAGCAGAACAATTTAAGATTTAACCTTCAAACCTACCCTGTTTCAACTCACGAAACCATCTGCATCCCCATGAATATGTGCCGACAGGAAGAGATTTTAAAAGATGGTCTATGGGATACACCAAGAAAGAAATCCCTTTCTCAAAATATTCCAACACAATCTATTCCATATTAATAACAAAAATAAAATCTAGTAAATAAATAACTTTTTATACTTAAGCCAAACATTATTGAACTTAAAAACCAGGATGAGTAGAGACTATTCACACAGATTTAAATTAGCCTTAATAAATAATAAGCAAAAATTTCATCTTTTTCTGAGAGGCTTAAAAACAATCTGATATTTATATTCTGGAGATGGGAATACAGTCATGTTCTTTTATAAGTTAGTTGAATTAAACAGATGAAATAATCAAACCAAGTATACGCATTGACATTTTTCTGGCTCCCTTTAAAAAAATGGGTTATTTCAAGTCAACTCAAATATATAGGAATAAATACATTCAGAGCCCAGACACTAAAATTGCAACCAGATGGCCAGAGGAGTCCATCTGAGTTCAGAAGTTTGCATTCCAATAATCCCCCAGTGGGGCTCTTCAGTGCATGTGGCCATTGCAGCACATGGCTCATCTTCAAGCATCTTGCCTAAACATATGGCCTCAAGGAGGTACAGTTGATGGCTGGGAGTTATAAGTGAGCTTTAATCTCAGTAACTTTGGTGATAAACATTCAGCTAAAATCTGAGAAACAGCCGGTTTGAGCAAAGACTCACCAGGCAGAGAAAGAGATAGTGTGAGGGTAGGGGTCTCTGCCTGGGAAACAACAAAAGCAAAACAATTACCCCTAGAAAAGCTCAGACCCCCTTATCTAGGTCTTCGGCAGAGGCTCCTCTCCAAGAGTCCCTCTGCTGTCACAGCTGTGGGCCAATGACCAAATGGTCATAGGTATCAAGAACAAAACAGCATCTCACATTCTGAGATGTTCCCAACCGTTTACCCTACCTCCACTGGCAATAAAACAAACAAAAGAAAAACTCTCCCTACGGATATGTATGCAATGCCTGGGTTATTTACCACTGCCTGATTAAACAGACATGAGCATAACTAACCGTCTGCTTAACTGGTTTCCAATAGAAATCATGGCAGGCTGAAAGTAAATCATTCAATAGCCCTAAAGAGAAACTTATTACGGGCTACTCTGTAGCTCTACAATCCATAGAGCAATTTTCACAGTACCACAGGAATCTAAGTGGTATTCCTTGTGGCAGATGCAAAACTGATTATGTCACTTCCTTGCTTAAACTCTTTAATGATTATCCATTGCTCTGATGAAGGTGGTCAAAAAATTCTTAGCCTTAATAACAGTGAAGAGGAGTAGGAAAGGGCTAGATCTTCAGCTCCCATGCTTCCTCCTGCATTATTCTCTACGCTTGGCTTCTCTACATTTCCTTATTCCTCTAACTACCAAAATTCTTCATCGGGGCACCTGACGCACACTGTTTCTACTGCTTACATGCTTGCACTGCCTCTTCTTAGTCAATCAATGCCCCGACCCCTCCTTTCTTTTGTATTAGGATCATTTATTTTCCTGGTGGAAAACTGAAGATTCTTTTTAAATCAACCCTTATTTATCCAACTTTGTTTTGGCCTTTAAGCAACAGTTAATTACTTCCTTGGGAAGCCTTCCCTTCCTCTCCTGGTCAATTTGGGACCCTATTACCGTAGCCCAGCCTGTAATTTTTTTCTTATAATTCTCATTACAATTGCAATCATTTTTGTAATTTTTAAAAAATATATGTCTCTCTTGTGGAACTGGAACTTTCACTTACTCACAGACCCAGCCCAGTTCCTGAGACAATGCCTGGGATCTAGTACTTGTAAACATATCTTTGTTGAGTGAAAGAGTGAATAATGACGTCTGACTTGGCAAGCAGAGGGGTGACAGTGGGGCCATGAAAAAGGCAAAGGCTGTGATACTGGACACAGACGTGCCCAATGCTTATTCCAAGACCAGTGGCTACATAAATCTCATGAGAAAGCTGAGTCATGGGTTTCTGCTATATTTGTTTCTAGAGTTACCTTCTTAACAAGCAAACAAACATATAGACAGTAGGGCATTCGGTAGGGAATTTCATCGCTCTACCATAAGTTTCAGTGTGTTCTTGAAATTAAAGTATGGACAATTTTGACACCTTCACTTTCCAAATGTCTATTAATAAGTCTCCCAAAGTAAGGTCTGTCACTAACCAAAGCTGACAACTTTTCTAATGTAATGTTTAAGGTTTTGCAAAACCACCACATGCTAGAGATAATTCAGTGTTCATCTGACTATGACCTGGTTTCACAAATTTTGAAAAAGGAGACAAAGAATGGCAAGATGACACACAATCTCTCCCTTGGCCTTATTACAGTGACTGAAATGCAATGGAATGTGGCTGTTTCACATTCTTGGAAGGGGGCAGCAAATCGTGGCTCCCAAAAGACACCTGTGAAGAGCAAATGCTGGTCACACACAACTGGCTTCTGTATGCAGTTTCCACATTTCCATCTGGTGGTGCCACCTTTCTCAAGAGTAAGTCTCTACGTTTAATTTAGAAATTTTATCTTTACATGAAAACAGAATTTTAAAGGGTCTTCAAAATCATGTTGGTGATACCTGTGAGCCTCAATGTAAAGTTGTATTACAAGGGTGAAATGAGAATGCCTGAAACTCCAGCTCAACAAATTTGATGTTTCATTCAACAGAAGATAATAGAATATTTCATAAAGTTGCTTTACCTGTGTTGTTAATAACAAGGTGACATTTATGGAACTAATAAACTGTAAAGTCCATTATGGCTTATTGCTGATTCTTGAACATAAACCTTTTAATATATTCATTTATAAAAGCCATTTGAGCCATTTAAACATCATTAAACTATGGCAGAATTAAAATGAGTTTTCTCCCTGTGGGCTCAGGTGCATGGGAGTAAAGTTATTATTTTTACAGACCAGTCATTGGCTTGGAGGCTGATGTATGATGGTGATGTGCTTCTCCTGCCATTGTCTGGGGTAGGGGTCAGATCAAGGAGTGTGGTGACTTCCCAGGGAAGGTAACTGGAGTGAAGTATCCTTTTATTCCTCATTCCTCAGTCAGAAAAGTAGTGCGTCTTTTTACCAGATTGAAGCATGACTTAAAGTTTTCTCCTATTATCCTCACCGTTTATGTCCTAATCTGTGATTCTTACTAGAATGAGTGTGCAGGCTGAAACATTAATTGAGAGAAGTCACAGGAGTTTTCTACAGGGGTCAACTCTATCTGCATTGTTGTCTTAGTTCAAATCCCTCTTGTTTTCATCTGGATAATTGCTGGGGCCCAGGAGCTGGTCTCCCAGCCCTTAGAAACTTCTTTTTCCAACAAAATTTCTTTATTGTCATTTTCCTAATCACATCATGTCATACTTTAAATCTTTCAGGTTATATTTAAACTCCTAAGTATGGCAGAGAGAGTTCTTGATGTTTGGCCTTTGTCATTACTGAAATCATACAGGGAAGAAAGCTGTTTATGTCTAACAGCTCCCCAAAAGGAACTGTATTAGGATCATTTATGGGTAAATTGATAAGATTTTATTCAAAATGTACACCCAAACTTCCACTCCCAAACTCCCACTGGAATGCTATTAAATTAGAAAAACAGTCCAAAGTTGGGGATGGGATGAATCACATTTGTTTTTTCCCTCCAAAGAATCTAAGGATTTAGTCAAATTAGTCTAGTCAGACAGGTTCTCCTCCTTTCTGGTTATTGTCTGCAGTTACTACTTTCCTGGAGTGTCTGACAGCTATATTTATTTAATCTTTACTGTATTCTTGTCTATAGGCTAAATTAAGGGAAAGACAGCTGGACCACTGCCTGGCACATCAGTTCATAAAGCACATTAAAACATTCCTAAAATAAAGTGTAAGTATTGTGCTTGATATGGTCTGGCTGTGTCCCCACCCAAATCTTATCTTAAATTATAATCCCATAATCCCCACATGTCGTGGGAGGGACCTGGTGGGAGGTAACTGAATCATAGGTGCGGTTTCCCTCATGCTGTTCTATGATCTTGAGTAGGTTCTCACGAGATCTGATGGTTTTATAAGCATTTGGCATTTCCCCTGCTGGCACTCATTCTTTCTTGTGCCACCCTGTGAATAGGCGCCTTCTGCCATGAATGTAAGTTTTCTGAGGCCTCCCCAGCCATGCAGAACTGTGAGTCAATTAAACAACTTTCCTTCATAAATTACCCAGTCTCAAGTATTCTTCATAGCAGTGTGAGAACGAACTGATACAGTGCTAGTTAATTCAGTTTCCACATGAGACTACTAAATTAATTGGCAAAAGTACACAACATGTTCAAATAAAAATTGGGAAAACATTTCTCCCGGTGCTGAACTTACTCTATGGAGTTATTTCTGAAAGAATAATTGCGAATTGCATGTTGCAATTACGGGTTGCTCCAGCAGCCTTGAGACAGGCCAGCTGACAGTTGATGTTCTAAAACAGAAGTAAGGAATGGCCAAATTTTTTTTTAAAACTAAAAATGAGTGATTTAGTTCATTATCTAAATTTCAGTCCTTGGAATATGCCCCCAATATATATTCTGGTTTCAAAAACTTAATCATAAAATGGAAGTGCGAACAGGAATGGTGAAAGGTAGAAAATGATTTATCAACTTGAAATTTAGAAAATCAAATTTTGGAGATATATTTTAAACAAAATGTAACACATTTACCCTATGTAAGTTACCACTTTTTTTGTGTGCTTATGAGTGACTGCTGCTATGGGTTATTTTTTTTTTTAAATCCTGAAAAATAAATAATTCAAGTTAATAAACAAGTTTTAAAAATGAACAGAAAATGTATATACCCTATCACTAGAAAAGTCAATTATTTTGATGTCTACTAAATAAATGTTAAATAACTATTTGAAGAACACCAACTTGAAGGGATACTTTCAAATTGTTAGGCTGTCTGAGATGCCCACCTGTCTCAGTCCAGCCTAGAGATGCTGGTAGTGGTATACTCATGTCACCCCTGATGAAACAGACCTATGGAGGTTTAAATCTTCAAGAAATTATTTCAAGGATAATTTTGTCAGAAGCCTGAGAGAGAGAAAGAGAGAGAGAGAGAGAGAGAGAGAGAGAGAGAGAGAGAATGAATTATATCCTGTATTCTGGATTCTTGGAGTTTAGTAATATCCCATAGTCCAAAATCGTTGAAAGCTGTTCATTTTTAATTTGGTTTTTAGTTTTATAATATAAATTGACAGAATACACAAAGCAGAAAAATGAGTAATAAAAGCACTAGAGAGCAGAATCAGAATCCCAATAGTTTGAACTTAGCAAAATTAAATATAGTACGAATAGGTACAAGTCCTACACTTGGGCTTAAAAAGGAAAGAAAAAAATATACAGAATGAGGGAGGTGCAACTAATTAACATACATGAAGAGGGATATAGCATTTTTATGTAATATGACTGAGTAAAATAGAAGAGAAAAATGTAAAATATGTGTATCTTATTTAATATTTTATATGATATTGTTGCGGTTATATATCTAATTGAAATTCTGATGATGGAGGGCTGTGATTACTTTTACCATAAAATCCATATACAAACCAAATTTGGGTTTCTATTTCAGGGACTCTGGATCCCTGAAGCCCTTTTGTGGATCCCTAAGTTAACCACAGATCTCGGATGAACACTCTGCCTTAGTTGAACAATCTCAGAATCCATATAAGCATAGGTTTGAATTTTGACTCCACAACTACTCAAGGGATAATATTGGGCACATTACTTAAACACTATCAGTCTTAGAATCACCATATGCAACATAGGAATCAAAATACATACCTTGTAGAGTAGTGGCATGGTTAGAATGAGACTTTGATAGAGATTCACTTATCACTTCGTAAGTACTCTCTTGATGATAGATTATCATGGAGTAGATGATAATGTGGAAAAGATAACCAAGTATTGTGTACAACTCCAAAGAAGTTGCAAGGAGCTAGAATTTTGTTTAAAATAAGATAAATCATTCCAATACTTAGAGCTACTCCCAATAGAATGGAACTTCTCCTGTGTTTACTGCGGCTTTCCTCAATAAAGACGGTCAACTAGGAATGGAAGGCTTGTTTCTTAGCCACAGCATAGATATAGGACACAGAGGGCTGGACTGAGTCCACAGACCCCAGCCTGGGTCTGTGCACACATGGCAGGTGGTCATAGCATGATCAAGGGGAGGTATGGGAAGAGCAAAGCATGATCAAGGGGAGGTATGGGAAGAGCAAAGCATGAACAAACCTGTCAGTGCAACAGATCTCCATCTTCAAATGGAGACTTGATACTAAGCATTGACATTTGTGAATTGTTGACCTTCTTATAATGGTAAGTGACATCTTTTTTAACTTCCATTCATAGGTTTAATGCAAAGAAGTGTCAAAGAGTAATATGTTTTTAATTGAGAATGTAGAAATTATAGAAGTTATTAGAAATAGATGTGTCTTCAGAAGGCTTTTGCTTATAAAGTTTGACTCTTTTTAGCTCCAGGATTATTTTTAAATGTCTTAAACAGTCTGCTTATATAGCAGTACCAAGACATTTCCATATAAAACTTAGTTTTCCATTTTTTTTTTAAAGGCTGTGAACTAAAGGATTCAATGTTCACCCAAAATCACTTACTGCACCAAAGTTTTCAGATTCAGTAATCCTCTAGGTAAATGAGAATTTTAGAATAAGGGATGGTGGGGGGAGAGGATCTGGAAAAGGAAAGGGTGTTCTGAATATATCACATCTAAGGCACTGTGCTGGAAGGATGCTGGCAAATCTGTCACGGCATCATGAACACATTCTTCAAATGACAAAACTGTTCCCTCTGACAAGCTCTTGGGAAGCAACACAGTACAGTATATCCTTTTGAGGCAGTCTCAGGGGGTGGGGAGAGAAGGGGGAGTTATGTAGACGAGGTAAGACAAGGCATAAGACAGATGCATCTGGGTTATCGACTGTCATTGTGAAAAAAATAGTAAAACAAGAAAATCAAGCTATTCAAGACTTCTAAGCTTGCACTTTCAAAAATGCATGAATATTGCTACTTGTGATCAAGAAAATGATTGTGCTTGCTAATCAAATAACGTATGGGTTCTGCTTGAAAACAGTAATTAGCTGATTCTTGGAGATAGCATATCACCAGAAGTCATGCTTACTACTTGAATGGAATACCAGCTTCAAACAAAATGACTCCATTCCCCATTCTCAGCTTAGCGGCCTGAAAGCTTATAAATTAGGCAGCCATCCAGCCCTCCTGTACCCCACACCAGCACTCTAAATATTACATTTTTAATTATAGCTGGGAGTTCTCATTCTTTTGTCTTAGGGTATGTTGACAGAAGCTGCTGATCATGCATTGTCATAGCAATCCAGCAAGAAATACTGAGATTTGTTTTTTGTCCTACTTCCCATCTGCAAAGTCATGTTTAATATCTAACTGTATGCTTTTATGATTAAAAAATAAAGTTGAAATCCCTGTTCCCCATGTCTCTTACCTCTACCAAAAAGCAGTTTCTTATCCTACTTTTCCTTACTAAAACAGATGAAATTTATTTTTCTACTAGGGGACTCATAAATGTCATTTTTAATTTCAAAAACTTACAGATAAATGCATTTTCTTGTTTATTTCTGGGCACCACCGAGCGTGTGCACGAGCCTTGTTCTCTGTGGAGGATCCTATGTAAGAGCACTGTCTCCAAATTAAATAAATAAACCACTGAGCTGGGGACCTTGAAGAAATGCTGAGTAAATGAAAGACACAGAGGCAAGTCAAGAGTCTTAGTGATATTAACATTACTAAAAAGTATTCTTATTACCATTACAGCCATGGTAGTAGCAGCTTTTATGGAGTGCCAGCTGGACGTAGGTATATTGCTTAGTGTATATTATGCATTATTTCATTTAATCCTCACAGCCACCACATGTGGTGGCTATTGCCCATTTTATGGATGAGGGATCTGAGGTTTATGCATGTTAATCTATGACAGCTATGTGCTTTAGCGCAGGCAGAATTCAGTCCCAGGCTTGTCAGACTTTATACCTAGCTATTACACTCCATCCTTTCACTGCTACACTATACCACCTCCTATATTAAAGTAATAGTCACCTTAATCCTACAGAATGGTGGAAGTTAACTAAAACAATAAGCTGGTAAAAATATGATTCCCTATTCTAGAAATAGGAAAAGACTTTTTTTTTTCAAATGAGCTGATGTTATTCAGGGAATATGGTCTGTGTTTTTCCAGGAGCAGTGCATCATTCATGCTAGGCTTTGGCATGTTTTGTAGACCAAAGAGATCTTATGAGTCCAGGTCCCACCAATGCTGATGCTTGAACCATGCCTGAGGTGTTCCAGCCATGCCTCTTCAGGATTCTTCCTAGGAGTGGAAACTCATCGCCTTCCAAGACCATTCATTCCATCTTTGTAATCATGTAATGGGGGTTACCAGAAGTTATCTCTCCCCCAACTCCATTTTTCTGCCTGTGTGACATGCAAAGTCACCTTGGAAAGATCCACTTTTTTAAAAAAAGATTCATCCTCAGTGGTATAACTGAAAAGTGAAACTAGATAAAGAGGGTCTTATATCCTGCTATGGAGGTGGCCCCCTCACAATACTCCATGGTATACCACATGGGTCATTAGTGTGTAAGGACATCAATTTGCATAAGAAGACTGGGACCCTTTTGTAAAGAGACTGGTGAAATTGCTCAGAGCAAAAAGCTTTTGTTTAACATGGACACAGAGAGATATTATTTGGCTCCTGCTATAGAAGGAACTTTCTGTCCCTCTCTAACTTCCACATATTCATCAATCATCATGTGCCCCTTAGTCTCCCTTTTTCTTAGCTTAAGCATCTTTCCTTCCTTCAATTATTCCTCCTAAAATAAGTTTTAACGTTCATGTCTTGCCGGCCCACTTCTCTGAAGCGCTCTTGTTGGTCTGTATTTCATTTTTAAGTTCTCTTGCACAAAATCTACTTCAGAAGCCCAGCTCTGGTGTGAGGACTACTCTTCCCCTCTCTAGAACAGTAATGAATGATATTTTCTCTTCCTCATTTCACAAACCATGCTTATCTCCAAGTAATCCAAGAATGCATGAACATCTTGTGTAGCCACATCATTCAGATGACAGCTTTGGAGTTCATTGTCAAGTAGAGACCATGGAACTTTTTTATATACTCTAGCACTTTGATGCAGTATTTCTCCCTCATCCCGTATTTGGTAGTTGGTGTTAAAGACTCACAGTCAGAAGTCTATGCTGGAATGTATCTTATTGGAGTTTGCCTGTTCCTCTGGTTTGTTTTTATTCTGCCTTCTAGTATGTTCCTAACCTCTCAAAAAGAATTTCTCAATTAAGAAAATGAATCATTCTTAAATTAAGAAAAAAAATCATTCTACCAAAAAGCCACATCCATTTGTTTGTTCATCACTGCACTATTCACAACAACAAAGACATATAATCAACCCAGATGCCCATCAATGGTAGATTGGATAAAGAAAATGTACATATACACCATGGAATACTATGTAGCCATAAAAAAGAATAAAATCATGATCTTTGCAGCAACATGGATAGAGCTGGAGGCCACAGTCCTAAGCAAATTAACACAGGAACAACAACAACAACAAAAAAAACAGATAACACAAGTTCTCACTTATAAGTAAGAGCTAAACATTGAGCATGCATGGACATAAATATGACAATAACAGACACTGTAAACTACTAGAGGATGGAGTGAGGGGGTAGGTTTAGAAACTATCTGTTGAGTGTTATGCTAACTACCAGGGTGATGGGTTCTGAACTCCAAACCTTAGCATCTGCAATATTCCCATGTAACAAATATGTAAATGTATCTCCTGTATCTGAAATGTGAAATTTAAAAATAAAGCAAGTTTACAAGAAAAGAAGAATAAGAATGAAGAAGAAAAAGCATATTTCAACTAAGTAGGTCAAAGGCATCTTTCATAATTCAAGTAAGATATAACTGGTTAGAGTCAGAGATTCTTTTTGTGGTCACAGACCTCGAAGGTACCTAACTAGCAAGGTTCACACTCCCAACTCCTCTTAACAAAATGTTCAAATTTTTTAGGAGGCTGCTAAAAGAAACATGATAGATACTGATAGTCAGCAGGCCTGTATGAGATATTTAAAACACTGGAAAATTTCAATAAATATTTATTGAATGGAAAATAGTGAATCTTAAATTTCACCTCTTATATTTTCACTGCCAACATTCCTAGATGATTCACTGAATTGACTGATTCATTCATTCATTCAACATAATGTTGCTGAGCACTTACTGTGTGCCATCTGTGTTAGGCACTGGGGCCTCCACAACAAATAGAGCAGGACCTGTCTCTAATGAAGACTCAATCCAGTGATAGTAGTGGGGACAAAGGAGAACAGAGTCAATTACGTAGTAACTGTGGTCCAGTACACAGTACTGTGAGACCAAAGAGGGAAAAGAGCTAACTCTACCCAGGGTTTTTGTGTTGAGGTGGGAGTTAGGAAACCCCCTGGAAAAGTTAACATTTCAGCTGAATTTGGAAGGACACAGAAGAATTAGCCAGGTGAGGAGTAGGGGACAAGGATTTTCAATTAGGGAAAGCTACAGAAATCACAGCATGCATGGGTAAAGGCGTGCCATTTAGTACAGTACAAATGAAGGTACCTGGGACAGAATATTGAAAGATGGGACAGGAGAGGCAGACAGGGAGCACTTAACAATGACCCTCAGGTATCACTGCACGGGATTTAGATTCATCTTACAACTTAATAAGCAAAGAAACACCTGGGAATCAAGGATATTTGCTGTGCATTTTAGCAAGATCACTCAAGTTGCAGCAGAGAAAATGTATCAGAAAGGGCAATATGTTTAGGTGACTGCTATAGAGTGTACATGGGAAATAAGGGTGTTAACTCAGTGATTTTGAAGTTGGAAAAAGTGGGATGAATTCCAGAGATACTGAAGAAGTAATTTTGAAGAATTTTCCACAGTTACTAAAATCTATGTATTTTAGTAACTTTCTGGATGTAATAGGAGATGGAGAAGTAAAGAAAGAGACAGTCTTCTGGCTTAGGCAACTGGTAGAAGATAACCTCATTCATTAAGATAGGGACCCTTTGGGAGATTAGTGACTTGTGTTGATGAGAGACTTATGTAGAGAAGGCTTGTTTTGGACACACTGAATCAGAGGCAGTGGGACATTAGGGTGGAGAAGTCAAGAAGGCAATCGTAATCTAGAAGAAAAATGTGGGTAGGATTTAGGAGCCATCAGGAGTCAGCAGCTGAGTTTATAAGAGTGGATGAGATTTCTCAGGGTTCTAAATAGAATAGTAAAAAAACAGCAGAGAATAAAACCCTGAGGATTTCTACTGTTAACTTATCATCTCTGCATAGCTTTCTGCATAATATCAAAATAATCCATTTTAGTCAAGTAATCAAAAACACAAAAGCAAAGAAAAATTATACCAGGGATTCATTATACAATGACAAGGAAGAAAAATAAGCCAAACAGGCTTATATAAATTTTGACACATGTACACTTTGCTCTTTAAACACCCGCGAAAGTTATTTATTTTAATGAATATATATACATACATATATATACTCTTCCATTGTTTCCGAAACATGCAACTCCTTGGGTCTACGTGTTTTTTGAAACTGTTTTTTTTTTCTTTTTTTTTGAGACAGAGTTTTGCTCCTGTTGCCCAGGCTGGAGTGCAGTGGCACAATCTCGGCTCACTGCAACCTCCGCCTCCTGGGTTCAAGTGATTCTCCTGCCTCAGCCTCCCAAGTACCTGGGATTACAGGCACTTACCACCACGCCTGGCTAATTTTTGTATTTTTAGTAGAGATGGGGTTTCACCATGTTGGCCAGGCTGGTATCGAACTCCTGACCTCAGGTGATCCACCTGCCTAGGCCTCCCAAAGTGCTGGGATTACAGACGTGAGCCACCACGCCTGGCCTGAAACTTCTTTTAAAGACATGGATAGAGTTTTCACTTTAAATAAAAAAATTAATGCAGGTTCACAGATGGATAGCAAGTGGCACAGCATCAAGATCAGACACACAGTTTTATGTGGTAAAGACTGGAACACCAGGACACAAATGCCCCAACCAATGGGGGCAAGTGCTACTCAGCTTGTGGCACTTGATGTCATAGGAAAATGCAGGTCCCATTATGCAAGTTCTCTATTTTTTAAACAGAAACTCAAATTTTGGATCTACATTTCTTTTTCAACAAATTAAAAGTCTTGCTGTTCACAGGGAGGAAGAGTATCAGGCTAAATAGCTAATGCATGCAGGGCTTAATATCTGGGTGATGGGTTGGTAGATGCAGCAAACCACCATGGCACACAATTACCTATCTAACAAACCTGCACGTCCCGCACATGTGTCCTGGAACTTAAAATTAAATTAAGTTAAAAAGTCTTATTGTTGCTTCAGGAGCAATGCCACCGATATTTCAAATTAAACATCTATGTTGGTCACCGGACTTCAAGTTTTAATTTAGGCTCTTGATATGAGGAACTTCCTAAAAATTGCTGCTCAGGGCTAAGTTTCAAATTCCAGTCAGGTAATGACACACTTCAGGCACAAACACAATCAAAAGCATTTCATCTCCTGCTTCTGGATCAGCTGTAAGACACAGAACATACCTGACCTTCACCTTTTTACCAGATCCCAAAGTGATTTACCCTACCTGTGGCAGCCAGGATAAGCACACGTATTAAGTGGCTTACAAAGACAAGCATCTGCTGAGAGTTTGTCATTGTGATTAATTAAAGTAGAGCCAAATGGAGGAGGGAACCTTCTTGTGTACCCTCCACTGTGAAGTGATTTTTTGAGAGAGCATCTTATCACAATTAAATTCCAATTTCACACTTTGCTAATTTTTTTCACTGCAAACACGACAGCATTCATAATGCCAAAGCAGTGTACAGGAACTGAAATTCTGTTCACTGTATGACTGCACATTAAATTCCCACATGAAAAGCAGTCAGCACAGAATATACATGGCTTGGGGAAACTTACATTGGCTCACTAGAGATTAAGCATGTAACTTTAAAATGGATTTTCCTTCAGGAATGCCTTTCTGTCCAAGTTTAGAAATAATTCAAGTGGTTCCCTACCATTTCTTGTTAGAGTCATCTTGTATCATGTTTGAAGGCCATCTAGCTTTCTATTGAAAACCTGGGAATTATTAGAGAATTGTTAGGGAATTAATTTACTATAGATGGCTAGTTGGACAAGAAACAAGGATTAAGTGCCAACTGCAAAAAATTCCCCCCAAACAAATAAAAAAACCAAAGGAACCCAAAGCATAATGCTGGCACTTAGGAAGCTTGCTGCCTGGGTGCACTGGCAAAATATTTGCCCATATACCAACCTGAGAATACTTTCAAAAGAACACATCACAATTTGTTGATTTCCAACAGATGCAAGCAGTGTTGTAAAATGGAATGTGCCAGCCCTGACACAAATTTGAGCCAATTCTGAAATGGCAAAAATCTTTCAACAATGACTTGAATACCGTGCCTTCAACTTCCTACTGGTATGCACATTTTTTAGAGCTACCATTTGAATATTTTATTAAATGCCTGGGATGATTCTAAGTGTTCTGCATGCATGAATCTCCAGATCTAGGAGGTAAATTACTATTATCCTCATCTTACTGGATGAGAAATTTGAAGTTAAAGAAACTTGCTCAGAAGCACGCAGCCAGCGAGTTGGGATTTGTACCTGGTTCTGCCTGAATCCAAAGCCAGTTGTTACAATGCTACCAGTTCAGCACCTAGAACCTTGCTTGGCACAAAGCAAGCACCCAATAAGTATCTGATGAGTGAATATTTCTGTGGATATTTATCAGTAGCCACAAAGCTTTTTCACACTTCTCCTAAAAATGCCTCTGTGATCTAAATATTTGAATCAACACAATATTTGATAAAATATACGATGCTATACATTAACATTTCAGTTAATGAACTTAGTATTTCTTAGCTAGATTTTAAACAACTGTACTTGAAATGCCTTAGTAATTTTTATCATGCCTTCTAAAAACAAGTATTCCTACTTTATATTCAGGAAATAATTATCTGATGTTTGACAAAGGAACATGTAAAACATGAGAATTTAGCAGGTTTTTGGACTTTGGCCAACTCACCACCCGTCACTGGATATCAATTTCTGAGACTGTCCAAGGGATAGAACTTCTAGGGCTGAAATGTTATGGTTCTGTGATTTGGAAACATGAAGTAGTTTGAGATCAGAAAGTCAGCAAAGAAGTCATTATGGGTTATTAGTCTTAATACAACATGGTAGCATTGGAGTGTGGGTGGGTGGTATAGTTTGTGTAACTGTCCCCTCCAGATGTGATGTTGAAATGCAACCCCCACTGTTGGAGGTGGGGCCTGGTGGGAGACGTTTAGATCATGGGGGTAGATCCCTCGTGAATAGCTTAGCACCATCTCTTTGGTGATCAGTGAGTTCATGTAAGATCTGGTTGTTTAAAAGTATGTGGCACCTCTCCACTCTCTCTCTTCCTCCTGTCCTCGCCATGTGAGATGCCTGCTCTGCCTTTAACTTCTGGTGTGACTGTAGGCTTCCTGAGGGCTTCACCAGAAGCAGATGATGACATCAGGCTTCTTCTATAACCTGCAGAACCACAGCCAATTAAACTTGTTTTCTTTATAAATTACCCAGCCTCCATTATTTCTTTATAGCAACACAAAAGTGGTCTAATACAATAGGAAACCAGGACTTGCTGGAGACTCACTTGGGAAAGAAGGATTATGGTTAGGGGAACTAACTAACCTGTCTGTAGGAGTTACCAGAGTCCAAAATCATGGTTAGTGATATCACAATAATTAAACATAATAAAAGACCTTTAAATAGCTGTTAGTCTTCTGGTTTAGACCCAAATGGGAATTTTTCCTAGTGAGGTTAATAAAGTTCTACACAATTCTACACATAGTAGGTGCTCAGTAAGTATTTGTTGAATGAATGAACAGTTTCTCACCTACCTTATAGGAGAAAGGCTACAACCACCAAGTTGGAATTTTACACATCAAGGGGAAATGAGTTTCTTGGAACAAGAACTAAGAGTTCAGGGCCAAATATTCTTTCAAAGTCTCATAAAGTAGAAGGTCTTTATTGATGAAACAATGATGAGGAATCTATATCTCCTAGACATTTTGCTGATGTGGTACACCTTTTAAATGAAGCTGAACAATTTACTAGATCATTATAAAAATTAGTCAGGTTTAGAAATACACTACTAAACCAACAGGCAAATAAAGCCTGTCTTATTTTCAGTGTTGTCATCTCTGAATTATTAATTATTTTGTTTTTGACTTCTCAAAGGTTCATTACTTTGGGAAGACAGTGCTAATAATAATGCAAAAGGTCCTTTTCTGTCAATGAGTATAGGACAAGAAAGCAGGGAATCCAGTCACAACTCCAGTTAGCTGAGTGGGACCAAGGGGTAGGATCTAGCAATGTGGGGGTCAATGTGGGAGGACAGTAACAAGCACAAGTTGCAAGTTCTGGTATACCAGTTAGGAACTAGTGTTCATAGAAGGCTCCATTCTTAGAGTGTGTGTATGGGAGAAGACAAGGAGGAGAGGCTAGGCAGGATTCAGTTCTATTATCAGAACCAACATGTACATAGTAGAAGGCTGAGAGGAATTATTTATGAGACCACACAGCTTCCCAGAGCTTACTGTGGGCATAATAGAATTTTACATAAAAAGTAAGACTCTAAGGAGCTAATTTAGAAGTTTAGCAATTGTAACTGTGCCACTGGTCCTGATTCTGGCATTGACTTGGCAATAAAAAAACATTTAACTCTATCAATTTGCTTCTCTTCTTTCTAATACACATCCATTGAAGTCTCCTGGGACTAAGTGATGGTATTAAATATTTAGAATGTGAAGCTGAAATTAACTAAGATGCATAGATTCCTCACCTCCGAAACCTCACACCAATATACCAGGTGAAGGATTAATTAATTAATTTGAATTTCGGTGAGGACCTTTTAGGAAAATATCAAAAGGTTCAGCTGTGAAAACAGTGAGGACAAGGGGCAGGAGCCAAAAGAAATGGCTTTGGGGGTATGAGTTCTGACTCATTTTGTAGAAGACAGCAAAAACAAACAGATTCTGGATCTAGGCTAAGGAAATGTTATCACAGTTATAAAGGCATGGGGCAGTGCAGGTTGAAGAAGTTTTCCGGTCATGGCAAATTCATTGACTTGTCTAGAACTGATTTGTTTCATGAAGAAATAATTGTACATAAAGTAGGAGAGAAAGGAAAAAGAAAACCTGATGATGCAATTGGAAGGCCAAGTGAAGACAAAGAATAACAGGGAGGCACTGTTGATTCTGGAACAAGGATTAGATACAAAGAAAAGAATATTTATGGAAGATTATTCTGGCAGGTGTGTGTGGGATGGATTGGCAGAGGGAGGGGAGATGATGGGGTAGAGATGTACTAGGAAGCTATTTCAGGAATTGCTGCAAAGTTTTTGCCTAGGGTAAAGGTCCTTAATTTCAAATCATAAAATGCTAGAACATGGAGGCTGTAATTTAGAAGACTAGAAAAGCAAAATAATCATGCTGGTTCTTACCTATCCTTTGAATTTCTTTATGCATAACAAGGGGATATTTATAGGAACCTAGATGTAACCTGATCATTTTTAAGAAAACTTACTCGGTAGCTTGAAACAAAAAAATGACATTTTTTTTGCTCATTCGCTCTTTCACTACCATTTAAGTATCAGACAAGATGATTGGAGATTGAGAAAATACTTAAGGACAATATGTGTGTTGGGGAATCTGTAAATTATAATTCTCTAATTCAGTCCCCAGTGGCCTAGGTGACCTGATTCAATGTTTAAAATCTGAGCAAGAAAGTGGCAAAGTTGGGGCAGGGTGCGATGGTTCACGCCTGTAATCCCACCACTTTGGGAGGCTGAAGTGGGCAGATCACAAGGTCAAGAGATCAAGACCATCCTGCCCAACATGGTGAAACCCTGTCTCTACTAAAAATACAAAAATTAGCTGGGCGTGGTGTGTGCCTGTAGTCCCAGCTACTCAGGAAGCTGAGGCAGGGGAATTGCTTGAACCCAGGAGGCGGAGGCAGCAGTGAGCCAAGATCGCATCACTGCACCCCAGCCTGGGTGACAGAGAGAGACTCCATCTCAAAAAAAAAAAAAAAAAAAGTGGCAAAGTTAGATTATTATACATAGTAAATGATGATGTTGATGATGACAATGACAGCAATGCTCACCATTTAGAGAAAACAGACTATGAACTAGTAGCTGTGCCCTGTCTGCGTTTCATATACAATGTCTTGAATCTTTATAATAGCCCCATAAGCTAGGCACTGTATAGCTACCTAAATTTTGTATAAGAAGAAACTGATTGTTAAGTAGTTCAAATAACTTGCTCAATATTTAAGCTTATACAAGACAGAGTTTAGATTTGAACACAGGCTTGTTTGTGTCTGTTGCACTTCATCCCCACACTGCCATTAATTTGGAGAGAAAGAGGACACAGTATTTCAGAAACAGCTTCTGATAAGATTCTAATGCTACAGTGTATGATTACGATATTTGAAATCTGCCCTCAATGTTTGAGAGCACTACAGAGACTTTATATTGAAATATAGATGTCAATATTCAGTGAATTTCAATGTGTTATTTAATACTGATAGAAATCTGAGATGAAATCTGTTTTATCGGTATTTTGGTAAAATTACCAATATTTTTGGAGAAAGAGAGATAAAGGGGATGCTATCTTAAGGATGACATTTTATCACAGTACTGCTCTAGCAAGCGGTCTATTACCTGTAGACTTGTTATAATAGACTTTTTGAAACCCTACTGGAAATAAAAATTTATGAGGCACTGCTTTATTTTTTCAAATTGAAGTAATTCTGACTTTGTAAACTTTTAAAGAAATCAGTTCTGCATAATTTATTCAACACAATGTAGAACTTTAACATTTTATTTTTACGGTATACAAATGTGCGCAAATATCTTTAATTGTCTAAATAGCAAATCTAGCATTTGAGGTCTTTCCTTCACTGAGAGCACTTTCCACCCTGCCCCTCGGCTGGGCTTCCTGGTTTCTTCTGTTCTTCCTCCTTGAAAAGTGCCTGGGTGTCTTCTGGGAAGCCTGTCCTCCCATTCCAGACCATATAAGGCCTTCTCACCCACTTCCCCACTCCTTTGCCCAACATCTTGTTCAAGCTTCTAATGTATGAGCTAAATGGCATTACTATTATCTTTGTACTAGAGTAGAGCAAAGTGAGCCTTTGAGAGGTTTATTTCTCCTTGTTTGCATGACTTGAGACAGAGAGAGCTGAGATTCTAACCCAGGTTGGTCAGATTCTGGGGCCAAGACCCTTAACCATTAAGTGAGAGGCCTTTACAGGACATATACTCTATAGTCATGTGTCAGCTAACAACAAGGAGATGTTCTGAGAAATGCATCCTTAGGCAATTTCGTTGTTGTGAGAGCATCATGGAGTGTGCTTACACAAACCTAGATGGTATAGCCTACTACACACCTAGGCTGTATGGTACAGCTAATGGCTCCTAGGTTACAAACCTGTTACAACATGTTACTGTACTGAATACTGCAGGCAATTGTAACACAACACAATGGTGAGTATTTGTGTATCTAAACATATAAAAGGTACAGTAAAAATATGGTATAAAATATAAAAACTATATACCTGTATAGGGCATTTATAATGGATGAAGCTTACAGAACTGGAAGTTACTCTGGCTGAGTCAGTGAGTGAGTAGTGAGTGAATGTGAAGACCTAGAACTTTTACACTATCACAGACTCTATAAACACTGTACAGTAAGGTTACGATAAATTTATTAGGGAAATTTTCTTTTTACAATAATAAATTAGCTTACAGTAGCATTTTTATAAACTTTAAATTTTTAAAAACTTTGATTTTTGTAATAACACAGCTTAAAAACACATTGTACAGCTGTGCAAAAATACCTTTTTTCTTTCTATTCTTATTCTATAAGCTTTTGTTCATTTAAAAATTATTTATTTTTAAGCTTGTTTGTTAAAAGCTAAGACACACACACACACACACACACACACACACTATTTAGCCTAGGCTTACATAGGCTCAGGATCATCATCATGTTACACTAGGCAATAGGAATTGTTCAGTTCCATTATAATTTTATGGGACTATCATATATATAGTCGTTTGTTGACTGAAATGTAGTTATGCAGCACATGACTATATATACTCATTTGCATCCTCAGGACTTAGCAAAATACCAGACATGCTAGAGATGCTGAATATTTACTCAATGAAGAAATCAATAAATGCTTTTGATTGAAAGAAGGCTTTAGCCTGTACAATAGTTACTCCTTATCCACATAGACTGTTAAATGATCAGTGAGTGGAAAGGCAGTAATAATTGAGTATCTCTCATATACTACCTTTTGGAGGAAAATAAAAGCAGAAAGATAGTCTGTCACCTTAAGAGTCTTTTTTTGTTTGTTTGTTTCTTTTTCTTTTTTTTTTTTTTTAGAGACAGGGTATTATTCTATTGCCCAGGCTGGAGTGCGGTGGTACAGTCATAGCTCACTGCGGTGCAGCCTCAAATTCCTGGGCTCAAGAGATCCTTCTGCCTCAGCCTCCCAATTAAGGAGACTTACCTAATCCTCAAAATGTTTTTCTGGTTCATCTCTGCTATTCTGTTCCCATTGTTCACTACTTCATACCCCAACAATAGTAGCAGCTATTTAATGGGTTTACTTCGCTGTTACTTCTGTTGCCAAGTATCAGGCCCATCTCTCCCAAATATCATACAGAAGACCCTTAACTTGAAGCTTTCAGTAGCTTCCTATTTCCTACATGTTTAATCCAAAAAACCCATCTGTCTCCATAGATCTCTCTAATCTGGTCTTATTTCTCATTATTCCCCAGTATGCATTCTTCAATTTCCTCAATGTCAAAAAGTATGCTATGCTTATAACCCTTCTCAATTTCATTATGTAGTTCTCTTATAATTTTCAGGGTAATGCAGGGTTTGGCAAGTGATAGCTTTCCATGTTTTTATACTGCCTGCGAGCTAAGAATGATTTTCAAATTTCAAATGATTAAAAAAACGAAAGTAGAATAATATCCCATGACATGTGAAAATGATACAAAATTTAAAATTCAATGTGTATTAATAAAGTTTTATTGAGACACAAATATGTGAACCAATTTGTTCACATATTGTCTACGGTTGCTGTCACTCTATAACAATAGAGATGTGTAGTTACAGCAGAGATCACATGACCCAGGAATCCTAAAACATTTACGATCTGGCACTTCACAGGAAAAGTTTGCCAATTTTTGGTGTAATGGAGTAAAATAATGATACTAAATTGGAGTGCCTACTCTGCATGAGACATGTGCACTGTCCATTTATTATTTCATTTATACTTCCCATCTGGGGAGAGGTAGGTATTAGTTTCTTCAAATTATAGGTGAAGAAATTGGAGCTAAATGACTAAACTAATATGTCTCAGAATCAGAAGCATAACTGAAAACTTCCAGACTCCACAGCTCATCCATGGTTTTCTATAACAAACTCTTTCACTATATACTTGAGAACAAATGAATATATTGACGAGCATGAAAACACACAGTACACATTGAATACATAAGTGATGTGGATGTCAAATAATGAAGTAGCCCTAGAGAAATCCAGCTAATACAGGAAGAGTTAATTGCATCAATAGAGATTCTTGGTCTTTCTCTCCTCAGTTCCTAATTTAACCTGCACAGTTCCTTCTTGTTAAAACATTAAACAATTGAAGATCCTTTCAGGTGAAACTTCAAAATTCCTTTTTATCACTTTTGTCTTTTACCCATTGATCAAATTGTTCTTTAAAAGAATAGATTTTTTTTTCAAAGTACAGTGTTGTTCCTTGAATCCCATATGACAATTTTAAAATCAGTGCTTCAAACCACAGTCTATTTGAGCTACCTAGGTTTATTGTCTTTCCTTTTCCAGAATATATGAATGGATTACAGAAAAAGACACAAAGAAAAAAGTTCAATTTTCCCCAAAAGTATCTATATGTTGACTCTCACAGTCAAAACTAAGGAGATTCTACAGGAATTAAGAAAGTAAACAGAAAAAATCCAGCCATGATGATATAGAGAATCCTATCTGATAATTGATTTTAGAGTTTCATTTTGTTTTGTTTTTTTTGACCCAGATGAAATGAAGCATTTTGACTTCTGGTTAGCTCTGGCTCAAGTTTAGAAATAATTCACAGTGCAGCTTTCTAAGCTTAATCTTTGTAAAGGTAACTGACCCTTAAAAGAATATTTTTATATAGCTGTCTTCTGGACTTGCCTCTAGTAAATAAGAGCCAACATTTATTGATTGTTACCATATTTTATGCTTTTCACATATATTAATTTGTTTAATCCTCACAATGGTCCTGTGTAGTGGGTAATATTAATATAAACACCATTTCATAGATGAACAAATAAAGGTACAGGTAGGTTGGGGAGACTCGTCCACTGTCATTCAGTTAGTGATAGAGCCAGGTTTGAACAAAGGTAACTTGGATTATGCATCCCTCCCTCCATGATGGACAGCTCTGGCCTGCTTGTTGATGCCTCATAATCATTGAATTAACGATTAAATAGTAAATATAACTTTTAATCAACTACTTTAATTGTGTAGTTTGGTGACTACCTCCCCAACGGAAACCTGTTCATTTTGGGTTTTGGTATCTTTTTAAAAGGGGCAATATCATGAAGATGGCACCCTCCCCCAAAAGTCTTTTGATAAAAGCGTTTAATTTGGAAGCACTGTGAATAAACAAGAAAAAAATGACAGCCAAAATTTCTTTGTGAAAACTTCGAATCTTATTTAGCACCGTCTTATGATTTCAGCATTTATATTAAGATACCGAAAACATCTTTCTATAACTTGTCTGGAAAGTAATTTGCCACCCTTAATGAAGAAAGATGATCGATATAACAGCAGATTATCATGTTTTAACTATGGTGACACACACTAAAAAAATCAATATGGAGTCATTAATCTAGTGAGAATTGAGACCCAGAGGCTAAAAATTATCCAGATTGCAATAAAGTTTTTGTAATGACATTCTTATTACAAATCTATTTGTGCAGTTTTGAAATAATCAGTCTGAAGGACACACCATATTACATTAAGATGAAAAACAAGACAAAAGGTTCAAACTCTCTGAAAAGGCATTTGCTTAAAATAAAAGAAATAGCTTCAATTTCCTCATTGTCATAGTCTCATTTATTTTGCTAGTTCAGTGGGATCAAATATCCTCATATACTGTAGAGCAGAAATATGTGTCTTTTTCATATTTTCTATTCTACCTTGTTCCAGAAGTGATTTACGGTATCATGTAAACGATGGAAAAACAGCATTGTCTTGGACTTTGTTCTAGGATTGTGCATTAATTTATTTTTAAAAAGTCAAGAAAAGGTACAATGACCTCTAAACCAATTTTTTAGTCCCTAAGCTTCATACAGAAAAATGGTGGAGATTCAGGGAAACATTACAGTTGTAACATAAGATTTCCAATTCTTGCTATTTTCAGAGTTCAGCTTTCATCAGTGTGAGAAGTGCCAAGTAGCAGGATGACTGGATTTTCCAGAAAACGGCAACCTCTAAATTAACTTCAGATTGGAAGCTCCCCTGCTGTATGCCAATGATATAGGATCACTGATTTAATCAGGTGAACACAGAAATTATTTTCTTATTTCCTTCACTTATTTAAGTAAATTTCTTTACTACATGTCTCAGTAAACCAATGAATATCTTAAGAGCTTATTTTCTTAAGGTGGCATTTTAAACTCAACAAATCTTAAAAGATGCATTTTCTTTAATAAAAACAGAGTAATTAATGCTAAACTAGTTCAAATTTTTCTTGGCTGCTGAAGTTTGTGCTAGCGCCACATTACATACCATATTTACTATAATACTAGATTTTGTTGTAATTGCTTTATGAAAAAATATGGTCAATAACATGAAAGTAAATTGGAAAGTAGTAGAAGTATAGTCAAATGCGTTATCACTACCTATGTATTGCTCTTTCATTTTGTTCTTGATGGGGCTGGATTCAAGGACACATAGAGCATTTATTCTATCCTGAGTAACTGAATAATAACATAACAAGGGAAATCTTGTTTCAATATCACAGTTTTACAGATTAATTGAAACTGATACCATAAAGCAATGTTATCCTCAGATTTTGCTTCCCATTACAGTGGCATACTTTCTATCAGATGACAGAGAAAAATGATAAGCCCTGAACAAAATTACCTGAAGGCACAAAAGAGCAACAAAAAAATGGGCAGACACTGGGGAGGGTGGGCTTGCAGAAAGCAGGTATATACTTGGGAGAAGGTAATAGCCTAGTCATAGTGAGGATCCTGTTTTCCCAACCTCATAAACCAGCTTGTCCTAATTTTTCTGGTCCTAACTTGTATGGATCATGACCTCTCTCCTCTCACAAAAGTCTCTATCATCTTTTTTGTTTTGTTTTGTTTTGTTTTTACAAAAGTCTCTATTATCTTTTAATTAAACATCTAAATATCCATTTTTTCTCTATAGTTTCCCCACATTTATGGCTGGAGAAAGGAGGTTGTCCTCTTCCTGGTGAGCTCCTAGATGAATTTATGCACCTCTTCTCCTTTCCCAGCATCCTATTTATTTCCTTTATACCAACTGGCAAAAAATTTAAGGACACGAGTGTCTATTCATTTTACTTGTTCAGTGAATGTGCCTATCATCTAATAGGTGCCCAGTGATAATAAGATGAAATTAAGACAAACATTTCCAGTGCAAGAAGCTAACATTTAGTGGGTATCATAAGCCAGACACTCTTCCAAGTTTTGCACAGGTATTAACCTATTTAATCCTCACCTTCAAAAGTATATCTTACAGATGATGAAACTAAGGCACAGAAATACTAAGCGATTTGCTCAAAGTCATACAAACTGGTAAGCAGAGCTGGGATGTTTACCAAGAACTGAAGAAATGAAGAATATATCTGCTCTTGGGTCTCTATGTAACTCAGAACTGCTGTTCTGATGACTTCCGCCCACAGTGCCTCTAAAGCTTACTTTGTATGCCTTTATACTACCTTTGTCTGTCTCTGGCCTTTCCACACCTCTCTATTGGGACTATCTCTTATTTTCTTCCATGACTTCCCTATTCTCAGAAAACTTTCTCTGGTTAGCCTCAATGTGTCTCCCAATTTACCAATTCCATTCTGATTATGGTCCTCATGGTCTCTTCCCAATACCAAATAAAATCAATAAAATATTATATTGTCAAAGATTATAAAGGTCACTTTAAATAATGAAATATAAGACATGATCAATATTACTAGATATTATCAGAGTTACATCCTAGTTATAAGATGGTTGCCAACATGCGAATTTCCAGACTTACCTTGAATGTTCCTTCAATTTCCACATTTGATTTAGTTCTATCTGAATTATATTCTGTATTGATCTTCTTAGTGTACATTCCTGAAGTATATCTTCTGAATAAAAGAGGAATCTGAGGCATGGAAATGTTCCAAGCAGCAAAATATCTGGTTAGTTGGCAAGAATTTACTACTATGTTAAATGTGTCAATTGCCCCAGTGTTCAATTTTATATTTAATCATCTTATAACATCAAAGAGTTCACATGTATTGTCAAATAAGGTTTGCTTTGCTTGCTATAGTTTTGTGATAATTAATGTCAGAACTCTAACTCTGTCTCAGTATGTCTTTATCAAAATCTTCAGTTATGTCAAAAATATTACTTTGCTTTAATTATAAGTCAGTTTCATCAGTGGTGGTATAAAGAACTAAAACACAGCTGGTGTTCTTTCAACAAACATTAAGTTCTACAAATATTATATTGAGTGGCTACTATTTATAAGACTGTGCTAGGCTCTTCCAGAGAGAGTTGCATAGGTTATGGGTCTGCTTTAAGCAACTTACAGTTCAGTAATGGAGTCAAATACGTTCTTAAACAATTAATCGAATACATTATAAAAATTATTACCTTGCTTTATTGCAACAAAATGGATATAAGCCAAATATAGTGAATTACTTGCAATGCCCCCAAACAGAAGTTGTTAATTCATTGTTGGTGACTCTTCTTGGGACAACTGGTTAATTCCATTCCTCTAGAGGGAGCTACTCCAAGTGCAGTCCACTGATCTGGGTATGTCTGTGAAGGGTGTGTTATTAGTCCTCAGTGAGATACAGACAGAGATTAGGAGTAGGCAATTCAAAATTTTAATAAAAATTTGATCATGTAATTTTATGTCTTTGAATATAATAATATATTGTTTTATATTTTTATTATTAATTTTATTGACAGTAATAATGAATTATGGATATCTATATAATCTACATTCATCAACTCTGGAAAACCCTGAAAATTAAGCCAAATATCACCTTAGCTGTTATCACAATATTGATCAATTAGCCAGAATTCCAGCATTCAGTTACTCAAACAATAAAAATTAGAATGTTAGAGATACCTTCTCATGTTGACATTTTATTCTCTTTGCAACTTGGGAAATAAAATTAATTTGTGTTTCCTGAAAAACTATTCAATTTCCTCACCATTTTCTGACTTCCTCGAAATTTAATGTATTCTTGTGTTCATTTTTAAAAGTGTATCCTTTTATTGATTTTATTCTATAGATTTTAATAGCTTTCTTGGGGTATAATTCAGATATAATAATATGTACACTTATTTTAGGTATATAGTTTGATGAATTTTGGTAGCTAGATACAGTCATGTAGCCTGTACTGCAATCAAGACCCACGAAAAGTTAGAATGATCCCCAAAACAACCATTTAGTTTCTGAGTTTTGTACAGGGGTATTTTGAGGATTTTCCCACCAGTGTCCTCACTGTGGGAAGAGTCACTACCACTGTGTGCTTGAATTAACCATACTTAGCTTAAGAGTAAAAGCCACAAAAATTAGGAATTTACTTCAGAGGTAGTTTGCTCTTTTCCTCTTCTGACTACATACTCCCTACCAGAATCTATCTGCTTCTGTTCACTCTTCAATCCTCCAGGTTTTATAGTCGTTTTCTGCGGTAGGAGCCCTCTGGCAGGGTCATAGTCTGTCATCTCCTGGGGCTTATGTTTAATATGTGCTTTGAAATTTCATTTTTTCTAGTGATTAATTTTATTCCTTTTTTGCAAAAGTATTGACTATGATGATTAGAATTTTTTTAATCTAGTTTTCTCCACAAATAGCTTGAATAGCATAGCTCTAAACCAGAGATTTTTAAACCTTGTTATACATTAGGCTTGCTTGAGGAACTTGGTAAAAAGAGATACACCTAAGCCCATCTTACTTCATGGAGCCTGGGCCTCTGTATTTTTTATTGTTGCACTAGGTAATTCTAATTCACACCAAATGTTGAGAACCAATTGCTAGACTAATCTCTACACAATTTCAAAATTCCGGTTTCACCTCTTCTAGGAAGCCATCCTGATGTCCCACTCAGCAAATCCTTCAGAGCCAAGAGAGTTGACACACCAAGCTTTCTAAGACCTATTTACAGGATGAAAAAATACTTAACACATGATAACTGTTAGTCCATTACTAAACTTCATCTTTTCACCCACAGATTGACATTTGAGTAGTGAAATGAGGGAGGACCACGTTTTGATGGTACTCACCAGCAGGAATATAAAAGTCCTTTTGCAACCAGCCAGCTAAATGGGCAGCAAACAATGTAATATGTACATTAAGTACATATTTGACTCCCACTGGTAAAGTACAAATATTTCCACAAGGTACTAATATTCTCTCAAACACAACTTTCCCATTTTTCTTAAATTCACCCTTCATGCAGTGAAAAAAAAAAAATCTCAGGGCTTGTAAGGTTCCAGCAACAAGCCTTGACTTTCTCAGAGGAATGTGGATCCCTCCCTCTCTTCCACAAATATGCATGCCCGTCACCTACTTAACAGTGGTTCTCAAAGCATGGGCTCCAAACTAGCAGCCTCAGCATCACCTGGGAACTTCAGGGAAATGCAGAATCTTGGTCATCACCCTCGACCTGTTGCATCAGAAACTCTGGAAGGGAGGTGTATAGATCCCTCTTGGTGATTCTGATGCATGCTCAAGTTTGAGAATGACTCTCAGGAGATAGCTCATACTAGCTCATGGAGATCATCCACCTTGTTGGTGGACTTCAAGAGACCCAAGAATGGAGCTGAATATTATCAGAACTACATACATGGAGTTCCTTATCAATGCTCCCCACTCCTGTCTTCTCCCCTTTGTAGTTTTCTTCATCTACGTGGCCAGCATTCCCACCACAGTCACCCATTTTGACAACAAAAAGGTAATCTGTCTTCTGGGAATGTTAACACTTAAAAGAGAATGGCTGACAGAGAGCAAGCTTATTTAAAAAATAACTTCCTAATGCTGGGAGATGCATCTGTGATATATCTCTATATTCCATAATAGACCAGACAAACTCTTCAATTCATTTTTGAGCCTGGCCCTGGTCTAGAGTCCTGAGAATTTATTGCCCCTCAACCATCTTAGTGTCAGCAGAGAAGCTTCTACTGCATCTACCTTTTTTTCCTCCCTTTCTTCCTTTAATCATTTATTACGAAATAACTGCAAAGCAAGATTAAAAAATAGATGGATAGATTTTGCTGTCTTACTTCATGTTCTACGTTTAAAGTAATAAAACTTCTTTCCTATCTCCTATTTGAAACAAACATAACATTTTGTTGTTGTTTTTGTTTGTTTTTGAGGTGGAGTCTCGCTCTGTCACCCGGGCTGGAGTGAAGCAGCCTGATCTCGGCTCACTACAATCTGTCTCCCTGGTTCAAGAGATTATCCTGCCTCAGCCTCCCAAGTAGCTGGGACTACAGGCATGTGCCACCACACCCGGCTAATTTTTGTATTTTTATGCGGGGATTACAGGTGTGAGCTACCACGCCCGGCTGATGCCTATAAATCTTAACCTGAATATTTACTCAGAAATTCCCAATGCTTCTTAAGTATAGGCATAAGCTGAGCTTCCATTTCCAAAGCCAATTAACATTATACAAAATTGTTGTATAAGCAACCGAGGCATAAAACACAATTTAAATAATATAGTTTGGAAATGATAAAAAAAGGGAAAACTATATCTCTCAATGTCCGTGCTGTCTTTTCATGGAAAAATGATTGAAAGGACCCAGCTCAGCATTCACTCCATTAATTCATGTAAAAGCTGAATCATAATTTAATTATTTTCTTTCCTAGTAATTAACTGGGAATTTCTAATTATTCAATCTGAGTATGTTTTGATTCATTAAGCACCCTGTTCATTTTTTTTCCCCACCAGTGTATTAAATCTTAAGAGCAAGCACATAGAGAAACTGACATGCTGAGACCAATAAGTAGTTCTGGCGGCAGTGCTTACATGAGAAATGATGGGAATATTTTTGATCAAAATTACTCAATAATTATCCAATCCACTGATAAATTAGCAGGGTGTTAATTGAATTACACCTGAAAGGCAGACATGCATGACTCAGAAGAGAGTAGGAGTGGTTTCCATGAAAACCACAGACTGAAAAGAAAACAGCAAATGCTGATGACGGCTGAAAAGTGCATTGAAAATGCCATGGTAACAAGTGCTGGAGCTTATGCTTATTTTGGCGGAAAACGGCAAAAATTTCGGTTTGTAACAAATATAAACGTGTGCTATACAACTCAGCACTGTGAAAAATGTTATTTAAGCTTTTGAATTGTAAGAATTAGTGTGTGCGTTCATTGTAAAGTGTCCAGCAGTCTCCCTCCAGCCAGCTGAATATCTCAAATTCCCCATTCTCTAGTAAGTGTGTATATATATGTCTGAAATGGTAATACAAAAATACACATTTTGGCAAAATAATATTTTATCCTTGGATTTTTGTTGTTCTAGAAAATGATCACATTATAAAAAATTATTTTCAGGGTCAGGTATGGTGGCTCATGCCTGTAATCCCAGCACTTTGGGAGGCTGAGGCAGCAGGGGATCACTTGAGCTCAGGAGTTTGAGACCAGTCTGGACAGTACAGTGGGACCGTGTCTCTACAAAAAATTAAAAAATTACAAGAGCATAGTGGTGCATGCCTATAGTCCCAGCTATTTGGGAGGCTGAGGTGGAGGATTCCTTGAGTCTGGGATGGGGAGGCTGCCATGAGCCGTGATTGCTCCATTGCACTCTAGCCTGGGTGACAGAGTGATACCCTGTCTCATTTCAAAAAAAAAACAAACCCTTATTTTTCTGCCATCTTTAAAAAAAAAAAAAAGTTGCATACATATAGAATGTTCCTTTATTTTTTCCAGAAGTCTTTGGTCCTGAATATGTAAATATTACCTCCAAATAAAAATGTTGCTTGCATATACAGAGGTTTATAATTTTGATTGTTGTATTTAGGTCATGAAATTCTATTAGCTGTATGGTACTCAAAACATTTTCAAGTTCTAACTGTATCCTTGCATTTTTTAGCACGCTGAGCAGCAGTGTGAAGCAGTAAGAGTAGCACATGTGGCCTCTGTCACAACTACTCAATTCAATTGCTCAAAAGCAGCCATAGACAATATGTAAACAAACAACCATGGCTGTGTTTCAATAAAACTTTATTAACACTGGAATCAAAATTTCATATAATTCTTGTGTGTCACAAAATATTATCCTTCTGATTTTTTTTTAGCTTTTTAAAATGCAAAAGCCATTCTCAGCCGGTGGGTCATACAAAGCCAGGATGAACCTGACCTGTGGGCTGTGGTTTGCTGATCTCTGGGATAGATGTCCCATACTTTAATCCCCTATCAAGGGACACCTAGATTGATCCTAACCTTTTCTATAAAAAGGCACTTCAATAGAATGCATTATATATATGACATTTATTACCTGTAAAAATGCCTGAGTCTAAATTTCTCAAAGGAAAATACTTGGTTCAAATGGTCTTTGCTTTTATATTTTCAATAGATATTCCAAACTGCCTTCAAACAGAGGTTGTATCAGTTCAGATTCCTAGACACAATGTATGTAAGCCTATTCTCCAGAGCTTCACCAGCAGATTGTGTTAAGCTTTCAGATTTTGTTACTCTGATAGGTGAAAAATGGCACACGAGAATAGTTTTAATTATATTTCTCTTATGAGTAGGATTGATATTTTTTGTGTCATTGGTCAAGAGCCATTGTGTGCTTAATTTATTGTATTTTCTTTGCTGTGCTCAAACTGTTGATCTTTTTTCTGACTTTTCTATTAAGTTGTTGGTCTTATTCTGATCGATTTCTAGAGGTCCTCATAGATAAGGAAGGCACAAGTTGTAAACAAACTAGAATGTAAGGTACAAGAAAGCAGAGATTTTGTCAGTTTTAGTCACTGATAATAACCCTCAATATTAGATAAGTGTCTGACATATAAATTAGTCTTTATTCACAAGTGAATTACAAAATGCTTTCCTAGTCATTTGTATTTTGACTTTTCTTAGGTTGATTTTTGCTATGCAAGTCCTTTTTAAAAAATGTATGTAGTTGAATTCATCAATCTTTTAAAGCTTCTAGATTTTAAGAAATATTTAATAAGACCTCCTCTACTCTTAGGTTATAATGTAGTTCTTGTGTGTTTTCTTCCAGCAATTTCATAATTCCATTTTTCCTTACTTAAATCAATGCATTTGAGATTTTTCTTGGTATATGGTGTATGAGATAGATTCAGCTTCTTCTTTTTTGCTTCCTGGACTAGCACTTGATTTTACCAGTTGTATTGTGTAGTCCATCTCTTCTATTGCAACTTTCCTACTTCCAGTGTGGAATGCCTCCTTTGCTTGCTGTTTGTATATATAAAAGCTACTGATATCTGCATAATAATTGCACTCTAGCTTTTAGCAGAACATTTGTTAGCTTAATATTTGAGTTACTCCTAAATTTTCTAGGTATGTGTTATTATCCATATCATCTACGAAAGAGTAATTGTTTTGCTACCTCCTTTTTTGGTAACAGCTTTATTTAGTTGTAATTCACATACCATAAAATTCACCTTACCACCTCCTTCTAAAATTTGTTAAGATATAACATCTTCCTCTCTCTTAATTTTATTTTCAATAAGTGTTAAATAAAAGTGATGAGAAGGGCCTCCTTATTTTGTTCCTACCTTTAGTCAGAAATGAGTCTAGTGTTGTCCTATTGTTTGATGCTGGCTTTTGAGTTGAGAAAAGCCTAGTTTTATAATGCCAAGAATGTATTTATTCCCATTTTTTGAATGTCTTAAAAATCATACATTGCAAAATTTGTCAAATATCTTAAGCATGACTTTGACTCTCAGCTGTTATGTCCAGTGTATGTGTTCTTTTATCCCTGTTCTATTTTGCTTTTCATTCTCCATCCTCCCGTGACTCCCACCTTCCTGATGAAGGTATGTTGCATTTCACCCCCATGGCTCCTGTGAAGATCTTAGCCACTTGGGCATCTCTTACATACTTTTAACTCAGCACATTGTATCTATCACCTACTTTCACCAAAAAAGGAGTTACTAGTTTGTTGTTTTTGGTTTATTTTATTTTATTTTATTTTTTGCATTCATCTTTTTGCTTTAGTATAATATCTAGAAGGAAAAGAAAGGAATTGCTGTCTCATACCGTCATGCTCATACAGAAACTAAACGCTTTCTAAAATATAAGCATTGCCAGAGAAAAATTATGCAACCAAACTGTTTATCCTCAAGTGGACACCCGTCACTGCCCAGTTATCTCTCCATTTTTTCCTGGTGAGAAGGCTGTCCTGTTACCCACAACAACTGCTACATCCCTTCCTCATTCTCCTTAAATAAGATAGCTAATCTCTTAATGCACGCATGCAACATTCCAGGCACTGTTCTATGTTCTTCCTAAGCATCATCTCATTTTATCTTTCTAGCATACCTGTGAGGGGGCACAAGGGAGCAGGGGAGTGGCATGGTTTAGGGTGGGCTCTAAAGCTAGATAACCTGCTCTAAACCCCACCCTGGCCACCTGCTTTTAACCTTCTATTCTTGCTTCTGCAGCCATAAACTAAGGATAATATTAGCACCTACTTCAGGGCTTATATAGAACATATGAGAGAATAGATGAGTACCCAGGATGTAGCATGACATTAAATACTCTGAGATATAAGAGAACAGTGCCCAGAATAAGCACTCACTATGTGTTGTGAGATTGCTACTGTTCTCCCACCTTTACTGATGAGAGAAGAGAGTTAAATAACTTACCTAATGTTCTACAGCTACTAAATGATGAAACCACCAAATCAAGCCAATTATTCTCCACAGCCTCTGTTGTTATACACTATATTAGTTTGCTAGGGCTGCCATTAGAAAGTACCACAAACTGGGTACTTGAACAACAGAAATTTATTGTCTCACAGTTACGGAGGCTAGAAGTCCAAGATCAAGGTATAGGCAGCAGTGGTTCCTTCCAAGGGCTATGAGGGAGGATCTGTCTCATACCTCTCTTCTTGCTTCTAGTGGTTTGCTAACAAACTTGGTGTTCCTTGGTTTGTAGATAATGTATCACCCTAATATCCACCTTTATCTTCATGTGCCATTCTCTCTGTGTGAGTGAATATGTCTAAATTTCACCAGTCATGTTGAATTAGGGGCTCACCCTACTCCAGCATGACCTGATCCTAACTTAACTGATTAAATCTGCAATGTCACCATTTCCCAACAAGGTCACATCCTGAGGCAGTGGGGGTTAGGACTTCAACATTCACATTTTAGGGGACCCCAATTCAACCCATACAATATGAAGTATCATGCAGAACTGTGCTCCCTCCTCCTCCACTGTTAGTTTTTTTTTTTTTTTAAGGGAAAGCAAGGGTTAAAGAAAGACACACACACACGCACACACACACACACACACACACACACACACACACACACACAGAGAGAGAGAAAGAGAAGGCTGCTCAAACAGCAACACAGGTATATTGTAGATGCCTGCGGTAGTGGGGGACCAGCTTAATGCCAGAGCCTACCACCACTTACAGGCTGGGGTACTTATAGGTATGTGTGGGAGGGGTCTAGGCAGTATGGCTTGCTGCCCGGCAGGATATTGATAAGATGTTCTCATGAGGAGGCAGTTTTGGCCCTTGTTTCCGCAGATTATGATAGTGGTGTTTCTTGGACCTTTGCCCAGCAGGATGTGATAGGGATGTTTATTTAGTTGGGCCTCTGTCTTTAGTTGGGCCTTTGTCTGCCTTGCGGTCAGGTGGTTAGGCAGGATGTTTCTTACGGCCCGAATCCCCATTAAATGTTTCACTTTGACCAAGGTCTGCAAAATAGGAGGGAGCTTACAAAATGGTGCAGTTTGGACCAACATCCACGACTGCTAATGTGTTCTTAGTGCTGCCCATGTGCCAATCACCTTTCTGAGAGCTTTCGGATAAAATCTTCACTTCATCCTCACAGAACTCTGTGAATGAAGTCCTCTCATTATCTTTATTTGAATACAGAAGCTAAGCCACACATAGGTAGGTATTCTGTCATGTTTCTCACTCCCCTGGCCCTCTCTAAGGCTTGCAAATCACAGAGACAAAAGAAGCTATCAGATAGGATTCTCTCAGGCTCCCGTCTGCACCTCCGCATACACCTCCTCTTCCATCTCTGCTCTTGCCATCAAGGGAACATCCTGACCCAAATGTCTGGGAATCATGTTTCAAGAATTACCCTGTCTCTCCTTCAACATCAATAAATAATGACAGAAATCATTGTAAAATAAATTAACATAAGTGCTACAAAAAGAAAAGGGGTCATGAGAGAAACAACAAGCCAGTGGGGCCAGTGTGCTGTGGGAGAGGCAGTGGCACTAGATGAAGCCAAGGAGGTGAGCAAAGCCAGGCCGACGGTCTTGCACTGCACTGTTAAGAGGATCTGTTTTGTCCCCACTAGAGTGGGAAAGCATTCCAGGGAAAGGCATGGCCAGTTGACATAGAAGCAGAGGATCTTAACAATGTGGCAAATGCTCCAATTGCTTTTGAGCCCAGTATTGTGAGAACACAGAGGAAAGATGAGAGCTCTGTAAGTGGCACCAGGAAGGTTTTCTCAGTGCAAACACTTGATTTGCCAAATGAGAGATTAGTAGAGAGTTATCCTCAAAGGTGACATAGGCTTAATTACATTCTTTGCCTCTTCACAGCAATAAGGTGCTATCATCTTATTGTATAAATACATATTAAACAGGGTTCTTTGGGCCATTAATTCTGATTTTTATTTACCCCATACACTTAAAATAAAGAATGAATTCAACCACAGTAACAACACGGAAGTCCTACATTGAACAGAATCTAGGGTGTCAAACAAATAATAACATTTTAGCCAAGCTAGCCTCAGAGTCCAGAAAACAGCCACATTAAAACAAACAAGTGAACATGATGGGGAAAGTGTGGCAAGAAAGAGCCCATGAAACCACAGAAGTACAGTGAGGACAGCCATGTGTGGGCAACAGGCCCTGGGGATGGGCACCGGAGTCCCAGTCCTGGTTTTGCCACTGCCCTGTGACACTAAGCAAGTTACTGCTGGAGCATAAACGCATAGGAGGCCTGACGATTTCCAATGTCCCGCTGGGCTTCAACATTCAGGGTGTCTCCAAGTCAGTGGGCTCCTCCTCAGGATGGCTAATTTGTCAATGGGAAGTCATAATGGCAAGTTGGAAAGAAGAAAATGGGAGTTGACTGCTTCTTCTCATTTGTTTCTAGAGGAAAATATCCAGGTTCCTTTTTTCTCCCCACTCATGGTTCAGATTCTTGGGTTCAGACAGTGTCTTTTCACTTGTGGGAGGAGTCATGAGAGATCAAAACCTTAGCACAGATGTGTACGGCAAGCTTTTCTTTTATTTCTGTCATTTCTTCTAGAATGATGAACCAGCCTAAGGCCAGGTCGTCTCTCATGGAGACCCTCTTTCCTACCCTGCAAGGCACCTTCTCAGAGCCACACCTTCTCACTTTCTTTGTCTGGATAAATTACTAGAAGAGTAATTACCTTACGGTCTCTCTCAGTAGAGTGCTAAGGTCTGACCCATGGTCTGGGGCCAGGGCTGTGATATAGACTGTGAAGTCCTCTCCCATTGTTTCTTCTGAAGTTGCTTAGGAAGTAATAGACCACCCACACATGGTGCTGCTTTTCAGCCCCTTGTGTTAGTTTGGGACCAAAACTCTGATCAGGAACTCTAGGCTGGCTGGAGGGCCTTCAGTCCCTCCCTGTCTTTCAGGGAAATTGTGAGGACCACTGATCAGCAGTAGATGAGATGTAGACATGCTTGCATTCTCTGGCTAAATGACAATCTAGTCACACCCGGGTTTTTCTGAATCTATCAATATTGGCAAGATTAGCATTAAAAAAAACCCTGTTTCTAATAACCGCTTCCCTTTGGAAATCAACCTTTTCTTACTCCTCAGATTCTCTGCACTTGGCGTAACTCCTACAAATAGTCAAGTCTTTTTCACTACACTAAAATAAACACCTAAGTCAGTTAAACAGCTAGAAAAAGAAGTAGAACAAGCTATGGTTGCTGATGAGTTACCATGGAAACAAAATCCAGACTGGAATCCACTTCCAGTCTCCCCTGGGTTGGTAACTCATAGACCTAATCTGCATTGAAGCAGCAAAAAGAAAGATCAGAATATAGTCAACTTTCAATTGTCTTCATGTTTATATATATATATATAAAATATATATATAATGTTTATATATATGTTTATATATATCATTATATCAGATATATATGTACACATACATATATATCTGATATAATGGCGAATAATCCTCAGATACGGTTTTCACCTTTTAGTGTCCCTGTGCTTCAATTCATTTAGGTGTGGTCAGACAATTTTAAAAACAAACAAATAAACAATCAAAAAACCTTTATATTGCAAATACTGAATCATAAGCTTCACATAGCCATGTTCATAAGCCATATTTTTTCATCACCTGATTTGTTATGAGGTCAATACCATTGTTCCACCAATCCCAGTTCTACGGGTCAGTATAATATGTAAAAAGCTCCAAAGAACATAGTTTGGCAGATGTTCTGCAGTCATAATCTTTATAATTAAATAGGTAAAAGGTATAATAAAATAGGTACAAGGTCTAATGTAGATCTTGTACGCTGAAATGGAAAATCCTGTGCCATGCTGTCTTCAATTTAAAATAAAACACCTCTTTTTTCATCACTCCTTCATGTACTGGAAAACTGTATTGGGAGCTACTCCCAAATATATTTATATGAAAACAAATATGACAAATTCCTCGCTTATGCCATTGCTTTTAGGGCTGTACTAAGTCTGTGCTGCTAGGCCATTATAGAGAAAGCTCACAGTGGGAGAATTCAGGTAATATATTTCCTTTCTGCGTAGTATCTTATGAAGCAGATGCCTCATTAATATCAAATGATGAGCCAACAACTCCCCTTTGGCTTCCTGTAGGAGCCACTATCTGGGTCCACACTCACCTAACAGAGTGTCCCCCCATGGGAAACTGATAAAATTTATCACAATAATGGATTTTATATCAATATGACATTTGTACCTTGGAGCAAAGTGACTATAGATCATCTTGATTTTCTTTTTCAATTTTACTAGGTAAATATTGAACCATTGATGATATAATATTTCAGCAATCCTTCTTTTACAAGTCCTTGTAGGACACTGAGTATCACACTCCCAAGATGAAACTGTTGGAAGTGTCTTGCTGTGCATATACAAACAGCCATGTGACATTACTCAGAGTTCTGGAAAGCAAGCTCCAGTAACGGGAGAAATGCAGCCCAGTTGACATTACATTTACTGCAGAAACCACTGTCTCCTGGACTGAACAGTCCTCATATGCATCAGCAAACAAATAAAAGCAAAGCTTCAGATCTCTTTAAATTGCAGTAAATGAATCATCGGGTCTTTACATTTTCAAGTGAGGAGGCGCCTTAAGCTTCCCCCAGTAAAACCTCTTTTATTTCATAGATGACTTGGTTAGATGATTTGCTTAAAGATACTCAGGAAATTAATGAGAAAATTGAAATGAGGAAACTTTTTTTTTTTTTTCAAAATACACCTTTCTCCCAACAAACTAAATTCTTATGCCTCAGATTGCACAGGAATTCAAATGGAGTCATTCAGTTGTACGTATTCTTGATGCACTAACTGGTGATCTCCACTGGTCTGCAAGAACTATAAGCATTCCTTTAAGATCTGCCAAGCCAACTTTTTACTGCATCACTGCCCATTTAAGAACCAAAGGCTTAAACTTCCTCCCCTTATCACCCAAAATTGCTTCTCTGGCTCATTCAGGTTAATCTCCTGACTAACATCAAGATCATTTTTTTTTCTTTTTCTGTCAATATCCTGCAGAGCCAGCATTTAGGAATTTCAGGTTCTGGTCTTGGCATTGTCACTTACTCTTTACGTTATCCTGGACAGATTATGCATCCTGCCTAGACTTATGTTACCTCATGTAAACACACCAATATTGGGGTCTAGTCAGGGGTTCTTTATGTGATGTCTGGTCCCCCAGTTCAGGCAGTCTATGAAAAACTGTATGTTTAATTTTGCATGTGTATGTAGTAGGCATTATAGTATAGAAAGCATTCTTAACTTTGATTAAAGAATTTCTGGGCTATGCGATTTCTAGAGTCCACTGAAGCACTAAGATTCTACAAACTGCATTATATTATAAAGTGACATCTAAATATGTCATTCATATCACATATATTTATCCATTTTTCTTTCCCCTTGGTGTTAGGTTTATCTAAAGCCCAGGGAATCAGGAACACTTTAAAGCAATTGTCTACTAGTAACAGATGACCAAAAAACAAACCTACGATCACTTTCCTTGTAGCCTGTCTCCACAGCTGCTGCCTCCTTGAGCTGTTACCTAATTTTCTATTGCCTAAGCCCTCAGATAATCATACTCTAATTGGCTTTCTGGATTTTTCTCTACCACCTGCTGTTGATAGGAAGCTATAGAGAGCAACATGCTAGGAAATGGGAATACCAAAGTCAGCATCTCATTATAGTAAAATTGGGAAGCTAAAGGTCAAAGCTATAGAAATTGTGCTGAAGGTCAGAGACCAATGAAGATCATAAGAACAAGAATGAATATCAAGTACATACAGCAGGGATCAGAAAGCAAGTGTGAATTCAGAGTTTGAGATGGATTATGGCAAGTGGCTCAGATTACCAACATGTTAGGGTAACAGAGACCTGCTTTCATTTTTTGTTTTTTATATCACTCAAGTAAAAGATTTTAAGTTTATAGGGGAGGTATAAGACTCATTTTCATTCTACAAGATGATTAACTACAATATCTGGTCTTTTTGCACTGGCATTATTGTCACACTGAACAATAACAGCAACTGCAGATGCTACTATTGTTGTATTCAGTACTGCTTTCATGCCTAGCATTTTACTAAGAGCTTTTCATGTATCATTTCACTTAATATTTACAGCAACCTGAGGTCAGTATCATTATCTCAGTTTTATAGATGAGGCTGTAAATTTAGAGAGGAAGTGTGACTTGCTCAAGGACTCTAGTTTATAATTGAGGGAACCGGTTCAAACTCAAATTCAATTAAGGGAGACACTTGACACCTATATTAGCTTTCTAGAACTGCCATAAAAAAAATTACCATTAACATCTAAATTCATTGTCCCACAGTTTCTGGAGTTTAAAAGTCTGAAATCAAGGTGTTGGCAGGGCTATGCTCCTACTGAAGGCTGTAGAGAAGCATTCTTCCTTGTCTCTTCCTAGCTTCTGGTGGCTCCCAGCAATATGTGGCATTCCTTGACCTGTTGCATTCCTCCAATCTCTGGATTCCCTTCCACGTGTATCTCTGGATTCCTTTCCACATGTATCTCTGGATTCCCTTCCACGTGTATCTCTGTGTGTCCTCTCCCTCTCTTCATATATTCGCCAGTCATTGGATTTAAGGCCTGCCCTAATTCAGTTTGATCTCATCTTCGATTAACTAGTTATATTTGCAAAAACTCTATTTCCAAATCAGGTCACATTCTGAGGTTCTGGATGGACATAAATTTTGGGGGAGACACTATTCACCTCACTATCATACCTTTGTAGAGAGCTAGATATTATGGACCAGAAATAATTGTAATGAACCATTCATAATAAATATTATTATTGAAGGGCTGTTCATAAAACAATGTATATCATTTGGAATGATGATCAACCACAAAACAATAACAGCAGTATGAGAATTGTGTATCCCTTGATATTACTGTGTGTGTTGTGTGACCATCATGCTCTTGCCTGTATGTATGATGTGACTTTCTCCAGGAAATAGCTTTCTGGGGTAGATCTGACTATAGTCAGTGTGTTGATTTGCATCTTTATTTCAAAGCCTTGAGAAAACCTACGAAGTCCAGGATGACAAGGCTAATACTGCATTTGATTTACTTCCAGGAGAGATTTCCATCTTTAATAAAAAATAAAGGCTCATATGTGTTCGAGAAGAAAAAATGCAACAAATAGATCTGGTCAGTTGTAGCTTCTAGTTCAGATCAAACTGGATAAGTCTAATAAATTTGAGTCCTATGCTTTCACCCCATCCATACTGGTGCTGCAGGAAAATAGCTGTGTATTTTATGTCCCTTCAAATGTTTACTTTTGCACAAAGATGAGTGTTTGGAGGACATGGAAGACTGGCAACCTGCTTTAGAACAAAGATGAGGGAGGAGAATAAGTTCCCTAACACAATATTAAATGGAAAATAACCACTGCTCTCCCTAACTCTCCTATTGTCCTTGTTTCTCTCAAAGTCAACCTTTGCTACTCAAAGACTATCTATCTTTGCTCTACGTGTCAAGAGACTTGATATATTGTTAAGTAGGTAAGCAGAATCCTGAACCTCAGCCGGTGTCCTCCCTGTCCCTTCAGAGCCATGGGGACAGTAATGACCTCCTGGGGAAGGACCTTCTCATTTGACTAGAGCTACTTTTGTTGTAAATTGCTGAGCAAGGATGGGGCACAGCAAACCCTCTGTAAATGTCAGCTGCCATCTGTATCCTCATTTCGCAGATGATAAAATGAAGGCTCAGACAAGGCATTCATTTAAAAAAGGCAAAACACTTTAGGGAATGCTTTTAAGTTGCTGTGGCACGCAGAATTGGAATCTATACTAAAATGTTTAGTAAAGATTTTAATAAAGTTGCTGCTCAACAAAGAATAATAACTTCATCTTTTTTTAAATTTATTATTATTATTATTATACTTTAGGTTTTATGGTACATGTGCGCAATGTGCAGGTAAGTTACATATGTATACATGTGCCATGCTGGTGCGCTGCACCCACTAACTCGTCATCCAGCATTAGGTATATCTCCCAATGCTATCCCTCCCCCCTCCCCCCACCCCACCTTAAAATTAAATGAAGGCACTTGACTAAAGTGAAAGGTAAAATCTTCAACATCTCCTTATTTCATACCTTGCATGATTTCTTTAGAGGCAAAGATGTAACCACGCCAGAAAAAGTAGAGTCCAGAAAGCATTCAGAGGTAAGTAAACATTTTGAGTCCTACCCCCGGAGTGGATGGATGCTCAAGCTCCAAGTCCATCAGATGTTTCTGATCTGCATAAACACCACAGCGCCCTGTGAGTTGCCACGTGTGTTGGTTGAATAGCCAGGTACTGCTGGCTCCAGTACCGAAAGGGAGGTCCAGAAGAATTGATGCTATTCTTTATATTGTCCTCTGTGGAACGTCTTCTCACTGACATAGATTTGAAGCATGGCAGCCCAGAGGTTTGGTGAAGGACCCAGTTTAATAATTTATTATATTGTGTGAGAGTCTAGGACCCTGGCCTGGGTGCAGGTGTAAGGAACGACAGGCTGAGAAAGTCAACAAGAGACAGGGTGCTGTCAGAGAAAATTAGTTGAACAGGGTGGAGTTGGAGAGAGGAAAGGAAATTAAACTGATAAGGAGAACTGGGCAAGTGCAGTTAATCTAAAGGCCCAAGGCAAGGTGATATAGACTTCATGAAAGAAGCTGGCTCACAAAATCTGAGTTTAGGTGGCTCAAAATGGAAGGCAAGATGTGGTACCCACAGTGAGATTCTTTCACATTCTGGGGCACAGCTCTAAGTACTCTATAGAAATGCCTGCTGCTTTGGCTATGGGGTACAGGGAGTTAGAAAGTCCTCAAGCATGCTTAGATTTGTTCTTACAAACTTCATCCCCTTTCAGAGGCTTTTTACTTATTCATTACCTCAATGACCATTATATCTACGTGATTTGAGTATGGCATTAAGAACTATGCCTACTTTTAGGTTAAAAATGTGAGGTGCTATTGACTTTTAGTTTTCTTTTTAAGGCCAATACACAATTGAACAATTACCAATTTACTACTGTGTGATGGGCAAATATTGACTAGATTGTGAATAAAATTGAGAACCTACCCTCATGGAACTTACCATCAAGGTCACATGGCTGGTTGGCAGGGTATAGAGATAATCACATCTTCTGATTCATAGTTCTGTTTCCCTGACACACTTCTAACCTCTTAATTGAATATACAATTCTCAAAACTGACAGGGAAAGTATTAACTATGCAACAGAAGGCAAAACAGAGAAAGTAGATTAGTTTCTTGGTATTAACTGTTTCACACGAGGGCTAAATATTCAGAGATAATGAAGACAATACAATAAATGTGATTAAACTATTTGTTTGTTTGTTTTTTTTTTTTGAAACGAAGTCTCGCTGTCGCCCAGCGACACTGCACCCGGCCGTTGATTGAACTATTTCTTATTGACTATGTTAAAATTGGTATATTTCTAGAATAGAAAACAGAGCCAAAAAAAAGTGTCGTTTAAATGTTTATTGTAAAACTACTGGCTGAGCGCGGTGGCTCACGCCTGTAATCCCAGCACTTCGGGAGGCCGAGGCGGGCTGATCATGAGGTCAGGAGATCGAGACCATCCTGGCTAACATGGTGAAACCCCGTCTCTACTAAAAAATATAAATAATTAGCCGGGCGTGGTGGCGGGCGCCTGTAGTCCCAGCTACTCTGAGGCTGAGGTAGGAGAACGGCGTGAACCCGGGAGGCGGAGGCTGAGGTAGGAGAACGGCGTGAACCCGGGAGGCGGAGCTTGCAGTGAGCCGAGATGGCACCACTGCGCTCCAGCCTGGGCGACAGAGCAAGACTGTCTCAAAAAAAAAAAAAAAAAAAAAAGAAAAGAAAAAGAAAAAGAAAGAAAAGAAAAGCTACTATAAGCCCAGTTGTGGCTATAGTGATAAACAAATAGGCATAATCCTTGCCATCCTAGATTTTTACTAAGAGGAGAGATAGACATTAAAAAGTTTCTATACTTTGGAAGTGGATATTAACCATACATATGAAAGAAAACACTTAACAATGAGCACATAGTACTTTTATAATAAAAGGGAAATAAATTGAGTATGCCAGCTAGTACAAGTTGCCACATGGGAAAACAGTTGTAGTTTAGAAAAGCCTAGAAGATGTAACTACAGGATTATTTTACAGAATGCTGCATGACACTGCATTCTGATTTCATGTCATAACATGATGATTGAAGGCTTCAATGTCAGAGTCAAATTTAGATCTCCCACTTAGAGATTATGGTAATCAGTCCTTCTGTCACTGAATCCCATACTATTTGAAATACACTGCACTCCAGCAGTGAAATGACAATATGAGGATATAGAGTATAAGTTTGATTTTTCTCTTTCTTATCTTTTCTAAGGAAGTTTAAGAATTCTTCCTGGGCCAATTAAAAAAAAAAAAACCAACAGGATGCATTATATTTTATCTAAAACTACTTCATACTTTTCTGACATGCTTAGAAATTTCAGCCAACACTGAAGTAGAAAGGGAGGAACAGAAAGGAGCATGTGCATTAAAATGCCAGCTCTTCCATATGGAAAATCCCAGCTCTTCTTATAAATGGAATGCACTATACTGCATACTCTCTTGGTTGTTTAAATGAGTACGTAGAAAAATCCAAGCATAGTCCCTGTCACAGAATTAAATACTCAGTAAATATTATTCCAGAGGAATTTATTTTTCTATGTGGTATGAAGTGTTAATCAAATCTGCTTTTCTAAATGCAAGCCAATTTATTCCAACATCCATTAATAAGCATCCACTTCCCCCCACTAAATTTTTGATTCAAAGTTTTAAGTTACAAAAGTACATTTGTTGTAAAAACTTCAAATAATTCAACAAAAGAGAAAAAAAGTTTTGGTCACTCTCTCCAAAGGAATTCTGAACACATCTCCTAAAGTATTTTTATGTGTGTTTAAATACATTTAATTACAATACTACACACACGTGTGCATATTATGATTTCCTCTTTAATAAATTGGATAACATTATACTTACAATTCTGTTATTTGTTTCTGTCACCCAATATTTTACCTCAAAAATCCTCCCATGGCAATGTATATAGATCCACAGCACTCTTTTTAATATCTGCTAATATGTATAAATATATGCACATATGTATTTATGTATATATATTTGATGTGATATTAGACATTTTATTTAATATGATGACCAATGTAATTATAATTGGCTAATGAAATTTCTTTTTTTCTGCATATTATCATCCATAGTTATGAAGTTTTTTTAATATAAAACCCCACAGTCATGCAAAATTCTATTTATAGACTTCTTTTCTGGTGCTTAGATAGAAATTAGTGTTTTTCAGCATTTACCTAGGTTTTAGACTTATCCACAATCTGGAAACTCAATGATAGAAGATAAATAAAGATCTATAGAACGCTTTTTTTAACCTAAAACAAATGGGTGTTAGAACTTACACTACATTATACTTCTCTTTGTCTGAAAGGATTGCTCTCCTTTTATAAGCCACTTTTTGGAAATCTGAAAAGGGTGTCATAGGAAAATTGTAGCATTTCCTTAATTAGCAATCCTTAAAATAACAATAATTAATCTGGTGGCTTAGCTTGAGTTTGGTCTTTTTTACTTTGTATTTATGTGTATTTTAAAAGTAATCCATATTTATTATAAAAAAAGTACTGAAAGTTGTAAACTGAAAACTAAAGTCTCAAACTCAAAAACTACCATTTCCATACTCTATAGCTAAGCACTCCAAATAGAAAGCTATTTATTTTAAAAGTCAACTTAAATTTGGCATCCTGAATTCTCATATTTCTATGGGTCTTTCTTCAATTTCTATTTCTATATCACACTGTTTTGATTACTGCAGACTGAAAATATGTTTTGAGAGAAGGCAACCCCCACATCATTATTTTTCTCTTACAAAACTTTCTTGGATAGAGTTTCAAATTTGCTTTTCCAGATGAAGTTTAAAATCAATTTGTCAATTTCTCCAACACCATGAAAAAAAGAGAAAAATTTGATTATTTGAATTAATATATTAATTGAAAGAAGAATTTAAATTCAAAAATGCTGAATCTATATACGAAAAGATATGCTATTGTGCTATTTTTTTTCAATTAATTCAGATCTTTCTATGTCCTTCAAAAAAAACTTTGTAATCTTGGCATTGCACACTTATTGTTACATTTGCTCTTAGATATTTATTTATTTTACATTTGCTCTTAGATATTTATTTATTGTTACATTTGCTCTTAGATGTTTAATAACTTGTATTGCTAATTTGAAAGCAAATGTTTTATTATGCTGAAACAACTTTGAGATATATTTGGCATAGAGTAAATTGTACATATTTGAAGTGTGCAATTTGATATATATATATTTTCTACACCTATGGAACCATTACCACAATCAATACAATGAACATACCAAACACACCCCCAGATTTTGTGCCTCTTTGTAATCTTTCTCCTTTGCTCAAATACTGATCTGTCTTCTGCCATTATGGGTCAGTTTGGATTCTCAAAAGTTTCTGTAAATGAAATCATAACATACGCATTCTTTTCTCTGGTTCCTTTCACTTAGCACAATTATTTCGAAATTAAACCATGGTGGTTAGTTTGGCAGTTTGTTAAGAAGTTGACATACACCTACAATATGACCCAGGAAATATACGTAGGTATCCAAGAGAAATGAAAACATATGTCCATATGTATGAATGTTCATATGTCTTTATTTGCAAGTGGATATCCAGTTGTTCCAGCATCACTGGTTGAAAAATCTACCCTTTCTTTTTAAATTACTTTTCATCTTTTGTCAAAGATCAAAACCGTATTTCTGTGCTTTTATTCCATTAATCTATGTGTCTGTTCTTTCACCAATACCTTACTGTCTTGATTACTATATTTTATAGTAAGTTTTGAAGTCAGTATCAGCTCTCTAATTTTTGTTGTTCCTCAATTTTGTGTTGAGTATTCTGGGTCTTTTTCCTCTACATATAAACTTTAAAATCATTTTGTCAGTATCCACAAAATAATTTGCTAAGATTCTTATTGGGATTATGTTGAATCTATAGATCAAGTTAGGAAAAACTGACATCTTAATATTTTCTATCCATGAACACAGAATATCTATTTACTTCTTTTCTGATGTCTTTCAGTTTTCTTTTAGTTTTCCTCATACAAATCTTGTACATATTTTGTTAGATTTATATATAAATTTATTTTGGCACTAATGTAAATGGTGTTGTGCTTTTAATTTCAAATCCCAATTGCTTCATGCTGATATAAGGAAGCAAATGATATTTATTAATCTTGTATACTGAAACCTTGCTATAGTCACTTTTTTATCCCAGGAGTTTTCTGGTTGATTCTTTCATTCTATATAAACAATCAAGTCATCTGCAAACAAAAACAGTTTTATTTCTTCCTTTCCAATCTTTATATATTATATTCCTTTTTCTTGTTTTATTGTATTAGCCAGGACCTTCAATATGATGTTGAATAGGAGTGGTGAAAAGGGACATTCTTGTCTTGTTCTTAGATCTTAGTGGGAAGGCATCTAGTTTCTCACTACTAAGCATGATGTGAAATGTGGGTTTTTGTAGATGTTCTTTATCAATTAAGGAAGTTCCTCTTTAACCCTAATTCACTAAGATTTTTTCATTCTAAGTATTTGCTAATTTTCCTTGTGATTTCTTCTTTGATCCATTTGTTGTTTAAGAGTTAACGCTTTAATTTCTATATACTTTAATATCTTTTAAAATCTTTGAGACTTAATTTATTAATACATTGGCCTAATACATTGTCTATCCTGGAAAATGTCCCATGTGCACTTGAGAAGAGTGTGTATGTTGTTGTTGGGCAGAGTGTTGTTTTTAGGTCTCTTAGATCTAGGTGGTATATTGTCCTATTTAAGTACTCTCTTTCCATATGCATCTTCTCTCTGGCTTTTCTATCCATTATTGAAAGTATAGCATTAAAGTTTCCAACTATTACTGTACAATTATCTATATTACCCTTCTGTTTTGTCAGTCTTTACTTCATAAATTTAGATGATCTCTCATTATGTGGGCAAATATTTATAATTACCATAGCTTCTTGCTGTATTGAAACTTTTATTAATATATAATGTTGTCTCATCTTTTTAAATTTTGTTTGGTATTAATATAGTTACTCCTGCTCCTTTTGATTACTATTTGCATGGAGTATTTTTTTCCATCCTTTTATTTTCAACTTATTTGTGTCTTTGGATCTAAAGTCCATCTCTTGTAGACATTATGTAGTTGTATTGTGTGTTTTAATTCAGTCTTCTAATCTCTGTCTTTTGTTTGGAAGCTTTAGTCCATTTACATTTAAAGGAATTACTGATAAGAAAGGGCTTACCTGTCATTGTATTTGTTTTCTATATGCCCTATAGCTTTTTTTGTCCCTCATTTCCCACATTACTGTCTTCTTTTTAGTTGACTATAGTGAAATGTTTTGATTTCACTTCCTTTTGTGCATATTCTATAGCTATTTTTGTGGCAAATATGGATATTATATTTAACATTCTGAAGTTTTAACACACTTTGAATTTGTAACCAGCTTGACTTCATAGCATAAAAAACATGGCTCCTTTGTATTTCTATCCCCACCCTTTTGGTTGTCGTCACAAAATTATGCCCCTCTCTCTGTATATATATGCTCTAAGATATAACAATAATTCTTTTAATGCACTAGTTTCTTAAATCATCTAGAAAACAAAATGTGGACTTACACAACAAAGTTACTAGCTTTTACATTTCATAATTTTAAAAAAGTATTAGTCTCCTAAATCATGTAGAAAACAAAAGGGAGTTACATATAAACGGCACAAAAATATAAGCCTGTGTATTTACCTTTACTGAGATCTTTTCTTCTTTATACAATCTCAAGTTATTGTCTAATATTCTTTCATTTCACCTTGAAGACTCCCTTGTGAATTTCTTGTAGGGCAGGTCTAGTGGTAACAACTGTCTGAGCTTTTGCTTATATGAGAATATATTAATTTTTCTCTTACTTCTGAAGGACAGTTTTTTTAGATATAGTATTCTTGGTTAATAGTTTTTTCTTTTAGCACTTTGAACATATCAGCTCACTATCTTCTGATGTCCAAAGTTTCTAATGAGAAATTTTCTGCTAATCTTATTGTGGATCTCTTGTATGTGAAATCTTGATTCTCTCTTGTGGCTTTCAAGATTCTCTTTGTTTTTTGAAAGTTTGATTGTATCATATTTCTGTGGGTCTCCTTGGGTTCATCTTACGTGGAGTTCATTAAGCTTCTTGGATGTTTATATTCATGTCTTTCATCAAATTTGGGATGTTTTCAGCCATTATTACTTTAGATATTCTCTCTACTCCTTTCTCTTCTCCCAGGACTCCCACAATGCATGTCCCACATGTCTCTTAAGCTCTGTTCACTTTTCTTCAGTCTTTTTTCTGTTCTTCAGATTTGAAGATATCCATTGTCCTATCTTTGATTCTGCTTATCCTTTATTTTGGCTGCAAAATCTGCCTTTGAATCTCTCCAACAAATTTTTTATTTTGGCTATTATACTTTTCAGCTCCAAAACTTCAATTTGGTTTCTTTTTAGGTTCTCTCTATTAATATTTTCATCTTGTTCATAACTATTTTCTTGACTTTCTCCATGTCTTCCTTTATTTGTCTGAGGATCTGTAAGACAGCTGTTTTAAAGTTTTTTTCTAGCAGAGCTTCCATCACATCTTTTTCAGAGACAATTTCTGTTGATTTTTGTTTTCTTTTCAGTGCGCCATACTTTTCTGGTTTTTTTATATGACTCATAATTTCTTGTTAAAAAATGGACATTTGGATCTAATAATAATAACTCTGGAAATCAGTCTCCCCTTTCCCTAGGGTTGCTGTTTTTGTTTATTTTTTTTTTGATTGTTGCAGACTTTCTCTGTGCCAAGCATCAGCCTAAGGTGTAAACTCAAGGTCTGCTCAGGTCTTTTCTGAGCCTGTGCCTTTCCTGGGGCATGCAAGATCACTTTCTAATCTTCCCTGTATATGCATTTAATTCTAATTGTCTTACTCTTTAATGTCTTGCTCCCAAAATGGGAGAAAAGAAAAATAAAGAGGGGAAAAATGTGATGCTGGTCTTTTAAATCCTCTGAGAGTCACTTCAGATAGAAGGGAGGGGCTTGCAACAATAGGAGGAGTTGCAACAACCATGGTCTCCCACCTCTCTGTCTGCACCTCTGCGATTAAAAGCAATAATCAGCAATCAGAACACTGATATTTGGGAGATAAGGCCTCTCTTTGTACACCCTGTCTCTTATGAGCTGTGTACAAATTACTCCAAAAATATGTGCAAACTGCCTGTCATGGGGGTGAGAGATGCATAACTGTTACCATTCTAAGGACTAAAATCAATTGAAATTAACTACACTTTATTTCCCAAGCCTTCCCCTAGAAATTGCAAGCTTTCAATAGACTTCAGAATTCCAAAATAGTTACATCATCAGATGGATTCTGCCACTGCAATTATTGCCTGGGCAAGGCAGACAATTGCCCAGTGCTTCCTATTCTGCCATCTTTCCAGAATTCTCTTTTGCCCAATTTTTAATTGTGTTTTTTTTATTTTTCATTGTTTAATAGATGCAAATTTACATGTAAAAATACTCATTTTATTAATAGTTGATTAAAAATATTCTAAAAGTTGTTGTTTGGGAGTACGTGGAAAAATAGGGTCCCCCCAATTGTTAATAATTAAGTACAAACATTTTTAGAAGGCAATTTGATGAATGTGCTAACATTTTTTTAAAACATGGGCATAATGCATGGATCCATGAATTCCTTTTCTATGGCTCAATCTGATGGAATAACTTACACAAGTATTAATGATATATAGATTAAAACTACTTACTGAAAGTAGTTTTATTTATAATATTGCAAACATGACAACAATCTATATATTCATCAAACGGAGACTGGAAAATACAACATATTTGTAAAATGGGATACTGGGAACTATTACAGAGTAAATCTGTGGTCCTGGTCTAAAAGAATGTATGTATGTATCTTTTAATTAAAGCAAGAAAGTAGTTACAGAATGATGTAGAACCTTTTTGTCATCTCTATACACATATTCACACATATCTATTTGCAAGTTTACATATATATTACATATGCAAATATATTTTACATGCAAAAAATTCCTGAAAGTAGCTAACCTAGCTTCTAACATTTAAAATTTTTATTCATGCTTTTGAACTTTTGAAGAGTATACATTACTTTTATCATTAAAAACTATTAGTTCTCTTCCTTATAGTTACATAATAATACAATTAACATTTGCTTATAATATTTTGCAGGTCAAATACTAAGTGCTAAAAGTGTCATCTTATTTAATCTCAGCATTACCCTGTCAGGTGCATTTGGTTGTGATCCGCATTTTACATATGAGAAAAGGAAGTCTGGAGCAGTTCTCTGCTTACCCCATGGTTGTGTGGGAAGTCAGCTGTGGAGCCAGCAGGATCCGAGTTTAAGGCCTGGCTCTGGCATTTGTTGCTAATTGAAAATATGCCTTTATCATTACTCATGTTAAGTAGGTAGCATGACCTTAGTAGATTAACACTGACAGATTTTCTTCTCATATGATTGGAATGCCTAATTCTTTTGTGTTTTGTGGTTTTTTCCTTACAGCCGAATGGGAGAAAGTCCTGAAAAACATTCTGGCATTTAAAAATAAGACCTGCAGGGATGCCCTCTCTCACCACTCCTATTCTACATAGTGTTGGAAGTTCTGGCCAGGGCAATTAGGCAGGAGAAGGAAATAAAGGGTATTCAATTAGGAAAAGAGGAACTCAAATTGTCCCTGTTTGCAGATGACATGATTGTATATCTAGAAAACCCCATTGTCTCAGCCCAAAATCTCCTTAAGCTGATAAGCAACTTCAGCAAAGTCTCGGGATACAAAATCAATGTATAAAAATCACAAGCATTCTTACACACCAATAACACACAAACAGAGAGCTAAATCATGAGTGAACTCCCATTCACAATTGCTTCAAAGAGAATAAAATACTTAGGAATCCAACTTACAAGGGACGTGAAGGACCTCTTCAAGGAGAACTACAAACCACTGCTGAATGAAATAAAAGAGGATACAAACAAATGGAAGAACATTCCATGCTCATGGGTAGGAAGAATCAATATCATGAAAATGTCCATACTGCCCAAGGTAATTTATAGATTCAATGCCATCCCCATCAAGCTACCAATGACTTTCTTCACAGAATTGGAAAAAACTACTTTAAAGTTCATATGGAACCAAAAAAGAGCCCGTGTCACCAAGTCAATCCTAAGCCAAAAGAACAAAGCTGGAGGCATCACACTACCTGACTTCAAACTATACTACAAGGCTACAGTAACCAAAACAGCATGGTACTGGTACCAAAACAGAGATATAGATCAACGGAACAGAACAGAGCCCTCAGAAATAACGCCGCATATCTACAACTATCTAATCTTTGACAAACCTGGCAAAAACAAGCAATGGGGAAAGGATTCCCTATTTAATAAATGGTGCTGGGAAAACTGGCTAGCCATATGTAGAAAGCTGAAACTGGATCCCTTCCTTACACCTTATACAAAAATTAATTCAAGATGGATTAAAGACTTAAATGTTAGACCTAAAACCATAAAAACCCTAGAAGGAAACCTAAGCATTACCATTCAGGACATAGGCATGGGCAAGGACTTCATGTCTAAAACACCAAAAGCAATGGCAACAAAAGCCAAAATTGACAAATGGGATCTAATTAAACTAAAGAACTTCTGCACAGCAAAAGAAACTACCATCAGAGTGAACAGCAACCTACAAAATGGGAGAAAATTTTTGCAACCTACTCATCTGACAAAGGGCTAATATCCAGAATCTACAATGAACTCAAACAAATTTACAAGAAATAAACAAACAACAAACAATCCCTTAAAAAAATGGGTGAAGGACATGAACAGACACTTCTCAAAAGAAGACATTTATGCAGCCAAAAAACACATGAAAAAATGCTCACCATCACTGGCCATCAGAGAAATGCAAATCAAAACCACAATGAGATACCATCTCACACCAGTTAGAATGGCAATCATTAAAAAGTCAGGAAACAACAGGTGCTGGAGAGGATGTGGAGAAATAGGAACACTTTGACACTGTTGGTGGGACTATAAACTAGTTCAACCATTGTGGAAGTCAGTGTGGTGATTCCTCAGGGATCTAGAACTAGAAATTCCATTTGACCCAGCCATCCCGTTACTGGGTATATACCCAAAGGACTATAAATCATGCTGCTATAAAGACACATGCACACATATGTTTATTGTGGCACTATTCACAATAGCAAAGACTTGGAACCAACCCAAATGTCCAACAATGATAAACTGGATTAAGAAAATGTGGCACATATACACCATGGAATACTATGCAGCCATAAAAAATGATGAGTTCATGTCCTTTGTAGGGACATGGATGAAATTGGAAATCATCATTCTCTGTAAACTATCGCAAGAACAAAAAGCCAAACACCACATATTCTCACTCATATGTGGGAATTGAACAATGAGAACACATGGACACAGGAAGGGGAACATCACACTCTGGGGACTGTTGTGGGGTGAGGGGAGGGATAGCATTAGGAGATATACCTAATGCTAAATGATGAGTTAATGGGTGCAGCACACCAGCATGGCACATGTATACATATGTAACTAACCTGCACATAGTGCACATGTACACTAAAACTTAAAGTATAATAATAATAAAATAAATAAATAAATAAATAAAAATAAGATCTGAAATGTGCATATTTTTCAAAAACTTAAGTTTTCAAATAAGATAATTCTCAAATCCAGGGCCATCAATGTTGTATCTTCCAACAGAAGATAGATAATTACTTAGGGTTTCTGGAAAATGCTGAGAAAAATCTAGGAGTTAAAACACTGTTTTCCGTCCCAAATCTTCTGAACTACATTCCAGAAATCACTGTGCTTCTACAGTTTCGGAATCAGCATACATATCCTCAATGCTCTGATTCATTTGTGGAAATATCAATTAGTCCTAAGATATTTCTTTTATTTTTGAAAATTCAACCTCAAAGGTATGAGAATAATTCCTGCATATGAACATGGCAAGGATTCTGGCTTAAAAGAAATCTTCAGATATGACTGACTTCTGGAAGCTGATTCAAAGCTTCAGGTGGACAAGCATGCATATTCAAGGGCTTCATTAAAGACCATCGCTTCGTTTTATCATCTGGTACTAACTCACAAAGAGGTAAATGACTTTCCCAACAGGCTTCTGGCTAGTTTCTCAGAGCTTCAGCTCTTTTCTCTTTGGGTCCAAGACTACCTGTGCTTCCACCTGGAGTTGTCATAGCAGAAGGACATGGGGTAGTGTGCCCAGAGTGCATTGAGCCACTTAAGCAATGGAGCTATTCCAGGATGGCAAGGTTACTTGTTGTTACATGATACAAAACTCTTTTAATAAGAAACTATAGGAAAACATATCATAGAGCAGAATTACTACCCTAATAAGATTCTCCAGGGTTTGACACCACTTACCTATGTATGAGGATGATGGAATGCCACTATTTGAGAACTTCTCCACTACCATATTCAACTCAGTATATATTACATAATGGACACTTTATTTGTGAGCCAACCTGGTTTGGGGTCTCCAGGGCATTCTAACTAAATGGTAAATTGGCTGTGACTGTTTTTCAAAATAGCCGGTCAAGACTTATTAGAGGGCTGTGAAACCAGTCTAGTAGGTCACAACCTGTGTGTGCATGTGTATGTGTATGTTTAAGGAAATAGAATTTAAAAATCATGATGCATTGCATGTATTGAAGATAATAATTGTTTTATAAAATATTTCAGCTGTATTTGTGTATTTCTTATTGGGGGTTTCAATCAAAAAATTATGAAAGGTTCTTTTCTATGAGACATCTTTACTCTGATCTTATATGTAGCAAAGTTGGAGAGGGACCCACTGGTAAGAAACAAGTCGTCCTTACAACAAACTAGATGCCTATACACTGATTTGACAAGGCTAGTTAGGAAGTCTTAAACAAAAATTTATTTTTCCACTACATATTACAATGAATCAAATTCCTAGACCAACCAAAACCTGAATCCATGCATATAGACAAGAACTGCAAGTTCAAATGAGATAATGAAAACAGTTAACATGTCAAGGTGATGGAACTGTGGGGGTGGGTTTCTTTTCTTTATCATTTGATATAAATAGAAATCAAGAGAAAAAAGTGCACTCTGTAAAATTGCCTACTTTGGGTAAGGGGTTTGAAGAAAGCAACATTGTACACAGACAATTTAGCAAGGCTTAGAATAGTTATTTTAGAGTTTAGAAGAAATGATAGAGATTATCTAGGTCATCCCTGTCATCCTGCTGATGAAGTTGAGTGACTCTTTTAAGATCATACAGCTCATGAAAGAGCAGGAAATAAAACCAGCTCCTGACTGACTCCAAATCTGTTGTTCTTTTCCCTGTACATTCCTGCCCTAGCTGGTAGCATGCTGATATAAAGAACCTTTGTCATAGATACCTAGGAGGAGGCAAGTAAAGGGACAATACACACAGAGCAGGGAAATAAAATCCTACCAAAGAAAACTTGAACCATTTGATGATTTTATTTAGACTGCCTCAGGTGAGAAACTGAGGCTCTTTGGTTTCTGAGTCCTGGAAAAAAAAATTTGTAACATTATCACACATGGAATCAGAGATCTTAGAGAGCATGTGGTCTGACTCTTCTTAGACCTAGGAAACCGAGTACCAAAGAGGGGAGACATACTTAATTAGGGTCACACTGCAACTTGGATGAAGAGAGAGGACTCAAGTCCCAGTAGCCTAATACTCAGATGATGGATTTTTTTCCATGGTATCATGTTCTCTCTTCTCCATACAGATGTATTAAAATAAAAAATAATGACAACAAAATGCCCCAAACCTACAATGGGCCAAAGAACAGCTCTAAATGTTGATAGGGTTTCCTCTTAAAAACCAATCAGCAACTATTGGGAAGGATAACTGACTTTATAAATGCCTGCTCCAAAGCAGTGAAAATGTTCTCAGGAGAATAAATAGCATCCATTTCTAAGGCTTAATTTACTCTTCAATCAATTCTCATCTACTGTGCTCCTGGGAAAACTGGATTACAAGGATATTTGGTGCAAAATCAGTTCATGAACTCTGGATAACTTTCTCCCTTAATATTTTACTTTTGAGTTCCTGGATGCTCATTTTCTACTGTCAGAAAAACTGGAGACTTCAGACATTGATTGGGCTTAGAACAGTTTTTCAGGATTATTATTCCTAGAAGACATAAGTGATCAATATTGATGGATAATGTTATTACTAGTTGTTTTAATAGGCAAAAAGGATAAAAACAAAAGAGTTGGCAAATTAGACTTCTCAGCTTCTCTTAGTAGATGACTTCATATACTGTGGTCACTCTTACGCCTTGATAAATCTATGCTCAGACTGGAGATCACGATAAGCTGGACTGCTTAATGGGCTTCATAGAACCCATCAAATAGAAACCCTGGCATGCAGAAACTTCATGATCAAGCTAATGGAGACATTATTGATGAAAATGCATGACTGCCTCCTGAACAGTAGGGCCAATGAATGCACAGTTATTAACTTCCAGAAAACTCTGAGACATAATTTTGCAGGAAGTTTTCCTAAAATTAAGTTTTTAGAGTTCCAGAGACCTGCATTCAAATCCCAGCTCTGCCATTTTTCTACGAATATAGCTTACAGACTCTGAATAAGTAAGCTCCCTCAATTGTAAAATGTGAGTGCTAGTGCCATCCTTCATTTTATTAAAATATTTTGAATACATATTATATATTCATGATACAAAATATATGTGGTACAAGAGTATCCAGTGAAACACATTATTCTTCCCTCCACTGATAGCCACAAAATGCTTCTCCCTGGTACAATGCCTGTTACCTAATTCATGAGTTCTCTTCTACAAATATTCCATGCATTTGTAAACACACACATTTACACCCATACATATTTTAAAATTACATCTGAGTACTTATTTTTAGGGTTGTCAATTAGGCAAGTAGATAAAGCTTGTAAAGCATCCAGTCCCTAATCATATTATTAGTGGGTTTTTCAAAGTACTTTAAAGAATCATTTACAATATACAATGTTTGCTAGTGCTCAAATTCTAGGAGCAGTAGCTGGAAGGAGGCCATTACCCACTGAGGAGAAAGAACTTCTGACATATCACTCATCTGACACACTGTAAGGCATCAGTGATGCCGGCCATCTGTTTCTTTTTCTTCCACTGCCAGAGTATCATAAATTATCTTCTGCAGCAATCAAGTTCTACCTCTTTCTGTAGCGAGTGTCTATGGTGGAAGAAATACATCAAGCTAAACAAAGTTGGAGACAGTCAACTGTCTAGGTCACCCTATTGATGGAAATAGTTGCAAAGGAAATTTAGGTGAATCTTGGAAGCCAAATTGGATTCCTTAAGAACTTTAAATGAAGCAGCACCAATGAATTCAACTTAAAAGAATCTCTTGAAACATGCAAAGACAAAAATATAGTCTTAAAACTATTACATATTAGAGTTGGAAGGTCTCTAAACATAGAAAGCATTATTGTTCCTTATTCTCACCTTTCCTATGTTCATGTCCCGTGATATGATTTTCCATTTTTCCCCCTAGAGGCAGAATCCACCTCTTTGATTCTAGTCTTAACCACATGGCATGCTTTGGTCAAAACAATGTAGGTGAAAGGGACAGTGATACAGTTTTGAGCTCAGACATTAATGGTTATTGAATGTTTCTGCCCATCCATTTGCACTTTCTGCCCTCACCATGAGCAGATTCCCCCTCGTGTTACCCAGTGGCCCAAGAAGGATGAAAATCACATTGAGCATCAGAACTGGATCCTACCTAGAACACAGACATGTCAAGGCTAGATCAGCTGAACCCCAGTCAATCTGCAAATTTATGAGTTAGGATGATGATAATTTAAGTCAGAAAATTTGATGTGGCTTGCTATATAGGATTATCATGGCTACAGCTGATTATAACTCTCATAGATCACTCCTAAAGGGGAAGGAATGTTTCTATGTTTCAGCTTAGCATAGTGATGAGTGCATAATAGGCACTTATATTTGTTGCACTGTATTGAACCTAATGCAACAGCTTATTTTCAGATGAAGATCCCTCTGGGTTTACAGAGGACGGACTTATTGTCTAAGGAGTATTACACAGTTAAGTAGCAGGAAATGCAGAATTGGATTTCCCTATCCCCCAAGCTAGGGGACAATGACCTTAAAAAGCAGGGCTTCTCAACCTTTTCACTATTGACATTTGGGGCCATCTCTAATCTCTACACACTAGATCCCAGATATGTAAAAACCAAAAATGTCTCCAGACATTGCCAGATATACCAAGTAGAGCAAAACTGTCCATAGTTGGGAACCAATAAACAACTACAACACTTTTGACTAGATAATTTTTTACTGCTAAAACATATGCTTAAAAGAATGCAGACTGGATAAAATATAAGGGTAACTGATATCTTATATAAGTTTTGTTACAAGTATTTAAGACACTGGAAATCATAGTTATGAGTTAACTAAAGACCAACGTGGGACCTAAATTAACCACCTTCATCAACTACAGAGTGGAGCACAAGGCAATTCTTTGTAGTTAAAACGATTTTAGAAATAGAATTTTAGATGCTCATTCTCATGGATCCATTCTGTCTTCCTGGTATTCTGGTCATTTTTACCATTTTCCTTATTACAGCTCAGAAAAAAAGTCTGCAGGGCCAGGCCAGGGAATAAGAAAATCCCTTTTCTTTGTTAAGATTTTCCTAATTCTTGATCAATACTTGAAAGCCCTCTTGGCTCATTCATCCCTCCCGGCTATCTGGCAGCACTGACTTCCACCCAGCATTGGGGCTGCACTTACCACGGCATACGATGGAACTCATTAGCTCATCATATACATTTCTTATCCTATTAGCCACTGATACCTTCTCTAACAGTGCTTCTTCTATCTACCCATTAGAATTTCGAGGACTATTTCCATAACACACAGATGCTTAGCCTCACCCCAGACCATTTAAATTTAACTTCCTGGAAATAAAGCTGAACACTAGTCATTTAAAAAAAATCCCCCTGTAATTTCATTGTGCAGGCAGGATTGACAACTGGTGTTTTAAAACATACGTCATATGAGGTCACATTTAGTTAATGAACCAACCACATCAAGAACACCACCAAAAGCTCTTACCATGACCCATAAGGGTCCTAGAAGATCTAGTCCCTGGCTATCCCTCTCTCATCTCTAACCACTCCCCCAACTCTCTCTGCTCAGCCACACTGGTCTCCCTGTTACCCATGACATGCTTCAAGTAGGACCTTTGTCTCAGGATCTCTGCTTTTTACATCTCTTGTCCTAGAATATTCTTTCCCAGATGTTCACGTGGTCCAAAACCTGCCCTCGCGCCCAGGTGATTCCTCAGATACCCTTTCCCCAAGATGCTTTCCCTGACCTCTCTACAGAAAAGAGCACCTTTTTCTCTGCAACCTCGCCAGCATCTGTTGTTTCTTGCCTTTTTAATAATCACCATTCTCACTGGCATGAGATGGTATCTCATTCTGGTTTCTATTCGCATTTCTCTGATGATCAGTGGGAAGGTGAATTAGTTCAACCACTATGGAACACAGTGTGGTGATTCCTCAAAGATCTAGAAGCGGAAATACCATTTGACCCAGCAATCCCATTACTGGGTATATACCCAAAGAAATATAAATCATTCTATTACAAAGATACATACATGCGTATGTTCATTGTGGCACTATTCACAATAGCAAATACATGGAATCAACAAAAATGCCCATCAATGATAGACTGGATAAAGAAAATGTGGTACATATACACCATAGAATACTATGCAGCCATAAAAAGGAATGAGATCATGTCTTGTGCAGGAACATGGATGGAGCTGGAAGCCATAATCCTCAGCAAACTAAGGCAGGAACAGACAACCAAATACTGCGTGTTCTCACTTGTAAGTGGGAGCTGAACGATGAGAACACATGGACACAGGGAGGGGAGCAACACATACTGGGGCCTGTCAGGGGTGGGGTTGGGGTAGGGAGAGCATTGGGAAAAATATCTAATGCAAGCTGGGCTTATTACCTAGGTGATGGGTTGATAGGTGCAGCAAACCACCAGGGCACACATTTACCTATGTAACAAACCTGCATATCCTACATATGTACCCCAGAACTTAAAATTAAAATTATTAAAAAAAAAGAGCACCTTTTAACTCTCTGCCCCCGAAGCTTTGCTGTGTTTCTTCAGGGCACTTATTAAAATATGACTTAGATACATGTGTATATTTGTTCATTTTCTCCCTCCTCATGAAGGCAGGGACTGAACATGTTTTGGTTCACTTCAATACACCCAGCATCTGTATCAGTGCCCAGAATCTAGAAAGAACTCATAAAACATTTGCTGAAAGATTTTAACAAGAACTTTAAAATATGTTTATGTTTATTCCAATTCAGGCACTGGATAAGGTGCTTTATAACATGATTACCTCATTTCTTCTTCAGGGGAAGTCTTGTTTTTCTTAATTAAGAAACTTGAGAATAAGAAAAGTTAAGAAAAACACACAAAGTCAAATACATAATAAGTTCCAACATCATAATTAGAACCCAGGATTTTTTTATTCCCACACTCGTTTTTCCCTCTAATGCAACAGCCCTTTGACTTAGGTTCTTTTCTTGGACAGAGTATAGAGGAGGAAAACTCAGGGCGTTGGGCAACTTGGGTTTGTAATGGCCACCATAAAGCTCTGACTGTGAGCAAAACAATGAATATTCTTTGACCCTAGTTTTCTTGCCTGTAAAATAATTGGTTTGAACAACATCATATTTAAGAACCCTGCAGAGCTTGAGAATTCTACTGTAGACAAGACTGGACTTGTTCTCTATGGCCATAGACTGCAGAACCACCAGGGAAAAGATCCACATTCAGGCCAATATGAAAATTCCATTTCTAACAAATGCAGCTTTCTGAAAGGTGGCCAGGCTTCCATGAGGGGTGGTCAGTCTCTATAGCTGTGAGGTTCAATCTTGTCTTCAGGGAATAGCCTGAAGAGCCTTCTTCCTTGCATTGGGGTTGAACTTGAAAACTTCTGAGTTCCCTACAGATTCTGTGATATTCTATTTTTCATAGACACTATGTTTGTTAAATAATTATGACTCTGGTTTGCCAGCCTGTCACAGCATAGAGAAATGACCTATCTCTATCTTATCCTGAAATATAGGCCTCAGCAAACAATATGGAGCGGTGGACCACAGGCATCCTGTGTTCTGCCATTGCAGGGAGGTAATTACCACAATGCTCCTTCATTCCACACTCTTCCTGGGCCAATCAGCATCCCTCACGGGGAGAAGGCAGCCAATCAACATTCAGATACTCCGAAGAGCAAACTGACAGCTTGGATCCCAGCAGTTGGTTTGATTATCCCCTTAGAGAGAGTGTGCAGTTGAAGTCTCTCATGGAAAATAAGTCAAGGTGGGAGAAGATTCCAAGTTGTTTATTTATAACTGAGAGCTTCATCTTCAAACAGCTTTGAGAGGAAGCCTGTCACTAAGGACTGAACTGAATTTTCCATTCCAAGACTTAATTCTCTTTAGGGCTTAACAGTCTTTCCTGCTGCTGCTATTTCCAGAAATAACCAAAATGCCTACAGAGTGATGTCAATGGCACCAGTGATCAGATAACAGCCTGCACTATGAAGTAACAGATGAAGCTTTTCTAAAACAAACTGCAGAAACCCTAAATACTTTTCTTTTGAATCAGCATGAAATGGACCTTTTATATATATATATATAACTTATGCTCTAATTTTGCCTTGAATTGTTATTCTTTGGGCTAGGGTTTATAACCTCTTCGAGTCTACTTGAAAGTGGTGACATTTAAATGATGATGTCTTCTGTTCTCCAGAAATGCTGCTAGACGCAAACTACAGCTTCAAAGAATTATTTCCCAAAGGCAAAATTGCTGCTGACACTATTTAAGAAATACTACTTAGGTTTGTCTCAGTGGGGTTAAGTAGACACAAAGGAAGGGAATGTTTACCCAGCTCCAAAGGAACAGAAGGAAAGAGTACATCAGCACAGTTTTGTCTGTGGAATTCAGAGCACACGTTGGGGCTTAGTATCAAAAATCTCATCCATGCATCAGTTCTTCAATCTGCCTTCTCTATTACTTTCCATAACTCTAATAAAGAGAGGAAATTTAGTCGCGTGTCACATGATGTCTTGCCACACTTATATCGCTATCATTTCCTTTTTGAACCATTAAGCAAGTATTTTGACTTTTCCTTCTCTGGATGTATTAGTTTTCCTGTGCTGCTGTAACAGACCACCATATACTTAGTGGCTTAAAACAATACAAATTTATACTCTCATAGTTCTGTAGATCAGAAGTTGGTATGACTCTCACCAGTCTAAAACCAACGTGCGGGCAGGGCTGTTTCATTTTAGAGGGTCTAGGGGAGAATCTGTTTCCTTGTTCATTTAGGTTATAGGCAGAATTCATTTCCTTTCAATGTAGGACTGGGGTCTCTATCTTCTTAATGACTGACAACTGAGGTCCATTCCCAGCTTGCAGAAGTTGCCTATGTGTCTTGGCTTGTTACCCCTTCTTGCACATGCAAAGCCAGCAATGGCTGGTTGATCTGTTGTAACCTGGATTATGAGAATAATACTAAAGTAGTACTTGCATTGGATTAGAGGACCCTCTAGGGAAAGAGGAGACTTTTAGACAGGGAGACTTTATTACCACTGGCAGTAAAAGGCCCTTAATTTACATGAGCTAGTCAAATAGTCCTTGTGGAAACTCCAGGATTTGCAGTACAGATGTGTCTCAGGTCAAGGTCAGATCTATCCTATTTCAGTCTAGGCAGAAGTGCAATAAAAATAGAATAAATATGGGAGTTTATAAAAAGCTACATTCAGCTAGATCTTTACAGACAACCTATTTTTATGCCATATGTATATTAGCATTATCAGGATAAATGCACTTTTAGATATAACATTATTCGTGAACACTAAAAGCTTTCATCAAAATATTTCCAATGACTTTGGAAATTTGTTGGTAAGGAGAAATATATGAACTATATTTGAACCTGAAGTTAACTTTATTTGCATTTCCATTTTCTTGTTTTAGTCAACAAAATGTTCCAGAGTTTCCAGCAAATGCCTTGTCATTATTGATTTTGAAATAGGAAATGAATGTTTAAAAACTATAATTCTGGAAGAATAGTATATGTATGTATGTGTGTGTGTGCATATATTATATATATATAAATATATATACACACACACATACACACACACAGGGAGAGGGAGAGATGGACAAACTATATATAGGCCATATAGTATATGTACATATATATTCTAGGTGCTGAGACTAATGCAAAGCTATCGATTCAGATTAGATTAAAACATAGGATATTAGTATGTATCTGTCCTTTAACTTTCAATTTTGTCCTAGTACATTGAAGTTAAACTTACCTTGCCTTGAAACAAACTAAAGGAAATAAAGATGAGTACCCTATGAGGCTTACATTGACCACCGAGAAAAGAGCAGAGTTCCCACTCCTTCACATGTTGAGGGCCCTAGACTCTTAGACTAAGATTCATAAATTGTTAAATAGACAGTGCCTTAGAAATCACATAGTTGGACCCATTTGTTTTCTATTGTAACACATAGCTCTTTTCCATTCCTATTTTGCTCACTTATTCTACACTAAGAAGGACAACTATCAATGATTAATGAACTTCAAAGACATTCATTAGGCTATATTTTCTAGGGTATAGAGCTTTGGCAGAAACAGTTTACAATCTTACAGTTCTATAGATCAGAAGTTAGTATGAATCTCACCAGGCTAAATCCAAAGTGCTGGCAGGGCTGTATTTTATTTTAGAGGGTCCAGGGGAGAATGTGTTTCCTTGCTCATAAGCTTTGGTGGGGGAAAGTCTTTTGGGGCACTTTCATTCATGAGGTTGGAGTAACAAACCAATTGAGTTTGCCCAGCCCTGCTCTCTTGTTCTCCTGTGGCAAGATTAGAAAGCTGTACTTCTGCTTTGGAGTTGTTTAGATCTGAGAAGACTTAGGGACTAGGAGAGTCTCAACATTGGGAAATATTCCGAGCTCTTGGTCTCCTTCTCTTGGGCTTGTTTTGTCTCATAGAAAGACGTGGTCTTCCTAGAAGAATGACCCCAGGAGGATTATTCCTTCACACTAGAGTGGTAGAATCACAGGATTGAGCAACAACGTGAACTTGGGGGATGGCTACCTGCTGGCTCCTTATACTTGCTTTGCTTCCAAGCTGGGCCAGCCTTTAGTGTATTTATTACTCAGGATACTCCAGAGAAGTAAAATAGTGGGAATGAATGCACCTCCTTGTGGGTCACACACTGTATCTCACTTTTAGGGGCCTGCTGGGACTTAAGTCTAGTTACAGGTCTGGAACCAAAGAAAGGCAGGTCCTGAGGAGAATCAGCATTGTCTTGCATGGCAGCTTCCTGAGGAGAGACAATTTTCTCAGGCAATGCGGGGTAAACCTCCTCAGGCAAGTTAGAAAGGCTATACAACTGGGATTAGGGCCACTTCTGCTGGGGGTGGGGAGGGATATTCTGCCTGGGGTGGAGAATCCCTTGTCATGCTGCCCTCATCACTCCATTTAAAATTATTTCAAAATTTTTCTGGATGATTTCTCAATAAATTCAACAGACCCTTTGAAAACATCCCTCCTATACTTAGTGGTACGGAATGCAACCGGCCAACACTCTTTCTTGATAATTTCTGTCTTTGACAGCACCGGTAAAGAATTTAGGAGCCTGATGTCCCCAGCTTGATCAGAGTCTTCCCACATGTACCCATTTCAGCTTATAAGAACCCATTATTTCCCATCAATGCCCTCACTTTAAACAGTTGACACCCTGTCAGGCTGTGAGTTAACTTATACTGTAATTAAGCCAGTTGCAGGATGAGGTTCTGCATTAGATTTTCAGCAATTTCAGCCCTGTGGATACAGGAGAAAATAGTGTCCTTCAGGACACACATAGAAGATCTTAGATCTTTTATGCAGCACTTAAACTGGACATTCAAATTCCTGAGCTCATCTTTATCTGTCACCACTTTGTCTAGTGACATTAGCAGTAATCAACCAGTGTCACTGTTTCATTTATTTTCCAAAAATGTTGAAAAGTATCATATAGGGTCATGTAGCTCCTTGCTTCTTTTAAATGATTGATTAGGAGTAAGAATATTTTACTTATCTCTGTAAAAGTTAAGGCCATGGGATATCAGTTCCTATTACTGGAAACAGAGTCATTGGCATCTTTAAATCTAATCAGATTAAAGAGCCAATTCCAAAAACACCAGAATCAATTCAGAAAAACTTATCTATAAAATTCTGTTTCTCTAGAATCATTTTTGGTACCAAAATCTTTTTTAGTCAGGGTTCTCCAGAGAAACAGAACTAGTACCAGATACATATCACCCTTCCTTTGACATTAAGCTTCATTTTACAAATGTAGAAACTGAGATTCAGACATACAAGTTCATTTATTGACAGTTACCTTGCTGGCTCAAGGCAGAGCTAGCAATAGGGCTCAGAGAGACATTATGTACTGCTCTTCTCATCACGCACTGTTGAATGAAGAAATCGTTGAATAGACTTCAATTACTTGGCATGTCTAGGAAATAGGTAATTCTGTTTAACTAAGGAATAGACAATTTAGTAAGTGGTATGACCCAGTCCTCTGATGCCAATGCTCAGTCTTGGAACCAAAACAACTTTTGAGAGTACCTGACCAGGTTGGGAGATCTCTCATCCCTGTGCTTTCAGAAACATAGCCAACCATGAATCTTCAGTCTAGAGAGGAGATCATCCACGCATCATCGTATCAGTGCACTTGAAAGACTCCTCACAAAGGCAGCTGCTGACAACTTTAGCTAAGCAGAATAAATCCAGGCAGGAAAATTAAAAAAACCTTTTCCCCAAACTTCATAAAACAGAAAAGAAAAAGCTCCAGCAATACAATAGAAATAATAGCTGTTTCCAAAATATTATTTTGATGCAAAACTAAGAGCTAGAAAAGGATCAGAAAAGTAAGAATTTGCCCATGTTTATGAAAGTAATAACTGAGAGAAAATGTGAACTTCTAAATAGCTCTGGAGCCTTCAGCTGGCTAACCAAGCTAAGAGTAAAATGAGGCTGTTATGAAAAATCATAAAACCGGCTGGAGCTGAATGCTCAGCAAATGGGTTAAAAATTTTGTTTGGCCAAAGCTGTCCCCCTGTCACCAAGGCTTTGGCTTTTATTTGCTAGAGGCCCCACAGTTAGTGATTTTACATTTATAAAGCAGAGAGATCACTGAATTTAGGCTCCAATAGACAAGAATTTAAAAACTGGTCTCTTCCAGCCACAGGGCCTTTGCACAGAAAATATATCTCTTCCTAAATGTGTGCATGTCTCCTACCCATCTTGGCCTAAACGCACGTGTAACTCCAGAGAGATGATGACAACTTCCTTATGAAAATAGCTTCCCTCTATCACACACCCCGCTTGTGATCTTTTGTTTTCTTCATAGCATCACATCAGTTATTCGTGGGTGTCTGGGATTGAATTTGTTGTTTATTGTATACAAGTCCCTTAACCTCTCTCGACCTCCCTTAGTTTTCTCACCAGAAATAATGTAACATTTCCTACTGGACAAAGTTCCTGCAAGGATTAGATGATCATGTGTGTGTTAAGCACTTATACCTGTTACGGGAATACAGTGAGAACTCAAAGGTCTTAGCTGTTTCTACTGCCATTATCTGAAATTCTTTCTTTTTTGTCTTTTTTTTTTTTTTTTTTTTTTTTTGAGATGGAGTCTCGCTCCATCACCCAGGCTGGAGTGCAGTGGCGTGATTTCAGTTCCCTGCAAGCTCCACCTTCTGGGTTCACGCCATTCTCCTGCCTCAGCCTCCTGAGTAGGTGGGACTGCAGGCGTCCACCACCACGCCTGGCTCATTTTTTGTATTTTTAGTAGAGACGGGGTTTCACTGTGTTAGCCAGGATGGTCTTGATCTCCTGAACTTGTGACCTGCCCGCCTCGGCCTCCCAAAGTGCTGGGATTACAGGCGTGAGCCACAGTGCCCAGCCCCTTGAAATTCTTTCTAAATTTACTTTATGATATTAATCTCCCCTGCCTACTCCCATACCAATCACAGTAGAAGTGGGACAGGACTCTTCTTCACAAATGTATCCCCTGCCCCTAGAGCAGTGTCTGGCACATCACAGGTACTCAAAGGATTTGCTGAACGAATCAATCACCAACCAAGGGTAAATCTCGAATTATTTGAGCCTCAGTTTTACCATCTGTAAAAGAGAGATAATGGCTCCCAACCCATAGGTTATGAAGAATCAAATCAGATTTATATCCCTGTTTCTCCAGCTGGAATACATGTGCCCCAGGGAATAATTTGGAATACCAAGAGTACGTAAAGTTAAATTAAACACATAGCATAGTTCATCAGAGGTTTGATTTTGCCAGAAGATTCAGGGGAAACAACAGTTTAGAATTTTTGTACTTCTAATAGGATACTTTTTAATTATTAATTTGTTATTTTGCTCTTTCTGTATTTTTTCCTCTGCTCCACTATAAGAGGACAGTTTAGCATTTTTATCCTTTTCCCTGAGGGGCATGTGTATTGCTGGGTGAAAGCAGCATTTTGCTTTTGTTCTCAAAAAAAAAAGGGAATGCTGAGTGTGATTATGTTAACTTTAAGGGATCAGAGGGGAAGAAGAAAGAGCTGAATGCCTAGGGAAAGAGGATAGATGTGAGGAGGGAAGAAAGGTTTCCCCCATGAAATGAAAGGGATTCTTTTTGATGAGGTGAAGACAGTTAAGGAATAGAGACTTACAAAGAATAACTGATACCAGAGAGACTCTCCAAGGTGGAAAATATAAGATTTTGGGACCTTTAGACAGCTCCAAGGGACATGGAGCCTCAATCATGATTGAGACTAAAATTCCCAACAGCCAGGCAAACTAGGCACTCAGAGGAGTTGAAAACTAGTTTAGAGAAATAAATGTGTCATTTCTTATGAAGTTGGAGAATAAAAAATCACTCTGGTATGTTGCCTTGCAAGGCTTAGTCAAATTCTTGCACAATTGGCAAAATACTGTTTTCCATGCCAGCTCACTTTTCTGTTTAATGATTTTAGCTTTTTAGGTTCAGAGGTTACATGTGCAAGTTTGTCACCTGAGTATATTGCAAGATTCTGAGGTTTGGAGTACAATTGATCTTGTCACCCCAGTACTGAACACAGTACCATACAGTTTTTCAGCCCTTACCCTTCCTCCTCCTTCCCTACTCCAGTATTTCCCAGTTTCTATTGTTTCCATCTTTATGTCCATGAGTACACAATGTTTAGCTCTCACTTCTAAGTGAGAACATGCAGTATTTGGTTTTCTGTTCTCATGTTAATTTGCTTAGAATAATGGCCTCCAGCTGTATCCACGTTGCTTCAAAGGACATATTGTTCTGTTTTATGGCTGTGTAATATACCATGTGTACAGGTAGCACATTTTCTTTGTCCAGTCCACCATTGATGGGCATCTAGGTTGATGCCCATGTCTTTACTACTCTGAATATTGCTGTGATGAACATGCAAATGCATGAGTGTTTTTGGTAAAGCAACTTATTTTATTCTGGATATATACTCAGTAATGGGATTGCTGGGTCAAAGAGTAGTTCTAAGTTCTTTGAGAAATCTGCAAACTGCTTTCTACGTGGCTGAACACTACCACCAACAGTGTATATGCATTCCCTTTTCTCCTCAGGCTCACCAGTATCTGCTGTTTGACTTTTTAATGATAGCTATTCTGACTGATGTGAGATGGTATCTCATTGTAGTTTTGATTTGCATTTCCTTGATGATTAGTGATGTGGGGCATTTTTCCATGTTTATTGGCAGATTGTATGTCTTGAGAAGTGTCTATTCATGTATTTTATTTATTTTTAAAGGGGCTATTTGTTTTGTGCTTGTTCAGTTGTTATGTTCCTTATAGATTCTGGATATTGGTTCCTTGTTGGATGCATGGTTTGCGAGTATCTTCTCCCATCCTGTAGGTTTTCTCCTTATTGTGTTGATAGTTTCTTCTGATGTGCAGAAGCTCTTGAGTTCAATTAGGTCCTACTTGTCAATTTTTGCTTTTGTTGCAATTGCTTCTGAGGCGAGCCCACTTTTTGTTGATCTTGTGAATGTGCGTATGAGGAAGAACATGTACAAACCCAAAGAACCAGAAAGTTAATGTGCAGTGACTGATTAGAAAATACACTTTAGAGTTCAAGGCAGCCAGTGGCCTTAGCCCCAACAGCATATCATAATGAACAAGACAAGCCGATTCCTTGAAGACAGATTAAGCTGATATCAATGGCAGTGACAGACTACAGGTATTCCCCCAGAGTGGCCACTTTTGATTTCTGGATACCCACAGAGTAGTTTGACATGTATTCTCACTGCATGAGCCAGACTCTTTACGTAAATTTATAAAAAGTTTGTAGCATTCCTGGCAAAATAAGGCCTCTATCCTTTACCATCTTTCTTCATTGAACAATTCCTTTGAGTCAACAGAGGTTGATGACAATAGAGACCCCCTTCAATCTACCTCTTCAAATTACACATAGAATGGTTACCAGAACCTGAAGATATTGTGCTTGACCACTTATGGACAGCTTTTGGGGGCATCTCTCATCAGTAATTGCTATGATTTGAATGTGTGCCCTCCCCCCACAAAATTCTGGTGTTGCCAATGTGATAGTTTTAAGAGGTGGGGCCATCTCTTGATAGTGAGGTCATGAGGGCTTCTTTAATGGGATTAAGGTCCTTATAACAGAGGTCTCTTGGCTGGGTGCAGTGGCTCATGTCTGTAATTCCAGCACTTTGGGAGGCCGAGGTGGGTGGATCACGAGGTCAGGTGTTCAAGACCAGCCTGATCAACATGATGAAACCCCATCTCTACTAAAAATACAAAAATTAGCCAGGCATGGTGGTGCATACCAGTGATCCCAGCTACTCAGGAGGCTGAGGCAGGAGAATCGCTTGAACCTGGGAGGCGGAGGTTACAGTGAGCTGAGATCACACCACTGCACTCCAGCCTGGGTGACAGAGTGAGACTCCGTCTCAAAAAAAAAAACAAAAACAAAAGTCTCTTGCGGTGTTCTGTCTCTTGCCCATCCATCCCTGCCATGTAAGGACATCGTGATCCTCCCCTCTAGAGGACGTAGTCCTCACTAGGCAACTGAACTTGATCTTGGACTTCTCAACCAAGAACTGTGAGAAAATAAATTGTTGTTCTTTATAAATTACCCAATCTCATATTCTGTTATAGGAGCATAGAGAAAGATAGCAACAAGATTTTAAGACTGGAACTTGCCAGTGAAGTTTATGAGACACACACCTCATTTTATTCCACTTCTTTTTATTGCACTTTACAGATATTGTGGTTTTTTTTTTTTTTTTTTTTTAACAAGTTGAAGGTCTGTGGCAGCTTTGCAGTAAGCAAGCCTATCAGTGCCAGTTTTCCAACAGCATGTGCTCACTTCATGGCTCTGTGTCACATTTTGGTAATTCTTGCAATATTTCAAATGTTTTCATTATTATATATGTTATGATGATCTGTGATCAATATTCTTTGAAGTTACTATTGTAATTGTTTTGGGATGCCATGAATCACACTCACATAAGACAACAAACTTAACAGATAAATGTGTATGTCCTCACTCATTGTTCCACTGTCCAGCTGCTCCCCCATCTCTCTCCCTCCCCACAGGTTTCCCTACTCCCCCAGACCCACAAAATTAAAATTGGGCCAATTAAAAACCTTACAATGCCCTCTATGTGTTCAAGTGAAAGAAAGAGTCACATGTCTCACTTTAACTCAAAAGCTAGGAAAGAATAAGATCAAACCAGTTACAACATTCCCTTATGCCAAAGCTTATTCCACAGCAAGTCTCCAACTGTCTTCAAAACTATGAAGGCTGAGAGAGGTAAGGAAACTTCAGAAGAAAAACTGGAAGCTGGCAGAAGTTGGTTCATGAGGTTTAAGGAAATAAGCTGTTTCCATAACATAAAAGTGCAAGGTAAAGCAGCAAGTGCTGATGGAAAAACTGCAGCCAATTATCCAGAAGATCTAGCTAAGATAATTGACAAAAGTAGCTATACTAAACAACAGATTTTCAATGTAGATGAAACAGCTGTATATTGGCAGAAGACGCCATCTGAGACTTACATGGCTAGAAAGGAGAATTCAATGCCTAGCTTCAAAGAACAGGATGACCCTCTGGTTAGGGGTTAATGCAGCTGGTAACTTCAAGTTGAGGCCAATGCTCCTTAGCCATTCCAAAAATCCTAGGGCTAATTTGCTAAATCTACTCTGCCCATGCTCTATAAATGCAAAAACAAAGTCTAGATGACAGACATCTGTTTATGGCAGGGTTTACTTAATATTTTAAGCCCACTGTTGAGATTTATTGCTCAGAAAAAAAAAGATTTCTTTCAAAATATTACTGCTCATTGACAATGTACCTGGTCACGCTAGAGCTCTGATGGAGATGTACTAGGTGATGAATGTTGTTTTCATGCCTTCTAACACAACATCCATTCAGCAATCTATGGATAAAGGAGTCATTTCAATTTTAAAGTCTTGATATTTAAGACATACATTTCATAAGGCAATAGCTGCCATACATAGTGATTCCCCTGATGGATCTCTGCAAAGTAAACTGAAAACCTTCTGGAAAGGATTCGCCACTCCAGATGCCATTAACAACATTTGTGATTCATGAGAGGAGGTCAAAATATCCACATTAACAAAAGTTTGAAAGAAATAGATTCTAATCCTCATAGATGACTTCAAGGGGATTGAGACTTCAGTGGAGGAAGTAATTGCAGATGTGGTGGAAATAAAAAGAACTAAAATTGGAAGCAGAGACTGAAGATGTGACTAAATTGCTATAATGTCAGAATAAAACTGAATGAAGAGTGGCTTCTTATGAATGATCAAAGAAAGTGGTTTCTTGAGGTGGAAGCTACTCCTGCTGAAGATGCTGTGAATGTTGTTGAAATGACAACAAACTAGAACATTACACAAGTTTAGTTAATAGTGGCAAGATTTGAGAGGATTGACTCCAATTTTGATAAAACTTCTACCATGGGTTAAAAGCTATCCAGCACCATCACGTGCTACCGATAACTCCTTTGTGAAAAGAGCCCACTGGTGCAGTAAACTTCAGTGTTGTCTTATTTTAAGAAATTGCCACACCCACCCCAACCTCCAGCAACCTCCACCCTGATCAGTCAGCAGCCATCAACATGGAGGCAAGACCCTTCACCAGTCAAAAGATTATGACTTGCTAAGGGCTCAGAAGATTTTTTAGCAATAAGGTATTTTTAATTAAGATATGTACATTGTTACTTTAGACATAATGCTACTGCACACTTAATAGGCTACAGTATAGTATAAACATAACTTTTATATATGCTGGGAAACCGAAATTCACATGACTCATTTTATGGTAATATTGACTTTATTGTACTAGTCTAGAACCAACCCTGTGATATCTCCGAGGTATGACGATACAATAACAAATATTTTTTTCAACTGTTCCCACATAATTACATAATTGGGGCTTTTGAAAGACTTGATCTACGACATGCAAGATAAATTGTCTGGACATCGATTATGTTGGGTAATATTTAATTTGCTTTAATTTGGCTCAATTTCCCCAAATGGGTAGATTCACTAGAACATTTTTCCCATTAACCTGGGAGAAGTATAAAACCACATTTTTACTAATGGAACACTTAAAATGCTATTTCGATATGCAGATTAAGTACATAGTAAAGGATCATAGACTAGTTCTCAAAATGTGGTCGTTGGGTCAGCAGCAGCATCACCTGGGAGCTTGTTAGAAGGGTAAATTCTCAACCCCAACCCCCAACCCCCAGATGTACTGATTCAGGAACACTGGTGGTAGGTTCAGAAATCAGTGTCTTAACAAGCCCTCCAGGTGATTTAGGCACCCAGGGAAGTTTGAGAACCACTGCTTGAGAGTTCTGCAACCGTGCTGTACATGAGTGACACCTGGGGAACTTTTCAACCTCTCCAGGCAGCTCTCCATACCAATTAAACAAGAACCCCTGGGGTTGAGAATCAGGTATCAGTTATTTTTTTCCAAACTCCCTAAGTGATTGCCAAATTCAACCAAGTTTGAGAACCACCGCTTTAGGATGTCACCCTGTGGGAGAGGGGGTCCAGACCCATGGCTTTTGTTCTTGCTGGCAATCTGTTTAAAGTTGATGCCCAAGTTGAGAGGCAGAGGTGAGGCTCTCCCCATCTCAGGACCCTCCTAGCTCTTGGGAGGAAGAGTTTCTCCCCTCCAGTAGTCCCATCACCCTCCTCTTTTTATGTCCTTCATGGCATTTATCCTTATCAATTTCCTAATGCCTAACATCTATCTGCCCAGGTAGAATTATAACCCTGAGGGTATGCACCCTGTCTTTCTTGCACACAGTTGCCTCACCAGTTACTAGTTTGGTGCCTGGGACACTGTAAACACTGAACTATTTGTCAGTTGAATGAATACATTTTGCCATAATCCACATCAGGACAGGGTAATTGAGGTCCTTCCTTAGCCACTATGTTTCCATGACTTGGAGGCATGAAATTATACAAGTAGAAGTGTCAAAAGCAATAAACCCCAGGACATAAAAAAAGGAATGCACCAAATCCACCTTTTGAGCAGTAGCGTTGTAAACAAAGACAAAATTCTTAATTTTCACTTTATTTGAATAAACAAGTAGATTAGTCCCCTAGAACTTTGTTGTAGCCTAACCTCATTGTATTTACAAGCCTCTCCTTTTTAAAATATCCAAATCCCTCCCCACTTTAAAATTTCACTTGAGACAAGATAATCTTTGAGAGTAATTTCAAGTGACCTTGGCCTACTTTGATTGCAATTCACAAAATTCAGCTAAAGTTTCCTTCTGGCGTGGTTATAGTGATCCATCTTTAGCATAAGTGAATGGAACAACCACTGGGTTATATATCAGAAGCAGGTGGGAAGTATCTCATATTTATTACCTGCCATCTTTTTCCTCAAAAGTTCATTTTTCATTAAATCACTTAAACCCATAGGAGTACCTTAATAAATTCACTTATGCATTGCATTCCTGAGGATTATAGCGTGCGACTGGTCAGTAACTGTGTGATTCAGTCTTAAAACTGATAAAAACATCTACAGTAATGAATATATAAAAGTGTTAACATACATTTTACTTAGTTGTGCTTTTATTGTCATTTTGCTCTGCATTACAGCAGCATAAGAATCGTTTACACAAAGTATTTCCTGTAAGAGTTCCATTTTACACTCTACCCCCAAAACAAACCTCAAATTAACTGAATCACATGCTTAACATCTCACAAGAAATATTATATAGAAAATGGACCATACAGATATGATTCATTGTAAGAGAATGAAGAATCACTGAAATGTTGAAAAAGGTTTTGTTAATACCCCCTCCCACCTGGGGACCCCTTCTCTCCCACATAGAAAGACTGCCTTTTTCCCCTTTTCAGCCCACATGACTTCTTCCCTTAAAAACCAAGGTTATTTTAACAGCTTGATTGAAGTGTAATCGACATACACTAGACTGCACAGAGGCAATGTGTATCATTTGATGTATTTTAAAATATGTATTCACCCATGAAGTCATCACGGTGATCAGGAAAGTGAACATATTCATCACCCTCAGGGGGAAGTGAGTGAGAACCTACAAAAAGGGATACAGGGTTGTCTAATCTCTTTTATTTCCACCCTGGGACAGCAAAACTGAGAGGCATGATTCTCTCCTCTACCAGCAGTTTCTAAAAATCCAAGCACACTTTAAAGAAAGCAGCATTTTTAACAAGAAAATTTGCAGACATATGTTTTCCTCCCTCTTAACAGCAGTCGGCTGACACCAGTTAGGGCAGGGCTACTGTTACTTGCTGCCTAAGATGGTCACACAGTTTCATTTGTTAACCCAGGAGAGGAAAAACATCAGGAAGGTGGTATCCCACCCACAGGTTTTTCATGTTTTCTCTAAAACCTGGTAACACAAAAACTACACTGCTCTGATATATTCATATCTACAAGTTACTAATAAAATGCCTGAAAATAGAATTTAGCACTACAAAAATAGTAATATTTTATAACAATGTATTCTATGCACACAAATCAACATAAGAAAAACTTATTACTATAACATATTACAGTCATGGGTTGATTAGAGTTGGGGATACGTTCTGAGAAATGTGTCCTTAGGCGATTTCATCATTGTGAGAACATCATAGAGAGTATTTACAGAAACCTAGATGGTATGGCCTATTACATACCTAGGCTATGGTATGGCCTATTTCATACCTAGGCTATGGTATAGCCTATGGTTCCTGGGCTACAAACCTGTACAACATGTTACTATACTGAATACTACCAGCAATCGTAACACAATGGTAAGTATTTGTGCATTTAGACATAGGAAATGTACAGTAAAAATACTGCATAAGAGATAAAATATGGTACACCTGTACCATGAATGGAGTTTACATGACTGGAAATTGTTCCGGGTATAAGGGAATGGTGAGTAAATGTGAAAGCCTAGTACATTACTGTGATTACTGTTGACTTCCTAAACACTGTACACTTAGGCTACACTAAATTTATTTTTAAATCCTCTCAATAACAACTTTAGCCGACTGTAATATTTTTACTTTATAACAAAGCTTATAAATTTATAATATTTTAACTTTTTAACTTTTTGACTCTTGTGTAAAACAGCTTAAAACATACATTGCATAGCTGTACAAAACTATTTTCTTTCTTTATAACCTTATTCTACAAGCTATTTTTCCAGTTTTAACTTTTTAAACTTTGTTAAAAACAAACATACATTAGCCTAGGCCTACACAGGGTCAGAATAATCAATATCCCTGTCTTCCACCTCCACATCTTGTCCCACTGGAAGTTCTTCACAAGCAATAACATGCGTGGAGCTGTCATCTCCTAAGATAACAATGCCTTCATCTGAAATACCTCCGAAGGACCGGCCTGAGGCTGTTTTACAGTTATTATTTTTTACGTAAGGAGAAGGAGTACACACTAAAATAACAGTAAAAAGTATGGTAAATACATAAACCAGTAACATGGTCATTTATTATTATCAAGTACCATGTGCTATACATAATTGTGTGGGCTGGGCTTTTATATGACTGGCATCACAAGTTTGTTTACACCAGCATCACCACTAACACAAATACATAACGCATTGCACTATGATGTTATGAAAGCTAAGAGATCACTAGGTAATAGGAATTTTTCAGCTCCATTGTAATCTATAGAACCACCATCATACATGCATATATATGCAGTCCATTGTTGACCAAAACATAATTATTCAGCACATGACTGTATATCAATGTTAAATTTCTAGAAGCCTTAAGTACTTATGTAAAATATTACTGAAAGAGTTGTGACACTGTAATATCTATTCTTAATAAAGCATTGTAAACTAGAAATAAAAAGATACATATTAGATAGAACATTTCAAACCAAGAGTCACACAGAGAAAATATAGCAAAGCCACACTCATGGTACTAATTTTACCAATGTTTTGATCCTATTTTGGGGATCAAAAATAAGACCAAGACATACATGACCTCTGCTATCTACCTTATGTCCCAAGTTCTAACTAATATAATAAGATACAAAATAAAAAGTGAATCCATATAGAGAAAAAAAATCAAGCAGAGATGATACTATTTTAATATTTGAAAAGCAAAACATCACTGACAAACTGCTAGAAGCAGCCCTTGCCCACAGTTGGTGGAAATGTAAGTTGGCAGATCCATTAAGGAAAACAATATAGAGTTTTCTCCAAAAATTAAAAACAAAACCTCCATACAATCTGGCAATATATAAAAACATATAAAAGAAGTTTTGGATAAATTGAGGCTTACAGATATATTGTGATATCAATCAAAATCCATCTTCAGGAAATAGAACCAACATCCTAGATACGTATGTATGTATGTGTATGTTTAGCATGTATAAAGTCCTTTTGAAACTGCACTTGTTACGATTCTAAAATTCACTTGGGAAAGAGGAAAAAGCCCCAACAAGTGAGGCTATTAAGTAATACTAAGAAAATGAATTTGGATAGGAGAGGGGCAATGGACTAAGGAATAAAACAGGGCTATGCTCTCCCCTGGTGTGTCTCTGGCATCTAGTACTATACCTAACATAGAGCAGGCACCAAATTTGTATCAAATGAATAAATGCAGCTTTAAAAATACTCATCACCAAGACTCTAACAGATAAATGCAGAAAGGCTATGAACAGATATCCTTTCAAGAGAAAATGCAAATAGAAGAATGACATAATGAAATGTTTAACCAATATTATTTATATCAAAACAATAGCAGAGAAGTATGATTTAATTCTATAACTCAAACTGAGTAAACAGGGAAAATAGGTATATTACTAGCAGCATTTTTTTATTAGATCAATTATTTAGAAATGTGATTTTATATCCTTAAAAATGTCACTCCCTTGGATCCAGTAATTCAATGCTGGAGAATTTATCTGAATAACTAAAAAGAAAAAAAAATGCCCAAATAAAAAAGATGTTCATTGCAACAGTATTGTATAATCAAAATAATGAGTAATTTAAGTAAAAGACAAAGAGTTTACATAATTACATGATAGAATGTAATAATTAGAAATGATGCAGAGACTGAAGTGTCATAAAAATGATGTCATATTAAAATTTTACAAACAGAATAGATACATGAGACCGCCATGAGAGCAAATGGTATAGATACCAATAAAGACTGGGAAACACCATAGAGAAAAATAGAAAATACGGCGCCCAACATGGTGACGAGTTATTCTTCCTCTTAAGTTCTTTTAAGATTGATTCAATATTACCTGAATAAAAACAATCTGTAAAACCAGGGACATAAACACTAGCCAGCCACTTTCATAAGGAAGCCACTCCACTCTGCTCATACCTTTGCATCTCCTTCTTTCTGCTATCATCTATTTTCAAATGACAAGAACCCTGGTCAACATCTCTAAATCACTTCCAGGTGTTTGCTCTTCACCCTTCCACCTGAATGGCACCTTCTCTGAAAGCAGAGGTCATTTTTCCGGTCTAGCTGATCTTTCCCCTCAGACCCCTCCTCAGCTCCAGAGAGTAGCCAGCACCTGCTAGGTACACCCAGCACTGTTGCTAGAACCATACACATTCCTGAGGCCAGAGTCTCAGGCACCTGTCTCTAAACACAGCATTTGGGATTGGATTCTGGCTTTTCAGACTGGAGGCCATGCCACACCTGCAAAACTCAAGGTCCTTCCCCACAAAGGTTATCCTCTGAGTTTGTAACCAGCACAACACACCCTTATTAAAAGATGATAAAAAGAGGGAGGAGAGAAGATTCCATATCCGGTGTTCTAAGGCCTCAGGGACAGCAGATGTGCTTACCTATTTAATTTCAGACAAGAATGCAAAGCATCATATCTATAGTTTGCATGTGAACACCTTTATAGTTTAATTTTTAAAAGGCCTGTGAGAAGATGTTAGAGATGTGAAAGCACCTTGAAAATGAAAAGATTGGGAAGGAATAAAAGCAGGCTTCAGTCATACATCGCCAAGGGCTTTATTTGTAAGAAAATTATCAAAAGTGTCCTACCTGTCTGGGTTCCGATGTCCACCTCAACTCTGCGGCATGGAGAAGCCAGCTGGGTTTGACTTTTCCACAGGACCTGCTGCATAGGCTTAGCCACAAGGAAGCACAAAGCCTCAGAAGTGCTCTGCCTGGCAGTGCTGACCACACACAGGCCCTCATTCTTGTGCCCAAGTGGGCCACTCCCACCCCTGGGAACAGGCTTTGCCAACAAGGGAGGCCCTCTCAGCAGAACGTAGCTGAGTGGAGCCTGCTCATTCAGGCCTGCTTCTGATGGCCACACGAAAGTTCATCCTGCTTGCTCTCCCTTCCTTTCCTCTCTTATCTCACCATCCAGCCACATCATGAGAGACAGTGCCGCTTCTCTCACATACTCTGATTCCTTGCTACTGAAACTGTGGTCTGTGGACCAGCAGCACCTGCACCACTTGGAAACTTGTAGGAAAGGCAGAGTCTCAGGCACCATCCCCCCTGCAGAGTCCGAATCTGTCCTGTGCGCAGATTTCTGGGTGATCATTATGCACATTCGCAGCCAAGAAGACTGCTGTGATTCGCATTTGGCTCACACTTGCCCCATACCCTTTTCGGAGTGCATTTTCTCCATCTCCAGGCCTTGTTTGGAACTTGGCTTTCCTCTTGATGATGCTACTTCATAACTCCTCTCAAGTAAAGTCTGCTCACTGGCACCTGCCTTTGGATTTCAGGGACAAGCGACTACCGTGTGACGTTTTAGTAAAACATACTAAAGCAGCAGCTCTGTGCCTGTTAGGCACGTGCACTTCCATTACCTTATTAAAGCCTCATCACCGCTAGCGAGGGAGATGCTGTTATTACTTCCAGGTTGTGGAGGAAATCAAGCTTTATCAAAGTGGGGTCTCCTAAGTGCCATCACCTAACTAAGTGTCACAGCTGGGATTTGAACTTTGTACTGAAAGTGCAGAGGCTTCAAAGTGCTGTCTCCCCAGTCATTCCAGCTTTGAGTTCATCAGCTCTCCTGCAACACCCTCATTGTCTTTTGTATTGGTTTCTATTGCTGCAATAATAGATTAACCACAATTTAGCAACTCATGACAGCACGCATGTATTACCTCACAGCTCTGTAGCCCAGACGTCCCGGGTAGTGGTGGGATGGGGGTGTCAGATTTGTTTATCTGCTTTGGGCCTGACAAGCCCAAAATTAAAAAGTCTCAGCCTGGAGGAGATTCTGCTTCCAGGCTCATTTAGGTCATTGGCAGAATTTATTCAATGTGGCTATAGAACTGAAGTCCTTATTTTCTGGCTGGCTGATGGCCTGGGGTCATTCTCAGCTTCCAGAGGCCTCCACATTCCCTGGCTTGTGGCCTCCTTCATCTTTACAGTCAGGAAAGTGGGTCAAATCCTTCTCTCCCACTTTGAATCTCTCTAATTCTCCCCATCTGACTCATCTTTCCTGTTTCCAGCTGCAGAAAGTTCTCTGCTTTTAAGGACTTTGATATGACTAAATTGAACCCACCTGGATAATCCAGGCTAAACTTATTTTAAGCCCCTGAACCTTCATTCGATCTGCAAGGTTCCTTTTGCCATGTTCTGTAACATATTCCCAGGTTCTGGGTTTCAGGCCATGGACATCTCTGGGCAGCCTTTCTGCCTTCCATCCATTGAAGCCCACACCACTTAATTATATCACCTTCTTTCTTTTCTTTTCATATCATTAATATTTTCTAGACTCCTTAAAGCCACCTAACATTGTAGTATCCGGCTCCCTGATTTTCTCCTCCTCTTTTCAGGCATTTCCCTGAGACACATGAGTGATCACTCTGGTGACCTTCTTTCTCACCGTCAAGCATTTTCACCTCCAATCCACTTTTTATGGTCACCTTTTGCTGTGCTGTTGCCAACAGGGAACCAGTAGTGAGAACTAGAAAGTTGTCCTGCATATGGGACTGAATTTTTATTGCAAGATGACTGGCTTTTATTTGATAGTTCATGTACGCAAAGTAGATCAAAATTAAATTTGAAAGGCATGAACAATACCTGGTGATAGAGGATATGATTATACAGCATCCGTCAAAACATGCCAGTAAACTGATTTTTGAAAAATCAAGAGTAAACAATTTCATAGCCTCAAATGTCAGACTTCAATAAAAAGAAATATGATTTTGGAATGAAACCTTTTAACAGTCCTGTGGAATGACAAGAATTGATTTTGGCATCTGGATTTCAATTCCCTTGCTGCTTTTAAAAACATATTAAAAAGGAGATTAGTACCAAATTTGGTTACATCACTATGATTTTAGAGAGAGCTAGTATGATTTACAAGCTATATAAAGCCCATTTTCTCCATTAAGGATGGGAGAATGGGCCATCTTCTCAATGAAGTCACTTCTGATCTCAATTGCCGAGGTACCATGGGGATACTGCTGTTCATAAAGAAGACTTAAGATGATGCTCAGTTTTTCTCGGTGGGTTGTTGCTTCACTGAATCAATTTATCCACTGCAGATGTCAGTGGCAGCCCGGCAAGCACCCACCCTGTTACTTCTGGACTGCCACAAAACTGCAAACCACGGTCCTTCATATTTTACAAGAGGAGAAATAACATCTTTTAAAATGAGGTTTTTATACATGACTTGTAAAAATAAAATAATGACGACTTGAGAAAAGATTGAAAAACATATTGGGCTTGATTTTGTTACCCTGAATCCCACCACACAACCCCAAAAATAATTCATAAACTTTAAGGACACAAAGTGGGGTTCTTGTTAAAAATTCACTAGCGTGGAGATTCTTCTCAGTCAGTAGTTTTGCTGTCACGCTCAGAAATCGGAAGGTTTAATGGTCACCTCATCTGATTCTGATAATGAGGGTCATAAATAGACCATGTTTTGGGTAATGCTGTCCATGTGCCCCCTCTCCCAGCTGCTTTACTGAATTATGGGGGAGGTTGAAAGAGGAAGGGGAGAGAGAGAGAAAGAGAGAGAGAGAGAGAGAGAAAGGGATGGAAGAGAAAGAACTGCAATTTTAACCTTCCAGAAAACTTTTGTTCTGCTTCTTCCTCACTATTCACTCCCATTTCCCAGCATGAATAATAGTACCTCAAACTAAAAGTCAAATTTTGTATTTTATTAAGAATTCAGAGGGGGGAGGAGCCAAGATGGCCGAATAGGAACAGCTCTGGTCTACAGCTCCCAGCGTGAGCGACGCAGAAGATGGGTGATTTCTGCATTTCCATCTGAGGTACCATGTTCATCTCACTAGGCAGTGCCAGACAGTGGGCGCAGGTCAGTGGGTGAGAGCACCATGCGCCAGCCAAAGCAGGGGCGAGGCACTACCTCACTCAGGAAGCGCAAGGGGTCAGGGAGTTCCCTTTCCAGGGGTGACAGACGGCACCTGGAAAATCGGGCCACTACCACCCGAATACTGTGCTTTTCCGACGGGCTTAGGAAATGCTGCACCAGGACATTATAGCCCGCACCTGGCTCAGAGGGTCCTACGCCCACGGAGTCTCGCTGATTGCTAGCACAGCAGTCTGAGATCAAACAGCAAGGCAGCAGTGAGGCTGGGGGAGGGGCGCCCGCCATTGCCCAGGCTTGCTTAGGTAAACAAAGCAGCCAGAAAGCTTGAACTGGGTGAAGCCCACCACAGCTCAAGAAGGCCTGCCTGCCTCTGTAGGCTCCACCTCTGGGGGCAGGGCACAGACAAACAAAAAGACAGCAGTAACCTCTGCAGACTTAAATGTCCCTGTCTGACAGCTTTGAGGAGAGCAGTGGTTCTCCCAGCACACAGCTGGAGATCTGAGAACGGGCAGACTGCCTCCTCAAGTGGGTCCCTGACCCCTGACCCCCAAGCAGCCTAACTGCGAGGCACCCCCCAGCAGGGGCAGACTGACACCTCACACGGCCGGCCAGGTACTCCAACAGACCTGCAGCTGAGGGTCCTGTCTGTTAGAAGGAAAACTAACAGAAAGGACATCCACACCAAAAACCCATCTGTACATCACCATCATCAAAGACCAAAAGTAGATAAAACCACAAAGATGGGGAAAAAACAGAGCAGAAAAACTGGAAACTCTAAAAAGCAGAGTGCCTCTCCTCCTCCAAAGGAACGCAGTTCCTCACCAGCAACGGAACAAAGCTGGACGGAGAATGACTTTGACGAGCTGAGAGAAGAAGGCTTCAGATGATCAAATTACTCTGAGCTAGGGGAGGATATTCAAGACAAAGGCAAAGAAGTTGAAAACTTTGAAAAAAATTTAGAAGAATGTATAACTAGAATAACCAATACAGAGAAATGCTTAAAGGAGCTGATGGAGCTGAAAACCAAGGCTCGAGAACTACGTGAAGAATGCAGAAGCCTCAGGAGCCAATGCGATCAAATGGAAGAAAGGGTATCAGCCCTGGAAGATGAAATGAATGAAATGAAGTGAGAAGGGAAGTTTAGAGAAAAAAGAATAAAAAGAAATGAGCAAAGCCTCCAAGAAATGTGGGACTATGTGAAAAGACCAATCTACATCTGATTGGTGTACCTGAAAGTGACGGGGAGAATGGAAACAAGTTGGAAAACACTCTGCAGGATATTATCCAGGAGAACTTCCCCAATGTAGCAAGGCAGGCCAACATTCACATTCAGGAAATACAGAGAATGCCACAAAGATACTCCTCAAGAAGAGCAACTCCAAGACACATAATTGTCAGATTCACCAAAGTTGAAATGAAGGAAAAAATGTTAAGGGCAGCCAGAGAGAAAGGTCGGGTTACCCTCAAAGGGAAGCCCATCAGACTAACAGCGGATCTCTTGGCAGAAACCCTGCAAGCCAGAAGAGAGTGGGGGCCAATATTCAACATTCTTAAAGAAAAGAATTTTCAACCCAGAATTTCATATCCAGCCAAACTAAGCTTCATAAGTGAAGGAGAAATAAAATACTTTACAGACAAGCAAATGCTGAGAGATTTTGTCACCACCAGGCCTGCCCTAAAAGAGCTCCTGAAGGAAGCGCTAAACATGGAAAGGAACAACCGGTACCAGCCACTGCAAAATCATGCCAAAATGTAAAGACCATCGAGACTAGGAAGAGACTGCATCAACTAACGAGCAAAATAACCAGCTAACATCATAATGACAGGATCAAATTCACACATAACAATATTGACTTTAAATGTAAATGGACTAAATGCTCCAATTAAAAGACACAGACTGTCAAATTGGATAAAGACTCAAGATCCATTAGTGTGCTGTACTCAGGAAACCCATCTCACGTGCAGAGACACACATAGGCTCAAAATAAAAGGATGGAGGAAGATCTACCAAGCAAATGGAAAACAAAAAAAGGCAGGGGTTGCAATCCTAGTCTGTGATAAAACAGACTTTAAACCAACAAAGATCAAAAGAGACAAAGAAGGCCATTACGTAATGGTAAAGGGATTAATTCAACAAGAAGAGCCAACTATCCTAAATATATATGCACCCAATACAGGAGCACCCAGATTCATAAAGCAAGTCCTGAGTAACCTACAAAGAGACTTAGACTCCCACACATTAATAATGGGAGACTCTAACACCCCACTGTCAACATTAGACAGATCAACGAGACAGAAAGTCAACAAGGATACCCAGGAATTGAACTCAGCTCTGCACCAAGCAGACCTAATAGACATCTACAGAACTCTCCACCCCAAATCAACAGAATATACGTTTTTTTCAGCACCACACCACACCTATTCCAAAATTGACCACATACTTGGAAGTAAAGCTCTCCTCAGTAAATGTAAAAGAACAGAAATTATAACAAACTATCTCTCAGATCACAGTGCAATCAAGCTAGAACTCAGGATTAAGAATCTCACTCAAAACCGCTCAACTACATGGAAACTGAACAACCTGCTCCTGAATGACTACTGGGTACATAACGAAATGAAGGCAGAAATAAAGATGTTCTTTGAAACCAATGAGAACCAAGACACAACATACCAGAATCTCTGGGATGCATTCAAAGCAGTGTGTAGAGGGAAATTTATAGCAGTAAATGCCCACAAGAGAAAGCAGGAAAGATCCAAAATTGACACCCTAACATCACAATTAAAAGAACTAGAAAAGCAAGAGCAAACACATTCAAAAGCTAGCAGAAGGCAAGACATAACTAAAATCAGAGCAGAACTGAAGGAAATGGAGACAGAAAAAACCCTTCAAAAAATTAATGAATCCAGGAGCTGGTTTTTTGAAAGGATCAACAAAATTATAGACTGCTAGCAAGATTAATAAAGAAAAAAAGAGAGAAGAATCAAATAGATGCAATAAAAAATGATAAAGGGGATATCACCACTGATCCCACAGAAATACAAACTACCATCAGAGAATACTACAAACACCTCTACGTAAATAAACTAGAAAATCTAGAAGAAATGGATAAATTCCTCAACACATACACCCTCCCAAGACTAAACCAGGAAGAAGTTGAATCTCTGAATAGACCAATAACAGGAGCTGAAATTGTGGCAATAATCAATAGCTTACCAACCAAAAAAAGTCCAGGACCAGATGGGTTCACAGCCGAATTCTACCAGAGGTACAAGGAGGAACTGGTACCATTCCCTCTGAAACTATTCCAATCAATAGAAAAAGAGGGAATCCTCCCTAACTCATTTTATAAGGCCAGCATCATCCTGATACCAAAGCCGGGCAGAGACACAACCAAAAAAGAGAATTTTAGACCAATATCCTTGATGAACATTGATGCAAAAATCCTCAGTAAAATACTGGCAAACTGAATCCAGCAGCATATCAAAAAGCTTATCCACCATGATCAAGTGGGCTTCATCCCTGGGATGCAAGGCTGGTTCAATATACGCAAATCAATAAATGTTATCCAGCATATAAACAGAACCAAAGACAAAAACCAAATGATTATCTCAATAGATGCAGAAAAGGCCTTTGACAAAATTCAACAACCCTTCATGCTAAAAACTCTCAATAAATTAGGTGTTGATGGGACGTATCTCAAAATAATAAGAGCTATCTATGACAAACCCACAGCCAATATCATACTGAATGGGCAAAAACTGGAAGCATTCCCTTTGAAAACCGGCACAAGACAGGGATGCCCTCTCTCACCACTTCTATTCAACATAGTGTTGGAAGTTCTGGCCAGGGCAATTAGGCAGGAGAAGGAAATAAAGGGTATTCAATTAGGAAAAGAGGAAGTCAAATTGTCCCTGTTTGCAGATGACATGATTGTATATCTAGAAAACCCCATTGTCTCAGCCCAAAATCTCCTTAAGCTGATAAGCAACTTCAGCAAAGTCTCAGGATACAAAATCAATGTACAAAAATCACAAGCATTTGTATACACCAGTAACACACAAACAGAGAGCCAAATCATGAGTGAACTCCCATTCATAATTGCTTCAAAGAGAATAAAATACCTAGGAATCCAACTTACAAGGGACGTGAAGGACCTCTTCAAGGAGAACTACAAACCACTGCTCAAGGAAATAAAAGAGGATACAAACAAATGGAAGAACATTCCATGCTCATGGGTAGGAAGAATCAATATCATGAAAATGGCCATACTGCCCAAGGTAATTTACAGATTCAATGCCATCCCCATCAAGCTACCAATGACTTTCTTCACAGAATTGGAAAAAACTACTTTAAAGTTCATATGGAACCAAAAAAGAGCCCACATCACCAAGTCAATCCTAAGCCAAAAGAACAAAGCTGGAGGCATCACGCTACCTGACTTCAAACTATACTACAAGGCTACAGTAACCAAAACAGCATGGTACTGGTACCAAAACAGAGATATAGATCAACGGAACAGAAAAGAGCCCTCAGAAATAACGCCACACATCTACAACTATCTGATCTTTGACAAACCTGAGAAAAACAGGCAATGGGGAAAGGATTCCCTATTTAATAAATGGTGCTGGGAAAACTGGCTAGCCATATGTAGAAAGCTGAAACTGGATCCCTTCCTTACACCTTATACAAACATCAATTCAAGATGGATTAAAGACTTAAACGTTAGACCTAAAACCATAAAAACCCTAGAAGAAAACCTAGGCATTACCATTCAGGACATAGGCATGGGCAAGGACTTCATGTCTAAAACACCAAAAGCAATGGCAACAAAAGCCAAAATTGACAAATGGGATCTAATTAAACTAAAGAGTTTCTGCAGAGCAAAAGAAACTACCATCAGAGTTAACAGGCAACCTACAAAACGGACAAAAATTTTCGCAACCTACTCATCTGACAAAGGGCTAATATCCAGAATCTACAATGAACTCAAACAAATTTACAAGAAAAAAACAAACAACCCCATCAAAAAGTGGGCGAAGGACATGAACAGACACTTCTCAAAAGAAGACATTTATGTAGCCAAAAAACACATGAAAAAATGCTCACCATCACTGGCCATCAGAGAAATGCAAATCAAAACCACAATGAGATACCATCTCACACCAGTTAGAATGGCAATCATTAAAAAGTCAGGAAACAACAGGTGCTGGAGAGGATGTGGAGAAATAGGAACACTTTTACACTGTTGGTGGGACTGTAAACTAGTTCAACCATTGTGGAAGTCAGTGTGGCAATTCCTCAGGGATCTAGAACTAGAAATTCCACTTGACCCAGCCATCCCATTACTGGGTATATACCCAAAGGACTATAAATCATGCTGCTATAAAGACACATGCACACGTATGTTTATTGCGGCATTATTCACAATAGCAAAGACTTGGAACCAACCCAAATGTCCAACAATGATAGACTGGATTAAGAAAATGTGGCACATATACACCATGGAATACTATGCAGCCATAAAAAATGATGAGTTCATGTCCTTTGTAAGGACATGGATGAAACTGGAAATCATCATTCTCAGTAAACTATCGCAAGAACAAAAAACCAAACACCACATATTCTCACTCATAGGTGGGAATTGAACAATGAGAACACATGGACACAGGAAGGGGAACATCACACTCTGGGGACTGTTGTGGGGTGGGGGGAGGGGGGAGGGATAGCATTGGGAGATATACCTAATGCTAGATGACGAGTTAGTGGGTGCAGCGCACCAGCATGGCACATGTATACATATGTAACTAACCTGCACATTGCGCACATGTACCCTAAAACCTAAAGTATAATAATAATAAAATAAAATAAAATAAAAAGTTGTTTCAAACCCTGGAAAAAAAAAAAAGAATTCATAGCTTCTGGAATGCTTTAACTCTCTAAAAGCCCTTCATTGACTCAAGTGGAAATGCTTCTAAATGGCTAAAATAAGAGCCAAAGTTGGAGCCACATCTCCCACATCTCCCTGAAATGGGCTCCTATCCAAATGGACACAGGGGCAATTTATTCCTTCTTCTTGTTCTCCTTGCAAGAAGCTGCTAAAAGATCAAAAGAAAATAATTATATATTGTCTTCTCGATGAATGGTCATTCCAATCATTTCAAAATGCTCACAGAAATTTGGAGCAGTGGCTATAATTACAAATCCCCACTGACAATATAGTCATGGAGAAATCATTGGAGTGAACTACCCCTTCAAGAGTTTTAATTTGCAATCAAGTCAAGAGCTGTTCTAGCGAAGCTACAAGCTGTTCGATGGACCAAAGTTCACTCCAAAGTGGGAAAGCAACACAATAAGGTGCCAGAAGGAATATGTGTGGTGGCCTAAAATGCAACGCCATTCTATCAAGTTTTGCAATGCCACCAAAATAGGCCCCTTTTGAAAAATCTTCAGGCAGTCTTTCTCAAACAAGGAAATTATATTATTTATAACATAATAGTGAACAAAGGAAGTAATCCTCCAACCCTAACAACATATACTTACTTTCAACCATACATTTAACATTTCTTGAGCACCTGTTGCATGCAAGCTCCATGCTAAGTGGTTGGGGATGGGAGGTGGTATAATTAATTAATACAACATGATGTGATGCTCTCAAAGAAACTCACAATGTGCGGATCTAGCTGTGAGTAAATGATTTCCAGATAGGAACAGAAGGAGTATAGAACATGACTTTATCAAGGGTTCAAACAAGAAACAAGAGGGAGGAAAGAAAAAGAACAAATATTTCCTTAGTACTTCCTTAATGCCTGGCACTGTGCTAAGTTCTGTGCATTTGTTATCTTGTTGGTCAAATGCGTTGCTACTTTTCCATTATATCCTAGAAGTAGACTATCCTGTTAGATCAGAAGGTGAATCACCTGCTGGTTGGGGTGAACATGTGTAAAACTCACCCTCCTTGTGGATTGTGAAAAGATTAATTCCCAGACTGGTAAAAGTGTTCCAACGATATATTTTTGTCACCCACTGTAAATCACTAAGCAACAGAGCTGCTGATGTAAAAGTAGGTAGCATTCCTTTTTCCTTACTCATGACAGGCAGACACAATTTTCTATTTCTCTTCCACTTTCTCTCTTGCCACTATTGATTGTGATGAGCTGGAAAATCTGTTTCACTGGACACCAAGTCTAATGACAGCATTAATAATAGATAAAATTTACAGAATATCTTATACTTATTTCATCTTTATCTGGGAAGCAGATAAGAGTAATATTCTCATTTTACAGACGACGAAACTGAAGGTTTAAAAAATGAACTAAATTGCCCATGATTCTATACAACTAAAAGGTGGCAGGCCAAGAGTCCAACCCAAGTTGCTGACTCCAGAATCCACCTGCCTAACCAGTATAACATATTTTCACATGAAATAGCAATAGAAAACTGAGATCCAGGTCTCAGATTGGTTCACTGAAGTCTGCTCAAATGGAAAGAAACAGCTTCACTGTATTCCATGATTTCCTCCATGAAACAAACAAACAATAAAAATAACCTTCCATTTCTTGATCTCTTCTTCATGTCTCTAAGTTTAGGGTTTGTTTCATTATAAAATATCTTCTTATGAGGAAATGCCTTAGTGTCTAAATGTCCAATCACAAATTCAGAATTCGAAAGAACACGGTCTGTTCTTAGGTCTGTTACTGCACATTCATAAGGCCCAGGAGGCTCTCCTGGTGCCCTACACCCTCACCAAAAAAAAAGCCTTCTGCAGTACAGGACTAACATGAAGTCATGGCGCAGAAAACACTTGCCTTGACATCAACACATCAGAAGCCAGAGACACCCCCAGATCTTTTATCTTAAATTTTCCAACTACTACTCCTTTCTCCAAGACAAATGTATGTACTGCCAGGCATATAGCAAGGTTATGTCTGTACCATTATGCTGTGCTCCCTTTGGAGATAGGCTCATTCTGGAAAGAGACCAGTTCTTCCTGTCCTTTCTCCAAAGCACAAAACGGGGTACACTGAGCACAGAGCTGTGCAGTCCTCCTACACTGCTCATGATACCTCCTGGAGATACTATGCCATTATTTTTGATGCCTTGAGGTCCTGAGCTGCAAGATCTCAGGTCTTGAATTCAGATACTGCCCACCTGCCTTTGTCAGAGCCGAAGTGGAAAATTTGAAAATAGAGCCAAGCAATTTAACATTTTGCTTCAATTTCCAAATTATTGAGAAAATAAACTTAATAATACTTACCTACCTCTTGGGACGTTGAGACAATTAATGAAGGTTTTTGCACTTTTCTAAAGTTCCAGCAACCAAAGAAAATTAATGCTTTATATTCCACCTGCATTGTACAAATTAATGGGCTTCCCTGTTCAGAATAAGCAATGAGGACTTTGTCCTAATTGGGAGAAGTCCAAAATGTTATAATTTTTTTTCTGGGCCCCTCTTCAGTTAATTTTAATTTTTGTCTTTTGCATGGTCTTGGAGGTTAACTTTCTGAAAGGGCAGCTTTATATATTATTATTTTCCCAACTAATCTCTCTATGTAAGTTATAAAGCGAAAAATTAGTTGATTATAAGCAGCCCAACAATAACCTCTCTAGAGCAATTGCTTCTTTTGATTAGATACATTGCTCTGTAACATGCATGGCTCTGATTATTCAAAATGAATAAAACCCTTAAACATTTTTGGAACAATATATTCTGTTGACTTTCCATAATGCTAATGTTAATAATAATGGAATGAACTAGAATAAATGGCATGCTTTAACAGTCCAAATGGTGAAACCTAAGCCTTTTCTCCTATTATTTTTTATTTTTTAAGTTCCCTTTTAAAGAAAGCCAGAATAATTGAATGATAAAATATCCTACATGGCAAGACTTTGTTGTCAAGGGCAAATTCTGGTATCTTCAGACAGCTGACAACTTTAATTGTCAAGTTATATTTGTTAGGATTATCTCAAAAAACGTATTTCCTGTTATATTCAGTTTGTGTGAGATTATCCTCTGTGGACTGAGTGCCTCCTCCATGCACAAATTTGTTTTCACGGTGATTGAAATGCAAATCTGATTTACACACCTCCTTTCTTTGCAAGGAGGTGAATATCTCTAATGAACATTTATCCAGAGAAACTATAATGACACAAAGAAGAAAAACCTGAAAATGGTATTACATGGGACACGGTTTCCCCAAGGGTGGTGCATGTACCACTGGTAATAAAATTAAATAATTACAGGTGATGCATGGGCAAGCTTTTTTATTTTAATGCTTATCTATTTATTTGATTACCTATAGGAGAAAATATATAACTAGTACACTAAACACCAAACCTTTATGACCCCAAATGCTTAGGATACGTAACAGGTATGAATAGTAAGATGATTTAGAAAAGACATGAAGAAAGTACTATTTTCGTGGCATGGAGATAAGGCAAGCATCTCGAAGGTGGCATGAGAATGACTGGAAGTGGATAAATATCAACACAGTGGGAACACAGCAGGGGCTTTGGAGTTAGGCCTGGCCTAAGATCCTGGGTTGGCCACTAAGAAGCTGTCAGATTCCACATTTGTTAAAACCTCCCAACAAGGGCCTGCTGGGAGAATTTTTAAGTTCCACCTAAAGCTTTTAGCATGGTGCTGGCTACCTAGCAAGCCCTCAAAAAACAATAGCTATAATTATTCATCATAATAAAAGTCTAGTCCTAAGTACCCATCCAGCCACAAAACAAAACAAACCCCTTGGACTGACTGAAAATGGGCACAGAAAAGCACTCTTAGGAACATCATATGGAACTGGTTACACTTTTAAAGGAAAATTGATAAAGACATGAAAATGAATTGGCTTTTAACAATACTTTCTACTATTTAAGCTAAAAACAATGTGTGTACTCTGGTTATTTATTATGCAACATTAACCTTAAGTTCCTTTCAGGTAAGGACTGTGTTTTATTAGTATCGGCAACATCTAAAGTTTAAAAATTGAGTCTTCACACAATCGACACTTAATAAAGTAGTATTGAGATAGCTATCATATTGCTTCTCTAATTTTCAAGATTCCTTTATCTACCATGGCTTTGGAAGGCAGTAAATATTAATAAAACATACAGCTTTTGACAGGATGTATTTTGCGTGCTTAGTAAGGAAAAGTCCCGTATTTTATAAAACATTACCAGGAGTTTTCTAATATTCTCAATATTGTTATATTCTCTGTGCTGAATACATCTACCCTGTTTCTGAAATCACACATACTAAGTCCTAATACATTGGTGGCAACATCTGATTACAGTAGGTCCTTTCATGCCTGCTCTACAGGTTCTACTTAAAGCATAATGAAAATACCGTAAATATTTTCCTGTACCTGTACTGGATACAGAGGTGATCATTACATACTTGCTTATTAGTTGGTTTTCACAGCAGTCAGGGATGAATTACTTGGAGAGCAAGCCCAAATTTCCCCTGAGGGCTAGTTATTATTATTTTTTTAATATTTTAAGATCTTTTTTAGATAAACAAAAGAAATGGCGATGGCAATGGATATTCACCCTATCCACCCCTGAATTACACAAAGCCCAGAAGAATTCTCATTAATGGCTTAGGATTGTGGGACCTTAATACATGTCATCAAAACCAGTTTTTAGGTGACGCTTAAACTGTGAATACCTGTCATACTTACCTGCCCCTAGGATCTTAAGGGTGGATGATTACATTTTTAAACTTCCTAAAAGTGCTTTTGAAATACAGCCTAAAATGAGCAAATGAAGCACTTCAAAGAGAATTGTTTCTATCCATTGAAGTCTGACACGTAACAGCAGAAATTTGGAGATGATTGAATGCCCACCAACAGAGAACTGGTGCACTTATTCCCTGGAATATGTCATATAGATGTTAATAGAATTGCACAAATCTGTGTGTATTCACATAGCAGAGTGTCCATGATATGATTACCAATCAAGAAGAAGCAAGTACAAGTGGCACGAAGATTCTGAACACAGCCCCATCATGGGCACATATCCAGTGAAAAAGTCCTAGAGGGGCACATACCAAAACGTGCATAGTGGTAATCTCTATGGACTGGAGTCTGGGAAAACAAGAGGAAAGGCTTTTAGTTTTTACTGTACACATCCCTGTAGTAAACTTTCATTATAACAGTAACTTTTAATAAGCATTTTCGCTTTCTAACCTTTTTAAAAACAAGCAAATATATTTTAATAAAGGTAGTCCTAGACTTGCATGACCTATTATTTAGATTTATTGTCATGCTACCAGAAGTCATTGCCTCTCCAGCCTCCCCCTTTATTGATTTTTTGTGTGTGTCTTAAAGTTTAGAGATCTAAAAAGACCTGTCTGCTCTATGGCCATGTTCACTGGACCCTTTTTCTTCCAATGTGGAGGGCCTCTAAATAGAGGATGGTGTAATAGAGCGAGTGCAGGCTTTGATTTGGGGTCTGAAAGCAAGGGTTGCATCTTAGCTCCATTATTTCCAAGTCCAGACTTTCGGCTGCAAGGAAAGAGAAACCCACTGAAGCTGCCTAAAGCCCAAGGAAGGTTAATGTAAAAATATTAATTACACCTGGAAATGAACTGCAGTTGGAGCTTCTGGGAAATGCAGGTAAAAATTGTGAAACAATCAGAGATCTAGCCAACTCCTTTCTCTGTTCACCCCTCACCCCTATCTCACGGCATGTTTCTCTCTGTTCTCTACTTTGTTCTCTTTTCTGACAAAGAGCTTCCTCTTCTTTCTCATAGTTACAATGCCCAGTATGCTTCATCTGCACACAGCTTTCGCTGGTGAAAAATCTACAGAGGCCTGGACTCCATGGGACCTGTCAGCTTCTCATAATTCTTGGGTCTCTTACTGCTATTGAGAGATCACAAGAATTAAATAACACTTTCTTTAAAAGCCTCTCACATTTTTTGACACAATATACAACAGCTACCCAACTTCTTTAAACCTTGGTGTCCTTGATTGCAAAATTAGATACTAATAGTATCAACATCACAAGATTTCTGTAAAATGTTTAATATTGTGCCTGTTATATCATAAGTGCTTAATAAATGTTAGGTGATGTTATTGTTACTGTTATTGTTATTATTAAGCCTATCAGGATTATCATTTTAAAGATTTTTAAGAAAATGAATGATGTGCTTAACCCAAGTGGGAAGCTTCATGCATGCCTCAATTTCCATAGAATCTATGAGCAGAGAACAAGAGAAGTGCATGAGTGATGATCTTGACAGATCTGTAAAACAAATCATGATACATCAACAGTTCCTCATGGCCACGCAACAATAGGAAAAGACAGAAGCAGTCTTATTCCTGTTTGAGGTAAAGACGTGTGGAGTTAAATGGAGACAGTGATAACATCATTTAAACCAAAGGCTATTTAGATGCCTTCATTAATCACTAGCAGGAGCTCACTCAGCATGAAAGGGGGAAAAAAATCTGTGCTGCTCTTTCTTGGTCCAGTGGAAAAGATTGCATGAAGCACATAAGAGAGAACTTCCTGCCAAATGATTAGACACATAGGGAATTTAATAATGAACATTTTTCAACCCATCAGATGACCCATTCCCCTTCTGCAAATGGAGAGGGCCTGGAATCAACTTTGAAGATGCTCCAACAGATACAAAGACATGTTTTAATCCCATGTTTCATATGACATTAGCAAACAATGTGCTTGGCAATACTCTAAACATAACACACCACCATCTGATTAATGGAACGTGTCAGCTCAGCTATCAACACTTAACATTTATTATGCTCAATGACACTCTAGCCTTGGATCTCGAAATAGCAGGTGTTTCAGCGGTAAAAAGTCAAGACAAAAGCGTGAAGTGAAGGCTTTCACATACTTTTCTTCAAATTTTTCAGCAACACAGTTTTTGACAGAGGGCCTTCTGACTGCTCAATTTGATGACATTCGAACTTATAAGAGCTGAAGTATAGGGTTTCCCAGGGGATGACATAACGAAATAAATGCACTCATGAATATGTATAGTTGGAGGAGGCCATCTGTTCTCCACCAACCTCTTTTCTTACAACTCATAAATGCCCAGCCCCACCCCCACGCCTACCCTACCCTCCAGAAAAAAGCCCCCAAAATGTCTTCATTTGGAACTTTTGAAAGAAAAGTTTCATCTTGGACCAGAAACATAATTGCAATAAAAATGCTTTTATTGTCAGACTAAAAAAAATAAATAACTCAAATAATGCTTTTGTAAACATTCCAAACCGTGAAATTCCAGAATTCAGGGATGAAGTTCTTTACTCTTCACCTAAATTGAAAGCCACCTGAACCTGCTTTCTGAGCTGCAACTATGAGAACAGGTGAAACTTCAATAACTACAGAGTAGAAAATAATCTATCACTCAGGAATTCTGAGTTAGCTCTAGTTGTTGCATATTCAAGTTAAAAAAAACTGAATCCATTGCTCTTTACTAATTTTGCAAACAGAAGATGAGGCCAATCTTACTGTTCAAAGGTTACTAAAAAGAAATTTTCAAGAGATGAGAAAATATAGTCAACAAAGAACAGGAGATGAATTTCTTGGAAAAGTTGATTGCAAGATGACTAAATTTTTTGGTTAACTGAATTCTATTTAAAATGCATAAAGAACATTTGTGCATTATTACAGGATTCTTTTGGTAAGTCTTTTGCAAAGTGGATGCACACAAAAAGAATAATTACTTCTAATTCATTTGCTTTGCAGTTTCAACTTTGTAAATATCTTGCCTTCTTAAAGTGTGGAATACTTCTAGTGAGTTCCTCTGTGCTTCAAGAGAAAATAATGTAAGCTTAAATTATTCTAACAATGATATGGACTTGGAAAATTTTAAAAACATAGTGTTAACAACAGCCCCTGTGCTTTATTAAATTTTCTCATACTAGCCTGCTTGTAGATACGGCCTGTGATAAATTATATGTTTTATCAGAAAACTAAAAAACACAGGACAAAAATATTGTTAAATTCTAAAAGGTAGTGGCCAGGCGCGGTGGCTCAGGCCTGTAGTCCCAGCACTTTGGGAGGCCGAGGCCGGCGGATCACAAGGTCAGGAGATCGAGACCGTCTTGGCTAACACGGTGAAACCCCGTCTCTACTAAAAAATACAAAAAATTAGCGGGGCGCAGTGGCGGGCGCCTGTAGTCCCAGCTACTCCGGAGGCTGAGGCAGGAGAATGGCGTGAACCCGGGAGGCGGAGCTTGCAGTGAGCCACTGCAGTCCGGCCTGGGCTAAAGAGTGAGACTCCGTCTCAAAAACAAACAAACAAACAAAAAATTCTAAAAGGTAGTAAAATGGATTGGAAAGAGCATACATGTTCTAGGATGAGAAGGCTTAAATACCTCCCTGTTTAGTTAATGGCAGCGTGGTCTTGGGCAATCCAACCACACTTCCTATCACTCCACAGTTTGATCTGTTAAATTGGACATCGTGGTGCTATTAGGATGGCCTGAAAAGGTAATAATAAATGTGAAAGCCATAGCACGCCTTCCCCAACCATGTCACACAATTGACAGAAAACTTTCCCTTAATGCAAGCTAGATTCAGAACTACTTTGTCTATTTCATAACAAAAATAGCAAACACTTATATAGTATTTCTTATATGACGGAAATCGTTCCTTGTGTGTTACATATTTTAAAAATTAACACTCATAATAACCTCCATTGTGTTAGGCACCAATATCTTTACATCTTATAGATAAAGAAACTGATGCACATAAATTGTAAGAAACTTGCCTGATATCACACAGTATATGCTACAGCTGAACTTGGAATTCTCCCGCTCAGTATGTCCCATTGATCCTTTTTTTTCTTTTTTTTTTTTTTATTTATTTTTTATTTTTATTATTATTATTATTATTATTATTATACTTTAGGTTTTATGGTACCACCAGCAAAAAAATAAAAATAAAAAAAAAAATAAATGTGAAAGCATTCTAAAACCAGAAAAGGACTTTATAAAATAAGCCTGAAACACGTTAAGGTGAATTAATTTATAAATTACATTCACATTAAAAATAAAATGTACTTGCTCTTCAATCTTTTGTAACCGACAAGCATCATCATCTATTCTACATGGTCCCTTACACAGACTAAAACAATTTCACTCATCTTCCCTGTCTGTATCCCGCTACAGTTTCAGGATACTAAACATAACTTGCAACTAATAGAATTGTACCCTACGTATTTGATTCCTAAGAATGTTGCAGAACACCAGCATCCAAAAATGATTCTATCGAAGGGGGAAAGAGCTCTGGGACCTCCTTACAGAAGTCATTTTACATCTCTGTGTTCAGCTGCCTGTCTGTGAAAACATGTTATTGGATAGCATTGTCTCAAAGGCCTCTCAAGACTCTGAAGTTCTGTGATGTTCACAGTGCAGTGTAGTCAAGCAAGCACTAGGCTAGTAACCACCAACTGGCTATGTGGTTTTGGATGAGACAAATTACAGAACCTCTCTGGGCATTAGTTCCTTCAGCTGCAAATTGAGGGGGTTGGACTATATATCCTCTGAGGTCCTTTCTACCTCTGACACCATATGAGGCTCTAACATTGTGTTAAAATAATTAGTTGGGAGGTCATTAGAGTGAGGTGGCTCCAGCACTCTGGGTTCCTGCATAAGCAAACCAAAACCCAATTCAGCATAAAATACAAAATGAAACTTAAGCTTAGCCAATCAGAAACCACCAACTAACCTCTAATGAGGGACTTTACACTGGAACGATCCAAATAAAGCTACTGCTCCACTTTACCCAACCAAATAATTTCTTTGCCTTGCTTCTGTAGTCACCCTGTAAAAAATCCTTCCTTTCATTCCCTTCAGCAGAGCCCCAAACTGGTCACAGTCTGGAGCTACCTGGTTCATGAATTGCTATCTGCTCAAACTCTTGAAAATTTTCAAGCACCTGTCTCTTAAATATAATTGAAGTGAAGGACAAATGGCCTGGTGCCATGTAAATTGCTTCCAGAGGCTGGGAGCCATGTAGGCAGGGCCCCTACCATTAAAAATAAAAAGTCTCATCTTTTTTGTGGCATTTGGGCAGAATGTGTGATTTTTGTAAGCAATATCATTCTTTTCAGACAAATTAGGGGTCCAGAAAAAACATGTCACAGGCTAGATTTTTTTAAAAGTATAGTGTCATATTTTCATTTTAAAAAGCCAGTTAGAGAAATGCTACATGCTGAGAATGTATGTCAACTAGGTCTATAAAGGTTTTTACAAGTGGAATATCATAAGTATATTTTCCAAACACTTCAAAGTTGTAAATGTTTCAGCTTTTACTTAAAGAAGATGGTGAAGCTCCAATTTGACAGAAATACAAAATTTCGATGGTTTGATGATTTGTTTCAATTGCGAAAATCTTTCTAAATTGTATTAGACCAGCATCTAGAATGTACATTTTAGCATTTTGCCCAGTCCTATACAAAACAAATTTAACACAAGGTTTCATGACAAAGGGACAAGTGACCACTCCAGAAAGAGATGGTTTAGCCATCAAGGGACTTTGACAATCTCAAGGGCCAACCCAAGGATCTCTACTGCATGTTAATCCTGATTCCATTGCACAGAGAATTTGTAGAAGATGCAAATGTTGGATAAACTCAGCAGTAAACTTTTTAGACTGGCTAATCCTTATTAATTTGGAATACACTTCTTGAATGATCGGAAGCCTGAGTAATGTAAATCTTAGTCAAGGAAATGCTCTTAATGAGTGAATGCAGAATATTAATTCGAAATTATTGTTGATGGAAGCATTCCACTTGAAACCAGCATAAGACAAGGATCCCCTCTTTCAGCACTTCTATTCAACATTGTATTGGATGTCCTGGCCAGAGCAATCAGGCAAGAGAAAGAAATAAAGGTCATCTAAATGGGAATAGAGGAAGTCAAACTATCCCTCTTTGCAGATGACATGATCCTGTATAAAGAAAACCCCATAGTCTCAGCCCAAAGCTTCTGAAGCTGATAAACAACTTCAGCAAAGTCTCAGGATACGAAATCAATGTGCGAAAGTCATTAGCATTCCTACACACCAACAACAGTCAAGCCAAGAGCCAAATCAGGAACAAACTCCCATTCACAATTACCACAAAAAGAATAAAATACCTAGAAATACAACTAACTAGGGAGGTGAAAGATCTTTACAAGAAGAACTACAAACCACTGCTGAAATAAATCAGAGATGACACAAACAAATGGAAAACATTCCATGCTCATGGATAGGAAGGATCAATATTGTTAAAATGGCCATACTGCTTAAGGCAATTTATAGATTCAACGATATTCCTATTAAACTACCATTGAGATTCTTCACAGAACTAGAAAAAACTATTTTAAAATTCATATGGAATCAAAAAAAGAGCCTGAATAGCCAAGGCAATCCAAGGCAAAACGAACAAAGCTGTAAGCAGCATACTACCCAACTTCAAACTATACTGCAGGGCTACAGTAACCAAAACAGTGTGGTACTGTACAAAAATAGACATATAGACCAACGGAATACAAAAGAAAACCAAAAATAAGACTGCACACCTGTAACTATCTGATCTTCAACAAACCCGACCAAAACAAGCAATGGGGAAAGGATTACCTCTTCAATAAATAGTCCTGGAATAACTGGCTAGCCATATGCAGAAGACTGAAATTGGACCCCTTCCTTACACTATATGCAAAAATTAACTCAAGATAGAGTGAAGACTTAAGTGTAAAACACCAAACTATGAAAACCCTGGAAGACAACCTATGCTGCACCATTCAGGACACAGGAATGGGCAAAGATTTAATGACGAAGATGCCGAAAGCAATTGCAACAAAAGCAAAAATTGACAAATGGGATCCAATTAAACTAAAGAGCTTCTGCACAGCAAAAGAAACTACCAACAGAGGAAACAGACAACTTACAGAATGGGAGAAAATTTCTGTAAACTATGCATCCAACAAAGGTCTAATATCTAGTACCTATAAGGAACTTAAACAAATTTACAAGAAAAAAACCCATTAAAAAGTGGGCAAAGGACATGAACAGACACTTCTCAAAAGAAGACCTACATATAGCCAACAATTATATGAAAAAAAGCTCAAAATCACTGATTACTAAAGAAATGCAAATCAAAACCACAATGAGATACCATCTCACATCAGTCAGATTGGCCATTATTATAAAGTCAAAAAATAACAGATGCTGGTGAGGTTGTAGAGAAAAAGGAATACTTTTATGCTGTTGGTGGGAAGGTAAATTCATTCAACCATTGTGAAAGACAGTGTGGCAATACCTCAAAGACCTAAACACAGAAATACTATTCGACCAAGCAATCCCATTACTGGGTATATACCCAAAGGAATATGAACCATTCATTATAAAGACACATACATGTTTATGTTCATTGCAGCACTATTCACAATAGCAAAGACATGGAATCAACCTAAACATCCATCAATGATGGACTGGATCAAGAAAATGTGGTACATATACACCATAGACTGGATAATGTGGTACATATACACCATAGACTGGATAATGTGGTACATATACACCATGGAATACAGCCATAAAAGAGAATGAGATCATGTCCTTTCCAGGGACATGGATGGAGCTGGAGGCCACTATCCTTAGCAAATTTACGCAGGAACAGAAAACCAAATACTGCATGTTCTCAGTAATAATTAGCTAAATGATGAGGACATATGAACACATAAAAGTGAACGACACACACTGGGGCCTATTGGAGGGTGGAGGGTAGGAGGGGGAGAGAATCACGAAAAATAAATAATAGGTACTAGACTTAATACCTGAGTAATGAAGTAATCTGTATAACAAACCCCCAAGACACAAGTTTACCTATGTAACAAACCTGCACGTGTACTCTTGAACTATTACCTTAAAAATAACAGTTCAACAACAACAAGAAGCACAACAAAATTTAGCACTGAAATTCAGCCTAGGTCCTGTTGGGAATTGCTCAATTGTATGTGTTTCATTCTAAATCCACTAGTAAAACAAAGTACAGCAGGATATCTGGACTACAACCTCCATCTTCTTTTTGTACCACTTTTTGAAAATAACTTTATTAATGTACAATTTACATAATATAACATTCACCAATTTAAGTATATGATTTAATGATTTGGGGTAATTTTTCAGAGTTGTGCAAACATCATCAAAATCTAGTTTCAGAACATTTCATCACCCTCAAAATGATTCTCCACAGCCATTTGCGGTCAATCCCCACTCTCTGCCTAGGCAACCAATCATCTGCTTTCTGTTTATAGATTTGCCTTTCCTAGACTTTTCACCTAAAATCATCTAGACACTGTGTAGTGTTTTGCATCTGGCTTCTTTCACTTGGCTTAACAATTTTGAGGTCCATCCATGTTGTAGCATCTATCAGTATTTAATTCTGAATGGTATTCTATTGTATGGATGCATATTTTCTAAAGCACATTTTCTTTAGAAAACAGACATTTGGTATGTTTCTACTTCTTGGCTATTATAAATAATGCTGCTATGAATTTTTGTGTACAAGCCTTTGTATGAAGATAGGTTTTCAATTCTCCAGTTATCTAGGTAAGGAATTGCCATGTCAAATGGTAAGCATATGTTTAATCTTTTAAGAAACTGTTGAACTGTTTTCTGGTGTGGCTGTAGTACTTTATATTCCAGGAATGTGAAGAGATCCAATTTCTCCATATCTTCACCAATATATGTTATTTTCTGTCTTTTTAATTAAAGTCATTTCAGTGGGTGTGCAGTAGAATTTCTTTGTGGTCATAATTTGCTTTTCCCCAGTGAATAATGATGTTGAGCACCTTTTCACATGCGTATAATTCATTTGCATCTTTTCTATAATGAAATGTCTATTCAAATCTTTTGTTCATTTTTAATCAGCTTGTTTGTATTATTATTGAATTGTAAGATGTTTTCATATATTATGGATACAAGTTATTTATCATCTATATTCTTTGCAAATATTTTCTTCAAGTCTGTACTATGTCTTCACTTTTTAATTGTATCCTTTGACACACACATTTTTTTTCATTTTAATCATTTGATTTATCAATTTCTTTAATGGATCATATTTTTGATATTGTATCTAAGTAGTCTTTGCCTAACCCAAGTCACAAAGATTTTCTTCTAAAAGTTTTAGTTTTAGTTCTTACATTTAGGCCTGATCCATTTTGATTTAAGTTTTGTGTGTGGTATGAGGTAAAGGTCTAAATTCATCATTATGAATTTGTATACCATATTGTCCCAGCTCTATTTATTCAAAAGACTATCAATTTTCCAGTTAAATTTCCTGTGCTTTGTTGTCAAAATCAATTAACCATTAATATAAATCACTTTTTTTTTTTTTTTAATAGAGACAGGGTCTCACTCTGTCACCCAGGCTGGAGTGCAGTGGTACAGTCATAGCTCACTGTAGCCTTGAGCTCCTGGGCTCAAGCGATCCTCCTGTCTTGGCCTCCCAAAGTTCTGGGATTACAGGCACGTGCTGTTGCACCCAGGCAAATTACTGATTTTTTAAAGAGGCAATATGGAATAGTGCTTAAGAGTTTGAGCTTTGGATTCAAACAACCTGGGAAGGAATCTTAATTCCACCTTTTAGTAGCTGTATGGCTTGGGGCAAGTGACTGAACCTCTCAGCACAGCAAGACTCTCATCTGTAAATGGAGGATAATAATAGTACCTAGCTCCTGATGCTGTTTTGGGGATTAAATGAGATGATACATGAAAAGTACTTAAATGAGAACCTGGCATGGAGTAGTAAATGCTCAGTCCATGAGAGCCGTCGTCATCATTTTCTCTAGTGGCAAAGACAGGAAGAACCAGTTCAGCTTCTTTGTACCTTGGAGTACAAACTGGAGCCAACTGGCCAAAATATGGAGGATGTGAAATCCCTGGGGTGGGGGGATTGGGGAGAGGATTCTGCTTTTTACCTGGTGATCCTATCCATTTTCTCCTTCTTTTCATTATTTCATTTTTTTTACTCCCAGTTTTATTCAGGTGGCACTTTGCCTTTGTAAAATACTCACCTCTCCAGACTCCCTTGCCACTAGGAGTTATTTTTTGATCCAGTTTTGGCCAAGGATATACAGTAGTCCTCCTTATCCGCAGTTTTGCTTTTTGCTGCTTCAGTTACCTAGGGTCAACCCCCTAGGTCTTAAAATATTAAATAGGAAATTTAAGAAATATACAATCCATAAGTTTTAGATTGTGTGCCATTCTGAGTAGCATAACAAAATCTCATACTGTCCTGCTCCATCCCACCTGGGATGAGAATTATTTCTTTGTCCAGCAGATCCATGCTGTAGATGTCACCTGCCTATTCATCACTTAGGAGCCATGTAGATTATCAGCTCCACTGGTGTGGTATCACAGTGCTTGTCTTTAACGAACTCTTATTTTACTTAAAAATGGCCCCAAATGTAAGAGTAGTAATGCTGCATATTGTTATAATTGTTTTATTGTATTATTATTGTTGTTAATCTCTTACTAAGCCCAATTTATAAACTAAACTTTATCATAGGTATGCATGTATAAGAAAAAACATAGAGTTTGGAACTATCCATGGTTTCAGGCATCCTCTAGGGGTCTTTGAATGTATCCCCTATGAATAAGGGGGGGCTACTGTATAAACAGATTAAACTGTGTGGGCTTTCGGGGACAGCTATTGATTTCCTGATAAAAAGTAGACAACCTAAGCTGGCATGGATGATTTTCCCTTCAACCATCCCTCTTGGTCCTGCTTGGATCATAGCTACAAGACTAAAGGGGGAGCAGTTGTCTTGTAGCTGCAAAGGCAGAAAGTCTCATGTTAGGGGTGATGGAGCAGAAAGTTCCAAGCTGACCTGAGAAACTGGGGCAGTGCTGACTTGCCTATCCCTGGGTGTCTCGTATGGCCTTGTTACACTTGTAATAGCTACTAGTTATTGAGTACCTATGACTGCCAAAATAGTTTACATACACACTCTCTAAACACTGCAAAAAGCTTTGTTGGATACATTTTACTCTTTCCACTTTAGAGATGAGTAAACTGGAAATCAAATAAGTTTAAATAAGCTGCCTGGGTATAAGCAGTGGCCAAGAGGTAGAATTGGGCTCCAACGCAGATGCACCTGGCTCAAAGTGCAGCCAGGACACTGCAGAACTGTTCACAGCTGTCCCCAAGTGCAGAATGACTTATTTCAGGGTGGGATCCAGGTCTAGTGTCTTATACGTATCACATACGCATCACATATGCAGCCGCCTCCTTCTCTTCTTCAGGCTGGGAATAGGGATGAAGAGAGGGTGGTCAATAGGTACAAACAAACAGTTAGATGGAAAGCGTAAGTTCTAGTATCCACCACAGTAGGGTGACTATAGGTAACAGCAGTGCATTGCCTACTTCAAAATAGCTAGAAAAGATCTGACGTGTTCTCAACACAAAAAAATGATACATGTTTGAGGTGATGGGTATCCTAAATACTCTGATTTTATCACTACACATTGTGTGCATGTATCAAAATATCAAGTGTTCCATAAATATGTACAATTATTATGTATCGATTTTTTAAATGGGGCAAGGTTTTGTCTTCTTTTGCCTTGCAAAGCTCAGAACCAAGCCTATACATTTTAAGTCGACATTTTTCTTCAAGGAAATTAACATTTAGTAGCAAACAGACAAAGTTTCAGGTAACTGTTTTTAATAAAAATGGTCAAGTAATTGACCATTGGTTGCTGTGTGGGCTTCATAGATTAATGGCAAGTAACAGAGTAATTTAAAGCATTTAGGAATTCACTTCACAGAAAACATCCTTAGGTGGAAAGTAAGCCAAACATTTCTCCACTTCCTTCCCACTCAGCTGGCTGCCCTTTCCCTCCAAAGAATACTAATTGCACTTCTCTGGCCTTCTAGAATATGAAAGGTTCTAAACAGACATATTTTCCATACTTAGCACAGGTACAGTGGCTTAGATAAAGGTGAATTAGGAACCAAAACAAGTTTTGTTGTTGTTTTATTTTGGCTTGGTTTTCAACTACAGTTTCACTTTGGACAGCATTTCCCAAGCAAATATCCAGAGAAATATTAATATGCTCCTCAGGCCGGGTGCAGTGGCTCACGCCTGTAATCCCAGCACTTTGGGAGGCCGAGGTGGGTGGATCACGAGGGCAGGAGATCGAGATCATACTGGCTAACACGGTGAAACCCCGTCTCTACTAAAAAATACGAAAAATTAGCCGGGCATGGTGGCGGGCACCTGTAGTCCCAGCTACTTGGGAGGCTGAGGCAGGAGAACGGCGTGAACCCGGGAGGCGGAGCTTGCAGTGAGCCGAGATCGCCCCACTGCACTCCAGCCTGGGGGGACAGAGAGAGACTTCGTCTCAAAAAAAAAAAAAAATATATATATATATATATATATATATGCGCTACTCAGGAGAAAGCCCCACGGTCGGTTTTGGAAATGGTCTTTCTTAGAAATTCCTAATTCAGATTAGCATATTAAAAGTTCTGAGGGGAAAACAATTTTTAACTTTGCACAAGCTGATGTTTCTCAAATGTATTTGACCCCAAAATTTTCTTATTTATAACACCTATTGATATTTGTAGAACATTGATACTATGTGGCACACACTATTGCTGTTTTAGGAGAATTTTTTAAATTCTCCAATTGATTTGTTAAACTACTTAGCCGGTCTCAGTCTAGGGCAGGGGTCAGCAACTTATAAAAGCTGGCTTGGGATCTGTTTTTATAAGGCCCAGGAGCTAACAGTGGTTTTCACATTAGTAAAGAGTTGTAAAAACAAAAACTAAGATGATAACAACAAAAACTATTAAGCAACAGAGACCTAAAACATTTACTATCTGGCCCTTTATAAATAATCTTTACTTACACCTGCTCTAGGAAATTAACCTTTAAAAAATTAAATCCAAGTGTCCTGAGTGCATAAAGTATAATTTTTTTAAATGGGGGGTGGGGAGGATGGACAGAAGGAAGGGACAAGCCTGGCTTCTAAAATGTAGTGGGTGATATAACGAGAAATGACCCTACGGACTGCGCAGAATAATTTTCTAGCATCTTCCCTAGGACAGCTCATCAAGTATTCTGTCATTCAGAGTAAATGTCTCCAATTCCATCATCTTTCCTCATAAGTGTCTGAGTATCCTTGACACCATGGTCCCTTGTCTCCAAGTTGTTCCAGTTGGTCTACATCCCTCTCAAACTATGGTGTCCAGGCTGGCTGTTACTCTACTCATGCCTGAGGGATGCCAACCACAAAGGGCCTTCCTTTCCTGTCTCCCCAGGTCAGAGGACACAAACCAGCCAGCAACACGCCAAATCACACACAGGGCTTTTGTTAAGTCTACCCAATGTTTTAAAATACAGTTGACCCTTGAATAACGTGGGGGTTAGGGGCTTTGAGCCCTGTGCAGTTGAAATTCGCTTATTACTTTTGACTCTCTCAAAACTTAACTACTAATAACCAGTGTTGACCAGAGGCCTTTCCAATAACATAAACAGTCAGTTAACACTTATTTTGTATGTTTTCTGTATTACATACTGTATTCTTACAATAAAGTTAGCTATAGAAAAGAAAATGTGATTAAGAAATCATAAGGAAGAGAAAAATACGTTTACACTACTGTACTGTATTTGTTAAACCCAGGAGTTTATATCATCTGTTTACAAGATGAATTGTCTGTCTGAAATGGTGGACAGCCACAGCTGCAAACCTCAATCTATTGTACATATCAAGCAATTCAACATTTTCTCATAACGTCATGACTTTTCTCTGCCTCTTGCATCTGCTTCCAGTATCACTAGTGGCCTTTTGTATGGATCCCATTGTGTTATTCAAGGCTTATGGTTTGCACTAAACATGATGAAAGATATGGGATAACCAAGGGAGATCATTGTTTACTGCAATATGAAATTTACTGGAGAGAGAAACTGCTCACATTGAGATGATCTGCATCACATGGTTCACCACAATAGCAACAGGAGTGGCTACAGAATTATTACAGTAGTAGAGTGTGTACTACAGTTAACTTTATGCCTTGTAATTTAATACTGCATCTTTGCATCTTTAATATGTTTACATTTCTTTCAACTGAAAATGGCACTACACATGATCTGTGTTTGTGTGAATATGTTTTGATAAATTTTAAGTTTTATAACAGATTTGTACGTATTTTATGGTATTAAATGATAAAACATACTAGTACCTACATATATTTTATCCACTCATGACATACCTAACTTTTCTCTAACTTTTTCCATATTTCTAGGCTATGCAGTTCATCTGGGCAAGGTTTTTCAAATTGTTGCAAATCTCCAAAAACTTTCCCAATATATTTATTGAAAAAAATCCACATATAAATGGACCCACGCAGTTGAAACCCATGTTTTTCAAGGGTCAACTGTATAGGAAGATAACACACTAAAGTCCAGCCTTTCAGTTTTTCCTGGAGGAAAGAACATATGGAAATATCTGAAAACTTCAGTTCTGCCTCCTCCTGTGACACAGGGAGCCAAAGCTAAGTAGTGGCTGCTCCATTTGACCAGGCACAGCTCCCTATTTTGCCACAGTTCTCACTGCTTCCTAGTGTTGTCACCGAGCCTATCTCACTCATTAGCACTTCCTGCCTGGTCCCTAAGGCATTTACATCTGTAGCCTATTTTACTCATTACCCCATGACCTATTTCTAGAAACATTTGTTTATATATCTATCTATATATTTTGAAATCATTTAATAGCAGAGAATAGGTCTTAAAGAAATTCTAAATTGGCATGAACTTGTGATAGAGAAAAAGCTCAGGGAAAGATCCAGAACCTGCTTGCCTTGGTAGTTTGGACTGACCTCAGTGACTGGGGCTCTGCACAACAGGGGATGGGTATGTGGGGAATGCTTGGGACTAGAAACAAAAAGGGGGCAGTGTTTGAGGATGGAGCCAAGGGCAAAGAACCCAGGATAAGAAAGAATCCCTGAGTTCTAGTGCTCACTCTTCCACTTAATCTACTTTGTGTTATTTGGTCGACTGCTTAGCCTCTCTGGGCAACAGCCAGCTCTTCTATAATCTGCAGCGAGGTAGCACCCACCTTGGCCTCCTTGGTTTGTGAGTGCTCAGTAAAATCAAGTCATAAGGACAGAAACACTGTAACATTTATGAAGTACAATGTATAAGTAAGTTATCATTACTCCCCGGCTTTCTAATTTGGCCTAAGGCTGACCTGGTGGAAACAAAACAAAAGCACAAACAAAACAACAAGAAAATCAAACAGAAACCCCATAAACAGAAAGAGCTAAGTTCCTCTAGGACTAAGACACATCCGTCTTTTCCACTGTAAACTGTGTGCTGTTAAAAGGCACAGATGGACCCAGCATGAACTGCTAAAGATGGATAAGGATGGCCTCATGTTTACCAAGTTTCAGACCAACTAGGCTTTTTGGCTCAAGACACCAGCCTTGTGGACACAGAGAGTCAAAGGTGAGGCGTGGCTTACTTTGAGATGATCTGGCCACCACTGAGATCAGCAGGGCTCCCATGCGATATTCAGAAAGGGCTCTTCACTTTAATCTCAGTTTTAACTCTCCCTGCTCAAAGTTCTCCAGCCTTCCAACTCCCACATGAAGAAATTCTACAACAATTCTCTACCTGCCTCTCCCAGACCCTCCAAGGAGTTCTGTGTTGTTCAGAACAATGGCTGCATTCACACTTTCTGGAAGCCTGGTGTCAAGGACAGACACACGCACATGAACACCGCTTGCCACATTCCCTGGAGGAAGCCAAGGATGAGCTGTGTCATGTTGCTGCAAAAGAAGAAAAGGAACTTTGGAAAATTGAAGCAGCAGAAAGTATTCCTACTGGGTACTATTTGAGCTCAATATCTATCCCAAAGTCATGAATTTCAGTGTGGATAGTAATTTAGAGATTTTTTTTTCCTGGTTGTAATTTCATTTGATAATTTTCCAACATCTAAATCATTGTTCACATTAGAATAACTGATGATAGTTAAGCCCATTCTTTTCCTGTGTATTTGATCTCAGAACTAAGGTTTGAATGGGAGCACCGCACTGTAGTTGAAAAGCTGTTCTCACACTAGTTCTGCAATCTATACTGAAAGAGTTCTTTGCAGAAGAAAGGAAGTTAAAGGAGGGTTGATTTGGACTCTCAGTACAGAAGAATGGCTCACAGCTGTCAAAGCTGACAAAAGATGGACTTTACGCTTCAAAACACCATGCTCAAGAAGAGCAGGACAAATTTTTGCACTGGGGGATCTAAGAGAAAATCAAACATCAGTAGGGTGATAGACTAGAATCTAGATGACCTTCCAGGTTCCTTCCAGCTCTTTTGTGCCAATGTTTTCTGTTTGGGCCAAGAATAACAGTATTGTCCAAGAGCTGGTTAGTACGACTAGAGGCAAGGCATGCACAACCAGCAAGAAGGGCCTGCAGTGTGATTTGTAGAGTGATGCTGAGGTTCTCTGCCCCAAATTAACATTCCCACCACTCAGGCAGAGTAACATTGAACATTACATTTAAGAAAATGCCAGATTTGGATTGCATATTTTAACAGAAGTGTGGAGACTGTTACTGTTTAAAAAAAAATTTAAGTCTATATTCGGCCAGAGTAAAGATAAACTGAACAACTTTCTCTAGCCAAAATAGAAAGCCTTAATAAAAAGGAGAGGTGGTAGGGATAAGGATAACGATAGTAGTTTAGTAGAGAACCTGTTATATGCAAACACTATACCAGGTGTATTACATAAATTATGTCATTTAAACTTCACTATTGCACCCCTCCTACCCCCATTTTAAAGATAAATAAACCACATCTCAGATAAGCTAAGCCACATGCCCAAAGAATGGGTGGCAGGTGCGTAATTCCAACAAGTACTCTGTGACTCTTGCCAAGAAGCTTCATTTGTAAGAACAAGAAAGGAGAGGCCAGTTCTGAGATGGTAGTGGAGGAGGTTGGTGAGAACACTAGAAGTGTGGTGCTGGGGAAGAGAAATCTCGTTATCTCAAACAACTTGGAGCAAGCCCAGGGCCCCCTTGGACAACCATGCTTGGGAGAAGTTGGAGTAATTAACCCATACAGTACTCCCATTTGGGGATTTTGTTTTCAGAATCAATCTCTACCTCCTTCTACCCTCCTGACTGGGAATCTAAAAGCTGTGGAAGTCTGAAGAGGAAACCAAGTGGCTCCTGCAGAGGTTCAGGGGAGCCTACCTTAATACAAAGGATCCAATGCAAGTCAGTTTACACTGTGACCATAGCCTCTCTCAAATGGGGGGGCATTAAGAATGTAAAGGAAGGAACAGATGTAAGACCCTATGGAGGAAGGAGTGGCAGGTCTGCTGTCTGGCAGCAGATTAGACAACAGGGCCAGAAAGAAATCAAAGTCAAAATGGTCTCCAAAGTAGCCTCAACGCTGCTTCTGGGCAGAAGCTGTGCTCCCAGCTCAGTGAGGTCAGAACTCCTAGAACAGTGCATGAAGACTGATTTCAAGTGTTTGAGCATGAATAATTGGGAGATATTTGGTAACATGGAATGAAGAGTTATGGCAATTAATTTGATGGAGGCCGAGAGAGGGGAAAGATGGTAATTCTGCTTAAGACATGACTGAGGCCAGGTGTGGTGGCTCACGTCTGTAGTCCCAGAACTTTGGGAGGCCAAGGTAGGCAGGTTGCTTGAGACCAGGAGTTTGAGACCAGCCTGGGAAAAATTGCAAAGTCGCCTTTTTACCAAAAAAAAAAAAAAAAAAAAAAAATTCGCCAGGTGTGATGGCATATGCTGGTAGTCCCAGCTACTCAGGCAGCTGAGGTGGGAGGGTCCCTCAAGCCTGAGAGGTTGAGGTTGCAGTGAGCTATGACTACAACACTGCACTCCAGCCTGGGAGACAGAGTGAGAACCTGTCTCAAAAATAAAATTAAATTAAAAATTAAAAAATAAAAAATAAAAGCATGACTGAGTTTTTGGTGTATTGATAAATAAAATTCAAATAAGCCCTAACATTTTTATTCTAAAAGAGAACATATGTAAATGCCCTGAAGGGATTCTCTCCCCTCTGACATTCAATGAGTCATTGCCAATTAACTCCCTGGACACTTAAACTCATGCAGCAAATGACTTCAACCTTTTTGGTGACCACACTAGACCACATTATTTCCTTCAGTACATATTTCTATCCAGGATTCATTCAACAAATATTCATGGTGCATGGCCCAAAAGTGTTCAGGATGATCCAGATGTGGAGACTACTCTCAGGAAGCTAAGAACCTAATGGGGAGATGAGTCAGGTCCATGAATGACCAGAAATTATATTCAGAATTTTTAACAAATGTAAGGCATGGGCACTGACCAATCAGAATGTATTTCTCCATAGAACTGCATTAGGGTGTTGGAGGACCCCTGGCATTCCAGGCATTACTCTTTCAGTTGTTGGATCATAGGGAGATTAAAGGGGGCTGGGAGCGGGGCCAGGGTTCTGGGACACTCAGGGTGTTTAGGAAAGAGACTATTTACTAATTGATTCAATTTTACAGTCACTGGTGCATCAGAATTAGTATATACTTGTTGATTATCAACCCTATAGGAGATATTACAGAGGCAAGAAATGTATCAGTTAGCTATAACTACCTAACAAACTTCCCTAAAGCACTGTGACTTTAAATAACGGCCCTCAATTACTGTGTTTCATGGGTGACAAATGAGTCAACTGATCTTGACTGGATCCGTTCATGTGTCTCAGCCAACTGGGACCTCTACTCTGAGTGGAGGTGGACTGAGAACACCTTACCTCCACATGTCTCTCTTTCTCCTCTGGGACCAGTGACATAGTCCAGGCACATCCTACTCATAGTGGTAGCACAGGTGCAAGAGGGAGCCCAATCATGTAAGTGCTTTTCCAAGTCTCAGCTTGCATTCTGTCTGCTAAATCTCATTGGCCACAGCAAGTCATATGACCGAATAATTCAGAATCAAGGAGTGGGGAAATATCCTCCACCTTCTGATAAGAGGAGCTGCAGCCTCATGGAAAAGTTAATGGATGCAAGAAGGGCTCAGGAATGCAGTCTATCAGAGAACCTCTCTCTCTCTTTCTCTCTCTCTCTCACACACACACACACACACACACATATACATAGACACACACATACACTCTTGCTCTCTCTCTCATCTGTTTAGCGTCCATTTCTACTTCTGAAAAGAGCACCTTAACTCTCCCTTAGGGAACTATACCTCCTCCGCTTTTGGTCCAAGGATTGTTGACTCTATCTCCCAGATCCCAAGAGTGGAATATGGCTCAGATCTCCACAATCACAGCATTTTATTCATTTTGGCCATGGTCATTAGTTCAGCAATAGGCATGTGACCCAAGTCAAGCTGATGGAATTAAATTCTAGGAGTTTTGTTGGAGTTATTAGGAAAGAAAAGTCTCTTTCTAAGGAAGTTGTTGAGAGGCTAAAACATAAGCCTATAGCTTCTGATAGCTATCGTGTCACAACGAGAGGAAACCTTGAGAATGTATCAATTCAGAGGAAAACAGTGAGAGATTGAGCACACAAAACTGAATAAATAATGCCGATATCTTTTGATCCCCTGACTCCAACTGTGCCTGAACCATCACTCCTAAGATTTTCAGTTGTATGTGACAATATCTCTACCCCCCGCTTTAGTCTTTAACTAAATCAGTTTGAATTAGGTTGGAGAGAGATAAAACTAACTGTTAAGAAAACTAAATGAGAGAATTATTTTGGCCAGAAGGATTAAGGTAGGATATTTAGAGAAGTTGTCATTTGAGCTAACCACTGTCTTGTTTAATGTCTCAGCATTTTTTGTTTTGTTCTGTTTTGTTTTTAATGCCTAAGAAATCCTTTCAATTCTTCATTCCCTGGGATAGAAAATTTACATGAAAAAGTACAGCAACAGCTGACACACTTTGAAAAATGAGTTGTTGGACACCTCTTTCATTTCTGCTTGGCAAGTTTTAAGATGAAAATGAGATCTTTCCAGACAACACCCTAGTTAATTTTCCAGTTGGTCTAACAATGTATTTAAGAAACTTGCCTCCTAAGAGATTAGTTGGGCCCCACTGCGTTAGCGAGGCAATGTAACCCAATTGCTAGGCAGTTAATCTATTCATTATGTATATTTTCATTCTCAATTTTTTTTCTGAGAACCAACTGAAGCGTGAGGGATAACATGGCTTTCTTAAGCAATTGCTTTCAAGTCCTGATGAAGAAATTTCCAAGCATAGATTTCAGCACAGTCTTTCTCAAAGTCGTCAAAGTCAGCTAGAAGATTATATCTGTAGGTGCCTTCTCTATAAGATATGCTTTCTCCCAAACAGAATTCGTATTTCAATCAAGGTGACTCACACTTGGTCTTCTTCACATTTAGATGTCTCTCCATACACTCCATGCCTTTCTGAAATATCCTCTAGGACTGAAAATGTAATACATTAAATAAAAATCTCCATAGACTTTCATGTATCATCCCAACTGTTCCACTCAAATTGGTAATATTGACTATTCCAACTGTTTGTGCTGATGCTAATGTTAGAGACTAAAGAAATATCAAGGAGGAATATCTGTACAAATTTGCAAATGCTCATGGAACAACCATGGTAACAATTCCCACAGTAACATTAATATCCTAAGCTAACAGACAGAAAAAGAAATAAGCATGAACACATTCCTATGGCCTCTCATTGCTCATTTTGAGACACCAAGGCATACATTCATGCGTGTGTGTGTGTGTGTGTATCCAAACAAGTATAAAATTAAACAATTACCAGGAAACCTCATTATTGTGGAAGGCCAAGCCCCTACTACTCAGCCACAAATTGTAGTCCTCAAGTCTCAATGTCTTGTTGATTACCTTCACATCACCTTCACTTGCACTCCCACACCCCAAACACTCTGCTCAATCTTGGCGCTTTATCCGTTCACCAAATTCTTCAGAGCACAGGCAGGCACAGGTGCTTTTGTTCTGGGTAGCCCCTTTTCATGTTTGTGATAATGTTGCCAATTTGAGAAATCAGTCATCATTTGGCTAGAGAAACTGTTTTGGAATGTTTCAGCTAAAGTTGGATTCACTTTTCTTGCAATTACGCTCAGAAGATAAAATGACACTGCAAAATGCCACCCAACAAGTCCCCTACCCAGTTTTCTCCACGTTCCTGCTCAGATGCAGGAGGAAGACTGATTACAGCAAGGGAAGGAAGAGCATCCTTCCACACTCCCCATTTCACCTTCCATCCTTGTTTATTTATTTTTTCTTTCTTTTTTTTCATTTCCCAGCATCAGGCCATGCTCTGTGCCAGGTGGAAGAGGATGCGGGGGTGAGCAAAACAGACACCGACCTTTCAATTCTGTAATATTCACACTCATGAATGCAAAACTGAAAATGTAGAAAGATGGTTGAAGGAAAAAGATTCTAGGGAAGTATGTAGCCAAGAAACCTGCCTCAGTGATAGGTCTGGGAAGGCTTCCCTGAGGAAGCCACTATTGAGCTGAGATCTGAAGAAAGAGTAGGAGTCAACCAAGAGCATTCAGGATGTAAGTACAAGAGGCACTACTGCCCTTTAGAGGGAGGAAAATTGGCAAATTCAGGACATAAGAGAAACCCAGTATGGCTGGAAAGCAGAGAGCAAAGAGTGTACTGTGTAGGACCCTGTTGATCAGAGAAAGAATTTAAGAGGGCTCTGGAGAGAAGAATTGTTGAGTTAAGGTAATGCTAGGCAGGCAGCAGCAAGCTATCCAAAAGTTTTCAACTAGTCGGCCTGATAGGGCCATATGGGTTGATATGATATTGAAATAATTTTGTATCGATTGGTAAATCATTGCTTTGGTAACCCTGGGACTTCTCAATGCCCCTGCTACCTAACCTTCTGGAATATTCCAGTTATCCTTGTGATCTAGCAACTAAAGGTAATAATGGCTAGCACACTGGAAACCCTCTGTGACAACCTTCTAGTACCAGGGTGGTTGGTACCCAGACCTTACCACTTATTAAATGTTATGAATATAAGTCCTGCTGTGCCTGCCACCGTGCCCAAAAAGTCAGAAACACTCTATGGGCATTTGTTGCATGAACTGAATAGAATCACATCCTAATTCACTAGAGACTCAAAACAAACAGAATCTTCACATAACTTGAGCAGCATCAGGAAGCAGAGGTCAAAAGACAGACAGCATGGGATTGCTGTGAAATACAGGAAATTATTTAATGGGAAATGAGGGATGATAAGGCCAAAGCTGAAGTCTCATAGGAGCTGAGTTGCAGTGCTAGTGGGTCCTTGTCTTCTTTTTAAGATGGATGCTAAGTTTTTCTGTTCAATTCTGTTTGATGGGTGACCCCTCCCAAGCTTGAAGGGAACATATTCCCAGTTGGATAAAATCAGCCACTGGAATTCTATACTTTCCATATCCATATTAAATGCACAGATTTCACATTGGACTCTACGATAACTGTGAAATTTGAATGTATTAGTCTTCAAAGAGAAAATAAAGGTAGCACTTTAAAAAAACCATAAGCTTTAAGAAGCAAAAACAAAAAATGTATATTGATATTTTCTACAACAGAGGTCCCCAGTTCCTGGGCCACGGACCAGTACTGGTCCATGGCCTGTTAGAAACCAGGCCACACAGAAGGAGGTGAGCACTGAACAAGCAAAGCTTCATCTGTATTTACAGCCACTCCCAATCTCTCACATTACCACCTGAGCTCCACCTCCTGTCAGAACAGCAGCAGCATTAGATATTATAGGAGTGCAAAGTGAGTGCAAAGTATATTGTAAACTGCACATGTGAGGGGTCTAGGTTGCATGCTTCTTATGAGAATCTAATGCTTGATGATCTGTCAATGTCTCCCATCACCACCAGATGAGTCCATGTAGCTGGAGGAAAACAAGCTCAGGGCTCCCACTGATTCTACATTATGGTGAGTTGTGTAATTATTTCATTATATATTACAATATAACAATAATAACAATAAAGAGCACAATAAATGTCAAGGACTTGAAACATCCTGAAACCATTCCCCTTCCCAGATCCGTGGAAAAATTGTCTTTCATGAAACCGGTCCATGGTGCCTAAATGTCTGGGAACTGCAGTTCTACAACATCTATGGAGTTTCTGTTACAAAGTGTAACATGTTCGCTTTAAAGAATTTGGAAGAAGGTAAGAAAAAAAATTGTCTATAATGCCACTAACCAAGAACAGACACAATTATTTTATGTATTGATAATAGTCTATTTTTTGTATATAATTTGGTACCATTTAAAAAATATTTTTATAAATTTAAATAGCTCTTGATTTGAGAGGGTTTTTTCTTTTGTTATTATTGCTGTTCTCTTATTTCTCCACTCAGTGCCTTTTAGGGGTTGAGGGAGAATGACAGACTACCCACATGAACCACCACTGCAATCAGACTTGGCTACATGGACTATGCTCATCTTTTTGAACACTTCATCCACTAAATGTAGAACAAGGTGAAGGGAATATAAAATGGTGCAGACACTGTAGAAAATAGCTTGTCAGTTGCTCAATAAATTAAACATAAATTACCAAATGACCCAGTAATTCAACTCCCAAAAGAATTGGAAACAGGTATTCGAACAAATACTTGTACACAAATATCATAGCACTATTATTCACAATAGCCAAAAGATAGAAATAACCCAAATGTTGTCCACTAACAACTGAATGGATAAACACAATGTGGTATATCCATAAAATGGAATATTATTCAGTCGCAAAAAGGAATGAAGTGCTGATACATGCTACAACACGGATAAACCTTCAAAACGTTATGCTAAGTAAAAGAAGTCAGTCATAAATGTATCATGTAAATGTATGATTCCATTTATATGAAATACCTAGAATGGCAAATCCACAGAAACAGAAAGCAGATTAATGGTTGCCAGACACTAGGGGAAGGGGGAATGGGGAGAGCTTGTTTAATGGGTACAGGGTTTCCTTTTGGGACATTGAAAATATTCTGAAACTAGATAGTAAAAATGAGAGCCCAACCTTATGAATGTTCTGGATGTCACTGAATTGCATGCTTTAAGATGATTAAAATGGTGAATTTTATGCTGTGTGTATTTTACCCTCCCACAATAATATATATTTTTAAGTAAAGCAAGGGAGGCATATCAGAAGATGAAAGCACAAGACTGAGAAAGAACAGAAACCCAATGAAATCCACTCAACATCAACTCTAACACCTTCTTCTTCTAGGTGATGATTTAAAAATTTTCCCAGGGATCCCGGTATAGATTTCTGACCTCATTTGCCCTTCTGTGGTTATTGCATTAATGTCCAGTCTTCCTGATAACCAATGCAAAACTTCATCACTAGCTGGAAATTCTCAAGGCATTGTTGACCTCACTTCACATATCCAGTGGCTACCTAGTTATAAGGGATTCATCCCTTTTGGCTGCCTTTGTCTTTCCATGCCCATATCCAGTCATGGGCTCCCTGCCCCTGGACTCTGCCACCCAAATCCTACCTACCAGTGCCAGGTTCATTGCTAAACCATTCAACAGTTCCTTAGCATTTTCCCATAATTAGAAGAGATGCTGGTCATGACCCTATAGTGATATGTATCCAGCCTTCCCTGTGAGACAGATGCTATTATTATTTCTATTTTACTGAAGAAGGTACTAAAGTTTAGAGAGTTATAATGATTTGCCCAAGATCATAAGATAGTGGTGATGCTGAGACTTGTACCCTAGCAGCCTGATTCCAAGCCCAAGGTCATAAATATACCACCCTACCATCTCTACTATTATCTGTCATCAGTCCCCCAAATGAACTCTTCATTCCAGTTAAAAAAACTATTCACTATATCTAAACATGACAGAAGCATGCCAGGCCACAAACCTAGAATGTTTACCATGGTTCAAATCCAATCCTGCCTTCAAGGAATAATTTACATCCTTTCTCTTCCATGAAGATGTCCCTTAGGTAACTTAATCTAGTCTCTCCTCCCCCTCCATCTCCAAATCTAATCAACTCAGATTAATTTTGCTTCCTTCATATTTATGTCTCCTTCCTCTCCTGTCTTTCCTTATTATAGCCACCTTCATTCAGTCCATTATGTCTGGTGTGGGTTATTGCAGTACTCACTTGGTGGTTTCCTTGTCCCTATTAGATCCCCTCAAATGCATCTTCCACCAAGCACATAGTTGACTCTCAATTTTTATACATTGAACAGACTAAACAAATGCTGCCAGAGAAATCATTTCATTACATGCCACTCTCTCCCCCTAGACTCTCACCTCTCCAAAGGCAGAAACTATGACTTACTCATCTTTGCATAACATCATCAAACAAAATGCCTGCCACACTGTAGGTGTCAACAGATGTTGGCTGAATGAATCAACGATTGGAGTGTTTATTCAATGTAATATTCGTATAGCACTCAAATACTAACACAAATCAACCCAGTGTATCTTAGGTTGTGTGTCATTGCCCAGGTAGACTGTTAGGCCCTTGTGAACTAGGAATGTGTTTCAGAAACTTGGTGTCCTTAACACTTAGCACAGTAAAAATGTGACTTATGATTGAATGCATCTCCACTAATTCATTGATTCAACAAATATTTACTTACTGTTTCAGGCACTATGCTAGGTTCCAGGAAAACAGTAGTTGAAGAGGCAGATGAGGTTGCTGCCCTCTGAGAGTTTACAGAACACACGGTGTGACAGAAAAATACCCAAGTGATCAAATAAGTAAAAAAAAAAAAAAAAAATTCAAACACAGTCAAAAAGGAAATAAAATGCAGCGACAAAGCAGAAATAGATTGGAGGAGAGGTCCACATTAAAGAGGGTGGTCAGGAATTCATCTCTTGCAGAGGTGAAACCAGAGCAGAAACCAAAAGGATGAGCTAAATTTCAAACTGCAAAGTTGAATATATAATAACTCAATATCTCCACTGATGATATCTTTGGTAAAAAAATGTTAGACAAGCAACTGAGGGATGCATTCAGAGACGAATGTGCTCAGGCGAAGTATTGCTTTTAGAATGTTCTGCAAACAACAAGATACTGGGACCTAATCTATAATAAATAAAAGGACCTAATCTATAATAATCTTCTTGTGGCAGAAGATGGGGAGATGCCCAGGCCATCAGCAGATGTGCTGTCTGTAGCTGGAGAAGTAGCCTGTGAAGGTGCCCTCGTAGAATTAAGTTGCATTTTTAATCTACTGTTTTCTGTGAAATTCATGCGTCTGAAATTCAAAAGCATCTTGTCTACTTTTTCTTAGTCCCCACTACAAAACTCCTATAGTGATTTACTTCTTGTGTACATATTCTGAGTTGGAAATATCAAGATAACAGATGTGACACATTAAGATTTTGATAAATATAGTCAGTGAGTGAAAGGATTCAATCCAAATTACTCAGCCTGACAGCATGAGCTCCTAAACAACCTGGGAATGGGCGGTGCTCAAAAGTTTACTGAGTTGACTTGAGTAACTGCCTCTCTCATTTCCATGCCTGACTCAGGAATATTTTATTTTGATAATTTTTAATCAAAAATTTGATTCCGAGGTGTCCTAATTACATTGAATCTCAGAGTAAACTGACTTTGGACCACATTACCTCCTCCCAAGGCAAAGGACTGGGTAAATTCATTAATTGTCTTATGATTTCATGGACCATTGAAATGTCAGCCCTCATGGTTCCCTGCTGAGTGGCTCAGGGTCACCAGCACCCACAGGGCCTATAATCTTCTTAATTTCAATTATTGCCTCCTTGTCTCCATAAGCTTCTGGGAGGCCTCCTCCTAGGGTTGCTTTTTCTTTGCTCAGAACTGAATTTCCTCACTGTGCCTCAGTCTTACCTTGCAGAATTATTAATATTAATATAGTCTAGAAACATGTAGCAGGGTCTTCCTTGCAGCAAGGTCCTCCTGATACATGTTCCTGAAATATATTTAGTCATAGTAATCAAAGGCCAACGTTGCCACTCATTATGGGAATATCTACTAGAAGTTAAATGTAACTCAGAGAAGAGCTCAGCTTCTGAAGTAAAATTACCTGTAATTCAAATTCCCACACCCTCACTTGCAGGCTGGGTGACCTTGAATGAACTATTTCAACCTCTCTGAGTTTCCATTTCTTTATCTGTAAAATGAGTGCAATAATAAAGCCCATAAAGAATTATTGTATTTAAACAAAATAATACACAGGGTTTAGCATTGTGTCTGACACATGGGAAGCAGCCAAGAAATGTCTGCTACTATTGCCATTATTATTATCATAATCGTAGAAGACGTTATGCAGTTTGTATATATTTCATTTACATATTAAAAAGGTATGTAGCCCCATGACTGGCATTCATTAAGCATTCAATAAGTTTCAGATATCATTACTTATGAATCAATTAGAATCACAAAACTATAGCATGGGACAGAAAAGTAGAGATTATCTAATTCAATCCTCTTATTTTACAGATGAGGAAACAAGTTAGAGAAAGGAAATGACCTGCCAAAGAGGACAGGGGACACAGCTACCGATCCCACTGCAGGCTTTTTTCCCGGTCAACCCCCACCATGACTAGTGGACAGTAGACAGAGCGGACAATTTTTAAGTTGGTGAGGATGCAGAGGGCAGAGGAAAAAATGCATGGAAGACACTGTTAAGTGGATCCCGCAGAGAACATAAGGACAGACATAGAAAGGACACAGTGGAGAAGGTTTCCAATAACTCACAGGCATAAGAGAAGCCTCCAAGAAATCAAATTCTGATGATAAAAATTAGGATAAGGAGGAGAAAAATGACAGGCAACTAAAAAGTTCAACATAGAAATGCACGGAGTTTTGCAAAGAGCTTAAGGCCATAAAGTGTTACGGTGTCTGTGACCTTGTCCCTGAGCTAAAGACCAGGGGCATCTTAAGTGCACTATCATCCCAAAAGCCTGGACCTATTTATCACCTGCAGGTCCTCCCAGCTTATTTAGGATGGGTCCAACAAAGAATTATTATTGGGCAGCTCCTGACACCACAACTCTTACTAGTGCTGCCGCTAAATATGCAGCATTGTGATTTCATCTGTCTTGAGGTCCCAAGAGCCCTAATTCATTAAGGAAAGTACAGATAACCATTGGTGGCAGCAATGAGAAAAGGAGTCTTGGACAAAGCCAAAGAGAGAAGCCCAATACAGAACTGCCATCTCTGTGTCATGAAGAAGGGATGGTAGTGCTAACCCGTGCTGTCTGTGCTTTTTTTTTTTTTTTTTTTTACCATAAATGGAGCATTTGCCTGGAATGCAAATTCACAGATACAAAACCCAGAGGAAGGGGCTGGAATAAAAAGCGACAAGGGTCTGAAAATAAGGCACAGATTCAGACGGAAAGAGTGGTAAGGGCTTTATATTAATAACTTGCAGGTTGGCTTCGCTATGTGGCTCCTGCTGTGTTGAATTATCATGGAGGGGTCCGTGGGTTGGCAGAGCCAGTCAGAGCAAAGCAACTCCCCTGTGTTTTGCTATATCATGGGCTTTGAATGTCATATGAGGTTATACAGGGCAAAGAGCCCCCCATCCCATTGCAAAAAGAACCTGCTTTATGATGGGAAAAGGGTCCCAAAGTCAATGACAGATACAAACAAGGGCCAAAGGGCAAATGTGTGCTAGGAAAAGAACATCTAAAAGGCTAGAGGGAAGACTAAGCAAAAAATCTTGGGCTATGAAGTGGTCTTCAACTTCTAGCTAACAATATCGGCAACAGGGAGGGGAAAAACCCTCAGCATTTCCAGGGCTTTTGTCTCTCCCATGAAAGAAATGATTCTGTATCTGGCCTGTGTAGTATGCGCTTGGTATGGTGCTGGCAATGGTTGAAGGCAAAGGAAATTGGAACACAGATTGTGTCCTCAAGAATTTAAAGACTTTAAATCTTTTAGGTCTTCAAGTGCTAGTCCACAGTGTTCCTCTTAGGGGACCACTTAGCAGAATTCAACACAGCTAACTAGCTACATTGTATGCCATTTTCTCAGAGTCCTGGGAGAGGTCAGTGTAGAAGAAAATCACACCATTTCTCAATTGTGATGGCTCCTGGAATCCCCTATGAGTGTCCAAGAAGATGAAGGGAAGAACCACAGTTTCCAAATGTTGGAGCTTGAATGTTACAGCTGGAATTCTTTCAGCTACCTAGAATCTTTCCATCCCTGGCCCTTGTAGCATTCTCACATTGCCCACATCCACAGATTCACCACTGTGCCCATATGTGGCCTGGGCATCTTCCTAGTACTACACTCCAGGCAGTGACACTCAGTGAACAGGATTTGCAACAAGAGATGCCTTCACTGGCTAGTCCCCACTTTTTAAATATCAGTTAGAAGCAGAGACAAGAATAGGGTTCAAGTCCTATGGCGCCCAGCTCAGTGCCTTTATACCTTCATTCTGCTTCTTCTTTCTCTGTGCTGCTGAAGACCCTCACTTGCTTTACTTGTGCAACATCTTTTAACAGCCCTTAGAGCCCAGATGGGGGTTCAATTCACAGGATGCCCAAAGCTAGTTTTCTCAGCGAAGAGTAAAAGGATAATTTGAGAGGTGCACAAGTCTGCTTGCCTGACAGTATAGATCCTGGCAAGCTCCCCTGATGGGAATTGTGACTGTCCTAGTTTTTATCCTCTAGCCTGAGTACCATTCAGATGCTTATGTGTGAACGTATCAGCCCATCATGAGCAGAAGTTAGTGCATCTATTTAAGGAGGCATAGAGTAGTGGGAAGAATAAGGTCTTCAGAGTCAGCTAGAGCTGAGTGGTAACTTTTCTTCCCCTAGCGATGAAAGGGAAGTCTAGCTAGTTGGTGTGACCTTGCACAGGCTGGGTGCCCTCTCTAAGGCACAGTGCCTTTCTAGTAGAAATGAGACTAATAGTACACACCTGAAAAACTTGTGAGATCAAATGAGATATAAAAGGAAAGTGCCTCCTCCTCTATTGACTACATCATAGTAGGTGATCAATAAATGGTGGCTATCATTATCATAATTGTTTTTCTCAAGATCACTGAAGACAAAAGCATCTCTGAGGCAGTAGGACACAGGTAAGTGATGTTTTAAAAGGGGAGAATGGGGAACCAGGCTGCCCACCTGACATCTTAGGTGGTGGACCCCTGGGAGAGAGGGAAATGCAGAGGACCAGAGAGCTCATTAAAAGTATTACCACTAATATACACCATGGAATACCATGTAGCCATAAAAAATGATGAGTTCATGTCCTTTGTAGGGACATGGATGAAATCAGAAATCATCATTCTCAGTAAACTATTGCAAGGACAAAAAACCAAACACCGCATGTTCTCACTCATAGATGGGAATTGAACAATGTGAACACATGGACACAGGAAGGGGAACATCACACTCTGGGGACTGTTGTGGGGTGGGGGGAGGGGGGAGGGATAGCATTAGGAGATATACCTAATGCTAAATGACGAGTTAATGGGTGCAGCACACCAGCATGGCACAAGTATACATATGTAACTAACCTGCACATTGTGCACATGTAACCTGCACATTGTGCACATGTACCCTAAAACTTAAAGTATAAAAAAAAAAAAAAAAAAAAAGATTACGTTGTCTGCAAAAAAAAAAAAAAAAGTATTACCACTAGAGACACAGCCAGGCACAGCCTAATCGGCCTGGAGTGAGAATGACACCAGGGGACCGAGCAACTGCAGATGCTGAGGGAAAAACCCAGCCTGGCAGGCAATACAGAGTATTCAAAGAGCAGAGCAAAAAAATGAGTCATGGAACAAGCAAGCAGTAGGCACCTGGGATTCTGAGTGGGGGTGGAAAATTGGCCAGAATCTTGGAAGGGAATCCAGGAGGCAGTCCACACATGGAGAGTCTCCAGGCAAGCCATGAGATCCCAGGAACAGATTGGGCTTCAGGGTGACTCCAGCTCTGGGAAGGGATATTGTAAAATCTAATAAGGACCTCTGTCCCGGGGGGCTCTCGTCGGCAGGATGGGTATTAGGTATTCTTTTAGCTACCAAGACCAGAGGCTGAAAGCAGGGTTGACTTACAGAGTCATTGATGTGGGACAGTTAGCTCCTAGATGTGGAGAAAGAGGAGGGAGGATGTTGAAACTAGGAAGGGTCAGAAATGCATAGAAAGAACTTGAAGGCCAGAAAAACCCAAGTTAAAAACCATATCGGTGTTTTGTCTTAGGAACTGAGAGACCTTGGCAATCACTTAACTTTTCAAAGCCTTCATTTGTTTTTCTATAAAGTGGGTATAAGAGCTAGCCAATAGCATCATTGTGGAGATAAAATTAAAGTAAGGCATTTTTCTTTACAACTCTACCTAAAGCTAACTCAGATATAAACTCTTATCCACATCTTAATAACTACATAGACAAACATATAAAATATGATAATATAGAAAACATTATAGCTATAGCATATTCAACAATAGACTATAGATGATGCTAACATCTCATACATATGTATATCACTTTTCCACTGGTAGAGTCTTTTCATATCCATTGTCTGGCTTGATCTTCACAATATTAGGTGGTCAGAATTGTAACACACTGGAAACAGCAAAATGTTTGGCAAGTGGAAAAATGTTTGTATTGATCATGTTTTTTATTTTTCCATATTTTATGACACTTCGACATCTTGGGGCGTTGTGAATGCAGGGAGGGGCTGCCCCTCCCATAGTAAGCTAATTCCTAGAGGTAACAGACAACTTCCCTGAGAGCATGCCTTTCATATGCAAACCAGCCATAACTGCAACCACCTCCTTTATCTAATTCTCACACACCAAGCCAATGTCACCCCTGCTCTAAATCATTTGAGGACCAGATACTGGAAAACTAGGGGCCACCCCTATAGCCCAGAGCCCACCAAAATTATTCAAACTATTCAATCCTAAACTGGCTTAGCTTGCCTACTTCGCCTTACCCTTTCCTTACCATGAAAACCATCTTGCCTATGTTTTTCCCCACTCCTACTGCCTCCTGACTGACCCTGGTAACTCCCCCGTTGGCCCTGTGTGGTGTTGTTACTGTAGGTAGCTAGTTGGACATAAACAGGGCAAGAGAGCCCCTGCCAAAACCAGGAATGTCAGGTGACCATCAAGTGATGGTCAGGTGGTTGTTAACTCTCTCTCTAAAATAATAATTGGTCACAGCTGGTACTAGGGAAAGGCAGTCTCCCAATAGATAGGAAAAACCTGAAACTGGTGATCAGTAGCTTCCAGATAAGATCTCAGGAGGTGGGTGAATGGGCTCACACATGCGCACTAAGAGGCAAAATGGTGGCGTTTAACTGGTATATGATCTCCTAGGACATTCGGCTGGTAAGGGAAGAACGCCTCAAGTGAGCATGCATACAACTCCAGTAAACACACTGAGCAGGCTCCCCTTCCAAGTGCTAGCAGGGCACTGTGCATGCGGGCAGCCCACCCCAAGGGAAGAATCAGGGGAGAAGGAACATAAGACCTTGGGAGTATGCCAAGTCAAACCCTAAGTCAAAAGGTCAAACCACGCATGTGATTTCTCAAGTCACCTGCTTGGCCCTATTCTAAATGTACTTTACTTTCTTTGCATTCCTGCTCTAAAGCTTTTTAATAAAGTTTCACTCCTGCTCTAAAACTTGCCTCAGTCTCTCCTTCTCCCTTATGCCTCTCAGTTGAATTCTTTCTTCCTAGGAGGCAAGGCCTACTGCAGACCTATACAGGAAGAAAGACCTACTACAGACCTGCATGGATTTGCCACCAGTAACAGTGTGGCATGGTGTGGCATGCCCCTTCCTCTTGGGAACTGTATGTAACACACTCTCTTTTCAATGGCAGTTGTCTCCTGATCTATGGCCTCACTACACCTGAGTAAAAACAAAATCTCAGGTACATTTTAGACGTTTAGACATTTATTTGCCATGTTAATTCAAATATGGTAAATAACCCTTACAAAGAATGAAATAGAGGCATTGTGTCAAATTGAAAAGACTTCCTCAACATGTCAAGTGGAAAAAAGGTCACAGTGTGTTCTCATTTACGGAAAAAGTTATTTGTTTATGTATATTCATATACGTACTTGTGTGTGTACAGCAAGGAGAATTAAGGATGCACACTCATCTACCGGCTGTGGCTACACCTGGAACAGGGTAGCTGAGGCAGGTGGGAGAAGGATGTTGAAGAAAGACTTTCTATTTTTCTCCTGCATAGTACATATTATCTGAAACTCTTAAACAAAACTGGATTTATGCATTACTTACATAATGAAGATAGTAACACTGATTATTCAGCATCCAATTAACATGTACATAGTACAATCACATAAAATGAATATTATTTAATTAATAAATATTATTTGGATATTATCAGATCAATTATTTCCACCAAAGGAAAGCTAGGAATTACCAGCTCTTGACCTAAATGGGGCTTTTTAAGCTTCTAATCAGCTCTGAAGAACTATTAGAGAAGGGCTTATGCTCGGAACACAAAGCTTTCAAAAAGGCATTTATCATCATTATCGCCCCATCCCCTAGTATGAAATGATTCATTTTCCTGTATTCATAGTTTGCAAGGGACTTTTGAATTAAACCTTAAAAGCTAAATTTTTCTGGAATCTGTCTGGACCTAACACTCGATGCCAATAAAGAACCTCAGGGTAATTTGTTTTCCTCTATAATTTCAAAGTGGATCAATACAAGAGTCCTTTATTGCTGCTGTGGCTTCCATAGCCCTTGATGGTGAATCATTACAGGAGGAGAAGTCTGAGATCCATAGATTAGAGGTGGCCAGACTCCATTTTTCATGTGGTTTCTGTGGTTTCCAATGAGTTTGGGACAGAGAAGGAAAGCTAGCTTCATACTGTGTAGCCCAGCTAGCTGAGGGTCTGGGCTGCTGAGAATGAGAGAGAAAGAAAAAGATTATGGCTCAATAATACGGCAAAGGGTAAGATACAGGCTCTGAGGTCTGACTAGGATTCAATCCCAACTCTCCCTTTCTTGGATGTGTGGCCTTGGGCAAGTCATTCACCTCTTTAAGCCATTGTTTTCTCATTGGTATAAGGATAACAATGTTTTCAACCCCATACAGTTATTACAGGGTATCAGTGAGGTGGGTCAAGCTCCTGGTATATAATCAGTGCTCAGTACACATTAATTGTTTTATATATATTTGGGAGAGTAGAAACTTAGTTTTATAGAAATTGTGCCTTCAATTTCAAATAAGTACATATTAAACACCAACTGCATGGTAGTCTTAATCTCTGCTTGAAGAAAGCTTACAGTCTATTTGACAAGGTCAAACATATTCCTGTAAGAACTTACATAACCATACAAGGTTTATCTAGTAATTTGGGGCAAAAACAATTCACTGGGTCACTCCAAATGAATTGTCTTGATAATAAAGGCAATTGGATCTCAAAGAAGGTTTATAGACCTTCATAAATTGCTTTACCAAAGGTTTCATAAAGGAGTTGGGATTTGACCTAGGACTTAGATTAGGCTTGTTTGAACAGAGAGCAGGGTACGAGGCATTTTATAATAGTTGGGAAGACAGCATGAGTGAAAACATGGTGTATCCAGAGGGTGCTCAAAGCAAAAAGTAAACAATTTGATGTGGAGAATAGGTTTTGAAATAATTAGCTCATAGATTCCAAACTGATTGGGAATACTCCAAAATTAACCATGTTTTGGTTTTCAAAGACTTCAATCTTATTCAAATCAATTCTGAAGCCTTTCTGTGTTTTTTATCATGTCTTTGACACTTGTTACAGCTGAGTATGCATTCAAGCAGAGTTATGAAGTTTCTAATATCTAGACTCACTCAGATGGGGACCAACACTAACCAGGTGAAATAAAATCCAGTATCTAATGCATCGTTGCAGAACATGGTCCTAATGCAGTGGTTCCTAATGTGAGTCATGGGGCCAGCATCATCATCATCATCATCATCATCATCATCATCATCATCATCATCATCATCTAGGAACTCATGAGAAATGTGAATTCTCAGGTCCCACCTAGACATATCAATTCAGAAAGCCTGGGGGTGGGGTACAATAATGTGTTTTACAAGCCCTGCAGGGAATCCTGATGCAGTTTATGACACTAATACTATTGTCCAAATGTATTTCTTTCAAACACACAGATTTAATATGTGCACATTGGTTAGCACAGTAAAATGGTCCATTATTACTTGTACAAAGGCTTGCAATTTTCCCACCAGCCTCTATTTTAGAGTAAATTCTTAGAAGAAACAAATCCTAAGGAGACCTAAAATGAGATTTTTTTTTCCATAACAGTAAGAAGAATTTAAAAAAAAGAAAAAATAATCAAGTGGTCATTTTAATAATGCAATTTTGCTTCTTGTAATGTGGCTCAATAGAATCACCGTGGAGAACTTTTAAAAGAATAGCCTGTGCAATTGGAGCTTTATTGGCTTTTTGCTGGAAATGCGTTGGCTATAGATAGGCCAGATTCCATTAACGAACTTAATCTGGAGCCCACAGGAGCCTTCTGACAGAAATATCCTGTCATGGGGGTGGCAAAATGCATAAAAATTGACTTTAATTATTCAAACTCTAACTTCAAAGTCAATGATTGATGCTAGAGGGTTAAGATATTGCCAGTTCATTCTGTCTTTTTCTAAAATTTTCTTTTGAAAGGATGACTTTTAGCTCAAAACATCAAGACATGTGAAAGAATAAAAAATAAAGAAAATCAAAATTTAAAGAACCAGAAATAACCCCAAGTTTAGCAGGATCCCATTGTTAAAGCCTCACAGGGTAGTAAAGGAATAGCCCAAAGATCTGTCTTGCAACTCTTAGTACTAGGACTTAAAACATTTTCCACAAATGTCCTCCTGCTTGAATTGACTGCCTTGTTACATCTAAGCACCGTTACGTCTAAACTGTTTAATACTTTGAAGAAAACTGTAAAGCCAGACACACAGGGGTCTGAGGAGTGCTCAGAGTTGAAGCTCAAGTCCTCACAATGGCAAACCAGCCATGGCTCCTAGCTATTTTTCTACTCATCAACTACCATTCTCTACTTTGCTCACCCTCCTAGCCATGCTTCCCTACTATTCCTCAAGTCACACACCAAATATACTGCCAACTATCACTTCCTTTCACCTTTATATTCTTGTGGTTCTCTGCATCATTTCTTCCAGTCCTCTGTTAACGTATCACCTTCTCAAACCACCTTTTCCTGATCTTCCTCGTATAAACCTCCAGCCTTCTCTATCCTCTGTACCTTATTTTATTTTCTTGACATATTGCATAATTCACTTGTTTTTTTTTTCTATTGCAATTTCTCTCTCCCTTATAAACTCCATGAAGGCAAGGGCTCTGTGTATTTTGTTGACCACTGTATTCCCAAGGTGTAGAATAGTGCCTGGTGCATGGCAGACATTCAATACATATTGATTAAATGAAAGAATGAATAATGAAGGAAAGACTCAGTGAAAAATGGTGACAGGAAAATCCAGATTTCAATTTGTCTGTTAGGGTGGACAAGAAAAGAAAAAGTCTATAGATATTTGCTCAGAAGTAAATCTTGCATAAAAAAGTAACTCTTCATATAAAAATTGGCAGGATTTGCCACCATAAAATCAAATGCCCATGCTGGCCACAATGCAGAGAAATGAACTTTAAAACACCTCAAATCCACCAAGGAAGTGGTCAGAGACAGCCCCTCCACCACCACCTACTGGAAACCATTTCTCTGCCTCTAGTTGATTCCTGGAACAGTACATTGAGGGCCATGTGCCCAGAGGAACTGTAGAAAGAACTTCCCAAGGGGAGAGGAGGCTACCTCTATTCCACTCTTTTGACACAAAGCCCTACACCTCGAGAGGAGAATTGACTATTGTGTGACATCCAAAGTGGCTCTTAAAAGAGACCAGGTGATTTGCCTGGATATTGTCCTCATCTTGGAGAACAGGAAGGAAGATTCTTATCTTTTCTCCATGAAGAGGAGAATAGAGCTCACCTGAAACTCTGAGACTTGGTTCTAACCTAATTCCACCACCATCTAGCAGATGACTCTGGGCAAGTCACTTCTCTCTGAACATTAGTTTTCTCATATGTCAATGAGAATAATAAAACAGCTACCATATATTTGAGTACTTTATAATGCTCTACACTTCGAGCATGCCATCTGCTCTGGCCTTCACAAGAGTTCTTTGAAGAAGGCACTGAGGCCAGCAGAACTTAAGTAATTTAAGATCACCCAAAGTGGCAGAACCTGGTTTTAAACTTAGGTGGGTCGGAGTCCAAAACCCAAGCTCAGAATGACAGCAGTATAGTACCTTTCTCATAGACCTCAGAGATGGATAGGAGGAGCAAACAGCATCCTGAATAAAAAGGCATTTTGAAAATTAAAACACATTCACATATATGGGATTTTATTAGTAACTGTGGGTTTCTGGGAATCTGCAGTAGAGTTACACAAATGTGAGGTAGCCTGTTATTTTTTCCTTTGAGAATTAGCATGGACCTTCTCCATTCAGCCTTCACACGTTATTATCACTCTGATTACCTTCATTTAAAATCTCAGCATTTATTTACCCCTAGGTGGTCTAAAAATGGACTCAACAGAGGCAATGAGCAACATCAGGAGGCGGGAGAGTGACTTCTGGCTCTGTCTTTCTCAGTAGACTGCATACGCTATAGGCAAGTTGGACAAAAGGTGAAATATAGGCCACCACCTCACAGTAGAATAGTCTTAGACAAACCTAACCCCCTAAGTCTCAGTTTCCTAATGTGCAAAATAGCAACAATAATATCCACTCCCTGATCTAAACTGAGGGATGAAAAGACGATTGTCCTCAGAGCAAGTTTCAACAAATGGGAGTTGAGTGGGAGTGAGCAGTTTTGAGGGATGTATTACCTTTTCTTGGAGAGTCCCAAGAAGGACTGAGCCCTACTTGCTTGCATCAGAAACTGGCTCCTTTGTTGACTTTCTTCCTTGCCCTGCTTTCCCCACTTCCTCACTGTGCTAACTGGGACAACGTCCCAAATAAATTATGTGTACCAAAATCCATGCCTCCTGTTAGGATAACCCAAATTAACACAATTCTCAACTAAATTTGTGTTGAGTAATCAAGTGTGATAGGCAGAATTCTACGGTAGGCCTTAAGATTTCCCACCCCATGGAATGCCTGCCCTGCACAATCCTCAAGACTGAATAGGATGGATTTTACTTCCATAATGAGGTTCTATCTTATGATATGGTTGACTTTAACAGAGGGAGGTTATTCAGGTGAGCATAACCTAATCACATGAACCCAGCTGAGAGCTTGTCTCTGGCTGGCTGCACAAGAGGAAGTCAGAGAGATCTGACCCATGAGGAGGATTCCGCATGTTCACCATTGCTGTCTTGTGGATGGACACAGGGCCACATAGCAAGGAATGCAGATGCCTCTAGGAACTGACAGCTGACAGCTGGCAAAAAAATAAAATAAAACTGGACCTCAGTCCAACAGCCACAAGGAACTAAATTATTCCAACAAGAATTAGCTTGGAACAGATTTTTCCCCCAGAGCCTTCAGATGAGAATTCAGCCCAGCCAACACCTAGATTTCAGCCTTGCAATACCCTGAGCAGAGAACTCAGCTGAGCTCACCTGAACTTCTCACTTACAGCATCATGAATAAATAAATAGGCACTGTTTTAAGCTGCTAAATTGTGGTAATTTGTTACACAGCAATACAAACTAATATACCAAGTAAAGAGATAAGTACCCAAATGTCTAGTCTAGTGAGAAAATCAGGTACTATCATTCAGGATAATTCAAATAATATTTGGAAAATAGTATGGTGTGTTTATACATATTCCTTTCTTTATTGTTAAATTTTATTGTATATATTTAAGTTATACAACATGAGGTTTTGATATGTATATGGTGTGTTTATACATATTCCTTTCTTTATTGTTAAATTTTATTGTATATATTTAAGTTATACAACATGAGGTTTTGATATGTATATAGACAGTGAAATCATCACTATAGTCAAGTGAGTTAACATCCATCATCCCACGTAGTTATGTTTTTTGGCATTGTAAGAACACCTAAATTCTACTCTTTTAGAAAAATCTTGAATACACTACAATATTGTTAACTATAGTATAGTCCTCCTGTTGTACCTGTGCTCTCCAGATATGTTCATCTTACGTGTCTGCCACTTTGACCTACATCTCTCCATTGCCTCCCACTGCCCAACTCCTCCATAACCATGTTTGATTGATTATCTCTGTGCATTTGACATTTTTTCCCCTAAAGATTCCACACATAAGTGAGATCATGCAGCATTTTTCCTTCTGTGTTTGGCTTATTTCATTTAGCTTAATTTCCTCCAGGTTCATCCCTGTTGTGAAGAATGGCAAGATCTCAATTCTTAAGGTTGAATAATTTTCGCTTTTGTAGATACCACAGTTTCTTTATCCATTTATCCATCAATAGACACTTTGGTTGTTTCCATATCTTTGCTGTTGTGAACAATGCTGCAATGAACATGGGAATGCAGGTATCTCTTCAAGGTGGTGATATCACCTTCTTTGGGTATCTAACCAGAAGACAGATTGCTGGGTCATATGATGATTCTATTTTTAATTTCTTCAGGAATCTTCCTACTGTTTCCCACAATGGCTACATCAATCTACAATTTCACCAACAGTGTACAAGTGTTCCCGTTTCTCCACAACCTCGTCAAAACTTGTCAACTCTTGCCTTTATAACTGTCCTAACTGGTGTGAGGTGATATCTCCACATGGTTTTAATTTGCATTTCCCTGATGATTAGTAATATTGAGCACCTTTTCACATACCTGTTGATCGTTTTTATTCTTCTCTGGAAAACTGTCTATACAGTATGTCTTTTTTTAAGAAATGTCTATTCAAGTTCTTTGCCCATTTTTTTAATCAAGTTGCTTTTCTGCTATTGAGTCATGTGGGTTCTTTATATACACTGGATATTAGCCCTTATCAGGTATATGGTTGGCAAATATTCCCACTCTCTTCGCTAAAACAACTTTTAATATTTTTTTAGTTTTCAAAATCTAACTTCATCTCAAGTTATTCCATACCTCATGTATTCCACTAAAAAGTGACATGACAATGCAGATATTTCCAAACTGGATACCTAAACAATAATTCTTGAAGAGGTAATTTAAAAGAAGTTAAACCATGAAAATATCAATTTGAGGGAAAAGAAACTCCTCTTGACAGGTGCAAGGGTAGGCAGAATCAGTCCAATGACATTATGTTTCTTAAGGCACAACCTTGTTATTAAATTATGATGTGATGTCTACATAAAGATGTCTACATAAGTTTAGGCAGGAATTTGTAGCCTGTCCATTCATTCTGGATTTGCAGCAATCCCAGACTGCAGAGGTGCCAAGTACTGAATGGTTCCCTTTTCATCTTTTCCTACTTTGAAGTATCAAAGCTGACACCCAGACTCACCAAAATGGTGTATATGTTAATGAAGTCAGACATACTTTCTGTTTCAACAGGTCCCCAGACTACTCAGGCATGATGCAGTGAGGAACAATGCTAGGCCCAAGGAACGTCAAGAGGCAGCAAAGATGAAAGATAACCACACAAATGAGGACTGATAAGAGCCACCAAATAAAGGCTAATTCCTATATGCTAAGCTCATATCAACAAAGGAGCAATATACCAGATCAGAAGAAGTGTTTGCCACCCAGGGATTCCCTTTCAGCCCACTGCTTCCATCATCCATGCTTGGGCTTGGCTACAGTTTGTGGTTTCAGTCTTGGAGATTTTACTGCCTTTAGACAGGGCTAGATCCTCTGAATTGTATGTTACTGTGCAGAGGCACGTGGAAGGGAATCTAGGACTAAAGGCTGTTTTTCTCTTTCAGATGACATGACCGAGTTTCAGAGAGGGAAGAGACTTGCCTAAGACAACACGACAAGTGAGTGACAGTCAAGTCTGACTCCAGGCTCTGTTTGCTCCATTTAATAGGTAATGACATTTCTTCTACTAGTTTTCTCTAACTTTTGGAAGCACAAAGGGCCCACTCTTCCATCCGTCTCCACCCCACCTCCCACTCTATAATCAACCCATTGAACATCTAGCTGCCAGATTAATCCTTTAAAAATACGTAGCCTATCATGTCACTCCTCTGCATCAGCCCTCTGATGGTTTCCCATCACTTATAAAATAAAACCCCAGACTTTTTCTTACCTCAAGGCTTCAAGGCTCTACAGTGATGTGAGTCCTGCCTACCACTTTGACCTCTCAACCTTATTTTCTCTGTTCACAATGCTCCAGTTCACATGAGACTTCTTTTCTGTCCTGTGATTGTGTCTACCTTCTTTCTTCCACCTCAGGGTCTTTGCACTTGACATTCCCTCTACACTGAAGATCTTCTCTGAGAACCGTATAATATTGGCTCCAGCAGTCTATTTACTTTCTTCAAGCACTTTTCACTCTTTGAAATAATCATATGCATCTGTGAACCTTTATATTGCCTTCCACTAGAATGTAAATTCCAGGAAAGCGGGGATCTTGTTTGTTGTATTCACAAGCATCTTATATTCACAGTATCTAAAATGGTGCCTGGCAGGAGGATTGCTTGAGCCCAGGAGTTCAAGACCAGTGTGGAAAACACTGTGAGACTCCCATCTCTACAAAAAAATACACAAAATTAGCCAGGCATGGTGGTGCATGCCTTTAGTCCTACCTACTTGGGAGGCTGAGGTGGGAGGATCACTTGAGCCCAAGAGGTAGAGGTTGCAGTGAGCTGAGATCATGCCACTGCATTCCAGCCTGGGCAACAGAGTGAGGATCTGTCTCAAAAAAATAAAAAATAAATAAATAAAATGATGCCTGGTACATGGAAAGCCCTCAATAAATATTTGTAGGGTAGATGTATGAGTGAATTAGTACCACAGCTGTCATCTACCCTGATAACCCTGATAACCCTGATAATCAGAATATTTAACTAACCAAAATAGAATAGCTCATTCCTGAACAGGCCAGAAAACAGAATTTCCGAAACACTGTCCAGTGTTACAGCCACCCCAATGGAATTATTTAAGTGCCCAGCTGATCAGGCCTAGGTAGGAAGCAAGAGAAACGTATGTAAGGTGTATTAATCCACTGGAAATTGACCATCTAGGATACAGCTGGCTAATAAAAACCCACTTACCCTTTCCTTTGGTTTCTGGAGATGAATCTGTTTGTTTTCCTCCTACTGCGCTAAAGCAGTTTCCGACACTGCTCTCTTCAACCACAAACTTAATGAATTTGCAAAGAAGATAGGATCTCCCTCCCTCTGCTGTTCCTGCAGGGTAAAAAAATGAAGCTTTTTCTTCCTCCATGGAAGCTCACAGAGTGACTTCTCTCATAGGACCCATGACTGGACTGTTTCACTAAATATCACAGTCAGAATAAGGGCTCAGGTCAAAATTTTTCCTATACACTGTTAATAGCCCCTTTATTCTAATAAATTGTAGTTTTTCCCAATATATATAGATATTATATCCACAGCTAATATTGTTAGTATTGTTATATATCTATGTGAAAGAAAATACATGAACTATTAATATGTTTCCCAGTTCCAACTTACACATTTAACATTTTAGGGGAGCACTTAGGTTTTTTCCAGCAAGAGTTTTTAGAAATGTATCCACCCTAAATCTGAGGATGATCATTAGTCAAAAACAGACAGTTATTTTTACTCCCTGCTCGCTTTTTGCCCTTCATACAACTTGACTCTTGGGAGCTGACAAATAAAGATGAATTACCAGTCTAGAGCATTCTAACTAACTAAGCCATTGTAGTCACTTAAATAAATCTTCAAACCCAAATTTTGCTTTGTTTGCTAAAATTTCTCCTCTCATTGTCTTCGACTATGTGAACTAGAATTACATAATATCAAGAAAAAGGTTGTAAAAACCAGGTTCTTTATCATACTGACTTTACTTTTGGACTTAATGTTTCTTGACTGGAAAAGAAATTGCTTCATGCTAGAAAGATCTGCAATGTAAGTCCTATACCTTCTCTAACTTACAAACATAAAATCCCTCTGTTTTCGTATATAACAAAAAATGTATATGCCTATCAATTGATACTAGACAGTGTTATAGTGTATAACCAAATTAAATGTCTCCTAATTTAAGAACTGACATTACTTGATATAGAATAAGAATAATAAAAGCTAACATTTGCTGAGTGATTACTATGTACTGGAAGCTTTTCAATGAACTTTGTATGCAGTATTTCATTCCATCTTCACAGTGATTCTATGAGGCAGGTACTTCAATAGTGTGGTAATGAACATATCTAAGAACAAGGAATTCTAGAGCCAGACTACCTGAGTTTATATCCTAATCCTGCCACTTAATTATGACATGACCTTGGGCAAGTTATTTAACTGCTCAAAGCCCCAGTTTTTTAAATCAGTAAAATGGAGATATTAGTAGTTACCTGCCTCATAGGGTGCTTGCAGGGAGTAAACTACCAAATTTGTATAATAGGCTTACTGTAGTCAGTCTCACTACAGAGAATATTATATTAATGTTTTCTCAAACTTTGGTCATTTTTAAACTATGTATAGGATTTTGACCATATATCTGTGTACCGTTTTATTATTAAGTAATTAATACTCCTATTCACTTGATATTGCCTTTGTGCGATGCAATTCTGACACTTGCTCCCTAGGGATGGTCAAATTTCAAAGCTTAAGGGCATACTCCTCCACAAGACTGCCCTCACTTCAGACACCGGCCACAAGCTCCAGGGTTCCAAGGTCACCAGTACTTCTGCCCAACTGGCTACAAATTCAGGGGTTCTCATTACCTCCTCAGGTTTGAAAATTTGCTAGAATGACTCATAGAACTCCGGGAAAGCTGTATTTATGATTCTAGTTTTCTTATGAATGATACACTGCAGGACCAGCCAAGTGCAGAGACACACAGGGTGAGATCTAGGAGGGTCCCAAACACAAAATATCCATGTCCTCAGGATGCATCACCCTCCCAGCACATTAATGTGCATGACCAACAAGGAAGCTCAACCATGCTCAGTGTTCAGAGTTTTCATTACGGTTTCATTATGTAGTTATGACTGATTGATTGGCCATGTGGCTGCATTCAATCCACAAACTCCCCAGAGGACAGTTGGTATAACCTGGCTCAAGATCCCAACCCTTAAATTGTATTGGTGGTCATTCTAGCATAGCCAGTTCCCATCCTGAAACTACCTAAGGTCCAGCATGAGTTACTTTGTTGATATAAACTCAAGAAGAACCCTCTATGAATAACAAAGACTCTTCTATCACTTGGCAATTCCAAAGATTAAGAGATTACTCCCCAATAGCCAGGGACAAATGGCAGCCAAATTATCTACTATATGACGCTTTTAAATCAATTCCCTTTTTGCCTTAAATTAATTAACCATAATCACAAACAACAACATCATGTAATCACAGGTTTGATTAGTGATAATCATGTCTTTTCTAATACATATTAAAAGAGATGAGTGACTGAAAATTTAAAATGTTTATCTGCATATCATCCAAAATCATCTTACACTGCCACTTATTCATTTTTGAATTCAGTTTGTTACACTATTTCCCCCAACAAATCCATATTCTTTTATGTGTCTCAGAAGTATTCCACATGAATAGAATCATATTGTGTAAGTGCCAAGAAACCATCACAAAACAATCTCTAATTTTTCAGATGGGATCTAAGCCCAGCACAAGGAAATGACTCACCCAACTCTACACAGCTAGGACTCCATCTCAGTCTTTTGACCTCAGTGCAGGGGTCTTTTCATCACCTTCGGTCAGTGACTACACCAGTACAGAATTGCTTAGAGGAATGAATGTAAGGGGGAGGGTAAGAGAAAGCCTGACATGCTTTTTTTGGTACTAAATGCTGATGGTATCTTAAGGAGAGCATGTCATGGGAAGTGCTGAAAATGATCAGAGACCTGGGTTGGCCAGGTCTCTGAATCTCGTGGCAAATAAAACCAGGCTTTGTGGTCAGACTTTATAGCACCCAACAGCTGGTTCACTGTGTCATCTACTGTGTCATCTAAGCCCCGACTGCTATTTCTTCCCTAGTATTAAGTGGGCATTTTTGCGATATAGGCTCACCCCAGCCTGCAGGCTTTGGGAAACCCATCTGCTATCCTTCCTATCCATCTATTTCAACATGAGCCTTCAAAAATAATAAACACAGTGTGGGTCACTGTGAAAATGAAACGGAAGAAAAGCTGACATCAAGAACTTGTATTATAAAAGTGGAATCGCATTTTAGAACTTTCTTCAAGCCCACTGAAAAACTCCACTCTGCACAATTATGTTGATTTTCCATTTGCCTAATAATGGGAATGATAAAGTGAAGGCTGAGACAGCGTCTATTTGTAAAATTCAACATTGATTTTCTCCCCTTGTATATTTGCCCAGACATAATTGTGGTGAGTGGCCTTTTAAAAATTTAAAAATACATTACATAGATAAATGAGTCTCCAATAAATGTATACATGAATAGTTCTTTCCTTGACATAGCTTTCTGCCATGGAAACTAAATGCATTCCCGGAATACGCTACAAGTAATCTCTTGACAGCTACTATTTTGGACACTGATATTTTATACCCGCATTTAAAATGGACTCTGATATGTTTTGACTCATCTCTCTTTCATTTTTTTCTAAGTCTTGCAGTGCTCTTTTGCAAAATCTCCCATTGCCATCCTCCTTGCCTCTCCTCCTGCCATTGCACCTACTCGGGCCTTCTTTACTTTGTTCTGAGATAACTGAAACACATCCTGAGCTAGTCCATTAGAATCCAGGGTCCTCTCAGTGCACATCTCTCTGCAAAGTGACACTCCTCCCCCCTGGTCTCTGCTGTCCCTGGGTCCTTTCCTTTACTGGGAAGGCAGTATATGTAATGTTAAGACTCAGGCTCTGGAACTGATTTCAAATTCTGCCTCCCACGTTTATTAGCTGTCTAACTTTGGGCAAGCAAATTCACTTTTCTGAGTCACAGTTTGCATAACTGCAAAAGGAAATGAATTACATTCCTCAAGACCTGTTATGAGAATTAAATGAAATAATCCATGTAAAGTGCTTAGCATAGTATCTGGCATATTGTAAATGTCCAATGATAACCGTAAAAAGCTATGTTATGTGTGGAACCAAGTCTACAGATCCCTAACTGTACTCCACAGCCCTTCAAAAACTAGGCCATCTCCCATGCCTCTCAAGTTTTTATTGTTTGTTTATTATTGTTTCTTAAACAACGTGACCAATAAATGATTCAGTTCAATCCTGAAAACACTGAAGCTCTGAGCGATCTATCCCCAAGGAACTATGCTCCTGTTGACACAGCTAGGCAAGTCTCCTCCAATTCACCATTTTAATAATTTTCATTAAGCCCAAGGCTGGCAAAACCTAATTATCAAGGTGAAGGAATCACCAACTCATGACCCCAGATAAAACTGCCTGTTAACCATGTTGGTAGAAATATGAACATTATGGGTCTGCTACCATTTCTACCAAAGAGTGAATGAACCAAGTTCATCAGAAGTTAGGGTGTTTTTTTTTTTGGCCCTGATTAACAAGAACTAAATCTTAAACACTGCCTTGTTTCGATATATGCTGAGCCTGTCTCTCCAGTTAAACTATGCATGGCTTGAGGACAGAGAAGAGCTCTCATAAATCTTTTGTTATTTTTGGGGACAAAATTCACTTTCTAAACAATATAAAATAGTTGTTCTACTCTGGATTTTTTTTTTTAATCTGAAGTACAAAGCTTAGTCAAAGATATGGAAGACCAAGAGCTAGTTCCTACTGTAGGGCTCTTACTCTTCTCATCTGAAAATACAAGAGAAAGGACAAGATTGTGTCTGTAGGAGGAATCTTTCCATTTCAAGGAATAGAAAACCAATTCAAACTAGCTTAAGCAAACCATGTATCTGAAAAAAGGCTAATCTACAAAGTATATGTGGAGCTCAAACAACTCAAGAACAACAACAACAACAAAAAAACCAAGTAACCTGATTTTAAAACAAGCTAGAGAGTTAAATAGACAATCTCAAAAGAAGACATGCTAATGGCCAACAGGTATATGAAAAGATGTTCAATATCACTAATCATTAGAAAAATGCAAGTTAAATTCACAATGAAATACCTCATACCTTTTAGATGGCTAATATCAAAAAGACAAGAGATAAGGGTATGAAGAAAAGGGAACACTTATACATTGTTGATGGGAATGTAAGTTGGTATAGACCTTGGGTAAGACAGCATGAAACTTCCTCAAAAACCAAAAATAGAACTACCCTATGATTCAGCAATTCCACTTCTGGGTATATAGGCCAAAGGAAATGGAATCAGTAGGTCAAAGAGATATCTGCACACCCATACTCATTGCAGCATTATTGGCAATAGCCAAGATACAGAAACAACCTAAATGCCTAAATGCCCATCAACAAATGAATGGATAAAGAGAACGTGGTGTATATCTTTATATACAACTGAATATTATTCAGCCTTAAACAAGAGGGAAATCCTGTCATTTGTGACAACATGGGTGAACCTGGAAGACATGCTAAGTGAAATAAACCAGACACAGAAAGACAAATACTGCACCATCTCAATTATATGTGGAGTCTTAAATGAACTCATAGAAGCACAGAGTAGAATGCTAGCTGTCAGGGGTTGGAGGATGGGGGAGACAGGGGGATGTTGGTCAAAGGGTACGAAGTTTCAGTTATACAAGATAAGTAAATTTTGGTGACCTAATGTACAGCATGGTGACTATAGTTAATAATACTATATGGTACACTTGCAACTTGCCAAAAGGATAGCGCTTAAGTTTTCTCACCACGCCAACCCCCAAAAAAGTAACTATGTGAATGTGATGACTATGTTAACTAGCATGACTGTGGTGAACATCTCACAATGTATACATGTATCAAAACTTCAAACTATACACCTTAATTATATATCATTTCTGCTTGTCAATTATACCCCCAATAAAATGGAAAAAAATGAGTTTAAGCAAAAAAGGGTGATTTATTTGTTGGCTCACTAACTCAACATTTGACAGTTATATTAAATCCAAGCTAATCTAAATCCTGGTGCTCTAACAACGTCATTGAGGATTTGTCCTTTCCCCTCCTTTGTGGCTAATGCTCTTTATGTTGGCTTCATCTCAGGCAGCTCTCCCGGCCTGGTCTCCTCACGATCTCCAGTGTTCCAGTCTTACCATCTGTCACTCTAACAACTAGTAGAATAAGAGCTTCTCCTTCCCAGAGCTGATGCCCACTGGTTTGATTGGCCTGGCTTAGGGCTCATGACCTTTGCAAAACTATTCATTGTATCTGAGGGAGGGTAGAATCTTTGACTGATAGTCTCCCTAGGATTGGATGCAAATGAGAAAGAAAGAAAAAAAAAAAACTACGGCTGTTTCAGATAAAGGAGAAACTGGTACTGACTAGACAGTGATAGAAGATGTCCACTAGGCCACCTGGGGCTCTGTAAAGCCCTGATTTGAGACAAGCAGCTACCTTTGGGCCTCTGGACTAGTTGCTTAAAAAGCAGGCTGACTCGAGTAAAGAGTCCTTAGGGCACATTTCCCTCTGCAGGTTGGAGTCTGGTTTGGTTATGCATCCTTTGGGTCATGCATATTTCCTGTTTGCCTTTGTAGCATTCTTGTGTAGATTCTCAGGTCTGTGAGGAATTGATCTGTTAGAACTGGCTTTCACAGGACACTGCTTCTGATTGGCCTAAAGCCAAGTGAAAGTGGATAATAAATATGTCATTGTAATTTGAATTCTACTACAATCAAGTCAAATATTCCTTCCCTTGACATCACATGACTCCTTCTGTTTACTTTGCATATTTTATTCAGTCATCATTAATCAGCACTGATTAATTGCCTATATGTGCCAGGCACCAGACTAGACACGAGCACCTTTACAAAGTTTGAATTCTAAGTCCTTTTTAGGGCAATTCATGGTCTAGTGAGTAGATGTGGTGGTGTGTAATAAGCACTGTTAGGATGACGTTGCAAGGTATTTAAAAGTTCAAGAAGAAATGAATGTAAAGGCAGCAAAGACTTCCTAAAAAGTTAAGATGTGGCGTGTTGGAGAATAAGACAGAGTTTGCTGGAAGAGAGAGAGGAGTGGTATTCTAGGAGGCGGGGGTGGTAATGTGATGGCAGGGAGGTGGAAAACAGGAGGGCGTATATGAAGATCTGCTCATAGTTACTATGGTTGGGGTGAAGGAAACTGAAGGAGGCTGGTGCTTGGAAGTTGACAGTGGGCAAAAGAAAAGTGGTGTGAGATAAAGTCAGAGAGACAGATAAAAATATGAGCCACCTAAATTCCTCATTAAAGAAAGCCTTGCACCCCAGCCACAGGAGGTGCAGTCAGCAGATGGCCTTCTGCTGCCAGTGTCTCAGGGTCAGCCCCAGGTGCACTTGCTTTGTCAGAGTTTTGCCCTTCCAGGGTATAAAGACCGACCACTTTGGCCTGATGGATGACACGCTGGAGGTACTTTTCCAGAGCTCCCTCACAGATAGGTTGACAAGGCTGTGTCAGGCCTGCACCCCAATTTGACTTCCTTTGTCCAATACTACTCTCCTTCCTTTCTACTAACACTGCTCTCTGATAAATATCTTGAGTCCCAGACTCCATCTGGCATCTGCTTCCAGAGAACCCATCCTGAAAGACCAGCATGGATCTAACCACAAAGGCTCTGTATATGAAGCTGAGATGTGTTCCCTGAATTCAAGCATTTCAAAATGAGAACCAACTAATGAATTGTCTGTCCTCTGACAAACTCTTCAGAGTCTCTCAAAGTCTGAAATAAATGTCCCATCCTGTTACAAAGCTGAAACATCTAAACTCTGGTGAGAAGATTAGAGAAAAAGAATGGAAACCAACTCCATTGTATTCATTTAACAAGCATTTCCTGAATGCCTAGTCAGCATCAGATACCATCTAGTCTGAGAGCATCAGACCTCAAGAGTAAGACATGGTGCAGGGCCCTCTCATGGAAGGCTTCCTGAAGGAGATAGCTCCTGAGAAGAGCCCAAGCTTTTTAGAAGGGACATGTGGCTAAATAAACAACGTGAAAATGAAGATCCAACACACAGAGTTACAGGATAAGCTCTATATTCATTTCCTAGGGATGACATAACAAAGTACCACAAACTGGGTGGCTTTAAACAAGAGAAAGTTACTCTCTCACAATTTAGAAGTCAAAAATCAAGGTGTTGGGAGCCCCTGCTCCCTGTCAAGACTCAGGGAAGTATCCATCTTTGTCTCTTCCTAGCTTCCGGAGTTATTGGCAATCCTTGGCATTTTTGGCTCTGCCTCCATCATCACAAGGTATTTCCCCTGTGTGTCTGTCTGTGTCTCTGTTGTCTTATAAGCACCATTCATATTGGATTAGGGCCCACCCTAATGGAATATGACCTCATCTTGATTACATTTGCAAGGACCCTATTTCCAAATGAGATCGCATGTAGATGTTCCAGGGGTTAGAATCTCAACATATCTTTTTGGTGAGCACAATTCAACTCCCAACAGTCTCCAGCAAGAATGTCACCAGCCTCTACAGGCAGTGATCAAAGAGACTGGAAGCACTAATTTTAGAGCCAGTGGAATATTGGAATTGTGGTTTTCCATTTACTATTGTGTGTATGTGATGCTGAACCAACTACTTTTCCCTTTTCCTCTAAGCTGAAAGTGTCCTCAGGTATAAAATAGGAACAGTGTCAGTAAGTGCTGAGATTATTCTTTCTCCTCTTCTTGCAGACATACTCCTTCCTGAAGTTAGGCATGGTCATTTGACTATCTGTGGCTAATCCAAGCAGAAATTATGTGTAGCACTCCAGTGTAGAAGTATTGAAGACTTGGCACGCAATTCCCCTTGCTCTCTTCCCCTCCCATGGCTAGTCCTTAAGACATTTGTTGAGACGACAGTATCATCCTCCATCGGCTTTGGTTCTTGAGTAATAACGGTAAGCAGAGACCCCTGACTACCTGGATTGAAAAGACAGTATGAACAATAAATAAATCTTTGTTCCATTAAGCCATTGAGATTTTAGTGTTATTGGCTACTGCAGTATGACCTAACCTATCCTAACTGGAACAGACTGTTGACCTCACAGGATTGTTATGAGGTTTAACTAAGATAAAGCATATAAATTGCTCAGCATGGTGCCTGGAAAATAAGAAATCTCAATAAATACGTTTTTTATGTCCAAGGGAGCAAATACATTGCAGCATTTACATGGCAAAAATTTTGTGACTCCATTCTCATTCTAGAATATTGAGAAAAAAAGAACTCATATTGGACAGCTGGTGTATTCCATCCACACTGGTAACATTTATTGAAAGACTACTACGATGCCAAGCACTGCTCTAATAACTTTACCTGCAGTAATTTGCTTAATCCTCACAACTACCGTAGGAGGTAGGTAGCAGGATTATTTTTTTTCACAGGAAAGGAAATTAAAGCACAGGAAGGTTAAATAACTTGCCTAACACCATAAAGTCAGGAAATGGCAGAGCCCAGGCAACCTGGCCCCAGCCGGAGCACTGCCCTAGGCTCTTGCAGGAACACGTACAAACAACAGAGCATGTTTGAGCACATTCCAGGACTATTTTGGAAGGGGAAGCAACTTCTGAGGAAGATGCATCTTGCTCCAAAGATGCCCCAGGGTCAAATTAGCCATTATCCCAGGAGAGTAACAAAATGCTTTTAGGTCTCATCTGCTAAACTTGGGCAAGATGAATACAAAACATTTGCGACCTAGAGACTTCATTTTGCAGTGCCATCACCAGCAATCCAACACATTTGGTTTTAGCTAGACACTTACAAACAAGCAGAGCATGTAGCCTTGAGGCTGAGCACACGGAGAAGCAACAGATGCCGCCCACGGAAGGCCACAGAACCTTGTTCTCCAAGGCTGCAGGAGAGGAGGGATTGAGAATTCCTCGGAACTCAGAAATGATGAATTTACAACAACCCCTTGAACAATTCCATCTGAGTTTATATGGGTTTGGCCTTTGTCCCTGCTCTCCATGAAAAGCCCTAGTATGGCAAGTAATGAAAACACAAAGCCTTTTCTAGAGTGAAGTTTTATTTACTGAAATTACCCCAACGTCTTGGAGTCAGAAGACCAGATGTGTATTTTATGTGCTGTGGCTTTCTAGAGAGAAACACTTAGAATGGCCATCTGTATTAGTTTGCTAGGTCTGCCACTACAAAGTACCACAGACTGGGTGGCTTAAACAACAGAAATTTATTTTCTCACAATTCTGGAGGCTGGAAGTCAGAAAGACGGATGTGTCCACAGGGTTGGTTTCTTCTGAGGCCTCTGTCCTCAGCTTACAGATGGTGACCTTCTGATTGTGTCCTCACAAGGTCTTCTCTCTGTCCCTGTGTCCTAATCTCCTCTTCTTGTAGAGACACCAGTCTTACTGAATTAGTGCCTACCCTAATGACCTCATTTTAACTTGATTACCTTTGTAAAAACCCTATCTTCAAATACAGTCACATTCTGAGGTACTAGGGCTTAGGACTTCAGAATATGAATTTGGGTGGGGCCCAATTCAGCCCCTAACACTGTCCAATACACAAACTGTAGTTTTATAGGAAGAAAAAAAAAGTTCCACAACTTCATAGGTAATAGAACTAGTTCCGAATATTCTAGATGGGAGATTCTTCTTCAAAGTTAGCAGTTATTTTTTAAAGCTAGTTTCGTTCAGTCAGCTAGCTGTTCTCTTCCATTTATGCAAGGAAAAGGGAAATTAGTAGAAAGCCTAATGCCCTTTATGAGGGTGCCTTGTGGCCAAAACCAAAGAAAAGTGGGACACCAGCCAGCCATACTGAGCATACAGCCATCTTATATGCAACACTACCTCTTATTTCTATCTACATAGCACTTTACAGTTTCAATGATCACTTTCTATCTTCACACCACCCCATGAGGAAATCATAGACCAGTTAATATTCCTTGAACTGATTGGGAAGCTAGGGCTCAGAGAAAGTGACATGTCACTTGTTTAGTAAATGGCAAATCAGAAAAGGCTCTGTCACCCAGGCTGGAGTGCAGCGGCATGATTTCAGCTCACGGCAACCTCCACCTCCCAGGCTCAAGGGATCCTCCCACCTCAGCCTCCAGAGTAGCTGGGACTACAGGTGTGCGCCACCATACTGGCTGATTTTTTTTGTATTTTTTGTAGAGTAGAGGTCTCACTATGTTGCCCAGGCTGGTCTCAAGCTCCTGGACTCAAGCTATCTGCCCGTCTTGGCCTCCAAAAGTGCTGGGATTACAGGTGTGAATTCTTGATTGAAAATTATTTAGTAACGGGATTTATATCATCAATTCAAATATAATATATATTTAAAAGTTTGGCCCAAACTACATAATCTTAAGTGTCATAGTCTATTTATCTTAGAAAATAATTTCTACCATATACCAACGAACCTCTCAAAAAAAATTAACAGCCGAGACTACTTTAAAAAGAAGTACAAGAACAGCTGCAGAGGAAAGGGAGAATAATTTGCCCATGCAAGAATGACTTACTCTGCTGGATATGGAAGGCATATCATAAAATTAGGTACTATACAGTTAATATATGGTAGTAACACAAGAACAGCCAGAGATGAATGGAGTAGGATAGTTGATAATTTTTCTACTCCATTCATAATTGATGAATTCAATAGAATGTATAGAAAAGAATTATATCTTAGTATTTAGTATATAAAAACAATTAGTAGAAATAATAATCACTTAATACATGAAATTATGTTATTAATATCAAAAAATACCAATTAAAACATCAGAATTACTACTTATAATTATTAAATGGCATATCTCGAGCAGAAATTTGTACAATTATAACCAAGGGAAGCATTCAGGGAAATGGAATCTTGTTGATTAGCTGACTTTGTAATTAACTAACTTTTGGTTTTTGAATACATAAAATAATTCTTTTAAATAAAAAATACGGAAAAGAATAAATATAATTCATCATTTAAAAATGTAACTATAACATATACTCTTTGTAGACAATTTGAAAATATAAAAACATATAAAGAATAATATTATAATGGTCCTAAGTTTTATTTCCAACATATAGCCATTATTGACAGTGTAGTTGTGGTTTTTAACTCAATGATTCATTCACATATATAATTGTGGGTCCTATTTTGTTTTCACCTAATGTTATATTTGCAATATTTTCCTATTTTCTAAGCTATTCTTTGAAAACATATTAATAGTTGCAAAGTAGTCAATCATTTATATATAAATTATAGGTTTGTCATTCATCATTAAACAATGAGCTTTCTGATTTTTCTTAAAAATAAATAATACAAGCCTGGCATGGTGGCTCACACCTGCAATCCCAGCACTTTGGGAGGCTGAGGCAGGCAGATCACCTGAGGTCAGGACTTTGAAACCAGTCTGGCCAACATGGCGAAACCCCATCTGTACTAAAGATACAAAAATTAGCTGGGCGTGGTGATGGGTGCCTGTAATCCCAGCTACTCGGGAGGGAGGCTGAGGCAGGAGAATCGCTTGAACACAGGAGGCGGAGGCTGCAGTGAGCCGAGATTGTGCCATTGCACTCCAGCCTGGGCGACAGAGCGGGACTCCATCTCAAATAAATAAATAATAAATAAATAAATAATACAGTAAACATTCCTAAACATTATTGTTTATATACATCTGTCTTGAATTTCTGGAAGTCAAATTATTGAGTCAAAGGTCATGAACGCTGGTAAGACCTTTGATTGATAGTTTATTCCCTTCAGGATGATCACACCAACCCATACTCCCTGTCTAGCAGTAAGAGTATAAAAGTTTATCCTATTTTTCTGACCATGCTTCTTGAATGTGCTAACACTAAAAATTATCATTTTTAAAATGTTGCCAAATAGTTTTCACCTTAATAGTTGAAAAATTGTATATTTTGTTGTTTGATTTTTTTTTTAGAAGTTTGAGCTTTTGTATACATTTATAGGCCTTTTTTTTTTTTTAACTTTTATTTTAAGTTCAGGGGTAGATGTGCAGGATGTGCAGGTTTGTTACCCAGGTAAACTTGTGTTATGGTATGGGGGTTTGTTATACAGATTATTTCATTACTCAGGTATTAAGTCTACTATCCATTAGTTATTTTTCCCAATCCTCTCCCTCCTTCTCACCTCCACCCTCTGAAAGACCCCCATGTGTGTTGTTCCCCTCTATGTGTCCACATGTTCGCATCATTAGGTCCCACTTATAAGTGAGAACATGCAGTATTTGGTTCTCTGTTTCTGTGTGAGTTTGCTAAGGATAATGGCCTCCAGCTCCATCTATGTCCCTGCAAAGGACATGATCTTGTTCTTTGCTATGGCTGCATAGTATTCCGTGGTGTATATGTACTGTATTTTCTTTATCCAGTCTATCACTGATGGTCATTTAGGTTGAGCCCATGTCTTTGCTATCGTGAATAGTGCTGAAATTAACATACATATGGATGTGTCTTTATAATAGAATGATTCATATTCCTTTGGGTATATACCCAGTAATGGGATTGCTGGGTGGAATGGTATTTCTTTGTTTAGGTCTTTGAGGGATAACCACACTGTCTTTCACAATGGTTGAACTAATTTATACTTCCAACAAAAGTGTATAAACATTCCTTTTTCTCCACAACCTCACCAGCATCTGTTATTTTTTGACTTGTTAATAATAGTCATTCTGACTAGTGTGAGATGGTATCTCATTGTGGTTTTGATTTGCATTTCTCTAATGATCAGGGATGTTGAGCTTTTTTTCCATAGGCTTTTTAGCTGCATGTATGTCTTCTTTTGAGAAGTGTCTGTTCATGTCCTTTGCTCACTTTTTATTGCGGTTGTTTTTTTCTTGTAAATTTCTTTAAGTTCCTTTTAGGTGGGGATATTAGACCTTTGTCAGATGCATAGTTTGTAGAAATTTTCTTCCATTTTGTAGGTTGTCTGTTTACTCTTTTGATAGTTTCTTTTACTGTGCAGAAACTCTTTAGTTTAATTAGATCCCATTTGTCAATTTTTGCTTTTGTTGCAATTGCTTTTAGCAGTTATCATCCCAACTATAGCATACCTATGGAAATCCCTACAATTTCCTGGATTTCACATATTATCTACATGGAGTTCTTTAAGTATGTATATTAATTAGACATAAAGCAGCTAATGACATAAATCATACTTTTTGGGGCAAAGAGTAATGTTTCTTTCTCCTAATTCATCTACCCATATGGTAGGGAACTTCTGTCCCTCCTCTTCCTATTCTTCCCTACTTTAGGGGGAATAAATAATCAGATTGGTCAGAACTGGAATATTTGTTGAGCCATATTTTCTAAAGGATGGAATAACTAAATTACAAACGCAACCCCAGCCCATCCGTTGCTTTGTTGTGGTTCCATTCTACTGGTGATGATGTTTGGGGCAGGTCCTGCTCTTCCGTTCAGCCAGGCAGGGGAACAAATCTCCTTTGCAGATTCAGATACCTTCACACAGGTTGACCTCAAGATCCAGGTTTATAGAAGAAATAAAAGGTGTTTGGCGACCTCAAATCCAAGCTACATTCTCAAAAATTATTTACCAGACCCCAGCATTTGAGGATCACTGGGTGCTTGCCCAGCCATGGGTAAAGCTGATGTGTTGTGTCAGTTTCTCACACCCACTGGTTAAGACCCTGGGAAGGAGGAGGGCTGAGTCTTGGCCCCCTCCCAGCTTCCAACGATGCTGTGTGTCAGCATTGTAGATAAGAGCTTGCAAACTCCTAACTCTTCCTCTGATTCCGGCTGCCTCTTCAGACATCCTCTCTATCCCAGTTTTCAAGACACGTCCGTGTGTGTGTGTGTGTATCTATGCATATATTTTAAAGTAATCCTGTTTTAACTAGCATAGCTGTTACTTTTATGTGTTATTATAAAACTGTGCTTCAGCTGTCAGCATGCTGTTCTCCCACCATATGTTTCCCCTGTGCTTTCCTGACACTGCCTTTCCCAGGGCCCAGAGATGGCAGAGGGAAGCTCTGGAACACAGTGCAATTCTGAATAGCTTTGTCTTCTCGCTTATTGCTCTTAAAACCTTCCTTTGCTGAGTCAGGAAGATCCTCCTGTATCTCCACCTGTTTGTGCTTTGGGGCATGAAGCCTAGCTCCTGTAACTCGCCTCATAATCCAATGCTGAAATTGCTGTTGCTGCCATTGTATTGTAACAGAAGGGAAAAGAGAGAGTGGGTTGGGATTTTATATCTTCTATGTGGGAAAACCATCATGTTCCTTTGGGTTTTTAAAAGCCCTTGCATTTGTACAGTACTTTATACTTCATGAGGTGTTTTTGTATTTATTATTTTCACTGATGCTGACAACACTAAATGGTTGCCCCATACTTATTTTCTATTTACCAATAAAATGGTGAAGATCAGACATTCAGCAGGCATTATTTGAGCACTTACTGTGTGCTGGGCACTAAGAATTTGAGGGTGAGCATATTGTTATTATTTATTCATCTTTGTGTATTTATTATTTAGTTATATTTTATAGATGAGGAAATAGACTGAGAGAAATTAATTATCTTCAGTCATCCAGATAGGAAATAGTGGAGTAAAATCCTCAAACTTAGTTTTTTTTCATTTCAGCTTTAGTATAGTTCTTTTATAAACCATTCTAACTTGTCCCTCAGTTAGCTTCCTCTAACTTACCACTTCTCACTTGAAAGATCTTTTTTTCTCTGATTTAGCTCAAAGGCTGATAGAATAAGCAATTATGTAGAGTATCTGATAGGCCCCATAAATTAATTATTAATGCTAGCTAATATCAGAAATAAGAATGAATGTCTTTAAAAAATTATAGATTTAATGAATTCAGACTAAAGCATTATGAAGAACAGAAGGGTAGCCCTGAGGGAGAATAGAAGGGTATTAGAATTGCCTTCTGTGCATTTTCCACACTGATGGGTGGATTGCTCTTGGCGCCTTTGTCGTGAAATCTTTGCCCATGCCTATGTCCTGAATGGTATTGCCTAGGTTGTCTTCCAGAGATTTTATAGTTTTAGGTTTTACATTTAAGTTTTTAATCCATCTTGAGTTAATTTTTGTATATGGTGTAAGGAAGGGGTCCAGTTTCAATTCTCTGCATACGGCTAGCCAGTTATCCCAGCACCATTTATTGAATAGGGAATCCTTTTACAGGAAAGCTGAATATTATAAATACTTTTAAGAATAGGAAGAATAGAAGGAGAAGGGACATAAGTTCCCTACCAGATGAGTAGATGAATTAGGAGATAGAAACATTACTCTTTTCTCCAAATAGTATGATTTGTGTCATTAGCTGCCTTATGTCTAATTAACATATATACCAAAGGAACTCCATGTAGATAATATGTGAAATCCAGAAGACTGTAGTGGTGACTTCCATAGATATTCTATGTTTGGGATGATAATATAAGCAGTTGACCTAGGCTTGTATATTGATACAACCATAAATAACCAGGTTCACAATGTAAGACATATAGTCATTTGCCAAGGAATAAATTATCAATATGACACAAGAAATACCTGATTAGAGAAAAGTCATGTTAATATAATGACCGAAGCCTTCCTGTACGATCAACTATCATAAGACCTTTCTAATTTAGATGTCACTGATTTGCATTTATCATAATTTAAATTGGACCAAGATAGAGTTTTCCAAGCCAAAAGGTAATGCTTGGAGAAGATACTTCCCCATCTTAAAGAGGTTCAAATAATAAAAAATCCACTTTGAAGAAGTTTTAGGCACTTGAGAAGCACTGATTTCTATAAGGCAGGACATAGAGCTTAAAAGGAATTTACGATTTTTAGTGAAATTTCCTCATTTTATAGATGAAAACACTGAGGCCTTGGGAGACAAAGAGACCCCAAAGCCACACAGCAGCAAAACCCACACCAGATGATCCCATCACAAATGACCACTTTTTCTACTCATTGCTACCCCCCTTCTCTTGCTTTGGTAATGACAAATTGCTCTTGCCTAGTAAAGAAATCTTAGGCTTGCATTTGGCTACACTCGATTGCTCCATATTTAGCTGGAGACTTTTGCTATAAAGCTATATTTCTTGTTAAATACTCCACAATTAGAATTTCTGTAAAGCAGGATGGTCTTGCTGTAAGTCCATCTGCATTAAGTTAGTTGTTATTGTGTTGTCTTGCCATGTTATATTGTATTCTGGGGTTTCTTTTGTTTGTTTCATTTTGTTTTGTTTTGCTACAGCACAGTGCTTAATGAATGGAGATTTTAAAGATGATGGCTGTTACTGCTACTTGTTTGTAAAATACTGAATAGTTCTGGAGAAAACTCCCTATTTGCTTAGGTGTTTCTATGTAAATCTCAGAAGGGACACATGGATTTTCCATGTGATTGATATGGTCAGTGATCTCCATTATCCCCCATGCCACAGAGAAACTCGAGAGATAAGGAGTATAGAGAAGAGGCAAGAAGATAACACAGAATTTCATGCTAGGGTAACCACTGGGTGGATTCCTCTTGTCCACCTCCCAAATTGAGCTGATTTATCAAAACAGAGGAACTGCAGTGGAGAAAGAGTTTAATACCCACAGAGCTGGCTAAAGGGGAGACTAGAGTTTTATTATTACTCAGACCAGCCTTCCTGAAAATGCGGAGGCTAGGAGTTTTCAGATAGTTTGGCAGGTGGGGAGCTAGGAAATGGGAAACGCCAATTAATTAGGTCAGGGATGAAATCACAGGGGGTTGGAGCAGGTTCTTCTTGCTGTCTTCTGTTCCTGGGTGGGATTGCAGAACTAGTTGAGCCAGATTGCCAGTCTGGGTGGCAGCAGCTGGTCTATCATAATGCAAGGTCTGAAAAATGTCTTGGACATCGATCTTAGGTTTTACAACAGCAATGTTATCTGCAGGAGCAATTGGTGAGGTTAGGAATCTTATGGCCTCTGGCTGCATGACTCCTAACCACAGTTTCTAATTTTGTGGCTAATTTGTTAGTTTTACAAAGGTGGTCTGCTCCCCAAGTAAGGAGGTAGTTTGTTTTGGGGAGGGGCTGTTATATTCTTTGTTTCAAAGTTAAACTACAAACTAAATTCCTTCCAAAGTTACTTTGGCTAACACACAGGAATGAACAACGGTAGCTTAAAGGTTAAAAGCAAGATGGAGTCAGTTAGGTCAGATTTCTTTCACTGTCATAATTTTTGGAAAGGCAGTTTCAGTGGGAAAGGCATGTAAAATGGATTTGGGTCAAGTTCTATTGTCTGCTTATCACTAGTCAATTCTTGGAAGCAGGAATTCCTAAGGATGGGGAAACATTGACCTTCCATGAAACTAATGGGCCACCTTGAAGTCTTCTCCATGCCAGTCCTGTTATGTTGGGCTTCTCATTCTCCAAGCACACTTTTGACCCTCTCTTTTCGCTATGCCTGGAAATATCTCTAGTGGAAATAATTCTGTTTACTCTCACAGCTCAGAAGTACTTCCTACACTATTTATCCAAATCCTACCTTTCACTACCTAGCTAGAGGAAACCTTAGTTTGAATGCCAGCTGCAGGATTTACCAGCTGTGAGACCAATGGTAAGTCAGACAAATCATTGAATTTCTCTGACTCTCATTTCCTGAGCTATAAAATGAGATAATAATAGTAGCTACTTTATAGGTAGTCACTATACAACTTGTGCGTGCATCACAAAAATACAGCATTAGTTCGTCAATGACAAGTGATGTTTTATATTATTCATATTATTTTCTTTCCATTAGAGAGACTTCAGTACTTCAATGAGGACAGCTCACTCCATGTGAGGAAACCTGAGTGAACTAGCACTATAATTTCTAAATCATTCCAGTGATAGCTTAAAATCTGTGGTGAATTAGTGACTAAAGAAGCTGCCCTATCCAGCTCTGAGAACAAGACTGTATTCATTTCCCTGAACTGCTGAAACAAAGCACCAAAAACTGGGTGGCTGAAATTACAGAAATGTGTTATCTCGCAGTTCTGGAGGGTGGAAATCTGAAATCACATGTCAGGGGGGCCAAGCTCTCTCTCTCTCTCACTCTCTGAAGACTCTAGGAAAGAATCCTTCCTTGTAGCTGCTATTAGGTTGGTTCAAAAGTAATTGTGGTTTTTGCCATTGAAAGTAATGGCAAAAATTGCTATTACACTAAGAGAGGAGACCACCCCTCGTATTGTCTTATGCCCAATTTCTGCCTCCAAAGAAAGAAGAAGTAAAAACTAGAAGGAAGAAATGAAATCCACAGGCAGACAGCCCAGCGCCACGCCCTGGACCTGGTTAAAGATTGACCCCTGACCTAACCGGTTATGTTATCTGTAGATTCCAGACATTGTATGGAAAAGCATTGTGAAAATCCCTGTCCTGTTCCGTTCTATTCTAATTACTGGTGCATGCAGCCCCTAGTCACGTACCCACTGCTTGCTCAATCGATCACGACCCTCTCACGCTGACCCCCTTAGAGTTCTAAGCCCTTAAAAGGGACAGGAATTGCTCACTCGGGAGCTCGGTTGTTGGAGATGTGAGTCTTGCCAAAGCTCCCGGCCAAATAAAGCCCTTCCTTCTTTAACTCGGTGTCTGAGGGGTTTTGTCTGTGGCTTGTCCTGCTACAACACAAACCAAACATCTTCTGGTATTTGCTGGCAGTCCTTGGCACTCCTTGGCTTGTAGATGCCTCTTCTAGTCACATGGTATCTTCTCCCTGTGTGTCCTCATGACATCATGACATCTTTCCTCTGCACATGTCTGTTTCGGTGTCCAAATTCCCCCTTTTATAAGGACATCAGTCATACAAGATTAGAGTCCATTCTGATGATCTCATTTTAATTTGATTATTTCTATAAGACTGTATCTCCAAATAAAGTCACATACAAAGTTACTAGGGGTTAGGATTTCCACATATCCTTTTGGGGGCACAAAATTCAACCCTTCATACAAAACTAACACATGGTAAGTTAATCATTAAAATAAGCTCTTGTTATTATATTACTGTCTGTGTTATATTATATTTATTATATTACTGTCAGCTTTGTCAACATAACAGTATATTTTCTCCATTTTATCCACATTTGTTTTTTCTCCTAACTGACTGCAGTAAATCCACTAACCACAGAAGTCATGTATTATTTATTTACTTTTAGTGTATTAATCTGCTGAGGCTACCATAGCAGAATACTATAGACTAGGTGGGTTAAATAACAGAAATGTATTTTCTCCAGGTTTGAACACTGGAAATCGAAGCTCAAGGCACTGGCAGTGTTGGTTTCTGGTGAGGCTTCTCATCCTGGCCTGCAGATGTTCTCCTTTCTGCAGGGTCCCCGCCCAGCCTTCCCTCTGTGCATAGGCATCCTGGCATCTTCCTCTTCTTCTAAGGACACTAGTTTTATTAGATTAGGAACCCACTCTTATAATATCCTTTAACCCTAATTACCTCCTTAAAGGCCCTATCTCCAAATACAGTCACATTGAGATCCGCCAATGAATTTTAGGGGAACACAATTCAGTTCATAACAATGATATTCTTTCCTAAGAATAGGTCTGGCCATGTGGTGGCAACTAACAAGTTCTATTTAGCAAAACATTCACATATTCACTGGAAGAAACATTCCTGAATATCTGTGTATGGGGAAGGGAAGGATGGAAGGGTGTTCCTCATAAATTCTCTAGCTGAATTTTTTTTTCATATATACCACTAGTCTGAAACACAAATATGTGGATTTCTAGATAAAGCAACCCCACAGATAATCCAAATATTTGTTTCAAGTCAGATATTCTGTTGAATTCAGAGGAGCACCCCCAAACAAAAATTATGTTTTCAGCTCCTCCCAAAGTCTTCACTTTGCTGATAGCAAGCAATCTGTGAGCTAAAGGCAAACCATAGTATCTTCTCTTAATTTTCCAGGATAATGCAGATAAAGCTGCCACAGATCTCTCTCTCAAATCATGGGTAGAAGGCTCAGAAATCCCTTTTTCCAGGACTCTGTAATGACTGACCTCTGGGACACTGTTGTCTCCTTATGTTTCAAAAGGTTCAGGATTGGCCACAGCACAGTCAAAAAACAGATATCATAAAATCCACCTGTACTCTGCATCCAGCTCACCTGGGACCCTTGTAAGGCTGCACGATCTCCTCTCTTAGGTATCCCAAGCCCAAGAATGTCTGTGCAATTTATGAGGAGGTGCAACCCACTCACCTTCTTATATCTACCAGACACCCTCTTACTTACTTTGAGGGATAATTTCCAGAAGTTTTGCTGGCATGAATGTTCCATGAGTGGGGCCTGGGCAGTTTAACTGTCAGGGCCATCATCTTAATTTACCCGTCTGGGGAGACTGAGGAAGTGGAAACCAGCATAGGCTTGTCAGAAGCCTGAAATCTTTTTGCAGAACCTCATGCTGCTCTGATATTCCTTTATTCTATGACCACCCTATTGGCATTTACATATTTAGTTTGAAGCGGGTTATTAGATCTCTTGTAAGTGACCCTATAACTATTCTCATGTTATTATATTCATCCATTCATGCATTCATTAGCAAATCATTTATTAAGGGTAACTATTGTGAGCTAAACCTGGTACCAGGCAATGGGATATGAGGATGAACCAAAGAGATGAGTCCTTGTGTTCAAGGAGGATATTAAGTTGTAGAAGTCTGCCTCCAACTAGAATCGAAGGCAAAGAAAAGGTCTCTGGAGTCTTTTGTACTCCCCAACAGTGGTGATGGCCGGGTTGTGCTCACAGCAGGTGCTCAATAAATAACTGGTGAGTCACATACCAGATGTACAGAGTCAGCTTTGTTGCCTGGGTAGCTACTGATTTATGGCTCCATATGGTCACCCTCTCTAACCTTCTTATTGCCTTCTATACCAAGGCTACACTGTTCTTCCTTTTGCATGTATCCCTCTCTTTCTGACAGCACAAAACATGCTCCCATTCCCCTGATCTATTCTCATATTCTGACCAGACCAGCCCAAGCAGAACAGAAATATTGGAGGACTGGGGGAAATTTGTTCCTCTGCCCACACGGGCTATCAGACAGACTGGCTGGGCTGTTTCTCCAAATGAAATACAAAGTTAAAACCATTCCTAATCATATTAACCACTGTCAGGAATAAGCTGGTTAGTTACAAACCATGATAATGCAGAGAAAATTCTAATTCAGAGAAACGAGAGAATCTAACACATATCATCAGTCATTATGCTGTCATCCTTTTCCAATATAACAAGATGTGGTTTGTGCCAAGTGTCTGGCTATCGCTTTTGAAAGAGAACTATTTATAATTAGAATTGTGTTGAATATTTAAAAGTTGCAAAATTACCATGTCTCTAGGGGAAAATGTCTGTGGAACCATGCAACAACAAATCCAGAAAGATTTAGGATGCATTTAAGAGCCTCCAAGTTTGCATTAAACAAGGAAAATGGGCCATAGCAATGAAAAGCAACATGCATGTTATAAAGCCATCCTGCTAATTAGTTGTCATCTCACAAATGCTGCTAAGCCTTTTGAGTGATGATGAATGCCACCGTCCACAATTATTATTATTCAGTAAATGAAAATATGAAGGTTTGTTACCTTATTTTTGCAGGTTTTATGGAGGACTTAATAGTTCCTCCCATATCCAGTGACCATTTATCTAGACCACTCGCCATCCACAACATCAGAGAAAAACTACCAGAAATAAAACTCTGAGTACCTAAAATAGCTAACACAAAGCCCATGTACCTTTATTCACTGGGTAGACCTCAGAACCTCACTGAGACACTTTAAAATAAAACAACTTGCCATTATAGAATATTTCAAACTATAGAAAAATAGAGTATGGTATAATGACTCCCTCTTTACCACTTAGATTATTTTGAAGCATATGTAAGATATAAAACTTCAACTGTAAATATTTCAGTTTGTATTTCTAAAAGATATAAGCTCCAAAAAGACTCCCATAAAAATGACCATCACTGTACCTAAAACAATTAACAATAATGTGGCTTTCTTTCCTTCAACAAACTTACAGCAGTAGATTAGGTGGGGCAGGAGGAAGAGCATGTAGCCACCGACTAGCTGAATAATTTTAGGGAACTCATTTAATTTCCCTAAGCTTCAGTTGCCTCAAAAATAAATGTAATTGTTATGGTTAAATTAAAGATGATGTAACATAGATGCAGAATCCTACACAGTGCCTGGCATACACAAAGTATGCAATGTAAGCTATTATTACTAAAATGGTTAAAATAAAAATATCATCAGCACTGTAAAAAGTAAATTACAGCTCTCTGGAAATTTACTTAGATGAATTATCGATGACCACCATGTTTCTTAATCAATAATGGAAACTTTTCGAACTCATGTTCTGTAACTTCTCACTTGCCTTTGATACTACTGTGGAGCACACACTCCTTCTGGAAGTAGTCTCCTCTCCTCTCTTGGCTTCTGTGATAACAAGAAAACTGTGGTTGCTCCTTCTTAATCTCCAGTGAGGGCACCTCCTCGCAACATGACCTTTCAAAGCTAGAATTCTTTGAAGTTCAGTCCCAGTCCTAATTCTATATTGCTTTTCTATTCACTCCACAGTCTCAACAGATTTTTAGCAACTCCCATGGTTACAAATATGATTTAAGCACTAGCAACTTTCAAATGTATATCTCTGACCCAGATCTCACTTCTCAGCTCTAGATATTTATAACCAACTCCTTAACAGTCATCTTCATCTGAGAGCCCCACAGCATTTCATGTACATGTCCAAAACTGAATTCCTACATACTCTGTTTTAGAATCTATTGCAGCAAATTATTGTTTCTCATGCTTCTGTAGGTTACCTGGATAGTTCTTCCACTCACGTAGTGCAGCTAGGGTGCTGAGAAGGCTGGAAGGTCCAAGATTCACACAGCTGACAGTCCATGCTGGCTTCCAGCTCAAGGTCAGCTGGGATTATCAGCCACGGGTGCTGATTCTCCTTCATGTTAGCATCTCCATGTAGCCACTTGAGATTCCTCAAAGATGGCAACTGGATTCTAAGGAGAAACATTTCAAGAAACAAAAGCAGAAGTTGCAATTCTCTTAAATATCAGGCTCAGAAGCTATAAAGCATCACTTCCACTATATTCTATTAGACAAAGCAGATCACAGGATCAGCCCAGATTCAAGGGAAAGGGAAATAAGTTCTGCCTCTTAGTGGGAGAGTGGTAAGGTCACACTGTAAAAAAAGCAGGTGAGGTGGGAGATACCATTGCAGCCACTTTTGGAAACAAAATGTATTATATTCTCTCTAATTGTGTTCCTTTTCCAGCGTTCCCCTTCTCATAAATTATATCATTAACTACCCAGTTGCTCCCGCCATGATTATCCTCGACTTCTCCTTTTCCCTCATCCTCCATGTCTCCTCACTCACTGAATGTTAACGTTTTTACTTTCAATATCTCTTATGAGTCTGTCTCCTCCTCTCTGTATCCATGGTCACACCCTAGTTCAAACCCTAGCTCAAGCCATTGTCATCCCCTGTCTGGATTCCTGTCAGGTGTTCCCATATTCACTTTGCCTGTCTTTAATCCATTCTTCACAGAGCAGAAGGAACTATTAGTTCTCTAGTTAAGACCCATCAGTATTTTTTCATGGCTATTTTAATAAAGTTTAGATTTTTAACCTGGCCCACAGAGTCCTCTATGAACTGTCCTCTGTCCATGTCTACAGCTTTATTCTCTTTTTTACCACTCTCCCCTGCACCCTCCCCTCCCCACCCCACACACAATCATCTTCTCATGGAGACCTTCTCTTATTCCTCCAATGAATCACACTCTTTCCTACATCAGGGCTTTTACCCATGCTGTTCCCTCTGTCTGAAATTCCCTACCTCCTACTCTCAACTCAGCTAATCCCTACATCTCTTTCACATCACAGGGGAAACACCACTTCCTCAGGGAAGCCTTTCCTAACCTCTAAGGTGAGGATAAGTTCCTCTATATATGCTGTTGTGGTACGGAGTGCTATTAATTTGTAGTATTTATCATATAAGCAATTAAAGAGTTATTCATTTAATTACAGTCATTCTTGCTATTCACAGTCCTTAGGTTCTACAAAGTCACTGTGAACACTAAATTAGCAAATACAAGATTAGGTTCCTGCAAGCCTCTGGTTAGATTTTCATCAACAGCTCAATTCACGACTTTGTCTGATGTGTGTGTCTGTTTAAAGATACATTATCTAATATATATTGTTGTTTCATTAGCATCAAACTCATGTGGCCAACACCTCTGTAACTCATGATTCAATGAATCTTATCTAACACACATATTTTCTCCATAAAGCACATCACAGCCTTCTTGTGCTTAGAAACACTAGACAGCACTTTAGCACTACATTTGGGGGTCCTTTAAAACAGCAAAATCACCACAATTTTGCATTTTGTATATAAAAATGCAAAAAAACATGGTGCTAAATCTACCACAATAAGGATACTTCTTTACATTCTGAGAGGTGAAACAAGAAGGTAGGGCATCACCTTGTTCAACCTCAGCTTGCAACATGTGGGCTGGACAACTTGAATTCTGCGCTGCTCTGTGCACATCCATGAATGACTATGAAAGTGCTGTGAGTATTGATTTTAGGCTTACAAACAAATGTTGGTGAGTAAATAAACTTGCAAATACAGAATCCACAAAAAACGAGGGATTGATTCTCCTTATTTAATGAGTGTTTCCCTTGCTAGAGTATAAGCTTCGTGAGAACAGGAGTCCAGTCTGTCTCATTCACTGTTTCCCAGCATGCCTCACACAGAATATGTATTTGTCCAGCAAATAAACTTATATAATTTTATTCTTCCTTTGAGGATACAAAATTTAATTCTCAACCCCAGTTTCCATATAAGTTATAAAGAAATAATAGGATGTACTCAGCAAGAATAGATGGAATAGAAAGGCCAAAGTGAGATGAGCTCTTATTAAAACTGTGGTAGGCAGCTGGGAGTGGCGTGGTGGTTCACGCCTGTAATCCCAGCACTTTGGGAGGCCAAGGAGGGTGTATTACTTGAGGTCAGGAGTTCAAGACCAGCCTGGCCAATATGGTGAAACCCCATCTCTACTAAAATCACAAAAATTAGCTAGGCTTGGTGGTGCACGCCTGTAATTCCAGCTACTCGGAAGGCTGAGGCAGGAGGATTGCTTGAACCTGGGAGGTAGAGGTTGCAGTAAGCCAAGATCACGCCATTGCACTGGGTGACAAAGTGACACTCTGTCTCAAAATAAATAAACAAAAAAACTGCGGTAAGCTTGGATGTAAGACAAATAAGGACTTCTATAACTGCATTGATAAGGAGGAGAAGTTTAGTCTGGGTGAAAATCAAGAGATAAGGGAAATCGACTAGATGTAAAATTGATGGTTGGTGCAGTAATTGACAATCTAAAATTCAGGTCCAAAAACGTAGAATCTATTTTGGAATTGTGCATAAGGCATAATGGTCCCCACAGAAGGGTAAGGGAGTGAATGAATAAGCAATTGGATGCGTAGATGGATGAATGGCTAAGGAAAACAGAAAACCGAGGTGATCAAATTTAAGCAGGATGATACAATGTCACAGGTCTAAGTGATGACAAATTCTTCAGGTCTAGTGTGTGGTGGAAGAACAGCTGTGGGTGACAAACACATTCACAGGAGAACGACAGACAGTGGTCTTGAGTTATTTGTGTATGATTCAGCTCCTAGGAGAAAGAGCTAGCTTGATTTAAGTAAGGTATCAGGGCCTCAACTGAGCAAATTGGATCCCACACAGGTTGCATTTTCAGTAGGGAACTGAGTACCAATTAGGGAAGGAAATTAAGGCAAAGTCACAGCCGTACATCCTAGGCCACCATGGGAAGGGCATGCCAAGTCTTAGTGGACATGCGCTCCCACCCCAGGCAAAACAGATCAAAATCTGGAGCAATAAGTCTAATCCCAAAATTCACTCTACCCCTTTGGCTAACATTATAACTGCCTACTTGAACAGAGACTGAATCATGAACTGGGTAAACTGAGCCTGCAGTGGGACTTATAGATCTTTGCAATTGAAAGGCACTGGTAAACAAGTACAGCTTGACTGTTTCTTGACTGTCTTAAAACACTCTAGAGTATTCATTAGACACACTGAAGGACTGACTTTGAAAGATTTAAATGATGGATTTATTTCGACCAAGATTTATTGAACAGCTATTAGGTATAAAGAACAAGGTGGGTGTGGAATTGAGGAATAATCAATGCAAGATGAATGTGACCTTCATCGAGTGTGTGAAATTTCAAAATGCAAGAAATAGCCAATTATGTTAATTTCCTAAGAGATTCCAAAAGGCTACAAAAGCTGATGATTTTCTAATTAGCATCCACAGGACTATTGCATATAAAATCAGTTTAAGATATACAAACGGTCCTTGAGAAGCAGAAAATGAATGGGAAAAAATACTTTGAATGAGAGCTCAATCAAAACAAAAGAAACTTCCAGATACTAAAGTGATTCCATTTGCATGCATATGCACAATGTAATCTATACATGTTCCTATCTAGATGACTTAGGTAAGCACACGTAATTGCAGGATTTGCCACCATGAGCACTGATAGCCCCAAAAAGAGACAATTGAAAAATCCAGGCTGAAAAGCTAAATCTGATTTTTCTCACTCTTAACTCAGTCTGGAACTCTAACCTCACACATGCTGATTTTCCTCCCCAAAATAGCACTGCTAAAGAGAAAACTGAGATCACAGAAAAGCCTCATGGGTTATGTTCAGGATAATCAGCTGAATTCCTTAAGGAGTCCTTATGTTTCTTCATTAAAACAATACTATTTACTTGGAATCTTTTGGTCTTTCGAGACAGGTTGTGGTTTGAAAATAAACCTGAAGCAGTGTTTTAGGACAAGGGAAAGGGGAATAATGGTTTGCATTAGGGTGTTTAGACTCATGCAAAACTTAAGCAAAATACATGATGTCAGATTTGCAATTCTGACTCTGTCTCCCAGTATATGTGCTTGTATCACACACGCTCTGGCATACACAGGTACACATACACACACACACACACCCCCTCCACATCTTGCACCCTCCCATACCCAGTCTAATCCTAGGCTATTACCTAATTCTGACACTTGGATACCACCAGAAGTTGACAAACGACCTCTGAAGCACTAAAAAATCTCCAGGGACAGTCAGTAAGCATCTTCTCCCCACCTCTTCTCAGATAACAACACTAAGCTTCCTTCCTTCCAGGTTCTCATCTGTTATATTTCTATAGCTATCTTTAAGCCCATTTCTCCAGCTACTAATATTCAGTGTAAATCTAAATGTCTAACAGGACAACAAGCATTGCTAGGAATGTAAAATTCTAATCAAGGTCCTATAGCCTTCACGTACTAAAGGACGTGCATTAGGCTGTTCTTGCATTGATATAAAGAGAAATACCTGAGACTGGGTAATTTGTAAAGAAAATAGGTTTAATTGGCTCACAGTTCTGCAGGCTTTACAGGAAGACAGTGCTGGCATCTGCTCGGCTTCTCAAAAGGTCTCAGAAAGCTTACAGTCATGGTGGAAGGCGAAGGGGGAGCAGGCCCATCACATGGAGAAAGCAGGAGTAAGCAAGAGAGTGTTGGGGGGCGGGGGTGACATACACTTTTAAACACCTAGATTTCTCAAGAACTCACTATCATGAAATAGCACAAAACCATGAGGGATTCACCCACATGATCCAAACACCTCCCATAAGGCCCCACCTCCAGTATTGGGGATTACAATTAAATATGAGATCTGGGTGGGGACAAATATCCAAACTATAAGAGGAGGCTCAGGCAGAAGGTCTACCAATGGTAGATGGGGTAGAGTTTTGGGTGATCTCTCATGCCCCTTCCCCTACCACACTAGTGCACACCAGCCTGACTTCCAATCGCCAATACCGAGGGTGTTCTCTGAGCTCTGAGCACTCTTTGCCACCCAAGTGGCAGATGAGAAGTACCAGGGAATTAATGCCCCCTTAGAGCAGTCCTCAACCAATGGCCGACAGGAATTGGTACATAAATACCGAGCTCCTTTGCCAACTGGGTGACAGGAATTTGGGGTGTATATTCTCCCCTGGCCTCCAAAGCAGAATTAAGTTTCCCCAGCAGAATGAAGCTCCAAGGGGCCATGGTAAATCTGGTTTGCTGAGCCCCCTTCTTTATCAACTACCTTCCTCTGGACTGTTTTCCAACACCAACCAATTCTCCAAATCCCTGGAAACCAAGATGTCTTACAATTTAACTCAATTCTGATTCCAACTACCCTGAGTTAGTGCAGACCACAGAGATTAAGGATCCAGCCCCACAAGACTGATTTCCCATTTCACATGCCAACTGCAAGCAGGAGGTCCCAGGTACCCACACATCAGTCTGACTGGCTCTAAATAGGAGGTTCGCAAAACCCCCTCCCCAGGTTCAATAATTTGTTAGAATGGCTGATAGAATTCAGGAAAGCACTTTACCTAGGTGTACCTAAATTTATGATAAAGAATACAATGAAAGAACAGACAGATGGAAAAGATGTCTAGGGCAAAGTATAGAGGTAGGGAGGGGCAGTGTAGAGCTTCTATGCCCTCTCTGGGCACATCACCCTTCCAGGCCCAAATTTTTCAAAACCCCTTGGTCAAGAGTTTTTGTATCAGCCTAGTCAACATAGTGAGACCTCATCTCTATAGAAAAACTTAAAAATTAGCTAGGCATGGTGATGTGCACCTGTAGTCCCAGCTTCTCAGAAGGCTGATGTGGAAGGATGGCTTGAACCCAGGAGATCAGGGCTGCAGTGAGCCATGATCATGCCACTGCACTCCAACATGGGTGACAGAGTGAGCCTCTGTCTCAAAACAAGCAAACAAACAAACAAAAAGAGTTTTTGTACAGCATAATCTCCAGCACCTCCTCCGCCTTCTAATCACTTGTCTTTCTGGTGACCCTTTCCATCCTGAGGCTATTCCTAAGTCACCCCATTAGCATGAACTCAGATGTGACCAAAAGGGGCTTCTAGTGAATAATAAAAGATACTAGTATCACTTAGGAAATTCCAAGGGTTTTAGGAGCTCTGTGCAGGGAACCTGGGACCAAGAGCATATATATTTGTTAGACCACATTTCTCCTTGACTGTCTTACTTCCCCAATCTCTGTTGGTGGCCTCTTTACTTCCCAAATAAGCTTCTTGCATCAAATCTTGTCTCAGGGTTTCCTTCTGGAGAACCGAAAGTAAGATAGTAGGTAACATCAGAAACATAGGGTAATAACATGTACTAAACTTGGTATTTTCAAATCTGTTCTAGCAGAGCAGGCACGGGGAAGCTTCAATATAAAGTGTTCAATGACAATGACACTCCAAAGATCCCAGTGAAAATGCCTGTAGGAAGCAGGGTTCTCTCAGAGTCAATTAAAGGGCGTTAAAAGAAAGGATGGTAAAGGCAATTCACAAGACTGCTGAAAAAAGGAAACATTCAGTGGAAATATTGTAAAATACCATAAAATTAAATGATCCACCTTTCAGAGCACTTGAAAAGCAAACTTTTCAGAAGGAACAAACCTGGAGTTCAAGGTTAGAAAGAACAAGATGGTCCAATGAACAGCTCTAATTAGCATTTTTCCTAGGTGTATTGCAAAGGAAAAATGAAGGTGTAAGTTTGGGTGAAATAAAAGCCAATGCGGTTTAACCCTCACATACGTTTGCTCACCTTTAATACTACTACTATCTCATTAAATGGGCTACAACTCTTCTGTCGCTGGTCGTTAGGGTTCAGTTTATGTCACAATTGTAATGGGTTATTGATTGCCTCTTAAAGAACCTCATAGCTCCCCAGGCTTTGAATCCATTAATGAATGTTGGAGCTGATAAAGTTGAGTTTAATTACATACTGTATGTCTTGTTAGACATTAAACTTGCATTTATTCTATTATTAATTTTTTTGCCCAGTTGAAATTTTATTTTATTCATCCACAAAATAAATATCTGTCTTAACTGCATTTTATTCTTCAGAAGTCATGGGCATCAATGAAAACTTAATTTTGAAAAAATTTAGCGCATTCTCCTTCATGATTATTTATGCAGTAGTAAAGTTGTATTTGTGCCTGACTCCATAGTTTGCAAGATCGGTAATCTAATCAGTTGATCTCCATCGTGAGAGCCTTTCTTTCTTGTTCCCAGCTCCCTACTAAATTTCCATGCCCCACACACTGCTCTGTCCAAGAGGCCATTATATATTATCCTGTCTTTAGAAGATGCTGATGTATAAATGGCACAGTGGCAGGCTGGCCACAGAGGTACATTCATTAGCTTAGACAGAAATGGAGAAGCAAACCTTTCGCCTCAGATTACTATTTTTAATCCATTCCAGGTCAGGAGTGTGCCCGTTTGAAGGACATTCTCAAGGCCTCTTTTAATGGGTTAGTGGGCTTGATGTGAAGTCTTGAATAGTATATAAAACACATTTGTAAAGGAAAATACTGCCAGACCTTAACATTACTAGTGACAGTATGCTAATAAAGGAAATAGCAATTTCTACTGTGAGATCCACTCTCTCTGGTTCTGAAAATCCAGATCAAGTATCTTCCTCCATTAAGTATTCTTGGATTATACAAAAACATTATCTCTCCTTGGCATTAAACACTTTTTTTTCTATCCTTCATTTGGAAATAAATAATGCATTATGACAGCTTTTGAAAGTCAGGTTCTTGTGGGTAAAGATAACTTCTACTTCTAAGCCTCCCATTGGGGCTGATCGCATTGTTCCTGCTCAGGGGTAGGTACTCTATTGGAAGCCTAAGGAGGCACCAACCACATAAAATCCTCTTTTTGGATTTGGGGAGAGAACATCAACAGAGAAATATATTGAAAACATAGGGGAACCTATGAAATACCCCTGCAATCTCTGAGAGCTTCATTAGTAAAATCCTAATGGCTGATTTTAGTCTGTTCCAGCTCTCCTTGTAGAATATTTCCCAGGCCCAAAGACAAAAAGAAAAGAACTGGGAAAATCTAATCAAAGTTTGACTACATAAGAAAGCTGTAGCTTAATCAATGGTATTAGCATATCTGAAGAGACAGCATGTCAGTAGACATGGGGTATGGTCCATATGGAATATAAGAGGTGGCTCACGCCTGTAATCCCAGCACTTTGGGAGGCTGAGGCGGGTGGATCACGAGGTCAGCAGATTGAGACCATCCTGGATCATGGTGAAACCCCGTCTCCACTAAAAATACAAAAAATTAGCTGGTCGTGGTGGCGGGCACCTGTAGTCCCAGCTACTTGGGAGGCTGAGGCAGGAGAATGGTGTGAACCCAGGAGGCGGAGCTTGCAGTGAGCCGAGATCGCGCCACTGCACTCCAGCCTTGGGGGACAGAGCGAGACTCCGTCTCAAAAAAAAAAAAAGAAAAGAGATGTCCTCAGGGAAAGATCTGGACAGCATTTATCCAGGCCTGAGCAGATGCAGTGCCCTCCACCATTCTGTCCTTAAAGAGCCATGTTAGCTTCATGAGGGTTGTCTTAGTCCACTTTGTGCTGCAATAACACAACACCTGAAACTGGGTAATTCACGAAGAACAGAAATTTATTTGGCTCATGTTTCTGGAGGCTGAGAAGTACAAGACAGAGAGACAGGCATCTGGTGAGGGTCTTCTTACTGCAACATCCCATGGCAGAAGGCAGAAGGGAAAAGAGCATATGCAAGAGGGAACAAGAGAAAAAGGAAGGCGGCAGAACTTATTCTTTTATCAGGACCCCACTCCTGCAATAAAGGGATCAACCAATTCATGAGGGCAGAGTACTCAAGATCTAATCACTTTTTAAAGGCCTCACCACTCAACACTGTTACATTGGGGATTAAGTTTCTAATACATGAAATTTGGGGGACACATTCAAACCATAGCAAGAGGAATCCTTTAAGATTGTCACCCTTTCTTAAGCATAGTAAAACAAAGGGAAGATCAAAGTCCTGTGTCCCTAATTTTCCAGAAATAAATGTGTGGAACTGTCAGGGACATGAGGAAAGGTCAGAAAAATATGAAGTCAGTTAAATAAATTGTGACCCACAAATTAACATTTTTTTCAATAACTGAAAACTTGCAAAATTTGTTACGAATATAGAAAATTAAAACAAAAAACTTTTTATTGTTACAGAATGACACTGATAGGCAGTTTTACTAATGTGTCCTATGGAAAGTTCTACCATAACTAAACATTATAGTCACTCTCCATGAACTCCTTATCTTGAATCTAGAGTCAATAGTAATTTGAGATTATGACTTGACTTCCCACATTGGGTGTGTCTCCAGATGTAACGTATTTAAGGTGATTCTTCTCCTAACTTTTCTTTCTTGGAGGAAGTCCAACCTTCCTCTAAGAAGGTACTGTAACTTCCTCTAGGACGCCTTTGCCTAGCTAGTCATTATAAGATCCCAGTTACACTCTTAACAGTCTTGTCTCTACCACACTGTAATCTCCATGAGGCCACAGTCTTTTTATAGAATGACCAACAGTCCCAGTTTGCTGGGATTGGGAGGCTGAGGAAAAGGGAGTTGCTGAATGGAGAGCTTTCAGTGCTGAAACCAGAGAAGTCTCAGAAAAAACAAAAACAAAAACAGAATGCTTTGATCACTCTATTTTACGTTGCCATTTTCAGTACATCTATGGCAGTATCTACAAAATATATTCAAAATATATATAGGATAAAAATGTGATTCCAGTGATTCTGTATATAGAGTTAACCATTGGATCAATTCAGTAGGCCTTCCTTGTAGTTATGACCAGGCATTTGTTTACATTTTGAAATACATAAAAGATAAACTAATTTTGCTTTTTTCTGTTTTTATTACCAAAACAATATGGGAGAAAAAGCACAATACATAATTGGTTGCACACTATAACTCTGAAATATACAATCCAAGATTGAAAGGCAACATAAAAGTAGTTGCTTTGTATTCATGATAGATAGGGTCATGGTTTTGTTTTATTGGAAGATTTTTACATTAAAAATGTTTTTATAATTTTTAAGTTGATTTAACACTGACTCTTTGAACTCCAAATCATATTCTACTTTCTCTCTGAAACTTTTCCAAGAACATTCTGGAAAGAAATAATGTTTCCCCTCTGAATGCTTTCACAATTGTTGCCCATGATATTCATCTATCATATGCCATTTTAGGGACTTATAGTTATTTCTTCTCCCCTTCCTTGTGACCTTACTGCCTATCTACAATGGACTCTGCACTCCTGGAGGACAGGTGTTTTGTTTTCCATCACTTAAGGTCTTCTCCAATGCCTTATAACCTCTCTGCCAAACTGCCCCCACCCAGCCCTTTCCAGCCCTGCCTGGGGAACCCTACAGACCATTATCCAGAAGGCTGCAATTTGCAGCCATGATCCTACCATCCTGTGAAACTCAGACCCTCTCTGGAGTACTGGAGTACAGACAAATCCTCACGGAAAAGACTGGGCCATTCCTTCTCCATAATCCCCTCCTTTAAAAGTCTTTATTGGTCCCAGGACAACCATTGTGAACCAAGTCTCTGTAAATCAGTCAGCTAGAGATGTGTGGAGTGGAAGCTGAACACCAACCCCGCTGCAGTTCACTTCTGCTCTGTTCCCAGAAGCAAGAAGCACATTGCTTCTCTAGGCGGGGAGGAGAGAAGCAGGATCCAGCCTGGAGAGAAAGCAGCAGGTTTAGAAGAAGAAACAGACTGCTACATCTAAGGAGATGCCAACTGTAAGATTTGGGCTAACAAAGTTCCGGAGGTTAACCTGAGGCTTCAAAAAATGGGACTGAAGTTGCAGAGAACTTTTAAAACACCTGTTTTTCATTATCCTATGTAAATTTCATTAGCGAGGGGATACTGGCCACAGCAAGGACATGTCTTACACCTGCTAACCAATGCCTCTGATCTCTGGAAGTAGGGCTAACAAATTTAAATGAGAAAAGAAGATAATGTTCTCTCTAAAAAATGTGCATATTTCAAATTACAAGAGCAGGGAGGAAGCTGAAGCAAAAACAAATTGAAGAGAGATATGGAAAGAGAAGACCTCTGACAAATTCTGCATTATCCCCGTTGTGAGGAGAGGGGGAGGGAATAACCCCCTCCAGAGTGGTCAACCCAGCACTAAATTTGTGTCCATTTAGGGGGAAATTAAATTAAGGAGCAAGAATATCATACTCAAAATCTCAATGGAAGGCCCCTTTGCCCTCCAATCTAAAGACATATTATATATTTTAACTTTTCCTTCCTTCATTTATTTTCTTTGATTTTTCTCTCTTCGTGTTTAAATGTATTCTCCTTGCTTAGTGTGAATACTCAGTGCAGGAACAAAAGACCCATTTGTCATGCTGGAGACTAAGAACACATCAGGTATAATGGAATTCTGGCTTGGGCAATGCTCATCATTTGTTCAGACATGTCATCACTTTATTCTGACATTCTGTGCAATTCCTCTACTCCTAATCTACATGACCCCCACACGGCATCTTCACAACATTCTGTAATTAATATTGGTAAACAAATCTTTGTTCACTACCCTACCCTTGTACTTTCCTAAAAAGCTTCTGGCTTATTCCTCAATCTTAGCTGAATCAATACACTCTGAAAGCAAAGTCATATGCAGAGGACAAGAGCAATTAATGATCACGTACTCAAGCACAAGCGAGAAGAGAGAGAACTCTATCCTGTTAGGTGACTGGATAATATTCATAATATCACAGCATGAATGTGTGGCTAAAAAACCTAAACCCAAATCCCTTATAAAAGTGTATTTGTAATGCAGTGTAGTACTTTCCCCTAATTGGATTATGCTTTTCTTGCACAAAATGGAAGTATTTTGCTGTATTTTGGTTCCATCTATTTTGGCAAATATAAGTGCAATGCAGTAGTAACAGCAGGTCCTATCTGGAATGTTCGGTGCACTCTCTGGAATGCCCTGAGCTTCAGTTGTCATGTCTAATCCTCCTTGTCACTCAATACCCAACCCAGTTCCACCACTACCAGGGCACTTCCCCTGTGGTTCTAGCTTGCAAGGCTCAGGCTTGCTACGTCTTGTGGATTCAATGTACTCATTGTTCCTGACTGGGGTCTCTCAGGGAGACCTGGGTCCTAGTACCTCTAGCACTAACTGGATGTGTGATTTTCAGTAAATGACATAGACATTGTATTAGGGTACTCCAGAGAAACAGAACCAATAGTGTGCACACATGGTAATATGGTTTGGCAGTGTCCCCACCCAAATTTCCCTTGAATTGTAGCTCCCATAATTCCCATGTGTCATGGAAGGGACTTGGTGGGAGGTAATTAAATCATGGGGGTGGGACTTTCCCATGCTATTCTCCTGATAATGAATAAGTCTCATGAAATCTGATGGTTTTATAAAGGAGAGTTCCCCTACACAAGCTGTCTTGCCTGTTGCCATGTAAGACGTGACTTTGCTCTTCCTTCACCTTCCACCATGATTGTGAGGCCTCCCGCCTCACAATCTGTGAACTGTGAGTCAATTAAACCTCTTTCCTTTATAAATTACTCAGTCTTGGGTATGTCTTTATTACCAGGGTGAGAACAGACTAATACACATAGGGAGAGAGAGACAGAGGATAAGGAATTGGCTCACATGATTATGGAGTGTGAGAAGTTCAGTAATCTGCCATGGCTAGAGACCCAAGAGAGCCAATGGTGTAAGCTCCAGTCCAAGAGTAAGAGAAAACCAATGTTCCAGCTCAAGCAGTCAGGCAGAGAGAAAAATTTATCCCTTTCTCTACCTTTTTGTTCTATTTAGGCAGTCAGTGGATTGAAGGCTGCCCACCCAAATTGAGGAAGGCCACCTGCTTTACTCACTAATTCAGATTCAATCTTATCCAGAAAGACTGTTACAGACACACCAAAAATAATGTTTAACCAAATATCTGGGCACCCCATGAACCAGTCAAGTTGACACATAAAACTAACCATCATAACAACTATTTGGTTGCTTTTCCTGGTAAAGGGAAAATATCAGATTAGATCAAAGCTTGCCAAAATATTTTAGTTGTACCTCTTGAATAACTGGTGTTTTGTTTTGTTTTTCACACAGAGTCTTGCTCTGCTGCCCAGGCTGGAGTGCAGTGACGAGATCTTGGCTCACTGTAACCTCTACCTCCCAGGTTCAAACTCCTGCCTCAGCCTCCTGAGTGGCTGGGATTACAGGAGCTGGCCACCATGCCTGGCTAATTTGTGTATTTTTAGTAGAGATGGGGCTTCACCATGTTGGCCAAGCTGGTCTCGAACTCCAGACCTCAAATGATCCACCCGCCTTAGCCTCCCAAAGTGTTGGGATTACAGGTATAAGCCACAGTGAGCTAACCAGGGCTTATTCATATGGCAGCTGTCATGGTTCTGAGACAAAAAGTGGAAGCATGTCAGGTCCCTTGAGGCTGGAGGTTTGGAATTGGCATAACATCACTTCTGCCACATTCTGTTGACCAAAGAAAGTCACAATCCAGCCCAGATTCAAGCAGTGGAGAAATTAACTATCTCTCGATGGGAAAGGATACGCAGTCACATTGCCAAGGTTATGCATAAAGAGAAGGGTGGAGAATTATGGCCACTCTGTCATTAACCAGAGTTTTTCCTTTCTGCAAGTCCATAACTATCAAATTCATTCCCTTGCCTGGCTTAACCACACCTATTGTGTTTTCTTCTTTCATAAGACATTGAGTCACTTACCAAACATTTACCAAAGACAGAGTTACTGCCGGGAATCATCACCATGCATGGAAATTTAAGAATGTGTGAAATGGAAAGCAATTGTCCCCAAGAATCCAGAGTTTAGGTGAACACATTATTGAAATGTCTAATTCGTTTGTTTTGTTTAGTTGCAGATGATTTAGTATCAGGAAATAATAAACTGTTAAAGCCAGTAATAAAGTGAAGATCATCTAGTCCAGGGATTGCAAACCTAAATGCTTTAGAGACCAAATAAGTGAGATAAATGAGCAAAATTTGGCTTAAATGAGTTTAAGCCAAAATGGAGCAGGAGAGACGAGAAAATGGCTGGAAACTACCCCAACGGAGACAATTAAAATTCTTGCTTTAAAAAAAAAAAAAAAAGAGTCAGGCACAGTGGCTCATACCTATAATCCCAGCACTTTGGGAGGCCAAGGTGGGGGGATGGTTTGAACCCAGGGGTTCGAGACCAGCCTGGGTGACATAACAAGATCCCATCTCTATAAAAAACTTAAAAATCGCTAGGTATGGTGGCATGTGCTTGTAGTCCCAGCGACTTGAGGGGCTGAGGCAGGAGGACTGCTTGAGCCCAGGAAGTCTAGGCTGCAGTGAGTCATGATTGTTTCATTGCATTCCAGCCTGGGTGAAAGAATGAGACCCTGTCTCAAAAAAAGAAAAAAGGGAAGGGAAGGGAAGGGAGGAAGGGCAGGAAAGAGAGAAAGAAAGAGGAAGGAAGGAAACAAGGAAGGAAGGAAGGAAGGGAGGGAGGGAGGAAGGATGGAAGGAAGAAAGGACGGGGGAACGAGGGAGGAGGGAGGGAGGGAGAAGGGAATTGCTCAGAATAAATAAAATACACATGTAAACTAATTTCAGGCCCCAGCCCTCCATTTTGTAATCTCTGATTCTAGATCAATTCTCACTTTACAGTTGGGAAAACCAAGGCCCAGAGAGGTTAAAACATTTTTCCCACCGTGGCCCAGCTGGTCAGCAGGAGAAATGAAACTGGACTCCGAGTTGCCTGCTGCTGAGTACTGACATCAACATTGCCTAGAGTATAATTTTGCAAGTTTTCTTCCTGATAGGAAGGCTAGATCCAATCTCTTCACAAAATAGTTGCCTCATGGGTTTTGTCAGAACCGACAAAGCTCTTCTGGAAAATGGCCATCTCATGGGAGTGATGGCCTGGGTCAGGTTTATGAAGGGAATGACAATATGATTTGTGACTGTCACCCATGGGAGCCAGGTTGTGCTTGCCACTTCCTCACTGCTGGCAGGAGGCCAAGGAGGCCGAGGCAAAGCTGTCATCAGCTACCGTGCTGATAGATGCCACCAGCCTGGGCACAGGCTGTGCTTCCAGCTCAGGAGACATATCTGACTCGTCTTTCTGGCCCTACGGAAGATACTGCCTGGCAAAAGTGGAAATGGCAACACAGGACAAGAAAGGAGAGAAATCCAATAAGGCTGTGGTCACTAGCGGCCAGGAATTGATGTTTTACTGTCTTTCCTTTGATTCTGTTGGGCTGTTTACTTCCCATTTAAGAAATATCCTGATTTTCTCATCCTGCGCCCCGATGGGTGAGGGGTTGTTTTGTTCAGGGAAGAGAAGGAGATGTAGCTAGTGTTGACGAGTGGAGAAAGATTTATAAATCAAAGAAACATGTCTCAAACAGAAAATCACACCCCAAGTATATGCAGGAGTGCAAACCACAATTTGGCCTGCTGCCTGTCATCACAAGGCATCAGTGGCCTTGCTGTGACCCTTTCAGGGAAGCCCCTGCAAGTGTCTACTTGTAACAGTTGCAGCAGGGAGGTCTAAGCCTGCACATTTCCTCAAAGCTGGTTTTTCCGCTCCCATCAATGGTAGATTATCAAGAGATTTTTAGTGATGAAACTGATAGATCGGAAATTACTTGATTCCAAATTCTTTTCTAGCAGAACAAAACACAAACAAAACCAGCGAACGTTTTACTTAAACACCTGGAGGTGGTAATTAAAACACTGGACACAGAGCTAAGTGCGGTGGTACATGCCTGTAGTCCCAGCTACTAAGGAAGCTGAGGCAGGAGGATTGCTTGGGCCCAGGAGTTGGAGTCCAGCCTGGACAACATAGTGAGATTCCATCTCCAAAACTGGACATTGCATGTATAAAAGCCATAAAGAAATAGGGACAAAAATGAGCCAGTTAGAAGTGAGTTCTAAAAGCCAAATATCTCTATATAGATATAGTAGCCCAGACAGTCAACTGCTACTACCCCAGAACACACAATCAGGACGCTTGACAGGCCGAGCCTATTCCTTCTAAAGTGTTTTACGATCTTTAGACAAGAATGAATGAAAGTGCATGCTTGTCTGGAGTCCATCTGATCTAATATAGAAAGAAAGATTTAAAAGGTGAACAGTTTTAGGACAGGTATTGCCCCTGGGTGTTTTCAGAAAAATACACACCCAGTTGATGTCAGTTCCCATTTTTACCCTCTAGTTGAACAATATCCATCTACTTCCACACTGCTTTTAAAATGAGATGTTTTGGTGCAGGTCAAATGAAAAACAGGAACGTGCTCTGCTAGTGGTCAGATCAAGGTTCTGGATCTGCTAAGAACAAGACCTGTGTCCTCCTGAGTCCCAGGTTTCCTCATTTGTAAAATGAGAGATTGGAGCAAAATTTTATAAAATTCCCTTTAGGTTGATAGTTCCTTTTTTCATTCATTTTGACATAGTATTCAGTCATTCATTCATTTTTTTCATTTATTCAACAAATTTTATTGAACCCTATTCCATGTCCAGGACTGTACTGATACCTAAGTACAAAGTAGTGAACAAGAAAAATAGCCTCTGTCCTCATAGAGCTTCCATTCTAAATAGAGACAGATGATAAATGAAATAAGGAAGCAAGATAAGTTCAGATTTGCCTGGGGTGTGATAAGCAGGACAAAGGAAATAATCCAGTGTTGTGTGAGAGAATAATTGGGATTGGGATGGGTGGGGAATATCTAGATAAACAGGAAATCAAAAATCATGAATATGACTACTAGTGACCACAGCCTTATTGTGCCACAAATTAGGCATGTAACATTAGACAAGTCTCTTTCCCTCTCTGTATCTGTATTCATTTCCTATTGCTGCTGTAACAAATTGACACACATTTAACAACTTAAACCAACACAAATATATTACCCTAGACTTCTGTAGGTCAGAAATCTGACACAGGTTTTACTGGGCTAATAGCAAGGATTAGGCAGAGCTGTGTTTCTTTCTGGAGGCTACAGAAGAAAATCTATTTTTTTTTCTTTCTTTCTTTTTTTTTTTTTTTTCTCATTCAGGTTGATACTGTCCAATTTGCCTGTTCAGAGGTTGACACTTAGAGCTTGGGCTCTAAAATGCCACTTGAATACTTGTCCCTTGAGACACACAGTGGCAAAATTTAGTTCCTTGCTGTTATAAAACTGAGTTTCTGGCTCTTGCTGCCTGTAAGGGAGGTCCATCTCCAGCACTTACAACCTCCACATTCTTGGGCTCATAAACCCCTTCCTCCTTCTTCAAAGTCATTAATGGTGGTGAAGTCCTTCTCACATCACTTCTCTCTGATCTATTCTGCTTTTCTCTTCATAGGATTCATAATCAGATTAGGCTCATTAGCATAATCCAGGATAATCTGCCCATCTCAGGGTCCCTAACCTTAACCACATCTGAAAGTCCCTTTTGCCATGTAAGGTAACATTGTCCTAGGCTCTGGGATTGAGATGAAGATATCTTTAGGGAGCCATTATTCTGCCTTCCACAATGCTCTGATTTTCTTTTCCGTAAATGAAAGAATTGAGCTAAAGCTCTTTCAAATCCAAAATGTCATGACTTATTTTGCTTCCATATTTTGCCAAAACTAGAAGTTATATTTCTTTTTTGCAACAAATCCTAGACAAGTTTTCTGAGAGTGAAGGCAGAATTTCTCAGTTGAAGAGGGTGTTCACTTCATTTAAGACAAATGACAGAGACTAAGTGTATTAGTCCATTCTCATGATGCTATGAAGAAATACCCAAGACTGGGTAATTTATAAAGAAAAGAGGTTTCATTGACACACACTTTCACATGACTGGGGAGGCCTCAGGACACTTACAATCATGGCGGAAGGCACCTCTTCACAGGGAGGCAGGAGAGAGAATTAGTGTCATGTGAAGGGGAAGTCCCTTATAAAACCATCAGATTTCTTGAGAACTCACTATCATGAGAACAGCATGGGGGAAAGTGTCCCCCCATGATTTGGCTATCTCCATCTGGTCCTACTCTTGACACGTGGGGGTTATTACAATTCAAGGTAAGATTTGTGTGGGGACATAGAGCCAAACCATATCACTAAGTTACAGTGTCATAGCTACATAACCACTAGGAAGTCTCAAGGATGGAGTTGGGAACATGTTCAGGGTTGATCCCTGAAACTAGGCCTCATTATTACATGATGGGCTGCCTGGTGTTACATGACTGCTGATAGTCCTCCTGACTGTAATGAAATAGGATCACTCATATTAGAGCCACATTTACTAAAAAGCAAGGAAGTCAACACAATGAACTGTTGAAATGTGTAACCTCAAGGGAAATACATACAAAGCATCCCCAAATATTCCTTCAAGCATGTATCCCAGGTATGATGACTGGGTCCCAGGCACATTTCCTGAAATGTGAAGCCACTATGGGTTCTACTGTGCCCAGGGAAGCACAGGCACACACACCTGGAAGAACAGAATTCCTACCTGATCAAGCCATGGTTGGTGGCTTTGAAACTCTAAAAATTCTAATTCTGCTAAAAAGCAATGGATGTGTCTCTAATTTGCCTTTTTGTCTTTGTAAACTAAGAAAAACCAAGATGGGTGGGGGTGGCAACAACAAGAACTCTGGCATATAGGCTGGCAACTGAAGTGGGTGGGAAATATTTTTCTGGGTCTTAAGGGCATTCTCCCAAGAGCTGTAGGTGGTACTGAGAAGTTAGGGCTATGATCTCAATGGCCTTCCTTGGTATCTGGAACTTGCTCTTGGGAGAACTGACTGGAATTTCAATCACAGCCTAGAGTTAGGCTGTCCAATTTACCTGTTCAGGGTTTGACGCATAGAGCTTGGGTTCTAAAATGCCACTTGAATACATGTCCCTTAAGACACACAGTCATTTCCAGAAGATGCCAGGTGAGTCAGACAATTCAATAATTCTTATTTTATAGATTATTAGGATTATAAAGTTTAGAGATAGAAGATCCTGCCTTGAGTCTTAATAAGATTACTGTGTGACCTTAAGCAAGTCATTTAACTTCTCAGTTTCTTCATCTGTCTAGTGGGAATGAATAATACCTACATCACATCACCATTATAAGGTTCAAATAAAACAAAGTAAGTACAAGTGCTTTGCAAGAGGTAAATGCCTTATACACATTAACTGATAACACTATTATCGTTCACAGTTCTTCAAGAAAGAGTAAGTTGAAAGTGCTCATTAATTTTGGTTAGCTGTCATAGTTTGTAATTGTATATCCATGTGATTATTGTACTAATGGCTTTTCCTGCCCCTCAGCATCCTACAAGCTCCTGAAAGCTGGGACTGAGTCTCTTTTGATCACCACTGTTTTCTTGGTCTCTTGCTCAATACCTAGCACTTAGTGGGTACTCAAATATTCAATGAATAAATTAAAGAGAGAGTAAGAGTGAGAAAACACGGAGAGGCAACAATGAAAGGAAGGAGGAAAGGAAGAATTTTTTTGAAAAGTAGGTGGTGCAATGTAAACGTTATTCTCTAAACTGCAGAGTTTAAAATAGTAATAATAAATATAATAGTTTATATTTATTGTGTAACAATTATTGTGTACCATGTGCTATTGTTAGATTTAATTCTTAAAATAGTCCCTTGAGGTGGTACTATTATCTCCATTTTGCAGATAAAGAAATTGAGGTTTAGCTTAGTTAAATAACTTGCCCAAAGCCACAAAGTGGTAGAAACTGATGAAAGTCAAACCCGCACAATCTAACTCAGAGCCTTTACCATATTATTCCATGCAAAATTTTATTTATTTATTTATTTATTTTTAGTTCAAAAACCACTTAGAGTAAACCCACAGTGAAGATAAATTGCTGATGGCAGACTAGAGTACAAGAAAGCAAAAGGAGCCCTCCCACTAAAACATATATCTTACAAAGGAAGTAGGGAGAAGTGCAGTTTAAGGTCAAGAGATGGAAGATATCATAATATGCTGCCAGGCTGCCTTTGTATAAATTCTATAAAGAAATTATTTTTCAAATATTCAATAAAAAGCAAGTGTTATTTAAAGACATGGCCAGGTAGAATGACAAATGGCATACCATTTCAATTTTTCTCAGGCACGCAAGTTTTAGCTGAATAAACATAAAAGAAATCAATCTACATGGTGCAAATGTGGAAAAAAAAAAACTCAGGATCTATGTCAGCAATAATAAGAGGCATCTACTGTTCTAAAACAGCCAGCTCATGGAAAATGGATACCCAGACCAGAGAGAGAAATGCATGATGGGAAAGCCAAGGACCTCTTCCATTTATTTCTAAGCTGTCAGCATTCAACTAAGGGTATACTCTCTGGGAAAACAGTGCATAAAAAGATTCAGCAACATAAACTGAACAAAGAGAGCCTGATAAAGATAAACTCTTTGTTTTTGTCCTTCTGTGGTTAGCAGCCATTCCAGATACCAGTATGATTTTCAAACATTAATTGTCTCTCAAAAATCCCAAGAATTGACATTTATGTTGTGGTGTGACAGACCATATCTGCATGGTAAACTGTCAGCACAAACCTCCTAAAGAAAAATGGACTGGGACATATTTGGGGGAGGAATCAAGGGTCACTCCAGAATTAACCACATCATTTCTGAAACAGCAATCTTAGTTTAAGACATGCAGCTAAGAATGATGATTTCCAATTTCATCATTCTCAGTAAACTATCGCAAGAACAAAAAACCAAACACCGCATATTCTCACTCATAGGTGGGAATTGAACAATGAGAACACATGAACACAGGAAGGGGAACATCACACTCTGGGGACTGTTGTGGGGTGGGGGGAGGGGGGAGGGATAGCATTGGGAGATATACCTAATGCTAGATGACGAGTTTGTGGGTGCAGTGCACCAGCATGGCACATGTATACATATGTAACTAACCTGCACATTGCGCACATGTACCATAAAACCTAAAGTATAATAATAATAAAAAAATAAATAAAATTAAATTAAATTAAAAAAAAGACATGCAGCTAAAGCAGGGAGTCAGATTGTTAGAATTTTGAAGATCAACCAGTCTAGAGCTCAAATACTAGCAATCCATGGGCCGAATCTGGCCCAGACAATATTTGTCTGACTTGCATGGTCACTTGGTGCTTTCTGATTGTTTTAATTTTGAATTAGTTGCCAACATTTAAAAATTAGAAAATTCTGAAAGCTAAAACATCTAAATTTCCCTTGAAAATGTGAAAGAGCAGACAATACTTGGCCCTCATTCCTGAAGGAAACAGTTTACTAGATTAAGAAGGGGTGAGTCCTTCCAGACAGAGTATGCTTTCTAGATTAGCACAGCCCCTATCAGCACCCATTATCTTGCACTCATTCTACTTCACTCATTTACATTATCAGCCTGGGCTCTGTGGTGTAACCTTTCCACTTTGCAAATAAAACTGAGAGGTTTAAGTGGTTTGGTCAAGGTCATAGATACAGGTACTGTGTTAATATTTGGCCCTAGGCCTGAGGCTTCTGGTTAAGCTCATTGTGTTAACATTATCTTCATGGGCTCTTTGGAATCTCTCAATGACCTGTAAACACCTAGAAAACTCAATTTGCTGTCCCTTTACAGCCCTTACTACTTCTTACTTTCCATTGGAGTTACTTCTAGATGCTCAATTGGTCCTTTATTCGTTTATCCACTTAGTATTTCTTGAACATTGACTGCATATCAAACATCGTGCTAGATTCTGGGGATACAGCAATAAACACATTTTACACTCTGGTGGGGAAGACAGACAAGTCTGAGCTCCTCAACTACCCTGTTTACTTTTGAGCTAACACTCAACACAACAATACAAATATGTAAGTGTCCAACAAAATATGGAACAAATAAAGGAATCTCTTCTTCACTTGTTCTTTACAACAACCCTAAGAAGGAAGCATGACTAAGATGTCCATTCACCAATAAATAAATCGTGGCACTGAGTTTAAATCATTTGGTGATAGCTAGTAAGTGGTAGGGAGATAACTTGACCATTCATCCCTAATTAAAACAAACACACACCTCTCTGTAAAGAGTTTTATCAGTAAGACACAATTACATGGCAGTATTCTATGAAGGACACTACTTCGTATTAATATTTATCACTTTAACTCTATCACATGGGTTCTAGCTCTAGACCAATTGCTGGTTAGCTGTCTGATCTTGGATAACACAGGTAACTTACTGATCTTCGATTTCCTCACTGATAAAATGTTAGGTTGTACAAGATGAAACCCAGTGCTCTTCACTTGGGTAAAATTCTATTATCTTTAGGTTACAATGAAAGAACTTTCTCTGTTTATTGCAATAATGCTATGGATTTATTCATTTCTTTTCGATTTATGCTCTTAATAAGAACCTCTGTAGAGATTTTTGTATGCTGGCAGTTTAAATAAACTACAGCTAATGTGGCTTCATAATAGGACTGTGATAAATTTTGACAGACACTCAATGCTGGTTCAATTTTAACAGAATAATGATAGTTCCAATGTGTTGATTCACATCATAGGAGCATCATCGGAATGAAAATATCAGTGTCTCATAATATTATTTTCATGATTTTAATTATACTTTGACTTACAACCACAATGGAAAAACTTAAATTACCAAGTTCTTTTTAATTAACTTTGTGTACATAAAGATCGCTTTGTTTCATTTTGGAGTTAGTATCTTTGAAATGTTGCCAGTTTATTATAATGGTGTATTTATTAAATTGCTCCAGAAGCACATGAAACCAAAGTCCTACCTTTGTTTAAACCTACTTAATATTTCATATGGAAATTAGAAAACTATATAGGCTCTGGAAATCTTAGAATCATTATATTTATTAAGCACAGTGAAATGTCAATAGGTGGGAAACGAGTGGAAGGTTCTTTCAGTCATCATTTTAGGAGGCTTTTGACTTCTAGGCAATATCTTGAAACAAATCCCACATGTACATAGCCCACCATAGCTTCTCATGTACAGTTTTCCTCTCACTGCTTCATGGGAAGGACCTATGTAATCCTTAGAGCAAAGCAACTGATAAAACATGATTGTTGTCAAGATGCAAGACAAGAGGCAGAGACGTCTGGGTAGGTTCAGGTAGCTTCTGTGAAAGACACAGCTCAAGCCTTCCCATATTAAATCTTCTTTAAATTAGCCCCCAAATTCTAGCACTGTGAGTCTACGCACAGAATCTCTTCTAAACAAAACAGTATTAAAAAAATTTTTCAGCACCATTTAAAAATATTTATAATCAATTCTTTTTTTTATTATTATACTTTAAGTTTTAGGGTACATGTGCACAATGTGCAGGTTAGTTACATATGTATACATGTGCCATGTGGTGTGCTGCACCCATTAACTCGTCATTTAACATTAGGTATGTCTCTTAATGCTATCCCTCCTCCCTCCCCCCACCCCACAACAGTCCCCAGAGTGTGATGTTCCCCTTCCTGTGTCCATGTGTTCTCATTGTTCAATTCCCACCTATGAGTGAGAACATGCGGTGTTTGGTTTTTGTCCTTGCGATAGTTTGCTGAGAATGATGGTTTCCAGCTTCATCCATGTCCCTACAAAGGACATGAACTCATCATTTTTTATGGCTGCATAGTATTCCATGGTGTATATGTGCCACATTTTCTCAATCCAGTGTATCATAGTTGGACATTTGGCTTGGTTCCAAGTCTTTGCTATTGTGAATAGTGCCACAATAAACATACGTGTGCATGTGTCTTTATAGCAGCATGGTTTATTCTTTTGTTGGCCCCACATTCTAGAGTCTTAGTTTAAGCTCCATATTAAATACCTGAATCCTTTGTCATAGGTATCATATGTTCCATGTTGAAGACATAATTTCTCTACTTCTATAAGATTTTGCATTTGAAACTGGACCACAGGAATTACAGTGAAAACAATTGTGTCACTCATTCATGAGTGTTTTCAGTCTCACAACCACTGCCCTAGTTACAACTAGGTAGAAGCCACAATAGATTAATTGTGTGGCAGAGTTATAACTCACCTTTATCCCTCAGCTCACACTGAACTAGAAACAAAGGCGCAAATAATTAGCTGGCAGAAGTTGGAGAGAGAAAATTTTGCAGAGTTTGCTTTTCTGCAAAAACAGACAAAACTGGGCTAGGAAGCGGGAGAAGAAATTAAAAAGATAACTTAGACTTTGGGAGTAAAGAACCTGGCATACTTCAGGTGGGAAGGAGGAAAAAGGACCATTCCTGGGGAAAGAAAGTGAACTGGGAGCTAAGTGCTGATCCTCAAGGTCTAGCCCACTGGCCATGGAATATCCCAAGTCCCTATCTCCTTATGCTTCCCTGGACCCTCATCTCTTGTTACTCCCCAAATAAAGGTGGAGAATTAGTGGGAATCGAATTCATGATCCACAAAGGTGGGAGATGACAGAGCCCATTAGACATGTCCTCTATGAACAAGAGTACTGGTAAGCACAGCCAAATCATTTCATGTGCTAGATCCTTAAATGGACTCCCCTTTCCCACCTTTGAACTTCTGCTCAAACTTCACCTATGCTACCTTCTTTCCAATGACTAGGGTGACCACATATCCCAATTTTCCCAGGACATCCCAGTTTATTCATATCACATCCACATAATTGGGAATAGTGCCTTTTTTTCTCTCTGGTATCTCTCCTGTTGTCTAAGTATAAACAATAAGTTATCATCTTACCAATGCCTTTTTTTTCTTTTTTTTTTTTTAAGACAGGGTCTCGCTCTGTCATCCAGCCTGGAATGCAGCAGTGTGATCTCGGCTCACCGCAACTGAACCTCCTGGGCCTCAGGTGATCCTCCCACCTCAGCCTCCTGAGCAGCTAGGAATACAAGTACGAGCCATGGGGTTTCAATATGTTGCTCAGGCTGTCAGCCTGGTCTCAAACTCCTAGGCTCAAGTGATTCACCGACCTCAGCCTCCTAAAGTGCTGGGATTACAGGAGTGAGCCACCGTGACTGGCCCTCAATGTCAACTTTTATCTTTGAAAATATACCCTATTATTCAATGTAGAGCTTAATCACTACTTCTTACAAGAGGCCTTCCCTAATTTTATAAGTTATCATTCTCCCTATTCTTTGATTTTATGGCTATTTAAAGAGAGATGGTAATAATCTGCCTTTATAAAATAGTATTGGTAAATATATCCTATCCCCTCCTAGATTTATAAAGGCCAGGATCACATTTTTTAGTGTTATCCACAGTGACTTCTACATAGATAGTCAATATCTATTTCCAGAATTTGTTTAAAATTATATGTATTTTCAGACATCACAATCTCTGAATGAGAAAATGTGGGGACACATTTTCCATAAAATTAGTTTTAGAGTTAAATTAGATTGTATATGAAAATTTATCAATACATTGTTATCCAGTAAGTTTCATAATTGGCAGCCATTTAAATGTTATTATAGTTATTATAGATTATTATATTATCTAATGATGAATTAACTGGTTCTTCCTCTGTGTCTCCATAGCACTTTATCCATACATCTATTATGGCATTATCATGTATTATTTTATATATGTCATACCTTATGTAAGATATACAAGGACAGTTTTATAGCAATTTTAGCACAATGCCTACTTTACAGTATAGCTGAAAAATACAAAACATACTGGATTCAATTTTTGTTGGGTATGCAAAATTCAACATACTTTTGCAAATTATATTCAATAAAAGATGTGTGTCCAGAATACATAAAGAACACTTACAACTCAATAATGAAAAGATAAGTAGCCTAATTTTAAAATGGGCAAAAGATTTGAATAGACATTTCTCCAAAAAAAAAAAAAAAAAACGCATAGTCAATAATCACATGGAAAGATTCTTAGCACCACTAGTCATTAGGGAAACGCAATTCAAACCCATAAGAATATGCCACGCCACATCCACTAGGATGGCTAAAAGTTAAAAGAAAGACAAAACCAAATGTTGGTGAGGATGTGGAGAAACAATCTGCAAACACTGCTGATGGGAATGTAAAATGGTGGAGTTGCTTTGGGAAGCAATTTGACACATAGAGTTACCATATAATCCAGCAATTCCACTATTAGGTGTATACTCAAGAGAAATTTAAAAAAATTATATGTATACACAAAGACTTGTACACAAATATTCACAGCAGTATTATTCATAATAGCCAAAAGGTGCAAACAGGCTGGGTGTGGTGACTCACACCTGTAATCCCAGTACTTTGGGAGGCTGAGGCAGGAGGATCACTTGAGCCCAAGAGTTTGAGACCAGCCTGGGTAACATAGTGAGACACCTTCACTAAAAATTTAAAAACTTAGCCAGCTGTAGGGCTAGGCACAGTGGCTCACGCATGTAATCCCAGAACTTTGGGAGGCCGAGGCGGGCGGATCACGAGGTCGGGAGATTGAGACCATCCTGGCTAACACGGTGAAACCTCATCTCTACTAAAAATACAAAAATTAGCCAGGCATGGTGGCAGGTGCCTGTAGTCCCAGCTACTCGGGAGGCTGAGGCAAGAGAATGGCATGAACCCAGAGGGAGAGCTTGCAGTGAGCCGAGATCACACCACTGCACTCCAGCCTGGGCAACAGAATGAGACTCCATCTCAAAAAAAAGAAAAAAAAATTAGCCAGCTGTGGTGGTACATACCTGTGTGGTCCTAGCTACTCAGGAGGCTGAGGCAGGAGGATCACTTGAGCCCAGGAGGCTGAAGCTGCAGTGAGTCATGATCACGCCACTGCATTCCAGTCTGAGTGACAGAGCAAGACCCGGTCAAGTGGAAAAATCTAAATATCCATTAACTGATGAACAGAGTAACAAAATGTATTATATGTATATATTGAAATATTATACAGCAATAAAAAGGAACTAAGTACTGATACATGTTACAAAACAAACGAACTTCAAAAACATCATCCTTTGTGAAAGATGCCAGATACAAAATAACACACATTCTATTATTCCACTTTTATGATATGTTCAACAAAGATAAACCTACAGCAAGTCAGTAGAATACCAATTACTCTATGGTGTAGGAATGGGGAGTGACTGTAAACGTGCATGCGGTGATGGAAATATACTAAAACTAGATTGTGGGGATAGTTGAACAATTCTGGAAATATACATAAGTGCATTGACTTATACACTTAAAATGTGTGCATTTTTAGTAGAGACAAATTAGCCAGGGGTGGTAGTGTGCACCTATAGTCCCAGCTACTTGGGGAGGCTGAGGCAGGAAAATTGTTTGAACTCAGGAGGCGGAGGTTGCAGTGAACCAAGATTGTGCCACTGTACTCCAGCCTGGGTGACAGAGCGAGTTTCTATCTCAAAAAAAAAAAAAAAGAATTGTGTGTTATGTAAATTATATCTCAATAAAACAGTAGAAAAGAAGTCAAACTGACAACCTACTAAATTACTGAATAGTAACGTAGAAAACTTAGATGCATTTCTGTGATGTGCAAGTCACCTTTTGCTTCAGTTTCCCAATCTAAGGGTGTCCTTCTTCCCTTTAATTAGGGAGAAGTGCTAGAAAAGTGGGACAGATATAATACACCTTTGGTGTTTTTTTTTTTTTTTTTTTTTTTTTTTTAAGGCAAAATGGTGTGGACTATAGAGGAATAAGGAGCCCTGGGTTTCATTGCTGTCTGTAAGTCAGTGACTGGCTGTACAATCATGGACAAATCACTTCACCTCACAGGTGTTCAATTCTCTCCTCTTTAAAATGAAAGCCTAGAAGACCTGGTTTCTTATTCTCACTCACCCACCCACAACACTGCAGAAGGAGTTGGCCCAGTAGCCACAGCTGAGGACAAAGGATGGACACACAACCTAGTCTGATTATTTTCCTAGAAATCTGGCTTTGGGACTCTGGGTCAGCAACAGTGTCAAGTTCAGAGAAAGTGATTTCAACTCCTGCCCTTAGTCCCATATATCTGAACCATTTATAATCTAAGTAGGTATCAGCAGAAAATAATCGACTCTATACTTGATGTCCTTGGCACTCAAGCCCAGGACAAGACAACAACTTCTTTCTAGATGACTTAGTAATTTCTCCATTAAAACCTACTTTCTTGGGCTGGGTGTGGTGGCTCCAGCCAGGTGTGGCAGCTCATGCTTGTAATCCAAGCACTTTGGGAAGCCAAGGCAAGTGAATCACTTGAGCTCAGGAGATCAAGACCAGCCTGGGCAACATGGTGAAACCCTGTCTCCACAAAAACTACAAAAATAAGCAGGGCATGGCGGCACACACCTGTAGTCCCCACAACTTAGGAGGCTAAGGTAGGAGGATCACCTCAGCCTGTGAGGTCGAGGTTGCAGTGAGCCATGATTATGCCACTGCACGACAGCCTGGGTGACAGAGTGAAACCCTGTCTCAAAAAAAAAAAAAAGGGAGGACTGAGGACCGGGTGTGGTGGCTCAGCTTGTAATCCCAGCACTTTCAGAGGCCGAGGCTGGCAGATCACAAGGTCAGGAGATCAAGACCATCCTGGCCAATGTGGTGAAACCCCATCTCTATTAAAAATTCAAAAATTAGCCAGACATGGTGGCACATGCCTGTTTTCCCAGCTACTCGGGAGGCTGAGGCAGGAGAATTGCTTGAACCTGGGAGGCGGAGGCTCTGCAGTGAGCCAAGATCACGCCACTGCACTCCAGCCTGGGCAACAGAGTGAGACTCCATCTCAAAAAAAAAAAAAAAAAAAGCTGGGCGCGGTGGCTCATGCCTGTAACCCCAGCACTTTGGGAGGCTGAGATGGGCAGATCACAAGGTCAGGAGATCGAGACCATCCTGGCTAATACAGTGAAACCCTGTCTCTACTAAAAATACAAAAAATTAGCCGGGCGTGGTGGCGGGCGCCTGTAGTCCCAGCTACTCAGGAGGCTGAGGCAGGAGAATAGCGTGAACCCAGGAGGCGGAGCTTGCAGTGATCAGAGATGGAGCCACTGCACCCCAGCTCAGCGACAGCGAGACTCTGTCTCAAAAAATAAAAAATAAAAAAAGAAAAGAAAAAAGAAAAAAAAAAAAAAAAAAAGGAACCTTGAATGAAAGCTGGGAAAGATTTACTCTTGTGCTCCAAATAAGTATTTGAAAATAACTACTAGAGGATCTAATGCAATTGTGTCACATAATCCTACTTCATCTCAACACCCATATTTTAATGTAAGCATGGACTTAAAATTTAAGGCAACCAAGGACAAGTGAGTGATTCTGTGGTCTACAATTGTTAGCAAAAACATCCTCAGCAATGACTCACTTAAGAGCCATTCCTTCAGCTCAGCCACCTCTACTTCTCTTGCTCTCTATAGTTTCCAGTCTTTGGAAGAGCATGAAAGCTCCCAAGCAGGGAGGTAGACACTCTAGTGATTAAAATCCAACTATACCATTCTGCTTCACTCCCACTTCATAAAATTGATTTTGTAAATGGCAGGCAAATGCAAATCAGCACATTACCCCATTTTACCGAGCCTAAATGATTTTATGTGCCTTCTAAAGAAGCAGCTAATGCGCCCCATAAATAAAACAATCAAAGTTTAAAGCCTTCAGCCTGTTTTCACACCAGACCACCCACTCTGATTTCACAGCCAGACTGGAAGTAAGTAATCAGAGAGAACCCATGAAACTATCTTTGCCATCCTGTTGGGTAATGAGGATTTAGAGCTACCACAGGTCGTCTTTTCTGAGTACCCTACACAGTACTTGGGGCAGGGAACATTGGACTTAAATCTTGCTATCAATGGCCTATCTAGCCAAGATGAATTTATACCTGGAGCAGTGGCTTTCAACCAGGGGTGATTTTGTCCCCCCAGGAGCATCTGACAATGTGTGGGGACATTTTGGTTGTCACAATTTGGGTGGGGATTACTAATGGCATCTAGTGGGTAGAAGCCAGGGATACCATTGAACACCCTATGCCCAAGATTTGGTTCCAATGTTAAGGCTGCTGATGCCATACACACACACCAAGAGGTTATGCAAAGGTTTATTACTCACATAATAAGGCTTTCTGGAGAACGCAAGGCAGAGACCCAAGTCAGTCTGAATGTGGCTTGGGTTTTATTATGGTTAGGAAGTGAGCTAGGGTGAAGATTCCCACCCATGGACCTGTGTTTGCTTGATTTGAACTTCCCCCTGGAGCCAAGAGAAAGATGGTTCAAGCTTTCTTAGTTAAGGCTTGCTCAGACGTGGGGCAAGAGGGAAATAGAGGGTGGTGGGACTGGAACGTTGTCAGTGGTCAATGATAAAAAACGGAGTCAGACTCTTTATTCTATCCTACAATACACAGGAGAGGCCCCATGATGAAGATTTATTTAGCCCCAAATCTCAATAATGCCAAGGTTGAGAACCCCTGCGCAGGAGGAAGGCTAGTCTGACCCACGCTGTATCTAGGTGGTGGCTGTGTGGATGTTGAAGGTGCCTCCCAGACAGGCTCCCTCACTGCTGGGGTCCTCCAGTGATGAACAGCCTGCTGTCCAGCTGGCAATAGAAACCCCCTCTGTAATTACCTTTGGTCAGTGAAAAAAGCTACCTCATTTAAGGTGACACCCTTTCCCCAACCATCCCCAGGGGCTGCCCAATACCCATCTGACTGTGAGGATACAAAGGTCCTGCCACCCTCTGGCCTCAATTCCAGACAAATCTGCAGGGCCATCCAAGCTCTACAGTTACCCATGGCGATCAGCTTAGACTTCTGTTGCAATGACATCTCTGTTCAATTTCCTCCCCTGACCAGTCCTGCTGCCCTCATCCTTTGCACAGGTATTGTTTCCACCCTGTACTTTTCAATAAGTTCACTGCACACAAATCTCCATCTCAGGATCTTTCCCAGGGAAAGTGACCTGCTCTTTACCAGACCTAGAGTGAGAAATAAAATTTACATTGTGACCAGGTACACATATACATATATATATATATATATATTCTCCCTATATACATAAAATGTTCACAAACTAATACCAGCCATTATTATGATATACTCTGATATTTTCTATTTTTATTAAAAAAAAAAACCAAACTGCCCTCCATGACTCAATACATTGATCTCACAACATGCTGATGAGTCTTGATCCACAGACTGAAAAGCATTTATTTAGATGTGCAATCAGATTAACTATTTTGGCAAATTGTACTTTTGAAAAATGTAACTAATCAGATTTTTTTCCTCTTGATACTCAATTTGATAGGCCAATTTGGATCCAAAGGCCTAATTAGTTCTACGTGTGCAGCCACAAAGAGTGAAAAATCTCAACCATAGACCACTATTAAAGAAATGGGCCTCATTACCTTTAATCATGTGTTATAAATCCAACTAAGACTAATGGATTGTTAACCCTTACCCAACTCAGTATATTTAGTCTTGTCATTATCTCATTATTAGTGACTGTCTGCTACCACAATGCCTAAAGAGTTAATTTTCTTAAGTTTCTCCTTACAAACCTAACTTAAATAGTTTTCTTAAGTGACCTTCTCTTTCTTTTCTGAAAAAAAGAATTTAATAGGGTTCCAGCCAAGGAAGTTTTACTAGATATGATTTGCTAGTAAATTGTATTTACTAGAAATATTTAAAAGCCATTAAAAAGAAGAGAAATTTATATATGTGCCTTTTGCCTTATAAATATCATTTACAAGGGTAGATAGAAGTCATGTCTCATAAGGATATAGTGCCTCTGGGAGAAGGAGGCTGGTAATAGCCACAGCCAACATGCCAGGAAAGGACAGTGATAACAGAACGCTAGTGAAGACTGAGAAACTGTCCAATGTTTTCCTTTTACAGAGACAGAAACTGAAGTCCAGACCAGGTAAGCGATTTACCTACGGCCACAGATCTGACAGGCAGCAAAGTTGGAGGAAGAACTAGAACTCCAGGTTATCTTGTCCTGATGCTCTTTCTGCATATTGTGGGGCTTCCAGCAGTGAGATTTCCTCTTTTCATAAAGAGTTTGTGCCTCATGATTTCCCAGGAGATTTATTCAAAATAAGTTCCAAGAAACAGGTGGAGTTGTTTTCTACCCAAAATATACCTACCACAGAGCCTGCTGCCAACATTAGAAATATTTTGACATCTCCAGAAGCAACTTTAATGGAGGCAGAAGACGACTCCTTATCTGTTCTCTTTTGATAAAAACAGGCAATTCCTAAATCTATTCTCTCTTCTCGATACCCAGAAAAACTGCTAAAACCTGCTGTGCTTTATCCTTTGAAACATTAACTGAGTCCTTGGCAGTGAAAAGAATTTAGCAAGATTCTGGCATAATGTCTTGGGGAAATTATGCCTTATTTGCTCATTTTGCAGGTGTTTGAGCTAGTGTGGACTCCTCAAGTCAAGATCTTCAGCAAGTTCTTATTCTAAAAGAGCCTTATTTTAGAATTGCCCTTTCCAAATTTCTATCTGATGCTTTAACTGGCTTTGTAAGAAAATCTCTTTATCTCTTTTGGATTTCTGGAAATCCTGCTGGTTGGACCCAGAAAAGCAAACAATTTCGGTTAAGTAAATTTCAGATCTTTAACACATACTAATGTGAATGTTTGCTATTAGAACATGTGTAAATATTTTATGATAAGGATGCTTGCCTAAAATAAACATTTTAAAAAGATCGAATGAAACTTTTATTTAGAAAGTGCCTTTCTCCAAGGGGTTCAGAAATGCTTTTAAACACTTGCTTGATCTTAAATCAAGACTTTATTTTTTTAGCTTGAAACTATCAAAATGTATCTCTTCTGTTGTGTCTTATGTTTGAGTAGAGTTTCTGTTCAGGGAAAAGTATCCATGATTTCGTTCAAAGTTCTCTAGGAATAATTTGGGAATCTGGGAGTCTGGCCTCTGGTCCTCACTGAGCTGATGACCAGCTAGGTAACCTTAAGCAAGTCAACACACCACACCACACTCTGTGTCCTAAAACGAGGAGGAGGTTGACCTCAATCCTCTGAAAGGGTGTTTCTAGTCTGGTGATAGCAGCCACCTAACTCTGAAGGCATGACAATACTTTGGGAGATATCAGTCTTTTAAATCTCTCATTGTTTATGGTTAATTGCATTAAGGAGCTATGCAATTTATTTGACAAAAATAAACCCCATTCAGAACAGAGCTCAATTTTCAGCTTCTCCTTTTTGAATGTTTATACTTTCAATCTAAAATTCCAGTTAACTTGAATAGTCCATAGAATGTGGAGTTAACAGAAAGAAATGAGTTCAAACCCTAGTGGTTTCACTAATGAGCTGTTTGTTGACCTTCTCAGACTCTCCATTTCCTTATTTATTTGTAAATTGGAAATAGTAGCATTGACAGATAAAGTTGTCATGAGTATTAAATGAGATAATATATGTAGGGCCCCTGGTATATAACAAGCATTCTAGAGATGGCAGAAGAGTCTTAGGTTTTTTGTTTTTTTTTTTTTATAGTGACATGTTTATCCAGCTCATGGGAAAACTGGAAAAAATCAATTATTTCCAGAATGAGTTTAGAGGGAGAGAAGGGTGGTTAGAAAGGGTATTGAGAACATAAACTAGAAAGTATCTGAGACAAGTCTCAATCAATGTAGAAGTTTCTTTTGCCAAGGTTAAGGATGTGGCCGTGACAGAGCCTCAGAAGGTCCTGATGACATGTGCCCAGGGTGGTCAGGCTACAGCTTGGTTTTATACGTTTTAGGGAGACATAAGACATCAATCAATACATGTAAGATGTACACTGGTTAGGTCTGGAAAGGTGGGACAACTTGAATTGAGAGCTTCCGGGTCATTGGTGGATTCAAAGATTTTCTGATTAGCAATTGGTTGAAAGAGTTTATCTAAAGACCTGGAAACAATAGAACAGAGTTTCTGGGTTAAGATAAGGGGTTGTGGAGACCAAGGTTCTATGCAGATGAAGCCTCCAGGTATCAGGCTTCAGAGAGAATAGATTGTAAATGTTTCCTATTAGACTTAAAAAGGTGCCAGCTTCTTAGTTAATTCTCTCCCACATCAGGGGAAAGACCCGGAAACGGAAGGGGATTCTCTACAGAATGTAAATTTTCTCCACAAGAGATAGCTTTGCAGGGCCAATTCAGAATACATCAAATAAATATATTTTAGGGTAAAATACTTTTATTTTTTTCAAGGCCTGCTCTCTGTCAGGTGATGCTACACTAGGGTCAGACTGGAATTTGGTGTCTTATTGCTACAAAAAGTCTTAAGATCTCTATTTTAATGTTAATGTTTGTCAGTTGTGCCTGAATTCCAAAAGGGAAAAGGGTATAATGAAGTATGTCTGGCCCCCCATCCCCTTCACATCATGGCCTGAACTAGTTTTTCAGGTTAACTTTGGAATGCCCTTGGCTGAGAGGAGGGGTCCATTCTGATGGCTGGAGGGCTTAGAATTGTATTTGTTTAGTTTCTAAGAATCATAACATTTGATATGGTTTGGTTCTGTGTCTCCACCCAAATCTCATCTTGAATCATACTCCCATAATTCCCACATACTGTGAGAGAGACCCAGTGGGAGATAATTTGAATCATGGGATGGTTTCCCCCATACTGTTCTCATGGTAGTGAATAAGTCTCATGAGATCTGATGGTTGTATCAGGGGTTTCCGCTTTTGCATCCTTCTCATTTTCTCTTGCCACCACCATGTAAGAAGTGCCTTTCGCCTCCTGCCATGATTATGAGGCCTCCCCAGCTATGTGAAACTGTAAGTCCAATTAAACCCCCTTTTCTTCCCAGTGTTGGATATGTCTTTATCAGCAGTGTGAAAACAGACTAATACAATATTCATTTTTAAAAGAAAGGAAATAGAAAGAACCTTCTGGAAGTAAGAAGACTTCACAAATTAAGAGAAAGATGAATTGTGTGGATCAGAATAATGCAAGTTATAACAAGATTAAATGGGCTCCTACTTGATTTGGAGAGTGAACTTATGAATCCTCTGTAAATTCTCAGTAGATCCGCGAGCCACCAAATGTTGACATTCTATGAAATGATAAAAAGATTTGTGTGCTCCTGAGAATAACTGAGATTTTCTTTAAGTAAGTAGGAAAAAAAGATGCTGTAACATATAACATCAAATCACATTGCCACTAAACCACAAGCTGGAACCAATGATTTCTGAACTGTAAATGCTACTCTAAATTTTGAAACTAATTCCAGTTTCTTGTGACACAAAAGCCTTTGTTTTTGTGTACATTTTGAGTAGTTTTTCTGTTTTTCTGCCATCTTCCCTCTTATCTGGAACAGTGAAGGCTTATGATTCTTTTAATATCATAATTATTAATGTACACTTTGAAGATGATACAAACCGCTCATTCATTTATTAGACATTTAAAGACCACCAACCATATGCCAAGCTCAGTGATGGAGAGGGAGGATAAAAATATGGGCAAGAGTTCCTGTTCTTTAGAATTCTAGAATGATCTATCACATATTCCCCAAAGATAGAAGAATCCGTCGAACTATTTTGTTCCATTGGCTGAGCACTTGTGACGTGCCCAGGTACTCTGCTAAGTGTTTTCTGCATTATGTCATGTGCCCTGACAGATGCACATCTGCCTGTGCTGGAATAAGACAAGGCACTTTCTAACCCAAGGCCATGCTCCTCCCTTGTGAACAGATGCTGTAACCAAAATCTGCATCCCTATAACTTCTGCCTAATCCCCATGGAGCCACACAGTATTGGGCTACTTTTTCTGCATGTCAGCTGTTCAATTGCTGTCAGCTAGCAAGGGCCTCTATTATCATCTCCAGATTAATCATCCCCTTTTTCCAGAAACTCTTGTTCACCAATACATCCCCAATACCTAGGACAATAGCTAGGATATAAAAGAAATTCAAAAACATTTTTGCTAAATATAAAATATAGCCACATACTCTACCTGTCCTACAGTTTATTAATAACCTACCCAAATGATAAAGATCAGAATTGAACACAATCTTACAGGTACAAAGTGCAAAGTACAGTGGGTCCATTTCTATCCCCTTGAATATAACCTATTGCAACAGTATCTTTTCTGGCAAAAAATCACTCATTTAGCTTGAGTGAAGTTAACTCATAGCCCCACAGGAACATATTCTTCAAGCAGGCATTGCCACCCCCTCATTTGTGTAGTTAATGTGGGTTTTTGTTTGTTTGTTTGTTTAACCCCTAAGCAAAGGTCTTACTTGTATATTTTTATCTTTATAAATTTGGTCTGATTTGCGTTCCTAGCTATTTTTGTTTAAATCTGCCATGAATTTTCTGACATGATTCCAAACTTCCCCAATGTCAAGCTTCCCACAAATCTGATTGGCAAACTCGTTCATATCTTATCTAAATAATTAACAAAATTATTGAATAAAACAGAGCCACATAGAATGACACTAGCAACCTGGCTCCAAGTTGATACCTATACATCAATCAACTTTTGAATTCCCCTTAGACACCATCAAATGCAGACATTTTTCTCAAGGATATTATGTAAAATGTTTTCGAATGCATTGCTCAAAGCTAGAGAGCCCAGCTCACACTGTAATAATCCCAATTTAAAGGTAAGTATGCTGGAGGGGAGCATCCTATATTTCAATTCATCTAATTTATTGCATAAATTTTACACTCTAAATCCTTCAGGGCTTTAACTTTTGAAACTAATTCCAGGTTCTTCTGACACATAAGCCTTTGTTTTTGTGTACATTTTGAGTAGTTTTTCTGCTTTTCCGCCATATTCCCTCTTATCTGGAACAATGAATGCTTATGATTAAATGAGAGAGCAATTTATTCAAGAAAGTGGACAACGAAAGGGTCCATATAAAAGAAACTCAGGTGAAAAAAACCTCAGAACACTCTCAAAATATTATCCGGCTATATGGATTTAGAAACCAATCTCCCTCACAGTTGGTTAACTTTTCTTCCTGATGCAAGAATTTAAATGCATGGGCTGAATTTATAGTAAGACTTTCTACACAAGTATGTAGTAGAGTAATTGAATAAACATGAGAGGAGCATTTTTGGGTATTGCATACCAGCTGAGGATTAACACACAGTACATGAATTAAAAATTTCAGGAACCTTGCAAGAAGAAAGATTATAGCTCTTTATAACAAAGAAAATTATTATTTCTATTATTTTCCCTTTAGATGCATTGATAAACTTAGACTTTTGGAATACGTTATCTTTAGTTGTTCAGGCTTTACCATGTATTTGTATAGAGCAATCTATTTTTCTTGGGGAAAACCAAATGCCCATGACGTATGTTTGCTTTAGAAGATGGTTTCTGTGACTTGTTGGAATAAATCACAATCTCCTGTTTCTACTTTTGTCCTTTCACAAGGATTTCCACAATTACTTTTAAGATTTGTTTTAATATTTAAAGGGGAAATATCTATTCAAAAGACAATTGAAATGCTATTATGTGCATTAGCCAAGGGAAATGTAAAGGTTTTACTTTTGGGGAGCTTAAAATATAATAAAGAAGCAAGGTCAATCAAAATTGGTACAATAAACATCTATACCACAACATTATTTTGTAGAACAATTTATATTTTTATCTACCTGGTTGTGTTATTGCGATGCTAAGTATTTCTTGTAATATAAAGATGAGTTTCTTGCTATTTTTAAATGTTGGTTGGAGAGTCCCATATCAACATTTATATTTTTCCTGAACATTCTTTTGTGATTTAGATCCTTAGCTATAGTAAATCTATCAAGCTTTTTAAATATTTGAGTAACTGCATATTTTAATGAAAGCTAGGATACCCAAAAGCTCAATGATCTGTGATTATTAGAGTGATTTGTTAAAAATAATAGCTCATGACAGCAATGTTTCTGACATAAATTATCTAAAAACCTTCTTGTAAGCTCAGCCTTTTCATTGCTCTTATGAATAAAATCTCACTTATTCTTGTATAGAGCAAGGATGATAAATAGAAAATTATTCATTTTTAAACCATAAATACTTATTAGAACTTGTTCTCTGGTCACCTGGTTCATCTTATGTTAGTTAATATTGTTTTCCTTCAATTCTTTCTGGTATTTTGTTAGAAGCAAAGTGACAGTCATAATTCTGCAGGCTTTGTGTTTTTTCACTGCTGAAGCAAATGAATGTGTATAACTTTGAAGAAAAAAATTAAATAAAGAAGAAAGAGCTCACTGATGTCAAATGTCTTGCTTACTGATTCCAGGTAGAAACTGGAATAAATTATTGGTTTAATCATAATGCTCAAGAACTGCCAGCTTTCTGAAAATATTAACAAAATGGCACACACTGCCAGAGTTCTTTCTCCAGTGCAAGGTAGTTAAAGACTGTAGTCCCTGAAGAATAGACTAATTTGAATTTGTCTCAGTCTAATACATTAAAAATATATATATATTTCAATGGAACAACAAAAAGGAGTCCTCAGTTTATTAACAATTTCCCCAATCCTCTTTAGCACTATCCTCATTTACAGATGAAAGATTTACTTTCAATATAGGCTTAATAGTTATTATAGTTCATGAAGAAATGACTCAGATTTTCCCTGACTTAAGCAAAGTATAGTAAAACAATTAGAAAAATACAATAAATTCTTTTATCTGGTTCAATAATAGAGATAGAATGTTCTGGTTAATCCCATAAGAGAGTTAATATTAACTTTCCTGTAGAAACCTAGTAGATTTCTAATTTTTTTTTTTTTTTTTTGGCTGGAGTGCAATGGTGTGATCTGGGCTCACTGCAACCTCCACCTCCTGGGTTCAAGCAATTCTCCTGCCTCAGCCTCCCAAGTAGCTGGGATTACAGGTATCTGCCACCACATTCAGCTAATTTTTGTATTTTTAGTAGAGACAGAGTTTCACTATGTTGGCCAGGCTGGTCTCGAACTCCTGACCTCAAGTGATCCTCCCACCTCGGCCTCCCAAAGTGCTGGGATTACAGGCGTGAGCCACAGTGCCCAGCCTAGATTTCTAATTTTTAAAAGAAATTTTACTATGTCAAAATCCCCATAGCACTACAATGGCTGGTTTAGGACATACCTTAAGATTTTACTGTGCCTCAGAGACATCATTATGTCACTGAAATGTAGATAAACTCACTCTTTTACACTACAAATGTTGCTTGAGTACCTACCTATTGGGTGTCAGTAAAGCTGCACGTTAGGGAAAAATGATGCCTTCCATAGAGGACCATGTCTTGTCTGAGAGGAGAAGACAAGCATATAAATATACACTTCTAGTAATATGGAAAAGATGGTGGCTTAGTTTGGGCTTCCCCCAAAGCAGACCCTCTTACAAAGACATGGGTGCAGGTAGTTTACTTGGAAGTGGGCCCTAGGAACACAAATGAGTAGGTGACCACGTGGGCCACTGGGATTCAATGCCACTGAGGTCTTGTGAGGAACCACGTACAGTGTACTCAGAATCATCCTGCTAGAAATGGGAAAGCAGAGGTCTCCATCACCCTCCTCCTCACTGGTTGAAGGTTGTCCCTGGAACTTCTGGGCTGTCTGGCCCATAAAAAGCCCTTAGGCAGATAAGCAGAGAGAGATGCAGGCTCTTGAGGTGGGCAGCCACAGGCACACAGGGGAGACACCCACCACAGCTTCCCGTGGACTCTACAGTGGCCAAGGAGCATGGGTATGACGTCAGCAGCCTCTGCCACAGATGGTGATTTAGAGTCCACCATTGTAGAGTGGGACCCAGAAGAGGAAAGAATCAGTTCTACCTGGAAGTCAACATTTCAGAGGACAATAGATGCCTGAGATGACTGAGTATTCTCCAGAACAGGGGTCCCCAATCCCCAGGCTGTGAACTGGTACTGGGTCATGGCATTTTAGCAACTGGGTCGCACAGTAGGAGGTGAGTGGCAGGTGAGTGAGCATGACCACTTGAGCTCTGCCTCCCATCAGATCAGTGGTAGCATTAGATTCTCATAGGACCACAAACCCTATTGTGAACTGTGCATGCAAGGGATCTAGGTAGGTTGTGCACTTTTTATGAGAATCTAATGTCTGATGATCTGAGGTGGAACAGTTTCATCCAAAATGATCTCCCGTCTGTGGAAAAATTGTCTTCCATGAAACCAGTCCCTGGTGCCAAAAAGGTTGTGGATCACTGCTCTAGAAAATACAAGGAGTGAAGGTGGAAGACTGCTACTTAATTGCAAATACATTCAAGTAGAATATCAGACCATAGACACTTCAATGAGTCCTACTTTGCATCAGCTGTGATCAGATTCACTGTTTAAATATATGTATATATGCTTTTGCTTAGGTAGGTACAGGTTTCAACATGCCCTGTTTTCAGAGCTAATGTAGATGTTCCAAGCTGTTGACAGTATAACAGACAAGCAGTTTCTTACAAGAAATATGAAAACAATTGCTTTATTCTACCCTTGACTCTGACCAGCAGATGTAAAGGTGGCATCAGACAGACTACAGGTTGACTGCTTGGAAATCTACAGGTAATAGGACTTCAGGAGAGAAATTTGAGCTCCAGGAGAACAGAGAAGGGCAGGGTCAGGTTCTGGTCTCATAGAAATGAGAAGCTGGATCTGTGTTCAAGGCAGACAATAGGATGCATAGAGTGGAGAGTAGAGACTAAGAACACAGTTCTGGAAACTGAGGTACACATAAAGATTAAGAAACAAAACAAGACCCCACTGACAAAAACTGAGCACCAAGTCAAAATAAGTGTAGCAGCAAGAGTGATAGATTCAGAGCCCCTAAGCTATGAAATTTCAGTTTCTTCATTTTGTTATAAATGAAGTCAGTAGCTTGGGGACATTTACATGCATAAGAATCACCTTGCAGGCTTGTTTTAAACATTTAAAGGTAAGTCCTCACCATACCTTACCCATATATTATGCTTCTGTAGGTTTAGAGTGAAGTCTGGGAATCAACATTTTTAACGAGGGTCCTAAGTGCCTCACATGCAGGTTGCTTGTGGATTTGGTTAGGAAGCAGTGAATTAAGGTAAGGTTAATTTCAAAGTCTGAGAAGGGAGTGAGCTTCAACTGGCCCCAACAATGCAAAAAGTAGGGTGATCAACTCATTCTGATTTACCCAGAACTTTCTCTGTGTTAGCATGGACAGTCCCATGTTCCAGGAAACCATTCAGTCCCAGATATACTGGAACAATCGGCCACCCTAGCATAATGGACATGCTGTTGTGTCAGGAGCTCACAGAAGACCTAAGCTTCATCACCTCAACCTCATGCATTCCGCTAGACTTCATATTGCACCAGCCTTCCTCCACAGACACACACTTCAACTGACTCCTTTCTTGATTCAAATCTGTGATACATGCTGAGATCGGACCTGATGCTTAAAAACTCATGAGGTCCTGAGTTGAAGATCCTGCTCCCAGAGGTTACATATCTACCTCCAATTTCCCTACCCTCATACCTGGAAAGAAAGTATTCCAGTAAATAAAAGGAAACAAAAGAAAAAATAGGTGTGGCGGGGGGGGTGCACACTGGCTGTGGCAGCCCATGCTTGTAATTCTAGCATTTTGGGAGGCTGAGAAGTGGGAGGATCACTTGAGCCCAGGAGCTCCAGAGTGCAGACAGCCATGATCGCACCACTGCACTCCAGCTTAGGTGACAAAGTAAGACCTTGTCTTAAAAAAAAAAAAAAGTCAAACAAAAGAGTGCACTACCATTTGGACAACTGTCTATATAAGAATCCTAACACAATGCACAAGGCTGGTCCTGGGGCCTCATGCCTGAATTTGTATCTACAGCTAATGAGATGTGTGACCTTGGACAAGTTACCTCCACTCTAAGTGCCTTTGTTTCCTCATCTGTAAGGTGAAAATAATAACAATATTAATAATCATAATATTGTCTACTTCATAGGATGAAATAAGTCAAGGCATGTAGTTTTCTTCAGACAGTGCCTGACACACAGTAATCACTCTATAAATGCAGTTCTTCTTATTAAAATCCTAATGTTTAAGGTAACTCTTAACCACTCGCATTTACTTGTGTGAATAACATCAGTCTTTCAGCACCCAAGCAAATTAAGTTGTAACATTCAAAGTCATTTTAAACAAGCAGTTTCTTTTCCTATCATTGAAAATATCACGTGGAAAAATCCACGCTGCACTTTTAGCTTTTCTGTGATGCTGGTGGAAGGAAGGATGAATCAGCTGCACACAAGATGTCCATTAGCTCCCCAGCCGAGCTAGAGTCTCCAGGACACTCCCAAGCACAGGAAGGAGGCTTGGAAACACTTCAAAGCCTGCCGACATGCAGATTGCTTCTGGTCGCCAGTGGATTCATATTGGTGGTATGTCCTTAGCCACACACTTCACCTCCATATGTCTCAGCCCTCTTCACATTTCCCTCTGACTGTGACAATGAGAATATTGAAATCAATAAGTTCACCCTCCTTGCTCCACAGACTCAAGTGCTTTGAAATGAAAAATGGCTCAGGAGGAAGAAGCCAAGACAGACTCGGAGGACATAGATGGAGTTAGAATTGGCAGGATCTGCAATCTAGGATAGGGGCACGGAGGACAGCGGGCTGGGAGTGAGAATACTTGGGGTCTTCCTCCATTTGGTCACTACTCAGTAGTGGGGATAGGTCATTTTAATTCAACGGACCCTGCAATATCTCCTCTGTAAAATAAAGGCATTGGGCCAGATAAATAGCTATCATCCCTTCTAGTTCTAAAAATCCTGAGAATATTTTACAATAAAATGTCAGCCAGCTAGCTTTAGCCTTATTCCTCTCTTCCATAAGCACCTCCCTCTTTGTTATCGGTTACAATGCATTCTTCTAATGCCCATTTTCAGTTTGAAACCACCTAATCACACATTAAGTCCCTTAATGGCACAGACTTTGTTTTAATCTCATTTTATCTTCAGTGCTTAGAACTATGCCTGACAAGGAAAGGTTTTCAAGAGGTGTTTCCAGAATTGAACCCATGCATCATCAATCTCCTCGCTCATGTTATTAGTCAGAGGCCCAGCGAGAAACAGATAGTCCATGCACACAGGGCAATTGAGGCGAGTTTACCAAAGGGACTATTGACAAGGTCTAAGCAGCATTAGGGTGAATCTACCATCAAGGGGTGGTGAAGCACCCCAAAGCTAGCAATGGCAATAATTACTACCCCTGGTAGCCCTGACAGGGTGAGGGGAAGACAACTGTTACAGGAACTCTGAGAAAGTCATGGAAGCTGTAGGTGCTAAGAGCACACTGCCTGACCTTCTTTAGAAGAAACCAGCTGACCTGTATCTCAGAAAGGAAGGACTTCCTGGCCACATACCTCCTCCCCAACTTCTCTCTCCCCTCGTCCTTCCTTCAAGCCCTTCCCTCTCCTGCCAGCGCCTCCATTGGCTGAACACGATGGGAAGCGAGAAAGCATGGCCAAGTGTCCAGGCAGTCAATGAAGGGCACAGAGTGGGGTGGAAAGCCTACCCGGGGAGAAGGTGAACAGAGAATATCCAGCAGACTCAGCTCCCAGCACCACTGCCTCCTCCTTTGAAAAGTCCGGTGAGGTCAGGCATGGTGGCTCCCTCCTGTAATCCCAACACATTGGGAGTCCAAGGTGGGAGGATTGCTTCAGCCCAGGAGTTCGAGACCAGCCTGGGCAATCTAGTGGATCCCTGTCTCTACAAAAATATTTAAAAATTAGCCAGGCATGGTGGTTTGCACCTGTAGTCTCAGCTACTCAAGAGGTTGAGGTGAGAGGATTGCCTGTGCCTGGGAGTTTGAGGCTGCAGTGACCTATGATCATGCCACTGCACTCCAGCCCAGGCAACAGAGCAAGACCTTATAAAAATAAAATAAAATAAAAAAAAAGAAAGAAAAAAGAAAAGTCCCCTGAATAACTCTATTTATTCACGTAACATTTATTCAGCAAATGTGTACATTTTGCTTTGTGTATACACAGTGCTTTATAAGTGTTGCCTACTTTCTAGCTAGCATACTTTTCTCTTTAACCAACCAGACTGTAAGCTTCATAGAGGCAGGGATAATGTCTTCTATCTTCAGAGCCATCTGTAATGCATTCTTGCTATATATATAGCACTCAATATTTGCAACTTGAATGACCACCTTCATTAAAAAAAAGAAGTTGTTGTTGTTGTTGTTGTTGTTGTTTGAGACGGGGTCTCGCTCTGTAGCCCAGGCTGGAGTGCAGTGGTGCGATCTCAGCTCTCTGCAAGCTCTGCCTCCTGGGTTCATGCCATTCTCCTGCCTCAGCCTCCCAAGTAGCTGGGACTACAGGTGCCTGCCACCATGCCTGGCTAATTTTTTTTTTTTTTGTATTTTTAGTAGAGACAGGGTTTCACCATTGCCAGGATGGTCTCAATCTCCTGACCTCATGATCTGCCCGCCTCAGCCTCCCAAAGTACTGGGATTACAGGCGTGAGCCACTGTACCCAGCCAAAAAAAGCGAAGTTTTTAAAACAAATTATACAACTGGTTATCCTTAGCATACTATCCAATTTCTAAATCTCTGGAAAGAACCAGCTCAAATGTACAGCATGGCTCATTGCCTTGTAGAGTGTTTCTGTTGAATGGCAATCATGGTGGCAAAGTGTGAGTCTTCCCCCTTAGGAAGACTGGCTTTGGAATTCACTCCATAGTGGTTCCTGGAACCCATTCATTCAACGTGCCTTTATTCATATTCAGTAGGAGTAAAGTGCTGTGCAAGGTACTGTGAGATATCAAAGGTTAATTTGCCTTAGATTCTGTCCTGGGAATTAGAGTACAGTGGGAGACAGAAGGTGTTGATATAATTAGGTGGAAAGAAGGAAAAGCAATCCCAAGACAAAAAGAGATGAAATGCTGGGAAAGTTCTGAGTGATAGCAATGATTTTGATGGAGAAATTTAGAATAGGCTTCATTTTGACCAGGCACAGTGGTTCACACCTGTAATCCCAGCACTTTGGGAGGCTGAGGCAGACGGATCACGAGGTCAGGAGTTCAAGACCAGCCTGGCCAATATGGTGAAACCCCATCTCTACTGAAAATACAAAAATCAGCTGGGTGTGGTGGTACGTGCCCGTAGTCCTAGCTGTTTGGGAGGCTGAGGCAGAAGAATCACTTGAACCCGAGAGGTGGTTGCAGTGAGCCGAGATGGTGCCACCGCACTCCAGCCTGGGTGACAGAGGGACACTCCATCTCAAAAAAAAAAAAAAAAAAAAAAGGAATAGGCTTCATTTTGGTTAGATCTTGGAGACCATGCATTCTTTGGTTATGAAGAGATAAAAGAAGGAATATGCTACACACATGTGACTGGAACCTTTCAGGGAAAAACAACTCTTCGTTTCCCTGAAAGTTCAAAGAAAGTGCCGCATGGGTCTATGATTAGAAAAATACATGCTGGAATCAGATATGGAGGGCCTTGAATGGCAGGCTCAGTCTGAATCACCTTTCTGCTGGCAGTAGGGAGCCCATGAAGGATTTTGAGTCAATGATGAGAACTGGAACTTAAAGGAAAAATAATAGCAGGGGACAATGCACTGAGGGCATTCTGTGCAGGCACAGTTCTTCATACTGATCCCCAATGGGGAGTATGTCATCACTGATATTTTTTAGAATTTCAGCTGCAGGATGGTAATAAAAAGTATCCAGATGATTCGTTGGTTTCATTATTCTTCCTAAACTCTCTATGAACAATGCATGCTCTGCCTTGGCTGCAGCTTCTTGCCTGTATCTGGAGCAAACCGCTATAAACGTATCAACTTATTTAACCTTCAAAACATCCCTGTGAGGTAGATACCATTATTATTGTCAGAGAAGCACAAAGAGATAAAGTGATTTTCTCGAGATAAGAAAGCTGGTAAATGGCAGAGCCAGAATTTGAATGCGGGCTGTCTGACTCCTAATAACTACTCCCACTGGCCTGGCAGGAAGATTATAACTATCTTGAAATCAGTGGTTATGCCTATTAAACTTAGCTCCATGCTACCCGTTGGTAAACAGGAACTTAAAAAGTAGTTATTGTTTGGTGGTTCCAGGCCTGAAAAATGATCAGTTTTCTCCCCACACACTATCATAAGCAGTTATACCCTGATTTTGTTGATTCTATTTTGAGTTCCAGTAGACATAAATCAGGGTGTTTACTAAGAATCCAGGTGTATTTGACAGAAAGCAAATAACTACAATCGTCTAATCAGGCATGTGCAGATAAGTGCCATGCCAACCACTGTATGGGCAGGTCAGATAGTTAACATTCTCAGTGGTTAAGTGAAATCGTTTCCTGCATTCTGACTCGACCAGCTATTTGCAGCATTTCTTTTCAAGTGGTCCAGGTGCTATTGTTCAAAAATGATTGTTCTTATTATTAAACCCTTTAAGTATTCTAAATGCCAAGGCTGAAAACTCCTTGTCACATTATGTTTCAAGTGTGATTAGGCATTAAAAGAAAATTTCATATTATCAGTTATTATTCAACACTGACATTGCACCTTGGATAAGAAAGCTCTCTGATTCATGGATTCAGTAATCACAGTTTCAACGTGTGATGCTTCCTTATTCTAGGTGCTCTTCCAGCCTCTCCCTTTGTATTAGTCAGTTTTCACACTGTTATAAAGACATATCTGAGACTGGGTAATTTATAAAGGAAAGAGGTTTAATTGACTCACAGTTCCACATGGCTGCGGAGGCCTCAGGAAATTTACAATCATGGCAGAAGGCAAAGGAGAAGCAAGCTAAGACCTTCTCTCACATGGCGGCAGGAGAGAGAGTACGAGAAGTGAAGGGGGAAGAGCCCCTTATAAAATCATCAGATCTAGTGAGAACTCACTCACTATCATGAGATGAGAACAGCATGTAGGAAACTGCCCCCATAATCCAATCACTTCCCACCAGGTCTCTCCCTAATCACCTGGGAATTACAATTCAAGAGAGACTTGGGTAGGGATACAAAGCCTAACCATATTACCCTCCCATCATGCCTTCCTCCTGCCTCACCTCCCTCTGCTTAATCCACTTTTCACCTCTTTACCACCACCTCCTCCTCCATCACCACCACTGCCACAGTGCCCAATGGGGACTGCTGGTGCAGCTACTGAAGCTGGCACATGCAGGAGGCCCTGGGCTTGGCTCAAACACCTACAAATTAAAAGTAACAGTAATAATAATAGCAACAATAACAACTGCTAACTAACACCTTTTGGTGCTTACCACTTTACACGCACAGTTTCATTTAATCTTCAAAACAACACTAGGCAGTAGGAACTATTACTATCCCCATTTTCTAGGTGAGGAAAACCTCAAAGGGGTTCAGTGAAATAATCAAGATGGTACAGTTCATCAACAGCAGTGTCTAGACTGGCTGGGAGGCTGTGTGGCTTCAGAGAGCATGCTCTTAGCCCCTGCACGACACAAAGGGTTTCTACATTACTACAACCAGAGGAAACGAAACAGCAGGGGAAAGAGAGAGAGTCTGAAAGGGGGAGGTGTCTGAAGTAATTTCTGGAAGAAGCGAAAGTCCTAGGATAGTTTTCTCTTTAGGTGGGTACTTTGGATGGGAAAGGAGTTTCATCTCCCGGGACAGAGGAGTATTTGCAAAATTCTGTGAATCCCTACTGGGTCATCTCCATGGCTGTGACTGGATGACACTGTTACCACATTTTTCTGCTAAAAAAAAAAAAGGATCCTAGGAAAATCAAATTACTATCTCCAAAATATGAGAATCCCAGACCTCTGACTCTCCCCAGTGAGACTTTGGTCTATTTAAACACACACAAAACTCTCCTGCCTTGCATTAGCAAAGGAAAGTTTAGAAAAACAAAATTAGATTTTACCTGCAGTATGTTAAATGAAACCCTCCAAATTACGCCCATTTTTAAAGGTAATTGAATGTTAAGTTTTTTACTTATTTAAGAGCAATTCCATTCCACCCACTTTGCCTATTAGCATATCAGATGTTCACAAGCACACCAATAACGTTAGCGGTGCTTCACCTACTCCATTCCTCTCCTAGTCCATATGTCTTTTTAAACAGAGAAAAAGATCAAAAGAACAGTAAATTCCCCAACACGGCAACCAAATCTGAAGATACATTATAATGACAAACTTTTCTCCAATCCAAAATGAACATGCTTCATTTCCCTCTTGGTTTATATCATGTTAATCTCTTTTGATAAATTCGGACCAGTCTGGATCCAAATAATACAGAACATGTCCAGAGTGTCCATGGGGTTTTCTTTCACCTCTTCCAGTTCTGCCATCAGGTGCTCAGATTGCCTGGTGCAGAGGAGAAAGATGAAGCCATAGGAAATCTACTTAATCAGTAAGAGCACTTGTGAAATAATCACTCCCCTAATTAAGCAAGGCAGCAGATAGACATTTTCATGCATGATCATCCTGAACAGTTCTTAAAGGCTGCTTGGAACGTGTTCTTAGGGGCTTGGAACAGTTCTTACAGGCTGCTTAGAGGCTGCTTGATATGGGAAACGTTAATCAATCAGTGGTTTGTCTCTGAATCTGGTATATGCAGAAGGCCCTGTGCTTGGCTCAAACCCCTACACATTAAAAATAATAATAATAATAGCAACAATAACAACTGCTAATACCCATTTGGTGCTTACCACTTTACATGCACAGTTTCATTTAATTTTCAAAACAACTCCAGGCAATAGGAACTATTACTATCCCCATTTTCTATGTGAGGAAATGAGGCTCAAAGGGGTTCTTTTGGGAACGCTGATCAATCAGTGGTGTCTTCTGTACATGGATGTGGAAGGGAGGGGCAGAGATGCAGTTTGGGGACTGGTATAATATGTTGGATAAGATGATAATGCCACCAACCTTGGGTAACTTCTGCTGTACTAAGGTTGGGTTTTCCATAAGATGCTCTCATTATTTCCTCCCAAGATTTCTGTATATACATTTTCTGTCCAGTAGGCAGAGTAATGGATACAGTTTGTAATTTTTTAAAGAGTGCTATACTAACTCCTGTATATCTACCCAATGAATCCCTTTATCACCACCCCCAAGGCCATCACCATAGTACAATGCACCCTCACTTGCACTTAATAAAACAATCACCTTCCCAGCCTCCATGAACCAACTCTTAAGCCCTACCATGCCTCTCCTCACAATTGACAAAGGAACCATTTTAAAATAAAAACTTTGTCAAGTTCTTTCGGACACGCTCTTACTCACATAACCCACAGTCCCCCATGGAATCATTCTCTTTCACTGCAAAGAGTAATCAATCCACTGGTTCAACTATAGGTGTATTCCTGGTGGCCTCTGCCTGTAGAGAAGTTGATTCCAATATGCACAGATCTATTTGTTTATTTCTAAAATTTGTGTGATAGCATTCCATTGTATGAATGTACCATATTTTATTTAACTGGATATCTATTAATAGATAGTGTGATGTCTCTAATGATACTGCAATGAATACCTGTATTAGCTCTTGCACTGCTAGAAAGAAATACCTGAGACTGGGTCATTTATAAGGAAAGGGGTTTAATTGGCTCATGGCTCTGCACACTGTACAGGAAGCACAGCAGCTTTTCTGGGGAGGCCTCAGGAAACTTTCAGACATGGCAGAAAGCAAAGGGGAAGCAGGTACATCTTACATGGCTGGAGCAGGAGGAAGAGAGAGAGGCGGGAGGTGCCACACACTTTTAAACAACCAGATCTCATGAGAACTCTATTACAAGAACAGCACCAAAGTGATGGTGCTAAACCATTCATGAAGGATCCACCCCCTATCATCCAATCACCACGCACCACTTCCAACATTGGGGATTACAATTGAACATGAGATTTGGGTGGGGACAGAGATCCAAACCGTATCAATACCCTTCTATTCATACTTGTATACAATTGTCTAGTTATTCCCTGGAATACACTCCAAAGAATATAATGGCTGAGTCAAAGATTATGCTTATTTTCATTTCATTTTAAACTAGTTTTTTATACTGTAAATGTAATATATAATCTTGGCAGAAAGTAATACATCAAAAGTTCAGATGACTCTAAAGTTACAAACAAAAGCCCTCTTTTTCTACTCCATTTCCAGGGTCATTCCTTAGAGACCACCATGTGTATCCTTCCATAATGTTTGCCCAAAGAAAAAAGAAATGTAATTGCTGTTTTTATATACACACACATATATAAATATGTGTGTGCATAATATGCATAAATATGGCTATATATAGTCTATTTTTTGAAAAAGGTTATAAATATGGCTATATATAGTCTATATATAAATGCATAAATATGGCTATATATAGTCTATTTTTTGAAAAAGGTTATAACATATGTTATGCTTACATTCAATTTTGATTCATTGCAAAATTATCTACAGTCACATTTACACTCCTACCAACAGTATATGAGAATGTCAATTTTTCAGCATCTAAACTTAAGATGTAGAATATGAGGAAGAAAAAATAAAGGCTAAAGTATCTTAGTTTTGGTTTTCTTACTTTTAAAAGTCAGCTAACAATATTTTGCAAGCCTGTTTGTGAACATCAAATGAGATGATATAGAAAGAGAAATTTCATACATTTAGCCTGGCCCACAAAATATGTATGAATAAATGATAATAGTTCATATTGTTATTGCTATTATCATTTGGTTTATCTGACACATCAAATTACTTTTATATAGTGGTCCTAGTTCTATCTTTTATTGGTAAGAAAATAAATTTAGCTTTTCTAACCTTAAGACCTGGAGTTACTATCTTTAATAATAAGGGGCTAGGAAATTTAAGTGATGTGAGTCGAGCAGGCTACAGTCTGTAGGGAAAAAATATGTATCTTCTATACTATCTTGCTAATCAGTCATCTGACTACAATTTTCTATTGATTCTTCCCTTGGAGAATTTGAGAATATTCTAACAGAACTTTGACACACAGGCACTTGATAAATTTCTCCAGATTATATCTTAAAGAGCAATAATGCAATTTTGGTGAAAAATAAAGAGGCAGCCCAGTGGAGGCTCTGAAGGATGAACAGATAGATTTCATGGGCCCATTTCCCTATTACAGAAAGAGATATTTATTGCCTGCAGCACAGCTGAGGGACTGCATTTGGAAATGCCATAGAAAGTAGTCTGTAGCTGAGGTCCTGGGGCTCAGCCCAGGATAAGGCATTTGGCAGGTTCAGCCCCAGAATGGCAGGAAGCCTGCTTTCCAAACAGCAGCTGCAAAAAGAGACTGAGTTTGTTAAAACTTATTTGGCCTTATTCTCATCTCCCACTGCACCCCTTCGGCACTCTCCCAGGCACAGTGCTGTCTTTGTAATCCAAGACAGGGGAGCAGGGGAGGGAAAGAAAGGAGGGGAAAGAGGGAAGGAGAGGGGCAAAGGGAGGAAGGAGAGGGAGGGAGAAGGATGAGGGGGAAAGAAATGAAAGGGGTGGGGGCAGACAGAGAGAGAGAGAGTAATAGGAGATCCCTGAAGAAAAGACTGGAATTCACTTATTGACAATAAGAACCATGCTCAAAGTAATGCTGACAAAGGGATTTTTCCACAAAGGAAACCTGAGGCTTTTCTGCATTCAGGCCTTCACTCTGAATCTACAGATGCATTGATATTGGTATCATTACTATCATCATTATTTCCTTCATCCAAGCTCTTGATATCTATTCTTTAACTTGAATAATAAAAAATAAATTTTTTAAATAATAACTTTCCTTGTTTTAGGGGAATCTGCAGAGAAATAGCAAACAACTATCCTAATATTACCCTGGATGTAGATGACCAAGGGGATATTGGGAAACAGACTCTCAGTGTTACCGGACAGGGGTCCCCATCCAGACACCAAGAGAGGGTTCTTAGATTTTGTGCAAGAAAGAATTTAGGGTGAGTCCATAGAGTAAAATTAAAGCAAGTGTATTAAGAAAGTAAAGGAATAAAATAATGGCTACTCCATAGACAGAACAGACCCGAGGGTTGCTGGTTGCCTATTTTTATGGTTATTTCTTGATTATATGCTAATCAAGGGACAGATTATTCATGCTCCCCCTTTTTAGACCATATAGGGTAACCGCCTAATGTTATGATGGCATTTGTAAACTGTCACGGCGCTGGTGGGAGCGTAGCAGTGAGGACGACCAGAGGTCACTCTTGTGGCCATCTTAATTTTGGTAGGTTTTAGCTGGCTTCTTTAATACAATCTGTTTTATCAGCAAGGTCTTTATGACCTGTATCTTGTGCTGACCTCCTATCTCATCCTGTGACTTACAATGCCTAACCATCTGGGAATGCAGCCCAGTAGGTCTCAGCCTTATTTTACCCAGCTCCTATTCAAGATGCAGTTGCTCTGATTCAAATGCCTCTGACACCAGGATCCCAACCCAATGCTCTCTCTCCGAGGCCAGGCTTCTAAGGATACATCTCTGTTTTCTCATTCGCTTGCTAGATTGATCATACCATTATGGATATCATCCAGGAACAGCTGATGACAGGAACAGCTCAATAAACCAGAGCCCGGGTTCCATGAACATGTTGTCTGGGTGTAAGTGTGGGCTTTATCATATATCAGCTGTGTGACTATAAGAAAGATCCTGACCTCTCTGTGCCAATATCCCAATATCCAAAATGGGAATGGCCATCATGCCTACCTAGTAGGGTTATTAAAAGAATTAAGCAAAATAATGCTCATGAAGCACTTAGCACAGTGCCTGACACATAGCAAGGACCTAATAAATGCTGGAGGAGATGTAGTATTTAGATACTAGTGAATCAGTATCAGATTATATAGACAAGATTTTCCAGTTACATAGCAGACCTTGAAAAAATATTCTCATGATCTCCACTTGATTTTTTACAAACAAACACAAACAAACAAACAAACAAAACAATTGAAATTGTCTAGAGCTAAAGAGGACAGTTGTTCCAATGGAACATAGGCAGAGGGCAAACTTTGGTCTTTATTTAGCTGAAGTTCTCAAATATCCAAAGATTAGGTGTTGGAGGTGCCCTGAATTCACTTTATGAGGGCAATCCCAAGAGTCACTCGATGCCACAGAGAAAAAACAGCCCATCACATTAGCAGTTCTTTGTCTTTGGGGAGAAATTTCTCTCTTCAAGGTTCTGATGAAAGCTAGGGAGAAAAATGCATTAACATGCAAAATTCTACATCCAATTTTAAGAATTAAGCTCTTACCTAATGCCAAGCATGCTTTGGCAGATGAAGAAAAGATAAAAGATGTATTAGGCAAAAACAGCTTTGCTTTTCTCCATTTAAGTTCTGCAGTGAAGTGGAGTTTTGATCCCAGTCATTCTCCCTGCTGACTTGCTGCTTCGGAGTGTGGGCATCACCTCTAACCTATTTAAACGGGAAGGGTGCACATGAATATTAGGTCAGAAGAGGAGAAATAGGACAGAAGTCGGGGGAGGAGATACAACAAATGTATAGGCCAGAATCTAGAAGCTTTTATTATGCCTCCTGTAACTTTCTCATGAAAGTGGGAGTGGAGTGAGGGGGAAGAAAATACCCAGGATGGATTCATAGGAACAAAGAAAGGTCTCTTCTAGCCCTGTGACTCTACTGAAAAAACTCAATCTCCTCTACATTTTCCATGAGGCATCAGTTGCTCTTTATAGTTTTTAAGGCAGCAGAATTATTATTAGTTCTATGGAAAATATTGAACCATAGTGGTTCTCAGGAATATCTTGCTGCTTAAGCTTAAATGTCACAAGGTATTTGATCATAGATACCAATAGGGCAGGCAAAAGCCTGCTGCTCAGAAAGGGAAAAGCACAAAGAAATGACAGAGGTGGGCACAAAATAGACCTGGGGATGTGGGAGACAGATAAGACTTTCTTTCCGAGAATGATGATTTAGCTTTAGAATGTGGCTGGCAACCCTGTAGTTGTTTTCCTTGTGCTTGTTCAACTAAAGCAGCCATTCCTCAGCCTTGGATTATAGCATTTCCTTATCAATGCTTTGAGCAAGATGCAAATAAAGGAGAGCTCCCATACCAATTTGGGAGTAGAAGTTCTCACCCTCTCTCTCCTACCCGGCATCCCTACAAAAATACGCAGATCTGGGTAGGTCTTTCCAAGGATCTGTTCAAAATAAAAGTAAAAAAGAAAAGTGTGACCCAGTCTATTTTATATAACCTCAAAGATGACCAATTTGTACAATCAAGATACCTTGATGTTGAAAGAAACTTCTAAACACCTACATAAATGTAGCAGATGTAGCAAGAGAGGGACAAGTAGATTGAGGGAAAGGGTCAAATTTCACTTCCTTTCTTTTTTTAAGGTAATGAGGTTTTACCACCTTAGGCACACTGTCTACACTGAGTAACTACAACTAAGCTGAGGAAGTGTTGCTGAGCGGAGAACCAACTCTAACAAATAGATAAGGGAGGCTTAAAGCCGTTTATCAATTATGTATGTACACATGAACGTCCTAAAGTGTTTGAAGGTACTTTGTGTGCTTCTGTCAGATGTGTTTGAACCAGAAAAACTCCGTCTTAAATAGAGGCTGGGTAAAATGAAGCTAGGGCTTGCTGGGCTGCATTCCCAAAAAGTTAGGTATTCCTAGCCTCTAAATGTGTGCAGTTAAGGGAACAGATTGATAATGTTTACTAAACAGACCCAGACTTAAGAGTGTCCTGATATCCTGATATGTTGAGAACAGAAGCACTCCTAATTTTGCTTTAAAAATAATATTGATTCTTGCAAAATATAGTAATTAAGGAAATTAATCCTTTATCACAAACCCTTGTAACATAATGCATTTCCCCATGATCTTTTTATATCCTCTATATAAACAAACACTGTACCCAAGGTGAACACATTCCTCCTCTTACTTTCAGGAATGCCCTATTCTGTCTATGGAGTAGCTTTTTTTTCACCATTTTACTTTCTTAATAAATAAACTTGCTTTTGCTTTACACTGTGGACTCACCCTGAATTATTTCTTATGTGAGATCCAAGAACCCTCTCTTGGGATCTGGATCAAGACCCCTTTCCCTATAAGCCTGTTCTGCAATGTCATTTGCTAACCACTTTTCTTCTTTTCATATATAGGACAAAATTCCCTTCCATCTAGCCTCTACCTCCAAAATTCTGAATTAATAAGGTCTGTGCAATGAAGGTTTTAATGTGCCTAAATTTCTGTCTGCCTATGCCCTAATTTTACCCTCAGGCCAGCCCCTTCCCTGAGCTCTACACATTTTCAATTCTCTACTGCAGCAATCTTCAAACTGGGATATCCCTGCCCTATGACATTTCAATATACAGACATTCCAAAGGGTATGTGAGCACAAATAGTTTCAAGGGAAGACATTTCCAGATCTTACACGTGCTTTTTGCCTAACCTATCCACCTGAGAAAGTGCTTGTAGTCAGCATTATGCAATATTCTTTCCACCCTCCCAACGACCCCTTTTTATCCATTTTAACAAAAGAAAAGCATAAGTCTCATCTATCCTGATCTTACCTTTGTAAGATCAGTCTGGCAATCTCCAATTCTTTGCTTTCAACAAATATGAAGAATTTAATAAACATGACCACTAACACATCATTAAAAATTAGTTTGATGATAAATTATTATGTGGTTTTTAGCAGGTATCTGTAAAGGCATTCATAGACTTGAGTAACATTGCCCTTAAAAAGAAAAAAACGAACAAACAGAAAAATGACAGAGAATTGATGCTGCATCATCTACCATTCCAAAAATAAGTAATCTTTATTAATACATGAGCTAATTAAAAAGGAAACCAGCCACAATCATCTAATTAAGAGATTCGAATATAAAGATTTCCAATATAATTATTTTATATTTAGTTATTTATTGAAATGTGTATTAGGTGTTATTTTGATCAGTTGTCAACTAATTGAAACAAACAACTTAATCCAGAAGAAAGTTTTTTAACATTTGGACCTTACGGCTTTAAAAAAACTTTGATCTTTTTAAAATTTCAAATTATATGCATACTTTTATGGTAGCTAAGTAGACAGAATACTAAAAAACTTTCAACACATATGCCATGTTGGTGTGCTGCACCCATTAACTCGTCATTTAACATTAGGTATATGTAACTAAACTGCATGTTGTGCACATGTACCCTAAAACTTCAAGTATAATAAAAAAAAAAGAAAAAAAACTTTCAACACAAACATCTATCACTTTAGGATAAAATTTTATGGGAAACATAGAATGAAATATGAGTAAAAGGAATGATGTATTTTTTTTTGGCTGTGTAAGAAAAACTTGTTCAACTATATTTAAAATACAAGTATATTGTGCTTGTTCGAGTGTATTTTAAATAGATGATAATGGAAATCAAATCACTATGTTTCATAGGCTCATGGATTCATTTAAAAGAGAGTGATATGTTCTGACTCTGTGTCCCCACCCAAATCTCATTTTGAATTGTAATCCATAATGTAATCCCCACAGGTTGGAGTAGGTACCTTTTGGGAGGTGATTACATCATGGGGGAAGTTTTCCCTTGCTGTTTTCATGACAGTGAGTGAGTTCTCATGAGATCTGATGGTTTTATAAGGGGCCCTTTCCCCTTCACTCTGTACTTCTCTCTCCTGCTGCCTTGTGAAGAAGGATATGTTTGCTTCACCTTCTGCCATGATTGTAAGTCTCCTGAGGCCTCCCCAGTCATGCGGAATTGTGTATCAATTTAACCTCTTTCCTTTACAAATTACCCATTCTCAGGTATTTCTTTATAGAAGAGTGAAAATGAACTAATACAGAAGGATATAACCGTGTTATTTAAGATATGTTGTCACTACAACAGGCTAGAAATTATCCTTTGTAACTGTTTAAACACAATAAAAAATAACAGCTGTCAACTTAGAGATGTGCAAGAGAGTAGATTTCCAAACTTCTTTAGGTAGTTCAGAAGCAAAAATGTTTGAAATCCATTGCTCTTTAGCCTTGCTACTCAAAGTGAGACTCCAGTGGCATCCTTGAGAACTTGTTATAAATAGATATAGCAGGCCTCCCCTCAACCTTGTTAAATCAGAATCATTCAAATACAATTCCCAAGTGGCCCATATCCCATTAAGGTTTAAGAAGCTCTGTAAGATTCCTTCACCTAGTGTCTGAAAGTCAACCTATTATATCACTAACCTTTGACATTTCTTTCACTTGTTTTCCTGTCCTTGTTAATGGCATCAGCATCCAGTTAATCCTGAGTAGAAACCCCAAGGTCATATTTAACGCTTCCTCTTCACTTACTCCTTCCTCACTCCTCACATCTAATCAGCAAAGAAAGAAGCCCGATCAAGTTGACATTTTCCATTAGTTACTGTGTGCAGGGCAATAAGGGTAGAAAGTTAAATAAAATGTATTCCAAGCTTAATTTAAATAATTGTCTTCTAATTCCAGTGCCGTCTGTGGTGGACAGACTCTGTTAAAAAGTAAACAGAGGAGCAATAAAGTTTTAAAGGGTTTATTTGAGCAAATAAGGATTTATGAATTGGGCAGCTCCAAACCAGAAGTGGTTTAGGGGATCCACTGAAGGAACTCAAGGGGGAGGCTTTATAGGACAAATGCAGAAGTAAAGCAAAGAAAATATTTGACCGGTTGTGGTTATACAGTTGCCAAGTAAGGCAACTGTAACAGGATAGAAAGTCTCTATTTACAAAAGTTTGTTCACTGCTTCTGATTGGTTGAGCTTAAGTTCTGCCTTTCTTTAATATAGACATTTACAAGAAAGAGCTCAAATTGTTTCACTTATGTTTGCAATGTAATCAGAGTTAAGGGCACTGGCTTTGTCTGCTCAGAGATTCTTCAGGCCTGGTGAAGAATCTACTTTAACAACGGCAAGGTGACTCCCACCAGTCTCCACATGCTATGGTAATCTTTTTGTGTAATCTTCTCCCCTTGAGTGTATGTGGGAAGGTGGACCTGTGACTTGCTTCTAACAAAGAGTATATATCAAAATAGGTCCCTCCTGTGCTCACATTTTATAAGATTCCTTGCCAGACTTACTTCAAGTTTCTGCACTGCTGGCCTAAAAAAGTGAGCTGAAAGATAGTAAACTGCCTGTGGAGAGGACTGCATGGCAGGGAAACAAGCCATCCTGCCAATCCGCTGCAGGAGCTGAGGGCAGCTCTTAGCACTACAGTTGCAAAATAAATAAACAGATAAACTCTGCCAATAACTTGCGAGAGCTTGGAAACAGATTCTTCTCCAGTCAAGCCCCCAGAAGACAATGCAACCCAGCCAACACCTTGATTGCAGCCTTGTGAAAGACCCTGAAATGACCTCAGTGAGAACCCAGCTAAGTAATTCCTGGACTTCTGATCCACAGAAACTGTAAGGTAATAAATGTGCGTTGCTGTAAGCTGCTAAGTTTATGAAAATTTGTTATGCACAATAGAAAACTATGAAGGCTCTGATAATATCTTAGCTGAACAGGTGCAAGAAGACCCTTGTCATTGCTGTTCTATCCAGTTTTTCTCTTTTCTTCATCCTGCTTCAAAACAAATCTCCCCATGTCAAATTCATGCCTAAAATACTTCAATGGCCTAAAAACTCTGTCCAGAACATAGCAAGTTTTCAATCAATGTGTTAAATGAATAAGAATATAAAGTATTAAAAAGTTACCTGTATATAATACAACAGTAAGCAATGGACCTATTGATTACAAAGACACAGGGCAGGCCTTCAAGATGCATCAAGCCCACATACCAAGGGACATGGTGGGGCTGATGCAGTGGTGATATGCCTAAATTTTAGCTTTACAGGTATTCTTTATATCCTTTGAAAAGTCACCTCTCATATCAGACTGTCCTTTTCTATAATAACAAAAAGTAGGCAATCCTCTATAAGTGTCTAATTTATGTATTTTAAAACCATGTCCTATTTCCAACTGCAGGGAGAAGGGAACTTTCAATTTACTGAGCGCTGAGTCTCCTACTATATGTTTCATGGGCTCCCTGTGATTTAGGGATCCGGCACATGCCCAGCATACACAGGCCCAGCATCTACACTTTCTCACATCAAACTAACTTTCACATTTGCCTCCATTTTGCTTTATTCATTCACAGAGAGCTTTGAGTGCTGCCAAGTTCAAAATGTGTTGCTAAGAGACAAACTTGCCCTGTGGATAAGGAAAAGGAATCAAAGGCAACTTGCCAATGGTTTCATTACTGACTCATTTATCAATCTTGGAAGACATAGGGCTGCTCTGCCTCTTGGTTTCCCCAAATGATAATTAGAAAAAATTATCTGATGGATGCTCTGTGCAGAGATGGGATCCTATTAATTTCCATCATCCCCTCCTGTTTCGCTTCTGTTGAATCCATGCTGCACGCCAGTGCCAGGTGGACTTTCGCACAGCACACCTCTGCTCGCCTCTCTGCCCTCACACGCATGCTGAAGCCCTTCAGTGATCCTCCAGTGCATTATAGACCAATTCAAGCTGTTCAGTGAGAGCCTTTTAGGATCTGGCCTCACCTTTCTGCTGTGGCTCCCTGCGTTTTCCCTGCATGTTCCTTGCTCTGCAGCCACCTGGCTCACCAGCTAACCCATGCCTTCCCATCCCAACTTTTTGCTGCTGCCCTGCTGGCTGGTTTACAAAGAAGTCCTCTGATATTTCTGGCAGCCGGAATTTCCCCCATCCTTCAAAGGCTTTGCAATGATTTTCTTTATACTGTACCCCTAAACAGAAGTAATCTTCCCCTCCCTTCATTCCTGTGATTGTGTATTTTTCTATTTTGGGATTCCTGCTTTCTTCACTGTAGTGGTTACAGTATGTGTGATCCCAACTAGTCTATTGAGCTACTTGATTTTAGGCACTGTGCCATCCATACTTGTCTCCCACACAATAACTCACAAAAGCAGACAATTAATTTGTTTATTACATACAATGGCTAATGTTTGTGGAGTATGTTATCCAGGCTAAGCATGTTACACGCATTATCTTATTCACTCCTCATAATTACCCAAGGAGTTACTGTTGTTAACTCCATTTTACAAACTAGGAAATTGAGGCTCTCAAAGGTTATAAACTAGCTCAGGATAACAGCTACAAAGTTGTTCAGTGGCCAAGTCAAGATTTGAACACACGTTTGTATGACTCTACTTCCTCTCTACTGAATGCTGTTGATTTATGGATATTTGAAAGCTTAAAACGGTGGTCCTGAAAACCCTTAAAATTCTTTTGAATAAAAATGATAAAGCCTGCATTATTTGTAATGAATCTTTCAGGCAATCTCATTCATTGCAGATGAGAGTTTCTACAGGTGCAGCCCCCTTTCAGGACATTTAGATATTATTTTCAAATATTTCAATATATATTTCATTTGAGTAAGTTAGGATTTCATGTGACAGTGTGTAATAGGGAAAACTTTTTGTAGTAGCTGAAACAATATAGCAACTTAGTTCTCTTTTTGTAAAAGAAATCCAGAGTCAAATACTCCAGGGATACTAAGGTGGCTCAAAGTTTTCAGGAGTCCAGGCTCTGTTACTCTTGCTGTTCCCCTGTGACCTTAGCATGTCACCCCATGATTCACCATAGCCTCCCAAGTCCAGTTAGCATGAAAAAGGAAGGAATGAAGAAAAGTTTGCTCTTTAACTAGTAAGGAGACTGCTCAAAAAAATTAAATAACACTTGAGCTCGAATTTCATTGCTTAAAAGTAAGTCACATGGCCATACCTAGCTACAAGGAATCTGGGAAATGTAGTCTTTTAGCTGACTGCTCTGCTCCCTGAAATAAACGTGAGGTTATATTATTAAAGAAAAAGGAAAGAATGACTATTGAGGGGCAACTAGCAATCTTTGCCTTGCATCTAACACAGGATTTCTACTTCCAGCAACTAGTCACACAGGTATCAAAGATATATGCCTAAGGATAGTTACTGCAGCACTATTTGAAGCAACCAAACATAAGTAATTCTAAAATCTTTAAGGATGTGGATAAATTACTGATAGTATGCAACAAAATGTGATGATGTTCTATGTAAAAACATAGTTAAAATATGTAGTTAAGTGAAACAACAACTTGGAAAACAGGGATTAGAGCATGATCTAATTTATACATAAATATGAAAAAAAATTGTTTATATTTTACTTTATATACTTACATATTATTTTAAATTTTTTAAACCCATGAACATATATTACCTTTACGATGATTTGTTTTTAAGTTAAAATCTTATTTATCAAAAAAAAAAAAAAAAGCATCCCTAACCTTAGGATCTTTTACAGCCCTTAATACAATTTTCTTTGATATTCCTTTTATTCCTGTCTTATTTGCTAACTCAGAGAAGCAACATTATAAAACTTCACACTTGAGACTAAGAAAGGATTGTTTTTGAGCCACTTTGGAGGTGTTCCTACCCAGGTTCCCTTATTCAGCTCCAGCCCTATCCCCTCAGCCTATTCCAATGCAGGACAAGAAAACTCTTGGAGTCACAGTTACATAATGGAGTTCCACTATCAAAGAAGTTTGGAAAAATGCTAAGTTGCATTAAAATTGGTTTCTTTTCTGCAGGATATTTTAGTCTTTGATAGGGAAAGACCTGTGAATCTATATGAAAGAAATGTGCAGTAATATGCATTGTTTAGAAACTACTTTACCAGAAAGTACTGGTATTACTTACTTTCTCTAATAGGTTTTTGCATTGAATACTGTTCAACTTTAGCAAACTGTTTCAGAGAAAAACTTGGGCAAATCATCCAGTAGACACAGGCTCTGAATGGTCCATTACTATCTTAGTCAGCTCTAGCAACAAAAACAACAACAATAAATAAATTATAGACTTAGGGACTTACACAACAGATATTTATTTCTCATAGTTCCAGAGGCCTGGAAGTCCAAAATTAAGGTGCAGATTTGGTTTCTGGTGAGGACCCACTTCCTAGCTTTTGTCTTAGTCCATTTGTGCTGTTGAAACAAAACATCATTGACAGGCTAGCTTATAAACAACAGAAATTTCTTTCTCACAGTTCTAGAGGGTGTGAGGTCCAAGATTAGGGTGCCAGCATAATTGGGTTCTGGTGATGGCCTTCTTCTGCAAATGGCCATCTTCTGTGGCAAAGGGAATGCCCCCTCCCTCCAACTCTTTTATAAGGGCACTCATCGCATTCATAAGAGCTCCACCCTCATGATCTAACCACCTCCAAAATGCCCCACCTCCTAATACCACCACTTTAGGATTTAGGATTTCATTATACGAATCGGGGAGGGATATAAACATTCAGGTCCTAGCACTTGTAAATGGTCACCTTCTCACTGTGCGCTCACAGGGCCCTTTCCTTGGTGTATATGCTTGAAGAGAAAGAGAGAGAGAGCAAGCTCTTATGTTTCTTCCTCTTTTTAGAAGAGTATTGATTCTATCATAAAGGCCCCACCTTGAAGACCTATCTAGTTCTAAGGATCTCCCACAGGCCCCACCTCCAATACCATCGCATTGGGGGTTAGGACTTCCACAAATGAATTTTGGGGGGACACATTCAGTCCATAGTAGACCCATCAACCTTTCCATCTCCCATCATCAGCTCACCATTCCTTTTGCTCCACCTTGATGAACTCCTGCAGGTTTTCCAGATAGACTAGCTGTCTTTTGTTCCACCCTTCCTATCCTCTTTGCTTGGCAAATCTCTACTTTTCCTTCAAATCTCTACTAAGATTTAGCCCCTCCAGGAAGCCTTCCTTGCCTATCCTCTTACCTCCCCCAACTGCCAAGTTTTCTTTACTTTGATAATAATACTTGCCGCCACAGTATGTGTAATATCTCATTTATTTCTCAGTCCCCACCACTGGAATGCAAATCCTTCAATGCTAAGGACTTGTGACTCATTTGCTTTTGTATCTTCAAAACCCAAAACAGTGCCTGGAATATAAGGGATGGTGTAATACATATTTCTGAATGAATAAATGGGTGAGCTTGGCAATTAAATCACGTGTTTAGGATAAGTTGCAAAGTAGAGAAATTCACCACTATTTTCTGATTAGTAGAAAAATTATTTTTTAAAATAAGAAATTTAAGAATTCTTTATGTGAAAGAGGTTTCATGACTAAATGCACACTGTAAATAAGGTTTCAGAATTTCAAGTGGCTATCATGAAATAAAAAGTAATATCTCCACTTTGAGTTGAATGCTTATTTCTCATAAATCCTGCTAAATTTTCACATTAGGATGTAAATATGTACAATTTTCATTGATATAAAGGTCCTCCCAGAAAATGTTGTTATGGGTTGAATTGTGTCCCCAAAAAAGACAGGTTTAAGCCCACCCCTCAGTACCTGTGAATGTGACCTTATTTGGAAAAAAGGTCTTTGCAAATGTATTCAAAGTAAGATGAGGGTGTGTTTGATCAGACTGGTATCTTTATACGAAGAGGAGAAGAGACACACAGACATACAGGGAGAACACTGTGCAAAGATAGAGGTAGAGATTGAAGTTATTCATCTACAAGTCAAAGAATATCAAGGGTTGTTAGCAACATCAGAAACTAAGAGAAAGGCACACAACAGCCCCTGGAGTCCTCAGAAAGAGGATGGCCCTGCCAACACCTTGATTTCAAATTTCTGGCCTCCAGAACTGTAAGAAAATTAATTTCTGTGTGTGTGGTTTTTTTTTTTGAGATAGTCTCATTCTATTGCCCAGGCTGGAGTGCAGTGGCATGATCTGGGCTCAGTGCAACCTCCACTTCCTGGGTTCAAGTGATTCTCCCACCTCAGCCTCCACAGTAGCTGGGATTATAGGCACCTGCCACCACACTCAGCTGATTTTTGTATTTGTATTTTTAGTAGAGACAGAGTTTCGCCATGTTGGCCAGGCTGGTCTCAAACTCCTGACCTCAGGTGATCCACCCACCTTGGCCTCCCAAAGTGCTGGGATTACAGGTGTGAGCCACCACACCCATCCTAATTTCTGTTGTTTTCAGTCACCAGGCTTGTGGTATTTTGTTAGAGCAGCTGTTGGAAATTGATACAGGTGTTTATTGCTCCATCTAACTCATTTAAACTAGTGACTCTCAGACTTGTGATCCCAGGTTCCACTTCTACCAGGTCTGACTGAGTATATCCAGGGTAAAGCCCAGAAATGTGTGTGGTTAATAAGCCACTTAAGTGATTCCAATAGTGTGGATCACAGACAAAATTTTACAAAATGTTAATTTAAACTGTCAAGTGCTTTGCTTTGCTTCTTCCCTGATTTTAATCAAAAGTCAGGTTCTTTCTCTTGTGCTTTTTCCCAAGTAGACCAGGGAACAAAAAACAAGCAGGTGTATTTGGTTCAATACTAACCCAAAATGATCAGCAATAATTTTCATGATAAAGCAATGCTAGCTAAGCTGACATACCATATCCCAAATTGTAGACCAGAGGGACTAGAGTTCGCCAAATGACTTTCCCAATGAATAGGGGGAATATGGAAATTCTGACAGACTCTTATCAAAATGAGCAGGTGTTGCAACACTGCAAATGACATGTGCTGCCAACAGCATTTCCCTCTTCTCTGGCGGCTCACTTTGAATTTTTTAGTGTGTCCACTCACTCACAGCTTCCCTGCAGCATAGCCAGCTGGAGAATGGAGAGGAACTGAGGTTCGTCAGGAGCTGTGCTCCTGTGACAAATTCCTGACTTGGAAACTCAGAGAATGATCTTGCATCAAGTTCTCCACCTACATTTGTCCAATCGTTGTGAACCTGAAGATAAAGCTGGTTAAACTCAGTGCTAAAAGCATCAGGGCCTGGATCTCAGCACCAAGTTGATCACTGAACGTTACCACCCGAATCACCAGGCACATCAGTCTTGATGGATAAATAACAGGACTTAGAGTCTAGGACTCACCTTAGCCATGTCTCTAATTGATGTGTGACTGGGCCCAAGTTATTTACCCTCTCTGAACCTCAGCAGCTCCACCTATAAAACAGTGATAATAATTCCTACCTCCCAGGGGGCTATTTGGAGGTACAACCAAACAGTATATAAAAAATTTTCCATAAAATATTAGTTAATATAGAAAGGCATCCACATGTATATTCTTCAGCCACAGGCTGCACCCTCAGCCCTACAGGTAAGCTCAAAGGAGACCAGGTCAGAGATGGTGAACCTGCCTGTACAAGCCACTGCCACCACTGGCCAGTCTCCACAGAGCTTGTGCTGTGGACAGTGGGTGCATCAGATAACTTGGAGGGGACACCTTGAGCAGTAGAAATGCTCTGTTGTTATGCAGTGTGACAAAATGGGTAGTAGGTCAGTTAACAGAGACTATTGGTAAATTGGAAAATCCTTTAAAATGATGTATACATAACTTAAATTTTGATTGTCACTTACAATGTATAAACTGGATCCACTCCTAAGCTTTTGATGCCAAGGCTTTGTGGTGTGATTGACTTTAAATTGGTTCAATAGTCAGAGTTCACATCATCTTTGTTGCAGGAACAACTTACATGCACCATCTCCTGGGATTTACAAGTTCATTTCTTTAAAGCAAAGTGAGAATGTAAAGACCTTTGTGGAACAATCTGAGTGCAGACTCTGGAGTTTTTATGATTCTTTCCACCCCTAAGGCTCTTAGTGTTATCTCACCCACATCTAATTCAGCATCGTTTTTAGCAACTCAACCCTACTGTTTCCAAAACATTCATAGAATCAACAACTCTCTTTTTGTGCTTATATTAAATCAGTTTATGAAACATTTAATCAAAGCATGTAATTACATAACAAATAAAACTGGCATAAATAGATATGGGCAGCAGCACAACTGACTCTTGGCAAGTGATCAACTGCACTGGTGGGAACAGAAGTACCAAGATGAAACAGAGAACTGGCCATTAGCTGGGGACAATCTGCATTAGCTGGGCATTAGGCAATATGTTTTACATAGGGCGTAGAAAGAACTGTTTTGCTTAGTGGTAAAGAGGAGATTGATTAAGAGTTTCTGGGCCAGGTGTGGTGGCTCACACCTGTAATTCCAGCACTTTGGGAGGCCGAGCCAGGCGAATCATGAGGTCAGGAGTTCAAGACCAGCCTGGCCAACATGGTGAAAACTTTCCATCTCTACTAAAAATACAAAAAATTAGCTGGGTGTGGTGGCAGGCACCTGTAATCCCAGCTACTCGGGAGGCTGAGGCAGGAGAATCACTTGAACCTGGAAGGCGGAGGTTGCAGTGAGCTGAGATTGCGCCACTGCACTCCAGCCCAGGCGAGAGTGTGAGACTCCATCTCAAAAAAAAAAGAGTTTCTGATGTGGCAATTTGTCGAATACAGAAGCACTAAAGTATTAGCAAAGAGAGACACTAGCAGGGGCTAGCAAAGTTAGTATGGACCAAACGGAGCCTTTTGTGTAGAGCTGTACTTCTAGAAACTGCTATTTGTGGGTAGGTAGAGAGTTCTGGGGTTCTTGCTGAGTTTTTACTCTAAGAAAAAGTTTATTTCATCAGCTCCTTGAATATTAAGAGGCTCATCTCCTGATGAAGCTTCTGTGCATCGTGACCCAGGAAGAAAAAGTCTCAAGGCCTCCTGGAAAAAGTCTCAGAGTGTCAGGTTATAAGCATTGGCAGACAGCTGAGCTGAAGCTTGATTGAAGGCCCAGCAGGAGTGCCCTGGGGGAAGCCTCTTGTGTGAGGCCACAGTAATCACTCTAAAGTCACAGCCAGACTACCATTCTCAGGACAGCTTCTTCAACATACAAATGTCACCAGCATCAATGACAAGATCATGGCAACTAAGAGCTACAAAGCTCTTTCTCGTGTTCACACACTGTACTAAGTGCTGCGTAGCATTATCTTGTCTATTTAAGCTTTTTTCTTTTTTAGATTTAAGCCTTACAATAACCCTATGAGGTTATAATATTATTCCTATGTCACAAAATAAGAACACTGAATCTTAGGCGGTTAAAAACTTACTCATGAACATACAGCTGGTAAGTAGCAGACCTTGGATTTAAACCCAAGTCTGTCTTACAATGGAGCAAGGGTCTTTAATCACAGGACAAAACAAAAAAGGGAGAAGGAGACTCTTCATGGGTGTGGTGATGTACAGGAACATGCAGTGATTTTAACAACAGTTATTATTTAAGTGACATCCTTGAAAATAGAGAGGAGCTTAAATTTCCAAACCAGCAAGACAGATAAAGCAAAAAGGCTTTATTTGGAGTGTCTTGGGAAAGACAACTATCAAGATCATCACTCTGGTGAGAAACTCTGGACTAATCTGTTAGGATGATGATGGTGGCATGGTGGGAAAGGAAGATGTCAGAAGAGAAGGAAGTAGGAGGTCCATGGTTCAGTAATAGGCAGATGAGCAACCCTTCCAATGTATTGTTTTATAATTTATTATCTGCCTGAGAAAATACCATTATAAAACATCACCTAAACATGATGCCCTAAAACATCACGTGTGTGGCTGACAAAACCTTGGCCACTTGATGTTTAATAGCATATTGTACATCCCCCCACAACGACCAACAGGGTGAAGTCTTACCTCTGGCACCACACCAATGGTAAGTTAGAATACTTTAAAAAATATTTGGCCCTTTTAAAATAAAATTCACACATATTTTACTTCCTTTCTCCAACATCCCAGTGGGATCAGGAGAAAAGCTATTAAATTAGCATCTCAACTTTGGCAAAGACAAGATTTGTTCAAAGTCACAAAGCTGCTTATGAGACATTAGAACCAGTACTCACTTGGTTAGAAGTCAGACAAGAGGATACAGCAGGAAAAAAAAAATGACCTGAATTGAATATTTCCTGCTGATATTCCTGAAAACCACAACTAGCCTTGAGCAATCAACGGATGACCATAATAACACTTTAAGATGCTTGGTTGAAAGTCAAATTATAGAAATACAGTCTCATTTTCATTAATTCATTAATCCAATGGATATCTACTGAACACGTTCTACCTGCCAGCTGAAATGCTAAGTATTAGGCATACAGCTTTAAGTAAATGTAAAATATCACTGCCCACAATCTCTTAGCTATCTGTTCTTTATCGTCCATCTTGTACTAAGAACCAAGAGGCAGAATTCCCTAAGCCAGGTCCACAGCTAGCCAGCAAGGCATCTACTAACCTCCTGAAAATAAAGACGGTTTTAGTTGTGCGTTTATTTATCTAAGGAATAAGTTCTTAGCTTTTATTCGTTTCTCAATTTCTTTTCTTTTCTTTTTTTTTTTTTTTTTTTTGAGGCGGAGTTTCGGTCTTTTGCCCAGGCTGGAGTGAAGTGGCACGATCTTGGCTCACTGACTGCAACCTCCGCCCCCCAGGTTCAAGCGATTCTCCTGCCTCAGCCTCCAGAGTAGCTGGGAGTATACGCACATACCACCACAGCCAGCTAATTTTTGTATTTTTAGTAGACACTGCATTTCACCATGTTGACCAGGCTGGTCTTGAACTCCTGGCCTCAGGTGATCCACCCACCTTGGCCTCCCAAAGTGCTAGGATTACAGGCATGAGCCACCACAACTGGCCCGTTTCTCAATTTCTTACTTCTAAAAGTTAACAACTGATAGTAAAAGAACCATGATTGAAATCAAGGAATAAACAAGGAGTTATTACCTATGAAGGGCCAATGTCTTCCCTTCCCCAGACTCTCCATCCAACCTCAACCCCTGGTCACATTTTATCTGACAAATCCCCAATAGTCACCAGGGTCTAATGGCGTGGCATTTGCCTTGTAATCTCTAAAGGACTATATACAAATAATAGTTAATGTTATGGCCATTACTACTTAATTTGTAGGTTTCTTCTTCCAACAGTTCCAAAGAAAGACAAATATTTAATGAGCAGCCACTGTGTTGCAAGGATGTTACTGTGCAAAACAAGGTCATTTATGAAGTGAGGGAAGAAGGACTCAGCTCTCAAGCTACCCCACTGGCCAGCGAGTTTGATATGTTTTTAGTTTCCTATTTTTCTTTCCTTCCATCCTGCCTTCCTGAATTTCTTTTTTTTTTAAGATACAAAAACAATAGAAATTTTTAAATGGTTATTAATTCTGCATATTTTTAAATGACATTAGCACATCCTGAGGCCAAATGGGACCAGGTTTTCATGGCTTTTATGAGTATAATAAATACATAAAAATGCATCCCCACAGAGCTGGGAATAGACACCTACGTTTCTAAACCCTCCTAGGAACTAAAGGAAATTAATGCTTTTCATCATAAGAACCCTGGGCACAATGTATAGGCTAGATCCTGAACTACACAATGGTTTGCTAGATTTTCTTATCCTCCTTTATTTGATATACACTACAGTGAAAAATTCTCTGAAGAATTTAAGGAAGCACTGTCACATAATTGCAGCCTTTGAAGACTGACACCCAAAATCACACAGGAACACACATACACACACACACACACACACACACACACACACACAGCTTTTCCCAACTTACACTTTCAGACTGCTTCTCCTATAAAGATGACTTATTTTTTTAAATAATTGCACTTATTTTGACTAGGCTGGCTTTTTAAGACAGTTTAGTTATATTCATTTCAAAAGCATTTGGAAATGGTCTATTTGTTTCCTCTCTCCCAGCACACACACTATCAATTCATCTTGTGGTTATGAAAGAAATAAACACCCCAGAGGAATCCTCCATTTTCAAAGTCAGGTAGATGTGTAATATCTCCAGGTTTTTCGGGATTTAAAGCAAAGTATAACTAGAGAAAACGCTCCTGTCTTCTGTTGCTGTTAAATTCAATGGAAACACTGCGATTTGGCTTTACAGAACACGAGCATCTCCCTTCCTTGTGACAGCTCTAGTAATAGTGCCTGGGTTAGAAGCAAGATCCTCAGAACGTGAAAATCAAATTCTATATAATCCGCTTACAGCAGAAGCAAATTAAAAGTGATTTTTGTAAGTTTTTGAGCTCAACACATGGTCACTACCACAAATGGAATTTGACACGCCATCTCTCCCTACCAATGACCTGAGGAATATAAATCTGTCCAGAAGCTTACAATTAGCAAAGTCCACTCTAGTAATAGGCTGTCCAGTCCACATTAAAGATACATTTGTTTAAATTCTCTAAATAGAATCTGTTTTCTGTTTTTTTTTTTTTTTTTTTTTGGTAAGTAATTTCCCTGATAAGCACTTAAGCATTCCAGTTTACTGCATTATCTCAAAAACGGCATAACTTTCAGCCTCCCTCTCTTGGTCATAACATATTACAAGGTCAATCTAATCCAAGAATGTAAGAAGCAGCTCTGTTATGATGCCATTTTTTTCTGTTGCTGTTACACCCACTCTTTGGAAAGAAAGCAGAGGCTCTCATCTGCCTCACAATGACCAGCTTCAAGAACATCATGCAGGTTGCATCTCTGCAAACCAGACCCACTGCTTGTACATTGGAAAGGGAAGCTAGATTCTTCAAGCCAAGTGGAAATTTACCTGAAGATATTCGGGATTTATCTTTTGTTATTGCATGAGATACATATTAACAGGCAAATGTTTCTAAGTAGTACAGCCTAATGGTTAAGAGTGCAAATTTTATTGTCAAACGGAATGTGTTTAAATCTTATCTGTAACTAGTTAGCTGTATGGCTCTGTGCAGATTTCTAAAACTTACTGTACACCGTCTTCTATTTGGTGATATAAAGATAGCAAGGGTATCCCTCTCACAGAGTCATTGCAGGGATTAAATTGCAGGATGCTAAAACCCCTCCTTCTCAGGCTGTCTTTGGAAATTCGACATTCACCGGCTTCATTACACAGAGCTTCAGATCTTTCCATGTCTGCCTTTTGCCCACAAAAAGTGGGGTGCAGGAAGGAGTTGCAGAGAAGCCATCAATCCAAGCATTCCCTAAATTCTCCTTTGAAATTCTACTTTCAGCTTTAAAATTACATAATTTAGGTAAAGGCATCAAGTATAGTGCACAGCCAATTCTTTTTTAAAAAAACGAACTAAATTTGAATCAGTAGCTTGATCACTTTTGTTTCCTCAAATTCTCAAAGCAAAATATTTCTGCTATTATTCAAAGAGTAAATTGGCCAGGCATCTACCTCCCCATGCCTTCCCTTGGGAAACACTCTTTATCTTTCCCCAGAACTTTCGCTGGCCATAATATCCGTGTCACATTTTGGGTTTTCTGTTTCCTGCAGCCTCCTTTGGCAGAAATCACAGAAGGAGAGAGAAGGAGAAGCAGAGGACAGGAGTAGGAATTGGGAAACTTGCTCTGCTGATAGGCAGTGTGATACCCAGGTCACTGAGAGGTGCAGATCCCTCCATTATCCAAACAATACTCAAGCTTCTGAGAGGAGTAACTGCATGGCCAATATTCTTGTCTTCTTTATTCATCCAAGAATCAATATACGATAAACCCTTGGATCCTTAAGGTACCCTGACTGAGTCTCCCTTTCCCATAACCCAAAGAATCTACCTTCCATGCTTCCCATTGGACTGCACATTTCATTATCACACACACAACTGACTTTCAGGGAGCAGCAGGCCATGACTGATATCCTCTGTCTATCAGATACATGTCTTCCTCACAAGGTAGCAGGGGACCATGCCATTGTCCTCAATTGTTGGCTTACTCCAGGGCTCCTATCAAAGGTAGGCAGAGAACATCAATTGGCATCCAGCCCTATTTGCAACACACTATTTCCCTAACGTGTCTCCACACAAAAGCAAGCACCAAGTGGATAACAGTCATGAGCAAGGACAACTTATATGCTCTTTGGGGGAACCCCTGCTTCTGGGAACGTGCTCTCTTGAGTCCCACAGAGATTCCCACACCTGGTTGATAGGGCTCCTGCCCTATTCTGGGTATATTCTTGGGCTGCTGGAAAGCTGGGCTTGGCTTTAACTCATCAACTCTTTGACCTCTTCATCCATTAGCCACTTTCTGACCCATAAACCAATTGCTATTTGTTAGACTTTGCACATCCCTGCAAACCCCCATAACCTACCTGCTTAAGATGACTCAAAGTTCATGGCTGTGTTTGGTCCATGCTAAGTGCCCAAGGTTCTCAACCTCTCTAGTCTCAATGCTAGAAGAGGATGATATTCCACTTAACTCATCCCACGATATTCCTCAGCTGCAGATAGTGGTTCCTCTCATCTGACCCAGCTCTGGTACCTCAACCCAATAGAACCTGAAATTTTCACATCACTTTAGTGGAATCGGAAGATCCAGGTTTTCATCCTGCATTCATTCTATATGATATTGGCAAATAGTCTCTAGATATGAAATCACTTCCTAAACTCTACCGATGTATTAGTTTGCTAGGGCTGCCATGACAAAATGTCGCAACCTGGATGGCTCAAACAACACAAATTTATTGTCTCACAGTTTGGGAGGTTAGAAGTCCAAGATCAAGATGTTGACAGAGTTGGTTCCTTCTGAGGGCTGTGAAGGAAACATCTGTTCCAGAACTCTCTCCCAGCTTCTGTAAGCCTCAGGCATTTTTCTCCCTGTTTTATTTTATATCATCTTTCCTCCATGTGTGTCTCTCTCCAAATTTTCCCTTTTTATAAGGACACCAGTCATATTGGATTAGAGGACCACCCTATTTCAGCACCACCTCATCTTATCTAATTACATCTGAAATGAGCCTATTTACAAATAAGGTCATATTCTATGATACTGGGTGTTAGGACTTCAGAATATGAAATTTGGAGGGGCTCACAATTCAACCCATAACAAATGGCTACAAAAGCATCTTGCGAGCTGTAAAAGTACTACACCAACATTAGGAATGATCAGGAATAAAGTATACTTAATTGTCAGTTTAGTTTTTGAGCTTTACAGCACCTGGCCATCCTATTGATTATGCTGCACATAAGAACTGACTGGAAGTGGCCTTGCTCCTTCTACAAAGTGGATTTTATCTTTCTGCAGCTGCTGTTTCCTTCTCATGTATTGATTTGCATAAAATGCCACTTAATGCTTAAATATTTATATTATGTGGACTCAGTAATAGCTTAATTTCAACAAAATAAAAAAGTACATTATCTCTTACTGCAGACAGAGTCCTCTTTTTCCAAGTCATTTGTATTTCCATCTCCCCAAGACAGAACTTATGTAAATGGATTCGTGGCCTAGAAACAAATATAGTCCTTGCAGGGAGAAATTTGACTGGAGAAAGGGCTTGTACTCTGAAACTATCTGAATCTCTTCTCACATAAGAGTTCCTCTAAAGCCTAAGTTGATAGGGGGCACTTGAAAATCGAACTAGCTGAAATGATAGTTATTATTTCCCTTAAGGAATAAAGAGAAAGGAAGGTTTCTGATTCCATTTTCCCGCTTATCCAAAATGTTAATATTGGGCCCATTTTCTTCCTAGGGGAGGCTGATGACAAGAATCAATAATTGTTTTCACAGAGAATGGTTATGGACATTTTATAACACCTCTGAAGATTATTTTTAATTACATGGTGTATTGGTTCCAATGGCTGCTATAACAAATTACCACTAGCTTGATGGCTTAAAATGATAGAAACGTATTCTCTCTCAGTTCCAGAGGCTACAAGTCCAAATTCTGGCAGATCCATGCTCTCTCCCAGGGCTCTAGGGAAGAGTCCGTTCCCTGCCTCCTCTAGTTCCTGTGGCTGCCCCAGCCTTCCCAGGTTTGTGGCGGCATCACTGCAATCTCTGCCTGTCTTCACGTCGCCTTGTCCTCTGTGTGTCTGTGTCTTCTCTTCCGTCTGAATCTCTCTCCGCCTCCCTCTTGTAAGGATATGTATGATAGTAACTAGGGACAACCAGAGTAATCCAGGTAATCCGCTAATCTCAAAATCCTTAACTTCATCACATCTGCAAAGACCATTTTTCCAAACAAGGTCACATTCACAGGTTCCAGAGACTCAAAGCGGATATCTTCGAAGGGGCTATTTTTCAACCTACTACACAAGGGTAGAGAAAAGAAGACTTCCATATCTATTTTTTAGATCAATAGTTTTCAAGCTGTTTCCAAAAAGCCTTGGGGCTCTGAGGGGCCATAGCAGGAATTGCAGAGAAAGGTGAGATGCGACTGAGTCCTCAGGCCTTTTCCTCACTTCCCCATCATTAAAATAAGCTCTGCTTTCCTGTTTTGGGCAATGGTGTCCTGGGAGAAATGTCATTTCAAGGTAGCATTCAGTGGTTTAAACTCAAGGCTGAAAACTACCCTTTCAAGGTTGGTGATTCTGAAAATGCTTTTCTGTCTTCATAAAATCCACATGGAAAGAATCTTCTTAAAGAGAATATATACTCCCAGCATGGGAGATTCTGAGTCTCAGGCCAGGGAGGCACCTTGGAAGTGGCACTTTAAGAGGTACCATGGCAGCTTGATCTCACCTGTAGGATGAGGTGTCATAGAACTCCACGTAAATCAGGGTCCTCTTGGGCCCATTTTTTATCTATTATTTGAAATTGTTGGCAGGAGAGAGAGGTGTCTCTAGTGCCCAATAAGAATAAGAAAAGGCTGGAGAGGCCATTTCTGTGATGTAAATATTTCAGGGCACTACATTTTAAAGTACCGTTGGCATTTGCTAAAAGATATTACAGTTTCTCAAAAGGACAAATTCTGTATGATTCCACTTATAGGAAGTACCTAGAGTAGTCAAATTCATAGAGATATAAAATAGAAGTAGTTGTCAGGGGCCTGGAGGGAGGGGAAATGGAGAGTTGTTGTTTAATGTGTAGCTTCAGTTTTGCAAGATAAAGAGTTCCGTGGTTGGATAATGGTGATGGCAGCATGACAATCTGAATGCACTTAATGCCACTGAAATGTACACTTAAAAGTGGCTAAGATGGTGAATTTTATGTTATGTGTACTTTACACCAACTTTTAAAAATTTCTTAGGAAGCAGAGTATTGTGGACACTTGGTGCTCCGGGTTCCTGTTTAACATTTTTGTGCATCCTGTTCTTGTATAATCTTGATTGCAGCAACCAGCACCCATAGATTAACCTTTGAGGACTTCCCTCAGGTAACTCGAGCCACTTTGCACTCACCAGTGCCCAGGAAGTGCCTGGATGGCCTCCAGCCAACAACTCGGGGGTGCTGCCCAGTCAGGACAACTCTGCACACAGCTTATGCTGTAGAGCTCCCATGGGATCAGGCTGAACACAGCCTCCGAAAGGTTCTGCACGAGACTTCAGCTTTGCTTGGCTTCCTCCCGTTCTTTGGTTCCCTGTCATGCATACCAGTCTCCCTTTGGAGCCCTTCCTGAAGAAATTACTTGCTCCCCCACATATACCCCATTTTGGTTCAGTGAGAACAAATTCATGGACTAGAACCGGCTGTATAATTCTTCCATCAAAAAATATAAATTGTGCTCTCCCTTCTGGAATTGGTTCCGATTTTTAAATGACATGACATCAGGATGTATATGAAGAAGGCCATGTGGGGGATATGAAATGTTGAGGCATTTCAGCAGCACAGAAATAAAGTAATTCAGGCTGGGATAGCCATGGACAGCTGCATGGAGGGAGGGGTTGGGTCTGGAAGGATAGGAAGGATTTGGATACACAAAGATTAGGTGATGGCAACTCAGGAAAAGCAAAAAATGATGCCAGAAGTGAAGGTGGAAAAAAGAAAAGTGGGGCTGGGTGTGGTGGCTCAAGCCTGTAATCCCAGCACTTTGGGAGGCTGAGACAGGTGGATCACTTGAGGTCAGGAGTTCAAGACCAGCCTGGGTGACATGGTAAAACCTGATCTCTACCAAAACAAACAAACAAACAAAAAGCCAGATGTGGTGGCACGCACCTGTAAATCCAGGTACTCGGGAGGCTGAGGCATGAGAACTGCTTGAACCCGGGAGGTGTAGGTTGCAGTGAGCAGAGATCACACTACTGCACTCCAGCCTGGGTAACAGAGCTAGACTCTTTCTCAAAGAAAAAAAAAAAAAAGAAAAGAGAAAAGGAAAGTGTATTCTAGGAAGAAAGGGCAAGGAAACCATGTCAGATGGTGTGCTTTCTTAGGCTACCTGACCCACAGGCATTACAAGGAGGGAGTCCTGAGAACCCGAAGGAAGTCAGTTACTGCAGGAGTCTGACTTAGAGATACTAAACTAGAAAAGAAAGAGAAACCAGGAGCCAGAATTGGTAGGACACAGGGCTAGACACATAGGTATGTGAAGAGACAAAATTAATAACAGGCAAGAAACAAAAGGGAGTTATGGGTATGAAAAGATAATTTTTAGAAAAAAGGAAAAATCATGCCTCTCCTACAAATGTAAAATTAAAATGTGTCATAGATTTTATTTAGCTCACCAAATAATGAGGGAATAAGTAAGATGTAAAAACTGAGTACAAAGGGAAATCCAAAGAACATAGAGGCAACCAGGAGTGCTGAAATCAACCTGCCAGCAGGTGTATCCTGGCAACTCCACCAAATAAAAACATGCAATTGTACTTCCAAGTACAAGAGTCATTTGCATTACTATTAGTTTTCTATAATTTACAGATTTGTAAAATAGCTTGGTCAAAGACAACAAGAGGCAGGTGTGATGATGGCTCATGCCTGTAACCTCTGCACTTTGGGAGACTGAGGTGGGATGACTACTTGAGGCCAGGAGTTCGAGGCTGCAGTGACCTATGATTGTGCCACTGCCCTCCAACCTCAGTGACAGAGCCAGACCATGTCTCTAAAAACAAAATAAAAATCTTACAGAAGTCTCAAACCACCCCATGAGGTAGGAACTATTTTGGCCAGACAGAGTGGATCACTTTGGCAGGCTGTGGTGAAAGGATTGTTGAGGCCAGAAGTTTGAGACCAACCTGGGCAACAAAGTGAAACCCCCATCTCCACAAAAAATTTTAAATATTAGCCAAGTGTGGTGGCACATATCTCTAGTCCCAGCTACTCAGGAGGCTGAGGTGAGAGGATCACTTGAGCCCAAGTTAGAGGCTGCGGTGAGCCATGATGGCACCACTGCACTCCAGCCTGCACAACTCAGTAAGACTCTGTCTCAAAAGAAAAAAAAAGGCAATAAAAAACCAAGACTCATAAAATCAGATAACCCAAAAGAGCAAGGCAGGAGTTAATACCTCATATTCAATTAAAGGGACACCCAGAAATCTCTTCTGGCCATTTCAGTCTTTCATCTTTTCCTAATAGTGATCAAATAATTTTGAGAAACATTGAGTTAAACAAAGTTATCAGTTAGCTGTTCTCAAAGCCTTTAATAGTTAAGATCCATTTAGAATCAATAAGACGGTAATATTCTATGGACTATTTTCCAAATTTATGTGGCTGTGAGACTCTTTTTCATGGAATTCTTTTTAAAATATTATAAAACCTCAGTATTCTGCAGAGCTCTGTTTGGGAAACCCTAATACCTCCTAGAGATAGCAGAAGAAAGGATGCTCTTTCCTGAGGATTGTGGTGGCTTAACAATTTTTCGTCAGTCCTGAGTAAGCAAACTGGTCTTACAGATTTCCTGCAGCTTGTCCTCATCTTGTCTCTCATTCCCCTCCGCTATCCCACTACATGATACACGAACACATTTTATAAAGGGGCTGAAAGGATTAGAAAACTAACGATTCTTGTCTCTTCCCCCACCCTATCCCAATTCTATATCTACATCTGTTATTTGTGTCTCGCATGCCTTGGGCTCCATTAGAGAGCAAGACATTTCTCAAGAGAAAAGATCTGTGGCTGAAATACACCTGCCACATATATGTCTGTCAATTGAGCTATCTATTTAGAATATTTAAGAGCACTCACTGAAGAATGAACAACTGTTCTAATCAGCAGTCAGCTGTTTGGAGAAAAAGATATCTTCTTCCACCGTGGCTCAGACAATAAAGAAAGGCACAAAGACACTGGAAGTTCCTTCTTTGTGGGACAACTAGAACTCCTAGTCATTCTGCGGCCCAGTGAACAAAGTGTGGCATTTGAAACCAGAAGACATGAATTCAAGTCCTAACCTTTATAGTCACTAACTGTGTAACTTCAGACAAGGATTTCTCCTTTCTGAATTTCCACTCTTTCATGCGTAAAACAAGTATAAAGATAACACTGAGCTCAGAGGATTACTCTGAGTATCAAAGTACTCACTGAGATAACATACGAAGCCCCTACTATGTATCTGGCACAGAATAATTGCTCAATATTAATGTCCCCCCATTTATTTCATTTAATTAACTACAATAAGGCTGTGTTACATGAAATATAGACAAATGATGTGCTGCCCCTCATGGTGCACAAGATGATTTTACATGGTATATGTATGTACTCCCCTTTCAAAACCATAGTTTCACAGGTAATTTTGCTTAGGATAAAACTAAAGTATTTAAGTTAAAAAAGTAAGTCAATTAAAAAGTATTAAGTGAATAACATTACAGGTAGTACTCAGATATAAAACAATTGTAAAGGGGGTACATGAATGACTAAATTTTGGGAAGCATTCATATAGATGTTCTGGGTGGTCCAAAAAGATTCCAGAAGCAAAAGATGGAAGCTTCAGGAAGAGTATTTTGTGATGGAGGAAATTTTTAAGATAGCTGAACAAAGATGGACTGGACCAGGTAACTATTTTGCTGCTGGAGACATTCAAGCAAACATTATATGATGGTTAATTTTAGGTGTCAACTTGACAAGGCTAAGGAATGTCCATAGAGTTAGTAAAACATTATTTCTGAGTGTGACATGAGAGTGTTTCTGGAGGAGATGAATTAGCATTTAAATCAGTAAACTGAGTAAAAAAGATCAGTCCTCAGCAACATAGGCTGGCATCATCCAATTCACTAAGGGCTCAGACAGAATAAAAAGGCAGAGGACAGGAAAACTCACTTTCTCTGTTTGAGCTGAGATGTCCATCTTTCCTGCCTACAGACATGGAAGCTCCTGGTTCTCAGGCTTTTGGACTCAAACTAGGATTTATACCATCACCCGAAACCCACTGATTCACAGTCTTCAAACACAAACTGAATTACACCACTGGCTTTCCTGGTTCCCCACTTAGCAGCAGGTCGTGGAATTTGTTGACCTTCATAACTAAGTGAGCAAATTCCTAGAATAAATCTTCCCTTCAATGCATTTCTATATATTCTATTGATTCTGTTTCTCTGGAGAACCCTGACTAAGGCATTGGGGATTCGGACTTTGGATGGATGATTAGGCCATGTGCCCATGAAAGTCCCTTTGAACCACATGAGGCTGTGCTCCTATCACTAGGACTTCAGTTGTAGAAGCTTAGAGATCACAAGTAAAAATATTGAATAAGTGACTCCTTGGAAAATGTACTGTCCAGTAGTTGAGGACATGGAGGTTCTCTCCTGGGTCCCGAGAGTCACCCTGACTGAGTTTCCATAGCCTGCCTCCATCTATGACTGCGTGCCAATTTCCATCGCATTTCACAGGTTTTGCACTTTCTATTCACTGAGAGCTTCCTTTGAGAATATAGTCCAGATCCTGTGCTGCAGTGATTTCCTTTGGGTGTGAACGGTCGGAAGGCACAGGGTAATTAAAGCCCACACACGCAAGCGTGTCTGACAGAATGATGTGTGCTCCCCTCTGATTGGGGTCTGATTTGAATAAGAATGCCAAGCAGGCCGAGCCAAGAGAAAGCAAAGGCATAGGAAGCCTTTCTAAATTCTAAAAAGAAAATGTCAGACCAGAGCTGAGTTGCATCTTCAGCCAAGCTCCTCCACCTTCCTCCCCCAACACACACACATACACACACACACAAACACACACACACACAAGCACACACACACTGAAGACTTTGGTCTATAGTTCTTGGGATTCCACAGAGAGCCTCTTAGAAAAAAATCTGACCTCCTGGCCTAACTACCTGGTTGCTCCACACAAAACAGGTTTTACAGATTGTTGAGGTGGACAGATGCCCAAGAGGCATGATTTCCAGGGAGCTTGGAAAACCTCTGAAATACTTCCTTTTGACTGAAATCCTTTTAACAGCTAACAATGTCTCTATAAAGCAACTGCCCCCAGGGAAAGAAAACACCATGACTGAAATTCAGGTTGAAGGTGGAAATGATCCACCTGATCCTAGATTATAGAATCTCAGATTGAGAATATTACAGCTACTGGTGCTACTGACGATAGTATGGTCCAGGTGCTATCCTAAGAAATGCTTCACTTACACTAAGTCATTCTCACAACTACCTATGAGGCAAGGGCTTTCATGATTCCCATTTTACAAATGACTGCAGACTTAGGCAAGGCAAAGGCGTGCCCCAGTGCACACACCTGGAAACGATCATCCTGATCACCTGACATCAGATTTATCTTTTAAACTAAGAAAGGAATGTATAGATCATTTAGACCAATGCTTTCCTTTTAAAGAATGAGAAATGGAGAAGCAGACAGTAGAAGTATGCAGACACCATTACGCAGCCAGTAAGTGACAGAGCAGGAACCCACGTCCAAGAATTTCTGAATTTTGGAGTCCAAATTCCAGGCTCTTTGGAAGGAGCAGGTGTGATGGGGTAAAGGGGAAAGATGTAAAGGATTCTGGGTGTGTGAAGTTTAGGACAGAAAGAAAGCTACTGAGAGCAATGAGCACATACTTCATACCTCCTTCACAGATTCCCCACAGCGGCAGTGCGGTGACCTAGAGCTTAACTTATTGAGCCCTTACTATGCACCAAACCGCTTTCTAAGAGGGAGCAATGTGTGTTTTGATACCAATGAAGGCATGGGATAAAGTCCCAGCTGTACCACCTTCACTGCATGGCCTTAAAGCACTTAATCCACGTGACCCTCTGAAGAAGCAGAGAGTGGGAGAGGCAAGGCCATTTGCTCAAAGTCACACAGCCAGGGACTGGTAGAACAGAAGCTCAAATCTAGGTTTTAACATTCATAGCAATTGGTAAAGACAGAATGGAATAATTTATCATGATTTTGGTGTTTGTTGTTTTGGAGTTTTGTTGCTTACATGTTTGCTTTTAATCTGAGGAGGAAGGGTGAAAGTGAGACAGGTTGCTGGCCCTTCCAGGTGCTGCATCCTAACTGTGAGTGACATCTCTGCTAAACACCAGCCCAGGGGCCATTAGCCCTGAAGCTGCTTCCCTGGCTTTCCCCGGGTGCCCAGTGCTGCGCTCCCCACAAGGCCAGCTCTCAACAACAAGCAGCCTCTCCGACTTCCTGTGGGAAAGGGTGCCCTGGTGACCTGGAACCGACAAAAGGGTTATTTGGAGAATGGAGCAATTAGCTGTTCATGCTGAACTACTGCCATCAGTGACCTGGGAAGTAGAAGTGGAAGAGCCCTGCCCTCATCACAATATTACAGTGAGCTGGGAGTCTGGGGGCCTTGACCACTTGGGAGCAGACAATCCTAGGAGCTGCTGTTATCCAAGATGTCAGAGCCCCTTTGGCTCTGCTACAGGAAGTGACCCATGTATTCCAGGGACCTAGCTGGCATTTGGAGAAAGGGGGTTAGCTGTAAGCAACCAACTGGCTTAAAGGGATGTGCACATCTCAGGGCCTGAGCAGCTCTGGGCCCCAGAGCCTCACTACTCTGTGCCAAGTTTCCACATGATGGATCGTAACCATTAATTAGACACCTGGGTGATGTTTATGGCCCATGAGTTCAATCTCTGTTAAGATTTTTTAATAAATCAAACTCTTCTGAAACCATCTGCCAATGGAGGAGAAAGAACTAAGTGAGAGGCAGGTAACTAAATGGCAGAGTTCTGGCTCTGAAATCTTACAAACCTGAAACGAAATCCCCAAAAGCTGTCAGTCTGTGTTGCTCCTGGGTGACTCCTTAACCTCTCTAAATCTTGATTTCATCATATGTAACGTGGGAATAAAGTAGGAATAATATTTCTCATTTTTATTAAAATTGCTTTTAGACTACACAATAAATGTTAGCTCTTATCATACTGTATTGTAATTACCCATTCTCTCGTTTGAGTCCCCTGATAAACAATAAATTATGTAAAAATAGAAACTGACTTCCATGCTCATCTCTTCGCTTAGGCTGGGTTGCTCCAGAAGCATCGCAAGACAAGGATTTGAGAGCAATAAGTTCATTTGGTGGTGGTCCCACGAGGCAGGAGTAGGAGACTAGGGAAACAAGGCAGGAAAGGGGGAGGGAGTGGTGAATGCAGTGTCTAGCCTGCTACTGCTGTGGGCGGCTGAGGCTCAGTCCCATTAGGATCCTCTGGCACAGCATGCTTCAGGGGTTTCCCACTGGAACAGTGAGCAAGCTGGGTGCTTATCTACCCCAGCATGTCCATCTTTGCACGAAGGTAAGAGCTGAGCGAGCGAGGAAGCAGGGCTGTTAATCCACTAATTCCCATTCACTCTTGGGTGAGGGCTGCTCTTGGCACATTGATTCCTTGGCACTTCTACCTCCCCTGGGTACCTGATAGAAAGCCCCCAGGCAGAGAGTTGCAGGAGCTTGCATAGAACATCAGCAGCAGGCACTGACACAGCCAATGCCCTCAGGAAAATGGGCAGGACACCAGCAGTATCTTCTATTCCTCTAGATCCCTGGCTCCTAGCACAATGCCTGGCACATGGCTGGTCCCAATAAATATTGAATGAATGAATAGAGGAAATATACACAGATATTGTTAACTATAATACAATATAGTAACTGATCAGAACCATGAAAAGACCATTAAATTACCAAGGAAGATTAAAAGGGGATAAAATTTACTTTTATTGAGGGGGTATCATGAAGGTTTTAAAGAGGCAACAGTTGAACCGGCTCTTTGAGGATAGGTAGCCTCTGAGCTTCTGGGAACCTTAGGCTATATTCATTGTATCTCCAGAACCTAGCATACTTAGCACATTGCAGGGGCTTAATACATTTTTGTTCTGTGGTAAATCTGGCCAAGTGGCAAGCTGAAGAAAGGTATCCCAGCAGAAAGATGTGCATGAATAATGGAGACCAGCATATATGCTACCAAGTAGAAAAAGCAAGAAGTTCAGTTTGGCTGGAATACAAGTGCAAGCAGTGTCTGGTGCGTTGGGATGGTAGATTGCAGTTGGAATAAATTAATATCTCACTGAGGATCTTGGACCTTATTATACGGTGTGGTAGTGATAAGCCCCTGCAAGAATCAGAGCTCCCTATATCCCTGTTGTGATTCTGGGCTTGGCTAATGGTACATTAGCAAATGTGATACAAGCAAAGCCTGAGAAGCACTTCCATATTGGGGCTTGCCTTCTCTTGCTGCACTTAGGAACCCTAAGATCACATGTAAAGAAGCCAAGGCTTAGCCTGCCACAGGACGAGAGACCAGGTACACCAAAGACAAGCTGTCCTCAAAAGGCTCCCATACCAACCAGCCTACCCACCTTCACACCTATGAATGAGACCATCCTAGACACACCAACCCCAGCAGAGGTGACCCATACCAGAAGGATCTAACTAACCCTCAGAATTATGATAAATAATAATTCTTTGTTTTAGTCCACTAAGTTTTAGAGCGGTTTAGTATGCAGTGAAAACTACTGATACAACTGGAGAGTTACTGAAGGGTCTTAGAGGAGGGAAGGATATGTACTGAGGCTTTAAGATTAATCTGAAAATATTTGCAGGATTTAGGGAGCAGTGGTTCTAGCTAGAACAGGTAAACCAATCCTATGCTCTCCCCTTCTCTGAATTTGTCTAGCACTAAGACTGAGACAGTACACACACAGGAACCCTTCATTATATTGTGGATTTACCACCTAGAGCTACTTGTTCCAGAGAAGATGTGAGACTTGCTCTTTTGGATCCAAATTTCTCAAGTGGGGGGCAAAAGCCAGGGGTGGGATTCCAAGATAATAAGGCAATTGAACTATTACCACGTGCCAATACAAGAGGGATACCAACGAAATAATCTGAAATTCAGGGCAGCTGAACTACAGAGAAAAATATTTCAGAGCTGGAGTTCAGGTCAGGATAAAGGAATGGCTTTCACAACTCTGAGATAGAGTTCATGCTGGAGTTCATTATAGCTGCTGTTTATAACCTCTTGGCCCTGACTCTTTCGCCCTTGCATATAGCCAGAATCACTTAGCGGAACTGAAAGGTAATGAAGATTTGTGGAATTATTTTGATTCCAAAGCTATGATAAAAAGGCTAAGTAAGAAAGGAGGTTTAAATCATTGCCTAATTTTAGCCCTGCTACTCTTCTCCCCAACTATTCTAAGAATTGGATACATTATGCCATGCAAACAAATTCAAGGTAGAGACAGTGTTCCGTAACAGTGCCCTTCACTTTTGAAGATTCCGTGTTTACAAAGTTCATCACTATAACCCTTCCAGCAACTTCATACTGCAGCTCTGGGGTGTGTGTGTGTGGTATTTTACAAATAACCCAACCAAGGTCACAACATGTGACTTACTAGGGGGCCAGAGCAAGTCGATAACATCTAACCTGAGTTAGAAACCGCACCTCCAAATGTCCTATCCACATCCTCAGCTCTGTCCTCACTTAACGGCTTATAATTTCCCCAAAGATGAGAACAACGATAATTTATGAAAATAAAACAATTGCTCACGTTGTTTTCAGTTCAATGTACTCTTCAGCATGCAAATCACATGAGACTTTAGCTAAGGTATGGGGCAGGGAGAGGGTGAAGAATTTGGGTTTGATGCTGCTAAATTTGATTTACCTTAAAAAATCATAATCCACTATAATTATGATAAGGAACCCAGAACTGAAGCTCTGCCCAGCCCACTACCCCTGCTACACTCATTTTTCTAACTTCAAAGGGAGCCGATCCTCTGATTACTGGTAAGCAGCGTTTTTGACGTGTGTTGAGAGCGTGAGTCTTTGTGTCTCTGTGGAACCAATTATCGGTAGGCCTGGAAAATTAAAAAGTTGAATTATGTTCTCGTGGATGCATATTCAGATGCTAGGCACTAGTGCAGAGAAGAGAGTTCTAACAATCCTTTCCAGAAAAATCCTGGTCAAAACACAGGACTTCAGCAATCTGCTCTTTTCACTTGCTCAGGACTCGGGCTTCAGGTTTGGGTGTGGACTGTGTGCAGGGCCTATATTTAGTGATTATTTTGCATATGTTCTCTCAAAAAGTTTCACAGATGCCTCACGCTGGCAGTTGGGGGTATATTTCCTTTTAGTGGGGACTATCTGTTGTCTGAATTTGCCAAGCCGCTCATACACAGATAACGGATTTCACATTCAGTTTAGAGTGAGATTGATGGGCCTTTGAATCTATGACAAAGCAAGACCCAATTGTAGCACAGTAGACAGATATAATAGCACAGGCTTAAGAGAAAGGAAACCACAAGCACCCCAGTTTTATTATTAATAATAACATTAAATATCATTGCTGATAATGTTATAAATAATAATAGCAGATAATATTTATTGAGCTCTTAAGAGATGCGTCCGTCCAAAAATCAGCTCTACCACTTGCTGTTGATTTGACCTTGGAAAGTGACTGTATTAGTCTCATAGGGCTGCCATAACAAAGTACCTAACACTAGGTGCTTAAACAACAGAAATGTATTGTCTCACAGCTGTAAGGGTTGGAAGTCTCAAATTAAGGTGTCCTAGGGCCATGCTGTCTCTGGGGACTCTAGGGGATAATCTCTCCTCTCCTTTTCTAGCTTCTGGTATTTGCTGGCAGTCCTTGGCATTCCTTGGTTTGTAGATATGCCGCTCCTGTCCATTGCCATCTTCTCTTTGTGCGTGTTGGTCTCTGTGTCCCAATTTCCCCTTTCTATAGGGACTGCAGTCCTAATGAATTAGACCCCAACAAATGACCTGATATTAACTTGATTACCTCCATAAAGATCCTATTTCTAAATAAGGCCACATTTTTTTGAGATACTAGGAATTAGAACATCAATGTATCTTTTATGTGACACACATTTCAACCCATTAGAGTTACCTATCCTCCCTCCTAACACCACTTCCCCTTTATAAAATGAGGATATAAGTGCTGACCTCACAGGGCTGTGGAGAAGCTGGGGCTATGCATGTAGAAGGATTAGCACAGTGCCTGGCACATGGCTGGAAGGCATCAAATGTTAGCTAGTATTATTATGAAATGGGGATATAGAGCCTTATAGCTCAATTTATTTTGCTTTGCTTATAGAGAAGCCCATATGGATAACATTTTCCTCCAACTCTAAAGGGCATAATGATTTTTCGTAACAGTGTAAGTTGATTTTTACATCTTGTACTTTACAAAGGAACTATATATTTGAATAAAATTTACTTTTTATTTGAGTATTGCCACGTATTCATACTATGATACAATTGCCTTGAATAAATACCTTACTCCCAGCAAGTAAATAAACCCTAAATGTTAAAAATCTGAACAATTTAAACAAGGCTAGAAAATGTGCCTTCTATATTATTCCAAAAATAAAAGAAATAAAGGCTCTAAAATGCAATATTGAATCCCCCCAAAATGATGTAGGTAAACTATATTTCCGATATTGGGAAATAGCCTCATAAACTGAGAAGAACACGGCTTTTAGATTCAAGTACATATGGATTCAACTTCCACCTTTACCCCTACAGCTCTGTGAGCAGTGGGAAGTTATGTAACTTTGTTCAGCCTTGGTTTCTTCATCTGTGAAATTAGGAAAATAATACTCCTTCAAAAGTGAGACAGCCTAACCTGCAGTGGATGAATGGATAAACAAAATGTGCTATGTACATATAACGGAATATTATTCAGCCTTAAAAAGGAAGGAAATTCTGACACATGCTATAACATGGATTAACCTTGAGAACATTATGCTAAGTGAAATAAGCCAGTCATCAATAGACAGATACTGTATTATTCCACTTATGTGAGGTACCTAGAGTCATCAAATTCATAGAGGTAGAAAGCATAATGGCTTTTGCCAAGGTCTAGGGGGAGGGTAGAATGAGGAGCCACTGTTTACTGGGTAGAGAGTTTCATTTTGCAAGATGAAAAGAGTTCTGGAAATGGCTGCTCATGATGGTTTCAAAACGATGTGAATATCCCTAATGCCACTAAACTGTACACTTTAAAAATGGTTAAGATGGCAAATCTTATGTTATATATATTTTACTATAATTTTTTAAATAAATTTAAAAAATAAATCCTAAAACATTTTTTAAAATGTGAAACAGTTTAAGGAAATCCCCTAATGCGATGCCTAGACTAGAAGCAAGTAGCTATTAGACACATTCCATCTTTAATATTCTCCCTCCTCCCCACCATAAATAGTTGCAAAAATAATTGGAGTGCACACATAGCCAAAGATTTAATGCCACATAGCCAAACAAATGCCAGATAATTCAGTAACCCTTGATTTTGAAGTGAAGCTTAGAAGAAAGTGAACCACATTGGATCAGGAAATAAGAAAAGCAGTCCATATGTTGGTATTAACTTGTTTTGTGATTGGGAGCAAGTCACTTAGCTTCTTTGTATCTGTTTTCTCATCTATCAAATAAGCGGGGTTGAACTAGATAATCTACATGAAATCCAAGTTCTTAGAGGCTTTTATTACATAAATCAAGTCAAGACATGGTATTTAAGAATGAAGGGTCATAGTTTAGCATGCTAATAATTCTTCTTCATGCAAAAATATAGGAGGGGGAAATAAATATCTTTTATCATAATACCATGATAAATTTGCTGGGTGGAGGGAGGAATAGATTATAAGACAGGCTGAAAGGAGCAATTAATAGCAAAATGTCACACTATTCTATATCAAATGTTACGTATTTAAAAGAATATGTCAGTTTTGCAAGATGAAAAAGTTCTAGAAATGTGCCGCACAATGATGTGTATATAGTTAACAACTCTGTACTATACATTTAAAATGGTGAAGATGGTAAATTTTATATTATGGGTTTTTTGCCACAACTTAAGAAAAGAATATGGGCACCTATTTTCTTTCTTTAACATCCTCATTTTTCAAAAACAATACCAGTGGTTTTCAAGCTTTTTTAAAAAGAGCAAATCCATTCTTCTAACAAAGTTTCATGAGAAAAATAACTGTAAAAAAAAATATGGAGTTGAAAGTGAGGCATGAGATGGAGGTAACGAATATTCCCAGTATGAGCCTTTCTCCCTTGTTCCTTGGGCCTGCTCCTGAGTTCTGCAAAGACTCTCTAGTGCTCCAGGAGGCTGGTTTGAAAATCAATGCTTTACACTCTATAAAGAAATGTAGGCCAGGCACCTGTAATCCCAGCACTTTGGGAGGCCAAGGTGGGGAGATTACTTGAGGTCAGGAGTTCGAGACCAGCCTGGCCAATAGGGCGAAACTCTATCTGTACAAAAAACACAAAAATTAGCCAGGCGTGATGGCACGTGCCTGTAGTCCCAGCTACTCATGAGGCTGAGGTGGGAGGATCGCTTGAGCCCAGGAAGTTGAGGTGGCATTGAGCTGAGATAGCACCACTGCACTCCAGCCTGGGTGACAGAGCAAAGCGCTATCTCAGAAAAAAAAAAAAAAAAGAAAAGAAAAGAAATGCAAATGGCCACTCACCATGCATTCAACTGGGAATTAATGGTGGTAGAGCTTTATTCATCTGAACCCCACAATCCATCTAACCATTTACTGTAATACTGTAAAAGTGGACCTTAGAGGGGGTATTTCTATCTGCTTTCAGGAAGAGATATTATGGATATACTAGAGGTAAAAAGATGCCTTCACCAACCCCCAAGTTTAGCACATGCTCAATAAAAATGTGTATAAATGACTGAATTCATGAAGGGACCCAAGCTCCAGGAAAAGCATAGCAGGAGATGTATTTTATTAATCTATCCATTCATTCATTTATTCATTCAAAAACATTTCTTTATCATCAATTACATTGCAGATTATTGTTAATCACAGGGAATAAAAACATGAATCAGATACAGTCTTACCCTCAAGGAACTCACTCTCTGGTACAAGAGACATGTTTCAAAAGGTCATTGCAAAGAAATGTGGGAAAGGCAAGAATTATGCACAGAGGGCTATGGCAGTACCAAGCCAGCTGTGAGGGAGCCAGGGAAGACTTCTTGAAGGAAGGATTAAGAGCTAGCTGCCCAATGACAGGAGAAGGTCATGGAAGGTGTAGACAAAATAATGAGCATGTGTCCCTGTGTGGGAAGTGGCTTGGTGTGTTGGGAAGCACACAACACAGAGAAGGAATGGGAGACATGAAGCCACAGGCAGGGTTGTGGAGAGTTTTGCATGTGAGTAGGGCCTGTCTGCATTTTTCTCCCTTGGCTTTGCCTGGCTCCTTTCCTTCCATCCTAGGGGACCTCCACCTGACACTCCACAGAGCTTTGAGTTCTATAATCAGTAGCTTACTCCCACTCCATGGAGAAAGAGGAAAGAAGGCTAAGAGGAAGAAGGAAAGGGCATTTCACCTCCTCAATGGAAGCTACCATAAAAAATCAGATCAGGCCGGGCACAGTGGCTCATGCCTGTAATCCCAGTGCTTTGAGAGGCTGAGGCCGGTGGATCACCTGAGGTCAGGAGCTTGAGACCAGCCTGGGCAACATGGTGAGACTCCGTCTCTATTAAAAATACAAAAATTAGCCAGGCATGGAGTTGTGTGCCTGTAGTCCCAGCTGCTATGGAGGCCGAGGCAGAAGAATTGCTTGAACCCAGGAGGCAGAGGTTGTAGTGAGCCAAGATAGTGCCACCGCACTGCAGCCTGGGAAACAGAGCGAAAACTCCATCAGAAAAAAAAAAAAAATCACGTTCACCCATAAAAGAAAACAACAGTGTTGCTTCATGAGTCCTTGATGGGTTTCTGAGAAGCAGAAATATGTGACCTGAAGGTGCTGTGTGGAAAGGGCCCACTGAGAACTCCTGCTCCACCAACTCCCCAGAACCAAGCTATCTATAGGTGCCGGGTGTTCATAGCTGACTTGCCCAGCATCAGGGAGGCCTGGTCCCTCAGCCTCAGTTCAAGGCTCTCAGGTACTTTGAGCTCAAGACTTCCCCTCCTTAGGACACTCTACTTTCCAGCTTTGTTTAATGAAAACATTCACTTTTGATTCAATAGCATTAGAAAACCCAGATTTCATTTCTCTTTACACCAGCATGAACACCTGAATTATTCCCCTACTGGGAGTCTCTTTGGAATTTGAATCAAAATGCTGACCATAATGGAGGGACTTCTCTATCTTATATGAACATCCACTAGATAAACATCAAACAAACGTAGATATGAAAATGCTGACATGGGGGAGACGGGAATGAAAATCTGTTAGGAAAGACCTCAGAATTCCCTATACTCTTTCTAAGTAGATAGAGATACAGATAAACATCCCAAATTTTAAGTTTTTAAATCTTTTAGTTGATAAAAATCAAAGCAGTGACTGATCCCATGTGGTCCAGACCACTGTTCTCATCTAAGGCAACCTCAGAAACCCAACAGCCCCACTGAGTAGATTCAGACCACAGGTTACTGGGAGAAGATGGATTTCAGAAACAGCAAAAATCAAAAGCAAATATTCTTTTGAAGCTTGCAAAATCACTGTTTTAGAATATGAATTATATTGGCAACCAGAGAGAATCAAGCATTCTTCTTCATTGCCCAAAATACTAACATTTCCCTTGTGGGAACTGATTCTCAATTTATATTTATTACAAAAGGAAGTAAAACATGTTGAAGTCTTACATTCTCCTATTTTTTTTTCCCTTTTCCATTGTCCTGAATAGTAAAGTACTGTATTACTCAGAAAATGATTTTGCATATGCTATCAGATAAATCTAAAACATTTTTGTGGCTAAATTTAGATGTTTGTATAACATACTGGGGGAAAATCAATTAAGTGATTTTGGCACCAATACTCAAAAGACATGTTTCTACACTTTCAGTAAAACTACAACAAACATGTTTAATATTTGGTAAAAACAGGGAGATATCGTCAAAATTTGAGAATCAAAAAGTCTTAAATTAAAAAAGATAAGATGATGGCTCTACATTCCCATGAACTAGTACAACAATTATTTTTTAAAATATACTTATACTGTTTTTAGAGCAGTTTTGGGTTCACTACGAAATTAAGCAGAAAATATAGAATTTCCATATAACCATCCCACGCCATGCATAGCCTCCCTGATCAAGATCCCTCACCAGATGGAACATTTGTTACAACTGATTAACCTACATTGGTACATCCTTAGCACCCACAGTCCATAGTTGAATTAGGGTTCACTACAGTCTATGGGTCTTGACAAATGTGTAATGCCATGTAGCCACCATTATAATATCACACTGAATAGTGTCATTGTCCTAAAAATCCCCTGTGCTCAACTTGTTAGTCCTTCCTTCTCCCCAGTTCTGGACAACCACTGATCTTTTTCCTGTCTCCATAATTTTGACTTTTCCAGAATGTCATAAAGTTGGAATCACGCAGTATATAGCCTTTTGAGATGGGCTTCTTTCACTTAATAATATGCATTTAATGTTCTTCCGTAATTTTTCACTGTCTAGATATACCACAGTTTATCCATTCACCTACTGAAGAAGAGCTTCGTTGCCTTCAAGTTCAACAATTTGCTTTTAAACTTGCTTATTTAAAGAGTGGCTACCTCAGAATAATTGCTGTCTTTATTTTCTTATTTAATTTCAAAGGTGACCAAGACAACTCTTAAGGAACGCATGAATTGCCCTTAGCAACAACCCCAACAGACTGTCTGAATTTGCTTGCTTCTTCCTCTAATGATAACTCATCATTTTCATAAGGCAGCCCATTTCATTACAGAATATTTCTATTTATTATTACACAATTCATCCTAATGGTGGGTTTTTTCCTACAGCTTTCAAGATAAATCTAGTTCCTTTCTATGTGTTTCCAAATTATCTTTTTACATGAAAATCTCAGTATCTTTCTCTGTTTTTAACTTTCAGGTTCAGAGGTACATGTACAGGATGTGCAGGTTTATTACTTGGTAAACTTGTGCATGGGGGTGTGTTGTACAGATTATTTCATCATCAAGGTATTAAGCCTAGTATCCATTAGTTATTTTTCCTGATCCTCTCCCTCCTCCCACCTCCCACCCTCCAACAGGCCCCAGTGTGTGTTGTTTTCCTCTATGTGTCCAAGCATTCTGCTAAAAGTAAAACTTCAGCCAAATTAAACTGAAAGGAGTTTAATTGAGCAATGAACGATTCACAAATAGGGTAGCCCCCAGAATCACAGCAGATTCAGAGAGACTCCCGTGATGCCTCGTGGTCAGAACAAATTTATAGACAAAAAAAAAAGGGTAGTGACGTACAGAAATCAGAAGTGAGGTAGCGAAACAGCTAGATTGGTTACACGTTGACATTTGCCTTATTTGAACACAATTTGACACTCAGCAGTGTATGAGCGGTTGAAGTATGGCTGCTGGGATTGTCCAAGACTCCACTATTGTTATAGGTGCATACTCCTAAGTTAGGTTTTCTGTCTTGACTACCTATTAAGTTAGGTTACAGTTCGTCCACAAGGACTCAAATATAGAAGTACAGAGTCCTTCTCAGGCCATATTTAGTTCATTTTAACAATTCTCGTCATTTAGCTGCCACATATAAGTGAGAACGTGGTATTTGGCTGTTTGTTCCTGCATTAGTTTGCTAAGGATAATGGCTTCAGGCTCCATCCAAGAGAAAAATCTTAGTATTTTTCTACTGTTGAAAGAAAAAAAAGTAACAATTATAGCTTTATTGATTTTTCAAGCACTTTTGAAATTTATTCTCTTAAAATATTTACAGTAAGCAGAGACTTTCAGATGCCCAGTGTGACCCCTCCCAGAACGACCATCCCATCTGGCCAAGCTTTCTTTCCTCCAGGATTAGCATTGCTAATTCCTTGAAGTTTGCTCTCAAAACAACTTTTTGGGTCTCCCACATCATTCTGGGCATCCTCCTTTAAACACAGTTCTTTTTCTCTACATTCTTCCTCCAGAATTGGGCACAATCTTCCATGAGTAGTCAGCTGAATGCAGAGGAGAAGGAAACAGTGATCTTTCACATGGAGTGAGTATATATGTTTCCACGACTGCAGTTGGAGGCTGCATCAGCTTTCCTGCCTCACCACTCTGAGACCACATGAAACCTGCAGTTCATTCAAGCTCGCTCCTTCCCCATCTGCTCTACTCTGCCCCCTCACTTCATCACATTTTCCCTCTTAAATTTCATCCTATTGCATTTGGCCCATTGTAATTTTGGAGGGTATATCTGTGACCTAAAATGCTAGCTCCCTCAACGTATTCTGCATTTATGGTTTTGATCAATTGCATTTAATTCACTACTTCATTCATTCAACTGACATATATTGTCAATTATGGTGTCAGATTCTGGGCTACGCTCTGGGGATAAATAGCATTGGTTCCTATTCTTAGGAAATATACAATCTAGTGAATTGCAGGTTATAATTGATCAGAATAATGAATGTGTAGCTACAAACTCTCTGAAATTAAAAGTACAATTTTATTAGTGATTATAGCCAAGTATTCTAATGTAGATGTAGGCAGGAGAGTGATAAGGAAAGGCTTCCCTAGAGAAATGACGATTGAGCAGAGACCTAAAAGACAGAGAAGTTAACTAGCTAAAGGGGCAAATGGGGGAGTGGAGGGGAGCCGTCCAGCCAGAGGAAAAGCCCTGGAGAAAGGGCCCTGGAGGAGAAGCAGCATAGCGTAGTTCAGGGACCTGAAGCAAGCCCAGGGTGTCTGGAATGCAGAGCAGTGGTCGTGAAAGGAATCCCACAAGGTGATGCCATAGGCACAGACAAGGCCAGACCATGTAAGGGCTTTGTAGGGAGGATTAATGGATTAATGATTTGGCTGCACTCACCCCATGAAGAGTCTCTCTGAAGCAGAATCCTCTATTATAAATTTCATCTTCATTTCCCCACATTTTTAGAGCCTCCCTGCTTTATCAGTCAAGTCCAAATCCTCTAACTTGCCATACAAGGCCCTCAAACTTTGACTTGCCTTTTCAAGTATGATGTGAGCCCCTTGTTCCCACAGAAGGGACCAATCAAGTGGGATATTTTCACACCCCCCTGTCTTCACCTGGAATATAGATTGTATAAGTAGCCCCGCCCCCCACTAATAGTTCCCTACTGAATAAGATCATCGCTTTTGCCCAGCACCGTGTCCTATGTAGTAGGCACAGCAGTAATGCCCAATGATTACGATTAATTTTTTTTTAATTTTTAAATTTTTTGTAGTTTCCCTAGAATAGATGCTGTGGGAACTTCTGCATTAGGAGTCTTTGCACAACAGAGAAGACAAATTAGGGCATGGATACTTCCTCTTCCCTAATGTTTAAGGTAACATTTTTCAAAATGTGCTTCTCACTAGTTCTGAGTGATAGAAACAGAAGTTACTTGAAAAGGAGTGCCTAGGCCACGTATATTTGGGATTATCAAGTTATGTATGAATTCAACCTACAGAACTCACAGCATTTACCTATTGGTGAGTATTCTGATTGCCCAAGAGAGAAACACTATGTTCATTCATTCATTCGACAGACATTAAGAATCTACCATATGCCAGGTAATACGTTTACAAAGGTATAATGGTAAATGTTTTAAAACCAGCTCTCTTAGGAAAAAAAAAAAAAACTAATTTGTAGTGTTTGCCAATTTCTGTGGTGTAACCATTCCCACATGGCTGATTACAAGCTATCAATATGACATCACTGAACTCAGAGTAGGGAAGAAACACACCCAATCAGCACTCACCAGCCAGTGCAAGCTGGTTCCACCTATCGCAACATAGGTGATAACCACTAATGAATGAACAATAATAGACAAAACAGCTATGCTCTCCGGTCTTGTAAACATCCAGTCTGGGGCAGGTGACAAAAAAAATAAATAAGGGAATAAACCTCATGAGTTAATAAACAATGAGGCTGAATTGTGCAGAGGATGGCCAAGGGGAAAATTACCGAGCCGTGTGAGATAGCCAACCACTGACAACTAGGGAGATGATCACGTGAGTCCTCCCCCAAAAAGTTGAGAACTAAATTATCAGAAGGAACCTGTCAGGGGAGCAAGGAAGGGAAAAGCATTCTAGGTGAGAAGAACAGCGCAGGCAAAACCTTGAGCCTGAAAAGGATGTGGCCATTTAAAGGACTGAAAAGGCCATTTTGCCTGGAATAGAGTTGGTAGCGGGAGAGAATAAGAAGAGATGAATTTGGAAATGCAGGCACGAGCTACATACATGGTCTTGGAGCTCCTATTAGGGAGTTTAGATTTTAAAATGCAAAAGCAAGCACTTGAAGGTCATTTTGGTTTAGTTTTAGAAGGAAGTGAACTCTCCTTAGCAGTTTTACAAGCTCACTCTGACTGGGTATGGAGGATGGCCTGTGGCATTTTCCACTGTGATTTGACTGTGGATCCCTGCTTTCTCCAAGGATCTTTCTCCAGTGTGTCCTTCATGGTGCATTTTGGAAAATGTTAAATTAGGAGTTATAAAGAGGCTTGTAACTAGTTAATGTATAGGTTGGTACAAAAGTAAATGAGGTTTTTGCCATAAAAGTAATGACAAAAGCCACAATTACCTTTGCACCAACCTAATATTATTTCTCAATCTCTTGTATAATAAGAAACAAACACTGAAGTGTGATTCATACAGGTTTTTTTCTTTGCTGTTTCCTACCACACCACCCTAGGCTTTCTCAACAGGCTTAGTAAAATCGCTGCCATTCATACAAGTGATCAAAGTGAAATCACTTTTTAAAAAATCCAAAGTGAAAGACCTAAAGGTACTGTGAAATCCAAGTCAGATGACACTGGCTATTGATAATTAGGCCCCAAACCTGGCTGGTTGCAAGAACAGCACTGCACAACAGAACTTTCCATCATGGTAGAACTTTCTACTTTCTGTATCTGCCCTACCCAATATGGTTGTCATTAGCCACATGTGACAACTGGCCACTTGAAATGTAGTAATGTGACTGAGGCATTGAATTTACATTTTATGCAACTTGAATTCATTTAAATTAAATTTAAAGAGCCACATATGGCTTGACCTGCCATAATGGGTGTCACAGTTCTAGAGGGATATTAATGGCAAAACAAAAAGTGGTGAATTCCCTCTTCTTATAGGTGAATGAAACCCCTGCTCCCAAATAAACTTAGTCCCATAGGAGACAGGTAATACATTGAAAGCATTTTAAAGGTCACTCTGCAATTTAGTCTCCTGATGCTATTTTCTGCCCATTCCCAGCCACCTCCCACCCCCAATTCAAAGCCACATATACACAGAAGAGCTTGTTAATGTCTATAAAAAATAGATTAGCATTATTTATTACTTGTGCTTCTATACACATTTTCTCCTAAAAATATCACCACATTTTTGACATAGAGTCTTCCTCTTTGATGGAAGAAAAAGGTTAGAAGGCCACAGCAAACAAAATTGTCTTGTGACTTTGTACATAAGTTTGCTTTGTCAATATGCAGCGGCAATCAACTGACAGAGCAACTATTACCTAACCCTCCTATTTTTCATATCACCACTCAGAGTTCCTTTAAATCTGCTTTGAGCTCCCCAGGCCCTTTTAAATTACATCATACCAAGTGGAGGGATGGGGAAAATGGTCAGGAGTATATGGTCCATTAGCAACTCCCTACTGGCCTTCTATTACAAGGTGTTTCTCAAACTATTCTGCTATTTTGCAAGATAAATCTTTCTTATTGATTTCAGTCTTTGACACTCTCATCATGAAGAAGTGAGCTTGTAAACAGTCCAAGGCATGGGGTTGCAATTTGCTGGGTTCAAATGATGCTGCCCCATCATTTTCCAGGTAGGCTTGCATTTCTCTCTTCAGTCCTTTATTTTCAACCTTTCCTGTTTCCGTCCTTTCCTCACCTGTTCAGAAAACTTTTCCTGAGCGCTTACTATGTGTCTGGAACTATGGCAGATGGGTCCCCACATTCATAGAGCAACAGAATGCTACCAGACACATGACAGCCTGCTAGGCAGCCCGAGAAGGTCTATAAACAGAAATATTTGGGAAACAGATCAAAGTATTTGTCTCCAGGAAGAAAGAGGAAATGAAGAGATGGGCTTAGAAAACAAACACACTGGGCTTGAATTTCATCCAGAAATTTTGCCTTTGTAAAGCAAAAGGAAAATGTTTCCCAGAATCATCTTTAAGAACCACTGAAAAGATTATTTGAAAATTATTGAAAATCAAAGCAAATCTCAGCCCATCATTGAATAAAGAAGTTGCCTCTCTGTGAATAGAATAAATAAAAATCTCTGTATTTCAGGAAGCTGATTGTTTAAAATTGATTTGTAGGCCATTAAAGTTTCCCCATATTGCCGACCAGAGAGTCTGAAATCCTTAGCCAGTCATTTAAAGCCCTCCTACATTAATCTCCATCTTACTCATCCAATTTCACATCTTTCTGCCCCTCTCACGAACCTTCTGTTACAGTCAGGTGGATCTATTGACTACGTCCTAGATGTTAGGGTCTTTGCCTCTGTTCATTTATTTTCTTTTCAAATTCTTAACACTTCCTCAAAGCCTAAGTTAAATCTGAGCTCTAATATATATCTTTGCCTAAACTCCCTAACTTCTTTTTTTTTTTTTTTTTTTTTTGAGGCAAAGTCTCACTCTGTAGCCAGGCTGGAGTGCAGTAGTGCCATCTTGGCTCACTGCAACTTCTGCCTCCTGGGTTCAAGCGATTCTCATGCCTCAGCCTCCCAAGTAGCTGGGAATACAGGCACCTGCCACCACACCCAACTAATTTTTGTATTTTTGGTAGAGACGGGGTTTTACCATGTTGGCCAAGATGGTCTCGATCTCCTGACCTTGTGATCCACCCACCTTGACCTCCCAAAGTGTTGGTATTACAGGTGTGAGCCACCACGTGGCCAAATCCCTAACTTCTAAGGCATGCCCTTTTTCTCCTCTGAACTTGTAAGGCACCTCATGAAAATGATCCTCTTTTTTTTTTTGCAATGACAATTTATCATTTTGCAGTTAGCAAACAATAGGTATGTCTAAGTCATAAGAGCAATTTATCTTACACTCTTTACTAGTAAAACATTTGTATATACATATACAGTATATAAAGCATATTGACAAATCTTATCTCATTAAATTTAATCTCTATTACTTAGGTAGATTTTTTTTTACCTGTGGACAGAGGGGAAAACAGAGAGGCTCAGAAAAGGGAACCAATTAACTTGAGATTGCACAGCTAATCAGACAGAGCTGAGTTTAAAATGAGGACCTTTGATTCCAACACTAGTGCTCTTTCACGAAAACAGTAAAGAGTCTTCAAATACAGGACCCTTGATACAAACGCCTCTATGTGCCCAAGATAGCTTTAACCACATTGTAGGTATTTAGTGGGTAGTATTGAAAGACGAAATGACTGCTGGTTAATGATTAAAATGAGGCCTCCTTCAAAATCAGGTTTATCAGTAATGCAAAAGAACTGAGGATAAAGATTCATCTTTTATACTGCCATGGACAGTAATTTTTGGATTTAAAACACAGCTACAACAAACAATTGTCTGTGATTGTGGCCAAGGTTGCTCAAGATACATCTGAGTTACCTAACCTATGGGTCTGTTTTTTTTCCTACTGGTTTCCAGCCACACAATCCCAACCCTTAATGGTATAACAGCTCCTCCAAAATGGAGACAGATCAGAATAGACTATTAACACCCAAGCAGATGCAGAAACCACCCAGATGGATAATTTCAATGTTAATACAAAAATATTTAAAAGAGCTACAGAATGTCACACAGAGGATTAGCAATACAAAAGAGATAGAAGGCATTTATTTTTGGAAAAGTAATTTTTTTTTCTGTGTATCACTAGTACATTTTAAATAGAGCTTCTACAGCTTACATACAAATGCTACTTTCTGAGCAAGAGGTATTTTGCATGGTAGGTAAGTGTGCTGCTGGGTTATGTATGCTTAATCATGTTAGCTTCCATTCGCCAAATGTGTCCTCTACTATGCATTGTGAGAGTTCTTTTATGCGCCTCACAACAACCCTGCCAGCTGCGTGTTATTAGAGTCATTCTACCGAGGAGGAAGAAACCCCCAAACTGACTACAGATTGGTGGAATATGAGAATATATAAGAATTGTAACAGATATTATACTATTACAGCTTGGTTGTGGGACAACTTTTTTTAGTATGGAGAAAATTAATTAGAAAATCACATTTAAAGGAGAATTGAGTAATACAATAGTTAAGTTGGAAAAATCAAAATGAACTCAATTTACCTAAAAGGAAATTTTTTTTCATTTTTTTTTTCTCTAAAATTGACCCAATAATGTCAGCAGCACTTTTACGTCATCAACTCTTTATGTAGATCTCTAGGGTCCAGATATCAGTTTCCAATAAGTTTCTCCTGAAAAGAAACCTAGGATTCTTAGAGGGTGACTGATCCCCTGCCTTGAAACTGAGTAATATCAGGACATCCTGGAACAACCAAATTGCTTAAAAAAAAAATGGTGCTTTTGAGAACATTGGGAAAAATAGCTTAAAGAAGCTTATACTGACCAACTTAAGGTAACTTGAGGATCAAAAAGAGAAAAATAATTATGGCTAAATGGAACCAGTTTGAGTCTGTGAAAGACCATGATTCTATTCTGAAAACAAATGGAGAAAGTTAACATGAAGTGATCTAAGCAGTCATTCTATTGCAAAAAGAAGAGTGACTATAAATATGCATGTATTCTTTTCAATTGGTTATAATAATTAGAAGAGATTACATGTAAGTGTATCGTTTCTTCTATTTATTCTCCTGTACATCTGTTCATAAGTTGTAGATATATATCTTCTGTTTAAGTAGAGAAGGGTAGATAAAGGAATTATGAGTCAGGCAAGTAGTTCCAAGGAACCTCGGAATGAAACTCCAAGTTAGGAAGGATTCATTACAGGTAGTAATCAGGTAGCATGAAGGTGCAGTGTGTGGTCACACTCAATGACCAAATAGAAAGAGGGCTCAACATACATTTTGAGATGATTAGTGAGCCAAATGTCCTCAGAGAGCTAGATGCCCTACTGAGTATAATAAAATACTAAGAAGTAGTATTTATTAATACTAACAAATAGATAAGTTTTAAATAATGTGTTTAGGACAGGGCAATTAAGAGTCATTGACAAGAGAGTGAAGATATGGTTCTGACCTTGCAAAACTTTTTAAGAGTGCTTCATTCTGGAGATAAAAGAAACACAACTTGCAAATATATAAACCGGTGGGAAAACATAAGATTAAAACTATTTCACTAGTATAACAAATAGAGTAGACTTTTATAAGGAACCTCTTCAAACGATCAGTGGCTCAGGTTTGAATCATTTTGGGATGAGCAATTCTACATAGATCAGAAATCAGCTGGCTGTTAATCCAGATCTTATCTTGGTTAATATGAATAAGTATTGGGTGTTTGTTTTTTGAATCAGTGAAAACCTTTATAATCCTGGGATGGCATCAACATAAATTCTAGTATAATTTTCAGGTTAAATTAAAACAAATATTTTTATAACCCTATAAAGGTATTTAAAAACATATGTAGGAATAATAAAGAAATAAATCAGAGCATAGATTATTTTGAATAGTATAATCATAGGAATAAGTTTAGTAAACATTACAATTATAGATATTTTGTCTACTTTAAGGTATTTATAGTGTTCAAAAGTTTCAGCAACATTAAAATTCTAATTTTAATTTGTATATTCTAGGATAATTTAATGAATTGCATTTGTAGTAACTTTTAAATGTTCCATTTGATATTTCAAATTTTGTTTATTAGATCTGTACATTTTCATGTAATAAATTGAGCATCTTATAAAGTATAGATAAACATTTTTATTCCTCTCTATTAAATAAACCCCCAGGAAATTAAGGCATCTTAGCAGAAGCAATCCCAGAGGGGATAAATAATATACCCTAGGTCATACTGTTAATGAGTGGCAGATCTAGGACTCATGCCCAGATCCATGAACTTAAAACCTGTGCTTCTATCTTCTGCACCCCAACTCTTTGCAGACATTTTTTGAAGTAGCTTTTTCACATTACTTAGGACACTATTTTCTTTTTTTCACTTAGCAATACGTGATTTAGGATTGTACAGACACAGCTGTCTGTACAGGTTCCCATAGACTGCATTAGAACTGTTGGTTTGGACCATATAATTTTTTTACTAAAAATGAATTAACTAATTGATAACATTTTTAAATTGGAGGATTGCCCATAGAGAGGTAGATGTCTAGCTTCTCTTGAAAAACTGGAAGATTTGGTAATATTGGGCCCTCACTGGCAAAAATCAACAGAACTGAGTGGGGGCTGCCCCTGGAATAGGGCACTTGTCTCCAGTTTGCCACTGTCCCCATCCAGCCAGGTTCACTAGTTTATGTCTGGCCCCTACGTGCATGAAACATACTGTTTCTACTGAAAATTGATGTACTGAAACCAATTGCTCAAAGATCCTCAAGTTACCGCATGCTTGTAGAAACCATCGTCAAATGGGGAATTTAGATGGTACAAGGCACAATGAAGAGACAGAACCTATTTCAAGCCCTCGAGAACCATGTTTCTTCAGTTGTAAGCTGCTGTTCAAAGAAAAACCTCAGCCAAATGAAATTGAAAGGAGTTCAAAAGAACGATTTATCAATTGGGCAGCCTCCAGAGCCAGAGTAGGCTCAGACTCCAGTGCACCCATGTGGTGGAAGATGATTTATGGACAGAAAAGGGAAAGTGATGTACAGAGAATGGAAGCGAGGCATAGAAATAGCCATATTGGTTACAGCTCAGCATTTCCCTTATTTAAACACAGTTTGAACTCTTGGTCACCTTTGATTGGCCAAAATTCGGTGATTGGTACAACAGTAGACTACAGTTTGTTTATAATTCCATTTAGGTTATAGCTCACAATGTAAAGAGAAACCTTTAGGCTGAACTTAAACTATACAAGAAGGCAGCTTAAGGGTAAACTTGATTCAAAATGTGCAGACTCTAGAATGGTCATGTAACCAAGCAATAAGACAGTTCTCCAGACCTAGAATCACATGTGAGTAATCTGCCATTTCTACTCCTAACTTTCACATCTAAAATACTCTAAATACAATTAGACATCAAGCAAAATAGAAAGAGCCAGGATAGGATACAGAAAAAGAGCAGCCAGATAAGTCAGGAGAGTTCCTTCCTTCCCTCTCTTTCTTCCTTCCTTCCTTCCTTCCTTCCTTCCTTCTTTTCCTTCCTTCCTTCCTTCATTCATTTACAAAGGTCCTGGCCACACAAGATCTCCTCATACCTCTTTGTTGAATGCATCCATCCACTCACCAAGTGGGTTTGAGCATCCACTCTGTTTCAGGCACTGTGGAATACGCACTGGATACACAGCAGTGCACCAAATAGATAGGGTGCCTTCATCCCCTCTCAGCCCCTAGGTGGATAATCATACCAATAATGTCTTAAAACTGTGATAAAGAAAAAAGTACAAGATGCCATGAAAGTGTATACCAGAGGCTGCTTACCTTAACTTAGGGACTCAAAGCAGTTTTCCCTGGGGACGTGACATTAATTAATTAGGACCCACAGGGCACTGACCATCCCTTTCCAAATTCTGGTCTGCATCACTGTCTGTTCACTGGCCAACTGAACTAATAACAAAAGTTAACATAAACTGAGGACTTAGTATGTGCTCAGCTTTGTCGTAAGTGCTTTACACAAATCAATTATTTAAACTTCATACTAAATCTATGTTAAGCCTGGTGTTATTATTTTTCCAGTTTCGTAGATGAGGAAGTAAATGGAGGCATAGCAGGATTAAGTACTTGTCCAAAGCTGGAAAACTAAAGTCAAAAATCAAATCCAGATCTGCCTTCCTTGACATGTCATGCCCTTAACACTTGACTTTCTTGTAAAAGAGCCATTCCTTTTCTAAAGACATCAATCTAACTGGTAAATAGCTGCATAGTAAACACATACATACACACACACACACACACACACACTAGAACAGCTTTTCCCAAAAGAATAAATGTCAATATATCTTAACCCATTTTCTCATAACGAGTTGATCCAGCAATAACAAGAATATTCCTCAGGTAATGCCTTTTTATTAAGAACAAATATAAGTTACGAGACATGATACAGTATCCAATCTCAGAAAGCAATTTTCAAAGATTGAGTATCTCCACTTTATGCTGCAAAATAACGAACACATGGACACCCCAGAATGCTTATCCAACATAGCTTGCCACGTTAGCATTTAAAATAGGCAAACATGTGGTGGGAGATATAAAGAAATGTAACTATACAGATGATTTCTTCCCTGTTTAGCTCAACATTGATCATTTGCTGTTAAGTAAACACTTTAACTTAAAAGGAGTCAATGAGAATTTGGATCTTTCTGAAGGAGTCACACATCAAAAGCTTACAATGGGGAGGTGAGAAAAGGCAGTGGAATGTCTAGTCCTGCTGAAAGGCTGAGAAAAATCCTTTCAGAATAAGTCATCTACTCCCAGCTACTCAGGAGGCTGAGGCAGGAGAATGGCATGAACCCAGGAGGCAGAGCTTGCAGTGAGCCGAGATCGTGCCACTGCACTCCAGCCTGGGAGACAGAGCAAGACTCCGTCTCAACAAACAAACAAACAAACAAACAAACAAAAAAGTCATCTACATAAGCAGGGAAGATCACTTGATATGCATTGGCTTTATGAAATATGGGAATTTCCCCCCTTTCTGCAAGTAAAATAAGAGGAAATATTTCCCCCCTTACCCAAGTGCAAGAAAGATCATTTCCATTAACATTAGGAATATAAAAAGATTTTCTTCCTAGCTTGCTCTCCAGCAACAAGATCTCATGGACTTTCTTAACCCTTTGACACTTACACTGTTGTAAATAGTGCTTCCTGGGAAGGTTTGTAATGCAGCCTGAATCCCAATCCTTAAACACCCTGCTGTGCAGAGGGAATAGCCAAAGCCAGAAAACCCTAGAACTATTTTTCCTTTCTCCTTCAAAGCCACCAAAACCTGGTAGAAGCATGAGTTTCTTCTCCTCTACTTTTTGGACTTGGGAAATCTGGACCTATTGACATGAGACAACATGTACACATTCTGCCTAAATGTAATGAAGGTTTCAAAGGTTTCACAGGAAGCTCAAGCAATGCAACAGAATGGATCTTTTATGGGGTTTTTTTTGCATTTTGAGAGGGTAGGTGAGGAAAAAATGTTTTTCAAGCTCTGTGATGTCACATGATAAATTACAGCAATATTTCTGAAGTGTATTTAATTACAAATTGGCTTGAGTTTTCAAAAGGACAGGGCTTACAGATAGATATGTCCTGAATATGAAACATTACTGTACTAATGATGCATTAAATTATTTTATAAAACAAAAACCCTAGAGTACATAAAAATGTATCCACAGCTCATCATATATGCTATGTGAAAGACAGAGGTTCTTGGCTAAATTTCAAATGCCTATGAGCACAAGAAAATGGAACCATCTAACTAAGCGTTATGTTTTCATTCCCTCATCCCACAAATATTTAGCAAGGGTTTACTATGGACGACACTGTTCTAGGTACTGAGGATACAACAGTGAGTGAAATAAAGTCTCCTTCTCCAGGGACAGAGGTTCTATTTGGGGAAACATGATAAAAAACAAATCAATGTGCAATAAAATGTTAAGGAGGGATATGGTCTCTGCAGATGAGTTTTGCAGCAAAAGAGGGCAGGATGGAAGGTGGCTGGGAAGGGTAATTGAAGGAAGGTCTTATGAAATGGTTTGCCAATGTCATACCTCCTATCAAGAGGGTGGTGAAATCCAGAAAGTGTCTTGAGTTAGACGGCCAGGAGATATGGGCCCTCACTATACCCTTCTCACCAAGGGCTCGTTTTTGTTAGGGACACTTATATTCAAGATCTTAGGCAAGCCCAGAAAAGTAAGAAGACTTGAGATATTAAATAATTGGAAAGAGATCTCTCAACACTGTTTGCTTGAAGGCCAGGTCTTTTGCTTTATTGGGAAGCAGGAAAGAACAAGGACATTGGAAGCAGAAAGACCTAAGTTCAAATTCTAGTTCAACATCTTGTCTGTGTGACCTCTGGTAAGCCGCTTTATCACCTTTCTCACTCCAACTCAGTATCTTCATCCATCAACTAGAAATCTATAACTGTCTCAGGAATTTCCATGAAGATTAAATTTGATCATGCATGCAAAATTAACTCAAAGCTTGGCACATGGTAAACACTCAATAAATGGGATATGGCATTATTGTAGGAGATAACAAATAACACAATGCTAATACCTTTAAAACAAAGCCAACAAGCCTTTTTACTTTCTCAAGATGCCCCTTCTCTTTTCCAGGTGAAACAACCTTATTATTGTAAATTGCTCTCTTTAGGCGAAATGGTACCTGTTGTGTTATAGATTGGTCCACTAAATATTTTCATTTAAAAAATAATAGAAGTAATTTGCAGCTATTCAGATAAGCTGAAGGAAAAAAATCTACTGAAAACTAATGCAAGTCATTCAGTGACTGGGTACAAATGATTTATAATTGCAGGGGCCAGGTTTTCCCAGGTTTGGACTCACATGAAGACACCAGCCATGGAGAGAGAGGAGACTTGGGTACTGAGTGGGTGTGTTTATGTGCATTTGATTGATTGTATTCTAAATATAAATATTAAAATAAACTTGAACTTTGATTACTTTATGGATTATTATTACACAGAACTCTCTGCTAAAGCTGGCAGAGAGACTTAAGTGCTGACTTGAAATATATTTCTGGGTGTATTTATATACCCTACTCAGAAACAAAAAGGAAAGAAATATTTTTAAAGCTTTGCAAGAAAACAATGTGCAGCAAAGAGGAGATTAGCCATTTGGTGACCAAAGGCTCAGCCAGGGGAAAGTGTATGTCAGGAATGTAGACAGTATGCGACAGACAGACATGGTGCTATTTGGAATAGGAGTTCCCAAGAAGGATCTCTTACATTTGATCCATGAAGCAACAGGTGTTCTTGGAAACAGGATCCTAGGTTTGGCTCCGACCACAAGCTCTGTCAAAATGAGAACAAAGAATTGGAAAAATCACCACACTGACAATTCCCATTAACCTCTGGCATGGAATGACACACTCTTATCTGCCCACAACTGCCGCCCAGTCTTCAGCCTGCATCTTGTCTCCATTTACAGGCTGTGGAATTACCCTAGCCTCTGAAAATTCACCAAGAGCAAATATTGCTGCAACCTGCACTTCTTTGGTGACTAAGACCCCCTCAGGCTCAGAGAGAAGGGTTGCAGATATATGTTTATCTTGATGAGTACACATCACATTGCCTGGGCTTTTCAATCCAGGCCAGTAATTGTCCCTCTTTGTTTGGAAAATGCACAGGGATTGAATATCCATCAGTCTAAGGCAGTAGATAGGGGAAAGAGAAGGAAGGAGCAGGGCAGAAGTTGTTGCCACACACCCATGGCCATGCTACTTTCTCAGCTAAAAATGTAGGGGTGTGTAGTATAGCAGTGACATCCTGGAAGAGGCTTCTAAAGAAGGAAAGGCTAATACAGGACACTGCCCAACCCCTAACCCAGGACACACATCCCAAATTGGTGCAGACTTTTTCTTGGCTGTCCATAAATAGCCAATCTCAACACAGCCATCCAGGCAGTCATTTCCAACTCATCAGACCTGGCATATAAGAAGAAATTTGCTTCACGTATTTTTGCATAAGGACATAGTATAATCTTTCCCCCGTCGGAGATGAAAACTTAAAACAACCTTAAGCTTAGGGATTTTAACACCATTCATTCCTGGCTAGATTTTGACCCACATGGCACCATTCTAGAAACCACATAGTCCATAAAGGAAAATGTTATTGCAAAGCAGCAAATGTGAAGGCTTGAAATGTCAAGTGGATTTAAAGAAAAACTGTACTTCTAAATGGTAACAGGTGGCCTTTACTTTTCACACTCATTTTAAGAGAGAAGATCACAGAGAACACGTTCTTCCCGTCAAGGTGATGATGGATAATCAGGCAGGAGGTGAAAATTAAGTCCAACATAAGGATGTTACAAGTCAAAACATTTGAAAAGGTTATAAAAATTTGTTTTCCATGATACTCAGTGGTTTTGAATCCTTTTGTGAAAAGAGAGTATGTGGAATTTGTTGTGTCATTTCAACTATGATCTGTCCTTCAAGTAGAAAAAAATGAGTTTTGCAGAGAAGGCCAAGTTGTATTTCAAGAGGGAAAAAAAAAGATAGTAGAGAATGACTGACAAATAAATACTTTGGTGACAAATACTTACATGTGTCTTCTCTACAGTGTAATCCAACTCTATAAACAAAGTTGAGTCTATCCACATTTAATCGATTCACAGGTGACTTCCTACCTGGAAGAGAACTAAGCCTGGCAGCCAGCAAGAGGCTCACTGTGAAACCAAGGTCTTTTAGTTTTGTGCACAAACCATCGTCTTGTAGCTCCTTAGTGGCTGTGTTTTCAATTCTTCAAATCTAGCCAGTTTCCATAAGCAAACAATATTTCCACTACACCATTTGATGAACTAATGTCTTGTGCTACCAAAATAGAGAACTTTAAGATGGAAAACCTCTATGGAGGCCTCTAAGCCATCTTCCTGCCAAAGTGGCATTTTTGCATGGCGTGTGTTTCCTAGTACTTTACTTAATCCCATTTTAAATATACCAAGCAAAGAGCCTTTCACTGCATAAGCACTCCACCGTCCAAGAGCTTTCCTTCCTTATCTAAACATACACTGAACTAAGTTCAAACCATTATTTATTTTTACTGTTCCCCACCAGTACCCTATTTTGTCCCCAGTAACAATTGTTATGGAGAGAGAGGAAAAAAAAAGAGTGGACAGATTATTGATTGTCAGAAGGCTTCAAAAAAAAAAAGAGTTGAAGAACTAGCTTTTAATTCTGCTACAGAATGAAGAATGCACGAAGCACTTTATGAGTTAGTTGATTCCCCACAGTAGCAGATGAATTTTCTACTCAGTGCCCCTAGTTTTTTAAATGCCTTTTATGCTTTCTTCATTCCCACATGTTATGTCTCACCCTGCTACATCCTTTGGGTGTTGATTTCCACAGCTGAGTTAACGCAAGATGAAAGAGTCGCAGAAATTCTGAAAGAGGAAGATCTATTACACCCATTTAATGAGAATAATGTGTTTTTTTTTTTTTCTGCCAGAAACTCCTAGAGGAATACATTTATCTTTAGCTAATCCTTCTAATGATTTTAAATAGATTTCCTATTATTTTATTGTATAATGAAATCTTTTACACAGTTGATCTACTAAAATGAATTCACAAGTTAGGCAAAACGATGTTTAGATTTTGACATTTCAATGATAATAAACAAATTAATCTTAAGTGATAAAATCACTGATTAGAGTCATATGATACAATGATTTCTAAGGTCCAGAGAGGTCACTCAAAATTCTAAGATCTTTTTTGAAAATTACATAACAATTTTCAATTCAAAAAGTAAGGAGATGTGATGGGACTGACTGTTAGAGAGGCCAGTCATTCCTCCTATACATAAAGGAGGATATATAATGGTCCCATGTATCATAATTTATGCCTGGAGAAATGCCCAGAATTTTTCACATTTCTCCTTTTCATTTCATACTATTTCATAAGTATGTTTCATAAGTTTTCATAAAGTCCTGTTTTCTTTTAACAACATGTGTATGCATTTGTGGGAGCATACAAAAACTAAGAATAATAATAAATGAGATTTAGTAGGCATTTACTTTAATCCAACAACTAGTGTAAGCTCTGTAGGTAATAACACATTTCACCCTAACAAAATAGTTATGGGTTTTATATTAAGGCCATTTTAAAAATGAAGAAACTGAGGTAAAAAGTTAAGTTACTTCTCTAACTTCATTCAGTTAAAACCAATGTGTCCAGAACCTATATGCCCAACCACCATATTTCATTGCATCCCTCAAAAGAGTACCCTAAGTTGATGCCATCTATTACTCCACAGTTTTTTCTCTCAACCTTGATTGAACATTAAGAAACAAAAACTTAGTAGCAATTATCTGAGTTGTTTGCCTTCAAAAGTTGCTAAAAAGAAATACTCAGAAATTTTCTGAGGCCAGAAGACCATTTCAAAATAGCTATACTTGTTGAATGTTACTTCACTCCAACTAAAATTATATATTGTCTCAAAATGGTGTGCTCGGAAATAATTGGCACCATCTTGCTCATTTCTGAGATCAGGTCAAGGCAGTATTCCAAAGAGTGGTCGGCAGCCATCTTACACTAACATTCATCCTGGAGAGGATTAAAACATCAACAAGATGTAATTGCTTTATTAACACACCCCTCATTCCACAGAACCCTCACCACCACACTGAGGTGTAGAGAAGCACTTCCCTAGATGAAATGGAAGACACAGAGTTGGAACCAAGGTCTGTCTGACTCCAAAAATTTCTCTTTTGACTCTGCTATACTCACAGACAGCGTGAAGAGAACCTCTAAGCTTCTGGAGCAAGGGAAGGGCTTAGATACAGTTTATCTTAATTTTGCAAGAATTAAAAACAATCTCTGATATCAACCCTTTTCCATCTCTATTCTCTCTTTTGGTTATACTTCTTCCAGATAATCCATTCCCAACAATATGACACCCATACATCCCTCTCTTCTCTGAATTCCTACAGAATCTACATGCCACCACGATTTTCTCAGTCATTACAGGAAACTTGTATGTTTACTGAATAGTTCCATGCATGTTCTCTCCCTATAAACATTTCATAGGGTTTTTCTTATATTCTCAATAGATTGCTTATGATTATGAGATTCTAGAACAAGAAGGAACTCGTGGATAGCATCTGGTAGAAACCAATTATTTTTACCAAGGAATAAACTAGTGTTAAGAGAGGTTAAACAGCACATCTCAGGTCACACAACTAGTTAAGAAGCAAATTAACACCAATACTTAGAGGTTTTTACTCCTGATCCAGAGCTCTAAACCCCATATCCAATTTTTCAGCTGAAGAGAAGCCTCACAGGAGATTATACAGAAATATCTGGCTGCTTCCATGTGTTCATATTCACATGCTCAAGATAATTATATGCAGGACTAGGGGGTCTGAAAATAAAAAGACCGTCAGTAATATTTAAGAATTTCAGTATATAGGAGATTTGACAAGGACTGGAGTCAGAAATGTGGGATAACAAACTTTAGCCAAGAATAGACGGCAGAAACCCCAGGACAGTATACATGATATTGAACCCATGCAAACCACAAGAACCAATGATCAAAAAATGATATATGGATATTTAGAAACAAATTTCTTCTCCACTGGATGCCAGTGTGAATTTACTGAGAATAAGTCACCCTAAGCTAACCTCATTTCTTTCTTGATAATTTCATTACTGGTAATAATTAAAGCTACCATTTTTAGGAGAATCTATTAGTAATGCCATGTGTGTATGCAATTGCTTTATTAGCGCACCCCTCATTCCACAGAACTCTCACCATCACACTGAGGTGTAGAAAAGCACTTCCCTAGATGAAGTGGAAGACACAGAGTTTGAACCCAGGTCTATCTGATTCCAGAAATTTCTCTTTTGGCTCTGCTATATTCACAGAGAGCCTGAAGAGAACTTCTAAGCTTTTGGACCAAAGGAAGGGCTTAGACACAGTTTATCTTTATTTTATAAAACATACGACAATCTTCTATAATCATGTATTGTTATGGATATTAGTATTTATTTAAAAAATCATTCCTAATGAATGTTACTTAATAGATTAATATTGAATTGGAGAGAAGTCTCTAGGATAGTGACATGAAGTTCTGTTTAGGGATCAGTGCTCTTGAACATTTGATCAATACATCAGATTAAAATGCAGAACACATGTCTGCAAAACAAACAAACAAACAAAGAAAAAAATCTTTAGAACAGACAACTCTAAGAAAGACAGCAGTATAATGGCCAAGAAAATAAAGTTTCAAAAACATCTCCACAGGCAGCTATACTGGGCCAAAACTAATCAGAAGAAATTTAACAATTATGAAAGTAAGCTCCTACCTTTAAGCTTCAAAAAGAACCAACTAAACAAATGGAAGATGAGAGAAACTCAACTTGAGAGCCATTTCTTTTTTTTTTTTTTTTTTAAATAGTAACTTTTATTTCATCATTGTCCAAGCTCGCCTTCCAGACACAGAGTATGTGGGATGCCAAACCAGCAGATGAGGCTGGATGGGGATGTGGATACAGCTAGATCATGAGCTGCTGATCTACCCTGAAAGGAAAATTTTGGTTCAAGCCATGCAGAGACCTACTGGGGTATCACACAAAAGGGGCTGGGTAGACCAGAGAGAAATAGATTCAAGGCAGTGGCACATCGTAGGAACAAGAGCCCTTGAGGCAGTGCTGGTAAATTTGGAGCCATGAGAAGGAGGCAGAAGTCCTGAGTTACTAGACTGGCCATGAGGTTTTTCCACGCCACAAGCAGCCATAAGCAATAGTAAACAGATGAGTGTGGCCCTGTTCCAATAAAACCTCATTGAAATTTGAATGTCATGTAATTTTCATGTGTCACAAAATATTACTCTTCTTTCAATTTTTTCCCAATGATTTAAAAATGTAAAAAGCATTCTTAGCCTGCAAATGGTGCAGATACAGGCACAAAGACTCTGTTCGCCCACTCCAGTGGTAGACAATAGTTGAATGAAAGAAGGAATGAATGTCCTTTAGTCAATGTTTTAGAGAACAGAAATAACACCAAAAGCAATGAAAGATGAACTTCAAAAGAAGAGAAAATAATTATATGATCATTCAGCTATTTTAGAATAATTCTAGGGAACATGTTAAAGTATAAAAGAAAAAAAAACACTAAAAATAGTCATAACTGTGCAGTAGTAACCTGAGCCAAAAACTGATTCAAGGAAATGTGGAATTGCTTCCAACAAAAAGACAGGAAGCTCATCATTCCATAGCTTAAGACATTCCTTGAAGCTAAGGCCAGGAGGGATATATTAGCATTGAATGTGTGCAAAAAACAGGACATAGCAGCATTTCCATGACAGGACTGGGTTTCCAATTAGCAGTATTTCAAACTGAAACCCAAAACTTTTTTCCCCCCAGAAGAAAGGCTTTTTAGAAATACATACAAATTCGCCACTGCACTCCAGCCTGGGTGACAGAGCGAGACTCCGTCTCAAAAAAAAAAAAAAAAAAAAAAAAATTAAATTATTTTCTAGGACACTTTGGATTACTATAAGGTTAATTTTTAGTATTTACTCCAACTTATTTGACTATTTCAATTTCGTTCTGCTTGCACTGAGAAATTGAATCAAACTTAGCAGCACAAATGGTAGCAGCCCCCTTGCTGGAGGAGAAATATAAGAACAAAGCTAATGGGTTTCCTTATTAGATGTGTGCTTTCCTTGGAAAACTGTGCTCCTGAGTTTAGTACCAGGAAATAAATAACTCAGAGTTGAAGATTTTCCCATGAATCATGTACTGCAATTAAATACTTGAATGTTTTATCCATCAAATATTGCCTGTGTGTCAAATATTATGTTCAAGAATATGGCGTGAAGTCCACTAATTTCTAAATGGACAATGTTAATACCAATTCTAGAGCAAGAGTGACAGCCTGGTTGTGTATTACACAGCAGAGCTTGCCATCATCCTCTTTACATGAAAAAATAATGAACCTCATGTCATTTGCAGGTTCTTAAAAGCAAAGCATCATGTGGTCACGTGACAATATGAAGCCACAACTCATAAATAGTAAATGCAAGCAGAATTTTCTTACCTTATGACTGAAAGCTCTTTGGTCCTCCTGGGACCCAAACTTCTTTACAAAAAGTTTGGAAGTTCAGGGGAAAAAAAAACCTCTGAATAGGGTAGTTTTTTCTCTCTCTTTCCCCTGGAAGTCAGCCAGTCACTCTATAGCTATAACCATTTCTAGGATAGAAAAATCCATCACCTGTGGAAAACCTCAATGTGCTCATTTTCATGAGTAGTACAAATATTTCTTTTTTTCTAGAGTAACTCTAAGAAAGCTACTTTTGTAGAGTAGCTAAACATGCTCATTAAGTTTAGCATAGTACTTGTGTTCATTTCCTAGGGCTGCCATAACAAAATACCACAAACTAGGTGGCTTGAAGCAATTTAAAATGTATCCTCTCACAGTTCTTGAGGCAAGAACTCCAAAACCGAGGTGTTAGCAGGGCCATGCTCCCTGTGAGATTCTGGGTAAAATCCTTCCTTGCCTCTCCAGAGCATCTGCTGGTGACAGCAGTCCCCAGGGTTCCTTGGCTTGCAGCCAGGTCACGCCAATCTGCCTGTGTTGTCACATGGCGTTCTTCTCCCTGCGTCTCTCTCTCCTCTTCTTATAAGGCACCAGTCACATCAAATTAGGAGCCACCTTACCCCAGAATGACCTCATGTTAACTAATGACATCTGCAGCAATGCTATTTCCCAAAAGGTTGCATTCTGAGGTTTTGGGAGTTAGGATTTCAACACATGTTTTAGGGGCACACAATTCAACCATACTAACTCTTCAGGAAATTGGACTCAAAAGATTTCAGGCCCAAAAGAGTTTCCATGTCTCCTGGCTAACACGGCGAAACCCCATCTCTACTAAAAACACAAAAAAAATTAGCTGGGCGTAGTGGCAGGTGCTTGTAGTCCCAGCTACTCGGGAGGCTGAGGCAGGAGAATGGCATTTACCCGGGAGGTGGAGCTTGCAGTGAGCCGAGATCGCGCCACTGCACTCCAGCCTGGGCAATAGAGTGAGACTCTGTCTCAAAAAACAAAGAGTTTTCATGTCAATGAAAAGCACAGGCACACCCTGTTTTATTGTGCTTCTCCTTATAATAGTTTTCAGATACTGCAAATTTTCTTTTTAACATATTGGACATCTGTGGCAACCCTGCATAGAACAAGTCTATAGGTGCCATTTTTCTTTAGTTTATTTCATACATATTTTTTATTTCAATAGCTTTAGGGGTACAAGTGGTCTTTGGTTACATGGATGAATGGTATAATGGTGAAGTCTAAGATTTTAGTGCACCCATCACCCGAGTAGTGTACATTGTACCCAATATTTAGTTATTTATCCTTCACCCCTCCCCACTTCTTCGTCCCCAATATAGGTGTCATTTATCCAACAGCACATGCTCACTTCATGTCTCTGTGTCACATCTTGGTAATTTTCACAATATTGCAAAGTCTTTCATTATTATTTAACCTATTAGAGTGATCTGCGATCAGTGATCTTCCATATAAGTTTTGTAATGGTTTTGGGACATCATGAACCATGCCCATATAAGATGGTGAACTTAATCAATAAATGTGTGTATTCTGACTGCTCCACCAACCACCCATTCACCTGTCTCTCTTCCTCTCCTTGGGCCTCCATATTTTCTGCAATACAGCAATATTGAAATAGGCTGACTAAAAACCTATGATGCCCTCTAAGTGTTCAAGTGAAAGGAAGAGTCACACATCTCCAACTTTAAATCAAAAGCTAGAAATGATTAAGCTTAGTGAGGAAGATATGTTGAAAGCTGAAATGGGCCAAAAGTTAAGCTTCTTGTGCCAAAAGCCAAGTTATAAATGCAAGGGAAAAGTTCTTGAAGGAAATTAAAAATGCTTTTTCAGTGAATACACAAATGATAAGACACCAAAACAGGCTTATTGCTAATATCAAGAGTTTTACTGGTCTGAATAGAAGACCACATTGGCGGCCAGGTGCTGTGGCTCATGCCTGTAATCCCAGCAATTTGGGAGGCCAAGGCAGGTGGATCACCTGAGGTCAGGAGTTCGAGACCAGCCTGGCTAACATAGTGAAACCCTGTCTTTACTAAAAATACAAAAAATTAGCCAGTCATGGTGGCAGGTGCCTGTAATCCCAGCTACTAGGGAGGCTGAGGCAGGAGAATCACTTGAACCCGGGAGGCAGAGGTTGCAGTGAGCCAAGATTGCACCATTGCACTCCAGCTTGGGCAACAAGAGCAAAAAAGAGAAAGAGAGAGAGAGAGAGAAAGAGAGAAAGAAAGAAAGAAAGAAGAAAAGAAAAGAAGGAAGAAGGAAGGAAGAAAGGAAGAAAGAAAGAAAGAAAGAAAGAAAGAAAGAAAGAAAGAAAGAAAGAAAGAAAGAGAGAAAGACAGAAAGAAAGAAAAAGGGAAAGGAAAGGAAAGAGAAAATAAAACAAAAGAAAAGAGAAAACAAAAGAAAACCATGCTGGCCACAACATTCCCTTAAGCCAAACCCTAAGTTAGAGCAAGACTCTAACTCTTCAATTTTATGAAGTCTGAGAGAGGTGAGAAAACTGCAGAAGAAATGGTTAGAGCTAGCAGAGGTTCACTCATAAGGTTTAAGCAATGAAGCCATCTCCATAACATAAAAGTGCAAGGTGAAACAGCAGGTGCTGATGGAGAAGCTGTAGCAAGTTATCCAGAAGATCTAGCTAAGACTGAAGAAGGTGGCTACACTAAACAAAAGATTTTCAGCGTAGATCAAAGAGCCTTATGCTGGAAGAAGATGCCATCTAAGACTTTCACAGCTAGAGAGAAGTCAATGTCTGGCTTCAAAGCTACAGAAGACAGGCTGACTCACTTATTAGAGGCTAAAATGCAGCTGGCAACATTAAGTGGAAGCCAATGCTCATTGACAATTCTGAAAATCCTAGAGCCCTTAAGAATTATGCTAAACCTAATCTGCTTGTGCTCTCAAAATGGAACAACAGTGCCCGGATGACAGCACATCTCTTTAAAGCATAATTTACTAAATATTTTAAGCCCATTGTTGAGACCTACTGCTCAGAAAAAAAGATTCCTTTCAAAATACTACTGCTCATTGATAATGCAAGTGGTCACCCAAGAGCTGTGACAGACATGTACAAGATGAATGTTGTTTTCATGCCTGCCAACACAGCATTCATTCTGCAGCTCATGGGTCAAGGAGTAATTTCAACTTTCAAGTCTTAATATTTAAGAAATATGTTTCATGAGGCTGTAGATTGTGATTCCTCTGATGGATCAGGGCAAAGTAAATTGAATACTGTCTGGAAAGGATTTGCCATTTTACGTGCCATTAAGAACATTTGTGATTCATGAGAGGAGGTCAAAATAAAAGATTAACAGGGGTTTGGAAGAAGTTTATTCCAACCCTCACGGATGACTTTGAGAAGTTCAAGACGTCAGTAGAGGAAGTAACTGCTGATGTGGTAGAGATAGCAAGAGAACTGCAATTAGAAGTGGAGCCTGAAGATGTGACTGAATTACTACAACCTCATAAAACTGAACCAGGTGACATGTTGCTTCTTATGGAGGAGCCAAGAAAGTATTTTCTTGAGATGGAATCTACTCCTGGTGATCCTAATGAAGGTGATGTGCACATTGCTGAAATGACAACAAAGAATTCAGAATATTGCATAAACTCCGTTGATAAAGCAATGTGTTGTGTCAAACCCCTATTAACCTCAATAGGGAAGGCACCATGTTAAAGAAGCTGAAGATGACACCCAGAGCCAGCAAATGAGACTTTGGGTTTATTAGGGGATTACTTACAAGGGAGGGAGTTCAGTAGCAGAGAGCTGGACAGGAGAACCACCTTACATACAGAAGTGGTACAGTGGTGGTGGGCTGGACAGGAAGGCCACAACAGTTTGCAAACAGCATGCAGTTTACACTGCATTTTCACTTAATACCCTCCCCTTAATGACCTCCACCTGGCAACCTCTATTTAACCAAAAACTCAGGGTCTCAATCCCCTGTATGGCCCATGTTCCATGGGATGGGACAAGGACTCAGATGTTCCTCACAGGCAAGGAATGAATCTCCAGGTTGGCTACTCCCAGATTCCCTAGCTCAGAACACACATTCAGGTGCATCTACCATACAGGGTCATTCTCAGGGTGTGCTTCAGTTAATGCTATCAGGTGCATTTACCATACAAACAGCAGAGTTGAAGAGGATTGACTCCAGTTTTGAAAGAAATTCTACTATGAGTTAAATGCTATCAAACAGCATCACATGATACAGAGGAATATTTCATGAAAGGAAGAGTTCAGCAATGCAGCAAACTTCATTGTTGTCTTATTTTAAGAAACTGCCTCAGCCATCATAAACCTTCATAATCCATCACCTTGACAGTCAGCAGCCATCAACATTGAGGCCAGACCCTCCACCAGCAAAAAGATGAGGAACCGAGGAGGGCTCAGATGATTGTTAGCATATTTTAGCAATAAAGTATTTTTAAATTAAGGTATGTACTTTTTAGACATAATGTTATTGCACACTTAATAGACTACAGTGTAGCATAAACGCAATTTTTATATGCACTGGGAAACCAGAAAATGTGTGTGACTTGCTTTATTGTAACATTCTCTTTATTGTAGTCATCTGAAACCAGACCCTCAATATCTCCGAGGTGTACGACTATACTAAACAGAGGCCGAGACTAAATTAACAAACATTTGTGGTGAACTCCTTCCATGCAATAGAAAGCATAGGTACCTTTTCCATCCCAGCCACTATACAACATGTCCTTCATACAATACTGCTAATCCTTTTACCGTTCTGCAAGGAAGATATATTATATCATCTCCATCTTACAGATGAGAAAAATGAGGATCCAAGAGGTACAATGATTTGCCCAATGCCACACAGATAGCAAGAGAAGCAAGCAAGCAAGATTCAAATCTAGGTTTGTCTGGTAGGCCAAGCAGTGGGTAAATGTATAGGGCCATGTAATTAAATCACAATAAAATAAATTATTCTTATTAATTGACAGTAGAGTGGTATCATTTAGAAATGTTGTAAATGTTCAGAGAAATAAGTAAGTGTGTGGGCTGGATGTCTTTATGACATTTTATTTTGAACCCTTTTATAGATAAGGATGACATGAAGAACCACCAATTATTGAGCTCTTACGATTTGCTTGGTTTTGCAGTAGATACTTGAGATAGAAGACTGAATGAGATATAATCTCTGCCTTCAAGATGCTTATAGCCTATGAAAGGGGAAAGACAAGTAAATGAACAGTTAAAATTTGGTATAATAAGATTATAGGTAACATTTGTGGGACATTTATTCTTTTCCCGGCTCTATTCTAAGTGTTTAACATGCATCTGTGCCTTGGTCCTCACATCAGACCTAAGAGGAGGTGCTATTTTAATCTTCATTTTACAGATGAAAAAAAATGTGCAGAGCAAGTTTATCTTGCCCAGAGCCACATTGCCTGGAAGTGGCAGAGTAACTCCACACTCTTAGCTGTTAAATGTATTATCATCCCAAGAATACATGGAAGAACCCAAGTTAGCACAGACGTTGCAGAAGCACAAATGTAAGGCATATCACCAAGACCGTAGAGTAGCCAGGAGTGCCTCACAAGGGGAGAAATACCTGAGCAGAAACCTAGAAAAGAGTGTGTTCACAGAAAATTCAATGACTTAAGAGAAAATGAGGATAATAATCTTATTTGTCTCTTGAGATTGCTATATATATTAAGTGGGATAAATTAGGTAAAGCCCTTAGCTCAGTGACTGACAATTAGTAAGCACTCAGTACATATGAGCTTCCGTCCCCATCACCAACACCATCCCTAGGCTAAGAGCCCTGCTGGTGGGGGAGTGGTGAGAGATTCAAGTACGTGATGAGAGGGGAGGTAAGATTTACAGGTGGACTGAATTGAGTAGCAGGCATAGGATCAAGTGGGATGGAAGCAGGTGAATTTAATCTGAATTTCTCAAAGCAGAGTGGTTAAAAAAAAACACTTGGGAAGATTTTTTTAATTGCAGTTTTTGGGGTTCCATAGCAAACAAATAAATGAAAAAACTCTGAGAAGTGCAATACAAGAATATGCATGTTGAAAAGAGCCCAGGTATGAGATTTGGGAACTGCTGAAGTGCACGACCTTTAAGGTTCTTTCTAAGCATGACATTCTATGATTCCAACCTGACCTGACATTTGATCGGTATCCAGAAGTTGGGAAAGAAGGATATAAGTGGAAAAGAGAGAGGCAAGCCCATCAGAGCACATCAAAGGCAGGGTCAATGACATTCTGACATAGTCACTGTGGCATGGGATCATTTTGATGCTGCCTAAAACAGAAGGCATCACATGTTATCTAAAAATTACACACCAAAAAATCTGTCATATTCACCTCAATGCTAAGCTTCAACCCATGCCTGCTATTCAACTCAGTCCACCTATGAATCTTATCTCCCCTCCCACCACATACATGAATTTCTCACCACTCTCAACTCTCCTGCTCTCCCTGAACTTCATGTGGCTCCTGAGTCTTGCCCACAGCAATGGTGCAAGGGAGACTTAGGGATGGAGTGTGTCCCAGTTTCTCTGTTATACACAATCCTTAGGAATTACATATAGTATTTTTATGTCTGACAGAGCAAAAATAAAGTGTCAGTATTCCCAGCCTTACCTTCCTTTGTCCTCTTGTGCAAATTCTGTCTTTGATAGCTTGTTGCTTCCTGGGGTTGAGGAGGTGAAGAATCCAGGCAAGCCTTGAGAGAGGCAATATTTAAAAATAAATAAATAATAAAGGCCTTAATTTTAAGGTCAGCTCCTGGTCTGAGAGATACTGGGTTTGAGAGAACTAAAGAAATATTATTTTAATAAAGGTGGATGGGATTTTCAGATTTTTATCTGCCTTGACATTATTCAAGAGATTCCAATAAAGATTTGAATTGTCTAAATTACTTTTGATTGATAGCTTATATTTTTTTTGAAGGCAACACTGAACAAGTACTAGAGTATGTCGAGCACCAGCTTTTATTTTGGTTACATGCATTTTGACATAGCCAGTTTGATGAGATCAGATCTAAATGACTTGCCTATAAGTCCCACGAGCCCAGGCTCATGGAATGGGTTCTTTTTTCAAATCGCAAGCTAGATCTTCATAACCTACACAGCTCCAACTGGCATATTTCCACAAGGAAGAGGGTAATTTCTACTTAGTTATAGCAGTTAATTTGCCTAAAGACACAGGTGTCAACTGTATTTCCATTTAATTTCAAATTTAATGGAAACCTGGGTCTTGTGCCATCTCAAGTGTTAATCACCTCCCCAGTTTAAAGGCATTTGCTAAAAATGTCTGGCCTCAGTTTAACTATGTTCTCAGTAGAAGTTAATATAAATATATTAAAGGGACTTCTCTGAGGTGTAAACAGGTGTCATGGATATTTCATAGCTGGCAATGAAGTTACTATGAGAATAAGCCAGAACTGGGTTCAAATCCTGGCTCTATAAGTTGTTAACTGCGAGATTTTAAGCATTTCTTATTTGCCCTAAGCTTCAGCTCTTGCAAAGTGAAGCCAGATAACAATATCTACCTCATGAGATTGTTGGGATGAAGAATGATTTGATTTTTATAAAGTCCTTGGTGCACAGAAACCATGCAAAGAGTATGAAAAACATGCTTTGCATAAACATACAGAAAGAACGTACACAAACTTCAACTCCCCATTAAAAGAAAATTATAAATGTTGAAAACATGATAGATGTGTCAAAAGTACATCAATCACCATAAATTTGTGAAACATAAATTTTTATGTGATACATAATTTATTCTTCTGTTTGTTATGTAAAAAATGTTAAAAATAACAAATTTTTCATGAAGAAAATAAAAAAATCAAAAATTCAACAGCTAATGGTGCTTCACCTGTTCCTCTTGTGGCCAAGTGTAAAATGCGTTCCTCAATCTCCCAGCCCCTCCCAAAGCATATTAATCATGTTTTATCTATGCCAATGTGGGACAGGCTAATCCAGATGAATCTGGAGAAAATATGTTAATTTCAGTTTCTATGTAGGTCATAGGTTCTGCTTGAATTCTAGCTTCCCTGGTCTAGGAAAGGAAAATCTGAACAAATTTACCAGTCACATCTTCAGTTCTTTACAACTAGTGAGTAATCACCTCACATTGTTCATGTCAACCATTATGCCATTCATTTTACTTTTAAAAAAATGCAACTGTTCCCAACACAAATGATATGGGTTGGCTGTGTCCCCATCCAAAATCTCATCTTGAATTGTAATACCCATAATCCCCACATGTCAAGGTCATTGGATCATGGGGGTGGTTTCCCCCATGCTGTTCTCATGATACTGAGTGAGTCTCACAAGATCTGATGGTTTTATAGACACCTGACATTTCCCCTGCTTACACTCACTTCATCCTGCTGCCCTGTGAAGATGCCTGCTTCTCCTGTGCTTTTGTCATGACTGTAAGCTTCCTGAGGCCTCCCCAGTCATACAGAACTGTGAGTCAATTAAACTTCTTCCCTTTGTAAATAACCCAGTCTCAGGTATTTCCTCATAGCAGTGTGAGAACGGACTAATACAGTAACAAAGAAATGATAAATGTTTGAGATGATGGATATGCTAATTACCCTAATCTGATCACTTTAAGTACCAAAACATTACTACGTACCCCATGAATATGTACAATTATTAGGTTGGTGCAAAGGTAGTTAAGGTTTTTGTTTACCTTTTTTTTTTTTTTTTGATATGGAGTCTTGCTCTGTCACCCAGGCTGGAGAGCAGTGGGGCAGCTCACTACAAGCTCCACCTCCCGGGTTCATGCCATTCTCCTGCTTCAGCCTCCCGAGTAGCTGGGACTACAGGCGCCCACCACCACACCCGGCTAATTTGTTGTATTTTTAGTAGAGATGGGGTTTCACTGTGTTAGCCAGGATGGTCTCGATCTCCTGATCTTGTGATCTGCCCACCTCGGCCTCCCAAAGTGCTGGGATTACAAGCATGAGCCACCACGCCCAGCCTTGTCTACCTTTAATGGCAAAAACTGCAATTACTTTTGCACCAACCTAATATTATTTGTCAATTAAAAAACAAAATAAAATAAACAATTTTAAAAATGCAACTGAAATACATATCCTCTACCTTTTTCTATTCCACCTTACAGAATAGAGTGGTAACCATGACCAGATACGTTATTTCATAGATAATGTACATAGTTAATAACTAGTGAGAAAATGGCCCATTGTTTATCTTGTTAATGAGGCTAGTCCACCTACATGGTTTAGTTGAGACATTTCTCTTTTAGCATGATATAGGCAGCAGGTGAAGATATGAAATTTGTGGTCCAAAGGAATAGAAGTTCCAGCTGGGTAATTCCAGGAGTTACTCAAGAGCCACAACCCAGTGATAGAGCACGTGCATCTCTTTGGCCAGGACACAGAGCAGGCAAGCTCTTTTGTGTTGGAGATGATGCTCTGGACATAAGTTCAAAGCATCAGCAGAGAATCTGGCCCGAGTCTACTATGAATCCGCCCTGGGGAACCTTCAAATAAATCGCTTTAGTCACTCTCAAGTTAGCCAGTAGAATCCAGGGGTTTTTATTCCCCTTACTTTTTTCCAGTGGAAGTGCAAAATACTCCCATGTCATGTGCAGCAGTATATGCTAAAACTTTCCACTGTGAGTGGAGAACCAACTCCTCTCACTCCCCACCAGAATTATATTAATTGCATGGGTGTCACTCATTTGTCTTTATCTGTCTGTTACATTAACTAAACAGAGTCATTATTATTAATAAGTCCAGGCAATCTCTACTGTATTAGTCAGGGTTCTCTAAAGGGACAGAAGTAATCGCGTACATGTACATACGAAGGGGAGTTTATTAGGAGAGTTGCCTCACACAATCACAAGGTAAAGTCTCACGATAGGCTGTCTTCAAGTTGAAGAGCAAGGAAGCCAGTGGTGGATCAGTCTGAGTCCCAAAACCTCAAAAGTAGGAAAGCTGACAATGCAGCCTTCAGTCTGTGGCCAAAGGCCCGAGTGCTCCTGGCAAAACACTGGTGTAAGTTCAAGAGTCCAAAGGCTGAGGAACTTGGAGTCTGATGTTCCAGGGCAGGAGGCATCCAGCATGGGAGAAAGATGAAGGGAAGAGACAAGAAGGCAAGAAAGATGAAGGCAAGAGATGAAGGCAAAGAGTCAGCAAGTCTGCTCTTTCATCTCCTGCCTGCTTTATTCTAGCTGTGCGGGCAGCTGATTATGTGGTGCCCACCCAGATTGAGGGTGGGTCAGCCTCTCCAAGTCCACTGACTCAAATGTTAATCTCCTTTGGCAACATCCTCACAGACACACCCAGGAACAATACTTTGCATCCTTCAATTCAATCAAGTTGACATTCGATATTAACTATTGCATACACTAGTTGGTTATTTACATGAAATCTCAACTTAAAGGACTCCTCTAACTACTGACAAATATGCCTCGATTGGGTGAACACTACTTATTAGAAGAATTTACAAATGAGAAGCCCATGAGCAGGATGTAGCCCAAAGACATTTGAGTTATTCTACAGAGCTTTTAAAAATTTGACTTAGCTGCTATCTTGACATTTTTAAATGGAATATTTCACCCAAATTTTGGATTCCCAGTTTTTCTTGGCAAAGCCAGACCCACAGTCTCAGAAGATGGCAATCATAGGACTGAATAGCAGCTGCCCACTTTAGATAGGGCACATCCTCTTCAATTTGGCACAGTCCCTACCATGACACTTTACTCACTTATCTGCCAGCCCCCTGCAGACATCTGGGTTTGTGACTGCTGGAGTAAAGAATCTAACAGTTTCATGAGCCAAACTAGAAAAGCAGCAGTCCCCTCAAAAAACTCTCATTTAATACAATTTACATCTGTCTTGCTGTGCTACTTATTATTTTTGTATCTCTCATAGCACAGTGCCTTTCACAGAATAGGTGCCATATATTTTAGTCGAATAAATGCATAAATTAAAGACCGCCGCTCATGTTCAGCAAAACCTCTCCTCCCTTGTTTTCAGCACAATACTTCTTTTAATGAAGCCCAAGGTCATATTAGCTCTTTTGGCAATATTCAGCTGAAGCCCACCTCCCTTCTGCCACCCTAAAAATAAAACGCTGAAAATCACCTCTTTCAATCTATGGGCACACACCCAGGAACATCTCTCAAGCAGCAGAAGGGAATGTTTCTAGTTAAGTGATTTTAGCAGATTTCTCCAGCCTGGTTTAGGGGATGATCCCAACCACCCAGTGCTGAACCATCTCTCAGAATCTGCAATGCCTTTCGCCATAAGAGCGTCTGACTCTGCTGATTCAATCATCCAGAGGAGAGACATAATGTGAAGACCAGCACAGCCATCATACAACAACATATGCCAAGGATGCTGAATGAACATTTGGCATAAAGTCAATCACAGAAACTGCTTGGTGTGGAAGAGATGGAGGGAGGGAGGAAAAGGAGAGAAAGGAAATTAATATGGGAAGAGTCAAGCTCACTGCTAATGGGTGACATTTTCTCCCCTAGGCACTTTTAAAGAAAGCCCTTAAGAGTTTCCCAAATGAGCAGACCGACTAACCCATTATGTTAACAGAGAATTAGAAATTACAAAGTTTATCTCCATTTGGCTAATGTGGGGTTGCATGCGCTGCTTGTTGCTGCTCATAAACTCCAGGCCCCACAGTTAGCTTTGACATTTCAATCATGTTTTCTCAGGCCCACGGGCACAGAAGGATTTCTGCCTACTTAGCATGGCAAGGTATACATCTGTCCTGTCTCTACCACCTTTCACTGCCCTTGCATTTGCACATGGCAAGGAAATCACATGGATAAAGGGATTAAAATGCAATAATTTAGGTAAGATAAAGGCTTCAAAAGGATATGTTCTGAGCTGGCTCCTCTTATACATATATAACATTAACATTCACGGTGGTAGGCTTGCAGTATAAAATGCAGATCAAAAACTAAATATTTGCTGCATATTTTATTCTAAAGGCATTACGAACCAATCTCAGCAATTCGTGTTCCTAAAATTTGACTACACTAATTTCTAGAAGCTTTTAGGAGATAGCCAAGGCATGAAAAGGTAACGCTTACACTTGGGGAGTTTACAACAATTTTGTTAGTAACTTGGAACACACCCAATGGAAACATTTAAATAGCATTACCAGGGCAATACATGAAGCATAAATGAAGAAAGGCTAATTCAGACAAGCGTGTGTATGAAACTTCTTATCTCTAAGCCAATGTGACATGTTTTCTTATTCAAAAGAAAATTAAAACGTAAATGCACTTCCTCTCTGTGCTAGGCACTTGTGCACATATTATCTCATGTAACCTGTTCAAACTCCCAGAAGGTGGGTATTTCTGCTTGTATAGATGAGAAAGCTGAATTTCAGAGAGGTAATCAATTTGCCAAGAGTCATCACAATAGCAAGAACTAGAGCCAGGGTCTGAGCTGCTCTCTTAAATCTCACTCCAGACTTCTCTGTACTACATCACCACCGCATCCCAGTTCAAAGCTTTTCATTTTGAATGCAGGGAATTAAATTTCTCAAAGGTAGAGAGGCTGTCCAAGAGGGGATGTAAAACACGTTAACATGACGAATCTATCCCAATTTAGCAGAACCTCCCTGTCATTAGCATGAAAATGCCACATCCTTGGAAAGCACTCAATCCTGGTTTTAAAAAGAACTGTTTTATGACTGAGACACTCCCTCAGTCCCAGGCAAATTGGGATGGTTACTCATGCTATCTGTGGTTTCCCAACATATATGGGGCAGAGTCAACCCTAATGTCTCTTCTTTAACATAATTCCTCACGTCCCCACCTTAGCCCCCATATGATCCTCTCAGGCCTTGCTAAAGCTCAGAGCCAAAAAACAGTTCTTAGAACACCATAGAAACTCAACAAATATTTGCTGAATTAGTGTCCATGTTTGTCTAGTCTCCCAGTTCATAGGCCATCATGTTTTACATGTAGCTGATGTTTGTCAATGTCTACTCAGTCAAATATAAATGAAATCAGTCCATAATTGATATGGTTTCGCTGTGTCCCCACTCAAATCTCAATTTGAATTGTAACTCCCACAATTCCCACATGTTGTGAGAGGAACCCAGTGCGAGGTGACTGAATTCTGGGGGCGGGTCTTTCCTGTGCTGTTCTCGTGATAGTGAATGAGTCTCACAAGATCTGATGGTTTTAAAAATGAGAGTTTCCCTGCACAAGCTCTCTTTTTGCCTGCCACCATCCATGTCAGATGTGACTTGCTCCTCTTTGCCTTCCATGATGATTGTGAGGCCTCCCCAGCCACATGGAACTGTGAGTCCAATTGAACCTCTTTCTTTTGTAAATTGTCCAGTCTTGGGTATGTCTTTGTCAGCAGCATGAAAACAGACTAATACAATAATAAACATCAAGGGCAATCTTTAAGAGTTAAGGGAGACTCAGAGAGAGACTCTGTCCCTATGTCTTGGTGATGATGGAGGACTTGTGGGTTGATGGCACATTTATGAATATCACATCTCTTTCTTTTCCCCTCCCCAGCAGCAGCCTCCCCAAATCACTGTTCAGCTGCTAACACCATTTAGGCCCCATTTGGGCCCCCAAAGGTCCAAAGGCTAGGGAAGGTGCTCCAATGACTGCACTAGACAAAACATCTATTGTCTCAAGCAATGTGCTAATAATTTAACATACATTGTCTTGTTTAATCCTTGCAACATGATGCAGTTACTATTATTATTCCCATCTAATGGATAACTTAACTAATGCTTCCAAAAGTCAAGGGAATAAATCCAGAGCCCAAGCTCTTGGGCAAAATGACATGGTGTATGACAATTATCATGAAGTGATGGACATATTATGCCTAATAAGATGGCACCTCATCAATATCTGATGTCTTTGGGGTACTTTGATAACAGTTATTTTCTGATAATTGAGAGATTTTAGAGAGTCAAAAATTACATAAACAGACCTCCGTAAAATTTAAGGTAGCTTAAGTTTGCCCCCTCCTTCTTTTGACTTTTGGAGTTTTGTGCTAGGGGCTTGTAAATTTGAACTTGTACCAAACACTGTAGGCAGTTTTCCTATCTGCAAGTACTCTCAACTTAAAAGTGCTTCTCTTGAAAGACCCCAAATCTACTCTTCTGGAAAGAAATCCCATAGAAGACCTTTGTCAAATATTCCCCTTTTTTCTCCCTTACCCTCCCTTTCCTTTTATGTGAATTGGGTAATCTTGTATTGATATACCTAATTGAAGAAATCAACTAAAATGTAAATGTAGACAAAGCCATACTCCTTGGACATAATATTCTTAATTACCGATAATTACAGAGAATTTATTGGAATTAGCCAAGACCTACAGGAAAGTACTTGTTTAAACACCTCTACTTTAGTTTAACCTTGGAAAACATAGAATCAAGGAATTTTAGCAGTAGAGAGAATCTTAAAAATAATCTAGTTTGGTCATTATCTGACTTTGATCTGCAGAGCTTTGGGGACCTGTTCAGTGCATGACCAGCCAACAAGGCACCATCATCCCCAAGTAACAGTGACAAGAGAAAGTTGAATAGGGGCTCCTGCCCTGGCCATCTTCAATGAGTGCAGATGGCAGGAACATTGAGTTGGCCCAACCAGCACCCAGTCCTGGCTTCTAGCTGGCTTCCTGTTCTGCACTGGGCCTAGGTTTGGTCAAGCAGCACAGAGGCACAGTGAGCTACACAAAAAGACTGCTATGGCTAGGGGCTTAGATCTTCTGGCAAGGACAATGTCAGTATCATTTGGGAGAGGTGTGCAGAGTTTCTGACCAGACCAGACCTTAATGGGATAAGTATCGAATGATGGGCAAGAATGACAACATTGATTCCAGCAGAAGAGGCACATGGGATGTCAGGGGGTTTTCTCTGGGGGCTTATTCCCGGCTAGGCAACATCCATGTTCACCAGCCCTTCCAGAGACCCTGTAGGCTAACTGGCACCTTTCAGTAAATATCATCCTGCCCAATTAGCTAGAGTAGATTTGGTTGTTGTGATCAAGAGCCTGGATAAATTTGCTGTTATGTCTTGAAATGGTTTTTCTCTTTTTCTTTTCCCTTTTTTTTTTTATTTTTTGAGATGGGTCTCATTCTCTTGCCCAAGCTGGAGTACAGTGGCATGATCTCAGCTCACTACGATCTCCGCCTCTCAGATTCAAGTGATTCTCCTGCCTCAGCCACCGAGTAGCTGGGATTACAGGCACATACCACCATGCTCAGCTACTTTCTGTATTTTTAAGTAGAGACAAGGTTCCACCATGTTGGCCAGGCCAGTCTTGAACTCCTGACCTCAAGTTATCCAACTGCCTTGGTCTCCCAAAGTGCTGAGATTACAGGCATGAGCCACCAGGACTGGCCTGATATGGTGTTTTCTTATGATTTAATTTAACCTAAAAGTTCTGGGGGGAAAGAAAGTATGAATATCACAGATACTTTCAGTGGTCTCATTCTACACATAAAGAACATAGAGGGTCAGAGATGGAAAGTGATGAGTGGTAAGATTGAGTCTAGAATCCGGTTCTCACCAGAGGCTCACCAGGAAACATCCCAGGAAGTGACCTGGCAAACCACATCCCATATAACTGTCCTGCCCTTAAGAATCAACCACGTGGTCAGCCTGGCGCGGTGGCTCACACCTGTAATCCCAGCACTTTGGGAGGCTGAGGTGGGCAGATCACGAGGTCAGGAGATCGAGACCATCCTGGCTAACACAGTGAAACCCCGTCTCTATTGAAAATACAAAAAAAAAAAAAAAGTAGCCGGGCATGGTGGTGGGCGCCTGTAGTCCCAGCTACTCAGGAGGCTAAGGCAGGAGAATGGCGTGAACTCGGGAGGCGGAGCTTGCAGTGAGCCGAGATCACGCCACTGCACTCCAGCCTGGGCGACAGAGCGAGACTCCATCTCAAAAAAAAGAAAGAAAAAAAAAAAAGAATCAACCACGTTGTCCATGGCTGGCCCTCCGTGCGCCCCTGTCAGAAAGCTCCAGTGTCATAAACAGAAATTTCCTTACCTTTTACATATCAAACATTTTTAAATCCCCCACTGTTCACTTTCCAACATTACTTTGTGAATGTGACTGATATTCTAATAAAATGTGAGCAGTAGTCCTCATGTTCCTCATTTTAGAAAGAATTAATATATCTGGGGACAGCTCCTTGTACACTACTTCAATCCATTTTGTTTTTTGAATTTAGAATCTTTTCCCCCAGTAGACATAGTATCAATGTTGATATGTTCAAAACAGTGCAGGCCTTTCAGATTCTAGTATTATGGCATAGATAGAATCCGGGACTATAGACCACATCAGAGTTGAGAGCATGAGCTCTGGTATCAGATTGGTGATCCAGGGCACATGATCTAACTTCATTAAGGTCTCAGTGGCTTCATCTGAAAAAAATGACACTAATAAATAACATCTAACTGTCTCACGGGATTATTATAAGAACTACATAGAATTCAAGCAGAAATTGCACCATGCCTAGCACACAGTTCATACTTAATTAGCCATTATTATTACTATTATTATTGAAACTAAAACTTACCTGTGATGGAAAAAATTCCACAGCAAATTGCTTCCTGCTTTCCGGCCCCAGATTCCTTCAGGAAGAACTAAAGTCTGAGAGGCAGAGGACTCTGAACTGTCTGGAGGGCATTTAGTCGTTTGTCCCATGGTCTGCTGGCAGTTCTGTTTTCTTCTCAGGCACTGAAGTGAAAGGGAGCAGGTGCAGTTGGCTGGTGTAATTCTACACTAGACATCATCCACATGGTGCAGGCTGCCACAGTCTGTGGGAACCCCATTCTGGAAGCCTACCACTCACAGAGCCTTCCACTATCCCAGCATCATGATAAAATGGTCTACACATTCTGCCATTTGCAAAGTACTTCCCTGAACAGTTTGATTTGATCTGGAAACTGAGGAGGAAGGCCAGATGGATGCTTTTACTATGACTTCTCAGGGAGCATGTGAAAGCTGACAGACTGTCAATGGCACATTGAGAGGTACGCGGCTGGTAAGTGACACACTCAAATCTTCTGACTTCGGTTCAGAGCTCTCTCTCTCCAAATATATATATATATATATATGCTTGTCTGTATATATATATATACATATATATATATATATATATGCTTGTCTGTATATATATATATATGCTTGTCTGTATATACATATATATGCATGTGTGTGTATATATATATATGCATGTGTGTGTATATATATATATAGAGAGAGAGAGGTACATGGCTGGCAAGTGACACACTTAAATCTTCTGACTTTGGTTCAGAGCTCTCTCTCTCCAAATATATATATATATACATACATACATACATACATACATAGAGACAGAGACAGCACAGTTAACATATCTGGATAGTCAATTCTGAACCAACTTATACAGCAGTGTGTAAGTGTTCTCTTTTCTACACATCCTTGCCAAAATTTATCTTTTGTCTTTTGATAATAACTATTGTAACAGGTGTGAAGTGATAGCTCATTCTGGTTTTGATTTGCTTCTCTCTGATAATTTGTGATTTTGAGCATTTTTTTAAAATCTACATATACCTGTTGGCCACTTGTACATATTCTTTTGAGAAATGTCTATTCAGATATTTTGCTCATTTTGTAATCAGGTTATTTTCTTACTATTGAACTGTTTGAGTTATTTATATATTTTGGATATTAACCCATTATCAGATGTATGGTGTGTATGAGACATATATGTCCTCCCATTCTGTAGGCTGTTTATTCACTCTGTTGATTGTTTCCTTGGCTGTGCAAAAGTTTTTTAGTTTGATGTAATCCTATTCATATACTTTTGCTTTTGTTATCCGTGATTTGGGGTTCATATATAGCAACGTCACAGACTCTTAAGAGTATATGCCATGAACTTCAGGGAGGCCTGAGGATCCTAATTAAAGTTACACTAATATAAGAGAAAAATCAAGAAAACTAGATTTTAGCCCAGCTCTCCTATTAACCAGCAGTGGGACCTTGGATAAGGATTTAAATCCAGTCAAATTTCCCAGATGCTCCGAAGTACATGGAAGTGTTGGCCTTCTTGAGACTTCAGTTTGTTCATCTATAAAATGAAAGGGTTAAGCCAGATAATCTATAAGGCTCTTTATAGCTCCAAAACCCTCTGGTCCTTACTGAATTGAATTATAATATGACCTTGCTTCTAGTAACTAGATAAGTCACCATTCATACATCACATACGCATCTGCAGCCTTCTTTCTCCAAAGCTACAAAACTCAAAAACTCAGTCTCCTTTCCAAAAGACAGCTTGGATGTGATGCAAAGTTTGAGCAAAGTGATACAGACTCAAGAGTACAATGTGAACTGAATTCAAGAAAATATGGATTTCAACAGATGATTGGTCCAGTAGGTGAATACTTAGTTATCCATGAAAATGCAATACGGGCAATGTTTTACTCAAAAGAGACTGTTAACATACTCAGAGATAACAAGTATGAGAGTTCTCTACTATAAAAATGAAATGAAGTGCAGGCAAAATGGAGACAAACTTGACAGAAGAAGGTACTAAATTAAATGTAGAGGAAATTCTGTGGGCTTCAGTGTTTCCGCACAATGTGTATAAGCCAATTGTGTCTACTCTATCTGCCAATCTTTCTTTTATAGCCTCATAGGCCCCTAGGACTAAAAGTAAGTGTGGATGTTAAATTTATGATAATAGGGGCATTGAATTCCAGTGCAATAGTCTCTAAGCACTTTCTTATGAGGAACAATTCTGAACTTCCTTAAAGTTTTACGGTTACTGAAAGAAGAAAGACGTTACTGAAAGAATAAGAAATACAAGCTGCCGGTGGGGCAGCTGACAGTCTTCCTCTCCCTGCTTGAAGTCTCTGGGAACTTCAAGAAGGCACTGTGTTGATGGTAATTAGGTTAGCAATCAACCAAGAATAGTTTTAAACTGAACAGAGAACTGGAAAGCACCGCTCTAGTAGCTGTTCTATACACATTTTGTTTGCTATAATGATGCCCTCCTACTGGCAGGATGTCCCTGAACTAGTCATTTTCTCTCTTACCTTACCAGACTTGTTATGAGGACTAAGTAAGATAATAGCCAACAGTAGGAGAGATGACTGTGTTTCTAATGTATGTTGCTATATTGCTAATACAGATTGCAATATGTTGCACAATTTCTCTGTCTACTTTCTAGGCACATACCTAGCCTACATTCCTCTGCTTTCCTTGCTATTAGACATAGCTATGTAACTTGGTTCTCACCAATAATAATATGAGCCATTTCTTAGGCTGGCCCATAGAATGTTCCCATGTGATTCTTTATTCTCTTTCTTTCTCTACACTCTGTGCGAATGAAAAAAATGTCTATAGCCATAGAGGAGGAAGAAGCAAAAAATGGAAGTCACCTGGGCCTGGAATGACTAGGTAGAGGCTACCTGGCCAGAAACATACTCAGTTACTTATGAAATGAACTTGCCTTATTTAAGCCACTGATGGTCTTTGGTTTATTTGTTCTCAGTGACCATTATGTTAACTAACACATTAATATTAGTGAGTGCTTGCTATATGATAGGCACATACACACTTCTTTTTTTTTCCTGGTGATAGAATATACCAACATAAAATTTACCATCTTAACCAGTTTAAGTGTACAGTACAGTGTTACTAAGCACTTTCCTAATGTTATGCAACTATCACTACCAGCCGTCTCCATAACTCTTTTCATCTTATAAAACTGAAACTCTACACCTATTAAATAACTTCACATTCACTGCTCTCTGCGTGCCCTGGTAACCACTATTCTACTTTCTGTATGATTTTGACAACTTTAAGTAACTCATATAAGTGCAATAATACAGTATTTGTCTTTTTGTAACTGACTTACTCCATTTAATACAATGTCCTCATTTCATATTCATGTTGTAGGGTATGTCAGAATTTATTTCCTTTTTAAAGTTGAATAATATTCCATTGTATGTTGATATGGTGTGGCTGTGTTCCCACCCAAATCTCATCTTGAATTGTAGGTCCCATAATTCCCATATGTTGTGGGAGGGACCCAGTGGGAGATAATTGAATCTTGGGGGCAGTTCCCCCATACTGTTCTCATGGTAGTGAATAAGTCTCACGAGATCTGATGGCTTTATAAGGGGAAACCCCTTTCACTTGGCTCTCAATTCTCTCTTGTCTGCTGCCATGTAAGATGTGCCTTTCACTTTCCGCCACGATTATGAGGTCTCCCCAGCCACATGGAACTGTGAGTCCATTAAACCTCTTTTTCTTTATAAATTACCCAGTCTCAGGTATGTCTTTATTGGCAGCATGAAAACAGACTAATACATATATATATACCACATTTCGTTTATATAGTCATCCCTCAATAGATATTTGGGTTGCTTCCATGTTTTAGTTATTGTGAGTAATGCTGCTATGCATGTGGGTGTACAAATAATTCTTTGAGACCTTGTTTCAGTTCTTTTGGGCACATAGAGGTAAAATTGCTGGGTCATATGATAATTTTAGTTTTAATTTTCTGAGGAACTCCCATACTGTTTTCTACTGTGGCTGTATCGTTTTATAGTCCCACCCACAGTGTACAAGCATTCTGTATTATTCTGTTCTCACACTACTGTAAAGAAATACCCGAGAATGAGAAATGTATAAAGAAAAGAGGTTGAATTGGCTCATGGTTCTGCAGGTTGTACAAGAAGCATGGCTGGGGAGGCCTCAAGAAACTTTCAATCATGGCAGAAGGCAAAGGGGAAGCAGGCATGTCTTACATGGCCAGAGAAGGAGGAAGAAAGAGATGGGGGAGGTGCTACACACTTTTAAACAACCAGACCTCAGGAGAACTCTATCACAAGAACAGCTTTAGGGAGATGGTGCTAAACCATTCATGAAGGATCCACTACCATGATCCAATCACCTCCCACCAGGCCCCACCTCCAACATTAGGGATTACAATTCAACATGAGATTTGGGTGGGTACACCAGTCCAAACCATATCAGGTTCCAATTTCTCCACATTCTCGCCAACACTGGTGTTTTTTGTTTTTTGTTTTTGTTTTTGTATAATAGCCATCCCAATGGGTATGAGGTAGTATTTCATTGTAGTTTTGATTTGCACTTCCCTAATGATTAGTGATGTTGAGCATCTTTTTTATTATTATTCTTTCAACTTTTATTTTAGACTCCGGGGGTATATGTGCAGGTTTGTTACATAGGTATGCTGCATATGCACCTCTTTAAGCCTCGCAAAACTCCACGATACAGGTACTATTATAGGCACAGAGAGCTTAAGTAAATTGTTCAAATTCACACAGTGTGTTGGGCTGGAATGTAAATCTAGGGACCCCAAATCATGAGCTCTGGCTCTTAATCGTTGCACTAGACTGCCTCTCTCAATACAAAAAAAAAAAAAAAAAATTCTACTAAGTGTAATGTAATGACACAGAGTTAGTTCTTAGTTTATGTTAACTATTGTTATACAGACAAAAGAGAAATCAGAATGGAGAGCAAACAATTAAAAACAAAGAAAATTCTAAAATTCTATCAACTGAAATCTTTACAAAAGCAAACAAATATTTTTATTTTTTAATAACGTTTGGCTGGCCAAAGGTAAACAGTAAGGAAATAGAAAAACTTGAATATGTTAACCTGATAATCCAAAGTGTAGTCTATATCTATAGATCAATAATCAAAATCACATTTTAAACAAGTTTGTTTAGTATATGTGATAACAAATAATTGAGTCTTTATTTCTCACCAACAAAAAGTTGGTAGACTTATGCAGCCATTAAGCATTATAGCTTCAAAGACTTTTTAATGATATGAAGAAAATACTCATGAAATAATGTGACTCGATTACATAAAGACATTCATTTATTGATTCATTTATTTTAAAAAAGTTTGAGTACCTATTACATGGTATAGGCCCTAGGCTATGAGCTGGTCATATCATCCCTCTCCAAAGAGTATATGGTCTAGGTTTCAGTGTAGGCTTTGTAAATAGACTGGCAGAGTTCCTCTTCTAGGGCTTAGTTTCTTTATCTACAAAATAAAGAAGTTGGATTTGATGACTGATACGGTTTGGCTGTGTCCCCACCCAAATCTCATCTTGAATTGTAGCTCCTATAATCCCCACATGTCATGGGAGGGACCCAGTGGGAGGTAATTGAATCATGAGGGTGAGTTTTTCCTGTGCTGTTCTCATGATAGTGAATAAGTCTCAAGATCTGATGGTTTTATAAGGGGCAATTCTCCTGCACATGGTCTCTTGCCTGCTGCCATGTAAGATGTGCCTTTGTTCCTCCTTTGCCTTCTGCCATGATTGTGAGGCCTCCCTAGCCATGGGAACTATGAGTCCATTAAACCTCTTTTTCTTTATAAATTACCCAGTCTTGGGTATTTCTTCATAGCAGTATGAAAATGGACCAATACAATGACTGTCAACATCTCTGCAACAACTAAGTTCTACAAGTGGAAACAGGGACCCTTTATTCAGTCAGGAATAAAACATTATTTGGTATATCTGCAAAGCTGCAACTCAACTAAAATTGTAACAGCACCATAAACCTATTAATGTTAGTTCTATTTAGAACCACCCACCATCTTGGTTTATCCAAGACTAAGGTGTTACCTGAGATGTTGAGATTTTTAGGACTAAAACCTGGAGATTCCCAGGCAAACTAAGATGGTTGGTCACTTTAGTTCTATGTCAAATTTTTAAGCTTAAATGCAAAAACTAGTTTTAATTACAGAAACCTCAATTAATCCCTTTTTTGTGTTGGTATGTTTCATATGCAGTAAACAAACAAACAAAACCCTAGAAGAACAGGAACTACGTATATGTAGTAAACCCACTCATTGTCAAAAATTCTTAGAGAAACAATACATTTGGTATGAAAGTTAACAATGATCACAATAGTCACATAATTTTAAGCTACAGTCATCACCCTCTAAGAGCTTGGTGGTGGTTGTTTTAAAACTATAATTTTAGTTCAGAAATTGGAAAGAACTCTGACTACCGGTACCCTATTAATATTTCAATTAGAGAGAGACATATTTTCAACTTTGAAAAATTGCAGTTTTAAGTGGCATATGATAATTTTCTTTTCAAAATACAGATGTTCTTCTAAAGATTATTCAAATACGATTATCTTCTGAAGTTTCATCTTTCTTTTTTTTCCTCATTTACCACATAGATCAGTACAATTAGGCTAATACCAATTATAATGTTCCTTCAAACCAAAGCTAAAGAACCTCAAGGGGCTGGTGGGGGAATCCAGAGGGGTTTGTAGTGTCTCAACACAGCCAATCTAGGGGCAAGAGCTCTTTACATCAACAATAAGACCTTGCTCTCTTGGGAACTCTTGGGCTCTTGTCTCCAATTCCGTTCTCCTTCAAAGATTCCAAGGTCTTCTACCACACCTTAACAAATAACTATTAAGTGCTTTTTTTACTAACTAATAAATTCAGGATCCCAGGACTGGGTGAGCTCACTAGGAGTAATTCAGATGGATTTGATTACTCCTAGTGATGGATTAAAGTTAGCTCTTTAAGCAAGAAGCAAGTAAGAGACTTGGTTATGCTGGTTCATTGACTGCGTGTTTCCTCTTCATCCATCCCAATGACAAGGAGCTTTTAAGTGTCAGTTAACGAGACAGTCCCGAAACCCCTTTGCAGAGTTAAAAAATGGTAATTTCTAAAATTTGGACCAATTACCAATTCAGGCAATTCAGCAAATTTCTAATAATTACACCACATTTCAGAATCTTTTATAATTGTCATGCTCATTTGTCCTCTTCTGTCCACAGCAAGCCCCATCCTCTCACCCAAATTCCTTCCCCCATCCCTGACACACATTTCTTCCTAATGATAATGCTCTTCTCTCTGTCTGGAACCAAATGCATGCAGTGGTCAAGTAGAAATGAGAAAAGCTGCCTTTCTCACTCTTGCTTTGGGGAAGAGGGAAATTAGTTTAAATAAATGATATGCTAATTTTAAAAGAAATGAATTGAACAGTGGGGAGACAGAGTCCATTTCCTCCACTGGAGCAGCTAGTGCCTTTGAGATATTCTGTCACATGTGGAATCATTATCCCACCTGTCTGAATTGATGTCTTGTTTTAGTCTTCAATACCTGCCTAATAATGCCTAGAGCTTACATCTGTCGTTGAATGCTTACTATATACTAAGCCACTGTCCTAAGCATTTTACATGTTTACTCCCACTTAACCATCACAATCCTCTGGGATAAGTACTGTTATTAACCCTACTTTAGAGCCAAGGAAACTAAGGCTTAAAGAGATAAAGTGACTTGCCCTTAGGGACACAGCTCATAAATTGCAGGGCTGGGACCTAAGCAGTGTTGGCCTGGTTTCAAAATTCATACCTTGGTCCCTGACTCATACCATTCTCATGAAGTCTCTTCCAAAACCTGGAGGCTGTTCTAGATCTGGCCTCCTAAGAGCAACTCTCACCATCATTAATTGCTCCAACTGCTCCTCCAAGACCTACCTCTGTAAAGCTCCTCCTCGAAGGGCACAACCTCATCTCTCTTCCACTCCCAGGAAGGCAGGCTGGAAACCTAATAGAGACTCCCTAAGAAACCTGCATTCTATCTTTCCCTGGCCATTCAATTTCTGTACTTCCACCAGAGGCCACCTTCTATCAGACAAACTCCATGCTATCTGCATGCTAACTCCATGGATAATCTGCATGAAATGGGGAGAAAGAGACAAAATCATGTTACAAAACTTGGGTAAGGGTCTAGACTCAACTTGCTTTTGAAAGATCTTAAATCTTTCTATTCATTTGTAGACAGCAGTGGGTCTTTTTCTTCTTCTGCTCTGCACGACCTTCTAGCCCAACTGCTAATATCATCTTTTCCTAAAGACTTTTAAGACAAATTGTGACCATTTATGTCTACATGACACAGTTTCGGGATAACAAAGTGTGAAGACACACAAAGACATCAAACATTTATCAGAGACCTATGCGAGACGCCAATAAATGTTATAGGGATCAAGAATATGATTACTGACATTGAATTTATCCTGTGGCTTTGAATAATCCAAAGGATGATTCTCTAATAATGTATCCTTCCAAATTCTCCAGAAGTTCTAAGTTTAGACATCATAATGAAATGTCACCACGTTCCTTTGCCAGAAGTTGTTCAGTACTGAGGGGCTAATAATGCGTTCGCTTAAAGCCGATTCCCCCAATAAAGGGTGCCAAGGCTTCTCTGAAGCCCTGCTTCGGGCTGGCGACTTTGAAGTTGAGACGCAGGTTCACGTGCAGTTCCCGAAGACCCATTCCCTCCCCACCCTCCTCCCCTTTCTCTGAGACACCTCCACTTCAGACTGCCTTCTCAGTCCTTCGCCGCCTATTTAAACACAACTTCCACACCTAACAAATCAGAAAGCTGTAATTTCAAAGTTTCAGAAACGTTTTCGGAAAGCCTCCTCAAATGGGAAGCGGCTTCGCCGCTGAGTTAAGCGTCCGAATCCTCCTTCCCGCTGCAAGGACACCGGCCCAGGCCAGGTCCGCGGAGGACGCCCCCGGGCGCGCACACATAGCCCGAGGACGCGCCCTGTATTTTAAGACGCAGGGTCGGATTTCACCCCGAAACTTGGCTCCCACAACCCCAGGCCGAACTGTGTCTGATTCTCAGCCCCCGAGCCCGAGTTCTACGTTGCAAAGAGATGTGGCCCCATTGTGCCTAGCTGGCCTCCTAGCACGGACGTTTATTTTCTTTTGGTCTGTCTTTTGCTAAGAAACGGCAGTGCGCCTCGCCTCCCTACCCAGCCGCAGACTGCTGTCCCCTAGACAAAAAGCGGCGGCCGGCTGCTCCCTGCAGCGGCGACCGCGGCGGCGCAACGCGGCTCGGCCACCCGAGGCCCGCCGCTCTGCGCCTTTGTTGGGCGGTCTACAGATGGTGCCCAGCACGGGGCTGCGCCGAGGGCGGGGGCGAGGGCGGGGGCGGGAGGGGGAGCCCGGGGAGAGGGTCCGGCGGGAGGGGAGGAGACGGCGGAGCAGCCAATCCGCGCGCGGCCCATCAGCTGACCGCCTTTGCTTACACCAGGTGCACGCCGGCTGTGGGGAGCACAAAGCGGGGCGCACCGAGGGCGCCGGCAGTGAGCCGGGGAACGAGGCCCGTGCGCCCGCGGCTGCAAGCGCCCGCCTGGCGGGTAGAGGGGCCGGCGGCGTCAGCCCGGGCGGCGGCCACGGCGCGGCGGCATCCCTAGGCGCCTGGGGCGCCTTCCTCCGGACTTGGCCGCTCGCTGCCCCGCCCTCTGCACCCCACTTCTCCAACCCTCTTTCCCAATCCTGCCTCCCCCTGCCCTGGCCTCTAAGAGCCGATTGAGCCCAGCCCCGTGCAGCAGCTGTTGCTTGTGTCGCCGCCTAGTCTCCAGTCTTGGTGCTCTGCCGGGGGTGCCCCAAGGAGCCAGTGCGCGCTGCGGGCTGGGAAGGAGGCGCCACTCAGCTGGTCCTCCTCCTCCTCGTCTTTCTCCTCCTGCTGCTGCTGCTGCCGCCGCCGTGGGTGCCGGGTCCGTGCGCACCCCAACACCCCCACCAGCTGGGCCTCGGGGTAAGTCCCTGGCCGGTCGCGCCGCGGCGGGAGGTGTGGGAGGCAGCGAGGGGAAGTCGAGGCAAACTTGGTGGCGTGGGAGACCCTGCAGGGTCTAGGGAACCTCAGGGTAAGATCGCGGGCCTAAGGGGGACGAGGGGGCGCGGCTCATGGAGCTGGGGAAAATGACGAAGTCGGGAAACGGGAATATAGTGCTCCGTTTCCCCCGTCCCCCTTGCCAAAAAAAAAAAAAAAAAAAGGTGTGGGAGACCGATAGTTGGGAAGGCAGGCCAGATAGAAATAGGCAAAAAAAGGCAGTGACTGGAGCCGAGCCTGCTGGATTTCAGGGGCCAACCAGGGGAGGGTGGTGCCTGGGGACTGGGAGGGAGGAGGGCTGCCGGGATGTGAACTGGGGAAGGCAGCTGGGGCTGGAGAACAGCGCGGAAAGGGGCCCCAGAGAGTTGGAAAGAGGGCCAAGAGGAGGGAAAGGAAGGTGGTGGGATATGGGGAGAGAAAAGGAAAAGGGTGTCTTGGCGGTGGCTTTGGTAAGAGAAAGGGGCAGGGGGCATAACTGACAAGACATTGAAAGTATTGAAGTCAGAGCGTTGGGAAGAATCTACCCAACTGTCGGGGTCCACGCGGGGACAGACCTCAGCCTGTGAGCCTGGAGCCCAGAAGGAGTGGCAGCCTCAGGACGTTTGCCAGAGAGCCTGAAATGTTAGGGAAGCCTTATCCTCGCCAGGAACAGAGCTGGCGCTGAGTTCCCGGCTCGGCCGGGGTCAGAAGCGAGGAAAGTTTGCCAGCGAGTGTCCTTTGTGCTGCGTGGAGAGGGGTGTGGGCAGCCGCCGACTCGGCGCTTCCCCGCCTCCCGCGGCTCCCGCCTCCCGCCCAGGGAGTCCCTGCCTGGCAAGCTGGGGCTAGGGGGAAAAGTTCAGCAGCGGGAGGGCCACTTGTCCCGGGACGGTTCCAGGGGAGCCGGCGCGGAAACGCGGACCAGGCGATTCGGCCCGGATGCCAGATCCAGGAGAAGGGGACCTTGCTTGCCGTGTTCACCGCTGTAGCCCCAACGCCAAGAACAGAGCCTGGCCGTGAGTGAATGACTGGCCGGGGTGCAAATGGTTTTGAAGCACTTGAACCTCACAGGCAAAGGCTAAGAGTCTAAATTCCATCCCGCCGTGAGTATTTTCATTCCCAAACCTAAATCGTAACGGAAAAGTGGAATTCTAATTGGGTGAGGGAACAGGTACTGCCGACTCTGGCTTTTGCGTGGAGGATTTTCTGAAAGACAACGTGTTTTGTTTTGTTTTGCCATGACAATCTAAATAATATTAGTGGAATAGGCTCATTATTTCATTTTTAAAAGCTAGGGCTGGAGGAGTGGAAAGTTCAGGAAGGCACTTTGATCAATATAAATCTAGAGTAAAAGTGTTATTGGCTCCAGGGCCATATGTGTCCCGAAGTCTCTGATTTGCATGCAAATGTGAGCGGATCCTGGCAGATGTCTGGCCTCATCCATTCACATGAAGGAATTTGAAAACACAAGGAGTCTTCAGTTAACAATAGACCTTAAGAAAATAGAATAAAGACGCAGTGTGAGTTTTTCTGTTTGGGAATTCCATGGCTTGCTGACACCTTTATTCAAGAGCCAAATTCTTTAAGTGCTATTGTATTGAAAGCTCAAAGTGCTGCTTGCTCTTTACCTGGCTGTATATATTCGTGCAGTATTCAAGCTGGATATTCTGAGCTAATTAGGAAAAGGTTTGTGTGAAGCAGACAGTAACTTTAACCCACTTCTGGCGGCTTGAAGCGATTTCTGAATTGACCCCTCAACTTTTCGAGTTTTCTTTTCATAATTTGACTCTTGCTCAAATTTGGTCCTCATCTTTAGAGCTATTCATTATAGTAGAAGATCGTTGTCGTTGACCGACATGAAGATCTCCTGAGAATGTCCGCTGACTAGTCAAAGTCGTTTCGGTTCTTAAGGCACCAAACTGTAGAACTGCAGGTGATGCAACTGTCCCAACCCTAGTTACCCGAGTGGTTTTCAGGTCACAGAACAGTGAACGGGGAGGTAGTCGTGCAATAGACTCTGGAGCAAGGGCTTTTCTGCCGTGTCTAACATTAGCTGAGTGACCACACTGCACTGTTCAACTCTTGGCATCGTGCGACAGCTGAACAAAAGGCAGGCAGTGTGGGCCGCACGTGAGGCAGGCGATTATATTAATACCTACGACTAACCAGCCCCAGTGGCCTCTTCTTTTGTCAACCTCAAACACTGTTGAAGGGAAAAAGAACCTATTCACGGAAAAGCATTTGCCCCAGTATTCTATATATTCACTGAAAGGGACATTAAAATACAACACCCCCCAACCCCCACCAGAAAAAAAAGACAACATTGTTTTGGAGGGCTCAGTGTTTGGGGGGAGGGGTGGACAACAGATGTTAGTCTGCTATTTTACATGTTCCCTTAAGTTATTTTTGCAGGTTCAGTGCCTTTTATACATAAGGCCATATTTTCACAGGAGGGGAAAAATGAATTGAATCAAATTTAAGTAAGAAAATGTTATAGCCGAGTTTGCATTTTCTGTCTTAGAGCTGTATAGAAGTCAGAAAGTAACAAATCATTGTAATAAACTCTAAATTTGATTGTTCACGCCTGGGATTCTGTCTTACCTGAAGGGTAACTTAAACTTCACATTTCTAGACTGTAAACCATTTTGTTGTAAGGTTATCTAGATATTTTTGAAACCTGGTAACTTAAAAATGACCCTCACATTTGTGAAACCTTATCTTTGGCAATTAACCTGCCTGTGTAATCTTTATTCTGCAAGTCTAATGAAAGGAAAGATTAGAACTCATTCCTTGGTAAATAAAACTAATAAATTGTTTAATTATTAGAAAAGGATCATTCTGCTAAATAAAAGATCTCAAGACCAGATCCAACTGCAGACTGTGGTTCTAAAAAATAACCTCAGCTAGCTCTGGTTAATGTCTGAAATTCTGGGAAAGCAAGGAAAAACTCAACCATTGATCTCTCTCTGGTTAGTCTGTGCTAAGGCCACCTTCTTGACCTAAACTGCTAATGCCATTACCACATATTCTAAAGCGGTGACACTCACGGGAATATACTACCTACTAAAGAAAATCGGTCTCTACAGAGTTATATTGCTACTTCCCAAGCCAGTGGAATATAAATAATAATGATAAATAATCAGAATGGTGGGCTTTTTATACCACCATAAGTAGGCCATAAGTCATAAATAAAATACGGTAAATTATAGGATGCAGATGCCACTTTTACGAGACTTGCACAATGCTTACTTAAAATTTATTTTTAAGTTACAAAATAATAGTTCCCTGAATGATTCATTTCAGCACTAATGTCAGGTTATTCAAATATTGTATTTAATTTTAAAAAATTATGCTGAATATCTATTTTGGGTTAAGCCAATCTGGAGATAAAGCAAATTCCATTTAAGAATCATATGATCATTTAGAATCATATGTTTCTGGGAACAATGAAAGTATCTTTAACTCATGAATAGAGCTTTGATTAATATTTAATTCAGGATGAAATTATATGGATGAAGTCAGAAAAACATTTATTCTCTCTTGTTTTGGCTCAAAGTACAGAATAGAGATAAAAGTTAAACCCTATCTGTAAAATTCAATACTTTAGTGACCAAGGCATCCGTTTGTTCTAGAAGTCTTTTTAGGTGAAGTTTGCTTTCTAATTTCTTGTTTTAGCATATTAGCATTCACCTACTTTACAGATCTGCTACAGAATGTAGTCTCCCAAGTTTTGAAACATAGATAAATGCATGATAAATGGTTTATTGACATTGCATTATAATCCATGATAAAATGATAAATGTTTCCAGACTTTATGGGCACCCTGTAGAACTGTTAAGCATATTATCCAATAATTAAAATACATACCATTTTATGTTACAGTTTTTTAAAAGAAACAATATGCAAGCTTTACTACTATTATATTTTTTACTTTTTGAATGTTTTCAAAGCTCTACGCAAACGTCGGGAGTTATTAACAATTTTATCAGTTGATTGGTTGGTTAGCAAGCTATTATCCAGTCATAGCTGGATGATCTTGGATCAGTTGCTTAACTCCATACCAACCTTCAATTTTGTCATGTATAACATAATCGAGTTGGGAGAATAAGGCTGGAAAGACTAACTGCCATAATCAGTGAGATTACTAAAAGGTTTATGTAAGCCATGCCTCCGGTACCACAATTAACATAAACATTAATTATGTTAACATATAAGTTAAATAACTTATATGGAACCATTGTACCTAAAGAACTGCGGATCATTCTTGAGATGCGAAGAAGCTAGGGGTGAACTTGGAATAATACATTCCCAAGGTCCTGTCCACTCTGACTTTAGAGTACCCTCTAAAGATGCTGCTGTATCAGCTTAAGACACTTAATTTTAAAATCTGTGGAGTGAAAACTGCTTTTAGAGTGGCTTATTGCCTTCCATTTATACTCTTTATTGCTCAGAGGTTGGAGTGTTATTTGAAAGCTCTGATTAATATAAATGAGTTGTAATTTTCCAACCCAGGCTGTCCTAGCTCACATCTATTATACCACTGGCAGACATGTGGACTCCACAGCTGTCCCCTCATTTGTGTATGAAACAGACACACTGGTGGCATTTTTTGGTTACCATAGTTACATTAACAATATACATGTGACATGACATCCTTCTATGTGAAAGGTTTCTGTGGCAGATATTTTGTAGACCTGGGAGTAAAGGAAAACTATTTAAAGTTCGGGGAACAGATAAATTAGTCTGCCATTGTATTCTGGAGCCACCATTTCAATCCAGGGAAGAGAGCCATCCTACAGTGGTGTCCAGGAAAGGGCAATCTTGGAAACAAAGATTTTCAAGGGAGGCATTTCCAGCAATGCCTAACCTCTTCAGGAGAATGTCCATTTAATATTCCTTTCAAAATATTTGCTCTTCCTATTTATGACTGCCCTTTGTGAGATAATGTATTAGCATAGTCATTTTCAATTTGTAGGGGAACAGTGGGCAGCACCAATATTAGCATCTATCTCAGTAAGACCTAGGAAACAAAAAAGGAGTTTGCACTATTAAGCAGTGAGCCACAGAAAGAATCATCCTTTAGAGAAACTAAAAAAGCTTTAAAAGAGACAAAGGTGGCTTAATTGGTTTCATGCCTATAATTTTCCCCTCTAGAAAAAAAATGTTGGCATGGCAATAAAAAATATCATTAACCTGCATTGTTATTTCACAATAGTGATAAGTCTTAATTTGCATCCATAATAATCAGTGTAATCAAGTACTGTACAGAGAATCAGTAAGGCGCAGGCTCAATTCCCAGCAATGACATTAATGACTCAATGTCTGACCTTCTGGATGTCCTGCAACCCTCCTGGTGCTTCACGGCTCTATCAGAGTTGTGCATTAAAGGATCCAGGAACACTGGTAGATGATTTAAATATTACCAGTGCAAATAATTTGATTTCTGCCCCAAGAGCTAGAATTATATAGAGAGCTAATGGTCTGGGTACAGCCCCTACCTTTCTGCAAGGTGATATTTCTGGTGCCTAACCCCATAGCTAAGAGATTTTGTCATTCTTTTTAAAATTTCCTCTCCCTAGCATTGACAGTTCCTTACCACCTCACCTGGGCCCGCTTGAGGGGAAAAATTTTACCAGGGTTATAGGAAGCCATTTACAATCATTAAACATTTGTTCACCCCACAAGTATATATTGAGCACCTGCTGCATGCCAGGCATTACAGAAGGCAGTAAAACTGAAATAAGTTAGCTTGATTTTTCTGCAGCTTGTACATTGGAGCATTTTGTTTCCATCAACCTATGCATTCTCCTACAAGTATTTATTGAGTGCTCTGTATGAAAAAGGCACCTCTGCACAGAGGATTTCAACCAAGGGTGATTTTTGCCTCCGATGGGACATTAGGCAATATTTGGAGACTTCTTTTTGTCACCTGCTGTCACAAATGAGGGTGGGGATGAGGGTGTTATACCGGCATCTAATGGGTAGAAACCAGGGATGCTGCTCAGCATCCTAAAATGCACAGCACAGGAAGCCCCCACAACAAAGAATTATCTGGTCCAAATGTCAGTAGTGCCAAGGATCCTGCCTCTGCCCTCAGTGAGTTTCAGTCTAGTCGCGGTTACAGAAAGGAGACTGACAAGTGCAGCATAGTGTGCTATGATGGTGAGAGTGCAGGCTACAGAAGTACAGAAGCAGCAGCCTTAATTCAGATGTCGGCTGCCAGCAGAGGCTATAAGAAACAGACTGGTTAATTCACAGAACAGGCTTTCTTTCACCTGCCACACAAGTGCTTAGCAGGAGACGATTTTCCATCTAGCCTTGTTGAACATAAGTGGGTTGGATGGTTGTTTGAGAGAGGGTAGACTCCTTAAGTTTGTCGAGAACTTTAAACTGAAGATGGAGTTAATTCCTTATAGGACTTGGTCAGAATTCAGTGTGTCTTGAGTAAACAGGAGAGGAGGCTGGAAACAGAGAGAAAGTCGACAGCAATAAACATAGGACAGCACAAGCTGCACGAAGAGAAGATGCAGCTGAGTTGACAAAGCTGTCACTGCCTCATATTTTAGAGCTTTAAACTTTGCCAAATCCTTAAATATTTATCTCATTTGACCTATAACATCCTGAGATGCCAAATGTGATTGTTCTTTCTCCTTTTCCCCAATAACTGAGGGACGAGAGTCATGGAGAGGTTCATTGTGACTGTGGAGAAGTCACTCGATGAAGTTTATCTGTAAAAGAAGAGGTCCTGTGAGGCTCCTCTTCCTAGCACAAGTTGAATTTGTCTAGGGTCACCCATCTAGGGGAAGACTGGAGGTGGGATAAGACCTGAGACTCCTGTCTCTCTCAGACCTAGTGTCTTCCACACAGATGGTAGCTGCTTCCTAGACCGTGAAGTCCTAACAGGTAACAAGCTGACGGTGACTCAGCAGGCTAGCTCTTGGGTTACCGAAGAAAGCAAGGACCTGCGATGCATAAATTAAAAAGTATCATGCAGAGAAACTTAAGCTGGGCTTCCCCTATACCTAAGGATTAACCATACCCCCTACCTAATGGCTTATCTTAAGCTGACCTTAGCCACTTAAAAAAATACTTGTGACAATCTGGGAAGAAAGGTTCATAGGAGAGTGCAGCTAGAGTTAGAAAACGAGATAGAAAATGGGACAACGCAGAACATGTGGGAAGAATGGACTGCCTAGAATAGATGTTGTAGTGGTATCATTTTCTGTTTTCGTTGATTTTTGTTTTTTCTTCGATAGGAGCGTTTGAACTTTCCTATCAGAGAATAATGACCAGTGTATACAGATATGCACACATACATGCACACACATCACACATATAGAGCAGGGGAGACAGATTTCATACAAGTTTATGTTTGTTTGTTGTTTGTTTAGTAAGACTTGCACATCAGAATGAGTTTTGGAGAGAATCTTCCCTCAAGGTCTTATTTCTGGTTTCTCTGGGATAATGAGTGTAAGGTTTCCTATGAGAAATAAGACTGAGAAGCCACATGACTACTCAAGGTTCTTTTCATTCTCTGTGGTTTCCAGGATCAGGAGTGAGAGGTAGGTAGGACTTCAACCATATCCTGAGAGTTTCTAGGACACAAGTGGAATCTACATGAACTCATGGGACCATCAGAGAACCATAAGGACAGTGGAGTAGCAATGACTGGCTTTCTCCAGGTTGTTATTCCAGCTGACTGTGGTTCTGTGCAGTGAGGACTACATGTAAGGCCTAACCCCCCAAAGAACCAGTTAGCTTTGCTGTGTTCCACAGGGACATAGCCAGCCTCCTCACATACTCAGAGACTCATCCTTTCTCATGGGGAGGCCATGTGAAAAACGTAGGTCACTTCAAAGCCATCTGAAGGCAAAACACAAAATATGTGGGCAAAGGCTCGTGGGATATGTTTCTCTTCATGCATTCATTCACACTGTCAAATTGGAGTCCTGGTGAACAAGTTCCAAAATGGCTTCACTACCAGGATTGAGCACTGGAGTGAGAGATTAGTTCTGTGCAAATGAGATGCTTTAGTGATCAAGAGGAAAATATTACATAGGGCTCCCAAATTCTATCCCCAGAGCCCACCATTTTTCCTAACGTAGCATATAGTAGTAGCAGTAGAATAATGATATCCTACACTGTGCCTTTCCAATGTGTTGGGACCCATCACCAACACCTTATGTGCATTAGCTCCTTTAATCCTTGCAACAACTCTGTAACATAGACACCCACTTTATAGCTCAGGAAACTAAGGCAGACTGCAACTAAGTAACTTGCCCAAGGTCAAACAACTAGTGTGTATGTAATAAATATTTGTCAAGTGAATGAATGAATGAATGAATGAATAGGTACACATCTGTTTTAGAGGAGAGAGTCCTTTATTTGAATTCCCAGTTTATGGCATTCCTGCTTTCCAGGCAGGGCATTTTCAAGAACTGCCTCTGTGACTTGTGAATGATAGGGGAAGAACTGGTCGGTGGAGAAGCAGGGGTTGAACTTGGGTCTGTCTGACTCTAAACCTGTACTGTTAAAGTGCTTGGCTATGTTTCTTCCTCTTTAATTGCAGCTATAAAACAAGAGGACTGGACTACGTTAGCTCTCTTAGCCCATTCCACTCAAAAAGTTACATAATTCCATATTAAAGTCTATGTAAAATAAATCACTTTTTTTTTTTTACTACTTTTAATTTTGAAATCTAGTTTGGTATTTTTATTTAACCAATCATTGAATTATCTTTTAAAATTATATTAGAATTATTAACAACATATTTATAAACCCTCTTTAAATCATTTTAAATGGATGAGAATGCATAGTTACAGATTGCATTCTCCTAACCCTTACCATCTCACTGCCTATTAAGTTATATCATCATCTAAATTTAGAAGGTGTCTAAAAATTGAAAAGCATCTTTTGTTACACAGGGAAAAGACAGGTAAAGTGATTAATTTTGAAAAAATTACTGCCGATATTTGCAGAAATAAGTAGGTTGCTGAATCTAATGAATTGTATTGAATGATTTTTTTTTTTCTTTAAGATGGAGCCTTGTTTCTGTCGCCCAGGCTGGAGTGCAGTGGCGTGATCTTGGCTCACTGCAGCCTCTGCCTCCGGGGTTCAAGCAATTCTTGTGCCTCAGCCTCCTGCGTAACTGGGATCACAGGTGCCTGCCACCATGCCCAGCTAATTTTTGTATTTTTAGTAGAGACAGGATTTCACCATGTTAGCCAGGCTGGTCTCGAACTCCTGACCTCAAGATATCCACCTGCCTTGGTCTCCCAAAGTGCTGGGATTACAGGCGTGAGCCACTGCCCCCGGCCATGAAAAGTATTGAATGATTTTTATAAGCTTCAAACTGCTAGCAATATTAAAAGCTACTACTTGAGATTCGCTTCTAAGGATTGTTTTGCTTTAAGGTATCCTTCTGACATGCAAGTGAAGCATCAGAGCAATGTGTCAGTCATTGCCATAGTGTTACAGGACATGCAGCCCAAGGCAGGGGAAGGAGTGGGTAACAAGGCATGTCCTAGATTTGGGAAGAATTAGTTTTAGAACTGCTTCTCAGCTCTGTGATCTAGAGTGATTTCATGGAACCTCAGTATCTACATCTGCAAAATGGGGATAATAATAGAGCCGGCCTCTTAGAATCATTAGAATCATTCAGTGAGAACATGCATATAAAGTCCTTAGCACAGTTCCTGTTCCAAGGTACATACTTAGTATACAGTAGCAATGAGTAAAAGTGGTATTTATGTTCAAATCTGATATTTCTGCCTGCTACAAGGTCTGCATTCTGAGGATGCTAATTCCGAGGCAAGTGGAGAGATTTTAAGGGACAAGAAGACTAAGACTAGATATTTTATGAAGTCAGTAGTTGACATGGTTGTCACCTTTCATGGTGGACCCCTAGAGTGCTTTATATTTGTCTAGACATGAGAAATATGGATTCCACTGATGTGCTTTGAAAGAACTGGCAAACAGGTGAATACATTAGAGCCTTTTTTGTTTCTTTCCAGATTCTCTTCTGTATCCCACTCTCTCTTTTCTCTCTGAAAATATTATAATGCCCCTAAATGGTGATTCATGGAATCACATTTTCTAAATAAAGATAATAGGTTAGGTTCAGAGATATCATTCCACCAAGAGGAGCTAAATTTAAGACATTGTAGCAAACAAACCCAAAAGCTTCACCTCTCTGCATCCATTGTGATATGAAGGTTGGCCATGTAAAACTCTTAGAACAATGCTGAGCATCTTGTAAATGGTCCATAGACAATGCAGCTACCATTGTTATTGTTAATTCTTAGTATCATCGTCATCATACAACATCATCATCTTGTATCTTGACCAAACCACAAGGCTCCTGGTTAGGACCAGATTAGAACAGTGCAGTTTAACCACAAATCTTTCTGGAAGAAAGAGAAAGTCACCAGGTATGCTGGGCATGGTGATGCACACCTGTAGTCCCAGTTACTTGGGAGGCTGAGGTGGGAGGATCACCTGAACCCAGGAGGTTCAGACTGCAATGATTCCTGATCACACCACTGTACTCTAGCCTGAGTGACAAAGCAAGATGTTGTCTCTTTAAAAAAAGGAAAGAAAGAAAAGAAAAAGAGACAGTCACCAGGCAAGCCAAATCAGGTGTGACCCTTAGGGAGATCCCTGGTGAACCCACAGAGGCCAGTTGCTATGAGTTGGCTTCCCTAGCACCTCCCGTGTTTCAGCTAGCTGATTTTCACTTGCACATGAAGGGAAGAGTTGAGAATACCATTAACTTGATTTTCTTTGAATTATTTGTGAAATGGAAATAGTAATTATTTGTGGAGAACTTCATATTCATTGTCTTGTTTAATCCTCATCATCAGTGCTTCCCAATTGCTGTGACCACATTTACAGGTAATTGTAGATATCCATACTCTTAGCTCTGGGGGAAAGCCAGTACCACACAGCTGGTCACCTGGCTACCCTTGCAGGCCAATAAATAGAGTTTTCTAAGTGTGCTGAGAGGAACACATACCAACTCTGGGAGTTATGTATTATCCCCATTTTAAAGATGTGGGAAAAAAAAACCCGAGACAAGGATCTTGCCCAGTATATTACAGCTAGTAAGAAGTATGCATAGGAAAAATACTCTTAACTCTGGTTTTCCTTCAGACTGAGTTAGTCACATTGTCCTTGATTTTCCCACATCTCCTTGTCCTCACTCAAGTCTAGCATGTGTTATCTTTATTTACATCCTGTAATACCACCACCACCAAACAGCTTCTTAAGGGAAAAGACTGTGACTGAGTCTTAGGTCCCTGGTACCTATAAAAGCATTTGGCACATGGAAAATGTACTTAGCAAATATTCAGTCATTGAAGGAGGAAAGGGGTTTCCGTATCATATGTCTATTTCATTTTGCCATATTGCTGCTTTAAAATAATTTTTACAAAGTTATTTCATCTGTATTTTGGTAGAAAATGAGTAGTTCATAAACCTGTATTATGCTCAGAGATATTACTATGGTACTGCTTTAAAGAGCTTATTATAGAAAGTTGAACTCATTTGGGAACGCTTTTTGTGATATTATTGCCAAGGAAGTGTTATTAATCAAAAAGTATTCATTAAATGCATGTCGAATATCAAGTGCTATTAGAAAGGTGATATGAGGGTTGAAGAAAATGTACATGGTGTTATTTCTGTCCAGATGAGCTTCCAGACTCATTGGGGAGGTAGAGTGAATAGAATCAAATCAAAATAATTAAGTTATAATCTGTAGGAATTCTGCAACAAAGCAGAAAAACGGGCTCAGACCAGACGGGTTTGAATCTCAACTTTGTCACGTAATAGCTGTGCTCAGTATTGGTTAAAAGACTCAATTTATTGACCGCAAACTCATCTGTAGAATGGAGGAATAATGTCTACCCTTAGGGCTGCTATGAGAATGTATGGGAAAGCACTTGGTACAATTCTTAGAACATGACAGTCATTCACTGCAATCATTTGGCAGATATCGACAGCCCCACTTGTGTGCACATCTTTTTCTGGGAGTACAGTGGTGAGCAAAACAGATGATGTGTGTTCCTTTCCCACGTGGAGCTTGCTGTCTGATGTGAGATAAAAGCAATAATCCAATTATCACACAAGTAAATGTAAAATGATGGCTGTATTAAGTCCAGTGAAGAAGAAGTACACGAGGCCAGGAGAATGTAACATAAAGCCTTCTAAGAGAAGACCTTCCTAAAGAACTGACATTTAAGCCACAATCTGAAGGTCATGGGAGAGTTAGCCAGGCAAAGGGTATGGAGAGGGAAGAGCTTTGTAAGCCAAAGCCCAGAGGTGAGAAGGACTTTGGTATGCTTGATCAACAGGGAGAAGACCAGTGTGGCTTAGAATAGAATAAAAGGGTACCTTCTTTTCTGCCTACTTCCAAAGTGCACTTGGAGTTCAGAGAAGGCAGAACTTGTACAAGTTCAGCAAAGGAAGAGACTGCATCCTATACCGAAGAGATATGTCACCATGACAGAAGGCTTGAATTGGTGGAGAGGGAAATTGTATGAGCAATTCTATTGAGTCTTGGCTGGTTGGGTGGCATGCCAGTGTCACATGTGTGGACTGGCATATGCCAAGTCGGGCACACCAGGAAGAAAGTTTCTCCTCCATTTCTGTGTGGCTTTGAGCATGCTGATTAACTTCTCTGAATCTTGGTTGTTAAAAAAAAAGGTGTAGCACCACAAGTTTGTGGGAATGGGAAGATATAATGCATGTGAACGTGGCACATATTATCTAGTAAATTAGCTTAGCTTGTTTTATTTTCTGCTCCTCATAACATTTTTCTTCCCTGTACTACATTTTCCTTTCATTGTAGTGAACCTCTGATTATGACACTTGCTAATTGAGATCACATCACCTGTGTTGCTCACAGATACAGATTTTTTATAGTAGTTTGGTGATAGCTGAAACATTTCTCTTGCTTGGCATGCAAATGCTATCATTCTCATTCATGAACTCATTGTGTAAAATGCACTTAGCCACATCTGGCTGCTGTTCGCATGAACAGAGGTGACTGCTGGTGAGTGTAAAATGCACTTAGCCACATCTGGCTGGTGTTCTCATGAACAGAGGTGACTGATGGTGAGTGGACAAGATCCTTCACAAGCTTTAGATGATAATTTCATTGGTGCTCTAATGACCATAACACTTAGTTGTTATTGATTTGTCCTCAGTGGAGAGATGTACTTTTCTGCCTGATCTTAATTATGGTTCATAATATTAGATCATTTCAACACTGAGTTAGCATTTTGCCCTTGTAACACTTTGTTTTAGTTCCATCTTTGTATTGACTTATAAGTAAATTTAGACACTATTACCAAATAGTTATCAGAAAAAGATAGTGGGGGTAGAGTTGGTTATTTTTCAGCAAGATGCTGAGTTATCCTTTATTACATGCTTTATGGCAGTAAATCTTGGACTCCCTTGCACCCTTTTATTACTAACCTGCTTTTCTATGTACCTTGAGACCTTAAGTCTTCTACTTACTAGATTATGAGAAAAACTCCCAAATTTCTCTCCAACCATAACCTGACTTCCAAACTCCAGTCCTATGTTTCCAAATGCCTGCTGGATATTTTCACCCTGAAAATCACAACATCACTGAAGGAGCAAGAGGAAGAGGTGGTTTCCAGGACGCAGAGTGAACTGCGGCTGTACAAGAGGAGAGAGAACGTCCTATTGCAGATGAATGAAGCCCCTGCCTATTGACCCAGCAGGAAGGGAACCAGGAGGAGAAGTACTCCAGCCTCTCTTTTCCCACCCTCTTCTAATCATTCAAATGGAAACTCACCCCACTCCCAAAATGAACTCCTGCCATTGCTGGCCCTTATCTTGTTTTGAGAACTGCTATCATCACATCACTCAGGCTCAACCTTGAAATTATTTGTAACACTTCCCTCCCCTGTCTGCACATCTAGTCAACTGCAGTATCCAATAGAGACCTCTCTAGTTATATTTCCCTAGTGTCTTTTAAACATGGCACTTCTTCTTTGTTCCTGTCAACACCACCCCAATTCTAGCCCTCATCGCCTCTCCTTTAGCTTATTGGAAGTGCTTCTTAACCAGTCTCTCTCTATCTAGTGTCTCTCCTCTCCAGTCTAACATAGAGCTGGTGGATTCATCTTTCAGAATTATAGAAGTGATCCCATAGTTCCCCTGTAAAGAGGCATTAAATGGTCCCCCCTGGCTATAGTAATGTGCTGGATATTCTTGATGTCCCTCCAGTTCCACCCAGTACCCCTTTCCACTTTGTATATGGGCTGTACCCATAAATGGGTCCCTTGCCATCTGGCTTCTTGTTGGGTTCTGTATCCTGCGGTAGCTCACTCAGGGTTGCTTGCCCATCCTTTGTGAGTTGACTTTAACCTCGCCTATCCCTTATGCTATTGTTTGAATGTATGCATCCCTCTAAAATTTGTATATTGGAACTTAAACCCCAAGGTGATGGTATTAAAGGTGGGGCCTTTTGGGAAGTGATGAAGTAATGACGGCTCTGCCCTCATGAGTGGACTAATGCTCTTATAAAAGAGATTGATGGGAGTTCTTTAGTCTCCTTTTGTCCTTCCATCTCCTCTGCCATGTGAGGATGTGAGGACACAACCTCAGTTTTGTCTTTGCCCCCTTCTGCCATGTGAAGACACAGAAAGAAGGCACCATCTTCAAAGCAGAAAGCAGTCCTCACCAGACACCACATCTCCTGGTACATTGATTTTGGACTTCCCAGCCTCCAGAACTGTGAGAAAATAAATTTATATTCTTTATAAATTACCCAGTCTCAGGTATTTTATTGTAGTGACAGGAATGGAGTAAGAATCTTATAAATGGTCCCTTTTTAAAACTTTTCTGTATTCATTCCCTTTTTAATGTACCATCTGTTTTCTTCTAAGTCTCTGACAAGGATGAGAAATCAGAGAAAACTCCTTAGTGAAGCATAAAGGCCCTCCATATCTAGGAACCATCCTACCTTCCTGTCTTGATTTCCATAGCTACTGTGGCATAACAAAATCCCATTCAAAATGAAAGCATTCCTATTCTGTCCCCTATTCCAAGTCTGCTGCCTTGGAGCCTTTACACCAGTGTAAATGTTTAACAACTGGCTCTCCAAAAAGGTAAGCCCTCCTTTTTATGACCAATTTTAAGCTACCAGTGTGATGTCTCTGAACTCAGATTTGGAAAGAAATGCTCACAACTGGCTCAGAATACCACTGCTTTGTGTACAACTTCCCCCGCCCCCCACCTTCCCTGCCACTGCCCTCAGTGACTTACACAGAAGAGTTGCTCAATAAACTATTCTAATTCATTTCTGTCATTCCTGTGGGCATTTGGAATGGTACAAAAACCTACTTACTAGCCACACGTTGGTGGTAATATTTGTGTACCCAGAATTTTTTGGTGAGTGGCAACATAGGTACTAGTTGGATTTTTGAGACTTGAAAACGCTGAAGTGAAAATAAACTAACTACTTGCTCACATTTTATGCTAAGTTACTGAAGCATAGCATACTACTTAATGTTGCTTAATTCTCCAATAAAATAATTCTCATTTTCTGGTCTTGTTTTCAAACTATGTCTTCATTATCCTCAATTAAATGTAATTTGAAGTAATAATAAACCACCATTAAAATGTATTTCCTCACTATTATAACCATTTGAATGTTCTATAGTTTAAATTATGTCCCCTTAAATCAAAAACTCTACAGAAATTTTTAAGGTACATGTTCATCCTAGACATATAAGATTGCACTGCAATTTACTCTAAAATTTATTTAAGAAATAACCCTTTCTTAGTCTTTCTAAGAGATAACTTTAATTTTGCTTCATTTAAAAAATTTCTATATTGAAAGTTCAAAATGCAACTATAATTTCTATTAGAAAACTAGGAGGTAAACCAATAAAGATGATCTTATCATAGCATGGGATTCTTTTGTATTTTAATGGTTATGAAGGACAATATGGATATTCAACTAAAATTATTCTTTTTACTTTTAATAATGAACATATTAGTAGAAGAGCTATTATAGAATGCACTATGATTTATAATGCATTTTAATGTTCTCAGCTGTTCCTTTGCACCATATGATTACACAAGCCTAGACTGTGTAATTAAGGAACATCCACTAATGTGCACTGGTGGATTTATGGTGTCCAGGTCATCGATGATCTGAGCACTTTGAGTATTGGACCATTAGTTTCAAATGCATACTAAGATAGGGGAACACATTGGCATCAAGGAAAATCTATAATAAGAAACTCTTTCAAATTCAGGGATGTAACTTTCACCTGATTTTAATTTACCGCAACAATTAAAAAACCTGATTAACAGAAATCCTAATTAACTAGATCCCCTCCACCCTCAGTCCACTTTTAGAAGAAAAGGGAAGATTGGAAGAAAATAATTTAACCAGGGCTTTCAATTAAGAAAAAAAAATATTCCAATATGAGTTCATTATTAGGGCCTTGAAGAAAACTATGTCTTAGTAAAAAATAAATAACCACCCTTATTAAAGGCAAAAATATAGGTATTACAATTTGAAACTATAAAAGCTTTCTAGGAAACCTTCAGTCAAACAGAAAATTAAATTTGCAAATTCCCTGAGCCTAATGCTCTAGTTAACCAAGGTTTCACTCTACAAGTTAGTTTTCGTCTACGTGTCTAAAAGAAGGCTGCAATGTACTCTTGGGGTCCAATAAGACAATTAAGGCAGGTGGTATCACAGAAAGGCCCTGTGCAACGAACTTGGCTTTAACCTCAGCTGGTTCACTTATAGCTGTGGGAATTGTGACATTACTTGAATTAGTCATGATTTGCCAGAGAAAGAGAATGAATAGGATGGGTGATTGATTGATTGATAAGATAGATAAGATACGATAGAGAGATTTATTACAGGAATTAGCCTACATGATTATGGAGGCTGAGAAGCCCCACCACCTGCCATCTATAAGCTGGAAAACTGATGTTCTGTCCCAGTGTTGTAAGAATGTAAGTAAAGCACCTTTCACAGTTTCTGTTTTGTATTCTGCTCCCCATCTCTGTCTTTGGCCACTTCCTAAAGACTCACTGTGGCCCCCAAGCCTTCAGAGGAAAGGTATCAACAAGCAGGCACACCTCTACTTCATTTTCTTATGGTGATTAAAAATGTCTAGTTCTTTAAGTCCTTATTAGAAATAGTCATAAAAAATGGTTTAGAAAAGGAATTTGAAACAAAGTTTATTTTAAGAGTTCAGGGACAGATGGCTTTACTTTGCTTCTTTTAAAAAAGATGGCATTCAATGTGGTTGAGTTCTATCAAGTCAAAGGACAAGTACTGTCTCATTCACCCAAACACTGCTGTCTTTAACCTTGGCTAGCAGGAACTTCTGTGTTAAATGTATGCACACTTCTGTATATCTGCCTTCAAATTTTAAAGGAACATTTTAATGTGGAAGGGATATGTTCTTGACATTTTCTTAGTCTAAAGTTTAAACAGTACTTCGTCTTCTAATTAGCAAATCCTAAGCAGTCAGGCTCTTTAGAGAAATATCACTACATCAGAGCTAAAGGCTCCCATCTTAAGGACATTGGATGTTGTTTTTTTTTTTTTTTTTAAATAAAAATGTTGTTAAAATGTCAGATAATTAGTACAGATTACTACTGGTTTAAAAAATATAACAAAAGACAGTGCAGAGCTCTAGATGAGCAGAGAAAAATGCAATAAATGTTCTGAAATGAATGTGAAAATGTTAGCCATTTTCTTGATGAGAATTATCCTCACCATTACAAACTAAACTTTAATTCAGTCTGGGAGCAAAAGCAAATCTGATATAGTCTAATGGAATTGCTTGACTTGATCAGCATCCAAAAATCTATGGCTCAGTATTAGCTGCCTACATATTGGCACTTTCAGTGCCCACAGTGATGCGTCTATTTTTTCACTGGTGTATGTGTAGTGTTGAATGTACAATCCGGAACCATTGTAGCAACCAGTTCCTTATGCAACACTTACTAACAGGGCATGGTGAAATCTGTCCGAAGTGAGAATACCCAGTGCTATACTGTGAAATACTTAAACAGAAGTAATGCAACTGGGCCTTCCAGGCATATTAAGCCTGCCAAAGTAAAGATTTAGCATTTAACATTTAATCATGCAGCTAATTACAAAGCAATTATTTCATATAGACATATTACAGGAAGAGAATTAAAATAATCTGTAAAAGACTAGAATTAATTGATTTCATGGTAGTTTTTAATAACTACACTTGCTGGTGCTAAAAAGGAGCAATAAAAACAGCCCAGTTGTTGGTTGATGTTTTGTTCTGTGCTGGGCCTTCTGTCAGTTTCTCAATTCAATAATGTTAAATTGCCACTTTTATGATTCCAGCTATGCAAATAGTCTATTTCTTAAAAACAAACAACTTTCTTGATCTTACAAGTGATTTAAACAGAAAAAAATTTTTCCCGTCGTCCTACTTTCTTTGCCTCTCATAGAATCTTGGGTTTAAAAGGGCTGTGAAAGACTAAAGGCTCAAGATTCTTCAAACTGTATCTGGTGTGTGACTTTCAAAACATGGGAGGAAAATGATTTTGGCACAGAGCTAAGGTAGTTCATGAATAATTATAAGTTTAGCCTGCTGGGTCCTAGAAGAAGTTACAAAGATCATAGAGCTTACCACAGCTTTTAAAGTTAAGGAACAGGTACCTCTATCTCCCTATCTGTAGGATATACAGGCAACAGTAGAAAGCAAACTCTTTTCATAATCAGTTGTGTGTAGTAAGAGTACAATGGGGAGAAGTAGGGTAAGGGAAGTCAGGACCCTGAGTATTTGATAAAATAAGCATTCATATAAAAATAATTTAGATGGTAGTTAATACACATATTAATTAACTACTTTTTTTTTTTTTTTTTTTTTTTTGAGACAACAGTCCCACCCTTTCACCCAGACTGGAGGGCAGTGGCGTGATCACAGCTCACTTGCAGCCTTGAACTCCTGGCAATCCTCCTGCTTTGGCCTCCTAAGTAGCTAGGACTATAGGCACATACTGCCACGCCTGGCTAATTTTTGTATTTTTTGTAGAGATGGGATCTCGCTATGTTAGTAGGCTGGTCTTGAACTCCTGGGCTCAAGCAATCCTCCTGCCTCAGCTTCCCAAAGCACTGGGATTATAGGTGTGAGCCAGTGTGCTCAGCCCAATATTAACTACTTTAAAATCTTACACTACTTTGGTTTACTAGGGCTGCCGTGGCAATGCACCACAAACTAAGTGGCTTAAAACAACAGAAATTTATTATTTCACAGTTCTGTAGGCTAGAAGTTCAAGGTGAAAGCATCAAGGTGTCAACAGGGCCATGCTCCCTCTGAAACCTGTAAGAGAATAAGTCCTTGCCTCTTAGCTTCTGGGGGTTTGCTGGCAAACTTTGGCATTCCTTGGTTTACAGCTGTGGAACTCCAATCTCTGCCTTCATTGTTACATGGGGTTTTTGCTGTGTGTCCCTGTCTTCACATCATTTTTCCTTTTCTTTAAAGGACACCAGTCATATTGGATTAGGGGCCTAGCCTATAGCCTACTCCAGTAGTCTACTCCTCATCTAAACAAATTGTATCTGCAATGACCCTATTTCCAAAAAAGGGCCACATTCTGAGGTCCTTGGGATTGGGACTTCAACATCTCTTTTTTTGAATCCACAATCCGTAACTAACAAGCATTTTGACCCAGATCATGGGATGGACTGATGGTAAGTGATATAGGCATTTTGTACATATTAACTCATTTCATCTTTTTAACAACCACATGAGGAAAGGATGCTGACACTACTCTCAAAGGAAGACACGGAGACTAGAAAAGTATCATGTGTGGAGCTGGATTTTAATCTCAAATCTGTTGACTCCAAAGCCTATGCTCATTCTCATATTCTAAAGAGCTGCCTTCCTAGGGATCCTGTTTTCCCATTCTCGTTTTTTTTGTTGTTGTTGTTGGAAAATCTAGAGATAATTTCCTGAGTTCTCAAAAACCATTTCTACTTTTCTCACAATAATATTAATTTGCCCTGCTAGTTTTTAGAATTACTTTTACTTCATATCTTCTGTAATTACATTGTCCAAGAATGTGATCTAGAAATGACACATATTTTTAATAGGAAGTAACTAAAATGCCTAAAGTACAAAACACCTAAAAGGTGTATTTGTTCATTCAACAGTCATTTTCGAGTACCCCCTCTAGGGCTAGCATTCCCTGTCTAGCAAATTTGCCATCAAAAGCTCTTAATTTCTAAAAAGTTTCATTCAGCCTTTTCTTTAGGGAATATACAGGGCTAAACATTTTTTGTTTAAGTTATTTTCTATGTAAACTGCTCTTCAATTATTCAAATACAATAAATAAGGAGAGCAATGGCGTACTCTGATACTTGAAAAGAGGAGCTCTATTCTGATGGCAACCTTTGCTTGCTTCCATCCTAAGGGTTTAGGTAAAAGAATTCTTATGTATTTCCTTCTGGATTCAAATTACATGAACTTTATAAGAGTCCATACACCTGTTTCAGAAAGGCTTTGTTCTCTCAGGTATAGTGAGAGAAGCGCAATAAATGAAGAAAGGTCTAAATATACTTTGTGACATACTCTGGTTGTTGTTTCATTGAACACTTGCAGGCTAGTCACTGTGTTAAGTGCAGTAAGTACCAGGATGAATAAAATATAACCTTGGACTTCCAGAGTTTGAGTCACCTCTGAGAACACTTAGATGAGTGACTAGAAGAATGAAACAGTGTGGCTTAGAGCAAAGCCATGGCTACCTGTATCTTTGCAGTTACCAGGCCCCAGCTGACATGCCTGCTGGATCCTCTGAGCCTGTGAGTCGTGGCAGGTCAGAGCCAGACTAAGGCTGGAGTCTTTTTAAACGTGGTCTGCATGACAGGACTCTGGTGCTTTAAAAAATATACAGCTATTCCCAGACCCCATCCCAGACTTACTAAATCAAAATCTCCATGAGGCATGAGAATGTGCATTCCCTTAAAACGATCTCCAGATTCATGAACAACTAAGTTTGGAGATCTAGGGCTGTGCATGCCTAGTGTGGTAGCCACTGGTTACATCTGGCTATTTAAATGTAATTCCAGTCAATTGAAATAAAATGTAAAACCTCCGTTTCTCATTCCCACTAGCTACGTTTCACTTGCTCAGTAGCCACTCAGGAGCTACCATGCTAGGCAGTGCAGACAGAATATTTCTGTCATTGCAGGAAGTTGCATTAGATAGTGCTAATAGAGCAAACACAAATTAGTAACTCTCATTCCTCCCTCCCAAAGATCCACCTATCTCTTTATTCCTCCCTTTTGACATGTACCTTTTCTCTTTTTTTTTTTTTTTGAGTAACTTGTGTACTTGTCTTATTCAGTCCCCTTAAGATTAGAAGCTGTTTAAGGGCAGGGTCTGGTCTTCCTGGCCCTGTGACACAGTAAACACTCAATGTATTTTTAATTAAATCAGTGTGATTCAATTTACACCATTTTATTGGATCTCTTTTGCATTTCAACTGACACTAGATTTCATCAGAGTCTAGAGAAAAGGATGGATCACAGAGCAGGTTTGTCTTAGTCACAAACAGTAGGATGGATTTGTGCTAAATTGCAAGGTTTTCTTAAGCACAAAATGTAGAAGAGACCCACCAGAGCTGTGAGTATTTGCAAGCCTAAACCTATTGTCATATTTGGGTACCTAGAAAGCACATTTGAATTGATTCAGCTAGCTGTTTGATTTATCTATTGAGTGCCCACTATGTAGATGCCAGACTCATTGCCTCACCCTGGAATGACTCAGAGTGAACAAGACGGAAACGGGTTCCTCACTCCATGAGATGCACACTCTCATACTGGCATATTGAAATATTGGCAAGGACTCTCCCTGCCCAGACGGATTGGGATAGAAAAGCGATGTGATTTGGGTTCTGGCATCAGATGCCTGGATTCACATAGAACCTCAACCACTCTGCTGTACTAGTTCCAAGACCTTGGGTAGTTCATTTTATTTTTCTGAGTCTCCATTCCATCACCCATAAAAATAGGAACATGATGGCATTCACCTCATAGCGTTGTGAGCATTCCATGAAATAATTTATGTAAATGATTCAATGCAGTGCATGTTGCATAATAAGAGCTTAATAAGTACTAACTGCTGTTACTCTTACAACTACTACTCAGCCAAAACTACCCTGCAATTAACATTAAGATGTAAAAAATGAGGTGTCTGCAAGGTTAGAAAATAATTCATTATTTGGAAAGGGTGTTTTCTGTCTTTCTTGAGCTAGCAGTTTAATTCCTTTAGCTTACTATTTACATCCTTGCATCCTAAATGACTGAGATGGATATATAAATGTTTTGGTAGATGCCTATCTCTTGTTTTATTTTTTGTGTTTCTTTGGTGAAGGATTTAACTTGTTTGAAACACTTCTTTCCAGACAATTAAGGTGTCATTCAACCTATCTTGGTGTAGAGAGATCACAAAGAATTCTTTAAAGAGGCTGACCATTAAACTGCAAAACTGAAATCCTAATAACTAGAATGCAAATATTTAATTAGCATTTCTCATTAAAATAAATGTGTGACTTTTTTTCTTACCTTCAAAAATGACATGGCCTTTGAAAATACATACTGGAAATGAGCTGGGAAGAGAGGGGTGGGATTTTGAAGGCAGCCACTTGATACTGGGGAGTTTGCAAGTTGAGCCTTCCTGAGTCCTTCCCACTCTTTCGTCGGGGGGAGAAGAATACTTTCTTGTACATCTGTATATAATAGTGAAATTAATTTCAAATCCAGGACCTGCTTTATTCTTACCTCAGATTCCATGAAAACTGCCTTTGCTTTAAACTTTTTCTAATATTCTAGAAATCTACTCTATCCTTACCCAAGGGATAGAGGATATTTCTGTGGCACCCAAGCGGTTCAGTGAACAGATGAACTATCCCAGGGTCTTCACTGTGATTGGTGGGGTGCAAATCATTTGGGAAAAATCGGTGTTGGCTTCAAGAGCTATAAATGCTCCCAGGCAGCCAGAGTATACTGTAGATAATTCATTCATTTGATTCAAAATTGGGGGTTTTTGGGATGATTGTGTGTCCTGTGGGAGGTGGTACTTAGAGCATGGGCTTTGAAGCCAAGATGATTCCACTTGATTCCTTCCTTCACCACTTTCTAGATGTGTACCTTGAGCAGGTATATCTCTATGCATCTATTTCCTCAGTGTAAAAAGGGGACAATCATAGTACCTAGCTCCTGGGGATGTTTAAAAAAAAAAAAAAAAAAAAAAAAAAAGAAGGTTAGGTTAAAAAGAAGAAAAGTTCCAGATAATTTTCAGGAGATTGTTTTCAGGAAATAAATTAATTTTCTTATCGGAAGAGTAGGTATTAACTTAGGTTTTCAGCACCTGACTCTAATTGTCTAAGTTGACGCCAAAGGAAATTTGTTGAAATCCTGCTATGATCCACTGCTCAAGACATGTCATCTGATTTAATCTTCAGAACATCCAAATGAGGTAGGTATAACTATGCCCATCAAAAAGAGGGGGAAGCCAGGGCTTAGAGAGGTGGAGTCATTTGTCCCAGGTGGCATAGGTATTACCAGGATATGGACCCAGCTCTGTCTGCCTCTTGAGATTGTGCCTTTCTTTTTAATTTTTTTTAAAGCTAAACACAGTTTCTCTTAAAAATCTGGGAGCAAGTGTTTTGCTCCCAATCAAGAAGTGCTGCTTAACTGGGTATCTTTAACAGTAGAAACCTGAACAAAGCATCAAATACTCAATACCTGGAGCTGGAGCCCTAGTTTCAGCCCAGCCTCATCATTTAGAGGTAGGAAAGATGGCTAACATGCACTGAGCTGGAGTCAAGACCAGAGGTAAGGACTCAGGTCCCCTAACTCTTGGTCCAGTGCTCCAGCCCCTGTACCATGCTGCTTCTCAAACTACCTGAGAGTCAGATAGGACTCAGAACCAGACAGCATTCAGGCATGGGCCCTATGTCCATGACTTACTAGCTCACTTGAGACAAATGAGTTGACATCATTGTAAAGAATAGGGATGATCATACCATATACACGTAAGTCACTCAGTGTAGTGATTAGTACATAGTCTTTTATTAAAGTAAGTTTACTAGTAGAGTTAGTTATATTCATATTATTCATGAGGGCTTTCCTATCTTGAATGTCCAACTCCAACTCCTAATTATTTTAAAAATCTATGCACTTCTTTCACTTGAATTTCTATGCCCTCATAGACTTTACAGGCACATGTTCTATCACCAATTAAGAGAAGTTTAACTTATGCATTTTACAAATTATACATGCAATTTGGCTGTGCTTATACAGCACAGATCAACATTACAATCAATTTACTGCCATGTTAAAAAAAATCAATGAACATTGTTTGGCTGACCTGACTAATTTTTTGGAATAAGTTGGCCATCAGTGTAATTGATTGAGCTAGCTATACAACCCCCAACCTATCTAAGCAAAGGTCAAAATGGAGGTTATTAAAGATAATGAACTATCCCTAAATTGAGTGATGTTTTCCTGTGCTACTGATAAATGATTGATTAATGGAGCTCTAAAGATTAATGTCATTCAAAGAATTGTAGACCCTGCGCTCGTGGCAAAGAATATGAATTTAACCTTAGACAAAGCAAAGCAATGTGGGATTGTCTATCTAGAGTGCAGGACAGGGTGCTTGGAGAGTGGAGCTTGGCCTCCAAATATGTGACCTCACTTCTCTGAGGTGTCCTCTGCAAAATGAGAGGTTATTATAGATGTGTCATGTGATCTGTAAGGCCGTCTCTACCTTTCATAGTTTGCGCGTCTGTATATTTCACAGGGAAGCTAGCCTGCTTGCTTTTGATCAGTTGAAGTCAAGTCAGACTCTGAGGTCGACGTTATTCCCTAGGGCTCTTTCACAGACACCCTTCCCGTCTGTCCCAAGACACCTTCCTGGGTTTGGATTCATGCCAGCTGGCACTGGGCTTTTGGCTTTTCATTTTTCTTTTGCTTTTTACATTTTCTGTTGTAATTCTTAAGTCCATCCAGTCCAGCCTACCCTGCTTCCCATGCCTGGCCAGCCCTCCTGAAAGGGCTAAAGTGCCGTCCATGCCCAGTTCCTCTTAGGAGCTGAATGAATTGTGACCCCAGCTTTTATGCTCGACTTGGAGACCAGCTGCGCCTTTGGGCTTTTCCCAGAGATGTTGGATGAGACTGCACCTGCAGTGTGATGGATTTGCCCTTGCCTGAAAGAGGAAGGAAAATGAGGGAGAATCAAAAGATCACTTGTATCCATCCCCTTCTTCGTACACTAGTACATTTATATCACCCAAGTACACCAGAGAATTTTTGTCTCGTTGAATTAATAGTAATAACATACAAGAAAAAGGAGAAAAGGAAAAGAAAATTAGGGGGAGGACAATCTAATTTTCTCTGGGAGCCAGTAAAACCACCCCAGAAATTTAACATGGTCAGATTAGGAAACACTGAATTTGGGAGCAAGGCACTCGAGTTTCATTTTGTTCCCCTGGCAATGAACTGGGTCAATTTGGATCACCTAGGGGATCTCTAAGGTCCTGACTACCTTTTAAAGTAGGTCTTCTGAAAGAAAGGAGTGTAAAATGAATTTTTGGAAATGTAATGCTTCTTAAAGCACTAAAGAAGTTTTCTTCTGAGCAGAGAGTCACACCATAATAAACTGAGTTTATAATTATAGATTTTCACATATGGAGTATTTGCCAATAATATTTGAAAATTTATATCTTATCATCTAGTTTTCATATATTCCCTTTAGCTCACCATTATAGGTGCTATTTTTATACTTATATTCAGAGGTGGCAAACTGGCCATGGGCCATAAAGGGACTCTGAAAGCAGGTAGGTTCTGTTTGGCCTGCACAGCTAAAACATTTTGGGATGCCTTTTGGAATTCATGCACTCTCCAGCCTTCTACATGACTACTGCTTCTTACTGTGTTAGAATCAACTCCCTACACCTACCTGGCCCTAGAAAGCATTAAGTTTGAGATCCTTGTCACAATCAAACTCCATCCCTCCAAAACAATTTAATAACACAAGAGGAAGAAAAAAGAAGGGAAGAAAGGAAGAGAAAGGGAGGGAGGAAGCATTGCCTCCCTGAAAATGATTGGAAGTAAAGTTTTCCATGACACCAGAGGAAAGGGTTGATGACTTCCTGAGGTTCCTTTAGGCCTGGGAAGCTATGAGTACTTAAGGTAAGAAAAATAAAATAGGATACAAAGTTACATGACTTGTTCAAGGTCATCCAGAAAGTTTGTGGTGAAGCCAAAATTAAGAATTCCTTTCCTGGCAAACATCCTTGTTCTGTTGCCCGGCCTACTGAGATGTGTGGCCACCCTGCTTGCTGATGAATAATGTGAGCTTTTAGGAACAGTTCCTTATGCAAAAGAGCCTCAGGAAGCTCCATTGTGTCCTTGTAAGAGGATACACTATATTGTTTCCTTAATGCATTATGGAGACTATTATAGCTCTTCCTCCCATACGACCCTCCGTCTGTGATGACTAACACACACTACAGAGTGTTTGGCTTTGGATAATGTGTGAACCAGGAACATAATTTTGGAAAATGGTTGGAGAAAGAAATCTAAGAGTCAGAAAGGGTCAGGTGCCAGAAAAAAGTCTGAGAAACTAATGTCTTTAAAAATAGTCTGTGCAGATTCAGCATTCAGAACGTATGTGCAAGGCCCTCTTTCGTTCCCAAGAGGAATAGAATACATCTTCAATACAAAATTTACTGTAATTTCTCTCTTTGACCCCCCTGTACTGGCTAGCTACATTATTTAAGGTATAGAACTTGTACTGGATCATACCACAAAAGGCATTCTCTACTGATTTCAATGATCTATGCCTTACTTTCATCTTCAACACCCATGAAAAAGACTCAGATTCAATACGAGACATCAATCCTGTAAATAATAGTAGCTAACATCTACTGGGGGCTTGCCGTGTGCCAGGCCCTCTGCCAAAGGCTTTACATTTAACAGTTCATTCTAATTCTCTCACAATCCTTATAAAGCAGGTTTTATAATCTCCATTTTCTTAAAGAGGAAACTGAGACTTAGAAAGTTTCAGTAACTTACCCAAGGTCACAGAGCTGAATTTGAAACCAAGTCTGTCTCTCCAGAAGCCACATTCTTAACTTTATGCTATACTTTTGTTTCAGACATCTGAAAGCCCTTGTTAAGCATCACAATCAGCACTGGGGCCTGTAGCTGAAGGCAGAGTGGCCTTCAGGGACAGGAGGATCCTTCTGGGAGGTCAGTCCACACAGTGGAGCCTGGGTCCATCTTGCCTCACGGAGTAGCTACAGGGAATGTTGGTGTTGAGGCAATCTATTTTTCTTAAACTCTGTAGGGCCAGAAGGAAATCTTGGTTGAACAAAAATCCCATTTCCCCATTATTCAAGCCATTCCTAAAAGAAAGGAAGCAAATTTGAATCCTGCATTAGCCCTGGATCCATTTGGATGGAGCCTGAGAAAAAGCTAAAAGAATGATTTCTTTTGAACATTATCTACATGATATGAATTTGGCCAATCCAGAAAGGATACATAAAGCTCATGCCCTCAGAAGGCATTGTTCTTCATTTGGGGATCAAAATTTTAGTTCTTTGCTGTGATTATACTATCAATGAGATGGTGATAATTTCCAGATTTGAGGTTTGTGTTTTGTAATTTGCCTGGATAGGGTTTCAATTTAGCTCTAATACAATATTTGGTCTCTGGATTTTATTAATTTCAATGATAATGGTTGAAAATATAATAGAAATGACAAATAATAATGATAATAACTCTTTACCAAGTATCTGCCATGCCCAAGGGCCTTAAAGAGATTATTCATTACTCCCAATAACAAGATGAAAATGAAATTCAAAGGCAAATCTGATAGGGTTACAGAGGTTCAAAAATAAGTATTTGAGGGCTCACTATGTGCTGGATGTTTTCCCAGTGTGTTAGGGTTCTCTTAGAGCGACAGAATTAATGGGAGAGATATATAATATCTCTCCCATTAGTATATGTGACTATTATATATATAAAGGGGAGTTTATTAAACCAATCACAAGGTCCCACAATAGGCTGTCTGCAAGCTGAAGAGCAAGGAGACCAGTCCGAGTCCCAAAACTGAAGAATTTGGGGTCCGATGTTCCAGGGCAGGAAGCATCCAGCATGGGAGAAAGATGTAGGCTAGGAGGCTAGACCCGTCTCTCTTTTTCACGTTTTTCTGCCTGCCTTGTATTTGCTGGAAGCCGATTAGATTGTGCCCATCAGGTTAAGGGTGGGTCTGCCTTCCCACTGACTCAAATGGTAATCTCTTTTGGCAACACCCACACAGACACACCCAGGATTAATACTTTGTATCCCTCAATCCAATCAAGTTGACACTCAGTATTAACTATCACAAGTCCATCCCTTGTTAACTTGAACACACATCTCCTGAGATCATACATTACCTTAAATAAAGACAATAATGAGGTCATAATTACACCTAACATAATACAACTATCCTTCCTACAACCGGAAACACACTAATCCCCAACCCAAATACTATTACATAAAGTTAACAATACTTAAATGCTGATATGAAGTCAATAAATCTTATGTCACATGATAAAGGAAAAAAAAATGAAGATATTTTCTTAATACAGGTATATACAGGTCCAAACATGTTTTTAACAAGGAGGAAATACTCGTGACAGTTAACAGTCCTTGTTTCTGCAGCTGGTCATGTGATCGTAGCTGGTATTGATGACTACCTTCTTGTACTACCCATTCTATATTCCCTTTGCCTTCAGCAAGCACCTCAGCAGGTTGTGGTTTTTTTTTTCTTTCCCTTTTTTTTTTTCCTAGTGGAGTGACCCAAACCTTCATTCCTGAAAGGTCTGGGCCATTTGTAGTCCTTCCTGGATTGGGCTGTTGTAGTTTTCCATTGACCTTCATCACAGGACATTGTAATACTAAGAGATATCCTAATGGATCTCCTGTATTCCATGCATACTCTCCCTTACTTCCATCGTAAAGTAATAGACTGATTTCATCTTGATAATCTGGGTCAATCACACCAGCCAAAACTGTAACTCCCTTCTTAGCCTATTGACTTAAAGGTAGGGGGAGCCCAAAGTGTCCAGGTGGCAATCTTCCAGTTTCATGGAATCATTGTTATATCTCCTGGTGGCAGCGTTCCTCCTCCTGGAACTAAGATGTCTAGGCTAGCAGAACGTAATGTCGTGGGAATAGGAAACAAAAATTTTGCTAGTGGATCACTAGGGGTGATGGTGAGTGGTGCCACTTCCACCAGTTGATTCCTGGACCCATGAATTCTAGCTATGGGACAACATTACCATGTATTGGATGCTGATTCAGAACATACACGGCCTTCTGGAGAACTTTGCTGCAGCCCTGCAAATATTGTCACCTAGTTGGCATTTTAATTGTGACTTCAAAAGGCCATTCCACTGTTCTGTCAATCCAGCTGCTTCAGGATGATGGGGAACATGGTAAGACCAGTAAATTCCATGAGCATGAGCCCACTGCCACACTTCTTTAGCCATAAAGTGAGTGCCTTGGTCAGAGGCAATGCTGTGTGGAATACCATGATGCTGGATAAGGCTTTCCATGAGTCCACAGATGGTAGTCTTGGCAGAAGCATTGCATGCAGGATAGGCAAACTCATATCTGGAGTAAGTGTCTATTCCAGTGAGGACAAACCTCTGCCCTTTTCATGATGGAAGAGGTCCAATATAATCAGGTAGCTAGCTGATCATCCCAAGGAATGGTGCCTTATCAAGGGCTCAGTGTTGGTCTCTGCTGCTGGCAAATTGGGCACTCAGCAGTGTCTGGAGCCAGGTCAGCCTTGGTGAGCAGAAGTCCATGTTGCTGAGCCCATGCATAACCTACATCCCTGCCACCATGGCCACTTTGTTCATGGACCCTTTGAGCAATGACAGGGGTGGCTGGGGAAAGAGGCTGAGTGGTGTTCATGGAATGGGTCATCCTATCCACTTGATTATTAAAAGCCTCCTCTGCTGAGGTCACAATTGGTGAGCACTCACATGGGATACAAACATCTTCACAGTTTTTGACCACTCAGGTCAATCCACATACCTCCTTCCCAAATTTCTTTGTCACCAATTTTCCAATTATGTTTCTTCCAAGTCCCTGACCATCCAGCCAAACCATTGGCTACAGCCCATGAATCGGTATATAATCACACATCTGGACAATTCTCCTTCCATCCAAAGTGCACAACCAGGTGCACTGCTTGAAGTTCTGCCCACTGGGAAGATTATCCTCCACCACTGTCCTTTGGGGATGTCCTAAAAAGGGGCTGTAGTGCTGCAGCTGTCCATTTTCGGGTGGTGTCTGCATATTGTGCAGAACCATCTGTGAACCAGGCCTTAGTCTTCTCTTCCTCTGTCAACTGATCATAAGGAACTCCCCATGAGGCCATCAGTGCAGGCTGGGGGAGAGAAGGCAGGGTGGCCCGAGTGGAGACCATGGGCATTTGAGCCACTTCCTTATGTAACTTACTTGTGCCTTCAGGACCTGCTTGAGCCTGATCATGTATATACCACTTCCATTTGATGATGGAATGCTGCTGTGCACGACCCACTTTATGGCTAGGTGGGTCAGAAAGCATCCAGTTTATGATAGGCCGTTCAGGTTGCATGGTAGCTTGGTGACCCGTGGTCAAATGTTCAGTTTCCACCAAAGCCCAGTAACAGGTCAAGAGCTGTCTCTCAAAAGGAGAGTAGTTATCTGCAGAAGATGGCAGGGCCTTGCTCCAAAATCCTAGAGGCCTCCTTTGTGATTCACCTATGGGGGCCTGCCAAAGGCTCCAAACAGCATCCCTATCTGCCACTGATACCTCAAGCACCATTGGGTCTCCTGGGTCATATGGCCCAAGTGGCAGAGCAGCTTGCACAGCAGCCTGGGCTTGTTGCAGAGCCTGCTCCTGTTCTGGACCCCACTCAAAACTGGCAGCCTTTCAGGTCACTTGATAAATGGGCCAGAGTAACACACCCAAACGAGGAATGTGTTGCCTCCAAGATGCAAATAGGCCCACTAGGCATTCTGCCTCTTTCTTGGTTGTAGGAGGGGCCAAATATAGCAACTTCTCCTTCACCTTAGGAGTATCTCACCAGGCCCCATACCACTGGACCCCTAAAAATTTTACTGAGGGGGAAGATCCCTGAATTTTAGTCAGATTTATTTCTCATCCTCTGGCACACAAATGTCTCACCAATAAGTCCATTGTGTTTGCTACTTCTTGCTCAGTGGATCCAATCAGCATACTGTCATCAATGTAATGGACCATTGTGATATTTTTTGGAAGCGAAAAGTGATTAAGGTCTCTCTGAATAAGACTATGACACAAAGCTGGAGGTATCCCTGGGGTAGGACAGTAAAGGTATATTGCTGTCCTTGCCAGCTGATGGCAAATTGCTTCTGATGGGCCTTATGGACAGAAATGGAGAAAAAGGCATTTGCCATGTCAGTGGCTGCATACCAGGTACCAGGAAATGTGTTAATTTGCTCAAGCAATGAAACCACATCTGCTGCAATTGGAGTCACGACTTAGTTAAGCTCATGATAATCTACTGTCATTCTCCAAGATGCATCTGTCTTCTGCACAGGCCAAATGGGAGAGTTGAATGGGGTTGTGGTAGGAATCACTACCCTCTCTGTCTTTCAAGTCCTTGGTGGTGGCACTAATCTCTGCAATTGCTCCAGGATGCAATATTGTTTTTGATTTACTATTTTTCTAGGTAGAGGCAGTTCTAATGCCTTCCATTTGGCCTTTCTCACCATAATAGCCTTCCAGTCAGGGAGACAATGTGGGGGTTCTGCCAGCTGCCAAGTATGTCTATGCCAATTATGCATTCTGGCATTGGGGAAATGACCACAGCATGAGTCAGGGGACCCACTGTAAGTTGGACCTGAGCTAAAACTCCATGAATTACCTGACCTGCATAAGCCCCTACTTTAATTGGAGGACCACAATGATGTTTTAGATCTCCTGGGATTAACATCAGCTCAGAGCCAGTGTCCAGTAGTCCCCAAAATGTCTGATCATTTCCCTTTCCCCAGTGCAGTTACCCTGGAAAAGGCTGGAGGTCTCCTAGGGAAAGGATGGGAGAAAGATTCACTGCAAAAATTGTTGGTAATGTAGTGGGGATTTTCCTTAAAGGGACCCAGCCTCCCCTTCATTCAAGTGGTTCTGGTTCCATAAACTGGCTGCAGTCTAGAAATTGAGCGGTCATGATTCTCTGTTTTTATAATGCAAATTAGTCTTTTGTCCACGTGACCTAGAAGTTTTCTGTTTGTGTAATTTAAGTAGGAATGCAGTAGGCTTCCTGTCAATTTCACTTCTAGGAACACCGTGATTAATTAGCCAATGCCAGAGCTCTACATGAGTCAGATTATTCTGATTGCTGCTTTGCCTCTGCTGTCCATTACAGTAGCTATGCCCACTTTGCCTTTGACAGTTGAGTGCTGCCACTTGGCCCCTGCCACCTTGGGATCCAATTCTTCCCACTGTATTTAAATTTTGTAGTTGAGTGACTGCTGTTCCCACCGTTAGATGTGACATACAGAGAAAAGAAATTACAGGGCTCTTCAGAGATGCAGGTGCTGCCCTCACAAATCTATTTTGCAAGGCATTGGTCAAGGCTATATCTTCTGGGCCCTCCCAGCTGGGATGAGTGGGTCTAAAGTGACTAATCCACTCCACCATCTCAATCTCCCTAAGCCTTTGGATCCCTTCCTCTACATTAAAACAAGGGAGATCAGGCATTTCCAGCTCGCTCGCAGTGGGCCATCTTTTAATCCATACTTCAGCTAACCAAGCAAATAAACTATTAGAATCTTTTCAACTCCCTGAGCTGCAACATCAAATGCAGAGTCCCTACTTAGTGGGCCCAAATCAATAAATTCAGCCTGATCCAGCTCTATGTTCCTTCCACCATTATCCCATACCCTTAATATCCATTTCCAAACCTGTTCTCCAGATTGCTCTTTATATAATTAGAGAATTCAAACAGTTCTTTTCGAGTGTAGTGCAGCTCCTCATTGGTCACACTCTCAACCTCACCTCCAGGGACCCATCGGAACTTTAGTCTAGTTACAGGTCTAGAAGCAAACAGGGGTATTAGGGGTGGCTCCTGAGGAGAATCAACATTATTTTACCTGGCAACTGCCTCAGGAGAGAGGCCATCACTGTTGCTTCAGGCAGCGCAGGGTTTGTCTCCTCAGACAAAGGTGGAAAGGCCTCTGGCAGCATGTGTTGGGGAGGGGATGTTGCCACTACTGGGGATGGGGAAGCTGCTGCTTCTGGCAAAAAAGGTTCATCAGAGTTTACAAATGTAGTGTCCCCAGCTTCATCAGGGTGCTCCCACACATCCCTATTCCAAGTTGCAGGGTCGCATTCTTTTCCAATCAATGCCCTCACTTTAACAGTAGACACCTGGTGAGGCTGTGCATGCACCTTTCATTGCAGGTCAGCCACTCGCATGATAAGAGCTTGTGTCTGTTTTTCCACAATTTCAGCTCTTTCTGTACAGAAGACAAAACTCTCACTCAGGGCAATCTTAGCAGATTTGAGGCTCAGTATCTGCTTCTGAAGCCAGGAGATAGAATCCCTGAGTTCATCATTTTCTTTCATCACTTTATCCACTGAACTTAAGAGCAACCAACCAGCTTCATTATGTTCCTCGGTTCTCCACATATGGTCAAAGGCGTTATGTATAGAGTCACTGAACTCCTTGCCTCTTACAAGCAGTGAATCAGGAGTGTCAAATGCATTTATTTTGTATAAGTCTCTAAATAGTTTACACCAATGACTATCAGTGTTCTCCATACTATTAGAGTCCTTAGCATTTTGGGGTCTAATCATATTAAGCAGCCAACTCCAGAAACCCCAAAACCAATGAAAGAACTCCATCCTTTAATATTCTGTTCCTTTAGAACCACTCCTGGTACCAAAATCTGTATTAGTGTTCTCATAGAGGGACAGAACAGGATATATATATATATATATATATATAGGATATATATATTATTATATATATTATTATATATTATATATTATTTTATATATATTATTATTATATATATGTAAAGGTGAGTTTATTAAGTATTAACATACATGATCACAAGGTCCCACAATAGGCCATCTGCCAGCTGAGGAGCAAGGAGAACCAGTCTGAGTCCTAAAACTGAAGAACTTGGAGTCTGATGTTCGAGGGCAGGAAGCATCTAGCACAGGAGAAAGATGTAGGCTGGGAGGCTAGGCCCATCTCTCCTTTTCATGTTTTTCTGCCTGCTTTATATTCACTAGAAGCTGATTAGATTGTCCCCACCAGATTAGGGGTGGATCTGCCTTCCCCAGCCCACTGACTCAAATGTTAATTTCTTTTGGCAACACCCTCACAGCCACACCCAGGGTTAATACTTTGTATCCCTCAATCCAGTCAAGTTGACACTGGGTATTAACCATCATACCCAGGCCCTAGGCTGAATATTTTTACATAGGTACTTTTTTGATATCATAATGTACATGTATGAACCATATTTACTTAGCCTTAAGTTTAGCTATGGAAACTGAGGCACAGAGAATTTAAGTACAGATGCTTCTCAGCTTAAGATAGGGTTACGTCCTGATACACCCATCTTAAGTTGAAAATATCATTATGTTTAAAATGCACTTAATACACCTAACCTACCAAACATTATAGCCTACCTTGAATATTGTCAGAACATTTACATTAGTTTTATTGGGCAAAATCATCTACCATAAAGTCTGTTTTCTAATAAAGTGTTGAATTTCTCATGTAATTGAATACTACAGTGACAGTGAAAAATAGAATGCTATCACATAGGTACTCAAAGTATGGTTTCTACTAAGTGTGTACTGCTTTCACACCTTCGTAAAGTCAAAAAATTGTAAGTTGAACTAATGTAAGTTGGGGAAGGTCTACAGCTTGCACAAGGTGACACATCTAGTAAGTAGAGAAGCATAATTCGAATACAGAACACTTGATTCCTCCAGGGTAGAATTCTTTCTCCAACCCCAGAGCTGCCTGATTTTTTTTTTTGTTTTTTGCACTAACAGAAATACAAATAACCAGCTTGTTATTGTGAGTACATATTTCTTTTTGCCCAACTTCATAAGAAGTTAATGAATATAAATCATAGAGCTAAGTCCCACCAAATAGTGTCATTCTGTTAAACTAACTTCCTATCTAACACGATGCTATGGGGAAAATGAGAGTCTTCGCCAACTGCAGTGATGGTGATGATCATGCAGTTCATTTCCTTCAGAATTTCATACTCAGAACAGAGTGTCCCAAACATATCGTGTTGGAAAAAAAAAAAAAAGCAGCATCAAATGTAATGTATAATTGTTTGTGGGACTCTTGAAATGCATCCCGTGCCAATTCTGGGCCTTAAAGCCACGTTTTGTTAATTAAAGCATTGTTTCTTTAAACTGCCAGACTTGTTGTGGAACATCACCCTGGTAATTAGCAGGACATTTTCTTCTTACATTTGATAAATCTAGTCAGCCCTAGAAGAAAGCAATTTCACTTAAAAAAAAATCTATTCCAGCCATTTCTTATTTGTTGCAGAATTTAAGATAATTAATTTGTATATGTTATAAAAGTTGGCCTGAATTATTATGGCTTTTTTGTGGTAAAAACACTTAACATTAAATTTACCATCTCTCAATTTTAAGTGTACAGTTCAGTTGTGTTAAGTATATTCACATTATTGTGTAACAGATCTCTAGAACTTTCTCATCTTGCAAAACTAAAACTTTATTCCTATTAAACACTAATTCCCTCTACCTCCAAGCCCTTGGCAACCACCTTTCTACTTTCTGTTTCTATGATTTTGGCTACTTTATATGAATGGAATCATGTACTATTCACGCTATTGTGAATGGCTTATTTCATAATGTCCTCAAGATTCATCCACGTTGTAGCATATGACAGGACTTCCTTTTTAAAGCTGCATAATATTCCATTGTATGTACACACCACATTTTCATGTGTGTATGTTTGTGTATGTGTGTATGTAGTAGTGGTTTTTACTGATTGGCACAAGATCGTGGCCTATGCTTCCAATACCCTTCTCTCCTATGCAGCTCAAATGGAAGGAAACTGATTAATACATAGGAAGCAATAGCATGCTTACAGGTTTAAACTCCTTTCATTTTTACAAAAAGGAGTGGGATATGGGGGTGGTACAATTTTAGGGGTAGTAGCAAAACTCTCCCTAGACTACAGTGGGTGGGCCTGTCTGTCCCCTGTTGCTGGTACCACATAAGAAGGTGCATTAGTAAAGGAAAAAAGGGTTACATGTAGTTGGCCTGCTATTAAGAGGGGAAGATAGGATGGTATCTGCTGTGTACCTGTCTTGGGCCAAACCTGGGGCTGGACCAGTGCCCCTTTCTTCTTGGCCCACCTACACAACCCAGCTGTACTGTCTCCTGCACCCATGGGAAGGAGGTGTGAAGGAAGCTGAGAACATCCGCCTTGAGAAGACGAAACAGGAAACCTCAGTTTCCTTTCACTTTCTCTGGACTAAATTCCACTCCCCTCAGCTCTGGAAAGCACTGCAAAAGTCTTAGGAGTGCTGTGAAGACGCTGTGGAAGATGCTGGCCCAGGCAGGTGGCCCTGAGTGGGCAAAAAGAAAAACTTGACTTTCCATGCAGTATCAAGCAAGGTTACTTTGTAAACAAACAAAACTGGAAAATAAGACTACATACTAAGTCCTTGAGTGCATTTGGATTGGGGGCAAGGGCTTTATTACTCCTTCCCCCCCATTTTGTAACCCCACACCAAGTGTCAAGAGGTTTAAGGATCACAACCAACCCCACCTTCCCTTCAAGCACCATTCCTTGGGTTCCCCAGTTTTGTTGAGCTCATTTGGGGTTATTCCTGCCACCCTCTTAAAAAATGACTCAGCCTGTTGGTTGGTCCATTTTCTACCCTTTCTACAATTATGAAACACACTCTCTAAATAGGAGATACATAAGCCCTCACTCTATAGTCCAAGGAACTAGGTGATATAATGCCGGGAAGGCTAAATTGTTTGCTTTCCTGGGTGGTCCTTATGTGAATGGACAGCAGCAGGGTTCTGGTGGGATCAGAGCAGTCTAGTTTGAGCCACCACACCACATTTTTTTTTTAATTAATTTTAATTTTTTTTTAAAGCTCCAGGGTACATGTGCAGGATGTGCAGGTTTGTTACATGGGTAAACGTGTGCCATGGTGGTTTGCTGCACCTATCAACCCATCACCTGCATGTTAAGCCCAGCATGCATTAGCTGTTTTTCCTAATGCCCTCCCTCCCCTCACCCCACCACCCAACAGGCCCTGTGTGTGTCGTTCCCCTCCCTGTGTGTCCATGTGTTCTCATTTTTCAGCTCCCACTTATAAGTGAGAACATGTGGTGTTTGGTTTTCTGTTCCTGCATTAGTTTGCTGAGGATAATGGCTTCCAGCTTCATCCATGTCCTTGCAAAGGACATGATCTTGTTTCTTTTTATAACTCAGAAATAAGACCACCCATCTACAACCATCTGATCTTTGACAAACCTGACAAAAACAAGCAATGGGGAAAGGATTCCCTATTTAATAAATGGTCCTAGGAGAACTGGCTACTCATATGCAGATAATTGAAAGTGGACCCCTTCCTTACACCTTATAAAAAAACTAACTCAAGATAGATTAAAGGCTTAAATGTAAAACACAGAACTATAAAAACCCTAGAAGAAAATCGAGGCAATACCATTCAAAACATAAGCACAGGCAAAATCACCAAAAACAATTGCAGCAAAAGCAAAAATTGACAAATGGGATCTAATTAAACCACATTTTCCTTATCCATTCATTTGTCAATGGACATTTGGGCTGCCTCTCCCTCTTGGCTGTTGTGAATAATAATAGGTGCAATGAACGTGGGTGTACAAATATCTCTTTGAGATTCTGCTTTAATTCTTTTGCATATGTACCCGAACTGGGATATAATCATATGGTGATTATATTTTCAATTTTTTGAGAAATCACTATATTGTTTTCCATAATGGTTGCACCATTTTACATTCTCTACAACAGTGAACAAGGGTTACAGTTTCTCTACATCCTTTCCAATGCCTGTTATTTTGTGTTGTGATAGTGTCCATCCTAATGAGTATGAGGTGATATCTCATTGTACTTTTTATTTGCATTTCTCTTATGATTAGTGATATGGAGCATTTTTTCATATGCTTGTGGGTCATTTGTATGTCTTTGGAGAATTGTCTATTTAAGCCCTTTGCCCATTTTTTAATAAGGTTATTTTGTTGTAGGAATTTATAATATATTCTGGATATTAACCCTTTATCATAGATATAATTTAAAAATATTGTCTCCCATTCTTTAGGTCATCTTTTTTCTCTGTTGATTGTCTCCTTTGATGCACAGACCTTAAGTTTGAAATCATCTCATTTGTCTTTTGTTGTTGTTGTTGTTGTTGCCTGTGTTTTTGGTGTCATATCTAAGAAACCATTGCCAAATACCCTGAAGCTTTTCCCTTAGGTTTTCTTCTAGGAGTTTTATAGGTTTAGGTCTTATGGTTAGGTCTTTAATGCATTTTGAGTTAATTTTTGTATATGGCATAATGTAAGAGTACAACCTCATTCTTTTCATGTAGATATCCAGTTTTCCCCACATAATTTGTTGAAGAAACTGTCCTTTATTGTATAGTCTTGGCACTCTTGTCAAAGATCATAAAGAGCATGTATAGAAGGGTTTATTTCTGGACTCTGTTCCATTGGTCTATATGTCTGTCTTTATGTCAGTACCACACCGTCTTGATTACTGTTGCCTTACAGTATGTGTTGAAATCAAGAAGTGTGAGGTCTCCAACATTGTTCTTTTTCAGGATTACTTTGGCATTTTAAAATCTCTTGATCTTATAGGAATTTTAGATTTTTTTCCTGTAGAAATTACCATTGAGATTTTGATAGAGATGGCATTGATTCTGTAGATTGTTTTGGGTGTTATAGACAGTATAACAATATTAAATTTTCCAGTCTATAAACATGGGATGTTTCATCATTGTGTTTATATCATCTTTGATTTATTTTGGTTATCTCTTACAATTTTCATTGTACAAATCTTTTGCCTCCCCAGTTCAATTCATTCCTAAGCATTGTATTCTTTCTGATACTTTTGTAAATGGGGTTGTTTTCTTAATTTCCTTTTCAGATTAGTCATTGTTAGTTTATGGAAATACAACTCATTTGTGTGTTGATTTTGTATCCTGCAAATTTGCTAACATCATTTATTAGTTTTAGTGGGTTTTTTGTGGGATCTTTAGGATTTTCTATATGTATAAGATTATGTAATCTGGGAACAGATAATTTTACTTCTTTTCCATTTGAATGCCTTTTATTTATTTTTCTTGTCTATTTGCTGTGACTAGAGTTTCCAGTACTGTGTTGAATAGAAATGGCAAGAATAGGCATCCTTTCCTTAGGATGGGAGGCATCTCCTCCCATTCTTAGAGGAGAAACTTTCAGTTTTTTGCTATTAAGAATCATTTTAACTGTGGACTTTTGATATGTGACTTTTATTATGTGTAGGTACTTTCCTTCCATTCTTCGTTTGTTGAGTGTTTTTATCATGAAAAAGTGTTGAATTTTGTCAGATGGTTTTGTGCATCAATTGAGATGATCATGTGTTTTTACTTCTTCATTCTGTTAATGTGGCATATTATACTGATTGTTTTTCACATATGGAACCTTCCTTGCATTCCCAGTATAAATCCAACTTGTTCATAGTATATAATCTTTTTAATATGAGAAGTTTTGCATCAATATGCATTAGGGATATTGGTCTGTAGTTTTCTTGTTGTGATCATGGATTTACATTTAAACACTATTGATGAGTAGCTCCTGAGAAATGCCATACATTGTAAACATCTAAACTGGCTTAAGGACTCTATAATAAAGTTGTTCTATGTATAATGTCATGTTAAAAAAATTTGGTGAAATTGCTAAAGAAAATTCAGAATTAAATACAAATAGAAATACCTTAAGCATCTCCTTTTGTATTAAGGATGTTTAATTCCTTGCTGCCAAAGGAATGTCTTCTAGGATGTGGAGAGGAAATTCTTATACATACATTCTTATAGAATGTAGGAGAAAAAAATGTCTTCCTCTGTGCTTGATCTGATTTCTAACATTCTGAGTTTCCATGGTTGATTGGTTGGTTAGTTGGCTGAAAAAGGTATGTGTGTATGTCAAAGAAAAATTTGAACATTTCAACACAGTTATCTGAAATCATATAATTTAAACTACAATGGGGGCATTAGCTATAATAATGTTCAAACTACAGCCCCATAAAGGCTATTTCTCAATACTAATAGACTGTTTTGAAAGTCTCTCACGCAACTTTAATACATATTTTACTTCTTGGTACATTTCCTTACATTCAATTGAAACATAAAAATTAGTTGAGGCTGGGTGCGTTGGCTCACACCTGTAATCCCAGAACTTTGGGAGGCTGAAGTGGACAGATAACGAAGTCAGCAGATCCAGACCATCCTGGCTAACACGGCGAAACCTTGTCTCTACTGAAAATACAATTAGGTGTGGTGGGCCGTGCCTGTAGTCCCAGCTACTCGGAAGGCTGAGGCAGGAGAATCGCTTAAACCCGGGAGGCAGAGGTTGCAGTGAGCCGAGATCGAGATCGCACCACTGCACTCCAGCCTAGGCGACAGAGTGAGACTTTGTCTCAAAAAAAAAAAAAAAAAAAAAAAAAATTAGTTGAAATTCTGTATCAGTTATGAAAGGTAGCTTTATTCTTTTGGTTTTCTATTTTGAGTTATGATTGAGAAATAACCTGTGGCAGAAGTTTTCTTAACAATGTATTGTGGCCAGTGCACCTGTTTCAAGATTACTCTAAACAGAAACAAGAGTGAAATAAATTTGTGGAGTTAATAATAAAAATGTTATTCTCTGTGGTATGTTTTCTTTTTTTTAAGACAGGGTCTTGCTCTATTGCCCAGGCTGGAGTGCAGTGGCACCATCTTGGCTCACTGCAACCTCTGCCTCCCAGGTTCAAGCGATTCTCCTGCCTCAGGCCCCTGAGTAGCTGGGATTACAGGCACGTACCACCATGCCTGGCTAATTTTTGTATTTTTAGTAGAGACAGGGTTTCGCCATGTTGGTCAGGTTGGTCTCAAACTCCTGACCTCATGATCTGCCCCCTGCCAGCCTCCCACAGTGTTGGGATTACAGGCGTGAGCCACCACACCCAGCCCGTATTTTTTCATTTCATAGAATTTCCAGATAAAAGTCAGAGTCAACTAGTTTTATAATACTGAAAAGTTTTGCAAATACAGCATGTCGCTTAATGATGGGGATGTGTTCTAAGAAATGGGTCATTAGGTGATTCTGTCATTGTGCAAATGTCATAGAGTATACTTACATAAACCTAGGTGGTATGTAACCTATATGATATATGTGGCCTATATGATATACCCTATTGCTCCTAGGCTGCAAACCTGTATAGCATGTTACTATCCTGAAGGCAATGGGCAATTGTAACACAATGGCAAGTATTTGTGTATTGAAACATAAAGGTATAGTAAAAATATGGTACTATTAATACAACCGTATGGGACTACCATTGTATATGTGGTCCATCATTGGCCAAACTTTCCTTATGGTGGCACAAGACTACATAATAAATGGTAAAGTAACCAGACTTGGAGATGGAGAGGAGGGAGAAGAATGCCAAATGTATGTTTCCTCCCACAGACTAGCAGGCATCTAGTATCAGGCAACACACTTATACAATCATTTCCTACTCCTGTCTCACACTTGCCAGAATCTGGATTTGATTTTTTTTTACTGTTAGACCAGTAATGCAGTTTTCATATTTTGTATAACAAAAAAGTTGTAGGACTTTTCCTTCTTACTGTGAAAATATGACTCATTAAATACACAACTTTTAGTACTGGCTATTTGTATTCTTATACTCTTAGTCACAAAGATAACTATGTTTTACAAAGTCAAAAGGTTAATAATAGCAGCTAGCATGAATTCAGAGCTTGCTATGTATTGAGCACTGGGTTTAAACACATATGCTGTATTTTATTAGATCCTTATAGTAGGAAAGTGAAGTGACACTAGTCACTGAAGTTCCTTCAGTGCTCAAGACTCAAGTGCACTATAGCAAGACAAACACCAGGAAGCATGTAACTGTGCTTCGAATACTTTAGCAAGTGAATGGCCCAGTTTGGGAAAGCAAGACAAACACTGGATCCATAATGGCTTTTTACACCTGATTAGAATACAGAAAAAATGGAACCATTAACTACTAATATTATCTTTGCCAGCAGGTGAGCAGTACATACCTGACTTCAGAGGATTTTATTCAAATCAATAGATGATGGTTAATAAAAACAAATATCCTCAGCTTTCCTTCTTTCACTTGTCGTCTGACAACCACTATTTAGCTAAAACTAAAATGGATTAGAGATACAAGATGATGAATAACAAATATTATTAACTTTTGTGAGCATATAACGTGAGTCAGCTACTACACTAAGAACTTTACATAGAATCCCTTAATTTTCTCAATAATCCTATGAGAACTGTACTTGTATGAGCAACCCCATTTTATAGCTGAAGATACTTGAGGCTTCAAGAGGTTATATAAACATGTTCCTGGTCAACAGTTATTAAGCAGTGAGTGACATTCTCATGAGATTAATGAAATCATCTGTGTGAGATACAAATACATCTATTGTGTATGTTTGTGTTTTTAATGGAGACCAATGGTATGACAGAATGAAGTCCTTTTATTAGTCAGTCAAGATCTGATGTGGCTATTAGAATATAGGAAAAACTGATGTTTTCCTTTTTTAGTTATTTTACATTAACTTTAAAAATAATAGCTTTATCAAGATATAATTCACATAACATAATTTGCTCATTAAAATGTTTGAGTCAAGAGTTTTTAGAATATTCACAAAATTGTGCAACCATCACCACAATCTTTAGAATATTTTCATCATCTCAAAAAGATACTTTGTAGCCTTTAGCACCCTTCCCACTGTGCCCCTCACCCCATACTCCTGGCCATAGGCAACTACTAAATTACTTTCTGTCCCTGCAGGTTGTCCTATTCTGGATACTTTGTATATGTGGAATCATACAATATGTGATCTTTTATGACTGGCATCTTTCAAGCATGTTTTTGATATTTTCATCCATGTTGTAGGATATTAAATTAGCTTTTTGCATAGGAATAATTGAGCTAGAAAAGCATTGGCTGAATATGTCTGCAGAATGTACCATTTAGAAAAGAAAGAATTCCAGGAGACAAATGAGGTAGTAACTAAAATGTAAATAACTAAAAATTAGCTTTGAGTCTTTAATAAACTACCTTTCATGTTTTGCTTTTACTAGGAATGAACTTTTAATTTTTTGGAGCTATAAATACATGTAGTTTCTAAAGACATCTTTGTTTTTAAAGAAAAGACATCTGCAGGCTTTTTCTTAGTGTTCCTATTAAGTATGTATGAGTGTGTGAATTTGTGTGTGTGTGTGTGCACATGTTTAGTGACTTTACATGTGTATACATACAAATGTACACAGTCATATATGACTTCAGTGGTACATGGAATCTCAATTTAATTGTAAAAGTGAAGGAGTTCTAAAACTAGTTTTAGTATAGTAAGTGGGATATGGTAAGAATGTCCTACAATTTAAAAGCCTATTTGGTTATCTTCAATGGATTTTGAATGTATTCGATACTAGATTGCGAGTGACTATGCCTTTTTAGTAAACAAAAGAAAGGCTATAATGTAGAAAGTATATGGAATAAGCATAACATCTGTCCTAATCTAATTTTCAGGCACATCTCCAGACTTCAATTTGGCTGAAATAACTCATGCCACGGACCTGTGCACATGCCTGGAATTGAGAGACACAGTTAAAAGACTCCAAATTGCTTTCTGCCTTTTGAAAACTCCTGAAAACTATCCCTTTGGACTCTGGAATTCTACACAGCTCAACCAAGACTTTGCTTGAATGTTTACATTTTCTGCTCGCTGTTCTACATATCACAATATAGTGTTCACGCTTTGTTAAAACTTTGGGGTGTCAGGAGTTGAGCTTGCTCAGCAAGCCAGCATGGCGAGGATGAGCTTTGTTGTAGCAGCTTGCCAATTGGTGCTGGGCCTACTAATGACTTCATTAACTGAGTCTTCCATACAGAATAGTGAGTGTCCACAACTTTGCGTATGTGAAATTCGTCCCTGGTTTACCCCACAGTCAACTTACAGAGAAGCCACCACTGTTGATTGCAATGACCTCCGCTTAACAAGGATTCCCAGTAACCTCTCTAGTGACACACAAGTGCTTCTCTTACAGAGCAATAACATCGCAAAGACTGTGGATGAGCTGCAGCAGCTTTTCAACTTGACTGAACTAGATTTCTCCCAAAACAACTTTACTAACATTAAGGAGGTCGGGCTGGCAAACCTAACCCAGCTCACAACGCTGCATTTAGAGGAAAATCAGATTACAGAGATGACTGATTACTGTCTACAAGACCTCAGCAACCTTCAAGAACTCTACATCAACCACAACCAAATTAGCACTATTTCTGCTAATGCTTTTGCAGGCTTAAAAAATCTATTAAGGCTCCACCTGAACTCCAACAAATTGAAAGTTATCGATAGTCGCTGGTTTGATTCTACACCCAACCTGGAAATTCTCATGATTGGAGAAAACCCTGTGATTGGAATTCTGGATATGAACTTCAAACCCCTTGCAAATTTGAGAAGCTTAGTTTTGGCAGGAATGTATCTCACTGATATTCCTGGAAATGCTTTGGTGGGTCTGGATAGCCTTGAGAGCCTGTCTTTTTATGATAACAAACTGATTAAAGTCCCTCAACTTGCCCTGCAAAAAGTTCCAAATTTGAAATTCTTAGACCTCAACAAAAACCCCATTCACAAAATCCAAGAAGGGGACTTCAAAAATATGCTTCGGTTAAAAGAACTGGGAATCAACAATATGGGCGAGCTCGTTTCTGTCGACCGCTATGCCCTGGATAACTTGCCAGAACTCACAAAGCTGGAAGCCACCAATAACCCTAAACTCTCTTACATCCACCGCTTGGCTTTCCGAAGTGTCCCTGCTCTGGAAAGCTTGATGTTGAACAACAATGCCTTGAATGCCATTTACCAAAAGACAGTCGAATCCCTCCCCAATCTGCGTGAGATCAGTATCCATAGCAATCCCCTGAGGTGTGACTGTGTGATCCACTGGATTAACTCCAACAAAACCAACATCCGCTTTATGGAGCCCCTATCCATGTTCTGTGCCATGCCGCCCGAATATAAAGGGCACCAGGTGAAGGAAGTTTTAATCCAGGATTCGAGTGAACAGTGCCTCCCAATGATATCGCACGACACCTTCCCAAATCGTTTAAACATGGATATCGGCACGACGGTTTTCCTAGACTGTCGAGCCATGGCTGAGCCAGAACCTGAAATTTACTGGGTCACTCCCATTGGAAATAAGATAACTGTGGAAACCCTTTCAGATAAATACAAGCTAAGTAGCGAAGGTACCTTGGAAATATCTAACATACAAATTGAGGACTCAGGAAGATACACATGTGTTGCCCAGAATGTCCAAGGGGCAGACACTCGGGTGGCAACAATTAAGGTTAATGGGACCCTTCTGGATGGTACCCAGGTGCTAAAAATATACGTCAAGCAGACAGAATCCCATTCCATCTTAGTGTCCTGGAAAGTTAATTCCAATGTCATGACATCAAACTTAAAATGGTCGTCTGCCACCATGAAGATTGATAACCCTCACATAACATATACTGCCAGGGTCCCAGTCGATGTCCATGAATACAACCTAACACATCTGCAGCCTTCCACAGATTATGAAGTGTGTCTCACAGTGTCCAATATTCATCAGCAGACTCAAAAGTCATGCGTAAATGTCACAACCAAAAATGCCGCCTTCGCACTGGACATCTCTGATCAAGAAACCAGTACAGCCCTTGCTGCAGTAATGGGGTCTATGTTTGCCGTCATTAGCCTTGCGTCCATTGCTGTGTACTTTGCCAAAAGATTTAAGAGAAAAAACTACCACCACTCGTTAAAAAAGTATATGCAAAAAACCTCTTCAATCCCACTAAATGAGCTGTACCCACCACTCATTAACCTCTGGGAAGGTGACAGTGAGAAAGACAAAGATGGTTCTGCAGACACCAAGCCAACCCAGGTTGACACATCCAGAAGCTATTACATGTGGTAACTCAGAGGATATTTTGCTTCTGGTAGTAAGGAGCACAAAGACGTTTTTGCTTTATTCTGCAAAAGTGAACAAGTTGAAGACTTTTGTATTTTTGACTTTGCTAGTTTGTGGCAGAGTGGAGAGGACGGGTGGATATTTCAAATTTTTTTAGTATAGCGTATCGCAAGGGTTTGACACGGCTGGCAGCAACTCTAGGCTTCCAGTCTGTGTTTGGTTTTTATTCTTATCATTATTATGATTATTATTATATTATTATTTTATTTTAGTTGTTGTGCTAAACTCAATAATGCTGTTCTAACTACAGTGCTCAATAAAATGATTAATGACAGGTTGGGGTTCCCCTGTGCTTTTACCAGTAGCATGACCCCTTCTGAAGCCATTGGTAGAAAGTACTTTGTCCTCCAAAAAGCTAACATATGGTTTTGAAGCAGCATTGAAACTTTTGTAGCAATCTGGTCTACAGACTTTTAACTCAAGAAGCTAAGGCTAGACTTGTTACCTTCGTTGAATGATGTTAGTTGACTGTACGGTAATGTTGTATCAACTGAATTGAATGTTTGCCTTTAAACAATGAATTTTCTTTTTCTTTCCTTTTTTTTTTTTGTAATAGTTAAAGAGGCTTAGAACAAGCTAACAGGCAATAGAAATATGTATATCAGATTTTTTAATGTAACAAACTACATGTTAATTGTTATCTTATTCTTTTTATCTTTAGTAGACACTTTTAAAAGAAAAGACAATTTTGTTGTGTTTAACTCACCAACACGTGGTATATAATGAAGACAGAACTATAATAAATTAGTTTTGTTCTGATTTTTTAGAACACTTGCAATAATGTATCATTTATAGTTCTTGCTAGTTGCAGTGGTAATATTTTTCACATCCATAAAAACAACTACCAAAATAAATCAGCTGTAGCATGTTGCTTTTTAAAGCTAGGCCCTAAAAGGCTTTAATTCTTTTTCTAAGGGAAGAAATGTCTATTTTAATTAAGATATTTTAATGAACAGGATTTCTGTATTTTAAATAGTACTGACTAGCACCTAACGGGCAGTGGGAGGGTGGTTCATATGAAGAAAAAAAGGTGTATTGTTGTATCCCATGCATAAATAAAGGTAAATATATATATATATATATATATATATATACACCAATATATTCATATATACACACACACATCCCAACCTGTCACACATAATGCATGTGTACATATATGAATATATTGGATATGTCATTTCTGTAAGAGTTTTGTTAAAACCTGATTTTCTTTTGTAGTATCCACATTCTTCATCAAAGTACAAAAACATCTATGGAGTGTCACAAACTGTATGACACGTTATTTCTTTTTAACAGTTGTCTGTATGCTTAGACCCATATTAGTCTCTATATCTGTGTGGCGATATCTGCTGAGACAAGTAAATGATTAATAGAAAACAAAACAACTTCTGTACAGTTGACATTTTTCATCCAAATATATATAGACAGTTTTGGAGAATTGTTTCGAGATTATAGAGGAAACATGTAACATTTAGAGCAGATGGAACTAGGTTTAGGTAGAAGACCAGTTCCACAAAGAGCAGAGGGAGGGATGGGATTTAATAGGTAAAAGAAGAACCCATTTGAAAATAAAGTTCGCTTCAAAAGGCAGCTGCCGCCAGGCACACACCATTCCATCAGACAGGTGCCAGACAAGCAAAAGCAAGGAAAAGTTGGCAGAAAGAAAGTCCAGGTGATGTAGGCTGAGGTATTTCTTTCTTTGGCACTATCTTGGTTTTGTGAATCACTTTATAAAAAAAAATCACTTTCTTCCCATTCTTAAGGGGTTTGGCAAACAGAATTTCAGATCTTGAAACAAATGAGCTGCAACAGAAAAATAAGAAGTACCTGAGCTTGAGGCATCCCTTCCCAAAGCCTTCACTTACTGGTGAGAAAAACCTGGACCCAGGGAGGGCTTGCAGCTTACCCAGGTCGGACTCCTGCCGGTTCAGCGCTCTGCACTCCATTGATTGTTCTAGGCCCGGCAGCCTTTTAGGTTCTTGTGCAGGGCACCTCTTTTACAGTTCTGAATAACCTCTAGTGCCCCTGCTTCAAAAATGCAGTACATCCTCAAGTTCCCATTTACTCAGGATACTTTTTAGCACAGGGCAGATCAGACAGTGTCTCTATTGTTAGTACTGCAAAGTATGTATGGGAAACACAGAGAATTGGAGCTGCGTTGAATGCAAACTTGGGGTGTTTCCCTTGAGGAATTCTCGTCTTCAAATGTCTGCAGAGAGTAGTGGACCATGTTACAACTTTCCTGTTCATCTGTGAACCATGAAAATGGATGGCACTGATGCATTAGACCCTCAGCAGCCTGCAACTGCAAATCTGTGAGACTTCATTCAGCCCATAAAGCAAACATTTGAACTTACACAGAATGAGCACTTAAATACGGGTACAATAAATGAAGGGAAAAACCTCAGCCATTTCTCCATTCTGAAGATATAGCAAGCACCGGGAAATCTGAGATTTTTCATCAACAATATCTTCTGCGAGCCCAGTTTGAGGGGAAAAACCCCTTTTACATTTTTTTTCAGTAAAGTACTGGAACTTACTTTTCCCTGTCTGTGCTAATGAGTTGATTTTCAGCTGATAGAAAACAAAATGATAGAGTACTTTTTTCCTTGGCCAAGTATTTTCTCATTTGTATTTAATTTGATAAATTAGACAGCCAGTGAAATTAGACACCAAACTAGGTCCTGATGGATAATGAATGTTATGTCACCTTTAACAGTGAAGTGGTTATTATAGGTCACTTTCTAATTTCATATTTTCCCTTTTGCTTTCTGCTGCCCTCAGGGTATATAGTGTGTCTCTAACCTGATTTTTCAAGGTTATTTTTGGAGCAGTTTCTTAAAACAGGCATTCCCTAACTTGCTCATTTAATTAATGAAAAATTGAACTGATGCCATGGATATAAAAACAAATGCCATGTTTAATTGTCAGTGTTTCTGATTTGGCAAAAAGGAATCATCTCTATTTTTTTTGCAAACACTATCAAAGTGCATATTTTGTCTTTTGTGGTTTCTATTTATTCAATCATTCATTTGTTTGCTAAGGACACCATAGTCAACCCTTTACTTGGTGTTTGCTTTCTATTTCTGTATTCAATTTCCAAGGCATTTTCTTTTCTTTATTACTGTTTTCACCATTGGTGGGGTAGGGGGAAGCATTTTATATCTCCAACAGTTTGCTGGGAAAAACCACACTTTTTCCCTTTCTATTCACTGGAAAGGGAAATGTAACTACTTCTGAAGCATTCTAAGTACAGATGGAAATGCTTTCTTCACCTCAGTTCTTTCACTCTCGCCTTGCTTGCAAATAGACTTTTTTATTGTTATTCAAAAGGGATTAGCTTGGAAGAAAAAAAAATCTTTCTTTAAAGATTGGTGATTCAGAATCACCATCCGGATGTCCAGAATAATTTTGGCCTGGAATCTCTGCAGGACTTGATGTAATCTGGTGTGGACAGTTCCCCTGCCCCAACCCCCACTTCCCCCATAAGCACTGATACCAGCTGCTTTAGTAAAAAGGAGATGCTGAGGGAACTAAGGATTTTTATGTCTGCTGGTTCAACATTGCCCAGAACAAGTAAACAGAACTAAGTGGGTTTCTCATATTAAAGAATTCCTAGGAGACTTGACGGCAGGAGATGACAATGAAGGCTTTCTTTATGTCTTCAAATTTATTTATCTTTTCTTCTTTAAGAAACCTTATATGCTGGGAATCTGAGGTACATTCCAAAACTATACTTATATCAGGCTAAATTTTAATTCTAATCTTGAACTCCCCCATACTATTCTCTGTTACACACTCCAAAATTTTGAAATGTATAGATTTTTGTGCAGAAGACACCAAACTCTCTTTCCTTAGCAGGAAACCATGGAAAGCTTTTATAAAATTAATGACAAACTCAAGTGTTTAGCTCCAAAGCTTAAATGGGGAAATGTGAAGTTCATATAAACTGAGCAATTTGCAAGGGTACCTGACATGCCTGAAAACACAGGGAACAGCCAGACAATGGCTCTTGCATAATTACCAAATTGTGAAGTTTGTGGATGTGTTTATATTTAGGAAATCATCTAGTCCCCCTCCCAAGTTTATATGGATGCCATAAGACATTAAAGTGGCATTATGCATTTGCCCTCCTGACAGCCCATTATGTCAGTTATATATTAAATATGAAGCAAATCCAGTATCATGTACCTCATGAAAGTAGTTCTGGTCACAAAGTGGGTCAGATCATGCCTCTCCTTTCCAACTGGGCCTCCCTGTCTCCCTCCCATAAGATTAGATTGACAAAGTAAATTTCAGCCTGGGCCCTGACAGAATAATCATGAATTCCTAGTAAGGGGGAGTATCTTGAATTAATAAGGTAGCATTTTAATGCATCAGTCTGCACATTAGCACGTCTCATTCATATAAACAGAAGACAGTGGTCATGAGGAGAAGGAAAACAAACCATGTAATTGGGGTCGAAAGGACTACATTTTTACAGCTGTGACTTAAGGAAAAGTGGGGAGAGGCATTTATTGTGCATCTAGACCTCTGCTAGGAGCTTCACATGGATTACTTGCATTGAATCCTTTCAGTTGCCCATGTTGTCCCTATGTTAGAGAATAGTGTTTACTCAGCCTCACAGAGCCAAGCAACTTGCCTGAAATCTCACAGCTGGTAAGAAACAACTGAGACTTAACTCAGGACTGTATGACTAAAACCAGTAGTTTTCCAACTGTATAATGGTCCACAAGCTAAATCTAGGTCAGGAATAGAGAACACATAACTCCCAAATATTCAGCATTTGAGTCAGGAACAATGGAGAAGAGGGAGGGTCTAATTTAAGACTCAAACCTGAGATCAATATACGGAAATCACAAGCCAAAGAGGAAAAAGTAAAGGACAGGTCTTCCATGGTTGTGACAACAAATCCATACATTGAACTGGAAGAACCTGAAGCTGCAAAAGAAAAATAAGCAATCAGTCAAAATGAGAGTGGGTGGGAGTAAAAGTAGGTCCCAAATATGGCCATATTTTGAGCACTTATGATTCAGATGCCGTACTGAGCACTTGGCCTGTATTATCTTGTGGAATCCGCAATAACTTCGTAAAGTAGGTATTCATGTCCCCATTTTTCACATCGAGAAACTGAGCCTTAGTCCATCACTGATAAGTGATGAAGCCAAGCAGCCCTGGCTATCAGACTCCAAGGCCCACGAGTAACCATGAAACTATGTTCTAGCTGAAAAGGCACTCAGAGTACTGGGCTGGCCATCTCATTGGCCTGATGGATTTAGTTCTTTCCTGAGAATGAAGAACAAAGAAAAGCATAGGTGTCATAGTCTTGCAAGGAACCTCCCCACAGAAGGCTTGTTAATGTGGCATTTAATGCCACAGCCTTAGATAAGAAAGAAAATGCTACCTTGCTGTTTTTCTTTTTTAACCATTAAGGTTAGTCTCCCATTTTAATCATATACCACATCATCCAGAGCAAAGACTTGTTCTGATGCTGTAAGTAATCTCATCTTAACTTTCCTATAGATCATTCTGGGGGCTGGGGGTGCTAGGAGGATAAACTCCCTGGAGAACTGTTAGTGAAGAGTTTTATGACTAATCCTGTATCTTTGTGATCTCAATAGCCCTTAATTTAAAAATATATTACTTTCAATCTTGTAAGAGGCAGACTGGTTTAAATATCTCCTGTGCTACTGATGAAACTATGAAAAGAAGGCGACCATGAATATTAACCAAAATATATGCTTTCATATTATTTTCCCACTTATCAGAGCACCACACACTTATTAACAGTACTTGATTTTACCAAATTTTTGTTCTAACTGGCTTAGGGGTGCTCCCACCATCATAAGATGGTTCGTGTTTGCAACTCATTTAAAAGTCGCATTTTGTCTTCTGATTATAACAGTAGTATATGTTTACTATAGAGAATCTAGAGAAAAATATTTATTAAAAATAGAATTCCACAACTCAAAACCAGATGAGATTTTGGTATACTTCCTTCTCTCTTTTTTCTCTGTGTATGTATTTATATATGTATATATACATATAATTATAAAAATATATACCTTTATGAGTATATAATTGGAATCATGGTATATATAGCTTTGTACACTTTTTTCTATTATGCAAAATGTAAGCATCTTTTTATATTATTAAACTATCTTGGAAACCATGGTATTAAAGGCTGTATAACCATCTATCATATGGATATTCAGTAATGGAACAAGTCCTTTTGGAAGCATTTTGCCTCTTCCATGTCAAACACCAGGGACATAAAGATGAGCCCACCCTGCCCCTGCTCTCCAGGATGTAGTCACAGAGGAAGATAGACATCCACGTAAAGGACCATCCAGTATGATGACTACACGGAGAAGATGAAACAGCATGACAGCACAGGGAAGAAGAACCCTGGTCAGATTGGGGAGCTCAAATTTCAGATCTCACTACTTAAGCTCAGAATGAAAAGATGAGCCGAGGGCTTCACAAGCAAGCATCCAGAGGGAGGGCATCCTAGGCAGCGAACAAATTGCCGTGATCACAGGCTTTCTAAGGAAGTGGAAGAAGTCTTCCCGGAGGACTTGGGGATTCTGGAGGCCTTCTGATAAAAGGGAAAGGGCTCCTAAAAATACAGGGTAACTACATTGGAAGCTGAAGTCGGAGAGAAACTACAGCAAGTTTTTGTGCAGAGGGGAGAGGGAGAGGCTGGGTTGTATGAGGAGCCTATGGTCCCCAGATGAAGCTTTATTCCCAGTTTAATTTTTTAAGTCATTCCACATAATCACTGGGGGGAGTGCCTTCCTGGTGAGATAAGAGAAGCTCGCAAGAGCAATTTGATAAACCTTCCAAGCCCTGGGGCCTCAGTGTGGAACCTCAGCTGTGGTAATATGTAAGACACAAGCATTAAACAGATGTGAGATTGCCCTAATTGCTTAAGACTATCCCAGTCAGTGGCTTGCACTTAGTACAGGTTTTCTTTGGTGTCTGTGGTGTCAAGAAAATAGGAAGTGCATGTTTGGAAAACTGAAACTGATTATGTGGTGTTTAGAAGCACAAATGAATCCTCTTCAGCTTGTCCTTTGCCCACTAAATACAAATATTTCTAGTTCACTTGCTTAGACAAAATTCTGATCCTTTTTTTAGTGTAACAAGCAAGGCCTTAGACTTGGAATAGTAATAAAGAACCATAATTGGATACATGTACCCCCAAACTCACATATGCACCTCTCCCTTTGTTTCCAAAAGTAAAACAGGTCAAAGACATTGTAGTATAACAATATAAAATACCTCTGAATCTAGATTTTATTCCTATGGGATTTTCCTTGGGTTTTTAATTGGATTGATTTCTGATCATGGAAATTCCTGATAGCAAGAAGAGACTGATAGAAAAGGTTATTTTCCCCAATTCTGCTCTTAACAAGTATGTGGGTGGACATTATACTTCTTGTTGTTTTGATCATTAGGAGATTTGTCCAGGGCAGATTCCATCAACACCTCCTCTGAATTATTGGTCTCTTTCTGGAGAAATACTCAACTGACCATCTTACAAAAAGCTTAATTTCAATCCATTTCCCCAGACTTACAAGTTATAGTTAGCTTCCCATTAACTACATAAATTGAGAGGAGCAGTTTGTAAACAGTGAAAAACACTGGACCATCCAAAAGCCAATAGAGGTTTGTTGAATGAATGAAGTCATTCACAACTTTGACTTTGGAGTGAATAGTAAGTTTTTACTAGAAGCAAATGCATTCGTCTCCCTGGTTATGCTTTGTTTTGTCTGGTAATAGATTTCTGGACTGTTGCAGAGAGCAAGCTGGCATTTGGTTGATTTAGGGGAACAGATTGTATTTCTTAAATTTTCTTTTTTTTTTCTTCCATATTGAGACCTGGGAAAATTTCCCTTAACTTCATTCCAAGTTTGTGGAAATCATACAACCCAGGACATCTTGCTTGGGCTGAGCCACTTGTAATGATCTGGGATTGTTTGGATTTGTGTTCAGCTCCCCAAGGTGCTATTCTGAACACACAACACAACAGCTTACATTTTCCGGGCACATAGCAACTCTCAGTAGATTTGGTCAGATGAGTACCCATTCTTTATAGTTCAGTGGGGTACACTTTCACAATTCCTCAAACTCTGGAAGCCTTATTCAAAAGAGTACAGCCATCTTTTTTTTACTCCAGCAAATTTTTCACTTTGGAGATGAATACTGGGAATTAACACACAATCTTCCTCTTGTAGCACAACTACCAAAGGTCAGGTTAGGGAGAAGTTTGGGAAAGAGTAATGACACCAGAGGAGGAAGGGAAAGAAAGCCACACAGCCACTGTGGAAATGTCAAACAGTGGAGATGGTGTAGTCAGAAAATACTGCTTAGGGGCAGAGTGGTAGACATCTGTCTCTCCCTCAAAGCTCTGTAACATGAGATCCTGGTGGGAGTGGACAAATTATAACTCAAAGTTTGCTGAAAGAAGAGCCTTTTAAACTGGCCTCTTAGGAAAGTCTCTCCTTTTCCCTCTTCTTTTTCACTTTCTCTAAGCAAAGCTGTTCAGAATTTCTACAATTACTTGTAACACCTCTCTCATTTGGGTTATCTTCTTCTCTGTAGGCAACATCCATTCTGGGGAGTGAGGAAAGCTCAAAAGTTGGATGTAGAAGAGTGGAGGCAGAGGTCTGGACTCTAAGGATCCTAAAATTTTCTTTTTAAGTTGTCCTGGCCAGTTCCCCAGGGAATATGGAAAAAAGGCATCCAGAATAAAAGCTCTGTCCATGCATTCTAAAAAAAAAAAAAAAAAAAAAAAAAAATGCATATGATAGGCTTGACCATCCCTTGGTCAGTCATCCTGAAGGTGAAAGAATGATGGATAAAGTCTAGAATGGCTAGCAGTCAGAGCCAAATGGCTTGGTCAATTCAATTCTAACCCTAGTCCTTTCTCTTCCTCCATGAAAAGTATTAAGCTAATTAAGCTACTTATCTTTTCTAATTTACTGGCTTATACTTCCACATCCCTACTTCTTGTTCTCTGTATTGCAGGTCCACTAGACTGCTTTTCAGAACCTTGGTCATACCTTCTCACATTCACATAGATCTCTCACTGAAACACCTCCTCCTTTTTCCCCTGCTTAATCCTCACTCTTTCCTTGGAGCTTTTTAGACAAAGCCTTCGAAGAGCCCAGATTAAGTTAGTTTTGCTTGTCATACCTTCTTATATTAGGCTGTTCTCTCCTTCTTAGCAACTGTTATGGCTGCTGACTTTATTCACCACTGGAAGATATTTGCCTTATTCACTACTGCATGCCCAGGGCCTACGACAGTACATGGCCCCAGGTAACTTCTCAATTGTTTTCTCCCCCGTTTCTAAATAATGAGTAAATGTATGCCCAACTTATGACCCAAGGATTGGGCATTTAGGAAACACAATTTTAGGAGCAGCCCTGCAAACTCTTTTGTCTCACCCCAATTTTTTCCTGCTATTCTCCCGCACCACAATAGCATTTCTACTTTTCCTTAGAGAGCACAGTCCTTGTATTTGTTTGCTGGGGCTGCCATAACAAAGTACCACAGACCGGGTGGCTTAAACAACAGGAATCTATTTCCTCACAGTCCTCAAGGCTAGAAGTCCAAGGCGAAATGTTGGCAGGGTTGGTCTCCTCTGAGGCTCTTCTCCTTGGCTTGTAGATGGCTGTCTTCCCCTTGTGTCTTCACATGGTCTTCCTTCTGTGTATCTCTGTGTCCTATTTCCTCTTCTTTTTTTTTTTTTTTTTTTTGGAGTTGGAGTTTCACTCTCGTTGCCCAGGCTGGAGTGCAATGGCGCGATCTCAGCTCACTGCAATCTCTGCCTTCTAGGTTCAAGTGATTCTCCTGCCTCAGCATCATGAGTAGCTAGAATTACAGGTGCCCGCCACCATGCCTGGCTAATTTTTGTATTTCTAGTAGAGACAGGGTTTCACCACATTGGCCAGGCTGGTCTCAAACTCCTGACCTCAGATGATCAGGATTGGCCTCCCAAAGTGCTTGGCCTCCCAAAGTGCTGGGACTACAGGCATGAGGCACCACATCTGGTCCTATTTCCTCTTCTTATAAGGACATTAGTCATATTGTTTTAGGGTCCACCCTAATGACCTCATTTTAACTTGATTTTCTCTAAACAGACCCTGTCTCTAAATGTAGTCACATTCTGAGGTACTGGCAGTTAGGGACTTTGGGGAGACAATTCAACCATAACAGCTGGGAGTCCTGCTTGGATAAGTATGTCCAGGTAGTTGACTGTCGTTGTGAATCCTGGGTAGGGCATACCCTTCACAATGACATATAAAACAAGTTCTACTTTTCTCTCTCACCAAATGGGTCCCCCCAACCTAGTATGTCTCATCAAGGCATATTGATAAAAGTTTGAGGAACCTTTATAGACCATTTAGTTCAATACCCTTGTTTTGAAGATGGGGAAACTGAGGCCCAGAGAAAGAGAATAATTTACCCAAGCACTCTCAACCTGTGAGTGGAGAAGCTGAAACTAGAACTAAAGCCTCCCTACATTTAGAAATAGGAAAACTTAAGCTTTCCCCCAAAATTTTCTCACCCTGCATTATGAGGAAAATTGCCTAAGGCTAATTTCATTAAGTCTGTTGAGGAGGAATGATCTATGGTCATATATATTTCTGGCTATATATATTGCACCTTTCAAGAGTCACCAGTGAGTGACAGTCTTGCTGTTAGCTCCTATAACGTGTAGAAGTTCCATTCTGTTTTCACCCCAACACCCTGCATAGATCAATTGTGCTAAGCAAAACCACAGGCAGCAATCCTCAAGCCCATTTCTATTCTTCTGGATAAAAAAGACATTTTTTTTTTCAAAATATAGGGGATGTCATCTTTTTCCCTGCCGTCTTGTAAGGGAAGAAGATAGCAAGACAGAAATAACTCCTTATAATCTTTTCAAATACCAAAGCATTCCACTTCCCATGCAATCATTTTGAACCTCTAACATGAGCAAAAACGATAGCTGTCATGGAGAAAAGAACTCTTAGTTTGAAAAGATTGAGTTCTAGCATATAGAATCCCCCAATCCAGTTTAAATTCATGAGTCGTACAATATATCTGACATGTCACCAAATCTTCCCCAGACCCAAGGCTCAACAGTTTTTGAAATCTCAACACACACTTTCTGAGGAATTTCAGTTTGGGATGAAACTAGGGCTTCTGGCGGAGTGATCTGTACAGTAGTCACGGGAAGGTCCTTTCACTGAATACTTTTTGAGCAACTATTATGTGTTGGGCATAATTACAGGTGGTCCTCCTTACTGGTTAGACTCAGCATGGTAGAGCGGACTGACATTACCTCATCATAGAAGCCCATGGGAAAAGAAGACACATCCCCCAGACCTCACCTAAGTGGGAGTCCAGAGAGCCTCCTTGATTTAAGTGACTGTGGCTTTCAAAAAGTGTTAAGGAATTCAGGGAAAGGAAAGATCTCTTAGAACTGTAGAGGGAAAAACAGCGGGAAGTATTTTTTTGTGGAAGGATTTAGAGATGAGGTAACACTGTGGCAGGGCCTCAGAGAATGGGGAGCATTTGAACTTGGGAAAGTCGGGGAAGGAGTAAAGAAAAGCATGAACCAAAGGGAGTCTGAAGGCAAATGTAAATTGTGGGGTACTTGCAACAATAATTAGTTCAGTTGCTGGACTAGTTCAGGAGGGAGAGGTGGTAAAAATAACGAACTTTTATTGAGCCTTTACAATGTTCCAGGGACAATGGTGAGCACTTTATATGAATAATTTCATTAATCTTCAAAACAATCCTATGAGACAGGTTCTCTTGTTTCCTCCATTTTATACATTAGGAAACAGGAAGCTTAGAAAGGTTAAGCAATTTGTTCAAGGTCACAAGAGGCAGAATCAGGTATTTAACCCAGAATCAATGCTCATCACCACAACACTATCCTAGGATTAGATTATGAGGAAAAATGTGTGCTGGAGTGAAGGCCTGAGACTATCTTCTCCAAGTAGAGGGGAGCCACTGAAGGACTTTGAACAATGAGAATGACATAATCAATGTCATTCTTTAGGAGGGTCAAGGTAATAATACAGTGATCAAGGATCAAGTTCCAAAATACATGCAAGAAAGATCCCCACCAAGACTTCTTACAAAAGTTTAAAAAAATAAAATAAAAGTGCAGCTTTCAAGCACCAAGGTCATTTCCCTGCTTCAGCTACCATTAAAGAACTGAGGCAGTTAATAAGAGAAAGACAGTCCTCATCTTTCCCCACTTGTATTTCATGAATTGCTTCAGGACGTCAGGCTACGGATCACCAGTACAGAGGAGGCTAGAGGGACAAATGAAGCAAATCCTCACTGGTGGCTGTTGGAAGGTGCAACACACAAGTTTCTTCATCTTTAAAACCTGCATGGAAGTAAAGATCAATTACCCATAGAAGTATGGGGACTACCTGTGACAAATGATTAATCCCAGTGGGTGGCCCTACTGCCACCTTGCTCCTTTTCTGCCTGCAGTGGTATGAGACCCTTAGCTCTTTGGACATAAAGAGATGGATATAAAGTGGATGATGCGCTTTTTATAGCAATGTAACACAACAAAATGTGACAAGATATGGAGCAGAAAAAACAGATATAAAAATTACTTCAAGGGTGCAGTGCTCACTCTTGTAATCCCAGCTGCTTGGGAGACTGAGGCAGAGGAATACTTAAGTCCAGGAGTTTGATACCAGCCTGGGCAACATAGTGAGCTCCCATCTCTAAAAAAATGATTTTTAACTAAGCTGGGTGTGGTTGCATGCACCTGTAGTCCCAGCTACGCAGAAGGCTGAGACAGGAGGATCCCTTGATCCCAGGAGTTCAAGGCTGCAGTGAGCTATGATCATGCCACTGCACTCCAGCCTGAGCGACAGAGCCAGACTTTGTCACAAAAAAGGAAAAAAAAAATTACTTTCCAAAAAAAAAAAACTACATTCTCAATTATCCATTTCAGTGATATTAGGTATGCATGCTGAAGCTCCTTAAGAAGACTGTACTGATACATGAAGTATTCACTTTTAAGCATCTCATGCCAACTTATTTATTTGTTGTCTACAGTTGGTATCTTAAAAATCACATGCATGGGAAATTGCCTATTGGCTATGGAAATTCAAATGTTCATGAGCAATTATAAGCATCTTAGCAAATGTGCTCAAATTCTGTCAAAAAAGAAGAGCAAAATTGTATCATGGATTTTCTAATTCATTAATTAATCTCTAAATAGGTCTTTATTGAGCTCCTACCATTTGTCAAGGGATACAAGAAAACAAAGCAGACTTGTTTCTTGCCCTCTTTGAATTTATGTTTTTGAAGGGCAACTAGATAATAAGTTAAATAATTAGTTAATTTCAGTTTATGATAAGTACTATAAAAAAATAAGAGTACTGAGATAAGAATACTTTGTGTGAGAGAGGGAAGGTAGCCTATTCCTTCCCCAGCCTCCCCAACCCTCCCCACCCCCCACCCATGGCTATCTACAGCACATTCTAGATCACGCTATTATGAAAAGATTCAGTCCCCTGGTGCTGGCTTTGTAGCAATAGCTGACTGTACTCTGATGAGGATGCTTTGTTACTTAAATATCTTCCTAGCAGAGGACTCACAGCAGTTTTCAAATGGCATTTCCATTCATCACTGCAGCACTCCTGAGAGGCAAGAGAGGTTCAAGCCTCATTACTTCTATTTAAGAAAGAGGAAGGGCAATGACTGGAGAACTACCCTCTGCCAAATATTAAGGAGCAAAGCAGCTGTGGGGTTGATGTTGTGGCTCAGCTCAGATCCCCCTGTTGCTAGCTTTTTACATTAGACCATTTAATTCTATCCTTCAGTGTAAGTTGGGAACTAACATATGCCCGAAGGTTTTAGAAATAAACCAACTCAATCCCAACTCAACAAATAGGGCATATTTGTTACACTAAGTAAATTGTTTTCAATAATTATTAATATGAAGTTTGTTTGCCTAAACTCATAAAATTTCTTATGTGAGAAAATCTAGTCAACAGAATCACAAACTGAATAATTTTGTTGACTGTTTCAGCTGGCTTTTTCTTCCTTTAAAACAACAAACAAGTAACCTTACAATGGAAATTTCTTTCACATGAATTCATGACGACATCAAGTGGAATTTGTTATAAGGCAGCCATCATGAGCCACATTCAGAAGAACAGACTCAGTTATTTAAATACTCAAAGGACATATGAGAATAATAAATTAATGTTCTGGAAGGGTTAAAGAAGAATCAGTTATATCAAGCCCTTAACATTCCAGACATGGTTTAAAGCCAAGAAAAGTGAAATCACTTATCAAAGGTCTCACAACTTTTGAGCAAGACTCAAATTCTGTTTTCTTTAATCCAAATCCTGTGCTCTGGTACAGGTATTAGAAAGTCTCCTTAATAGTCAATACATCCTTGGGTTTCCCATTTACATATATAGACAGAGATATCTTGGCTTAAGAATTCTGAGGGCACTTCACTTATCTCATAATGACAAGATCCATGATGGAGGTAAACAAGCACAAGACCCAATGACTCAAAACACTGTACAATTTTTGTGCTTTTAAAATTCTATAATAATTTTAAAGACATTCAGGAAAATTACAAGGATAAGACAAAGAATTCTCATGTACTTTTTACCCAGATCTTCCAAATGTTAACACTTTATTACATTTGTTTCATTTCTCTCTCTGTTCTGAACTCTTTAAGAGCAATTTACAAACACGATGACCATTTATCGTTAAATACCTCAATGTGTAATTCCTAAAACAAAGAATGTTCTCTTATATGACCACAGTACAATTTACAAAATCAGGACAATTAATATGAATATAATACTATTATCTAATCTACAGCCCTTATTTGTATTTATCTAATTGCCTAACAATATTCTTTATAGCAAAAGAAAAAAATCTAAGATTAAGTGTTTCACTTAGTGTTCATGTCTTTTTAGTTTCTTTCAATCTGGAATAGTTCTTGAGTCTTTCTTTGTATTCTATGACATTAACATTTTTGAAGAGGGCAGGCCAAGATTACAGAATGTCCCTCAATTTGGTTTTGTCAAATCTTTTTTCAAGATTAGATTCCAGCCACACACTTTTGGCAGAAATATCACAGAAGTGATGCTGAGTTCTTCTCGGTGCATCATATCAGAAGGCACATGCTACAGATATATCCCATATCCCATAAGCCAATTAGGTCATTTAGTTAAGGTGGCATATCAGGTTTCTCCACTATAAAGTTATTCTTTTACCCTTTGTAATTATCTCGTGAGGGAAATGCTTTGAGACTATGTAAATATCCTGTTACTTCTCAAACCTTCACCTACTAATTTTAAGAGTCATTGATTATTCTTGTCTGGATTAGTTACTACTATGATGTTTGCCAAATAATGATTTGATAATTTCATCTTCCTTTCTATATTTATTAGTTGGATTTTGACTATAAGAAAGAGTTTTCCATTTTCATTTGTTTGTTTTTTGTTTATCTGTGGACTCATGGATTCTTATAACACTTTATTCAATACATTGTAATCCTTTATTATAATTATTTATTTTGGTTCTCCAGTTGTCTCAGATTTGGCTATTGGGAGTTCCTTCAAGCTGGCACCTGTGTCCTTTTGACCTGTCCCTTTGTCCATCATTATTTGAGCACTCAAAGAAATTCACTCATAAGAATTTATAGAAGTTAGGCAACTATGCTAAAGGAAGCAGACCCTGAGAAAAGGGTTCAAATACAAGTATTTGGATTTGGGAGGTAATTCTGGGAGCCATTGGGAAGGAAATGCGGCAGTGAAATGGGAAAGGGAAGGAAACCAGGAAAGGGTATTTATTGAGCAAGTAACCAATATGAACAGCTAGGGCTAAATTTCACTTGGAGACCATGAAAACAGCAGAACATATGCTTCAGTTACCCCACTTAAAGAATGAGGAAACTAGAATATTCATACATTGTGGTAAGCAGAATAATGTCCACCACTCACCAAAAGATGTCCATGCCCTAATCTCCAGAACCTGTGGATATATTACCTTACGAGGCCAAAGGAACTTTGTTGACGTGATTAAGGACATTGATACTGAGATGATGAGATTAGATTGGATTAGCTGGGTGGGCCCAATGTAATCACAAGGGTCCTTAAAACAGGGAGGCAGAAGAGTCAGAGTCAGGAAAGGAAATGTGACCAAGGAAGCAGAGGTCAGAGCAATATGGAGCCACAGACCACAGAATTCTAGAAGCTGGAAAAGGCAAAAAGGCAGATTCTTCCCCAGACCCTCCAGAAGGAACACACCCCTGCCAGCCTGCTGAGATAGCCTGGTGGGACCTGTGTCAGGCTTCTGACCTCCAGAACTATAAGATAATAAATTGGTATAGTTTGAAGCCACCAAGTGTGTGGTAATTTGTTACAGCAGCAGTAGGAAACTAATACATATGCCCACTCTCATCAGCCATTTTTAAAGGACCGTTTCGGGGATGTTTATTCACCAGCACTTCCACTCTGCAGGCTGTGATTGGAGGAAGCCTCAGGCAAAGAGACACAGGTGTAGACATCTATACTCAGACTGGTGTAAATTCAACAACATAAGGGCAGAGCACTGACTGCCTGTACTACCAGACTTCCTAATCCCCTCCAACCCTCTCTTCTGTTACAACAATTCAGTCATGAAATAAGCAGTGAGGAGCATTACCGAAAGAGGCCAAAGCAGCACACTTTGATGTGTCTCTCTGTGGATCTCATCTCAATGTGTTACTTTCTTTCTGTAGGTTCTTGGCAATTTGAGATAGAGGACCTTGTCTATTATGACTAAAAAAGGCCCCAGGGAAAGATAGAGGCTTATAAAATTTTGGTATCATTGGTAAAACTTAGCTTCACCATATACTCTGCAATATTTAACATAGTTAAGAAGTATCACAGATAAGACCAAAGGTCAGTTTACAAACATCTACATTGCAAACCTAAGGGAAAGTGAATTTATACTAGAATAATGAAACACTATAAAAATGTTCTTTAAAAAACTTGGAGAATGTTATTTTATGGAATTCTCTATAGAAGAAAATACAGGATGTAAGCAGTATGTAAGGAAACAACTCAAGGAGAAATGAAGGACAAGATGGGTTTGAACTATCCACTAACTCTCAACCTCTGATCACTAAGTTAGATGCCCAGTGTGAATCCCTGAAGTTCCTTTTGAGCATCCTCTGCTTATCCATTGTGCCTCCTTCTACATTTTGCCTTCATTTTACATGCATGGCAGTAGGGAAGTATAATAGTGAGATAGACAGAATAGGCGGGCTACTCCTTTATTCTAAAGGCTATAATTCTTACAGCAACCAATATATGTATAAACCATTGTACTTGTCCAAAAATGCCAATAAATTTTAATAAATAAAGCATGATCACTTCCAGAAATTCCTGAAAGAGAAAGTGCATATTTGATTGGAAACTTACCACTGAATCTAGTTTCTGTTTTTAAGTCAATTAAGTTCATGTTATTGTATTAGTCCATTCTCACACTGCTAATGAAGACATACCAGAGACTGGGTAATTTATAAAATAAAGAGGTTTAATTGTCTCACAGTTCAGCAAGGCTGGGGAGGCCTCAGGAAACTTACAATCATGATGAAAGGGGAAGCAAACACATCCTTCTTCACATGGTGACAGGAAGAAGAAGAAAGAGAGTCAAGCAAAGGGGGAAACCCCTTATAAAACCATCAAATCTTGTGAGAACTCACTCACTATCATGAAATAGCATGAGGGAAACTCCACCATGATTCAATTACCCCCCATCAGGTCCCTCCCACAACACATGGGGGTTATGGGAACTACAATTCAAGATGAGATTTGGGTGGGGAGACAGCCAAACCATATCGGTTATTATCTACCCAACACCAGCCTGACTCTACATGGGGGTTTAAGAAAAGTAAAGAGAATATTATCTGATCATATTATTCTCCTGCTTAACAACTTGTAGTAATTTCCTACTCTTATAGGATATAGTCTATCATTCTAGGGATACTATATTAGGCCCTTCACAATTTGACCCTTGTCCACAGTCATCAGCCTTATTGCTCACCATTCCCCAAGTGGCTCCCTTATTCTTCCTCCCATCTCATTCTCATACCTTCTTACCTTATACACTCCGCCCTCAGCCAAACCATCCTCCTTCATGCACCATGCCGCTGCAAATGCCCATCCCTCTGCTGGGATGCCTTTTGCCTCCCAGCTCCTGCTTGGAAACTTATTTGTACACACAGACGTATGGGAGGATTCTGTACACACCTTCGTTAATGCTTATGCCTGTAAGGCTGAGTTTTCAAGGGACTGAGATAAGGATGCCTCATGCCTGAGCTCTTGAGATGGGAACATATTCCTTTTCATACTTCAGTACCTAGTACATGTGTGGGACATAGAAAACATTCTGACAATGTCTGTTATATGAAGGCAAGAGTAAATATTTCAAGACATGTTTAAAATCTAATTTAGAAGGCAAGAGGCACCTTGATCTAGTATCCAAAGTATTAGTCTGAGTGTGAGCAGATCTGCCCTCTAATTCTGGTGCTGCCTCTTACCTGCTGTGTAACTTTAGGCAAGTCATTTACATGTTCCAGGCCTCATCGCACTTATTCCAAAATTGACTACATAGTTGGAAGTAAAGCACTCATTAGCAAATGTAAAAGAACAGAAATTATAACAAACTGTCTCTCAGGCCATAGTGCAATCAAATTAGAGCTCAGGATTTAGAAACTCACTCAAAACTACACAACTACATGGAAACTGAACAACCTGCTTCTGAATGACTACTGGGTAAATAATGAACTGAAGGCAGAAATAAAGATGTTCTTTGAAACCAATGAGAACAAAGACACAACATACCAGAATCTCTGGGACACATTTAAAGCAGTGTATAGAGGGAAATTTATAGCACTAAATGCCCACAAGAGAAAGCAGGAAAGATCTAAAATTGACACCCTAACATCACAATTAAAACAACTAGAGGAGCAAGAACAAACACCTTCAAAAGCTAGCAGAAGGCAAGAAATAACTAAGATCAGAGCAGAACTGAAGGAAATAGAAACACAAAAAACCCTTCAAAACATCAATGAATCCAGGAGCTGGTTTTTTGAAAAGATCATCAAAATTGATAGACCGCTAGCAAGACTAATGAAGAAGAAAAGAGAGAAGAATCAAATAGACGCAATGAAAAATGATAAAGGGGATATCACCACAAATCCCACGGAAATACAGGCTACCACCAGAGAATACTATAAGCACCTCTATACAAATAAACTAGAAAATCTAGAAGAAATGGATAAATTCCTGGACACATACACCCTCCCAAGACTAAACCAGGAAGAAGTTGAATCCTGAATAGACTGAAAACAGGCTCTGAAATTGAGGCAATAATTAATAGCCTACCAACCAAAAAAAGTCTAGGACCAGATGGATTCACAGCCAAATTCTACCGGAGATACAAAGAGGAGCTAGTACCATTCCTTCTGAAACTATTCCAATCAACAGAAAAAGAAGGAATCCTCCCTAACTCATTTTATGAGTCCAGCATCATCCTGGTACCAAAGCCTGGCAGAGATACAACAAAAAAAAAGAGAATTTTAGACCAATATCCCTGATGAACATCGATGCAAAAATCCTCAATAAAATACTGGCAAACTGAATCCAGCAGCACATCAAAAAGCTTATCCACCACGATCAAGTTGGCTTCATTCCTGGGATGCAAGGTTGGTTCAACATATGCAAATCAATACATGTAATTCATCATATAAACAGAACCAAAGACAAAAACCACATGATTATCTCAATAGATGCAGAAAAGGCCTTTGACAAAATTCAACAGTCCCTCATGCTAAAAACTCTCAATAAACTAGGTATTGATGGGACATATCTCAAAATAATAAGAGCTATTTATGACAAAGCCGCAGCCAATATCATACTAAATGGGCAAAAACAGTTTCCCTTTTAAAACTGGCACACGAAAAGGATGCCCTCTCTCACCACTCCCATTCAAAATAGGGTTGGAAGTTCTGGACAGGGCAATCAGGCAGGAGAAAGAAATAAAGGGTATTCAATTAGGAAAAGAGGAAGTCAAATTGTCTCTGTTTGCAGATGACATGGTTGGATATTTAGAAAACCCCATCATCTCAGCCCAAAATCTCCTTAAGCTGATAAGCAACTTCAGCAATGTCTCAGGATACAAAATCAATGTGCAAAAATCACAAGCATTCGTATACACCAATAACAGACAAACAGAGAGCCAAATCATGAGTGAACTCCCATTCACAATTGCTTCAAAGAGAATAAAATACCTAGGAATCCAACTTACAAGGGATTTGAAGGACTTCTTCAAGGAGAACTACAAACCACTGCTCAATGAAATAAAAGAGGACACAAACAAATGGAAGAACATTCCATGCTCATGGGTAGGAAGAATCAATATTGTGAAAATGGCCATACTGCCCAAGGTAATTTATAGATTCAATGCCATCCCCATCAAGCAACCAATGACTTTCTTCATAAAATTGGAAAAGAACTATTTTAAAGTTCATATGGAACCAAAAAAGAGCCTGTATAGCCAAGACAATCCTAAGCCAAAAGAACAAAGCTGGAGGCATCATGCTACCTGACTTCAAACTATGCTACAAGGCTACAGTAACCAAAACAGCATGGTACTGGTACCAAAACAGAGATATAGACCAATGGAACAGAACAGAGCCCTCAGAAATAATACCACACATCTACAACCACTTGATCTTTGACAAACCTGACAAAAACAAGCAATGAGGAAAGGATTCCCTATTTAATAAATGGTGCTGGGAAAACTGGCTAGCCATATGTAGAAAGCTGATCCCTTCCTTACACCTTATACAAAAATTAATTCAAAATGGATTAAAGACTAAAATGTTAGACCTAAAACCATAAGAACCCTAGAAGAAAACCTAGGCAATACCATTCAGGACATAGGCACGGGCAAGGACTTCATGACTAAAACACCAAAAGCAATGGCAACAGAAGCCAAAATTGACAAATGGGATCTAATTAAACTAAAGAGCTTCTGTACAGCAAAAGAAACTACCATCAGAGTGAACAGGCAACCTACAGAATGGGAGAAAATTTTTGCAATCTACCCATCTGACAAAGAGCTAATATCCAGAATCAGAAAGAACTTAAACAAATTTACAAGAAAAAATCAAACAACCCCATCAAAAAGCAGGCAAAGGATATGAACAGACACTTCTCAAAAGAAGACATTTGTGCAGCCAACAGACACATGAAAAGATGCTCATCATCACTGGCCATCAGAGAAATGCAAATCAAAACCACAATGAGATACCATCTCACACCAGTTAGAATGGCGATCATTAAAAAGTCAGGAAACAACAGGTGCTGGAGAGGATGTGGAGAAACAGGAACACTTTTACACTGTTGGAAGGACTGTAAACTAGTTCAACCATTGTGGAAGACAGTGTGGCAATTTCTCAAGGATCTAGAACCAGAAATGCCATTTGACCCAGCGATCCCATTATTGGGTATATACCTAAAGGATTATAAATCATGCTACTATAAAGACACATGCACACGTATATTTATTGCAGCACTATTCACAATAGCAAATACTTGGAACCATCCCAAATGTCCATCAGTGATAGACTGGATTAAGAAAATGTGGCACATATACACCATGGAATACTATGCAGCCATATAAAAGGATGAGTTCATGTCCCTTGTAGGAACATGGATGAAGCTGGAAACCATCATTCTGAGCAAACTATCACAAGGACCATAAAACCAAACACCACATGTTCTCACTAATATGTGGGAATTGAACAATGAAAACACTTGGACACAGGGAGGGGAACATCACACACCAGGGCCTGTCATGGGGTGGGGGGAGGGTGGAGGGATAGCATTAGGAGGAATATAATTACATTATTTACCCAAAGTAAATAATAAGTTAATGGGTGCAGCACAGCAAGATGACACATGTATACATATGTAACAAACTGGCACATTGTGCACATGTACTCTAGAACTTAAAGTATATTAAAATAAATAAATATATAAAACTATAGACTTGGACAAATAATGTCTAAGCTCTCTTAGCTCCAACTTTCTAAAATCTTAGAATTTTAGGAAATCTTGCAGCCCCAAAACCTCTAGACACCACGAAATCAAATACTAAATTGTGTAATCTAGATTCCTATGTCAGTAGTTCAGAGGAAGAGAGAATGGATGGGGAATTTTGCAGAAATAAAAAGAAAACATCAAATGAGGCTCTTCTATGACCTGCTAGGATCTGCTTCTACCAAATCATGGATATAGAAATAGGCCCAGCTGCACACCACTCTTTCTAATTATCCTGTTCTTCCAATTCCGCTTTTATGCATTTTTTTGCCCACTCTCTCTCGAAACGCAGTAGCTCTGAGAGTTGAAAATTAAGTTTTAATGAAGAGATTAAAAGAAGTAAGTTTATTTCTAAAGAAATAAAATTGAGAGACAGCAAATAACTGTACTGATGTAAGAATAGATGGCAGACTTCTTCACTGCACATTTTCAGCAAATCCTATTTTTCACAAAAATGATTTGCAAAGTTGGCATCTTGAAACACGAGAGATGCCCAAAATGAGAGTTCTGTATTTAAAACCCCCATTTTAGTAGCTACATTCTCAGGATTATGGGCTCTGGAGTCAAACTGTCTAGGGTCAAATACAGGCTCTGCCAGTTACTGAGACCTTGGACAAGAATTTAACCTCATCTGCAAAGCTGAGATAATAATAGTAATTATCCCTATGGGATACTACTATAAAAATCTGAAAGAAAATGGATGTAAAATAACCAACACAGAGCCTGCTTATAACCTATATACCTAGCCAACATTTATCGGGCATGTTCTAATTTTGAGGTACTGAGCTAGCCTTTGGAGGTGCAATTATAAGGAAGACTCATCTTTCCCCATAAAGAATCCATCCTTTAATAATGAAAACACCTATATTCCCTACTATAATATGACGCTATGGTCAACACAAATATAACTCTATATGCAGAATGCCTTGGAGAGCGAAAGCAGAGACTAAATAATTCAATGAAGACAAAGAGAAGGTTCAAAAAGGAGATTATTTTATTATTGGTCCTTTAAGAAAAGCAGAATGTTGCTGTTTGGAAATGTAAGGATGAAATTCCAGTTGACAGAGCAGTACAGCCAAAGGACAGAGATGTGTAAGTACATGGTGTGTTCTTGGACATGCAGATAGTCTGGCATGACTACAGCATGGATTTCAAAGTGGGGAGTGTTAGAAATAAGGCTGTAAAGGTAGGCTTCCTCTAAGTAGTGGCGAATTGACTGACTGATTGATTCAGCAAATATTTATTGAGTACCTGAGTTAGATCAGAGATGTACTATTATCTCAATTTACAGATACCAAAACTAACATTCAAAAGATTAAATGGTTTGCTCAAGGTCATAAGGAAATTCTCCTTTCAACTCGCTTTTTTTATTTCAATTTTTATTTTAGATTCAGGGGGTACATGTGCAGGGTACATTGTGTGATACTGAGGTTTGGGGTACAATTGATCCCATCACCCAGGTAAGGAGCACAGTACCCAATAATTAGTTTTTCCGCCATTGTTACCCTTCCTCACCCCCTCTTATAGCGGTCTCTGGTGTCTTTTCTTCCCATATTTATGTCCATGTCTATTCATTGTTTAGCTCCCACTTATAAATGAAAACATATGGTATTTGGTTTTCTGTTCCTGTGTTAATTTGCTTAGGATAATGGCCTCCAGCTGTATCCATGTTGCTGCAAGGAACATGATTTTGTTCTTTTTTATGACTGCATGGTATTCATGGTGTACACATACCACAATTTCTTTATCCCATTTGCCATTTGTAGGCATCTAGATTGATTCCCTGTTTTTGCTATTGTGAGCAGTGCTGCAATGAACATATGAGTGCATGTATCTTTTGGTAGAATGATTTATATTTCTTTAAACATGAAAAAAATGATCAACATCACTAATCATGGAGAAATGCAAATCAAAACCACAATGGGATAGCATCTCACAACAGTCAGAATGGCTACTATGAAAAAGTCAAAAAATAACAGATGTTGGCGAGGCTGCAGAGAAAAGGGAACGCTTATAGACTGATGGTGTGTATGTAAATTAGTTCAACAACTATGGAAAGCAGTTTGGAGAGTTCTCAACTCTTGAATAGAGGACAGATAATCCACTAGGCCAGCCTGGGAAGAAGTCCTGTTTGGGAAATCTAAGAGGCCTTCACTTTTGGTGACACCTACCTGAATTACAAGTCCAGTATCTACAAGGAACCAACCAGTTCCCAATCTAGGAATGAATGTACTTTGCAAAGTACATTTTGCTGAGTAAAGATAAACATCACAATCTGAATATCACTGACAATAGCTGAAACTTGCCAGTTACATCCTACATTCAAGGCCCTTAGTGTAAATTATTTCCTTTAATCCTCACCACAATTTGATAAAATAGATTAAGATGCCATGCAATCAGAAGGATTGCTACTATTAACTCTGTCACACAGATGAGAACATGGAGAACAAAAATAGATTTAGTGATTTGCCCAATGTCACACTGAAAGTGGAGAAAGGTAGGATGGATATAGGTTTTCTGATTCTAGAACTGAAAACTTTCACCAATGGGCCATGTTCCCTCTGGCATCTCTGCAATTATGTGTCTTCACAACCTTGAGACCCAGGAATATTATAAGAACACAATTTGTTCTCAACTGACAAAAATCATGAGCAGTGCCAACTCTGTCTGGTGCCAACCAAGCTCTTTCCCCTGACCCAGTGGGGAAAAGGTATTTATGGTAGTTAGGTGAAGATAAAGGCATTTAAGGAAGGAATAGGGTTCTAAGGTATCCTATGCTTCATTCTACTTAAATAACTTTCTCCTCCCCCCCTCTATAAACACCCCAACATCTGGCTTTACCCCTTACTACTAGTTCTTATTACAGGCTTCTACAGATCCCTGTCACTCCCCATTATTCTTGGAGATCTTAGGTCTTGACTTACTGTGGCTTTCTCCAATACTACTCCTGTCATCATTCCTGATGACTTTAATATTGATGTAGAGAATCCTCCCAGTTGCATGGCATCTTAATTCCTTGACTTCCTTCCTGTCTTCCAATGACCTTGTCCCATACACAATCTCAGCCACTTACCCGACAGTCATTCTCTGGACCTCATCATTCCTAACAACCCTCCATACTCTCAATTTCAAATATTCCACTCTGGAAAGCAGATCCATTGCCTCCTATGATTCTTCATTCCCAACCAGGACAAGCAGTCCACTAGTTCTAAAGCCATTTTCCTGTCCTTTAAACCTCGTATGTCCTCAATTCCTTATTACCCAGCTTCTATGTCAGGTGTGTCATTCCTTGATGTGTATACAACCCCTGCTTCTTTGCCCTTTATTGTTTTCATGTTCTCCAACCAAACGCTACTCTAGGTAAATCCAGCTTTTTACCAACCCTGAATTTATACCTGTGTAGCTGAAATGGCTGTGGAAAGAAAACTACAACCATTAGAAATGTTCTGCCTTTAAGTTAATGACTGTGAACCTCAAAAGGGTTATAGCAGTACCCAGTAATCCTACTGCATCCCCCAGTCCATTCCCTCTCCTCCTTTCCTAAGAGAGGTATTTCATGCTTTCTGTTTCCCCTAACATCACAACTCCTCCCATTCCCTTACTCCCAGCTAATGAATGCCCTTTCTCCTTATTTCATGGAGAAAATAGACACAATCAGAAGAGAAATTCTGTATGTTCTCATAACCACATCTACCCTCCCACCTGCATTTGTGTCCATATGCCCTGCCTTCCCTCCTGTTACTCCTGTTTGCTTCCTGGACTTGTCCTTGCTTCTACCTAAATTAATTCCCCACAGTTGTGCAGTAGATGCCATCCCCTCTTGCCTACTTTAGGATATTTCCCTAGCAATTGGTCCCTCTCTTTCACGCATAATTAAATTTTCCCTCTCTGCTGAATTATCCTCGTCAGCATTCAAGTGTGCTGTAATTTCTTAAATCTCAACAAAACAAAACAATCTTGACCCACTTTTCCCTCTAGCTACCACCTCATTTCTCAGCTGCCCTTTAAAGCAAACTCTCTAGTTTATCCCCTCCCATACTCTTTTGAATCCACTTCCCTGAAACTGATCTTGAAAAAGACACCAGTGGTTTCCATGCTGCTAAATTGAATGATTGCTTTAAACTCCTCATCCTACTTGAAGGGTGAGCAGCATTTGACACAGTTGATCATTCCCTCCTCCTGGAAACAGTTTCTTCCCAAGGCATCTGGGACTCCACACCCTCTTGATTTTCCACCTGCCTTACAGACCAGTCTTTCTCAGCCCTTTTGCTGGTTTCTCCTTATCTCCCCAAACTCTTCGCTGTGGAGTACCCCAAGACTCAGTCCTCACACCTCCATCCACACACACTCCAGTCTCAGGGCTTTGATTGTCACCAGCACATTCATGGTTGAAATTTCTACCTCCAGTTCACACCTCTCTCCTGAGTTCTAGTCTTTAATATGCATCTCTACCCTGATTTCTAATAAGCCTCTTAAGGTTAACATGTTTGAAGCTGAACTCCTAATTTTTCCCCCAAACGTACTCTACTCCCAAATTTCCCCATATCTGTTAAAGGCAAATCCACCTTCATTTTGTCTGAGTCTCAAATCTTGGACTCATCCCGGCCTCTTCTGTTCCCCTCATATCATTCATTTGCTCTACTGGCAAATCCCGTTGGCTCTAACATTAGTGCAAAATCAGAATCCAACACTTTCACTACCTCCAATGACACAAACCCAATCCATGCCACCATCACCTCTCACTTGAAATATTGGTGAATTCTCTTGGCTCTGCCTTAAAAATATCCAGACTCTGATTGGTTTGGATCAATTCACTATCATCTCTTGCCTGGTTGACTACAAGAGACTCCTAAATGGTCCCCTTGCCCCTGCCCTTGACCCTAGGCTAGAATGATCCCCTTAAATGTAAGACTAAGCATGGAATTTCCTAGCTCAAAACCCTCCAGTGATTTCCCACCTCACTCTGAGTGAAAGCCCATATTCTTGCAACTGCCTTCGAGGCCCAGTTGTGCTCCTATCATTGCCAGCTACCTCTGAGACCTCACGCCCTCCAATTCTCTCAGTCAGTCCTCTACTCTTACTGTGCCGGTCTTCTTGCCATTGTTCAAACACTTCACACCCTCTTTCCTCTGAAAGCCTTTGTGCACTGGTTAGTTCCTCTGTCTATCCAATAGAACTGTATCATGATGGAAATATTCTAGATTTGTGCTGTTCTAGATCTGCTCTAGATCTGTTTTAGGTACAGTAGCTACAAGGCACCTGTGGCTATTGGGCACTTGAAATATGGCCAGTGCAACTGAGGAATTGAGTTTTTAATTGTATGTGTTTTATTTATTTTAAATGTAAACAGCCACATGTTGCTAGTGCATACCATATTAGACAAAGCAGGTCTACTGTGCTCTTCCTTGAGATACCTGCATGGCTCATTCCCTCACTTCTTTCAGGTATCTGCTTAAATGTCACTTTAATAGTGAGGCTTTCCTGATCAAAGTACTTAAAAGAGCAAGTCACTGCCACCTGGCACTCTTCATCCACCTTCCCTGGTTTGCTTAATTTCTCCATAGTAATTAGAAACATAAGCATACTATATGTTTTTATTTGCTCATTTATTTGTGATCTATATCTCGAAACTAAAATTAAAAGTCCATAGAGGCAAAGATTTTAGTCTGTGTTGCTTTTGCTGCTATACCACCAGTGCCTAGAATGATATCTGGGACATAGAGCTCAGGAATTGTTTATAGATTCTAAAATCTCCTTTCCACCATTAACTTCTTGGCTGGTCTTGCACAAGTAATGGTCCATCTCTTGGTTTCAGCTTTCTTCTTTCTCCTAATGTCCTCTAATATTGAGCCCTGTTTGTTTCCTTCTTAGTACTTACAACAATTTATAAATTCTCTGTTTGTTTACTTGCTTATTGCCTGTCTCCTCACTGAACTGTAAACTCCCAAATGGCAGTGACTATGTTCTTCTTATTAATTTAATGTCATCATTGCTCAATAAATAAAGAGTCTTTCTGGGGTGTGAGGCAATAAAATCTGCCACCCAATAGGTGTTCACCCAGTATTTAAGATTTGCATTAATTATTTAATATTCAAAGTGAAGAGTTTTAACTAGTTGGAATGTAATCAACTAGTTGGATTAAAGGCCTACAATCTACCACTGTATCAGTGAAAAAATGTAGTTATGTTAATCCATATTTGGATATTTTTTTAAGAACTGTAGGATGCCACTGAATAGGTGTCCAATAAGGATTTGTTGAAGATTGCATTAATTATTTCATCTTCAAACATGGGTCAACATAATAGCACAGACAGCAGAAAAAGGCCAACTCTAGAGTGCCATACTCTTGTAGAATTGTGGGCCCTGAGGAGCCCTGGAGGCTGGGAGGGTCCTCAGGAAGGGTTGGCATTGTGCCCACTTGTCATATGTGACTGGGGGCCTACAATCTGGCATTTTTCCATTTTTTCACTGTCCTGGCTGGTTTTTGTTGTGGTGGTGTTTTTTGATAGTGGTTTTGTGAAAAGGCTCGGGAGGACATTTCTGCACTGTTAACACAGCCATCTTCATAACACCTGCCACCTGTGTTAAACGGCCACCCCTGACCTGTCCCTTGCCCTCATTCAGCCCCCATCCACAGCTCCAATGGGGCAGTTCCTATTAAAAGGACCTTCCCTTCTTTACTACATGAAGCTTTAGAACTTGGCAGAGACAGGACACTAAATCAGCAGTAAACTTGTCCATTCACCTTTAACATTTCAAATCCATAAAGTATGCTTTACTGCTAGCAGAGAGTGGGGAGTTTTCCTATTGGCTTGACAGAATTTTTTACAGGGATTTAACATTTTCTAAAAGACATCTGCTAAGCTCTCAATAGATCTTCCATAAAATAGAACTGAGTCCTAAGATTATCACCTTTGGTTAGAAACCCAGTTTATCAGCATCAATATTATCACTTGCTTAATTGTTTAAAAAAATATACAATCACCTCCCGGTCATTTTACTTTAGGAAAAGTTACACTGGGCCTCATTTTGATATCTTCCAAAGTTACCTTTCTTCTTCTTATGACCTTAATACTTCTAGCAAGAATCAATAATAAAACAGATACTTGTGATGTGATTTTTTTTAGTGTCAAAATCTAACTTTATACATTGCTAAGTTATGTTTCTAATTCTGAACTGAGGCTCCCACTGTTTATCATTAAACCTGTCTATCAAAACCTCAAAATTTCAAGGAGCCTAAATTTTGTCTTTGATGCTGTACTGATGAATTGCAATGTAAATTTTCAGAGACAACAGAAAAGGGCCATCACTTATACATGTCCATTTTCAAAGGATAATTTCTGCAGCTGTCCCTCTTCACTCTGAGAGTCTGAGTGACAGTCTATGCCCTTGGTTAGCCAACCTCAGGGATGGTTGTTAGCACTTCCAGTTATTTACTGTCACTAAAGTGAAAGCCATCTTTAAAAAATGTGTCCTTATAAATCCAACAGGAAATCCAAGTTTCCTGTTGGTCCTCCTTCTGATTCTTCTCTGATTTCTTATTCTGAAAAATTACTGACAGTAGTGTACTAATTAAGTTTTTAGGAGGGAGACCCTTAATGATGAATTAAGATAGCATTGTTGCAGTGTTGCTAAGTGGCTTTAGTCTACAATGGACTCAGTGATCCCAAAATAAATTTAATCTTCTCTCTCATTGAAATAGTTGAAATCTTGGTTCACAATGTAAATCTGGAAAAAAAGAAAAATACCTGTGGTTCCAGCTACTTGGGAGGCTAAAGTTGGAGGATTGCTTGAGCCCAGAAGGTCAAGGCTGCAGTGAGCTATGATCATGGCACTGCCCTCCGGCCTCGGTGACAGAGTGAGACCCTGTCTCAAAAAAACAAAAACAAAAACAAACAAACATAGAAAGAAAAATAGATAAATTACAGAATGTAATTAATAATTAGGATCTTCTTATTTTCAAAGGTAATAATATAAATTGAAGTTCTAACAGTATTTCCAGGCAGAGAATGGATCAAACCTACTGTAATGAAAACTCAAAAACCACCTGTAATTAGAAAATGAATTTTCTTATATCACATAGAAAAATTTGTTCTTTCCAGGCACCACAACTCATCACAAATTCCTTAAAACTCATCAAAAATTGTGGGGACAAGTGCCTAAGGTTTTACCTTACTTTGCATTAACATCTTGGTAGGTTTCCTGACTGAATTGGCTACCCAGGAGATAGTTCAACCCCCTTAGCCTGACACAGGGAAAGAACAGAAGATGGGGAAAAAGAACTGGGGAGGGGGAACTATCAATGAGTAAATTCGTATCTGGCAGACTACACTTATTTAGCATGTGTCTTGGGCTTTTTTTTAGTTTATATTCATGTAACACGTCAGCACAGGGTCAAGAGAGATGGTACAGTATAGTGAAAATTACCCTGGTTTCATCAGGAGACCTTGATTCTAGTCCCTAACAGCCTCTCACTACCCTGTGACTCAGTGTCAACATCTGGCTGCCATTTCCCTCATCTACTAAATTAGAGAGGTTGGAAAATCTATTCTCTAAAGGTCTCTTTTGACCCTAACATTCTATGATTCAATGAAATATAATGACTAATGTAAAAATACAAGATAATTCATTCAATCAAATTATATTGCCTCAATCTAAATGATTTTGCATTTCAAAGTTCAAATGTAATTACAGAGAAATGAAGAGGACAGACATGAGTTGCCACTGAAAGCTAACAGGCATCACAGGCAGCAGCTCACTTTCTCGAAATGCACATTGACAATTAGCAATTAACGTCTTCTGCAGACAAGCAAATGATCAGGAAGCCTCTTGGCAGAAGGGAGTCATAAAGTTTCATCGTACCACTTAACAGATATTTTATCATATGATAAATTAGGTACTTTTCCATCCACTGTAATAATATATTCCCTACAATAATTAGAGGTGATTCCAGGCCTGATGCACTCTGGCTGGGTGTGATCCTGAAGAAAATGCTTGTTCAATCAGATTTTGGTAGGTTTGTGCCAAAAAGAAGAAAAGAATCATGATCTCCTCTTATCTTTTGGTGCTCAGAAACAGAAAACTGAACCCTGCAAAAGGAACACATGGTTCAATTATCTGCAAAGTTCAGCCTTAGGCCTTGACCTCAGACAGGGCTGGATTCAGGGGATATCACAATGTCACTAAGACACAGTCCTTCCCTCTTTTGACTCCCCTCTGTTCTGTGTTGTTTTATTCCCAGATTCCACAAGCAGCAATGTGGCTGACTGCAACAAGCTCTGAGTCTACATCTTCCCAGGTTCAATTTCAGTGCAAATGAGTACTTGTTTTCCTCCAAAGTCAGAACAAAAATCCCGAGCCTCATTACTACTGGCCTGAATTAAATCACATGGTCAAATCTGAACCAAGCACTGTGGCCCAAGAATACAACAAGCTGATCAGCCTGGTCCTGGGTCCCATGCTAGCCCTGGAGGTGGTGGGGGGAGCAGAGGTCAGCCACCCCACCACACACACCCTGCAAAGTGAGAGTGAGAGTTTCCTCAGGGAGTAACCTTAGCTAGAAGCTGGATGATGGCAGAGTTATAAGTTACAGATCTCTATTTCATGCCTGAAATAACATGAGACCCTAGAGTACAGTCATAAACTTAGAAACCATCCTAAAGATCTGAGTCCCATCTCTTTATGTAAGGCTGAAAATGCAGAGTCTTGAGGAAACTGAGGCAGTGAAGCATAGTGGTTAAACTCATAGGCTTTGGAATCAGACAACCCGGGCTTTGAGTTCTGATTCTGCCACTTAACTAGTTTTCTGTCTCTGAGCAAGTTACTTTACAGGCTGGAACCTGATTCTACTCATCTGAAAATAGGATGAGTTGTGGTACCCAGCTCACAGGGGTGATGTGAAGATTGAGATAATGAATGTATAGCACTTAGCAGACTACCTAGCACTCAGTCAAATAAATGACAGCCATTACTGGTAAAGAGAGGAAAACACTGGCCCAAATGCACACAGCTAGGTCATGGAAAATCTGGAACTAAAATGGGATCTCTTCACTTCTGGTTCAAAGCTAGTAGTGAAATCAAGGTGAAATTTAATAGCACAAAAGACAGTTATATCCAAAATATCACAGAAAACATCAGTCTTTTTTCCCAAATTGCTACCTGGAGCTTCATGGATCCCATTTCACAGAGCCATATAATTTTAACATCACCAGACCTTCTTTAAAGAAGTCAAGACAGGCCTGTCATTTTACTCTGCTGACTATGACCAGATGCATTCAAGAAAGACACAATTGACCTAACAAACACAAGCTGAGACCCTTGGGAAGTTATGGCCACTGGTCTCAGCAGCCAAGTATTTGCTAAGAACTCTCTGTGAATCCAAAATTGTGTGGAATGTGAAAATAGAAAATACATTCTCTGCATTGAAAGGCCTTACTCTTGTTGGGAAATGGGTCAAGTGAATGGTAGAGACTAAAAGTGTTGAAAGTGCTAAGGCAGAAGGGATCGCTGTGGGAAATGCATGGCTGACTGGGGCAGATGTGATTAAGGAGAACACAATGGGGAAAGGGGACTCCAGGTGAGGAGTGCAGCATTAGCAAAGACTAGCAAGAAGACAAGTGGGAGAGTAGGAAGAGGAGCACCCAGGACAAAGGAAGGAGAAGGAAATCAAGCCCGGCAGTACAATGGTGGCTCTGGATTCAGGACTGAAAAGGCCACACGTGAGTGGATGAAGGCTCAGGCATGCAAAACTGTGAGAGCAACGACTCCAAGTCACTCATCTCTTCAAAACATTAATTGGGTCTCCAGTTCTTTACCTTGGTCCCCAAGACCTTCCCTGTACTGACGCCATCTCCCACTTCATTCTTCCTCCTCCTCATGCCCACGACTCTGCTCACTCTTTGCAAAACATGTCTGAGACACTGCAGTCTTTTCTCATTTCCATGTTCCATTTCTCATATTTAAAATGCATTTCCTTTCTCACGTCTGCCTCCATAGTTCTACAGACTATAATGCCCAAGTCATGTAACCTTATTTATGATTAATCATACCTTGAAATTGATGATAGAAAGTACAGTTAATGAATGACTTCCATTATTCACTACCTCATGTCAGGAGACTTCCTAGAGTCCATCACATTCCAAACTAGTGATCTCTCCCTCCTGTGAGTCCCATGTAGTAGTAGCAGCAGAAATAATAATAAGAGTGATAATACCACCATTTAATAAGTACTAAGCACTTTACCTGTATTGTCTAATTTAATATTTATACCAAATTCATGAACAGTTCTGGCATTCCCATCGTGTAGATAAGAAAACTGAGACTCATAGGGAGCAAGTAAATTGCCCAAGGTCACAAAACTAGTAAGTAGCAGAGCAAAGTTGGAACTCCAAAGCTAGGTTCTTAATCCATTGTACTATCAGAGAAACTTGTTCCTCTCTAATGGCATGGATTACATATTGTCTTTGATAGTTGCAGTAGTCACCATTTATCCATGGGGAATATATTCCAAGACCCCCAGTGGATGCCTGAAACTATGGATAGGACAAAACCCTATATATACTATGCATTTTTTCCCCTGTACATACATACATATAATAAAGTTTAATTTATAAATTAGGCACAGTACAAGATTTACCATAATAACTAATAATAAAATAGAACAATTAGGGACAATAAAGGCTACTTGAACACACAAGCACTGCGATACTGCCATAGTCGATCTGACCACTGAGATGGCCACTAAGTGACTAGTGGATGTGTGGCAGCTACAGCATGGATATTCTGGGCAAAGGGAGGATTCATGACCTGGGCAAGATGGAGCTGGAAAGTGTGAAACTTCATCATGCTACTCAGAACAGTGCACAATTTAAAGCTTATGAATTGTTTATTTCTGAAATTCTCCATTTAAGATTTTTGGACTATGATTGACCTTTGGTAACTAAAACTGTGGAAGGTGAAACAAAGGATAAGGGAGAACTGCTGTATTTATTTATGTTTATGTCTTAACTCCATAAGACTTCAAGCTCCTTGGTGGTGTAGAGCATGCGTTATTCATCTGTATTAATAATAAATAACATTTATCTAGCAAATTAGTAATTTACAAACCCCTTTAACACACTAGTATATGGAATTCTTACCACAATCTTGTGAAGCAATGTTCTTGTTTCCACTTCGTACATAAGAAAATGAAATTCAAAGGACTTAAGCGATATAATCAAGGACCTATTGCTGGTAAGTTGTACAACATCCCCACCAGCGTTTCTCAACCAAAATCTGATGGTTTTGGAGTTGCTAAATACCCCAGCTCTCTCACTCCTCCAGGGAGAGAGCAAGGAGGTGTGTGTTCTACACTAGTTCCCAGAGTTCTCCAGTAGGAATGAGCTTCAGTTACCCACAGTGGTAATTTGTTTAATCACACAGGCTTTATTGACTCCTTCTGTTTTTCTCTTCCCCACATCTAGACTACTGTTTCCTGGGATCACCTTCCAAATCAACTACTTGTACTCAATTTCTTTTCTCAGAGTTTGCTTCCAGAGAAACCAAAATTAAGACATTCTTCTAAAAGCACTGTTTCTCCCAATCGGTTGGATGAGTGAGGTTAAGGAGAAACCTAAATAATCAGGAATTTTTGACTATGTGATTTCCATTTTAAATTTTTCAAACAAAAGGGAGAGGGAGCTGTTATAAAGAGAACAGTCATTTAATAGCCTGCAGCCTGTTAAATTCATTGCAAGTCAAAACTTCTGCTTAAAGGGACCCAGGTATCAAATTGACAGTTGCCTTGGAATCTAAAATAGAATTGTTAGAAAGGACTAGAGAAAAATATTTTGCATTTCTCTGGTTATTTCCATTACAGACAGAAATATTCTGACACTTACTCCTTTGCTCTGATTACAGCTTAAGGCAATTTCAGAAATTCTTAAATTGAACTGGAACCTCCACTTATACCAAGTAGCATAGCTCCTTCTCAGTGTCTCAAAGCCTTAGCATGAAATCAAGGATTTGGATGTGGTCAAGGGGTATTAACAGAAAAAAATGAGAACAATTAAATGTGATGAAGGAGTGTCCAAGGAAACAGAGATACAAATGCATGTGCATAAATGCATGCACAGCAACCCACAAAGTCCGTAGAATAACTAACGTTGTTTTGAGTTCACAGGGCATTTTCATTTTTTGTCCAGGAAATTGTCTGAATCCAGTGGTGGCTTCATTATTCTCATAACATTTCTGGGCCTCTCCCCAGAGGGGAAAGCTGCAACACAGAAATTTTAAGTTAAGTGGCAAAGCTAGGCTGATGCCTTAAGGTAGATGGTTTATGAAGATTACTTCAGGTTTTGAGAAAGCACATTCCTCAAAATCTTGGCCTAATTTTCTATTAATGAATGAGGAAGTACTTTTATATCTAAAAAGGTGCTATATAACTATAAATATTTTTATTTTATATGGTTTGTTAAATCATCTGTCCAGGTAGAGTCCTATTCTAAATTGGAGGTCAGGAACTGGTTAGGAGCACTGGTTAAGATGTCAAAGATGGGCCGGGCATGGTGGCTCACACCTGTAATCCCAGCACTTTGAGAGGCTGAGGCATGCAGATCACAAGTTCAAGAGATCAGGACCATCCTGGCCAACATGGCAAAATCCCGTCTCTAATGAAAATACAAAATTAGCTGGGTGTGGTGGCGCATGCCTGTAGTCCCAGCTACTTGGGAGGCTGAGGCAAGAGAATCGTTTGAACCCAGGAGGTGGAGGCTGCAGTGAGCCGAGATCATGCCACTGCACTTCAGCCTGGCAACAGAACAAGACTCTGTCTCAATTAAAAAAAAAAAAAGAGATGTCAAAAGATGAAAGATGATGGTGACTACTTTGGAGAGGAGAAGGCTTGGCATGGAGCTGACAGGTGGTGTTCATCTGGCCCTACAGCTGAGCCAGTGATAGAACTGAGAGTAAAACCTTCATATCTTCAAAAATCCCTGGGATAGCCTGGCAAAGAGTGAGAGATTTTGGACTCTGTGACTCTATTAAAACCCTGAATGGTATCAGATTCTAAGAGATCTTTATTCAGAGGATTATCTCAACATGTGATGGTTTCATTTATTCTCGGGATATCCCTAATGGGTAAACTATGGATAAAAGACAGTACTTTTCTCCTCCAAGGAGGAAACAGGGAAGAGAAATTGCAAGAAAACTATCATGGTCCCAAGTGGGAGTGTGAATGGTAGAGTCATCAAGGTCTTTTTTTTTTTTTTTTTTTTTTTTTTAACTGCTGACACTCCATGTCACCACAAGCCAAAAATTCTTAATTCTGGAAAAAAACAGAAAAAGAAGGATTTGGGAATCTAGAAAAGCTAATGTCAGAGATAAGGTAATTTTTTCTCATTGCATTCTTTGGAGAGATAAAAGAAGCTAAAGCAAATGTAACTTGCTCAAATAAAGGGTTTATTGGTCTAATCTGTGTTCTGCCATGCCATGCTAGGATGGGCTTTGTTTATGATGGGCATGCCCACCATGGGCAAAGCCAAGCCTGTGTTGTGGGAAATGTTAAAGGCATACTCTTGGGCACATCTTGTATTCCCTCACTCAGTTATCGTCAGCTGAAGAGGTTAAATTAAAACTGACCTGAAGCTTTTCTCATCTTAAGCAAGATACTTTCTGTCTTCTTCCATAACTTACAGAGAACTGGGAAGCAGGAGTCAGCACTTACATAAAATAATCTAAAGAAATGCATCTAAAGGCTACTCTCATTAAGAGGAAGCCCTAACAGAGTTCAGACATTTCACTCAAAACCAGAATGGTTTTCTCAATCTTATCATTTATTAAATTTATGTTTATCTTATGAGGTAAGCTGGTTAGGTTACACTACTTTCATTTTAGAGGTGACAAGGCTATGGCTTATATCAATTAAAAGATACCAAGTAATTTCTTAGGTTTAATTACACCTAGCTGCATAGAAAATATCTTTCACTAAACTGGAAAAAAACATACTGTTTTTTTCTTTTTTTAACTACCAACCAGAGAAGGCAAAGAAATGCCCTAGATGGTTGATATTGACATTTCTGTTCTTATCATAGGTTGTGATGCTGGCTCTTTCCATCACTGACTTCTCCACCTGTTTTCAAAGGTGGACTTGTAATAGTAATTGCCAAAGTAATTCCTCTATTATTGCTCTGCTCTTTTGGGTGCCCTTTTCTTCAGCTAAAGGTTATTGCACCCACTAATCAGAAATACGGAAAATGCCCTCAAAGGTCATTTCTGAAACTTTGTCTTGAAGAGAAATCTCTTTTGCAACCTAGTCAGGATCTTTTGCCAGTTTTCCCAAGAAAAGAGTTTTACGGAAATTGTTCTTACTTGTAAGAAGTTTCCAATATTAATTGAAAAATTTTTTGTAGGGGGAGAATCAAGTTGGGAGTCAGCAAACGAGGTGCTATGGTCTGAATGTGTCCCTCAAAATTCATGTGTTGGAAATTTAATCCCCACTGCAATAGTGTTGGAAGCTGAGGTCTTTTGGAAGGTGTTTAGATTATGAGGGCTCTGCCTTCATGAATAGATTAATGCTGTTATAAAAGGGCTTGATGGAGAGAGTTTTGTTCCTTTTTGCTTTTACACCTTGTGCCATGTGAAGGTGCAGAGCTATACCCCTCCAAAGGATGCAGCATTCAAAGTGCCATCTTGGAAGCAGACAGCAGCCCTTATCATATGCCAGAGTCTTGATCTTGGACTTCCTGGTCTCTACAGCTGTGAAAAATAAATTTCTTTTCTTTATCAATTAATTAATCTGTGGTATTTTGTTACAACAGCACAAACAGACTATAACACAAAGGTTCTAGATTTACAGCTGCCACAAATAGCTATATGTTGTTGGGTAAGGCATTCAATCACTCCAGTTACAAAATCTTTCATTTGCAAAATAAGAGAATTAGAATGGATAATCTCTGAGGTATATTCCAGTTCTAAATCCATTATAATTCCATGGCAAATAATGTCAGGTAATATTTTTAAAGAAAAATATATTATAAAAAATTTTATTTAAATATTGAGATAAAAAATTATTGCCTGTCTCTTGGGCTATACAGGCTTTTTTATGGTGAGGGTTTTGCTCCATAGACAGAAGGACAGGAAGAAGGGAAAGTTTGGGATTGGATAAAAGGAAGATTTCTTTTCCTCACCTTGGTTATTAATCCTTTACCTAGTTGGTAGTTGCTTCATTCACCCCAGAGATCTTTGACTAAAAGGCAGGCATTCAGGACCAAGCATAATCCATCTCTTGCGTAAAACATGGGACACTTTGGAGAAGGATGCCTGGTGTTCAAAATGGTAATATTTCTACCCCTTTGTCAAAAGTAACATCACATTCCATATCACTGCCTCCCCTCCACCTGTCAGAAGGGGATTAGAAAGGGTGTTGTTCCAGAAAATAAAAGTTTCAAAACCAACAAACCCAGGTCAGATACCTATAAAGGCTTATAAGACAAGAACAAATTGCAATTAAAGAAGACGCCCAACAAAGAAGAAATGAAATGAAATATTGATAGCTGTTTAAGAGAGCTCACATTCTATCTGTGTAAGTGGGAAACGCTCAACCTCCTGAGACTCTTCCTATCTCTAAAATTCTACAACTCTGTGCCTTTATAATTCTAGGTTATTTTTTATTTTCATTTTTTTATTAGACATAAGTTCTGGGATACATATGCAGAACATGCAGGTTTGTTACATAGGTATACACGTGCCATGGTGTTTTGCTGCACCCATTAACCTGTCATCTACATTAGGTATTTCTCCTAATGCTATCCCTCCCCTAACCCCCCACTGCCTGACAGGCCCCAGTGTGTGATGCTCCCCTCCCTGTTTCCATGTGTTCTTATTGTTCAACTCCCATTTATGAGTGAGAACATGCAGTGTTTGGTTTTCTGTTCCTGTGTTAGTTTGCTGAGAATAATGGTTTCCAGCTTCATCCATGTCCCTGCAAAGGACATGAACTCATCCTTTTTTATGACTGCATAGTATTCCATGGTATATATGTGCCACATTTTCTTTATCCAGTCTATCATCAGTGGGCATTTGGGTTGGTTCCAAGTCTTTGCTATTGTGAATAGTGCTACAATAAATATGTGTGCACGTGTCTTTATAGTAGCATGATTTATAATTCTTTGGGTATATACCCAGTAATGGGATTGCTGGGTCAAATGGTATTTCTGGTTCTAGATCCTTGAGGAATTGCCACACTGTCTTCCACAATGGTTGAACTAGTTTACACTCCCACCAACAGTGTAAAAGCATTCTTATTTCTCCACATCCTCTCCAGCATCTGTTGTTTCCTGACTTTTTAATGATTGACATTCTAACTGGTGTGAGATGGTATCTCATTGTAGTTTTGATTTGCATTTCTCTAATGACCTGTGATGATGAGCTTTTTTTCATATGTCTGTTGGCTGCATAGTGTCTTCTTTTAAGAAGTGAATGTTCATATCTTTCACCCACTTTTTGATGGGGTTGTTTTTTTCTTGTAAATTTCTTTAAGTTCCTTGTAGATTCTGGATATTAGCCCTTTGTCAGATGGATAGATTGCAAAAATTTTCTCCCATTCTGCAGGTTGCCTGTTCACTCTGATAATAGTTTCTTTTGCTGTGCAGAAGTTCTTTAGTTTAATTATATCCCATCTGTCAATTTTGGCTTTTGTTGCCATTGCTTTTGGTGTTTTAGTCATGAAGTATTTGCCCATGCCTATGTCCTGAATGGTATTGCCTAGCCTTTCTTCTAGGGTTTTTATGGTTTTAGGTCTTACATTGAAGTCTTTAATCCAACTTGAGTTAATTTTAGTATAAGGTGTAAGGAAGGCATCCAGTTTCAGTTTTCTGCATATGGCTAGCCAATTTTCCCAACACCATTTATTAAATAGAGAATCCTTTCCCATTTCTTGTTTTTGTCATGTTTGTCAAAGACCAGATGATTGTAGATGTGTGACGTTACTACTGAGGCCTCTGTTCTGTTCCATTGGTCTATATATCTGTTTTGGTACCAGTACCATGCTGTTTTGGTTACTGTAGCCTTGTAGTATAGTTTGAAGTCAGGGAGCATGATGCCTCCGGCTTTGTTCTTTTTGCTTAGGGTTGTCTTGGCTATACGGGCTCTATTTTGGTTCCATATGAGATTTAAAGTAGTTTTTTCCAATTCTGTGAAGAAAGTCAATAGTAGCCTGAAGGGGATAGCATTGAATCTATAAATTACTTTGGGCAGTATAGCCATTTTTGTGATATTGATTCGTCCTATCCATGAGCATGGAATGTTTTTCCATGTTTGTGTCCTCTCTTATTTCCTTAAGCAGTGGTTTGTAGTTCTCCTTGAAGAGGTCCTTCATGTCTCTTGTAAGTTGGATTCCTAGGTATTTTATTCTCTTTGTAGCAAGTGTGAATGGGAGTTCACTCATAATTTGCCTGTTTGTCTATTATTGTTGTAGAGGAACACTTGTGATTTTTCATATTGCTTGCACATTGATTTTGTATCCTGAAACTTTGCTGAAGTTGCTTATCAGCTTAAGAAGATTTTGAGCTAAGAAAATAGGGTTTTCTAAATATATAATCATGTCATCTGCAAACAGAGACAATTTGACTTCCTCTTTTCCTAATTGAATACCCTTTATTTCTTTCTCTTGCCTGATTACCCTGGCCAGAACTTCCAATAACATGTTGAATAGGAGTGGTGAGAGAGGGCATCCTTGTCTTATATCAGTTTTCAAAGGGAATGCTTCCAGCTTTTGCCAATTTAGTGTGATATTGGCTGTGGATTTGTCATAAATATCTCTTATTATTTTGAGATACATTCCATCAGTACCTATTTTATTGAGAGTTTTTAGCATGAAGGGGTGTTGAATTTTATCAAAAGCTTTTTCTGCATCTATTGAGTTAATCATGTGGTTTTTGTCATTGATTCTGTTTATATCATGGATTGTTTATTGATTTGCATATGTTGAACCAGCCTCACATCCCAGGGATGAAGCTGACTTGATCATGGTGGATAAGCTTTTTGATGTGCTGCTGGATTTGGTTTGCCACTATTTCATTGAGGATTTTTGCATCAATGTTCATCAAAAATATTGGCCTTACATTTTCCTTTTTTGTTATTTCCCTGCCAGGCTTTGGTATCAGGATGATGCAGGCCCCAGAAAATGAGTTAGAGAGGAGTCCCTCTTTTTCTATTGTCTGGAATTGTTTCAGAAGGAATGGTACCAGCTCCTCTTTGTACCTCTGGTAGAATTCGGCTGTGAATCCATCTGGTCCCGAGCTTTTTGTTGGTTGGTAGGCTATTAATTACTGCCTCAATTTCAGAACTCATTACTGGTCTAGTCAGGGATTGAGCTTCTTCCTGGTTTAGTCTTGGGAGGGTTTATGTGTCCAGGAATTTATGCATTTCTTCTAGATTTTCTAGTTTATTTGTGTAGAGGTGTTTATAGTATTCTCTGATGGTAGTTTGTATTTCTGTGGGATCAATGGTGATACCCCCTTTATCATTTTTTATTGTGTCTATTTGATTCTTCTCTCTTTTCTTCTTAATTATTCTGGCTAGTGGTCTATCTATTTTGATAATCTTTTCAAAAAGCCAGCTCCTGGATTCACTGATTTTTTTTTTGAAGGGTTTTTCATGTCTCTATCTCCTTCAGTTCTGCTCTGATCTTAGTTATTTCTTGTCATTTGCTAGCTTTTGAATTTGTTTGCTCTTGCTTCTGTAGTTCTTTTAATTTTGATGTTAGGGTGTTGATTTTAGATCTTTCCTGCTTTCTCCTGTGGGCATTTAGTGCTATAAATTTCCCGCTAAACATTCCTTTAGCTGTGTCCCAGAGATTCTGGTAGGTCATGTCTTCATTCTCATTGATTTCAAAGATATTTATTTCTGCCTTAAATTCGTTATTTACCCAGTAGTCATTCAGGAGCAGATTGTTAAGTTTCCATGTGTGGTTTTGAGTGAGTTTTTAAATCTTGAGTTCTGATTTGATTGCACTGTGGAGAGACTGTTATGATTTCCATTCTTTTACATTTGCTGAGGAGTGTTTTCCTTCCAATTATGTGGTCAGTTTTGGAATGGGTGTGATGTGGTGCTGAGAAGAATGTATATTCTGTTGATTTGGGGTGGAGAGTTCTGTTGATATCTATTAGGTCCATTTGGTCTAGAGCTGAGTTCAAGTCCTGAATATCCTTGTTAATTTTCTGTCTCATTAATCTGTCTAATATTGACAGTGGGATGTTAAAGTCTCCCACTATTATTGTGTGGGAGTCTAAGTCTCTTTGTAGGTCTCTAAGAACTTGCTTTATGAATCTGGATGCTCCTGTATTGGGTGCATATATATTTAGGATAGTTAGCTCTTCTTGCTGCATTGATCCCTTTACCATTATGTAATGCCCTTCTTTGTCTTTTTTTGATCTTCGTTGGTTTAAAGTCTGTTTTGTCAGAGACTAGGATTGCAACCCTTGCTTTTTTTGCTTTCCATTTGCTTGGTAAATATTCCTCCATCCCTTTATTTTGAGCCTATGTGTGTCTTTGCACAGGAGATAGGTCTCCTGAATACAGCACACTGATGGGTCTTTACTCTTCATCCAATTTGCCAGTCTGTGTCTTTTAATTGGGGCATTGAGCCCATTTACATTTAAGATTAATATTGTTATGTGTGAATTTGATCCTGTCATTATGATGCTAGCTGGTTATTTTGCCCATTGCTTGATACAGTTTCTTCATAGTGTCAATGGTCATTACAATTTGGAATGTTTTGCAGTGGCTGGTACTGGTTGTTCCTTTCCATGTTTAGTGCTTCCTTCAGGAGCTCTTTTAGGGCAGGCCTGGTGGTGACAAAATCTCTCAGCATTTGCTTGTCTGTAAAGGATTTTATTTCTCCTTTGCTTATGAAGCTTAGCTTGGCTGGATATGAAATTCTGGGTTGAAAATTCTTTTCTTTAAGAATGTTGAATATTGACCCCCACTGTCTTCTGGCTTGCAGGGTTTCTGCAGAAAGATCCACTGTTAGTCTGATGGGTTTCCCTTTGTGGGTAACCCGACCTTTCTCTTTGGCTGCCCTTAACGTTTTTCCTTCATTTCAACCTTGGTGAATCTGACGATTTTGTGTCTTGGGGTTGCCTTTCTTGAGGTGTTTCCTTGTAGTGTTCTCTGTATTTCCTGAATTTGAATGTTGGCCTGTCTTGCTAGGTTGGGAAATTCTCCTGGATAATATCCTGAAGAGTTTTCCAACTTGGTTCCATTCTCCCCCTCACTTTCAGGTACACCAAGCAAATGTAGGTTTGGTCTTTTCACATAGTCCCATATTTCTTGGAGGCTTTGTTTGTTCCTTTTCATTTTTTTCTCTAATATTGTCCTCATGCTTTATTCATTTAGTTGATCTTCAATCTCTTATATCCTTTCTTCTGCTTGATTTATTCGGCTATTGATACTTGTGTATGCTTCATGAAGTTCTTGTGCTGTGTTTTTCAGCTCCATGAGGTCATTTATGTTCTTCTCTAAACTGGTTATCCTAGTTAGCAATTCCTCTAACCTTTTTTCAAGATTCTTAGCTTCCTTGCATTGGGTTAGAACGTGCTTCTTTAGCTGAGAGGAGTTTGTTATTACCCACCTTCTGAAGCCTACTTCTGTCAATTTGCCAAACTCATTTTCCATCCAGTTTTGTTCCCCTGCTAGCAAGGAATTGTCATCCTTTGGAGGAGAAGAGGCCTTCTGGTTTTGGAATTTTCAGCCTTTTTGCGCTGGTTTTTCCTCATCTTTGTGGATTTATCTACCTTTGTTCTTTGATATTGGTGACCTTTGGATGGGGTTTCTGTGTGGACGTCCTTTTTGTTGATGTTGATGGTATTCCTTTCTGTTTGTTAGTTTTCCTTCTAAAAGTAAGTCCCCTCTGCTGCAGGTCTACTGGAGTTTGCTATAGGTCCACTCCAGACCCTGTTTGCCTGGGTATCACTGGCAGAGGCTACAGAACAGCAAAGATTGCTGCCTGTTCCTTCCTCTGGAAGCTTCGTCCCAGAGGGGCATCTGCCAGATGCCAGCTGGAGCTCTCCTGTATGAGGTGTCTGTCAACCCCTACTGGGAGGTGTCTCCTAGTCAGGATGCACAGGGGTCGGCGACCCACTTGCGGAGGCAGTCTGTCCCTTAGCAGAGCTCGAGTGTTCTGCTGGGAGATCCACTGCTCTCTTCAGAGCCAGCAGGCAGGAATGTTTAAGTCTGCTGAAGCTGTGCTCACAGCCGCCCCTTCCCCCAGGTGTTCTGTCCCAGGGAGATGGTAGTTTTATCTATAAGCCTCTGACTGGGGCTGCTGCCTTTCTTTCAGAGATGCCCTTTCCAGAGAGGAGGAATCTAGAGAGGCAGTGTGGCTACAGTGGTTTTGCCAAGCTGTGTTGGGCTCTTCCCAGTTCAAACTTCCAGGCAGCTTTGTTTACACTGTGAAGGGAAAACTGCCTACTCAAGCCTCAGTAATGGTGGATGCCCCTCCCCACACCAAGCTTGAGCATCCCAGGTCAACTTCAGACTGCTCTGCTGGCAGGGAGAATTTCAAGCCAGTGGATCTTAGCTTGCTGGGCTCCATGGGGGTGGGATCTGCTGAGCTAGACCACTTGGCTCCCTGACTTCAGCACCCTTTCCAGAGGAGTGAATGGTTCTGTTTCACTGGCATTCCAGGCGCCACTGGGGTATGGAAAAAATTCCTGCAGCTAGCTTGGTGTCTCCCCAAATGGCTGCCCAGTTTTGTGCTTGAAACTCAGGGCTCTGGTGGTGTAGGCACCCACCGGAATCACCTGGTCTGCAGGTTGCAAAGACTGTGAGAAAAGCCTATTATCTGGGCCGGAATGCACCGTTCCTTAAGGCACAGTCCCTCAAGGCTTCCCTTGGCTAGGGAAGGGAGTTCCCTGACCCCTTGCCCTTCCTGGGTGAAGCAACGCCCCACCCTGCTTCAGCTCATCCTCCATGCACTGCACCAACTATCTAACCAGTCCCAATGAGATGAGCTGGGTACCTCAGTTGGAAATGCAGTAATCACCCGCCTTCTGCGTTGATCTTGCTGGGAGCTCCAGTCTGGAGCTGTTCCTATTCAGCCACCTTGCCAGCCACCCACTTCTAGATTACTTAATGGATGAAATGGTTAGAATTCTTTGGGGACAATGTGAATCTAACTATAGCTCCCTTGTTCATTCAGACATATGCCTCTTTTAGGGTATTTTTTTGTTGGCCATAAATCACTAGAATAACAAGACAACAGATTTAACCCAAATACATTAATAGTGTGAATTTTCAAGTCATTCCCTGTAAAGTTGAAGCTATACAGAAGACTCATTGGCCTAAGTTCATTTATCATATTTACTAACTCCAGTGATCCATTTTACAAATTATTATTACCCATTGTTTTAATAATCCAGTTGATTTGGGTGGTATTTTCCTTAATTAGTTGGAAATGCAAACAGATCTCAGAGCAAAGGCTCATATGGTGCAATAGCTTGGTTTTCTATAACAAAGTAGATACTTATCCTTTGGATACTATTTAGCATGAACTCTGATTCGGCTTTTCTCTACTTTGTCCTAATAAAGTGAAACAGTCCCAGCTTTTCAGTTTTCCTTAATGTTTCTTTGGTTTGCTAATACCATTTTAAGAAGGTTTTTAAGAATGTTTTTAACAGTGTTTTATATATTTAAAAGTAAAATATATAAAAGGAATTGCATTGTCTTGTTTTAGGCTAGGAATAAATTAGATGTTTGTGAAAACCATTGTAAATGGTAAAGTACTTCACCAATGTTAATTATAATAATTTGGCACAATGTAGGGTAGTGGTCGATAGCATAGGTTTTGAAGTCAGAACAACCCAGTCTTGAATCTTGCCTTGCCTGCTACTAACTCTCTAACTCTGGCAACTTTTTCAATGCCTGAGTACCCCCTTTGCTGGCCTGTAACATGCAAACATGCAAATAATATCAATATCTACCTCCCAGGGTCATCTAAGTGCTAAGTGGAGAGAGTATATGTAAAGTACTTACATAGTGCCTGCTCAATATGTTAAATATTATTATTAATTGTATTAGCTCAATAAATGTTTGTTTAGAGTAAATGGACTGGTTAATTAAATCACCAGATTATTGTGAGGACTAAATTAGAAAATGTATGCAACAGACATAGCACAAAGCCTGGACAATGCCCTGTTTCATTGCTTCTAAGAAATCATCCATTATAAGATGCACCATTGTGGCATGTGCTTCTACAAAAGAAAAAAATTATGTCAATTAATTGTAAAAAACCATCAAACATGAGACAAAGCTCTATGGCAGAGAAGTAAAAATGTGGGGGAGAAAAAGCACCTTAGAATCAATGAACTCCAACAGCTTTAAATAAGTAGTACAATGATAAAAGATGAAGGAGAGAAGGAAAAGGCAAAATAAAAAATTCTCATCAAACTAATTTCTCAGTGGTCTTGGAGCTATTTGTGAATTTTTATCTCATTCACATACCCCAAATTATCATTCTTGTTAGTGAGGAAGAAAAATTTAGAAACTTGCCACAGGGAGCCAATAAAGAATCATAAAATAAGATCATAGTGAATTATGATAAATCTCCCATAATATTCGTGGAGTCCTTGCAGAGAATGAAAACTTATCAGTCATTAATCCCCTTTCTTACCCAAAGCAAGTATCTCTTCTACAGCACCTCTGAAGTGCACCAATGATATTTATTTTGCATTTCATTTCAGGGCCCCTTTCAAGGAGTCTCGGAGTTGCTCTTGTGGAAATGCAGACCCCTTTCCACAGGATGACGCTAGGGTAGGCGGGGAATGAGTGGCAGGATGTAGGGGTATGCTAATCATCACTGTCAACCTTGACGGGAAAGTGGGTGACAAATGGGGAAGTAGCATTTGAAGTATAACTTAGAAAAGATTTGGAAAATAAATGACAGAAGAGGTGAAAGAGCTCTCATTTATTTCAGAAAACTTTCCCACTAACTGCAATAGGTGGCAGAGAAGAGGAGGATGAAGATGTGTGGGAAAAACAGGAATGTCTTTGAGTCTTTGAGCAAAGGAACTGAGGGAAAACAAAGCAGTTAGTGCTATTTGGGGGGAAACTCGGCAACCAAAAGACTCAAGCTTTTTTACCCTACCAGTCAGCACATCAGTCTTGAAAAGTCATGATAACCAAGCACATAAAACCTAAACATGTAGAAGCCACCAGTTCTTTTTGATTAGCTATTCAAAGCCAGACTTTTCCTTCCTTGGGAACAATTCTTATTCATTTCTATATTTCAATCACTCCTAAATAATTATTACCAACAGTTTTTGAGCTTTTACTATGTAGAAAATTTAATTTATTTGATCCTAAGAAAAGATTTTTTTTGTGAGGTACTATTATTAGTCCCATTTTACAGATAAAGAAATCAAGCCCCTATGAGATAAGAAACTTGCTTCAAGTCCCAGAGCCAGAATGGGACCCATAGAGGCTATATTCCTAGCCACTATGTCACACTGCCTCCACCTTGACTTCATTTCTGTGATCAATGCAGACTATATATATTGGATAATTTGGAATAAATGTACATCATCCCAGAATGCTATTCAAAAAGAATTCTTCGGGCATTAATTATCTCTACACCTTAACTGTTCTTACTCTCTCTTTACATTGTCTGACATTTAACTATTGGATGTCTACAAAGTCTGAAAATGTAAATTTTATATATGTTTATATGCACACACACACACAGACTGAAGTTGGCCTGAATAACATTATATTCATTCTCCTGTGCTTCTGAACTTATAGGCACCCTGTATTTTCCCCTGATGAGGGGCAGTTACACTATTCATAGAATTCAGGGGTCAGGATGGAGAGTATCTGATAATACCACTGTCCTTCAACAACTATAGTTATTTGGAAAATATTAATTACACTTGTGGTTCACTAGGTGTTTTCTCTGCCTCTAAGTTTCTCTGCATTTTATTTAATTTTAAATATATGAAATTCTCTGGATTTTGAACTCAGATTGATTGAGCTCCCATTGATAGCTACAAAGGGAGAAAACATATAGTTGGGAATCAACAATACTGCAGGTGAGCCAGGCATGAGACATACTTATAGTAAAAATAATTATTTATTGTTTATCTGAAATTCAAATGTAACTGGGTATTTTGTGTCATGTCTGGCAACCTTAGCAGAAGTGGTAATGTGTGATTTCAGAGCCTGGGTCATAAAATGCACTGTGGCTTCCTCCTTCTCTCTTGGATCACTCACTCTAGCAGAAGCCAGCTGCCATTTCGTGAAGACATTCAAGCAACCCTATGGTGAGGCCCATATGGTAAAAAAAACTGAGCCCTCTGGATAACAGGTAGTGAGGAACTGAGGCCTCCTATCAACAGCCACTCTCAAGTCTTTAGATGACTGTAACCCAAGCTGATATTCTGACTATAACTTCATGAGAGACACTGAACCAGAAACACCTAACAAAGCAGAATTCCAGACTCAGAGAAACTGTGAGATAATAAATATGTATTGTTTAAGCTGCTAAGTTTGGGGGTAATTTGTTATGTAGCAAGAGAAAACGAATACAGCCATATTACTTAAGTAGATGTACATTTATTCAGCGTTCTGGTCAATCTTACTGGCATACAATTAATCTTTTTGTTCAAAGAAAAGTTTTCTTGCCTTTTGTTTGAAAGTGTCACATCTCCTGTGAAATAGCCCTTAACCTGATATGGTTTGGCTGTGCCCCCACCCAAATCTCATCCTGAAATGTAATTTCCATAATCCCCAATGTGTCTAGGGAGGGACCCAGTTTAAGGTTGATGGCATCATGGGGGTGGTTTCCCCCATGGTGTTCTCACGATAATGAATGAGTTCTCATGAGATATGATGGTTTTTATAAGGGGCTCTTCCTCCTTTGCTTCACACACACACCCTCTCTCTCTCACCTGCTGCCATGTAAAACATGCCTTTGCTTCTCTCTCGCCTTGCACCATGATTGTAAGTTTCCTGAGGCCTCCCCAGCCATGCAGAACTGTGAGTCAATTAAACCACCTTGCTTTATAAATTACCCATTCTTGGGTATGTCTTTATAGCAATGTGAGAAGGGACTAATCACAGCCCTACCAGAGGAAGACCCAATATAGCACTCACTGAGTTCATTTAAGGAACATTTGATAAATAATATGTTTTCAGAACAAATTTTAAGTAAAAAAAATAAGAAAATTATAATATATAATAGAACTGCAGTGTGACTTATAGATTGCAAACTTTCATATTTATCATGTTATTCGATTATTAAAATAAAGCAAGAGTATTACCTAGCTTTTACAAGTTAAAAAAACAATAGAAGGTAGGTTTTTAGAGGTTTGATGATATCTCCAAGGTCACACAGCTAATCACACAGATAGAATTCTAACACAAATCGTCTAACACCTAGTTTCTTCTAAGGTTCTGCCTCTCAAATATGAACAGTGTTGTCTCTTTCATTCTGACACTAGTCATTGATCTTAAATGGTGTTCTGTTGCAGGTGGTTTTCAATATCAAAAATGTCAAAATGAAGGGTGGAAAAATGGTCATCAGGCTGGGCGTGGTGGCTCATGCCTGTAATCCCAGCACTTTGGGAGGCCAAGGCAGGTTGATCACAAGGTCAGGAGTTCAAGACTGGCCTAGCCAAGATGGCGAAACCCCATCTCTACTAAAAACTACAAAAATTAGCCGGGCACAGTGGCAGACGCTTGTAATCACAGCTACTCAGGAGGCTGAGGCAGGAGAATTGCTTGAATCTGAGCGGTAGAGGTTACAGTGAGCCGAGATCATGCCACTGCACTCCAGCCTGGGCAATAGAGTGAGACTCCATCTCAAAAAAAAAAAAAAAAAGTCATCAATCATCTGATATGAAATCACAAAAGTGAGCATCTCTTGACCTCTGAAAAATGAGTTTTAATTGTTCTCATTAATTCAACAGCCATGGTTGACAATACCATTTGTGGTTGACTCAATCATTCAGCAAGTCCTGTCACACTATTTGACTTGACATTTCCCATCATGAGAAATGATTCTCAACAACAACCAAAAGACAAATATTGGGACACATTTATCACAGGCAGGAAATGCAACACAAAGAAAAGCAAGGCAAAAGGTGGAATTCTCATACTTCCACTCATAGGAATCTAACACATGACTCCTCAACTCCCTGCCCAGGAATATTGGGTGTTGATCAAACTTAAACTGTGTTTGTTTTGCTATAAAACTCATCATTAGTTGTTCATCAATTATACTACTAAACCCCCAGTTAAGAGTCCATATTGGAACCTTATTTTTGAAGTCAATTCCAGGAAAAGTTTTGTTTCTTTTGTAAAAGAGTTATGTATCGAAAGGGCAGTATTATAAATAGAAGGGGAAATAATTGTATACAAAGAGGGAACGATATCAAAGTTTGGTAGTAGAAATAAGAAGAGTAAATAAATTCAGTTAAATAAATTCAGGTCAGGAATCATGGTTAAATAGGGAAATAATACAGTGGGAGAAATCAAAGTAAATTTGGGATGGTTTCCATTCTTTTGACTAAGAACACAGTATGAAGCTGAACAAATGAAAATGTGGTGTTTGCTAAATGCTTCTCTCTGGATACTTCATTCCTGCTTGTCCTGGCATTAAAATAAGAAAAACCACATGCCAATAAAGCAAACAGTAATTAGAAATGGAGCCACAGTGATCTAGTACCTCCTTCTTGAGAAAAAGTCTAGGGAGGACTTTGGGAGACTTAAAAATTCAGAAAGGAGAAGAATTTAGTTATATACAAAAAAGTTAACTTGATATTATACTATTAAGTGGATTTCTAGATTCTGTAGACCTGTTGTTTCTCTCACTGATGCTGGTTAAGTCATTTTAGGCAAAAAATAAGGTCATTGTAATTCAGATTCTTTCATCTATTTCACTTGTTAGCATTGCTACTTGAAAAGAAATCCCAGTAGCCTAGGACTAGAAAAGGGTGAATACTCATTCATCTGGTGCCCTGAATAAGTTCAGTAAAATGAAACAATTGCACACCCTGCCATTACCATTTCCCAGGAATGGTGTGTCTGCTCTAAGGTGGGAAATAAGGGATAGAGCCAACACTGGCTTCTTCCTTTCTGGCAAGGAAAGTGTATCAAGTGGTCACAAAACCTCAAAGATCCTACACGTTACACTTCTCTCTTTTGAGGAAACTGTTACAAGAAGATGCTTACTCAGAGGTTTGGCATGCTTTTTCCACTAGACCAGGTCGAATTAGCCACATGTGGTTGAACTGGTGTTCTATATGCTGGGAAATAACCTCTAGGGTTACTTGACTTGAGAACTGTGCCCAACAGAAATGCTCCATATTGAACAGTGACCAACAATTCCAACCAGTTCTCCTTTCTTGGGGAAGTGGAATGCAAGACATACATAGAGAACTGTCAATCAACTCAGTAAGGGAGTAGAAGTAAACTGACAGAAAAAATCTGAACCATGAAGGCAGCTGACTTAAGGGTTATTCTTGGGTTACTAAAACCGCCATATACATTCAAGCTACGAACGAGGCATGCCTCTACAGTTACTGACAAGGTTTCCACTGTTTTCTTGCCTTCTGGAATATTCTAACAGTAAAATACCACAGGAAGTAAAATAAATATGTATCCTCTTGCCACCAGAAGGAAATTGGGGAATCTCATAATTTTTAGTGAATCTCATAATTTTTAGTGTTGCCATTTTTGTCTTGGCAACCAGGAAGCTCTTAGCCAAACTTATGTTTAACAACTATATAAAATCCAATGGTCATAGTTTTGCTGCTTCTTCCATCTTGGTCCTCATTTTATATTCCCTATATATAAAGTTTGAGTGTGTGCATGTGTCCTTTAGACATCAGAAGTTTCCAAAAACTAGTTTCTCAGTCTTTGGAGAGTCAGGTAGCTAAGAAACCAAGACATCCATCCTTTAGAGGTACCTCCTAAAATCTGCCTTCTCAGATATTTTTATGTTGGCCTTCAAATGTCAAGGTCTTTCAGTTTTAGCAATTTCTAATTTATATCACAAAGAAAGAAACTGAAGTAAAAGTAACAAACATCTTTCCAAAGTTCAGACACAATCCTACATGAATAATTCTGCTTCCAGACACAGATGGGTGATGACTAAATATAAGAATAAAAAATGGATACTTGCTTATCATCCCATTCTTAGCCATTAATTGTTGAGTTGAGATCAAAAGCCTTCTGCAATGCTGTTTTGGTTATAAATATCATAGTAATCAGGTACATTTACATCTATATTATGCATTGTTCTAAGGAAGGGAGTAAAATCTCTGATAATTTAATAAGGCTTTTCTTTTTCTTTCCTTTTTTTTTTGAGACAGAGTCTCATGCTGTTGCCTAGGCTGGAGTGCAGTGGTACAATCTCAGCTCACTGCACTGTAAGCTCTGCCTCCCTGGTTCAAGTGATTCTTTTGCCTCAGTCTCTTGAGTAGCTGGGATTAAAGGCATGAACCACCATGCCCAGCCAATTTTTGTATTTTTAGCAGAGACAGGGTTTTGCCACGTTGGCCAGGCTGGTCTTGAATTCCTGATCTCAAGTGATCCACCTGCCTTGGCCTCCCAAAGTGCTAGGATTACAGGTGTGAGCCACCACACCTGGCCTAAAAAGGTTTATCCTAAACATTTCCATAAACAGGATTTGAAATTTTTCTAGTTCACCTTCCTTTTCTCTTTGCTGTGTCTTTACATGTCATTTGATTTCAAATGTCATTTATCAGAGAGCAGGAGTGCTTTATCACTCTCCAAAGTTCATAGCCTCCTCATTAATAATCAAATGTGAAGGGATGATAGGCTAAACCTGAAAAAAATTATACCACATATTTACTATCAGGCACTCCAAAGAACTCACATATTTTCAAATACTTCTGTTTAATAGAGGGCCAGCTATTACCTGCTTTCCTCAAGCCTCAGTGCTAACTTGGATAAAAACATTTTACTGAACACAACTATTACCTTGTTTCAGCCATGACTTGTCAAATGTCCCCAGATAGCTGCTCTCAGTCATCACTGTAGGCAAGAATGGGTGCCCCTCAGGACCAGAATCAGACACAGAAATCAGAAAAGCCCAAAGTATGTAAGTGATCCACTGAGGTGAGTTCACACATAAAAAAGAAGAAAATAAAATGCATGTATACTACTCTGCAATCCACTCTCAGGTCATTTGAAAGCAATCAAAGGAGAGAAGAAGGAGTTAGAGAGATGATGTATACGGCTGTGGATTCTACAAAAATTTTATTTGATATAGAGCATTTAACACATCTAAAGTCATAGAATGTTATAACTGGAAGAGTCTTAGAGACAAAGCCTAGCATCCTCACTTTATAGATGAGAAAGGTAAAAAAGAGCCAGGAAATAACTGTCCATGCCACCGTGCTTATACCAGGAAGAGCTTTGTAGTTTGGCAATCTGGGGTGAGGTTCCAACTCTGCCACTTATTTTATCCTACTTAGCTTCAATTTCCTCCCAGGTAAAATAAAGATCCTAATCATGCCTAGATCACAAGGTGAGTGTAACAATTAAATATGACATGTACATAAAGTAATCATCACAATGCTTGGCACATAGTAAGTGCTCGATAAATGTTAGCTATTAGAATGATTATCCATGATAGAGATCCATCCTAGAACACAAATTGGAGCCAGCCATAATATGTGGGGAAATCCTCCCCTTCAGTTCAGCTCCTAGACACTGGGCCAGAATAGGTCCTGAAGGCATGAGGTGAAGATGGGGAATGGGACCTGGCTGTATTTCCAAAATCTTCCACATATAGACCTGAAAGCTGAAACCGAATGCTACACTATTAGATTCATCCCAGAGTTCCCTGGGGATATTAGAAAATAACAATCACCAAATTTGAAGGTAAACAGACTGTAAATCATAGACGTTTATGCTGAAAAATATCTCAGATATCTTGTAGTCTGACATACCTTGATTTTGGAATCCTCAAGAGCAAGACCTTGCTCCTTTATTATTATTTAGTTTTTGGAGAGGCAGAGATCCCATTACAAGGTTATACATATGTCGAACTCAATGAATGCTTGTGAAAGGTGGGAAGATCATCATTTATTGGTCTTTAAGCCTTGTCTCTGTTATATGGGGTTACCTTTGTCCATGAATTTTGTGAAGCAATCATTCTATAGCACATTCTAACCTTGTATTGATGGTAACAATAGCCAGCATAAAGTGGGAAGTTTCTAACCAGGCAATGAGCAACCACTCTACATGGATCATATCCCCACAACAAGTCACTCACCAAGGTCATACAACTAGTAAATAGTGATGCCAGGATTCAGCCTAGGGAATCTTGGGCTGATTTTGTGCTCTTAGTACATTTTTGGTCTCTAAATATGACAAAAGAATTTATAATATTTCTCATACTTTCTTACTCTGGTAACCTTCTGCAGTCCTTTTTCCTTGACCAGAATTTATACCCTTACCCAATACAATAGGTTGTGGATACCACAGTCAGAGGTAGTTACTTGAAACACCTGTGTGCATGAGTGCACACACACACACACGGAAAAGTTATAGCACATGGGGCACAATGAGAACAAAGAGAGAATGCAGTAAAACAATTGCCACAACTGTACATTGTCTTCTGTCAAAGGAAATCAACCAAGTCGAGGGTACTTGCAAAAGCACAGCAAAGCCATGTGTTTACCAACACTTGGGAAAACTGAAGTTTAAACCCAAGGCCAGACATTAAATATTATTATGTAAGGCACCAGTTCTGTATCAAGTCCTTTCAAGGCTTAACAGCCAAATTAGCAATAAATTCTGATAGCCCCATCTATCAGCTCTGTTCAGCCAATCCAATGGCAACATTGTGTTTCTTTGCAGGCCCAGGGAACACACGCTTGCAAAGGAAAAAAAATGCACTTGATTAGATTTGGTTTTGAATAATTGGTTCATTGAAATTCTTGAGCTGAAGAAAAATGGCATTTCTAATTTATAGAAATCACAATTTGAAATATAGTTATGACTGCTCAGAGAACCCCTAGAACTAAATAAATTTAAGTCAGCACATTTAAGAAAGCCATTAAGAGGTACCTAATGACAGCCCCACCAATTGTCTCTCCAATAGATCCTGTGTGGAACCCTGCCAAAAGCCAGCTCCCTTGTTCTCCTGGCTGAGGCTGTGTGTGGCTTGATGCTTGAGAGCTCAGCTTTGGTGTATCAAGGCCACCCACCTAGCAAGCCTAGGAACCTGATGGGGCCTGACATGGTTTGGCCGTGGCCCCACCCAAATCTCAACTTAATTGTATCTCCCAGAATTCCCACGTGTTGTGGGATGGACTCCGGGGAGGAAACTGAATCATGGGAGCTGGTCTTTCCCGTGCTATTCTCCTGATATGATTAAGTCTCATGAGATCTGATGGGTTTATCAGGAGTTTCTGCTTTTGTTTCTCTCATTTTCTCCTGCTGCCACCATGTAAAAAGTGCCTTTTGCCTCCCACCATGATTCTGAGGCCTCCCCAGCCATGTGAAACTGTAAGTCCAATTAAACCTCTTTTTCTTCCCAGTCTCAGGAAGAAAAGCATCATGAAATCGGACTAATAAGAGCCTAAGAAGGAGAAGGGCAGCACATTCTGGGCAGCACATTCAGAGAAGGAAAAATCGCTTCCATTAGCAACTCCAGCACCTCTTTGGGAGGAATCTTTCATAGGTGCACACTGCCTGCTTGCAAATATCCCCACTAACCTGCACTGGGTATGCTGGGCACTCAGTTATCCTAGCATCTTAGAGAGCCAGGAAAGACTACTCCAGACCTGTCTGACCATTGCAAGGCAAGGTGGAATGTTATTATGTAAGATATCTGAGTGAGAAAGGAGAATCTACGCTTCTCCTCCAGCCTTGTTTCATGGGCACATTAGTGTGGTTTAGATTGTGTAATATCTCTTAATTATTACATGCAAATTCAGGCAAGCAGTATGGGACAGAAAAGATCTCCAAGTCACTTTAGTAACCTGGGCCTCTGCAGATGAGTCACTGAGTCAGCCAGGATCCCTGAATGAGAGGAGTAAACTTTTGACCTCAAGAAGCTTTCTGTGATCTGATGATTACCACAGCAGAGCCCAATCCATCAGCTTTGAAAAATCAATGAACTGTGGTGACCTGGTTTGGCCCAACCTCACTGCTGTGATAAAAAGCTTGACTCCTGTCTTTTGATACACCATGGCCCATTTTCAAAATTGCTTCTGAGAAAGTAAACGAGACCCCAGTTTGAAAGAAATGAGGCCAGACTGAAAGATGTCCTTCCCTAAGCATTTGGCAAGCATGGAAATGACATCTGTGGGCTTATCATTCCCAGGCCCCTATCCATTTCACTCAAATAGGTCCCTACTCACCACTTTTAGTAACACCCACTGGACACAAACTAGGATATGGGTAGAACTGGGATACAGGCAGAATTTGCCCTTGGCATCACTGTGGTAGACATAGAAAGTCATGGTCCAGGCCCCCTTCAAGGAAGGCCTTGCTTCCCTGCCACAGGGAGTATCGTCAGCAGGCAGCCTCCAGCTGTCAGCCTCTGCAGGACCACCTTAGATGCAGAGAGCTGGCTCACAGAGGTCATGCTCTTCCCAGGATAGCTTTTATCCAGTGGCTGAGCAAAGTGGGGCTAGACAGGTCTTGCCATTCAGCCTGTAGCAGGACATTATGCAGGGAAATACTCACTGCAGCACTCCCTGCCAACCTGGCCATGGGTTTCTTGGGCCTGCATCACAGTTTAACTTATTCCTCTGTCCAAATTTGCTTGCTGTTCCCCTTTGCAGGTGTTGAAACCCAAGAAATGTGTTGCATCTCAAACTCCATTTTAGCATCTGCTTCTTGAGAACCCAATCTGTGACAATCACCTTTTTCTGTTCTGTGATCTTAACTCCTCTTAATTGCACCCCCTTTAGCCCGACACTCCAAAATAAGTTGATAAAAAATACTTAATTGGTTGGAAGTTTCTGGTCCTACTTTTACATATTGTCCAAAGCATGATGTAGTAACATTAACACAGGCTTTGGAAACAGAGCTCTGGGTTCAAATCCCAGCTCTGTGTTATCTGGGTCATGGTACCTAATCTCTGTGAGCCTAAATTTTCTCCTCAATCAAGTGGAGATACTGCCATCTACCTAGTAGGTTTGTTGCAGGAGTTAAATATAATCACATATACAACACACCTAACACAATGCCTCGTACACAGTAGGTGTCTAGTAGTTGGTTATATATTGTTATGGGTCCTTTGGCACTTCACATGTACTCTCCTTGTATTCTTATTTAACTTTTTGGGTATTTCTTTCTTGCTTCTTCTATGAAACTCTGAAGTCCTGGAGAGCAAGAAATATGCTATTTACTTAATCTGGATTTTCTATATAATGCTCTGATGGTTAATAATCAGTGTCAAATTGATTGGCTTGAAGGACGCAACATTGATCCTGGGTTTGTCTGTGAGGGTGTTGCCAAAGGAGATTAACATTTGAGTCAGTGGGCTGGAGAAGGCAAACCCACCCTTAATCAGGTGGGCACCATCTAATCAGCCACCAGCGAATATAAAGCAGGCAGAAAAGCATGAAACACTTGAGGAGGCAGTCTGCCCGTTCTCAGATCTGCAGCTGCATGCTGGGAGAACCACTACTCTCTTCAAAGCTGTCAGACAGGGACATTGAAGTCTGCAGAGGTTACTGCTCTTTTTGTTTGTCTGTGCCCTGCCCCCAGAGGTGGAGCCTACAGAGGCAGGCAGGCCTCCTTGAGCTGTGGTGGGCTCCACCCAGTTCGAGCTTCCAGACTGCTTTGTTTGCCTAATCAAGCCTGGGAAATGGCAGGCGCCCCTCCCCCAGCCTCGCTGCCGCCTTGCAGTTTGATCTCAGACTGCTATGCTAGCAATCAGCGAGACTCTGTGGGCATAGGACCGTCTGAGCCAGGTGTGGGGTATAATTTCCTGGTGTGCCATTTTTTAAGCCCATTGGAAAAGCGCAGTATTAGGGTGGGAGTGATCTGATTTTCCAGGTGCCATCTGTTACCCCTTTCTTTGACTAGGAAAGGGAACTCCCTGAACCCTTGGGCATCCCGAGTGAGGCAATGCCTCACCCTGCTTTGGCTCGCACCCGGTGCACTGCACCCACTGTCCTGTACCCACTGTCTGGCACTCCCTAGTGAGATGAACCCGGTACCTCAGATGGAAATGCAGAAATCACTCATCCTCTACGTCACTCATACTTGGAGCTGTAGACCAGAGCTGTTCCTATTCGGTCACCTTGGCTCCTCCTCAAGTGGGTCCCTGACCCCCGAGCAGCCTAACTGGGAGGCACCCCCCAGTAGGGGCAGACTGACACCTCACACGGCTGGGTACTCCTCTGAGACAAAACTTCCAGAGGAACGATCAGGCAGCAGCATTTGCGGTTCACCCATATCCGCTGTTCTACAGCCACCGCTGTTCTGCAGCCACCGCTGCTGATAACCAGGCAAACAGGGTCTGGAGTGGACCTCTAGCAAACTCCAACAGACCTGCAGCTGAGGGTCCTGTCTGTTAGAAGGAAAACAAACAAACAGAAAGGACATCCACACCAAAAACCCATCTGTACATCACCATCATCAAAGACCAAAAGTAGATAAAACCACAAAGATGAGGAAAAAACAGAGCAGAAAAACTGGAAACCCTAAAGAGCAGAGCGCCTCTCCTCCTCCAAAGGAATGCAGCTCCTTACCAAGAACGGAACAAAGCTGGACGGAGAATGACTTTGACGAGCTGAGAGAAGAAGGCTTCAGACAATCAAACTACTCTGAGCTACAGGAGGAAATTCAAACCAATGGCAAAGAAGTTAAAACTTTGAAAAAAAATTAGATGATTGGATAACTAGAATAATCAATGCAGAGAAATCCTTAAAGGAACAGATGGAGCTGAAAGCCAAGGCTCGAGAACTACATGAAGAATGCAGAAGCCTCAGGAGCCAATGTGATCAACTGGAAGAAAGGGTATCAGTGATGGAAGAAGAAATGAATGAAATGAAGTGAGAAGGGAAGTTTAGAGAAAAAAGAATAAAAAGAAATGAACAAAGCCTCCAAGAAATATGGGACTATGTGAAAAGACCAAATCTACGTCTGATTGGTGTACCTGAAAGTCACAGGGAGAATGGAACCAAGTTGGAAAACACTCTGCAGTATATTATCCAGGAGAACTTCCCCAACCTAGCAAGGCAGGCCAACATTCAGATTCAGGAAATACAGAGAACGCCACAAAGATACTCCTCGAGAAGAGCAACTCCAAGACACATAATTGTCAGATTCACCAAAGTTGAAATGAAGGAAAAAATGTTAAGGGCAGCCAGAGAGAAAGGTTGGGTTACCTTCAAAGGGAAGTCCATCAGACTAACAGCAGATCTCTCAGCAGAAACTCTACAAGCCAGAAGAGTGTGGGGGCCAATATTCAACATTCTTAAAGAAAAGAATTTTCAACCCAGAATTTCATATCCAGTCAAACTAAGCTTCATAACTGAAGGAGAAATAAAATCCTTTACAGACAAGCAAATGCTGAGAGATTTTGTCACCACCAGGCCTGCCCTAAAAGAACTCCTGAAGGAAGCACTAAACATGAAAAGGAACAACCAGTACCAGCCACTGCAAAAACATGCCAAATTGTAAAGACCATCTAGGCTAGGAAGAAACTGCATCAACTAACGAGCAAATTAACCAGCTAACATCATAATGACAGGACCAAATTCACACATAACAATATTAACCTTAAATGTAAATGGACTAAATGCTCCAATTAAAAGACACAGACTGGCAAATTGGATAAAGAGTCAAGACCCATCAGTGTGCTGTATTCAGGAAACCCATCTTACCTGCAGAGACACACATAGGCTCAAAATAAAGGGATGGAGGAAGATCTACCAAGCAAACGGAAAACAAAAAAAGGCAGGGGTTGCAATCCTAGTCTCTGATAAAACAGACTTCAAACCAACAAAGATCAAAAGAGACAAAGAAGGCCATTACATAATGGTAAACGGATCAATTCAACAAGAAGAGCTAACTATCCTAAATGTATATGCACCCAATATAGGAGCACCCAGATTCATAAAGCAAGTCCTTAGTGACCTACAAAGAGACTTAGACTCCCACACAATAATATTGGGAGACTTTAACACCCCACTGTCAACATTAGACAGATCAAGGAGACAGAAAGTTAACAAGGATACCCAGGAATTGAACTCAGCTCTGCACCAAGTGGACCTAATAGACATCTACAGAACTCTCCACCCCAAATCAACAGAATATACATTTTTTTCAGCACCACACCACACCTATTCCAAAATTGACCACATACTTGGAAGTACAACACTCCTCAGCAAATGTAAAAGAACAGAAATTATAACAAACTGTCTCTCAGACCATAGTGCAATCAAACTAGAACTCAGGATTAAGAAACTCACTCAAAACCGCTCAACTACATAGAAACTGAACAACCTGCTCCTGAATGACTACTGGGTACATAACGAAATGAAGGCAGAAATAAAGACGTTCTTTGAAACCAACGAGAACAAAGACACAATGTACCAGAATCTCTGGGACACATTCAAAGCGGTGTGTAGAGGGAAATTTATAGCACTAAATGCCCACAAGAGAAAGCAGGAAAGATCCAAAATTGACACCCTAACATCACAATTAAATGAACTAGAAAAGCAAGAGCAAACACATTCAAAAGCTAGCAGAAGGCAAGAAATAACTAAAATCAGGGCAGAACTGAAGGAAATACAGACACAAAAAACCCTTCAAAAAATTAATGAATCCAGGAGCTGGTTTTTTGAAAAGATCAACAAAATTGGTAGACCGCTAGCAAGATTAATAAAGAAGAAAAGAGAGAAGAATCAAATAGACGCAATAAAAAATGATGAAGGGGATATCACCACCGATCCCACAGAAATACAAACTACCATCAGAGAATACTACAAACACCTCTACGTAAATAAACTAGAAAATCCAGAAGAAATGGATAAATTCCTCAACACATACACCCTCCCAAGTAAACCAGGAAGAAGCTGAATCTCTGAATAGACCAATAACAGGCTCTGAAATTGTGGCAATAATCAATAGCTTACCAACCAAAAAGAGTCCAGGACCAGATGGATTCACAGCCGAATTCTACCAGAGGTACAAGGAGGAACTGGTACCATTCCTTCTGAAACTATTCCAATCAATAGAAAAAGAGAGAATCCTGCCTAACTCATTTTATGAGGCCAGCATCATCCTGATACCAAAGCCTGGCAGAGACACAACCAAAAAAGAGAATTTTAGACCAATATCCTTGATGAACATTGATGCAAAAATCATCAATAAAATACTGGCAAACCGAATCCAGCAGCACATCAAAAAGCTTATCCACCATGATCAAGTGGGCTTCATCCCTTGGATGCAAGGCTGGCTCAACATACGCAAATCAATAAATGTAATCCAGCATATAAACAGAACCAAAGACAAAAACCTCATGATTATCTCAATAGATGCAGAAAAGGCCTTTGACAAAATTCAACAACCTTCATGCTAAAAACTCTCAATAAATTAGGTATTGATGGGATGTATCTCAAAATAATAAGAGCTATCTATGACAAACTCACAGCCAATATCATACTGAATGGGCAAAAACTGGAAGCATTCCCTTTGAAAACTGGCACAAGACAGGGATGCCCTCTCTCACCACTCCTATTCAACACAGTGTTGGAAGTTCTGGCCAGGGCTATTAGGCAGGAGAAGGAAATAAAGGGTATTCAATTAGGAAAAGAGGAAGTCATATTGTCCTGGTTTGCAGATGACAAGATTATATATCTAGAAAACCCCATTATCTCAGCCCAAAATCTCCTTAAGCTGGTAAGCAACTTCAGCAAAGTCTCAGGATACAAAATCAATGTACAAAAATCACAAGCATTCTTATACACCAATAACAGACAAACAGAGAGCCAAATCATGAGTGAACTCCCATTCACAATTGCTTCAAAGAGAATAAAATACCTAGGAATCCAACTTACAAGGGACGTGAATGACCTCTTCAAGGAGAACTACAAAACACTGCTCAAGGAAATAAAAGAGGATACAAACAAATGGAAGAACATGCCATGCTCATGGGCAGGAAGAATCAATATCGTGAAAATGGCCATATTGCCCAAGGTAATTTATAGTTCAATGCCATCCCCATCAAGCTACCAATGACTTTCTTCACAGAATTGGAAAGAACTACTTTAAAGTTCATATGGAACCAAAAAGGAGCCCGCATCACCAAGACAATCCTAAGCCAAAAGAACAAAGCTGGAGGCATCATGCTACCTGACTTCAAACTATACTACAAGGCTACAGTAACCAAAACAGCATGGTACTGGTACCAAAACAGAGATGTAGATCAATGGAACAGAACAGAGCCCTCAGAAATAATGCCGCATATCTACAACCATCTGATCTTTGACAAACCTGACAAAAACAAGCAATGGGGAAAGGATTCCCTATTTAATAAATGGTGCTGGGAAAACTGGCTAGCCATTGTAGAAAGCTGAAACTGGATCCCTTCCTTACACCTTATACAAAAATTAATTCAAGGTGGATTAAAGACTTAAATGTTAGACCGAAAACCATAAAAACTCTAGAAGAAAACCTAGGCAATACCATTCAGGACATAGGCATGGGCAAGGACTTCATGTCTAAAACACCAAAAACAATGGCAACAAAAGCCAAAATTGACAAATGGGATCTAATTAAAGAGCTTCTGCACAGCAAAAGAAACTACCATCAGAGTGAATAGGCAACCTACAAAATGGGAGAAAATTTTCACAACCTACTCATCTGACAAAGGGCTAATATCCAGAATCTACAATGAACTCCAACAAATTTACAAGAAAAAGACAAACAACCCCATCAAAAAGTGGGTGAAGGTTATGAACAGACACTTCTCAAAAGAAGACATTTCTGCAGCCAAAAGACACATGAAAAGATGCTCATCATCACTGGCCATCAGAGAAATGCAAATCAAAACCACAATGAGATACCATCTCACACCAGTTAGAATGGCAATTATTAAAAAGTCAGGAAACAACAGGTGCTGGAGAGGATGTGGAGAAATAGGAACACTTTTACACTGTTGGTGGGACTGTAAACTAGTTCAACCATTGTGGAAGTCAGTGTGGCGATTCCTCAGGGATCTAGAACTAGAAATATCATTTGACCCAGCCATCCCATTACTGGGTATATACCCAAAGGATTATAAATCATGCTGCTATAAAGACACATGCACACGTATGTTTATTGCGGCACTATTCACAATAGCAAAGACTTGGAACCAACCCAAATGTCCAACAACCATAGACTGGATTAAGAAAATGTGGCACATATACACCATGGAATACTATGCAGCCATAAAAAATGAAGAGTTCATGTCCTTTGTAGGGACATGGATGAAACTGGAAACCATCATTCTCAGCAAACTATCGATTGCAAGGACAAAAAACCAAACACTGCATGTTCTCACTTATAGGTGGGAATTGAACAATGAAAACACATGGACACAGGAAGGGGAACATCACACTCCGGGTACTGTTGTGGGGTGGGGGGAGTGGGGAGGGATAGCATTAGGAGATATACCTAATGCTAAACGACGGGTTAATGGGTGCAGCACACCAACATGGCACATGTATACATATGTAACAAATCTGCACATTGTGCACGTGTACCCTAAAAGTATAATAATAATAAAATTAAAAAAAAAAAAAGAAAAAAAAAGCATGAAACAATGATGGGCCTAGCCTCCCAGCCTACATCTTTCTCCCATGCTTGATGCTTCCTGCCCTTGAACATCGGACTCCAAGTTCTTCAGTTTTGGGACTCAGACTGGCTCTCCTTGCTCCTCAACTTGCATACAGCCTGTTTTGGGACCCTGTGATTGTATAAGTTAATACTTAATAAACTCCCCTTTATATATATCCTATTAGTTCTATCCCTCTAAGACAACCCTGACAAATACAGATGCCAAGATGGATTGATGTTGTACACGATATATAAAATTTTTGTCAATTAAAAAAATATTGAGAAAAGAAGGAATGACTTGAAATATAACAAAGGTGTCTTCAATATAGTAACCAAGCTGAAACTTGGTTCTTGGTGTGCACAGTTACAATAACAAGCCTAATACCTACTAGTAGGTATATAAAGGCATCAAAGTAGACTTTGCCTTCTATTCACCACTGCAAGACCAAATACATAATAGCTAATAATGGACAGCAGATAGATGATTGGCACCCGAAGAGCAATTACAGAAATGATTCAGAAACCTAAGTAGACATTGCATGAATAGACTAATGTCTATCCCATTCCACATGATCAGTCCAATTTAATCACCCTATTCAATCCTCTGGGGGCTCAGTTGGTCCAAGGAGGGGCACGGGTCTTTGGCCCAAACAGACTGAAGAGAAGGAACTATATTATGTAGTTGGCTAGGAGATTTTTCTTCTCTCTCACATTGGATGTGAAAAGCATGACGCTTCAATTTACATAAAGTCTCCAGGAGAACCAGCAAAGGATAAAGCTGATGCAGAAGATCACAGAGCAGAGAGACTAAAGTTCTTGGGTTCCTGTGACATTGTTGAGCTGCTGAATCACTGAAATATAAAGCCTGTGCTACCTCTTATCTTCCTGTTATATAAGAGAATAAATGTCCTTTAGGCCATTTCAGTCTAGGATTCTATTACTTTGAATTTGCAGCAGAAAGTATCCTGAGAGGTAAGGCAAATATTCAATATACAATCACAACTATCCAGGGTTTCTTTTATGCTTACAGCCATACCAGAATTTTTACTTTTTTTTTTTTTTTTTTTTTAGCAGAAAGAGGCCACCTAATTTGAACTCATTTACGGATTAGGAAACTGAAGTTCAGAAAGGCTGAATGAGTTGCCTGAGAAGGCAGAACTCATAAATAGCAGAGTCAGGACTTGACATCCCCAACTCAGGCATTAATCTGTTCATCCAACAGCATTTATGGGTATCTACTATGTGCCAGGCACTGTGCTCTTTTGTCAGCATCACCCCAGTTCCAAAAACATATCATGGAAATGAACTCTTAATACAGTATTTGCAACTGGAGCCAATGAACAATAATAAATGTTTCACAAGACCCTGTTAAGACAGAAGCCACAGATGCTCTTCACCAACCAGGAAATAAGAGTCACCTAAGGAAGAGATGAGAGGAATGTCAAGCTGATTGGAGAGATTTATCAGAATTTTAAAAAAAAATTCCAGTACACCCAGAGAAGAGAGGTATGTAATAAGATTACCTGGGCTCATTCACTTTTTTCCTAGCTATAAAAATATAAAATGTATTCCTGTAAAAATCATATAAAAAATGAAAGATAAGGAAAATAAATGCCATTTTACTCAAGGCATATGTACTTGAGCTCAAGTCAGGAGTGCCACAGTCCATCAACTCAACTGAAAAGAATTTAGGAAGGTACAAGGTGAAGTAAAAACAGATACCAGTTTTTCAGCAATAACATCAGCAAAGGCTGATATGGAGTCTTGTCACTTTTGTTAGCATAAAGCGTGGCATTTGGAAGGCAGAAGTGCCTCACTAGAACAGGGAGCAGCCAAACCCATTGTGGCTTCAGCTCCATCAGAAGAATCTTGGTGCCTTGAGCAAGGCCATCTCTACCACATGAGCATGTGAGAGTCAAGTTGGATAATATTGAAGTGGGTAGGTCAGTCAGTGCTTGCCACACTCACAGACTGTTTTGAGAAAAGAGTTCTTTGAGCAGGGAAGGCCATCTTCTGTACACATGAATAGCCTCACTCCAGCCAGAACTCTGTGAACTTGACCCAAGGTCAGCCAACTCAAAGATTGGCCATCAATCCATGGAGGTAACTGAACATGGCTTTTGAAAAATGTAGGCTCCTAACCTCTACCCCAGAACCACCAGCTCAGATGATCTGGAGTGGATTCCCAAACTTTCTCTTCAACAAGGTGATTGTCATGCACAAAGCTAAAGTTTTAAAAATATTGATCTAATTCAGACTGTTTATTTTTATAGATGAAGAAACTGAGGCACAGAGAGGTCACAAAAACAAAACTACTTGTTTTCCATGTATATTTACCTTTTCTATCAGAGATACTACCACTGAACTGATGGCTTTCCTTGGCAGATGGTTTCATTAGCAGTGTCTGAGTACTTATCTTCTGTTTGCCATGTATTTCTCTTCCTGTGTTTACATTTTGCATTCATTCATTCATTCACTATGTAGTTGGCTAGGACACTTATTGAGTGTCCATTATGGACCAAGTCTTTTCCTAGGTTCCAGGGAAACAGAAGGAAACAGAATCCCAAAATCTCTGATCAAGAAATTATGTGTTTCCTCCATAAATAAAATTATAAACAAGATTTATTTCTATTTGTATCACCCTTCATTCTAAATACCCACGTGCTTATAATATCCTTACCTAGCAGTCTTTCAATAAGAATTATTGACAGAACAGATCCACTGTCCCGCCGAATTTCATCCCCCACAAAAATCAAAAACTAAATCTTGCTTGTGTTCTTACTTAGAAATAGGAAGAAATATGTCTTCTTACAATGAGGCATTCGCTAATGCAGCCAGATTCTAAACTGTTCACCCAGATCTAAGACCATCTAGATTTCCAACAGAGCAATGGTCATTAAACATCTAATAATGACCCATGCACAAAGAAGACCATTAGCTGTGCAAACTGGCATGTATCCAACAAAGATGATCTGGGCACAGAGTCCCTGTTGCTTTCATTTGAAATGTTTCTCTCTTTTATTGTCTGAAGATCGTGATAAAATGCCTCTAAGTAGTACAAAAGGGCCATGATTTTTATTAAAATTGAGCATATAAAGAGACCAAAAAGAAAAAAAGAAAGTACCTGCCAATGGAGGCAAGGAATAGGTCACAGAAAAAACTAGATATGAGGGAGAGGACATTGGGAGAGGCACTTAGAGGGCCGGGATGCTGGAGTAAAAACTAGCTGTGACTCAAGTGGAAGGTTCTGAACATAGGGAGGATGTAGACATGTCAGTCAACAAGATCACCATTAGTTTCCTTACGGTTTGAAGGGGCAGGGGTCATGGAACAGAGACAGGGAGTGGATCTGCCCAGACCTTCCATCCGCCACTTACTGGACCTCATTGTTAGAGGAGGGGTAAGGGGCATAGCAAGAAAAGTACCGAAGAGGAAAGAAAGTGGCAGGGAAGAGAAAAGTGTTAGAAGAAAAATATAGCCTGGTCCCTTGCATAATGTCAGAGGGAGCACAGGAAATTTAAACTGTCAAAGCAAGAAATAAAAATAATAATAATACCTACAATCCTTAAATATAGCACTTTACATTTTGTGAAGTATTTCAGAGCCATTTTCTCCTTGACACTACCACCTCACTCCATTTTTCCTCGGCTGCTGCTTATCATCTCTGGGTGCTGAAGTCTCTTGATGTGAACAGAATGGAGAACACTTTGGTCTTTACCTATCACCTCTACACCTTTTGTTTCCCAGGAACAGAGGCCACAAAAGACCTGTAAGAGCAGAGTGAACCAGGCTCATCCTGGTAATTTGTAGTTTTGCAGATAAAGAACACTTTCCTCACCACATGTGCAGTGGATCCTGACACCAGAGCTTCAAAGAGGTAATCCTACAAATGATCCTAGGAAATCTGTCACATCACTGGCAAAATCAGCAAATGAGAGTAATTCTACATTTAGGGAGGGAACGCCTCTCAATGTGACACAATAAATGGGAAAGTCACCATCAATAAACAACCAAGGAACAAAGGAAACCTGAATCAAAATGACAGTCAGGCTGCTCAAGATCAGTGAACTATGAAGCCAAGTATTTAAATGTTTAAAGATATAATGAAATTTCCCTTTCAATCTACATAGTCTCATATGGCCAAGAACATCACAGAAGTCCTTAATAATAGGTGATAGGCTTTGTTTCAAAGCTGGGTCCCCTACTTTGTAGTAATAGAGATGTTACTGGTACATGTCACATCTTCCTCACATGGAGGAGCTTGCAACCCACTATTCTCCTGCCACCATTAAAATGATAGATTGCTAGGTTTTTGTAATTGTCATAAAATTCCATGCCTGAAACGGGGATGCTGTCTTCCTATTTTCCCACTGACTCTATTTTAAGTGACTCTATTAATGATATTTCTCTACTTGAAATAATTGGATAATCTAAAACTGAGAAATAAGCACTTTCCTTTCCTCATTGTTTTGTCTTCTTTATCTCTCACAGCCCCAAGAGATCACAAATATTTGGCCTTAGGGCAATATCAGCAGTTAATGATTCATGTTCAAAGCTCAAAGTTGTCTAATTAACAAAAGGCAATGTTTTACGGAGGCCATTTTTGCTTTCAAGTTAATAGCACACCGTACATACAAAGGGTGGATTGTATCCAGGTCTTCAAGCTTGCAGTCTGCTACTAATTGAAGACGTTCTAATTTCACTTTTTTTCTGACCCAAACTTCAAGTCATTAAAAATTAATTATTTTCATTTGTTTCATTCTGATTTATCAGTGCCTGTATAGTACAGTTCACAAATCACATTCTCCTATAATGTGCTCATAAAAATTATGTTTTGGTTTTTATTAAAATATGCACTTGATTAATGAAAATATTATTAGCATATTTTCTGTGAATTATATTCTTAATAGCATCAGTCATTAACAAAATCAGAATCCTTAAAATGTCTAATCATGTTCTTAATGTAAATGGTGGCCTGGGCTAAGTATTTCCTAGTAGCAGAAATTTGGTAAGATTTCTGGTACTGTATCACCAAAACATCACGAATTTTTATAGAGAGGGACTGACATTAAATATTGACATTTCCAAAATTATAGTATGTATGCATGTTTCTGATGCCAACGGCTTTGATATCAGCACAAAATCCAACACATCAGATAAGACTTTTGTAGATTCATCATGATCTTGAATCTCAAAACAAAGCTGATTCCAAGGAAGTAAATGCTTGTTCCTCTATAATGCCTGGATACTTTGCACATCCATTTATTATAATTGCTTACTTTCTTGTCTGTGTCCATACTAGCAAGCAGAGAGTGTATCATTGCATCTTTGCAGTATAGCACATTGGTTAAGAAAATAAACTCTCAACTGAGGGCTGTCTTGGTTTGAATTTTGGCTCCATGCTTCCTAGTTTATGTAACATGGACAAGATACTTAAACTCTAAGTGCAGCTTTCTTATCTGTAAAATGAGCATAATGGTATCCATTTTTCTCCCAAATCTGATGGGAACAATAAAAGCATTCAGAGTGGCTTATATTTGGTTAATACCCATTAATTGTTAGCTATTATTATTTGCATTTTTAGTATCCACAAACCAGGGATGAGAATATGGTAACTAGTCAGTGATTATTAAAAGAGTAAATAGATGAGTTAATAAGACAAACACTAGTATTCCTATTTATAGATGAGTAAAATCAGCCTCCATAAAGAAAAAAAAATCGTTCCCAATTTCAGTCAAGTAGTAAGTGACAGAATCATTTTTCAAACTTGGGTCTATCTATGGCCAAACTACAGGAGAAGGCTTGCTGTCTCCCAGAGGTCCCTGAGCTTCCTATTGGTTAGACAACACCTAAATTTCAAAAATGAATCAGGTGATTTTTTTGTTTTAGGAATAATTTAAAAGTTATTGGGCAGAAATACCATGAACTTCCCCCCTCCCATCACTGCCAATTAATATGCTAAAGAGCAATAGCTATGAAATTGGAACTTTGTTCCCAAATACTCTCCAGAACACAGAAAAATGGGGGGCAGATGATATTCTGACAGTTAACTTTCCATTTAAGTCTCTGCTGCTCTCAATCTTTGTCAAAATGGGTTTCTTATAATTAAGAATCATGGTTCTCAGAGGAGACAAGTGGCAACTCAATAGCTCAAAACTTACTGAAAAATGCCATTGCATATTGAAGTGCCACACACTTGAGCATTCATACCCATCTCTCCAATCCCAATGGCTTTGCTCAGTGAAGAAAGCAAGGAAGCCATCTATGCAAGGACACTTTAAGTAGGTGTTCTCATTCTTCAATGATAATTACTTCAGTTACCACCTTTTACCATTGCTATGAAGTAAAGGATATTTTATGAGAAGGAAATGAGTTCATTTCTAAACTCTAGGTAGGTGAAATCCCTTATATTTGTTCATCCCATAGAAGTTATTACTAACATTGATGATCTTAATATATAGACTGCAAGGAAGATCCAGTTTTCACCCTGAAAGCCTTGCTGCTTTACCACTTTAATAGATACATGATTTTCTTCATACCGTCTCAGGCAAGAAAGGAAACTACAACCTACATGTTAGAGTTTTTAATTGTGCCTGATCTATCTACATTTTACAGGACTTCGTTCTCAAAATACATGCTTATAACACTTATTTTTTCCTTTCATACTTAGTATTCATCAAAGGGAATTGCACTTTACTCTCCCAGAGCTAAAAAAAAGATGATCTAATTAAAAATATTAAAGAATGAGCCATTAAAGGGTTGTCTGAAAAAATGTAATGTATGGAGTTCATGCATGCACTCATTTAATAAGCAGGCATTGAGCTGCTATAACCTGCAGGGGACATGTCCTAGAGATAATGAGATCTTACTATTAAACACCTCTATAACTGAAATATTATTATACAACAATGTAGCAATATGGCTAGACATTTGGACATTAAAAAAATAATTCCAGACCTATCAAATTGTTTTGTTGAAGGCAACAGGCAACAAAAGATGTCTAAATATTTCAAATTTCAGAAAATATACTCCCCAGGTACCTTGATCTTAGACGTTATTGGGAAGCAAAAACATGACGAAAATTTAGAATCAAATAAATGTTGATAGTCATCATATAAAAAACATGGCAAGCATACCAACCTTTCAGTATCTGTACTCTCTCTATACCTTTCCTCCTGTTAATAATATAGTATTCTTATCCCTAAGAAAGCAACCTCACCTCCTCACAGGCTTTTTTCTACAATTAATGGATCTACTGCATGATTTCCAACAGCATGTAAACATGGTCTATATCACCCAACAAAAAAAAAGGTGTGTATATGTGGTGGTTGCGGGGGCGGGGGGATAGATTGCATTATTGTTTTCAAGTGTTCACTATTTCTTCATTTGTGCACATTACTATAGGCAGTGAAGTGTCTTACAGAAGGAGTGTACTTTTCTGCCCATTGACATTGGGCTTGCCATGTAACTTGATGTGGTCAATGGAATGTGTGTAAATGTGCAGTATGGCAAATTCAAGCTGAAGATTTGAGACATTGCATGGCATGGTTCTGTCTCTCACTTCTCTCTTCTATCAAAAGGATGTGTCCCAGATTGGGGGAGCTCTGTCAGCTTGTGTCCAGACATAAGACACATGGTGCAGGGCATAGCTGACCTCTAACTACTGATATGGAATGTGATCAAGAAACAAACCAATTTTGTTTGAAGCTTTTAGTTGGTTTTTGTCACTGCAGTATAATCCCATCTAGCTCTACACATCCATGTTTCTCTGCTCTCTAAGCGGCTATCTCTACTTCTTCTCTTTCTATTCTCCCTCAATCCTCTAAAACCAGGCTTCTTTCCCACCACACTACTCCTTCCCTTTCCACTGAAACCACTCTTAACAGGGTGTCTTCCATATTTCCAACTCAAATGATCATCTCTATCTTCATCTCTTTTGACCTCTCAGCAGTATTTATCATTGTTGTCCACTCCCTCCTTCTTAAAATATTCCCTTCTCTTGATTTCTCACGATTTGCCTTCCATGTCACTGGCCATTACTTCTCAGTCACTTTTGCTAGTTCTCTCCCCTGTTTCAATCATTGAAGTGTGAATATACCAAGCTTTCCTTTAGTCTTCTTTTCTGTCCCTACATTCTTCAAACTCTACATTAATCCTCATCTAGACCTCTGTTTTAAATATAATATGTATAACAAGGACTCTCTAGCCCTGACCTCTTAATTTAGCCCCAAACTTATCTGTTTAACTAACTGCTTGACATCCTCATCTATGTGTCTATAGGCATTTCAGTCTTAACTTGGCCAAAATATGATTGTTGATTTTTCCTGTGTAGATCTGTCCCTCCCACAATCTTCCCCATCTCAGCAAATGGCATCACTATGTACGTAGTTGATTAAGACAAAGACTGAAATCAGGGTGATGGGGCTACAAGCCAAAAATTGTCAAAGATTAACAACAAACCACCAAAAACTAGGGAAGAGGCATGGAACAAGTTCTTCCCCACAGCCTTCAGAAGTAACCAACCCTACTGATGCCTTTATCTTCTGGCCTCCAGAACTATGGAAGAACAAATTTCTGTTGTTTAAACCACCCAGTTTGTGGTACTTTGTTTTGGCAGCCCTGGAAATCTAATACAAGCCCCTGTTCTGCCAAGTTGGTAGGAGGTGGAATTTCAACCCTTAGGGACATTTCCACCCCTCCCTCATCATGCTCTGGAGATGTCTTTAGACTCCAGTATAAAAACCAGGCCAAGCCAGGGGGCTGACTCCAGGGAAGTGAGCCTAGAAAAAAGGGTCACCTTTGACCAGCTTACCTAGGGATCCCAGTCTGGACACACCACCATTCTCTTTCCAGATCCTGCTACCTGGCATGCTGCCAAGCTTTATGGTTCTGGTCTCCGATACACTTGGGACCTATCATGTCATTCTCTGACCCACTTCTACTTTAGGGAATTTCTCATGTCTCTCCCTCTTCTGCCTCCCCTTCCTCAATAACAATCACAAAAGGCAACTAGAAAAATTATTTTCAAGCAGCTTCTACTTTAAGTTTGATAAATGCCCTTGACATGAAGAACACAAAAGATCTGGCCACCTTCAGAAAAAAAGAGGCCAAGATTTGTGAATATCACATATACAGTGATTCTCATTCTTTCTGTCTGATTCTTTTCTTTCTCATTCTTTGTCACTCTGATTCTTTCACATCAGCCAAAATAAAACAAACTAATCTCTTAATAATTTATTCTGTCAAAGTAGGGATGTCTATCTAGGTAAGGCTTACCTGATAACAACTTCATAATACACAGATGGTATCATGTACCAAGACCGTCACCCTGTGATATGCTCATAACCAGGATCTGTCTCATAATCAGCATAGCAACCTAGCCACAACACAGAATAATCTTCAAAGGATTCAACAAGCTGCAGAGCAGAAAGAGTTCAAGTTGTTTCTAGAGATCCAGTCACTTCTTCCATCACTACCCATGCTGTTTCTTCCTCCTCACAGCCTTGTTTTTGAAATTTTAGCCAATTTTGAAATTTTAACCAATTAAAAGAGGTCAAATACCATGCCCTACATTAGCAAGCTTTCTCTGGTGTTTGTCTTCTCTGCTCACAGGAACTCCCTATTTACTGTACATTTCAAACCCCCTCTGTTTCAGGAAATAAATTGGTGTCTGATGGTACACTCATTATAGTGCTGTTGTTTCTGAGAATAAGGTCCTCCAAGGTAATTAAATAAGAGCTGGGAAGCTTTCTTATGAAACAAACAGCCTACTGCTGCTTCTGCTGATAAATAACAATTTTCTCAATAAAATGATATTGTATGGATGCTGCAAGTTGGGTTCTTGTCATGCTCATCAGTGAGCTCCTAAATGAGTCTAGATTTCCCCTCTTCACATAGGTACATGGCATTAATGGTTACAAAAAAAGGGAAGATGTATGCACTGTTCTTCTCATAAAGGAAAAAATCTATTGGATGGGAGCTTAATGTATGTTTCTTGGTAGTATCACCAGTAGATGCACTATAACTACCAAGAAGGAGGTGGCCAGTTATATTTTATGGTTCTCCTTTCCAATTCTAATAAGGAAGCATGTAATACTCACAAAGTACATATTGCATTGTTTCACTGGAAGGCATTTATGAATGGATAAACTGGGTAATGAAAATTACTAGAAACTTGCATATTTTCCCACACAGACTTTTTATAGTAGGCATACGTAATCTGCCTTTCAATCCCTCATCTTGCAGCAATGAGCTGCAGGAAATTTGAATACTATTCCTACTGTGCAGAAATAAAAGGAGGAATAAATTCTGATGATTCCATAATAGCTGGAGCTGAAAAGTCACAGCATTTTCCATTTAAGGGGTCCACATATTAGATCCAAACTGCTCAAGAAGTTTTAAGGTTTTCAAAATCTGTCATCCTCAGAGTTAAGATGAAATTCAACTTCTCTTGGTTTGGAGGTGGTCAGTTAAGGTAACATATCACTAGAAGAATTGGGATTCATGATTTCCAAAGAAGTATTAAAGACTATAAAGAGCTTTTAAATTAAAATATCAAGAATTATAAAAGGAGTTTTTAATCATCAAGTTCTCTCCAAGGTATAAAAAACACATTATGGAATGATGAATTTTCATACTCAACTGAAGATATATTCTGAGATGTTTTCTTCTCTATGGTTGAAGCTTTACACATAACAAACCAATTAGAATAAAAGAAAATATTAAGCTCTTCTGACAACATCAGGAACATTAATAATAAATGTAGATTTCAGTTCAGACTATTCTCTTCAAAATAATGGTTTCAGTTATTTGAGACTGTTTGCTACATGAACACAGCCTATATTTACTGCAAAGCAATGATCCATAATTAAGCTTTAACTTTCCACGTGCCTAGATATGAGTCCATTTTTAGTGATATTGATAAGATCTATGATGCATCACTACTTTTGGAAAATGTTGCTGATTCTAAAGATATTAGCACTGGATGCTATCTTTGAAATGATGCAGCGTTGAGCAGTACTAATGCAGCTTAACTGTTGGTGAAATTGCCAAAGCATTAGCATGTCTAATGATTCCCTCTATCTCTCAAGTTAATATCCCGCAGAGAGCAGAGCTCATAGTCTTCTGTACTGTAGAGACACAATGTCATCCAGAGGGCAAAAACCAGCTTATAAATCCTTATAAACCCTTCCTTCCTTCCCCATTCTATAGATGTGTAAATTGAGGCTCAAAACTATTAAGTAATTTCCTGTAGTCATTGATAAGTGGCAGAATCAGGATCAGAATCGAGGTTTGTCTTTTAATGAAAGTATTAAACTATTGGTATTAGACTACTGCAAGCCTCCTCCTGTATTTCATGTCATTCTATGCAATGCTGCAGATGGAGTGGTAATACACATGAGAGGTAAAATTGTAAAGAAGCATAGTTCATCCTTTCTGTGTCCCCAGGCCACTTTCAGATTCTCCCAGCCTTGATACTTACCTTCCTTTTTGTCTACTTCTCTTCCTCCCATCCAATGAACTCTACGAAATAATATGACACCTGTCATTTATGAATTAGCATGAATTTCCATCAATAATCCAGATTTTTGAGCTGCAAAGGACGATAGAAACCATTTCTGAACCCAGTCATTTTACACATGTGGAGACCTAGCCACAGAAAGGTTAAGGGACTTACCTGAGTTCACAGAGCTAATGATGTACATACAGAACAGAAGCAAAAATTCTGTTTCGTGACTCCCAACTCACAGTTCTATTCATTATACCTTCACAAAGGTGTTTTTTTTTATTTCAGAGGAATGTTCTGACCTCAAAGAAATTTTACACATCAAGGAGTAAAGAGAAAACATACTGAAAAACAGGAGCCCTGCATGAACCCCTTAAACCATATTTGTTGGTGGCTGCCCACTCTCTTCTTGTGTAAGACCAGTCCTGCTGAAGGAAGCCACTGGTGAGCATTGTGATCACCTCTCTCCTGACAGCAGTATGCAGAATATCCTCCCTTCCAGACCTTTTTCCTTTTAAAACAGCAAGCATTGCATCTCTCTGTTCTTCTCCCCCACAGGAATCAATGCAATCATTGTGTTAAGGCCCCATGGGAAGCTACCACTGTGTTAAAAATAAAAATAAAAAACAATAAAATTTCAAATTGATCATTTCTAGTTACTAAAAGAAGAAAATAATAGACTTTCCCTTCCTGATTATGTTCATTACCATAGATTTCAATTTGTCTCAAATTACAAGGAAAAGTAGATTGAAATCTATAGCTAGATCCCCAGGTGTAACATTTCATTTTTTAAAATCAATATGAAATGGAAGCATTTTGCAGTAAGTATTTTTGGCTCCAGCTCTAAAGTACTAAGGCTATTATGATGCATTTAGTCATCCAGACAGTTGATCATATTCAGCCTATACTTGTTTTCACTCTCAATCCTTCTGTCCTGCATAAACATGAGGCTCTGAATGTCAGTGGTTTTTGAGAGCTTCTTCCCTGTCAAAATAGCTGTGTATAGTTTTCTTGGGCAGGTATTTTTGGTGTTTTTCTGTGTCTGTATCTACAACCACCAGTGAAGGTGGAGGATGAGGCAGATCATCTGGACACTTATGGAAAAAGATGGCTAGAAAACAGGGAAGCTTCAAGGGCCTGACTATTCAGATCAACCAGCCTCATCATTTTAGTTTTATGTTGTAAGTGTTCAGTTTCTGAAACAATGTACAGTGTTATATGAAAGTCAGAGCTAGAAGGAACCAAGTAAGCAGCTAATTCAACCTCCTCATTTTACAAATGACACCTCTAAGGCCGAGAGAAAGGAAGCAATTTGGCCTATATCATAACCTAAGTTGCAGAGCTGAGACTCAGAATTATAAGATTTCCTAATATTGATATTTTAGTTTGCATTTCCCCAAAAGCAGAGCCTGAGAAAAGGGGTTGGGTGCAGGTGGTTTATTTTAGAAGTAATCATAAGAAATGGGAGCAATAAAGCAGGAAGATGAGGCCAGAAAGAAGAGAAAAATAGATGCAACATTGATTTGGTTATCACTATGGGAAACTAGGGCCAAATCCCACTATGGACCCACTGGAATCATACACCACATACATCAGCAATGTGCCTTCACAGGATGGAAGCCCACAACACTTAACCACTCATTCCATTAGAGGGTTGTTCCCACAGGCTTTAACTTCCCCGAGTTTTCAGGCTATGACTAAGCAAGCCTAGTGACTTTAGAAAAAGCCTAAGGACAGAAAAGCAGAGAGACACAGCCTGGTACTTGAGTTAGGGTACTTTAAGCAACTCTCCATCACAGGTGCAGCTGAAATCAGGTGGAACAAGAGGTTGTGTCATAGGCCACAAAGAATCTACTACAAGTGATTTTTAAACTATGTTGCCTACAACTTTGGGGTTGTTCTGCAAAAAGGCTCCAGAGAGGCCTGAGAAAGGACCTAGTGTATTAGGGTTCTCAAGAGAAAAAAAACCAATAGGATATTTATATATACATGAGGGGATTACTAAGAGAATTGGCTCAGGCAATTATGGAGGCTGAGAAGACCCATGATAAGCTGTCTGCAACATGGAAAACCAGGGAAACTGGTGATATAATTCAGTGTGAGAACCTGGGGCAGGGGTAGGGGCTGCTGGTGTTGGAGTCTGAAGGCCCAAGAACCTGGAGCTCTGAAGCCCAAGGGTAGGAGAAATATGGATATCCCAGTTCCAGAAGAGACAGTGAACTTGCCTTTCCTCTACCTTTTTGTTCTATCCTGGCCCTTGATTGGATAATGCCTACCCACATTAATGAGGGGGATCATCTATACTCAATCTACCTATTCAAATAGTAATATTTTCTGGTAACACACACATCCAGAAATAATGCTTATTCAGATATCTAGGCATCATATGGCCCAGTCAACTTGACACATAAAATTAACAATCACAAGTCCCTCCCTTGTCAAGCTGGTACTCATATGTATCTCCTTACACCATACTTATTCTCCAATTAAAGATAACAAGATCCTAATTCCACCTAGCAGGATGCAACTATCCTGCAAACAAACAAAAATGAACAAATCCCTTCCCTGAGGATATAAAGTCCATGAGTGATATTTACTCTTCTCCTGATATCCCATAACTTAAATACTATGAGGAAAATACTTATACATACTTACATAAGTCAGTAAAGGGAAGAAAACAAAGGTATTTCCTTCATATATGTATATATACACACAAATTTACTTATAAAAAAATAGGAGGAAATATTCATGATGATTATAGCCCTTGTTTTTCTAACTGGTCATGTGGTTGTAGCTGGTATTTATAACTACCTTCTTATACTACCCATTCTGTGTTTCCTTTGCCTTCAGTAAACATCTCATTTGGTCTTGGCTCTTTACCTAGCAAGGTGACCCAAACCATCATTCCTGAAGGGTCTAGGCCATTTGTAGTCCTGCCTGGATTGAATTGTAGTTTTCCATTGACCTTAATTACAGGGTATGGTAATACTAAGATATGCCCCATGAGATATCCTGTATTCTAGACATATGCTTCTTTACCTCCATTATGGAGTGGTTATCCAATTTCCCTTTGATCGCCTGAATCAATCATCCTCGTAGAACACCCAGAAATAATATTTTATCAGCTATCTGGGTATCTTTTAACCTAGTAACGTTGTCATATAAAATTAACTATCACACCCCGGAAGAGCCGCATGGTAAAATTTTAGGACTTCTATATCTTCCTCATTCAGAACAGACCTACATTTATCTGTCTTATATGTTAGAGGTGCTCTATGAGATATCATTTGTAGGGGGATGGGGGCATACTTGTGTATTAGTCATGATTCTTTAGTTTTAAGTGTACAAACCAAATAGAACTAGCTTGAGCAAAGAAAAAATGTTCACATAACTGAGAAATCAACGGCTAATCAGGGACTTTAGGCACAATGGGATTAAAGGTTCACACAAAGTTGTCTGGGCTTTCTCTTATCTATGTGTCAGTCTTATTCTGTCCTACTCTAGGGGCACTTTTTCTGCAAAGAGACAGAAAGTGGCTGCCAATAGCTCCAGGTTATATTATACTAGCTTAGCAATGCCATCAGAAAATGAGAGCTTCTTCCTTCTAGGTTTTATATAATCATAGCAAATGACTGAAATATCCTGCTTAGTTTATCTAACCACCCTCTTGAACCAATTGCCATTGGCTTGGACAGCTATTCTAAAACTTTAGCATGCATCAACATCACCTCAAAGGCTTATCAAAAAATGCTCACCGTGCCCTACTCCCGGAGTTTCTTATTTGGTAGGTCTGGGATAGCTCCCCAAAATATGTGCTTTTCAGATGATATTCAAACTGCTGCTCCAGTGACCATACTTTGTGTACCACTGGCTATAATGAGGAGGTACTCATAATCAAATCAAGTCACAGGGCCAGGCCAGATTCTAAGGAGATGGAGTGTGTTTCAGAGGAATAGATTCCATTTCCTAATTGGAAGAGCGGCAAATAATCTGTGGCCATCTTTAATCTACGACAGGAGACATGGTGAAAAGGACCAACATAAGTGTAATTGCCTCCTAGAAGGGAAGGGAAAAGAGAACAAAGAATTTTCCAGAAACGATAGAACACATTAACCCATATATTCAAGAAGTGCTACAGATTCCCAGAACAATCAATACATGAAAAAACTCATCTAGGCACATCTTGGCAAAACTAATTTTAAAAAAGCAAGGGAAAAATCTTAAGCCCTGCTAAAGAAAGATGACATTATTTTCAGAGAAACAACAATAACATTAACAGGTTACTTCTCAAAATAAGTAATAGGATCGAAGAAAAAGTGGGATGACATATTTGACATGCTACAATAAAGAAACTTACAACATAGAATTTAATTCAGAGCAAGTTATTCTTCAAATATTAAAGCAACTTTAAAACATTTTAGATAGTGAAAAAATATGGTGGATGGAGATAAAGGTGTGTTCAGAAGAAAATGTTTAGACTTACAATTCATTTATTTGAAAAGAAGAATGACTGAACGTTAATGATTTAAGATTTATCTCAAGAAATTAGAAAAACAGCCAACAAAACCCAAAGAACGTATGAGGAAGGCAACAATAAAGGTAAGAGCAAATATTAATGGAATAAAACAAAACATTCAATAGAAAAATCAATAGCACCAAATAATGGTTCTTTACAACAATGAATAACTTTTATAAGCACCTAACAAAGCTGATTAAGAAAAAAGTGATAGCATGAATTTTAAACATCAATAATTAAAAAGGGAATGTCACTAAAGACATTATAAATGTTAAAAAGATAACAGGAACATATTAGGAGCAACTCTATGACAATAAATTTGAAAGTTTAAATGAAATAGACTAATTTCTAGAACGATGAAACCCACAAAAACCAACAAAAAAAAGAAACAAAAAGTCTACATAATTCCCTATTTGCCCAATAATTGAATTCATACTTTATAAAGCTTCCCACAATAAAATATACAGGCTCATGTTGGCCTTTCTGTTGAAATTTTATAAACATTTAATGAAGAAACTATACTAACTTTACACAAATCTTTGTAGATTTTAGAAAAAGAGAGAAAAAATACAAACTCACTTTATCAGAACAACATAACATTGTCCCAAAATCTGACCAAAAAAATTACAAGAAAGGGAAATTACTAGTCAATCTCTGTCAAGAACATATATGTATGTATCTTAGGAAAATATTAAGAAATTGAATCCAGCAATTCACAAAAAGGCTAATCCATCATGATCCAGCTGAGTTGCTTCTAGAAATGCAAGATTGGTTTAGCTATCAAGATATTAATCCAGGGCCAGCCATGATGGTTCATGTGTATAATCTCAGAACTTTGGGAGGCCAAGGTGGGACGATCACTTAAGGTCAGAAGTTTGAGATCAGCCTCAGCAACATAGCAAGACCTCATTTCTACAAAAAAATGTTAAAAAATCAACCATTTGTGGTGGTACATACCTGTAGTCCCAGCTATTCAGAAAATTGAGGCAGGAAGATAGCTTGAGTCCAGGAGTTTGAGATCACAGTGAGTTATGGTCATGACACTGCACTCCAGCCTGGGCAACAGAGTGAGATCCTGTCACTTAAAAAAAATCCATAAAATTTACCAATTAACAAAATGGAAAAAAATGTATAATCACCTCAATAAATGCAGTAAAAGCACTCATAAAATGTAATATCTATGTAAGAAAAAACTCAAATACTAAGAATAAAAGGGAACATCCTTAATCTGACAAATCTTATCTACAAAAATAGAAGGGACTACAATAAACATTATGCTCGTGAAATATTAAAAGCTTTTTCTCTAAAATCAGCAATGAGATAAATATCTCTACTATTACAATTTCTACCACCATTAAACTGTACATGTTAGCTAGTGCAATAAGGCAAGGAAAAGAAGGTATAGTCATTGAAAAGGAAGAAATAAAACTGTTACTTGCAGATGACATGATCATGTATGTAGAAAGTCCAAATGTATCTGTACATTTTTAATACTAATATGTGAATTCAGAAAGTTCACTGGAAACAAGATTAGCATTAAAAAAATCTATTGCACTTTCATGTATGAGAAAAAATACTATTAGAGAAAGAATTGTTTTAAAAAGACCACTTACCTAGTGGCTCAAAAAATCAAGTATTTAGAAATAAATCTATTAAAAGATAAGCAAAAATGCCAAACCCAAAACTACAAAACACTTATATGGCAAAGGGATATCCAACTCCAACTCCCTCTAGGCATCCTATCTGCCCTACCTAAGGGGAGGAAAAGGGACTGAGTAGCACTTGTGAAGATTACAGTGCAAGGAAACAGGCTCACTAAATGTTTGCAACTTAATTATAGAACTACAGAATAATACTTCCCTGATTTCTACACCTTATTACCATATCACTAAAGGCCTATTCAACAGAGTTTCTTTTCTCCAGTGCACCATGTCCAATTTTCAACAAAAAAATTACAAGATATATTAAAAAGTACAGTCTGAAGAGACAGAGGAAACATCAGATCCAAACTCAGATATGGCAGATATTTTGAACTAAAAATTTTTTTAAATTGTGACTAATATGCTAAGAGTTCTAGTGTTAAAAAAATAGACAACATGCAAGGATATATGATTAATGTATGCAGAGAGATGGCATTCTAAGAAAAAAATAAAAAATAAATGCTAGATATCAAAAACACTGTAATAGAAATGAAAAATGCCTTTCATGAGCTCATTAGTAGACTGGACATGGTTAAGGAAAGATTCTCTGAGCTTGAGGATGTCTCAGTGGAAATTCCAAAACTGAAAAGCAAAGGGAAAAAGACTGGAAAATAGAAAATAGAATATCCAAGAACAGTGAGACAACCACAAAAGGCAGTTGAGTAATAGGAATACTAGAAGGATATAAAAGAAAGAAACAGAAGAAATATTTTAAGCAATAATGACTGAGAATTTTTTCAAATTAATATCAGACAAGAAAACACAGATCTAGGAAGCTCAGAGAACATCAAGCAGGATAAATTCATTAAAAACATACACTCAGGCATACGATATTCAAACTGCAGAAAACAAATTTAAAAAAAAAAACCTTGAAAGAAGCCAGAGGAAAAACACCTTACCTATAGAGAGGCAAAGATAAGAATAACAAATAACTTATCCTCAGAAACCACGTAAGCAGGAAGAGAGGGGAGTGAAATATTTTAAGTGGTGAGAGAAAATAAAAATCACCAATATAGAATTACATATGCTGCAAAATTATCCTTCAACAACAAAAGAGAACTAAAGACTTTCTCAGACAAAAATTAAGGGAACTTACCAGTAGACCTGCCTTGCAAAAAATGTTAAAACAAATTCTTCAGAAAGAAGAAAAATGATAGAGTTCAGAAACTTGAATTTACATTAAAAAAGGAAAAATGCTAGAGAAAGAATAAGTGAAGGTAAAACAGAAACTTTTATTTTTCATATTTTCCAATGATCTAACAGGTAATAGTTTGCTCAAAATAACAATAGTAAAAAGATATTCAATGATTATAGCTTATGAATAAGTGAAATGAATTACAGCAATGATACAAGAGATGGGAGAGAAGAATTAGGAATATTTTGATATTTTAAGGTACTTGTCTTACTCATGAAGTGATATACTGTTATATGAAAATAGACATGGAATCATTGTAAATGTGTATCACAAATTCTAGGGCAACCACTAAAAAAGTTTCAAAAAGAAGTATAATTGATATATTAAGAAAGGGGGGAAAATCAAATCATAGAAAATGCTCAATTAATACCACAAAAGATAGGAAAAGAATGAGATACAAAATAGGAAGAAGGGCAATAAATAAAAATCATTAAAAAATTTGGTACACATTAACCCAACTAAATCAATAATCACTTCAAATGTCAATGGGCTAAATTCACTAATTAAAAGACAGATATAGTAGATTAAAAAAAAAAAGACTCAACTACATGTTGTCTACAAGAAACCCACTTTAAATATAAAAGTAGAGGTATACAGAAAGAAATACTTTGCTAATACTAACCAAATGAAAGCTGGGGTAGCTATATTAATTTTGGTACCAGAAAAAATAAAAGATCTAAAATCAATTCTCTAAGTGTTTACTTTAGAAAACTAGAAAAAGAAGGGTAAATTAAATCCAAAGTGAGCAGATGTAAAGAAATAATAAAAATTAGAGCAGAAATCCATGAAACTGAAAACAGGAAACAAATAAAGAAAATGTATTAAACCAAAAGCCAGCTCTTTGAAACGACCAATACAATTGATAAGTCTCTAGCCAGGATAATAAAGAGAGACAGAAGACATAAATTATCCATATCAGAAATCAAAAAGGGGATATTGCTACAAATCCCATGGGCATTCAAAGGATAATAATGGAATAGTATGAACTCTTTGCCCACAAATTTTATAACATAGATAAAATGGACCAATTCTTGGAAGGCACAATATGCCAAAACTCACACAATAATATGAAAAACAAGAAATGGGGAAAGTATTCCCTATTAATAAATTGTCCTGGGAAAACTGGCTAGCCATATGTAGGGAGGATTCCCTCTTTTTCTATTGATTGGAATAGTTTCAGAAGGAATGGTACCAGTTCCTCCTTGTACCTCTGGTAGAATTCGGCTGTGAATCCATCTGGTCCTGGACTCTTTTTGGTTGGTAAGCTATTGATTATTGCCATAATTTCAGCTCCTGCTATTGGTCTATTCAGAGATTCAACTTCTTCCTGGTTTAGTCTGAGAAAAACAAGCAATGGGTAAAGGATTCCCTATTTAATAAATGGTGCTGGGAAAACTGCCTAGCCATATGTAGAAAGCTGAAACTGGATCCCTTCCTGACACCTTATACAAACATCAATTCAAGATGGATTAAAGACTTAAACGTTAGACCTAAAACATAAAAACCCTAGAAGAAAACCTAGGCATTACCATTCAGGACATACGCATGGGCAAGGACTTCATGTCTAAAACACCAAAAGCAATGGCAACAAAAGCCAAAATTGACAAATGGGATCTAATTAAACTAAAGAGCTTCTGTACAGCAAAAGAAACTACCATCAGAGTGAACAGGCAACCTACAAAATGGGAGAACATTTTCGCAAACTACTCATCTGACAAAGGGCTAATATCCAGAATCTACAATGAACTCAAACAAATTTACAAGAACAAAACAAACAACCCCATCAAAAAGTGGGCAAAAGATATGAACAGACACTTCTCAAAAGAAGACATTTCTGCAGCCAAAAGACACATGAAAAAATGCTCATCACCACTGGCCATCAGAGAAATGCAAATCAAAACCACAATGAGATACCATCTCACAACAGTTAGAATGGCAATCATTAAAATGTCAGGAAACAACAGGTGCTGGAGAGGATGTGGAGAAATAGGAACACTTTTACACTGTTGGTGGGACTGTAAACTAGTTCAACCATTGTGGAAGACAATGTGGCGATTCCTCAGGGATCTAGAACTAGAAATTCCATTTGACTCAGCCATCCCATTACTGGGTATATACCCAAAGGACTATAAATCATGCTGCTATAAAGACACATGCACACGTATGTTTATTGCGGCATTATTCACAATAGCAAAGACTTGGAACCAACCCAAATGTCCAACAATGATAGACCGGATTAAGAAAATGTGGCACATATACACCATGGAATACTATGCAGCCATAAAAAATGATGAGTTCATGTCCTTTGTAAGGACATGGATGAAATTGGAAATCATCATTCTAAGTAAACTATCGCAAGGATAAAAAACCAAACACCCCATGTTCTCACTCATAGATGGGAATTGAACATTGAGAACACATGGACACAAGAAGGGGAACATCACACTCTGGGGACTGTTGTGGGGTGGGGGTTGGGGGAGGGATAGCATTAGGAGATATACCTAATGCTAAATGACGAGTTAATGGGTGTGGCACACCAGCATGGCACATGTATACATATGTAACTAACCTGCACATTGTGCACATGTACCCTAAAACTTAAAGTATAATAATAATAAAAAAAACAAAAAACAAAAATTAATTCAAGATGGATTAAAGACTTAAATGTTAGACTTAAAACCATAAAAACCCTAGAAGAAAACCTAGGCCATGTCATTCAGGACATAGGCATGGGCAAGAACTTCATGACTAGAACACTAATATATACACACATATATACAGGTTATATATATAATTATATATTATATATATAATTTATATATAATTATACTTTAAGTTCTAGGGTACATGTGCACAACGTACAGATTTGATACATAGGTATACATGTGCCATGTTGGTTTGCTGCACCCATCAACTCATCATTTACATTAGGTATTTCTCCTAATGCTATCCCTCTCCCAGTCCCCCACCCTGTAAGAGGCCCCAATGTGTGATATTCCCTGCCCTGTGTCCAAGTGTTATTGTTCAATTCCCACCTACGAGTGAGAACATGCGGTGTTTGGTTTTCTGTCCTTGTGACAGTTTGCTGAGAATGATGGTTTCCAGCCTCATCCATGTCCCTGCAAAGGACATGAACTCATCATTTTTTATGACTGCATAGTATGCCATGGTGTATATGTGCCACATTTTCTCAATCCAGTCTATCATTGATGGACATTTGGGTTGGTTCCAAGTCTTTGCTATTTGAATAGTGTCGCAATAAACATAAGTGTGCATGTGTCTTTATAGTAGCATGATTTATAATCCTTTGGGTATATACCCAGTAATGGGATTGCTGGGTCAAATGGTAATTCTAGTTCTAGATCCTTGAGGAATCACCACACTGTCTTCCACAGTGGTTGAACCAATTTACAGTCCCACCAACAATGTAAAAGCATTCCTATTTCTCCACATCTTCTCCAGCATCTGTTGTTTCCTGACTTTTTAATGATTGCTATTCTAACTGGTGTGAGATGGTATCTCATTGTGGTTTTGATGTGCATTTCTCTGATGACCAGTGATGATGAGCATTTTTTCATGTGTCTTTTGGCTGCATAGATGTCTTCTTTTGAGTAGTGTCTGTTCATATGCTTTGTCCACTTTTTGATGGGGTTGTTTTTTTCTTGTGAATTTGTTTGAGGTCTTTGTAGATTCTGAATATTACCCCTTTATCAGATGGGTAGATTGCAAAAATTTTCTCCCATTCTGTAGGTTGCCTGTTCAGTCTGATGGTAGTTTCCTTTGCCATGCAAAAGCTCTTAAGTTCAATTAGATACCATTTGTGTATTTTGGCTTTTGTTGCCATTGCTTTTAGTGTTCTAGTCATGAAGTTCTTGCCCATGCCTATGTCCTGAATGATATGGCCTAGGTTTTCTTGTAGGGTTTTTATGGTTTTTGGTCTAACATTTAAGTCTTTAATCCATCTTGAATTAATTTTTGTATAAGGTGTAAGGAAGGGATCCAGTTTCAGCTTTCTACATATAGCTAGCCAGTTTTCCTAGGACCATTTATTAATAGGGAATACTTTCCTCATTTTTTGTTTTTGTCAGGTTTGTCAAAGGTCAGATGGTTGTAGATGTGTGGTGTTATTTCTGAGGCCTCTGATCTGTTCCATTGGTCTATATCTCTGTTTTGATACTGGTACCATGCTGTTTTGGTTACTGCAGCCTTGTAGTATAGTTTGAAGTCAGGTGGCATGATGCCTCCAGCTTTGTTCTTTTGGCTTAGGATTGCCTTGGCTATATGGGCTCTTTTTTGGTTCCATATGAACTTTATTTTTTTTTATTATACTTTAAGTTCTAGGGTACATGTGCACAATGTGCAGGTTTGTTACATATGTATACATGTGCAGTGTTGGTGTGCTGCACCCATTAACTCATCATTTACATTAGGTATATCTCCCAAAGCTATCCCTCCCCCCTCCCCTCACCCCACAACAGGGCCCAGTGTGTGATGTTCCCCCACTGTGTCCAAGTGTTCTCATTGTTCAGTTCCCACCTATGAGCGAGAACATGCGGTGTTTGGGTTTTCTGTCCTTGCAACAGTTTGCTGAGAATGATGGTTTCCAGCTTCATCCATGTTGCTACAAAGGACATGAACTCATCATTTTTTATGGCTGCATAGTTTTCCATGGTGTATATGTGCCACATTTTCTTAATCCAGTCTATCATTGATGGACATTTGGGTTGGTTACAAGTCTGTGCTATTGTGAATAGTGCCCCAATAAACATACGTGTGCATGTGTCTTTATAGCAGCATGATCTGTAATCCTTTGGGTATATACCCAGTAATGAGATGGCTGGGTCAAATGGTATTTCTAGTTCTAGATCCTTGAGGAATCCCCACACTGTCTTCCACAATGGTTGAACTAGTTCACAATCCCACCAACAGTGTAAAAGTGTTCCTATTTCTCCACATCCATATGAACTTTAAAGTAGTTTTTTCCAATTCTGTGAAGAAAGTCATTGATAGCTTGATGGGGATGGTATTGAATCTGTAAATTACTTTGGAGAGTATGGCCAGTTTCACAATACTGCTTCTTCCTATCCATGAGCATGGAATATTCTTCCATTTTTTGGTATCCTCTTTTATTTAGTTGAGCAGTGGTTTGTAGTTCTCCTCGAAGAGGTCCTTCATATCCCTTGTAAGTTGGATTCCTAGGTATTTTATTCTCTTTGTAGCAATTGTGAATGGGAGTTCGCTCATCATTTGGCTGTCTGTTAAAGGTGTACAGGAATGCTTGTGATTTTTGCACATTCATTTTGTATCCTGAGACATTGCTGAAGTTGCTTATCAGCTTAAGGAGATTTTGGTCTGAGGTGATGGGGTTTCTAAATATCCGGTCACGTCATCTGCAAAAGGGACAATTTGACTTTCTGTTTTCCTGATTGGATACCCTTTATTTCTTTCTCCTGCCTGATTGCCCTGGCCAGAACTTCCAACACTATGTTCAATAGGAGTGGTGAGAGAGAGCATCCTTGTCTTGTGCCAGTTTTCAAAGGGAATGCTTCCAGTTTTTGCCCATTCAGTATGATACCGGCTGTGGGTTTGTCATAAATAGCTCTTGTTATTTTGAGATATGTTCCATCAATACCGAGTTTATTGAGAGTTTTTAGCCTGAAGGACTGTTGCATTTTTTCAAAGGCCTTTTCTGCACCTATTGAGATAATCATGTGGTATTTGTCTTTGGTTCTGTTTATGTCATGAATTATGTTTATAGTTTTGTGTATGTTGAACCAGCCTTGCATCCCAGGGATGAAGCCAACTTGATGGTGGTGGATAAGCTTTCTGATGTGCTGCTGGATTCGGTTTGCCAGTATTTTATTGAGGATTTTCGCATTGACGTTCATCAGGGATATTGGTCTAAAATTCTCTTTTTTTGTTGTGTCTCTAGCAAGCTTTGATATCAGGATGATGTTGGCTTCATCAAATGAGTTAGGGAGGATTCCCTCTTTTTCTATTGATTGGAATAGTTTCAGAAGGAATGGTACTAGCTCCTCTTTGTACCTCTGGTAGAATTCAGCTGTAAATCAGTCTGGTTCTGGACATTTTTTGGTTGGTAGGCTATTAATTATTGCCTCAATTTCAGAGCCTGCTATTGGTCTGTTCAGTGATTCAACTTCTTCCTGGTTTAGTCTTCGGAGGGTGGATATGTCCAGGAATTAATCCATTTCTTCTAGATTTTCTTGTTTATTGGCATAGAGGTGTTTATAGTATTCTCTGACAGTACTTTGTATTTCCGTGGGATCAGTGATGATATCCCCTTTATCATTTTTTATTGTGTCTATTTGATTCTTCTCTCTTTTCTTCTTTATTAGTCTTACTAGCGGTCTATCAATTTTGTGATCTTTTCAAAAAACCAGCTCCTGAATTCATTGATTTTTGAACGGTTTTTTGTGTCTCTATCTCTTTCAGTTCTGTTCTGATCTTAGTCATTTCTTGCCTTCTGCTAGCTTTTGAATTTGTTTGCTCTTACTTCTCTAGTTCTTTTAATTGTGATGTTATGGTGTCTATTTTAGATCTTTCTTGCTTTCTCTTGTGGGCATTTAGTGCTATAAATTTCCCTCTACACACTGCTTTAAATGTGTCGCAGAGATTCTGGTATGTTATGTCTTTGTTCTCGCTGGTTTCAAAGAATATCTTTATTTCTGCCTTCATTTCATTATTTGCCCAGCAGTCATTCAGGAGCAGGTTGTTCAGTTTCCATGTAGTTGTACGGTTTTGAGTGAGTTTCTTAATTCTGAGTTCTAATTTGATTGCACTGTGGTCTGAGAGACAGTTTGTTGTGATTTCTGTTCTTTTACATTTGCTGAGGAGTGCTTTACTTCCAATTATGTGGTCAATTTTAGAATAAGTGCAATGTGGTGCTGAGAAGAATGTATATTCTGTTGACTTGGGGTAGAGAGTTCTGTACATGTCTATTAGGCCTGCTTGTTGCAGAGCTGAGTTCAAGTCCTGGATATCCTTGTTAACCTTCTGTCTTCTTGATCTGTCTAATATTGACAGTGGGGTGTTAAAGTCTCCCATTATTATTGTGTGGGAGTCTAAGTCTCTTTGTAGGTCTCTAAAACTTGCTTTATGAATCTGGATGTTCCTGTATTGGGTGCATATATATTTAGGATAGTTAGCTCTTCTTGTTGAATTGATCCCTTTACCATTATGTAATGGCCTTCTTTGTCTCTTTTGATCTTGGTTGGTTTAAAGTCTGTTTTATCAGAGACTAGGATTGCAACCCCTGCTTTTTTTTGCTTTCCATTTGCTTGGTAGATCTTCCTCCATCCCTTTATTTTGAGCCTGTGTGCATCTTTGCACATGAGATGGGTCTCCTGAATACAGCACACTGATGGGTCTTGAGTCTTTATCCAATTTGCCAGTCTGTGTCTTTTAATTGGGGCATTTAGCCCATTTACTTTTAAGGTTAATATTGTTATGTGTGAATTTGATCCTGTCATTATGATGTTCACTGGTTATTATGCCTGTTAAGTGATGCAGTTTCTTCATAGTATTGATGGTCTTTAAAATTTGGCATGTTTTTGCAGTGGCTGGTAGTAGTTGTTTCCATGTTTAGTGCTTCCTTCAGGAGCTCTTGTAAGTCAGACTTGGTGGTGACAAAATCTCCCATCATTTGCTAGTCTGTAAAGGATTTTATTTCTCCTTCATTTATGAAGCTTAATTTGGCTGGATATGAAATTCTGGATTGAAAATTCTTTTCTTTAAGAATGTTGAATATTGGCCTCCACTCTCTTCTGGCTTGTAGGGTTTCTGCCCACAGATCTGCTGCTAGTCTGGTAGGCTTCCTGTTGTGGGTAACTCGACCTTTCTCTCTGGCTGCCCTTAACACTTTTTCCTTCATTTCAACCTTGGTGAATCTGACAATTATGTGTATTGGGGTTGCTCTTCTCAAGGAGTATCTTTGTGGTGTTCTCTGCATTTCCTGAATTTGAATGTTGGCCTGCGTTGCTAGGTTGGGGAAGCTCTCCTGGATAATATCCTGAAGAGTGTTTTCCAACTTGGTTCCATTCTTCCCATCACTTTCAGGTACACCAATTAAATGTAGATTTGGTCTTTTCACATATTCCCTATTTCTTGGAGGCTTTGTTCATTTCTTTTTACTCTTTTTTGTCTAACCTTGTCTTCTTGCTTTATTTCATTAATTTGATCTTCAATCACTGATACCCTTTCTTCCACTTGATTGAATCAGGTATTGAAGCTTGTGCATGCATTACAAAGTTGTCGTGCCATGGTTTTAAGCTCTATCAGGTCATTTAAGGTCATCTCTACACTGTTTGTTCTAGTTACCCATTCGTCTAATCTTTTTAAAGGTTTTTAACTTCCTTGTGACAGTTTTGAACTTCCTCCTTTAGCTCGGAGAAATTTGTTATTCCGGACCTTCTGAAACCTACTCTGTCAATTCATCAAAGTCATTCTCTGTCCAGCTTTCTGCCGTTGCTGGCGACGAGCTGCAATCTTTTGGAGAAGAGGCACTCTGATTTTTAGAATTTTCAGCTTTTCTGCTCTGTTTTCTCCCCATCTTTGTGGTTTTATCTACCTTTGGTCTTTGATGTTGGTGACCTACAGATGGGGTTTTCGTGTAGATGACCTTTTTGTTGATGTTGATGCTATTCCTTCCTGTTTGTTAGTTTTCCTTCTAACAGTCAGGTCTCTCAGCTGCAGGTGTGTTGGAATTTGCTGGAGGTCCACTCCTCACCCTGTTTGCCTGGGTATCACCAACGGAGGCTGCAGAACAGCAAATATGCAGAACAGCAAATATTGCTGCCTGATCCTTCCTCTGGAAGCTTTGTCCCAGAGGGGCATCTGCCTATATGAGGTGTCTGTTGGCCCCTACTGGGAGATGTCTCCTGTTTGGCTACACAGGGGTCAGGGACCCACTTGCAGAAGCAGTCTGTTCATTCTCAGAACACAAACGCTGTGCTGGGAGAACCAGTGCTCTCTTCACAGCTGTCAGACAGCGATGTTTAAGTCTGCAGAAGTTGTCTGCTGCCTTTTGTTCAGCTATGCCCTGCCCACAGAGGTGGAGTTTAGAGGCAGTAGGCCTTTTCTTGAGCTGCGGTGGGCTCCGCCCAGTTCAAGCTTCCTGGCCACTTTGTTTACCTACTCAAGCCTCAGCAATGGCAGACGCCCCTCCTCCAGCCAGGCTGCCGCCTCGCAGTTTGATCTCACACTGCTGCACTAGCAGTGAGCAAGGCTCTGTGGGCATGGGACCCACTGAGCCAGGCATGGGAGCAAATCTCCTCGTCTGCTGGTTGCTAAGATCTTGGGAAAAGCACAGCATTTGGGCAGGAGTGTCCCGTTTTTCCAGGTAGTCTGTCATGGCTTCCCTTGGCTAGGAAAAAGAAATCCCCTGACCCTTTGTGCTTCCCGGGTGAGGCAACACCCCGCCCTGCTTCAGCTCACCCTCTCTGGGCTGTACCCACTGTCCAACCAGTCCCAGTGAGAAGAACCAGGTACCTCAGTTGGAAATGCAGAAATCACCCGTCTTCTGCATCAATCATGCTGGGAGCTGCAGACCAGAGCTGTTCCTATTCGGCCATCTTCTTCCCTCCACCCCTGCCTCGAGTAGACCTATATATTTTTTCAAAATTGTGATAACTAACCTAAAAGCCTTGACTACACCATTATGCAATCTATGCATGAAACAAAATTACCCTTGTGCACCATAAGTTTATACAAATTTTTATTTTTTTCATTTTTAATTTTTTGGGTGCATAGTAGGTATATATATTTATGGGGTATGTGATATGTTTTGATACAGGCATGCAATATGAAATAAGCACATCATGAATAGGGTGTCCATCCTCTCAAGCATTTATCCATTGAGTTGCAAACAATCCAATTACACACTTTAAGTTATTATGAAATGTAGTTATAATTGACTATAGTCATCCTGTTATGTTATCAAATAGTAAATCTTATTCATTATTTCTAGCTTTTTTAGTACCCATTAATCATCCCAACCTTCTCCCCCATGAACCCCTGACTACCCTTCCCAACTCTGGTAACCATCCTTCTACTTTCTATATCCATGAGTTAAATTGTTTTGACTTTTAGATGCCACAAATAAGTGAGGACATCTGATGTTTGTCATTCTGTGCCTGGCTTATTTCACTTAACAAAATGATCTCTAGTTCCATCTATGTTGTTGTAAATGATGAATCTCATTCTTTTTATGGCTGAAAGGTACTCCATTGTATATATGTGCCACAGTTTCTTTATTCATTCATCTGTTGATGGAAACTAAGTTTCTTCCAAATCTTATTGTAGACAGTGCTGTAACAAACATGGGAGTGTAGACATCTCCTCCATACATTGATTTTCTTTCCTTTGGGTATATATACAACAGTGAGATTGCTGGATCATATGGGAGTTCAATTTTTGTTTCTTGAGGAACCTCCAAACTGCTCTCCATAGTGGTTGTACTAATCTACATTCCCACCAACAGTGTACAAGTGTTCCCTTTTCTCCATATCCTCACCAGCATTTGTTATTGCCTGTCTTTTGGATATAAGCCATTTTAACTGGAGTGAGGTGATATCTCATTGTAGTTCTGATTTGCATTTCTCTGATGATCAATGATGCTGTGCACCTTTTCATGTGTGTGTTTGCCATTTGTATGTCTTGAGAAATATCTATTCAAATCTTTCACCCACGTTTTGATTAAATTATTATGTTTTTTCCTATAGAGTTGTTTGAGTTCCTTAAATACTCTGATTACTAACCCCTTGTCAAATAGGTATTTTGCAAATTTTTTCTCCCATTCTATAGGTTGTCTCTTCACTTTGTTGATTGTATCCTTTGTTGTGCAGAAGCTTTTTAACTTGATGTGATCACATTTGTCCATTTTTGCTTTGGTTGCCTGGGATTGTGGGGTATTGCTCAAGAAATTTTTGCCCAGACCAATGTCCTAGAGATTTCCTCCAATGTTTTCTTGTAGTAACTTCATGGTTTGAGGTCTTGGATTTAAATCTTTAATCCATTTTGATTTTTTAAAATACAGCAACAGTTAGGAGTCTAGTTTCATTCTTCTGCTTATGGATATTCAGTTTTCCCAGAACCATTTATTGAAGATACTGCCTTTTCCCCAGTGTATGTTCTTGGCACATTTGTTGAAAATGAGTTCACTATAGGTGTGTGAATTTGTTTCTGTGTTCTCTATTCTGCTCCATTGGTCTCTGTCTCTGTTTTTATGCCAGTACCATGCTGTTTTGGTTATTATAGCTATGTAGTATAATTTGAAGTCAGGTATTGTGATTCCTACAGTTTTGTTCTTTTTGCTTAGAATAGCTTTGGGTATTCTGGTTCCATGTAAGCTTTAGGATTGTTTTTTCTGTTTCTGTGAAGAATGTTATTGGTATTTGAAAGGGATTCCATTGAATCTATATATTACTTTGGGTTATATAGACATTTTAATAATATTGATTCTTCCAATCTATGAACATGGAATATTTTTTCATTTTTTGATGTCCTCTTCAATTTCTTTCATTAGTGATTTATAGTTTTTATTATAGAGGTCTTTCTTTTTTTGGTTAATTCCTATATATTTAATTTTATGTATGGCTACTGTAAATGATTGCTTTTTTATTTCTTTTTCACATTGTTCACTGGCGGCATACAGAAATGCTACTGATTTTTGTTTGTTGATTTTGTATCCTGCAACTTTACTGAATTTATCAGTTCTAATTGTTTCCTTGGGGAATCTTTAGGTTTTTCCCAAGTATAATATCATATCATCTGCAAACAAGGATAATTTGAATTCTTCCTTTCCCTTTTTTTTTCTTCTTTTTGAGACAGAGTCTTGTTGTGTCACCCAGGCCGGAGTGCAGTGGCATGATCTCAACTCACTGCAACCTCCACCTCCTGGGTTCAAGCAATTATTGTGTCTCAGCCTCCCAAGTAGCTAGGACTACAGGAGTGCACCACCACACCTGGCTAACGCTTTGTGTTCTTAGTAGAGACAGGGTTTTGCCATGTTTCCCAGGCTGGTCTTGAATGCCTGAGCTCAAGCAATCCACCCTTCTTGTTCTCCCAAAATGCTGGGATTACAGGTGTGAGCAACTGCACCCAGCCTTAATTCTTCCTTTCCAGTTTGGATGCCCTTCATGTTTTTCTCTTGTCTCATTGCTCTAGCTAGGACTTCCAGTATTATGTTGAATAACATTGGTGACAGTGGGCATACTTGTCATGTTCCAGATCTTAGAGGAAAGGCTTTCATTTTTTTCCCCATTCAGTACGATACCAGCTATGGGTCTGTCATATATGGCTTTTATTATGGTGAGGTATAGTCCTTCTATACCCTATTATTTTAGGGTTTTTATCATAAAGCAATGTTGAATTTTATCAAATGCTTTTCCATCATCAATTGAAATGATTACATGGTTTTTATCCTTCATTCTGATGATATGATATATCACATCAATTGATTTGCATATGTTGAACCATCCTTGCATCCCAGGGATAAATCCCACTTGGTCATGGTGAATGAGAATTCTGATGTACTGTTAAATTCAGTTTGCCAGTATTTTGTTGAGGATGTTTGCATCAATATTCACCAGAGATATTGGCCTGTAGTTTTCTTTTTTTTGATTTGTCTTTGTCTGGTTTTGGTATCAGGGTAATAATGGCCTCACAGGATGAGTTTGGAAGTATTCTTTCCTCCTCTATTTTTCTGAATAGTTTGAGTAGGACTGGTATTAGTTCTTGTTTGGTAAAATTCAGCCTTGAAGCCCTGATGTCCTGGGCTTTTCTTTACTATGAGACTTTTTATTAATATTATGGCTTTGACCTCATTACTTGTTATTGGTCTGTTCTGGTTTTGGATTTCTTCTTGACTCAATTTTGGTAGGCTGTATGTGGCTAGGAATTTGTGCATTTCTTCTAGATTTTCCAATTTGTTGGCATATAGTTGCTCACAGTAACTACTAATGATCCTTTGAATTTCTGCGGTATCAGCTAGAATGTCTCCATTTCTGATTTTATTTAATTGGATCTTCTCTTTTTTTTCTTAGTCTAGCTAAAGGTTTATCAATTTTGTTTAACTTTTCAAAGAAACAACTTTTTGTTCCATTCATCTTTTGTATTGTTTTTCTCAATTCAATTTCATTTATTTCTGCTCTGATCTTTATTATTTCCCTTCTTCTACTAATTTTGGGTTTGGTTTGCTCTGGCTTTTCTGGTTCTTTAAGATGCATCATTAGATTGTCTATTTGAAATTTTCCCTCTTTTTTTGATATAGACACTTATAGCTATAAAATTCTATCTTACTATTGCTGTTGCTATATTCCATAGGTTTTGCTATGTTGTGTTTCATTATCATTTGTTTCAATAAAATTTTTAATTTCCTTATTAATTTCTTCATTGACCCATAGGTCATTTGGAAGCATTTATTTTAACTTCCATCTATTTCTATATTTTCCAAAATTCCTCTTGTTATTATTTTCTAGTTTTATTCCATTGTGGTCAGAGAAGATACTTGATATTATTTCAATTTTTTGAATGTTTTAAGACTTGTTTTGTGATGTAACATATGGTCTATCCTTGAGAATAACTCATGTGCTGAGGAAAAGAATGTGTATTCTGCAGCTGTTGGATGAAATGTTCTATAAATATCTATTAGATCCATTTGGTGTACTGTGCAGATTAAGACTGCTGTTAGTTTGTTGATTTCCTGTCTGGAACACTGGTCTAATGCTGAAAGTGGGGTGTTGAAGTCTCTAGCTATTATTGTATTGGGGCCTATCTCTCTCTTTAGCTCTAATAATATTTCCTTCATATATCTGGGTGCACCAGTGTTGGGTGCATATATATTTAAAATTGTTATATCCCCGTGATGGTTAATATTGTCAACTTGATTGGCTTGAAGGCTTCAAAGTATTGTTTCTGGATGTATCTGGGTGTTTGCAGGTGTTGCCAGAAGAGATTAACATTTGAGTCAGTGGACTGGGAGACAAAGACCCACCCTCAAGAAGACCCATCCACAGTGTGGGTGGGCACCATCCAATCAGCTGCCAGCGTGGGCAGAAAAAGCAGGCAGAAGAAGGTGGAAGAAGCTGACTTGCTGAGTCTTTCAGCTTTCATCTTTCTCTCATTCTGGATGTTTCCACTCTCAAACATCAGACTCCAAGTTCTTTGGCTTTTAGACTGTTGGACTCACACCAGTAGTTTGCCAGGGGCTCTCAGGACTTTGGCCACAGACTGAAAGCTACACTGTCAGCTTCCCTACTTTTGAGATTTTGGGACTTGGACTGAGCCACTGCTGGCTTCCTTACTCCTCAACTTGCAGACGGCCTGTCATGGGACTTCATCTTGTGATTGTGTGAGTCAATTCTCCTTAATAAACTCCCTTTCATTTATACATATATTCTTTAGTTCTGTCCCTCTAGAGAACCCTAATAGAATCCTCTTGCTGAATTGACCTCTTTGTCATTATACAGTGACCTTGTTTGTATCTTCTTACAGTTTTTAATCTTGAAATCTATTTTGTCTGATATAAGCATAGCAACTCCTACTCCTTTGATTTCCATTGGCATGGAACATCATTTTCCATCCCTTTTTTAGTCTATGTGTGTCTTTATAGGTGAAGTGTGTTTCTTGTATGCAACAGACCAATAGGTATTGTTTTTTTCACCCATTCAGCCAGTCTATGACTTCTGATTGGAAAGTTTAGTCCATTTACCTTCAATGTTATTATTAACAATAAGAACTTACTCCTGCCATTTTATTATTTGTCTTCTGTTTGTTTTGTGCTGTTCTCTTCCTTCTTTCTTTCATTCCTGATTTTGTGAAGATGATTTTCTCCAATAATATGATTTAGTTCTTTGCCTTTTATTTTTTGTGTATTTTTTGTATGTTTTTTGGTTTGAGGCTACCATGAGGTTTGCAAATACTATTTTATAATCCATTTTAACCTGATAACAACTTAACAGTATTTGCATAAACAAACAAGAAAAAGAAAACTAATAAAACTTGCTTTAACTTTGTCCTCCCACGTTTTAACTTTTTATTGTTTCTATTTATATCTTGTTATACTGACTGTGTCTTAAAAAGTTGTTGTAGTTGTTATTTTTGATTGGTTCATTGTTTAGTCTTTCTACTTGGGACAAGTATAGTTTACATGCCACAATTACAGAGTTATAATATTCTGTATTTTTCTTTGTACTTACTATTACCAGTAAGTTTTATACCTTCAGGTGATTATCTATTACTCATTACTATCCTTTTCTATTTGATTGAAGTACTCCCTTTGGCATTTCTTGTAGGATGGTTGTGGTATTAATGAACTCTCTCAACTTTTGCTTGTCAGGGAAAAACATTTCTTTCTCCTTCATGTTTGAAGGACATTTTTGCCAGATATACTATCCTGGGGTTAAAGGTTTTTTCCCTTCAGCATTTTGAATATGTCATGCCACTCTCTCCTGGCCTGTAAGGTTTACACTGAAAAGTTTGCTGCCAGACATATTGGAGCTCCATAGTATTTTGTTTCTTTCTCTTGCTGCTTTTAGGATGCTTTCTTTATCCTTGACCTTTGGGAGTTTGATATAAAATGCCTCGATGTACTCTTCTTTGGGTTAAATCTGCTTGATGTTTAACCTTCTTGTACCAGGATATTGATATTTTCCTCTAAGTTTGGAAAGTTCTCATTATTATCCCTTTGAATAAACTTTCTATCCCTATCTTTTTCTCTAACTCCTCTTTAAGGCCAATAACTGTTAGATTTTCCCTTTTGAGGCTATTTTCTAGATCCTATAGGTGTGCTTCATTGTTTTTTATTCTTTTCTTTTGTCTTTTCTGACTGTATATTTCAATTAGTCTGTCTTCAAGCTCACTAATTTTCTTCTGCTTGATTAACTCCACTATTCAAGGACTCTGATGCATTCCTCAGTATGCCAATTGCATTTTTCAACTCCAGAATTTCTGCTTGATTCTTTTAAATTATTTCAATATCTTTGTTAAATTTATCTGATAGAATTCTGAAGTCCTTCTCTGTTATCTTGAATTTCTCTGAGTTTCTTTAACATGGGTATTTTGAATTCTCTACCTGAAAGGTCACATATCTCTGTTTCTCCAGGATTGGTCCCTGGTGCCTTATTGAGTTCATTTGGTCTGGTCCTGTTTTCCTAGATGGTGTTGATGCTAGTAGATGTTCTCTACTGTCTGGGCATTGAAGAGCTCAGTATTTATTGTGGTATTCACTATCTGGGCTTATTTGTAGCTGTCCTTCTTTGGAAGGCTTTCCAGATATTTGAAAGAACATGGATGTTGTGATCTAAGTTGTTTCTGCTTTCAGGGGCACCCCAAGTCTAGTAACACTGTGGTTCTTAAAAGATGTCTTAAAACTTAATAAGAAAACATACTCACAAAAACCTGACCTTAAAATGTGCAAAAGAACTGAACAGAGACCTCTCCGGAGAAGATATACAGATGGCAAATAAACATATGAGAGATGCTCACCATCATATATTATTAGGTTATTGCAAATTAAAACAACAATGAGATACTACCACATATCTAATAGAATGGCCAAAATCTAAAACACTGACAATGCTAAATACTCATGAGCATGTGGAACAACAAGAACTCTCAATCATTGCTTGTAGTAATACAAAAGGTACAGCCACTTTGGAAGACAATCTGTCAGTGTCTTTCAAAACTAAACACACTCTCAAATATAACAACATGGATGAACCTGAAGGACATTTTGCTAAGTGAAATAAACCAGATACAGAAAGACAAATACTGCACTAACTCTTTCATATTTGAAATCTAAAAAGGTTGAACTCAAAGAAGTAGAGAGTCAAATGGTGATTACTAGAGGCTAGCAGGCTGAGGAGGGAGGAAATGGGAGATGGTGATAAAAGAGTACAAAGTTTCAGACAGACAGGAGCAATAGGTTTTCAGATCTATTGCATGGAAGGATGACTATAGTCAATAATAATGTACAGTATATTTCTAAATAACTAATTTCAAATGCTTCAACATAAAAAATGGTAGGTAAGTGACATGATCGCTATGCTGATTAGCTTGATGTAATCATTTTACACTGTATAAATCTATCAAAACATCACATTGGAATCCACAAATGTATAGAATTACAATTTGTCAATTAAAAGTAATATCATTAAAATGTTTAAAAACTAAATACACTTTTATGATACAATCTAGCAATCATGATCTTTAGCATTTATCCAAGTAAGTTGAAAACTTACGTGCACACAAAAACCTGAACATGGATATTTATAGCAGCTTTATTCACAATTGCCAGCAACAAAAACGTCCTTCAATGGGTAAATGGATAAACTGTAGTAAATACAGACAATGAGATGTTACTCACTAATAAAAACAATAAGCTATCAAGCCAATGAAAAGATATTGAGGAAACGTAAATGCATATTACTAAGTGAAAGATGCCAATCTGAAAAGGATACATACTGTATGATTCCAACTGTATGACATTCTGGAAAAAGCAAAACTATGGAGACAGTAAAAAGATCACTGGTTGCCAGGATTTAGGAGGGAGGGAGGAATGAATAGGTGATAGGTGGAGCATGGAAAATTTTTTGTTTTCTTTTTTTTTTTTTTTTTGAGGCAGGGTCTTGCTCTGTCACCCACACTGGAGTGCAGTGGTGCAATCTGGGCTCACTGCAACCTCCACCTTTCAAGTTCAAGTGATTCTCCTGGCTCAGGCTCCTGAATAGCTGAAAATACAGGTGTCTGCCACCACACCCAGCTAATTTTTGTATTTTTATAGTAGAGGTAGGGTTTCACCATGTTGGCCAGGCTGGTCTCAAACTCCTGACCTCAAGTGATCCACCCACCTAGGCCTGCTAAAGTGCTGGGATTACAGGCATGAGCCACCATGCCCAGCTGAGCACAGATAATTTGTAGGACACTGAAAATTCTCTGTATGATAGAATAATGGTGTATACATTCCATCAGATATTTATCCAAACTTTTAGAACGTACAACACTAAAAGTGAACCCTAATGTATACTATAACCTTTGGGTGATAATATGTCAATGTAGGTTCATCAACTGCAACAAATGTACCACTCTGGTACAGGATATTGATAATGGGGAAGGCTATGTATGTGGGAGTAGAGGCAGAGTAGATGGGAAATCTATAACCTTCCTCTCAATTTGGTGGTGAAATTAGAATTGAGCTAAAAACTAAGGCTTACTTTTAAAAAATCACTGAGACATATTAAAGACAAAGTAATTAAATGGAAGGCTATACAATGTTTGTGAACTATTAATACAAAACTCAATATTGTAAAAATGACAATTATCCCTATTGCATCAGCATCATGCAATATGCTGATTGCAATGATGATCAGCATTATCACAATCAAAATTCCAGCTAGTATTTTAAAAATATAAATTGATAGGCTACTTGTAAAATGTATATACAAATGCCAAAGGCCATGAATATCCAGGAATAACCTGAAAAAGAACAAAGCTGGAGGACTTATGCTACCAGACATGGAAACCTATTCAAAACTATAATAATTAAAATAGAATGTTTTGCCTAAGGATAGACAAATATATAAATGGAACACAATCAAAACTGTCTCACACAAATATGACCACTTAATTTAACTGTAATCTAAATATAAAAGTAATACCACAAATTTCTAGGAGATAGGAAAATATTGTTATGACTTGAGTAGACAAAGATTTTTTAAGCAGAACAGTAGGCACTAACCATAATGAGAAGGATTGATGAACTGGACTACAGTTGACCTTTGACTAACAAGGGTTCGAACTGTACAGGCCCATTTATATGCAGAGTTTTTCAATAAATGTACTGGAAAATTTTTTGGAGATTTGCCACAATTTGAAAAAAGTCACAGATGGACCATGTAGTGTAGTCCAAAAATATATTTAAAAAAAGAAACAGTTATGTATGTCATGAATGCACAAAATATATGTAGATACTAATGTTTTATCATTTAATACCATAAAATATATACAAATATATTATAAAAAGTTAAAATTTAACAAAACTTAGGCATACAAACACAAGCCCTTACATGGCAATATTCACAGTTGAGAGAAATGTAAACAAACATAAAGACACAGTATTAAATCATAAATGCATAAAATTAACTATAGTACATACTGTACTGCTGTAACAATTTTGTAGCTACCTCTTGTTGCTGTTCTGCTGAGCTCAAGTGTTGCACGTATCTACTTAAAACACAATGTGATGTTAATCATCTCTGCCTGATCAGTTCCTCTCTCCAGTAAATTGTTTATTGCAATAAAAATTTCTTAGGTATTTTTCCCCATGTTTAGCGCCATACCATAAACCTAGAATAACACCAAAAGGACCCATATGAAATGCCACTAGTGATGCTGGAAGTGCTCCCAAAAAGCAGAGAAAAAGTCACGACATTCCAATAAAAAGTTGAATTGTTTGATATGTACCATAGAATGAGGTCTGCAGCTGTAGTGGCCCACCATGTGAGATAAACAATTCATCTTCTAAACAGACAATGTAAACTTAAGATACTGAGCAATATTATACAGTACTAAAAATGCATTCTCTCTTCCTCATTTTTTATTTTTTCTTCACTTTTTTTTTTTATTTTTATTTTTATTTATTTATTTATTCATTTATTTATTATTATTATACTTTAGGTTTTAGGGTACATGTGCACAATGTGCAGGTTAGTTACATATGTATACATGTGCCATGCTGGTGCGCCGCACCCACTAACTCATCACCTAGCATTACCTATACCTCCCAGTGCTATCCCTCCCCCCTCCCCCCACCCCACAACAGTCCCCAGAGTGTGATGTTCCCTTTCCTGTGTCCATGTGTTCTCATTGTTCAATTCCCACCTATCAGTGAGAATATGCGGTGTTTGGTTTTCTGTTCTTGCGATAGTTTACTGAGAATGATGATTTCTAATTTCATCCATGTCCCTACAAAGGACATGAACTCATCATTTTTTATGGCTGCATAGTATTCCATGGTGTATATGTGCCACATTTTCTTAATCCAGTCTATCATGGTTGGACATTTGGGTTGGTTCCAAGTCTTTGCTATTGTGAATAATGCCGCAATAAACATATGTGTGCGTGTGTCTTTATAGCAGCATGATTTATAGTCCTTTGGGTATATACCCAGTAATGGGATGGATGGGTCAAATGGAATTTCTAGTTCTAGATCCCTGAGGAATCACCACACTGACTTCCACAAGGGTTGAACTAGTTTACAGTCCCACCAACAGTGTAAAAGTGTTCCTATTTCTCCACATCCTCTCCAGCACCTGTTGTTTCCTGACTTTTTAATGATTGCCATTCTAACTGATGTGAGATGGTATCTCATTGTGGTTTTGATTTGCATTTCTCTGATGGCCAGTGATGGTGAGCATTTTTTCATGTGTTTTTTGGCTGCATAAATGTCTTCTTTTGAGAAGTGTCTGTTCATATCCTTTGCCCACTTTTTGATGGGGTTGTTTTTTTCTTGTAAATTTGTTGGAGTTCATTGTAGATTCTGGATATTAGCCCTTTGTCAGATGAGTAGGTTGCGAAAATTTTCTCCCATTTTGTAGGTTGCCTGTTCACTCTGATGGTAGTTTCTTTTGCTGTGCAGAAGCTCTTTAGTTTAATTAGATCCCATTTGTCAATTTTGGCTTTTGTTGCCATTGCTTTTGGTGTTTTAGACATGAAGTCCTTGCCCATGTGTATGTCCTGAATGGTAATGCCTAGGTTTTCTTCTAGGGTTTTTATGGTTTTAGGTCTAACGTTTAAGTCTTTAATCCATCTTGAATTGATGTTTGTATAAGGTGTAAGGAAGGGATCCAGTTTCAGCTTTCTACATATGGCTAGGCAGTTTTCCCAGCACCATTTATTAAATAGGGAATGCTTTCTCAGGTTTATCAAAGATCAGATAGTTGTAGATATGCGGCATTATTTCTGAGGGGTCTGTTCTGTTCCATTGATCTATATCTCTGTTTTGGTAGCAGTACCATGCTGTTTTGGTTACTGTAGCCTTGTAGTATAGTTTGAAGTCAGGTAGTGTGATGCCTCCAGCTTTGTTCTTTTCGCTTAGGATTGACCTGGCGATGCGGGCTCTTTTTTGGTTCCATATGAACTTTAAACTAGTTTTTTCCAATTCTGTGAAGAAAGTCATTGGTAGCTTGAAGGGGATGGCACTGAATCTGTAAATTACCTTGGGCAGTATGGCCATTTTCACGATATTGATTCTTCCTACCCATGAGCATGGAATGATCTTCCATTTGTTTGTATCCTCTTTTACTTCGTTGAGCAGTGGTTTGTAGTTCTCCTTGAAGAGGTCATTCATGTCCCTTGTAAGTTGGATTCCTAGGTATTTTATTCTCTTTGAAGCAATTGTGAATGGGAGTTCACTCACGATTTGGCTCTGTTTGTCTGTTATTGGTGTATAAGAATGCTTGTGATTTTTGTACATTGATTTTGTATCCTGAGACTTTGCTGAAGTTGCTTATCAGCTTAAGGAGATTTTGGGCTGAGACAGTGGGGATTTCTAGATATACAATCATGTCGTCTGCAAACAGGGACAATTTAACTTCCTCTTTTCCTAATTGAATACCTATTATTTCCTTCTCCTGCCTAATTGCCCTGGCCAGAACTTGCAACACTATGTTGAATAGGAGTGGTGAGAGAGGGCATCCCTGTCTTGTGCCAGTTTTCAAAGGGAATGCTTCCAGTTTTTGCCCATTCAGTATGATATTGCCTGGGGGTTTGTCATAGATAGCTCTTATTATTTTGAGATACATCCCATCAATACCTAATTTATTGCGAGTTTTTAGCATGAAGAGTTGTTGAATTTTGTCAAAGGCCTTTTCTGCATCTATTGAGATAATCATGTGGTTTTTGTCTTTGGTTCTGTTTATATGCCGGATTATATTTATTGATTTGCGTATATTGAACCAGCCTTGCATCCCAGTGATGAAGCCCACTTGATCATGGTGGATAAGCTTTTTGATGTGCTGCTGGATTTGGTTTGCCAGTACTTTATTGAGGATTTTTGCATCAATGTTCATCAAGGATATTGGTCTAAAATTCTCTTTTTTGGTTGTGTCTCTGCCAGGCTTTAGTATGAGGATGATGCTGGCTTCATAAAATGAGTTAGGGAGGATTCCCTCTTTTTCTATTGATTGGAATAGTTTCAGAAGGAATGGTACCAGCTCCTCCTTGTACCTCTGGTAGAATTTGGCTGTGAATCTATCTGGTCCTGGACTCTTTTTGGTTGGTAAGCTATTGATTATTGCCACAATTTCAGCTGCTGTTATTGGTCTATTCAGAGATTCAACTTCTTCCTGGTTTAGCCTTGGGAGAGGTATGTGTCGAGGAATTTATCCATTTCTTCTAGATTTTCTAGTTTATTTGCATAGAAGTGTTTGTAGTATTCTCTGATGGTAGTTTGTATTTCTGTGGGGTCGGTGGTGATATCCCCTTTATCATTTTTTATTGTATCTATTTGATTCTTCTCTCTTTTTTTCTTTATTAGTCTTGCTAGTGGTCTATCAATTTTGTTGATCCTTTCAGAAAACCAGCTCCTGGATTCATTAATTTTTTGAAGGGTTTTTTGTGTCTCTATTTCCTTCAGTTCTGCCCTGATTTTAGTTATTTCTTGCCTTCTGCTAACTTTTGAATGTGTTTGCTCTTGCTTTTCTAGTTCTTTTAATTGTGATGTTAGGGTGTCCATTTTGGATCTTTCCTGCTTTCTCTTGTGGGCATTTAGTGCTATAAATTTCCCTCTACACACTGCTTTGAATGTGTCCCAGAGATTCTGGTATGTTGTGTCTTGGTTCTCGTTGGTTTCAAAGAACATCTTTATTTCTGCCTTCATTTCAGTATGTACCCAGTAGTCATCCAGGAGCAGGTTGTTCAGTTTCCATGTAGTCGAGCGGTTTTGAGTGAGATTCTTAATCCTGAGTTCTAGCTTGATTGCACTGTGATCTGAGAGATAGTTTGTTATAATTTCTGTTCTTTTACGTTTGCTGAGGAGAGCTTTACTTCCAACTATGTGGTCAATTTTGGAATAGGTGTGGTGTGGTGCTGAAAAAAATGTATATTCTGTTGATTTCGGGTGGAGAGTTCTGTAGATGTCTATTAGGTCCACTTGGTGCAGAGCTGAGTTCAATTCCTGGGTATCCTTGTTGACTTTCTGTCTCGTTGATCTGTCTAATGTTGATAGTGGGGTGTTAAAGTCTCCCATTATTAATGTGTGGGAGTCTAAGTCTCTTTGTAGGTCACTCAGGACTTGCTTTATGAATCTGGGTGCTCCTGTATTGGGTGCATATATATTTAGGATAGTTAGCTCTTCTTGTTGAATTGATCCCGTTACCATTATGTAATGGCCTTCTTTGTCTCTTTTGATCTTTGTTGGTTTAAAGTCTGTTTTATCAGAGACTAGGATTGCAACCCCTGCCTTTTTTTGCTTTCCATTTGCTTGGTAGATCTTCCTCCATCCTTTTATTTTGAGCCTATGTGTGTCTCTGCAGGTGAGATGGGTTTCCTGAATACAGCACACTGATGGGTCTTGACTCTTTATCCAATTTGCCAGTCTGTGTCTTTTAATTGGAGCATTTATTCCATTTACATTTAAAGTTAATATTGTTATGTGTGAATTTGATCCTGTCATTATGATGTTATCTGGTTATTTTGCTCGTTAGTCGATGCAGTCTCTTTCTAGTATCGATGGTCTTTATATTTTGGCATGATTTTGCAGTGGCTGGTACCGGTTGTACCTTCCATGTTCAGCGCTTCCTTCAGGAGCTCTTTTAGGGCAGGCCTGGTGGTGACAAAATCTCTCAGCATTTGCTTGTCTGTAAAGTATTTTATTTCTCCTTCACTTATGAAGCTTAGTTTGGCTGGATATGAGATTCTGGGTTGAAAATTCTTTTCTTTAAGAATGTTGAATATTGGCCCCCACTCTCTTCTGGCTTGTAGGGTTTCTGCCGAGAGATCCGCTGTTAGTCTGATGAGCTTCCTTTGAGGGTAACCCAACCTTTCTCTCTGGCTGCCCTTAACATTTTTTCCTTCATTTCAACTTTGGTGAATCTGACAATTATGTGTCTTGAAGTTGCTCTTCTCGAGGAGTATCTTTGTGGCGTTCTCTGTATTTCCTGAATCTGAATGTTGGCCTGCCTTGCTAGATTGGGGAAGTTCTCCTGGATAATATCCTGCAGAGTGTTTTCCAACTTTGTTCCATTCTCCCCGTCACTTTCAGGTACAACAATCAGAAGTAGATTTGGTCTTTTCACATAGTCCCATATTTCTTGGAGGCTTTGCTCGTTTCTTTTTATTCTTTTTTCTCTAAACTTCCCTTCTCGCTTCATTTCATTCATTTCATCTTCCATCGCTGATACCCTTTCTTCCAGTTGATCGCATCAGCTCCTGAGGCTTCTGCATTCTTCATGTAGTTCTCGAGCCTTGGTTTTCAGCTCCATCAGCTCCTTTAAGCACTTCTCTGTATTGGTTATTCTAGTTATACATTCTTCTAAATTTTTCCAAAGTTTTCAACTTCTTTGCCTTTGGTTTGAATATCCTCCCATACCTCGGAGTAATTTGATTGTCTGAAGCCTTCTTCTCTCAGCTCGTCAAAGTCATTCTCCGTCCTGCTTTGTTCCATTGCTGGTGAGGAACTGCGTTCCTTTGGAGGAGGAGGGGCTCTCTGCTTTTTAGAGTTTCCAGTTTTTCTGCTCTGTTTTTTCCCCATCTTTGTGGTTTTATCTACTTTTGGTCTTTGATGATGGTGATGTACAGATGGGTTTTTGGTGTGGATGTCCTTTCTGTTTGTTAGTTTTCCTTCTAACAGACAGGACCCTCAGCTGCAGGTCTGTTGGAGTACTTGGCCGGCCGTGTGAGGTGTCAGTCTGCCCCTGCTGGGGGGTGCCTCCCAGTTAGGCTGCTCGGGGGTCAGGGGTCAGGGACCCACTTGTGGAGGCAGTCTGCCCATTCTCAGATCTCCAGCTGCGTGCTGGGAGAACCACTGCTCTCTTCAAAGCTGTCAGACAGGGACATTTAAGTCTGCAGAGGTTACTGCTGTCTTTTTGTTTGTCTGTGCCCTGCCCCCAGAGGTGGAGCCTACAGAGGCAGGCAGGCCTCCTTGAGCTGTGGTGGGCTCCACCCAGTTCGAACTTCTGGGCTGCTTTGTTTACCTAAGCAAGCTTGGGCAATGGCGGTGCCCCTCCTCCAGCCTCGCTGCCACCTTGCAGTTTGATCTCAGACTTCTGTGCTAGCAATCAGCGAGACTCCGTGGGCGTAGGACCCTCTGAGCCAGGTGTGGGATATAATCTCCTGGTGTCCCGTTTTTTAAGCCCGTCGGAAAAGCGCAGTATTCAGGTGTGAGTGACCCGATTTTCCAAGTGCCATCTGTCACCCCTTTCTTTGACTAGGAAAGGGAACACCCTGACCCCTTGCGCTTCCCAAGTGAGGCAATGCCTCGCCCTTCTTCGGCTCACGCACGGTGCATGCACCCACTGACCTGCGCCCAGTTTCTGGCACTCCCTAGTGAGATGAACCTGGTACCTCAGATGGAAATGCAGAAATCACCCGTCTTCTGCGTCACTCACGCTGGGAGCTGTAGACCGGAGCTGTTCCTATTCGGCCATCTTGGCTGCTCCCTGCTCTCATGATTTTTTAAATAACATTTTTCTCTAGCTTACTTTATCATAAGAACACGTTATATAATACATATAACATAAAAAATGTGTGTTAATCAACTGTTTATCAGTAAGGTTTTCAGTCAACAGTCGGCTATTTGTAGTTAAGTTTTTGGGTCGTCAAAAATTATACACTCTTTTTTTTTTTTGAGATGGAGTTTCGCTCTTATCGCCCAGGCTGGAGTGCAATGGCGCAATCTCGGCTCACCGCAACCTCTGCCTCCTGGGTTCAGTTGACTCTCCTGCCTCAGCCTCCGAAGTAGCTGGGATTACAGGCACGTGTCACCATGCCCAGCTAATTTTTTGTATTTTTAGTAGAAATGGGGTTTCACCATGTTAGCCAGGCTGGTCTTGAACTCCTGACCTCAGGTGATACACCCACCTCGGCCTCCCAAAGTGCTGAGATTACAGGCATGAGCCACCGCACTGGGCCAAACACGTATTTTTCACCTCATGGAGGTAAAAACCCCCATGTTGTTCAAGGGTCAATTGTACATTAAAATTAAGCACTTCTGTTCACCAAAAGAGATACTTAAAAGGCAAGCCAAAGAGTAGAAAAAGTTATTTGCAGTATATGCATAATTTGTATAGATATATTTTAAAATCCTACAAAATAGTAAGAAGAAGGTAACTCAATAGAAAAAAACATGGGCATAAAACTTGAACAAGCACTTTTCAAAAGAGGATATTCTGAATGGTTGATAAATGTTTGAAAAGGTGCTCAACTTTATTAATTTTCAAGGAAATGCAAATTAACACCACCATAAAACACTGCTGTGTAACTACCAGAATGGCAATATTTATAAAATAAATGCTATTGTATATATATGAGGTACATAATATGATGCTATAAGATATATAGTAAAATGGTTTCCGTAGTGGAACAAATTAACATATCCACCATCGGCCAGGTGTGGTGGCTCACGCCTGTAATCCCAGCACTTTGGGGGACTGAGACAGGCAGATCACCTGAGGTCAGGAGTTCAAGACCAGCCTGATCGACATGGTGAAACCCTGTCTCTACTAAAAATACAAAAAATTAGCCAAATGTGGTGGCAGGCACCTGTAGTCCCAGCTACTCGGGAGGCTGAGGCAGGAGAATAGCTTGAACCCAGGATGGAGGTTGCAGTAAGCTGAGATTGCGCCATTACACTCCTGCCTAGGTGACAGAGCAAGACTCTGTCTTTAAAAAAATATATGATAATAATAATAATTTGCTGGGTGTGGTGGCAGGCGCTTGGAGTCCCAGCTACTTGGGAGGCTGAGCTGAGGCAGGAGAATTACTTTAACCCGGGAGGCAGAGGTTGCAGTGAGCTGAGACTGCGCCACTGCACTCCAGCCTGAGTGACAAGAGCAAAACTCTGTAAAAAAAAAAAAAAAAAAAAAAAAAAAAATCATTGCACATAGTTACTCAGCTATAATCTCATTTAGCAAAAGTCTTGAATATAATACACTATGATCAACCATATTCCTCTTGTTTTACATTGGATCTTTTGACTTGTTAATCCATCATATTTATTATTTTGCATCCTTTGACCTATGTCTCCCCAATTCTCCTCCCAACCCCAACCTTGGTAACTACTGTTTTATTTTCTGTCTCTATATGTTTGAACTTCCCCTGCCGCCCCACCCACCCAGCAGATTCCACATATAAGTGAGAAAATGACATATTTTTCTTTCCATGTCTGGCTTATTTCACTTAGCATAACATCCTCTAGGTCTGTCCATGTTGTGGCAAATAGCAGAATCTTATCCTTTTTTAAAACTGAATTCTTTATCCATTCGTCCATTGATGGATACTTAGGTTGTTTCTGTATCTTGGCTATTGTGAATAGTGCTGCAATGAACTTGGGAGTGTACATATCTTTACAAGATGGTGATTTCATTTCCTTTGGGTAAATACCTGGAAGAGGATTGCTAGATCATAAGGTAGTTCTCTTATTAATTCCTTTAAGAACCTCCATACTGTTTCCACAATGGCTGTACCCATCTACATTCCCACCAACAGTATGCAAGGGTTGCCTTTTCTCCAGACTTCAGAATGGCAATATTTAAAGGATTAACAATACAAAATGTTGATGAAATTGGGGAAAAACTATAATTTTCATATTGCTGCTAGGAATAAAAATGTGGAAAATTGTTCAGCAGTATTTACAAACACTGGACATATATACGTATATACTTTATGACCCAATAATTTTACTTCTAGGTATTTATCAAACAGAAATACATATATATATTTGTACATCAAAAGGCATGTGCAGGATGTTCAGAGTAGCACTATCTATATAGCCAAATGACATAATGCCCATCAATAATAGAATAAATTATGATGTGTTCATACCATGGACTACTACACAGCAATGAGAATGAACAAGCTACAATCACTTGCAACAATATGGATAGATCTCACAAATACAACATTAAATGAAGAAAATCATTCATAAAAGTGTACCTAATATATGATTCCATTAATGTATTGGTCAACACCAGGAAAAACTAATTAATGATGATAGAAGTCAGGAGAATAGCTGATTCTGGGCATAGTAAGGGAGAGGCATGGCTGAAGACTGGTAGGGCACATTAGGAGGTTGTCAAGGGTTGATTCTGTTTTATTCCAATCTGCATAGTGCTGAAATAGGCATGTTCACTTTGTGGAAATTCACTGGCTATATGCTTGCACTTTTTAAAATACGTATATGGAGAAAGCTGAAACTGGATCCCTTCCTTACACCTTATACAAACATCAATTCAAGATGGAGTAAAGACTTAAATGTTAGACCTAAAACCATAAAAACCCTAGAAGAAAACCTAGGCATTACCATTCAGGACATACGCATGGGCAAGGACTTCATGTCTAAAACACCAAAAGCAATGGCAACAAAAGCCAAAATTGACAAATGGGATCTAATTAAACTAAACAGCTTCTGCACAGCAAAAGAAACTACCATCAGAGTGAACAGGCAACCTACAAAATGGGAGAAAATTTTCGCAACCTACTCATCTGACAAAGGGCTAATATCCAGAATCTACAATGAACTCCAACAAATTTACAAGGAAAAAACAACCCCATCAAAAAGTGGGCAAAGGATACGAACAGACACTTCTCAAAAGAAGACATTTATGCAGCCAAAAGACACATGAAAAAATGCTCACCATCACTGGCCATCAGAGAAATGCAAATCAAAACCACAATGAGATACCATCTCACACCAGTTAGAATGGCAATCATTAAAAAGTCAGGAAACAACAGGTGCTGGAGAGGATGTGGAGAAATAGGAACACTTTTACACTGTTGGTGGGACTGTAAACTAGTTCAACCCTTGTGGAAGTCAGTGTGGCGATTCCTCAGGGATCTAGAACTAGAAATTCCATTTGACCCAGCCATCCCATTACTGGGTATATACCCAAAGGACTATAAATCATGCTGCTATAAAGACACATGCACACGTATGTTTATTGCGGCATTATTCACAACAGCAAAGACTTGGAACCAACCCAAATGTCCAACAATGATAGACTGGATTAAGAAAATGTGGCACATATACACCATGGAATACTATGCAGCCATAAAAAATGATGAGTTCATGTCCTTTGTAGGGACATGGATGAAATTGGAAATCATCATTCTCAGTAAACTATCGCAAGAACAAAAAACCAAACACCGCGTATTCTCACTCATAGGTGGGAATTGAACAATGAGAACACATGGACACAGGAAGGGGAACATCACCCTTCGGGGACTGTTGTGGGGTGGGGGGAGGGGGGAGGGATAGCATTGGGAGATATACTTAATGCTAGATGACGAGTTAGTGGGTACAGTGCACCAGCATGGCACATGTATACATATATAACTAACCTGCACATTGTGCACACGTACCATAAAACCTAAAGTATAATAATAATAAAAATAAATAAATAAAAAAAATACGTACATTACTTTTGTGCATATGTTACCTGTGATTACCACAAAGATTCTACACAAATACACATCTGCACAAATATATGCATAAAGACAGAAAATAATTCTAAACACTATACTGAATTCACAGCTAAAATTTAAAAAAACTTGTTAAATTAGCCAGATCCACGATATAAATAAGTGAACAACACTATAAAAGATGCCTTACAAGATTCCTTTTATGTCTGTGTATTATAAACTGTCCATCTTAGGATTCATCCCTGGTTTCTTGAATAAAATCATTAAAATAGTTGTCAGCTCTTATAGACCTGAAGCAATGTGACCAACTTTCCGAAGGTATAGGAAAGAGAAATGAAAAGAGCCAAAGGCTCTTTCCATTTTGAAAACATAGGCTTTGGGTATAAAAAACAAAAGTAATACTTGGCTTAGATTGGTATCTATGTTAACTTAATTACAAACTGATCTTTTATTGTTTTTAATTAAATGCTATTTTTTTCAATTTTTTACTAAAACATGTATTATTAAATAAGGGAGACTCCCAAAGATACCTACTCTAAAATGCTCTAAGAATGAAAATAATTGGTCTTTATTTATAAATGAATATTTTAAAATAAAATAATAAGTGACTATTAGGAGATCTGTGATCTTTTCTCATCTCTATCACTATGCACATTTATAGATGATGAAACTGACGAAAAAAGGAAAATGACACACCTTAAGCAAATCATTTACCTTTTTTTGGTCAGTTTCATCATCTATAAAATGTAAGAATTGGATAAGTTCTCATTCGGCCTTAGCATTCTATGTAGAAAGCAAATGTAGGTGAAGCTAAACTTTCTAAGATAGCAGATTATCCTAGCTAATATTAACTCTTGTGTAAAACACACAGAAGCATTCTGTTCATTAATTGTCCTTAAATATGTATCATTCATAACCTTGAAGTCATTATAATTACTAATTTATGATGCCAATTTACTGATATAAATTTTGAAAGTATCTCTTCTTTCTTGTAATAATTAAGATAATTAAGATTAACAAGTGGTTGTTTTATAGCTAGAATATACAATTGTTCTACAATTTTAGTATTCCAATTCTGTCTGAAAGATTGTATGAAGTTACAGAGTCTCTTTTCCCATTGCATTTTTGGAAAGACACAACACAAATAATATTCCCAGAGGAATACTGGGTTTCTCATATCTCTGATAAGATTGATAAGAAATCTGGTAGTACACTTGGTAAGAAACAGGATGGTAGAAGGAAAAAAATCAATGATGCATCCAGAAGACAGCAGTTTTCTAGGAAATGCTGTGTTATTTTCAAACATGTCCCCAAATCTGTACAAGTTATTGTCAGAAACCGTCTATCTTTGTAACAAGTGGCAACATAAAAGGAACCTGTTAGTGTTCCAGTTTGGAGATCACCAAGGTGAGAGAATTCAAGGTGGAAGTCACATGAAGGACAACCTGTATCAAAAGTAAACAAAATGTCTCAGAAGGATGCTCTGATTCACTGTGATCTTTCTTGATAAACACATAAAATAATGGATTCGTTACTCGGTTTTCTCTCTAATTAGAATATTTATGTTGATATATTGGGCTGTGCTCCCCCAAGGATATGGAGAACAATATTAGATAATTAAGCAAGAACGAAATGCTAAAGAAAGTGAAATAATATGACTACCCACACTTTTCAGCTCAAAATATTTCTGGTGTTAAGATTAGAATGACCTACAAAAGATTCCCATAGAATAAAAAATTTATAACTGAAAATATCTGTGGCAAATATCCAGATAAGGAAAGCGCCTTGCTCAAGGTCAAAGCTACTTAGTAACAGGAATAGAACCTGTTACTAATAACAGGCACTGCTTAGTAGTTTTGACCTCCAAGTAGTCAGTGGGCAATAGACAGACAAAAGAGATACATCTAGTTTTCAGGTACTCAAGAGACTTTCTTCATATTATTATATATGGGTTAGCAAGGTCCCATCACAAACCTTCATAATAAAAAAGGGATTAACATATATGAATACGTGTGTATATCTGTATACATACATATATATATACATATATATATATACATATATATATATATATTCCATTACACATAGTAACATGTTTCCCAATTCACTCCCTGTCTGTGCCCTTCCTCCAACTATAACCTTAGCAAACCACAATCCATAAAAAGCTGAGTAGGGGCCATTATCAAGAGAGGCAAAAGAGATGAGATTTGGTATCTCTTTTCAAGATCTAAGCATCTTGACTTGCAGAGGATTGACTTTGCTACAGCGCAGTATCCAGTTAGGACTGAAAAATATTCCCAGAAGAATCCTAGGTAATTCTAACTTCTCTGGGTCAGATTTATCACTGAGACTCATTACATGGCTTTCACAATGCCCAAAGACATCATTATAAATAACCTCCAAATTACATAAATCCTGCATAGCAAAGAGAGGGTAGATGAAGAATCCCAGCTGTAACTGAATTATTAAATCCCAATCACAAAAGGAGACTATAAAGACTGTTTTATAACAGAAAGGTCTGTAGGAAACTATGCTACTGATCTTAAAAAATTAAGATATCACCAAGATACGGGAGCATATTGAGGGGAACAAAGAGGAAACAGAAGCCTACCAAAGCAGGCTTGGAATGCCTGCCCGGCCAGACCACTGGAAGTTAAGCTAGTTGCCCATTAGAGCTCAACTCCATGCTTTTTGAATATTCCCTTTTACATCCACCCAGCAGAATTCATTTTCTCACTCTTAATCTAGTGCTCTTGACATTTTACTTTGCTCCTTTCCTTTCATCCTTTCAAGATTAATATTAGTCAAAGTTATATTGTTCTACTAAAAATTTTAAAAATGCAAATAATTAGGTGGAAAATATGTAATTAAGAATACTTTTCCTTGAATTTTCCTGATAATTGCTTCAATAATTTCCTTCACAAAAAACATGGGCTTCATCTTAGTAAAACTATATCTTGTTATTAAATCACATACTGTAACCCAGAGTACGGTGGACTATCTAAAATTCAATCTGAATCTTCCAACCTTTTTGGCAAATGAAATCATCACAATTCAAGCTAGTTTAAGCAACATAAGGTAAAATAGTACCTCAAAATAAGGTAAAATAGTGGTGCAAGTAGCTAGAACATCCATGGGTATGTCTGGTTATAGCCATAGACAGATCCAGGGCACCAGCAAGATTATCAGGACACAGTATTTTTCCATTGTATGGCTCTGCCACCACAGTAATTATCAGGAAGGCTCTATCTCTAGTGTGGTAAATATGAGCAACAGAAGCTCCCCACTTAAATTCTCCCAGCTTAGCAACCCTGATGAAGAGAAAGAACCTCTTTCCGAAGCTCCAGCAAAATATGGCAGGACTTATACTCACTGACCATAACACGGTTTGGGTCATACACCCATCCCTGACAAAGCATGTGAGTTTTCTCTTTGGGCAAGCCTGGGTTTCAGACCCTGTGGAGTTAGAAGGTAGACTCAAGGCCATCTGAACTATATATACTAATTGGAAAGGAGGAATAGTTTCCTCTTGTACAAAAACCTGGTTCTCTTACCAGAAAAAGAGAATGGATTCTAGGCACAAGGACAAGAAACAGAAGGTTCACTACCAGAACACATACTCTAAAAAATACAAAAGTACCTCATGAAAGCATATGTTGCCATGGAATATTCCCAAAGATAGTATTTTACAAAGATGTCAACATATGGATGATCATATTATGGATGAACAATATAACTCTTGGTGCCTTACAGACAAAGACATCTTCTGAAAGAGTATGAACTTTATATGCCAACTTGAAAATTATAAAATGTTATTGCCATTTTAATGGTAGGCGAAGAAACTAGGCAATCAGAAAAAATTCAAATGTTACCTCATAATTATAAAACTTTTTAATTAAAAAAATTCTTCAAAGTTAAAATAATTTATACATTTGTCCATTTTTTTAAAAAAATGAAGAGGTTTATATGGTTTCAGTGCTGCATTTAAATGACATCTATAGTTATTTTTAATTGCTATTTACAGGAATCTTGATCTCCTTGTAAAATCTGTTACTATAGTAATCTCAGCAAATAATTAGCTCCTCAGGGAAAATCCAACTCTTCATAACTTCTAGTTGAAACAAAAAAATAGCCTTTAGCTCTTCTTCCTAAATAATGATACGTTTATTACTTATCCATTGCTGCCCACTACATTTGTAAAATAAAACTAAATTTTTTTCTTAGAAATGCTTTCAGACATTGTATCCACCTCTTCAAGATATTTAAAGATAAAAAAATTATTTTAACTGTTAACAGGTTTAGAAAAATTAATACACCATGGAGTCTGTACCCTTGCAAATTATTTTAAAATGATTATTTTCTGTTCCTTGTTTTCTGTTCTTTTTTCTCCCATTTCACAATCCCCTGTGGCTAGAAACAGACAACAAATTAAGTACAATGAACATTCTTTCTGCTTACTAGGGACAAGTGTCTATTTTTTTTTCTTTTTCTTTTTTCTTTTCTTTTTTTTTTTTTGAGATGGAGTCTCGTTCTGTCACCCAGGCTGGAGTGCAGTGGTGCAATCTTGGCTCACTGCAACCTCCACCTGCTGGGTTCAAGCTATTCTTCTGCCTCAGCATCCCTACTAGCTGAGATTACAGGCATGCACCACCACGTTCGGCTAATTTTCGTATTTTTAGTAGAGACGGAGTTTCACCACGTTGGCCAGGCTGAGGGTCTTGAACTCCTGACCTCAAGTGATCCAACCACTTCAGCCTCCCAAAGTACTGGGATTACAGGTGTGAGCCACTGCGCCCAGCCTGACAAGTGACTATTTTCAAGCTAAGTAAATTAAATGTATCTCTAAATAGCTCATAAATAATAATGTTAAGTGTAAATAATGTATACATGTTTTATTGTTTATATACATATAGTGTTTAATTCTAAAAGGAATTTAAAGCAACTTCAAAGATGTCAAAGTAAAATAAACAAGATGAAGCAAAAGGCAAATAGAGTATAAAAGCAAGCTAAAACCAAGAATGAAGTTTGTGCTCAGTATGCATTCCATGAAGTCCACTTACTAATAGTGGCTGTTAGTTAATCTAGGTACTTAAGTTTCAAAGTCCCTCAAGTGAACAATATAGGTTATTCCAATACAAAATAAAATACTGAATAGCAAAAGAGAATCCTACATTGTATCTGAAGTATGTCTGTAAACATTAGAACCTAGCAAGCCAAGCATAATATGTTTACATATACATAGACATACATATACAGAGAGATGCAAAATTCTTCAAGCTTGCATTTGTCCTGAGTTTACTACTTTATTGATTCTGATATACTCAAGCCAGAATGATTTTATATTGTCCTAATACAGACCTATTTTCAATATGTGCTAATGCTATAGTTTGAGTAGGCTAAAACGATTTGTTCTAAATAGTCATTTTTACATAATAGGGCCAAGCAAAGTTAAAATTAGAGGTTGGATGCACCAGAAATAACAGAGAGAGCAGGCCAGGCTTAGATCCAAAGAAGCAGAGTCCTGGAAGCCCAAGGCTTATTTATTGATGGATGGAGAATACAAGGAAGCAATGGGTACAAAAAAAATGGCAGGTGCATAAAGTTACTGCTAAGGGAGAGAACAGAGAATCGGGAGCACATGGTAAAGAACAAAGGAAAGGTAAAGAAAGAAAGGTAAGAACAGAAAAATTTTAGCATAGCATATGAGTGAATTACTTCTTAGAAGCCTAGTAAGACTTGCTCCAGTTTTTTTTTCTTGATAACTCACTGTTATCACTCACAGATTCAAAATTAATTCTCTCGCCTTTCTGCAAATAGCCTAAAACGTATTCATTATTTTTTTACAACAGAGTTATCATAATCAACAACATCCAAAGAAACAAGACCTTAAAATCAAGCACAGGCTATAATCCTGGCTATCTGGTTTTTGCACAGCATGTAATGATGTAGATTCCAAGCGGTAGGTGCTTGGGAAAGAGTCATTGGCAATTCTAAGTTAACAGTTTTGTAGGATTCTTGTGATCTTCCTCAATCCAAGTAGCTTCAGGTGCCCTCCCCTAAACCTCTTTTCTAATCAGATTGCTACACTTAACCTGCTCGTGGGGGCCATCACAGCTTGGTCAAATAGACCTGGGCTTGACTCCCCAATTCACCTATTGACAAAGAATATTTATTTAGTTTTTCCCAGTTTCAATACTCACTACTATTTTGGGGATTATACTATTTATCTCAACAAGCTGCTATGGAAGTCAAATGAGATACTGTTGCAAAGTACCTAGTTATATCCCTGACCATCATAAAATGGTAGATATTACAGGCACAGGAGAGAAGTTCAAGAGCATTGGTATTACAGAGGGATATGGTCTTCCAGTGATTGGAAATGATTTTTTCTAGAGACGAAAGCCTGGTTCTAATCCAGTCAACCTCCTTTTCACTGTGGAAACCCAAACAATCAGCATCTCACCCTCACCATATGCACAATGAGGTTGGATTAGATGTACTAGATCATCTCTAAGGTATGCTTCCCCTCTATAAAATTCTGTGGCTGTACAAGTATTGTAAATCAGAAATTTTCCAGTTAATTTCCCTTGGGGCTTACTAGTCTTACATTGAACTCCCTTCCTGTGTCCTCTAGTTTTCATCATTAATATTTCAAATCATCATGAAGAACAGGTAAGATGAAACCAACCCTAAAAAACAGTATTTAGTATTGTGGATGATCAAAATTTTTGAAACAAGGCAGACCTTACATTAAATCCTGACTCTGCCATATTGGTTATATGACCTTGAAAAAGTTTTTTCAGCTCCCTGAGAATTTGTTTCTATTTTACAAAATGAGGCTAATGAGTAATACCTACCTTAAAGTATTAGTTTCTGAGAGCTTGAATTCTCCTGGCTTCTAGTAGGCATTCAATATTATATTACTTTGTACCCTGAAAGAATCATTAAAATTCAGCTTTAAATCTTTCTAGATATGCTTAACACATTTTTGATTGAAGAACATGGCAAGTATCTTAAAGAAATTTTACCCCCAAAATCTTGTCTAATTTTAAAAGCCAAAAATAAAGTAACAGCAAGTTAGCAAAATGATGGCTCTAACTTTGCTACAGGTTGAGCATCCTTAGTCTGAAAATCTAAAATCCAAATGCTGCAAGACCCAAAACTTTTTGAGCCACAAATATGATGACACAAGTGGAAAATGCCACACCACACCTCATGTGACAGGTTGCAGTCAAAATGCAGTCAAAACCTTTCCATGCGCAAAATTATTTAAAATATTGTACAAAATTACCTTCAGGTTATGTGCATAAGATGTATAAAACAAAAATGAATTTCGTGTTTAGACTTGGGTCCCTTTCCTGAGATATCTCATTATGTATATGCAAATATTCCAAATTCCGAATAAAATGAAATCCAAAACACTCTGGTCCCAAGCATTTCAGATAACGGATACTCAACCTGTACCAGACTGTGGCAAATAAGACTATTAAACATCTGAAGCGTACCTCAGATTGAACTATCAAGAATTACAACCACATCGAGAAATGTGCTTTAAATTGTTGTAATGAGCACACGTTAGTGATGAGACAAAAATTGTTATTCACTTCTGAAAGACCCCTGAACTGAATATTTAAGTACTATTTCAAAACCTATTTTTATAAAAGTGCATCAAAATGTTCAGAAAGATTATTTGTGAATAATGAAACACCATTTCAAAGCCAGAAGGAAAACTAGATTGGCTCACTTTTCAGTTCTCATATTATTAGTTCAATAGGTTTATTTAAAAATCTCTCTGATCTTTTACTCTGACTCACTGAAAGCAAATTTTGAAAAGTGAAAAACCTATAAGGCTTTTCATTTTCTACTAAGTATCTTCCACAAATCTAACATCAATAAAATATGACAGCCTTGGACCTGAATATGACAGCCTTTATATGGTTCTAATGCATTGCCTACCCTATTCACAGAACAATCACTAAACTCAGCAGGAAAAAAGATCAATCAGTAAAAATAAGAATTTGAGTTTAAATCAAGTACCTGGGAATACCAAGATGCTTTCATATAATCTCAGTACTGATTACTTTTAAAAAGGCATAACACTTCATTTAAAATGAATATCTGAGTGCAGTTGATTATTTTTGCCCTTTATATATCTGTAACTATTCAACTAATAATAACAACAAAAACAATAATCGTTAACAATTTCTTGAGTATATACAACAGAACTGAATCACTGACTTAAATACTTTACATAATGACCTCATTTAATCCTCAAAACTATTCTACTTACAGTTGATAAAATTGAGTCTCAGCAAGTTTAAATAACTTGATCAGACCACACATTAAATAAATGATGGAGCTAGGATTGAATTCAGACATGTCCTATATCTTTCATTCATTCATGAGTTTATTAATTTATTCAACGAATATCTTTGTCCTAAAGAAATGCCACTGTAGCAGAAAGATGCTTGCAAATTCTTTGTCACTGAGCTCACTGAAAGGCAAAACCTATTGTTCTCCCCTTAAATATAGACTTGCCCTGTGACTTGGTTTGACCAGTGGAATGTGGTGGAAGTGACTAAGATAGTTCCAAGCTAGCACAAAGGAGATCTGCTGCTTTTGCTATCACCTTCTTGGAACATTCTGGGAACCATACCACTGTGTAGTGAGAAGCCCAAGCCGTGTAGGAGGCCACAGGGAGCAGAACCAGGATGTGCCAGTCAACAGCCTCAATAACCAGCACCAAAGCTAGTCATGTGTGTGAGCAATCTTATGCATTTTAGGCCTGTTGAACACTGAGATCATTGCAGCCCCAACTAACACTACATGTAATGGAAGAACCACCCAGCAGTATACAGTCAACTCAAAGAATAGCAAGAGACAGTAAATGGTTGCTTTAAACAACTAAATTTTGGGGTGACTAGTTATGCAGCAATGGATAAAGAGCTGCAATATTTTTCTTGAAATGAGAGCATTGGGTATAACATAGCAAAATACAACTCTAGAAATAAAATAAATAACTATAATAATATTATTTTGGCATAATATAGCAAATACAACTCTAAAAATAAGAAAAAGCATGAAGCAATTGCTTTTCTCTTGTGGCTGGACATGATTTTTATACTGAAAGCCTAGTAAAGTAGGAAAATCAGAAGAGACTATGGCTCTTTTTCTTCACTTATTTATTCATGTACTCATTTATTTAAACTTACTCATTTATATATTCATTAAGCCCCTATTTCTTGTTACATGTGAGTGTCTTTGTTAACTACTGTGGGTCACACTGTAAATCAAGATAAGCCTACCGCCTTTAACAACTTTTAGGTCTAAAGAAGGTAAATACTTTTTGGTTGATTGACTCTTATGCATTCCCAAAAGAGTAAAGTGGAAGTTAGAAAAATTAAGGAAAGCAAGGGAGAAAATTGGAAAAGCCCAGTCCATGTTTTAATTTTTGCTGTTGATAATACACAAGGTAAATTATGAAATATGTACTGTACTTATATTTTAATATTTCATTTCTGCCCGTAGAATGTTAAGCCCCCCAAAAATGAACATAAAAGAGAGTGTGTATTCAATTGCTTTTGCTCTTCTGCTTGGCTCTCCTGAAGGCTTCTGAGTTTCTAACCTGTCAGAGGATTAGTTTCCTTAAATGCAAAATTAAGATGATTCTACCCCTACCTGCCCCAAGGTGTATTATGCCATGCAAAATGATAATTATGAGATAAAACTATTAAATATTGATATTGGGGTCAGAACTTATTTACATAATCATCTTATTCAGACCATGGCAATGCAAAAGTGATATTTTATGCACTTGTAAGCAGCAGAAGAAAATAAAAATTAACTGTAAAAGCTCTATCCAAACTTAATTAAACAACGTCTCCCCACATTCAAATAGGCGATTCTAACAGGGCTGAGGATCATAATACTCAGTCCTCCTGTCCTCAGAGCTGGGTATGGGATGCAATTGGTTCCATCAGATTCCTCCCCCAAGAATTGTTAGATTTGGAGCTAATGGAGGAAGGGCTTGGATTTTGAGTCACTGGTCAGAAGGATGTGAATCAAACCCTGCCCCACTATCTTCCCTATTACACAGAGAAAGCCTATATTCTATAACAAAATATGAGATCCATAGAGACAAACAGAGGTAAGGGACAGACCAAGTCATGATAACCTCGCTTGGTCCCCTGGATCAGGCTGTGCCTAAAACTGTGATAAACCTTCACTTCAAAGTTGTGTGAACCAAAAATTCTCTTTTATTATTCAAGTTAATGTAAGTTGGATTTCTGTCCACTGCTTCCAAAAGAATCTTGTCTAAAAATAAAATTAAAGCATCAGAGGTATATTGAAATCATCTGAGACCTTTCATAACTTGTTTGGGCAATTAATCTCTTAGGATAAAAGTATCTCTAATTGTAAACTAAGAAAGACGGTAGTTAAAGCAAGGGACACAATGTAACACTCTTATCCTAGCCACCAACCTGATTGCATTCTTTACTTTCTAGTCAAGCCCCTTCTTCCCTTGTTTAACTACAGATCAACACAGATTTTTTTCTCTTTTTTTTTTTTTTTTTTTTTTGAGACAGAGTCTTGCTCTGTTGCCCAGGCTGGAGTGCAGTGGTGTGGTGTGATCACGGCTCATGGCAACCTCCACCTCCCAGGTTCAAGCGATTCTCCTGCCTCAGCCTCTCAAGTAGCTGGGAAAACTTGGACAGGTGCACGCCACCATGCCCGGCTAATTTTTGTGTTTTCAGTAGAGACAGGGATTCACCCTGTTGGCCAGGCTGGTCTCGAACTCCTGACTTCAAGTGATCTGCCCTCCTCGGCCTCCCAAAGTGCTAGGATTACAAGCATGAGCCACCACACCCAGCTTAACCTGTCTTTTTAATTTCCAATTCACAAAGTGCTATCCTCCAGGATGCCAGGAAATGAACTGGGGGACAGAAGAAAGAGTCAAGAAAAGAAGGTGAAATTTAGTTTGTAGCCTAGTGGCATAATAGCTAACATGTCTAACCATTAGCAAATGCTCAAAAATCCTGAGCCCAGAAAAGCCTTATTCACTACCGTTACAGAAATAAATCTAGAAGGTTAGCTATGCTGAATATGTTAGGGAAATGGAGAAGCACTGCTATTTTGATAATCAATTCAAAAGAAAATTAAATTTACTAATGGAAACTACCACTTCATTTTCTGGACATATGTAAAGATAAAGCCAGCTTAAAACAACAAATAACCACCTAATCTTTTTACCTTCAGATATGGTGCAAAAGCATGACCTAAAAGATACTTTTTCATTACTAGTGAAGCAGGCTTTAGTCTCAAACTTTACCTTAGACCATTCAACGTCTGCCCATTTGTCTTGTACTGACTTTTCCTTTCAGTGCCCTGAATGTCAAGGGAACTTGGCTGCCAAAGACTGAGGCTGGAATCAAAGTGCTCTGGGCTTTCCCACCAGAACTCCATCCATGGGGCATAGAGGCAGACTTGAAAACAGACAAGTGCTGTGTCTGCAAAATAAACTAATTAGTGTAGGGCAAAATGGGCTCTATCCTTTCCTCAACCCCAGCCCCAGGAAAAAGCAAGAGTCTTGTGGTCATTTTGCCTTTCCTTACATCCATTGCCGCCTGAAGCTAAAGAAAGGCTCTTTAGTAGACCATGGTAAGCCCCCTTTTATCCTCCTGCTGTCAGGGATGAAAGATTCCAAGCCTCAAGTGCAACACAGCTGCAGGCGCTGACTTTTCCAAAAGATAAAAATCAAAACCCAAAAAAGACCACAAGTTCACTTTGAAATTAAAAAAAAAAAAAAAAGGCCTTCTCAGAGTGGCTACTTTCCAGACACCAGACACACAAATGCTTTAAAGACAAAAACAGGTTGTTACATTTGTCAGGGTGAATAAAAAGCCTAGAGCAGGACTCTCAAGTCTCTCTTTCTGTGCTAAGGAATGTCTTCCCAATTTTTTGCAGCCTTGAGGACTGGGAGATGACTGGGAAATTGCCGATGGGGCAGGGAAAGGGCTATACTCTATATGCTGGCATTCAGAGACAAACACGGAGAGGCAGCAACAGCAAAGAGGAGTCTTGGTGCTCTTCCTGGAGTTCCCAGGCTTTATTGGCCATGGATCCTGTTATTCAATCAAATACTTATTGTGTGCCTACTAGATATTGGGCACTATTCTAGGCCCTGTGGATGTATTAGTGAACCAAGCAGGAAAAAAAAATCACCAGTCATGTGAAGGTTATGTTGCAATAGACTTTGGGGACATAGACAGACAATAAATTAAACAAATAAGTAAATTAGAAAATAAAAAGCACTATAAATAAAGCCAGGAAGAGATATAGGAATTTCCAGAAGGGCAAATGGTAGACTTGCCATTTAAAATTGGTGTTCATGGAAGATTACAGGAAAAGTCAAAGTTTGAAAGATTTGAAGGAGGAAAGGGAGTAAACCAGATATTTGGGAAGAAGAGTGGTAGTGGAAAAGGAGAGAGCAAGAGCAAAGACTGAGAGGAAGGACCTTGCCAGCCACGTTCAAAGAACAGTAAGCAGGATTCACGTCTGCAGTAGAGACAGTGATGGGGCAGAGGTTACAGATGAGGTCAGAGAAGTAGTTTTGGACCAAATTATATATGGATTGATAAAACACCAGTTTTTGCTCTGATGTGGGCAGTCCTCAGAAATTTTGAGCAGAGGTATGATACAATATAACTTGGCTGCTGAATTGAGAAGGACAGAAGCAAGGAGATTAGTTAGGAGGCCATTACAATAATACAACTAGTACTCTGGCGATTTCAATAGGCATCTTAATTTTTTCACAGTCTACCTTCAAATAATACTACTTCATACATAATGTAATAACCAAATCACTACAACAGAATACTTCCATTCCTCCCTCATTCCTTTGTGCTATTATCATATTTTACTCTTATGTTATAAACCCCATAATGCATTATTATTTTTTTTTGCTAAAAAGAAAATTATTTTTTCAAAGAAATGTAAACATGAGGAAAGAAAGTCTTGCATATTTTCCCACATATTTACTATGTCTTTCACTCTTCATTCTCTTTTGAGGTCCAAAGTTCCCTCTGGCATTTTCCTTCATCTTGAAATTTTCTTTGATTTCTTCTAGTGCAGAAAGGTTGAGAATGAGTTATCTCAGCTTTTGTTTGTCTGAAAGCGTCATTTTACCTTCACTTTTGAAGGATATTTTCACTGGGGATATAGAATTCTAAGTCACCATTTTTTTTTCTGCCCATGATATTAAAGATGCCTGGGGACTGTTGTGGGGTGGGGGGAGTAGGGAGGGATAGCATTAGGAGATATACCTAATGCTAAATGGCGAGTTAATGGGTACAGCACACCAGCATGGCACACGTATACGTATGTAACTAACCTGCACATTGTGCTCATGTACCCTAAAACTTAAAGTATAATAATAATAATAATCATAATTTTTAAAAAAGATGCCATTTTATTATCTTCTGGACTGCATTGTTTCCAGCAAAAAATAAGTGGTACGTCTTACTTTGTTTCTCTGTAAGATGCCTTTTTCTTTGGCTGCTTTTAAGACTTTTAAAGAATCTCTGATTGTAATTGTGATATACATTAGTATAGTTTTTTAATGCTTATTCTATTTGGGACTCATTGAGCTTGGATCTGTAAGTTTACAGATTTCATCAAATTTGGGGACTTTTCAGTCATTAATTTTCTATCTCCTGTCCCATCTTTTCATTCTGGGATTCCAGTTACATAGTTAGAACCCTGTGTTCCCATGGGTCACTGAGGCCCTGTTCATTATTTTTGAGCTTTATTTTTCCGCTGAGCTTTAGTTCAGATAGTTTCTACTATGTCTTTAAGTTATATGATTGATCTTTTTTTTCTGGAGGGTCCAATTAACTGTTATCCTCATCTAGTTAGTTTTTTTATTCCTGATACTGTGTTTCTCAGTTTAGAAGTTCCATTTGATTTTTTCTGTATTTTTCATTTATCACTTCATTGTGTCCATATTTTAATTGAAATCTCTATACATATTTACATGGCTGTTTTAAAATCTTTGTCTGGTAATTCCATTATTTCTATTATTCCTGGGTCTGATTCTATTGACTAATTTGTCTCCTGGTTATGGGTCACATTTTCCTGCTACTCAGAGTGTCTAGTACTTTTTAATTAGATGAAAGGCACTATGAACATTACGTTGCTGAGTATCTGGATTTTGCTGTCTTCTAAAGACTGTTGAAGGTTATTTTGGCAAGCAGTAAACATTTCTTGCAAATGAGATTTTAAAGGCTTATTTTATGATGTGTTAAGATAAGTCGAATGTAGCCTTTACCTTAGAGCTAATTTAGTCCTCCTACTGAGACATAACCCTTTTGGGTATCTCTAATGAATGCACGAGGTGTTTAATGCAGTCTCCCAATGTGGTGGGAACTTAAACATCTCCCAGCCCTGTGTGAGACCTGGGAAAGGTTTAGCTCACAGTTATCCAGTCACTTCCATTGCCCAACCTCGTGAAGCATCACCATTTGCATGAACATCTTAGCATTCAGCAAAAATTCAAGAAGAATCCTATGCATATTTCTGGAACTATTTTTTATACATAATTCTCTCCTCCTGGTGCTCTGTATCACAAATGTCAGTAACTTTGTTCTCCACAAATTCCAATATTTATCCTTTCAACTCAAAAGTCTTGCTGGGCTTTGATTATGTTTCATCTCTCTGTGGCATAGTCCAGAAAGTACCTTCAGGCTATACTTGGAGTGAGCTTAGGAATTATCTTGTCTGTTGTCCTTCTCTCAGGAGCCACAGTCCTACAACACTGGTTGTCCAACAACCAAAAATCATTATTTTAAATTTTGTTCAATTTTCTGGGTTTCTGTATGGTGGGAAAGCAAGGACAGAGCTAGAAAGAAATTGAAAGGAAGTCCACACCCTTCCCTTTTGTAGATGAAGCAACAGAGACTCAGGGTGGAGTTGCAGTACACTCAAGGTCACACAGCTACTGGTAGAAGCATCAAGCTCAGAAGCTGTTTTCGAAGTCCAGTGTCTTTCTCACTCCAGCGTGCTGCCTCTTACGGAATGATTGGTAGAGTGTAGTGTATTCGTTTCCTAGGGCTGTTGTAACAAATTATTACAAACTAGGAAACTTAACACAATAGAAATTTATTCTCCCTGGCCGGGAGCGGTGGATCATGCTTGTAATTCCAGCACGTTGGGAGGCCAAGGCGGGCAGATCACTTGAGGTCAGAAGTTCGATGCCAGCCTGGCCAACATGGTAAAACCCTGTCTCTACTAAAAATATAAAAATCAGCCAGGTGTGATGGCACTTGCCTATACTCCCAGCTGTTTGAGAGGCTGAGGCAGGAGAATCACTTGAACCCAGGAGGTGGAAGTTGCAGTGAGCCAAGATCACACCACTGCACTCCAGCTTGGGTGACAGAGTGAGACGAAGGAAGGAAGGAAGGAAAGAAGGAAAGAGGGAGGGAGGGAGAAAGGAAGATAGGCACTTGCCTATATTCCCAGCTATTTGAGAGGCTGAGGCAGGAGAATCACTTGAACCCAGGAGGTGGAAGTTGCAGTGAGTCAAGATCACACCACTGCACTCCAGGTTGGGTGACAGAGTGAGAGAGAGAGAGAAAGAAAGAAATTAATTTATTCTTTCCCAGTTCTACAGACCAGAAATCCAAAACCAAAGTGTTGATAGGGCTAGTTCCTTCTGAAGGTTCTGAAGGAGAATCCATTCTATAACTGTCTCCTAGCTTTTGGTGATTGTTTGAAATTCTTGATGTTAGTTCACTTGCAGACAAATCACTCCAATTTCTGCCTTGTTTTCACATGGCCTTATCCTATCCTCTGTTTGTTTATGTCTTCTCCTCTTCTTATAAGGACACTTGTCATTGGATTTAGGGTTCACCCAGAAACTTAGGATGATTTTATCTAGAGATCCTTCACTGAATTACATCCGCACATACCTTTTCTCCAAATAGGGGTACATTCACAGGTACTGGGGATTAGGACTGGACATACTCTTTTTGGGAAGGGGCACAATTCAACTCTCAAAAGATAGAAAAGGGGAAAGGTAAATAATATAGTCAAAGTAACAATTTGGGAATATTTGCCTCATATAAAAGCAGACATTGAAGTTTCCCCCAGCTGAATCTATTTTGGAGAATTTGAAAGGGTTTCCATCTAGGACCATGAAGGAAAAAAAATGCAAAAGCAGGTTGATAATGTTATATTTTACCTGGGCACAATCATGGTACTGGCTCACACCTCACTACATTCATTAAGTGCATCACGCATTTAACATCATTGTTAATTTGGCCAAATAATCCAAGATGCAACAAAGAATTATTGCTTTCATTTACTCTAACCTCTTCTGTCTCTAATAACCATATCAGTCATGACTAGAGGCTTGAATCCTGAAAACAGGAACATGTAGTAAAGATAAATTACTGACAAGCCCTTACCTATAATAGGAGAAAAGTCATCGCTATAATAATTGTGTTTGCTGAGATGACCCAATGCCAGTTTCAGAGTCTTTATTAGGTCAAAAGGAAAGGATATCTAATTGCTATCTTAGCTATCATTTTTCACTAACCACTGAACTCTGTGTGTTTTTTTTTTTTTTTAGCATGAAGTCTTTTTTTTAAATTTTTCCAACTTTCTTAGCAGTTTCAGATGGTACATTGTGAGACAAAGGCAAAAGCAACAGGGGGAATCATCTCATGAGAAAAATTATCAATAAAGCACTGTGATAGGACAGGAAAGGCACTTTGTTAAAAAATTATTTCAACCTGAATAATTTCACAGTGTTAATTTGTTAAGAAAAAAAAATATCTAGAACAGATACCACCCTGAAATCCTTAAGCAGTTCTCTGAAACTTTGTTAAATACAAACACTTCCACCGCATTGCAATTGGGAATACATCTTTCAACCCACATTTTGCCTGGTTATAAGTCCTATTGGGTACTGAGCAGAGACAGTCAATTTGGTTTGCTTTATGATCTGAACCAAACACAAATATTAAGTGAGGTCAAATAACATACCCCACTGGCAATCCTCAAATGTCTAAAGCTGATTTAAAAGAGACTGGGTAATTGAGCTCAACAGAAACGGCAAAAATAAAGTTCATTTTTAATGAACAAGGAAGCCTACCAATACCAATCTCCATTGTGCCACAGATGCCTCATTGTGCCCAAATTGGATTGGAATGCACAAACCAACAAGCACAAGCACAACTGCCCCTCCACCCCCACAAAAAAAATCACGATTTGGCAGAAGAGAAAGATTTAGAGGAATGTTAACTTAATGCACCTAAAATTCAAATCATGATTAGAAAAGGGTATTCTGGACATGACAATTTCAGGTAGGTAAAGAGAGTTACAAATATGTCCAAAGTAATTGGAAAATGAGCCTAATACCAAGAGAATTACAGAATATTGGTGATGGAAGAGAATTAGAGAATAATTTTTACCTTAAAGTGTAGATCCTGAGTTCAGGAAGAAGCAGTTACTTGCCCAAGGTCATAGTGTCTAAAACTAAAATAGGATTAGAACCCACACCCTTTTGAGTCTGGTGCTCTCTCTACTCTGCCAATTGTTCTCAAGGCTGTGGGGGGATGTTAAGAGTTTCTCAAAGTTCACAACTGGGCCTCTTTCTTTCTCTCTCCTCCTCTTCCTTATCTCATTCTTTTCCCAAGCTGTTATTCTCATTGACAGACTTAGTCATCCAAATGTATTTCGCCAGTTCTGACATCTCTGAACTCCAGACTTAGAATCAACAGTTCTATTTCTGGGTCTCCCAAGCCGCTCAAACTTAACATGTGCAAATGTAAACATCTGCCCCCCATCCTTCCCACTACAGACTTGTTCCTCCCTGCTTGTTCTCTATCTACTAGATGGAACTATCATCTTACCAGTGTCAGCCTTGAATTGGTATCTTTTCTTTACCTTTTCCCTACATCCAACCATCAGTAAGACCTCCTAAGTGTATCTCAAAAACATCTATCCACTTTCTTTGACCCCACCTTAGTCCAAGCCACCAACATCTTGTTCCTGGACTGCCTCCTAACCTCTCTCTCTGTTCTGATTTTTCCACTTCCAGTTCATTTGCCACACAGTAGCCAGAGTGATCTTTTAAAGACATTCCGTTTACAATAAAATCCAAACCCCTCACCATTGCCTATAAGATCAGGCATTATTTGTCTGCTTACTTCTCTAATCTCATGGCATGCCACCTTCTTCCTTGACCCCTCTGCTCCTGGTATACTGAACTCTCTAAATTCCCAAAACATACCATGCTTTTTCTAGTGCAGGGCCTTTGTACATGCTGCTCCCACTGTCAGGAGTGTTCTTCTTTTCATTGTGAAAGGCTGGTTCCTTTTATAATTCCAGGCTCATGTTATATGTCACTTCTAAAAAAGAGGCCTTTCCTGATCACTCATCTCAATGAGGTTTTTTTTTTAATTTAATCTTTGAATTTCAATTAATCTTTAATATTTCAGAAAGTATATCAACATTGCCTAACATGCTGTTTTACACACAATAGATATATGATCAATGTTTGATATAAATATACGTATCTTTAAAATCTTTGGTTTAACCAGCTAAACTTTTAATATTTTATGAACTAGTTAGCACTGAGTCATAAATTTACCTACTTTTTTTTTTGAGATAGTTTCACTCTCGTTGCCCATGCTGGAGAGCCATGGCGCGATCTCAGCTCACTGCAACCTCCAACTCCCAGGTTCAAGAGATTTTCCTGCCTCAGCCTCTCAAGTAGCTGGGATTACAGGCGCTTGCCACCATGCCCAGCTAATTTTTGTATTTTTAGTACAGACCGGGTTTTGCCATGTTGGCCAGGCTGGTCTCAAACTCCTGACCTCAGGTGATCCACTCGCCTCACCCTCCCAAAGTGTTGGGATTACAGGCACAAGTCAGCATGCCCGGCCAGATTTACTTATTTTTTATAAGATTTAAAACTTTTTTTAGAGATAGAGTCCTGCTATGTTGCCCAGGCTGGAGTGAAGTAGCTATTCACAGGCGTGATCATTGCACACTACAGTGTTGAACTTCCAGGTTCAAGTGATCTTCTGACTTCAGCCTCCCAAGTAGCTGGGACTACAGGCATGCGCCACTGAGTCTGGTGTATTTTTATAAGATTTTTAAAAAGATAACATATTCTAAATTATGACGTCCACATACCATTTACTTTTGTGTGGAATTATAAGGTGATATTTTAAATGATGGGAATGAACAACTTGACATGTGTATCAGTAACCTCTAAACATCTATTTCAAACATCTATTAACTGAAAGTCATGATTCCTCCAGCTCTTATACTAAGAACTTCCATACATTAGAGCAATATACATATTCAAAAAGTGACCTAGTTTAATTAGACAAGTAAATAATTTTCCTATGTTTAGGTAAATTTGAAAAATATACATAATTACTACCTTATCCTAGTTAGAATCTCATTTATAGTTATTCTACTATGTTCATGATTTTGTGACCAATTTGAAAGGCATCGTATTATTAAAAGTGTATCAGATTAGCTCCCTCAACTCACTATGTCTAGTAACCGTTGTGAAGAAATAGGCACTGGCTTTGAATATGGCCTGTTCCAGTTTGTGAACAGTTGTAGGCAAGTAAAGTTTTTGGGCAAAGAGGTGAGCTGTAGGATGACTGAGGGTAAATTGTCACTACTGTATATAAAGAAGACAAATGAGATGTAGGAAGATATCTGTTATAACAACATATATGACATATATCTAAGTTTTTCATATATTTCAGAATTATAGAAACAAAAGTATGTAATATTTTCTAAGATGTATGATGACTTACTTTTAATAATATTTCTTGATTTATAATGTAAATAAGATTAAATGAATATGGGTTACTCTTGAATTTAAAAATTGGCATATGTAAATGAGCATTTTAATACAAATAATTAGAATATATTCATACTGTATATACATCTACACAATGGAAGATACTACTAAAATTTTGCTCTATAGCACATTACCCTAGAAAAAATAGAATTTTAGAATTCTCTTTAAAAAAAAAATCACTGAGAATGATTAGATGATGACTGTGAAATAGGTTCTCCCATTACAATACTACTTCTGTCATTCAAAGTTCTGACAACAGTTGTAGCTGAAGACTGAAGCACTTTATGAGAAAGCCTCATTCTTCCATCAGCTGGGTCACATCCAAAGTATTTCACCTGAATTTCTGGCCAACTTCTAATCCTAGGGCAGTAGGATGTTTAATATTTCGTTGATCAAGTTGTGTCTTAAAAAGCAGTACCAAAATCATATTTGGATATAATTTTACCATTACACCAGTATCTCTGCTTTCAGTTATTGTGGCGGTATACACTGCTCCAAATTCTAATTGCTGCTCCTGATCATCCTTGCAGATTTCAGCAATGAAGTCTCTTGCCTCATGCATAGCACTGGGTGTTGGTGCAAATATAGAAAACGTTTCTTCATCCACCTGACTAATAGTTACAACTGCTTCAGCCTGAAGTTTTTTAAGTTATATCCACCTGGTCCAACAAATTTTTCTCGTTTTGATAATGGAACCTGAACAGTTTCTACAACAGGTCCATTTTCTTTTCTAGATGCTTGAGGTTTTGAAATAGTTTTGTTCATGATCTGTAAAATCTCCTTTTTGCCACTGAAGCTTGTTGAATAGCCTCCATTACAATTTTCATTGGTATTCCAGGTAATTTAATATCAGCCTGTAATGCAGTTATTCCTTTATTAGTGCCAGCTATTTTGAAGTCCATGTCACCATTCTAATCTTCAATTCCCAGAATATCTGTTAGCAAATGATAATCTTCTATTTCGCCCTTCTCAAGATCGGTTTTGATGGCCAATCCCATTGCTACACCTGTGACAGCAGATGAAATTGGAACCCCTGAATCCATTAATGCTAAACTTCCACCACATGCAGATGCCATAGAAGATGACTCATTTGACTCTAGGACTTCAGATGTAACTCTTATGGCAAAAGGAAAATCTTTGGGAATAACAGGATATAAAGCTTTCTCAGCAAGAGCACCAAGCCCAAGTTCTCCTCTATTTATACTGGTGACTTTGACAACTTCCTTAGTTGCATAAGGAGGAAACTCATAGTGCATCATGAAATTTTTATCTTTTATCCCATTTATAGCTGTTATAACTCGATCCAACTTAATACTGGATTCTAATGAATCAAATATAACAGTACAAAGCACCTGTGTTTGTCCTCTTTGAAATAATTCTGATCTATGAAGGGTTTTAAACATATCTACCTCACAACTTATATTCCTAAGTAAAGTCAAATCCCAACCATCACATCTTTTGTATTCATTCAAAATAATATTTCTAAAAACTTCCTTTGCAACAACATTGAAGGATTCTATTATTTCATATAGATCGACCTCTGGAAATATTTCTTTTAGTTGTTCCTCTGTATCTAATCTTATTTTGTTAACAGCTTCATCTCTGGAAATTTTATCATGTTCACAACCTGTAAAAACTGCATAGAGTCTCTCCATAATGAGTTTATGAGAATGTTTCACAATCTCTGGTGAAGGGGTAAATAACTTCTGAGGTGTCCTCTTCGTAACCCCAATTTCTTTTACCAACTGCTGGATGCCCTGAATTATTTGTTGGGTATATTTCACTCCCACTTTGATAGCGTGGCAAAAGTCCTGCTCTAAAATGTTCTCTGCAGAGGCTTCCAACATGACAATCTGACTTTTAGGTGCTCCAGCAACCACTACATTTAAAGTACTAGAAGCCATTTCTTTTCTTGTTGGGTTAACAACACATTCTTCATCAGTCATTCCTATTCATACTGTCCCAACAGGTCCATTCCAAAGAATATCTGATAATAAGAGGGCTACAGAGGCACCATTAATTGCTAGGACATCAAGCTCATTAATACCATCTACTGCTAACAGATTACACAGAACCTGTATATCACAGAAGTAGCCAGCTGGAAAGATAGGTCTAACTGAACAATCTATTATTCAACATGTAAGAATTTCTTTATCAGAAGTACTATTCTCTCTTCTCAGAGGGTTTGTGGGAATTCTACCTGCTGCAGCAGCCTTTTGTCTGTAGTCAACCACCAAAGGCATAAACTGGGAAGGTGAAGGTTTTGTTTTACTGACCCCTGTGGCCATTACTGCAGTGTCACCTGACTGTACTACAGCAGAGCCACTTGCAAATCTGGCCAGCTTTCCAGAGGATATTTCTAATTTCCTGTTGCCCAAGTCCATGGCCACAGCTCGAGACCCTGTGTTACTCAATAGTGCTCGCACCTGCAACTGGATGAGTGCCCGATCCCACCCTGGCAGACAAAAGGGACCATCGCTCAGCGGCCAGAGGCAGAGGCTCAGTGAGGTCTTAGCTTCCTCCTGTTATCCTCTGTAGCAATGCCTTAGTGTTTCCTTCACAGCACTTATTACAATTTGTAGTCATTTGCTGATGGGATTATTGGTTATTATCCCACATGAGTCTCACAGCTAAATGACAGCAGGGATCAAGTCTGTCTTCCTCCCTCTGTCACAACTGTATCTGGCACCTAGCACATACAAGGCATTTGATAAGTATTCTTTAACATAATGAAAATGAAGTACATTTATAACACTGTTCTTTCTACCCAAAGAGAACAAAAAGATTATGGACTTCCATTCTGTGTCAACATATTCAACAGGATAGAAGAAATAACACAACTGAGGGTTGCAAAACACTGAAAGTTATCAATGCTTATTCTCTAGAGATCCTTGTTAAACAATGTCCCATCCATCAAGGGTGAATTAAATTTGTCCCTGGCTTGAGGACAGAATAAGATGACTTCACCCGGCTCCTTATAAACTTATAATTTTATGAAAAATCCATAAGCTCTCATCTTTCCAGCACTCTGATAGCGAGGTAATTACCCTTTTAATGAAAAAGGAAGCCTTTTTATATCTATCCCCATTGAATTATGGACCTCAAAATTGAATTGGAATCTAATAGACATCAAGCACAACTACCTGCCAGTTCCTAACAACGATGAGGGGAAAAAAAAAATAGTGATATCTGGGGAGCCAAAGGGCAGTGTGACAGGGTGTCCTTCCTGCCTTCTCTGATGACACTTTGCTATCAACACCAGTTCTGCCTTTTGTGCCTTACTCAGTTTGTGAGCCAGTCTGCAACAGCAGAAAAGTCATTAGTCACCCTTCCCTATCTGTTCCATGGGCTCTGAAATGAAGCCCTGGTTCAGGTTCCCATTTAGGTGTGACTTTCTCCATTCCTACTATGTTGACCTTAATCAAAGGGCTGGGCTCAGTCCTGACAACACGTTCAGATCCCACACTGCACTAGCCCTGCTCTAGAATCTCAATCTATTTTCCCAGTGTCCTAAGACCTGTCAAAGCCCCTGTCACCAGCCTCTTCCACTACTGACTGAGCTCTTACATCGAAGGACTAATTAATGGAACCACAACACCAACACCCCACATGAATTGCGCCTGGAGCCCACAATCCATACTCCTTCCCCATGCTCCTTCAGTTTATCGATGCTGTTTAATTATCAGTAGTGGCTCAGATTAAGCCCTAAACATATAGCTACCCCGTTCCACAGCCAAGACTGTTACTCTCACTCCTCACTCCTAGGTCTTGCCTAACTCCCCCCATTTCAGATATTTTATAGCTGAGTCTCTCCAAGTTATCACTCACAGCTAAATTCACACTTTTACTTGGTCTCTACATTTTATTCCTTTGTGATCTCTTTTTATGCAATTGCCAGTTTAGAGACATAATCTTGTAAACCTTTACCTTCTGGACAGTAGCATTGGAAAGTTCATTACTTTCAGTTATGATACAACAGCGAGTGACAAACGCAGCTTCGGAAAGCGGAAAACTTCTTTCTCCTTGAGAGTCTCTGCACAACTTTCCATATTTGGAACCCAAGGACATTTCCTTTCTCTCTCTGGTAACATGGAGTACAGAAAGGTTACATTAGCTAATAAAAGCCCTCTGCTGACAAAAGATGCATTTGAAAACTCACTCGAAAAGGGAGCTCTGTCGATAGCTTTATTAAAATAAAATGCCACATCTTTGTGAAGTTAAAAGTCTCTGGATTGTGGTTAAAAGTCTGGTCTGCTCCTTATACAATGGAAAGTCTTTCAAAAGCCATGTGTTTCTTAAGCTGGCCTCACCATGCATAACAGCTAGAATATAAACCTAGACTCTCGCCGCCCATCTATCTTTTCTTTTCTGTGTCATGTAGAGGTTCCCATGTGAAGGAAAGATCTTCAGAATAAGATGAGAGATAGCTTTTATAAGAAGAACAAATGATAGAAATTATGGAAATCATGATACTGAAATAATTTCTTCCAAGTTAAAACATCAGGTACATTTTTGCTTATCAGATAGGCAAGAATACTTAAATTTGAATGTTGGTCAGAATTCAAGGAAATGTTATTCCCACATATGTTGCTAGAAGAGTAGTACATTTGTACAGCCTTTCTAATGGGCATTTTGATAGTGTACATTAAAGTGTGAAATGCAGATGTCCTTAAACTCAGTGATTCCTCTTCAAGGTATGCTATATACTTGCATATGTGTAGAAAGCAGCCTGTACACGATACTCATTGCAGCATTGTTCATTATAGTAAAAATATTGAGACTCATCAAAATGCCTATCATCACGGGAATGATCTATGCACATATATGCAGCAATTTAAAATAATGAGGAAGACTTACACTACAACAACCTAGGAAGATATCTACACAACAATACAAACAGCATAATCCCACATGTATTAAAAAGAGAAGCCAAGGCCAGACATGGTGGCTCATGCCTGTAATCCCAGCACTTTGGGAGGCCACAGTGGGTGGCTCACCTAAGGAGTTCGAGACCAGCCTGGCCAGCGTAGTGAAACTCCATCCCTACTAAAAAAAATACAAAAATTAGCCGGGTGTGGCGGCATGTGCCTGTAGTTCCAGCTACTCATGAAGCTGAGGCAGCAGAATCGCTTAAACCCGGGAGGCAGAGGTTGCAGTGAGCCGAGGTCGTGCCACTGCACTCCAGCCTGGGTGACAGTGCAAGACTCTGTCTCAAAAAAAAAAAGAAACCAAGTTAAATCTTTATGTATAAAAATATATGCACAAAACAAATATATATTTATTTAAATGTACATAAAAATGTTGTGAATAAAATATTTGCAAATTATATATCTGATAAAGTTGGGAAGAAAATATTTGTAAATAATTATCTGATACGTGATTTGTGAATATATATTGTTCACAAATAGCTGATTGCATATATAATGTATATATTTGTAAGTCATATATATCTAATAATCATATATCTGATATATCTCTAATAACATATACAAATATCTATATATATATTTGTAAATCACATATCATAATATATAAAGAATGCTTACAACATAAAAAAGGGCAAATAACACAGTTAAAAAAAAACAATAGGTTTAAATATTTCTCCAAGGAAGATACACAAATTTCCAACAGGCACATTAAAAAATGCTTAAGATTATTAGTTACTGGGAAAATGAAAGTCAAAATCACAATCAGATAGTACTTCGTGCCCATTAAGATGCTTATGGCCAAAAAGACTGACAATATAACAAATGGCGACAAGGATGTGGAAAAGTTGGAATCCCCATACTTTACTGATGAGAATGTAAAATGATGTAGCTCCTGCAGAAAACAGTTTGGCAGTTCATCAAAAAGTTAAATATAGTTACCATATCATCCATCAATTTCATTCCTAGATATATATCAAAGAGAATTAAAAACAGGCGTTTACATACTTATACAATAATATTCATAAAGCATTATTCATAATAGCCAAAAATTGAAAACAACCCAAATGTCCATTAATTGATAAATAAATAAAATATGGTATATATACAATAAAATATTATTCTGCCACAAAAAGGAATGAAATACTAACATATCTACAAAACGGATGATCCCTGAAGACATTATGTTAAAATGACACAAGTCAAACACAAAACGCTTTTCATATGATTCCATTTATATGAAATGTCCATAAGAGGCAAATCCATAGAGACAGAAAGTAAATTAGTGGTTGCCAGGGGCTGAGGAGTGGGAGGAATGGGAAATGACTACTAAAGGAATGATGAAAATATTCTAAAATCAAATAGTTGCACAACTGTGTGAAAACACTAAGAACCACTGAACTGTACATTTTTAAAGAGTGAATTTTATGGCATGTGGATTATATATCAATAGAGCTGTTATTAAAAAATTAATAAAAGGTCTTGAAAAGTACCTACCAAGCCAATAACAGTGGTTACGTGGAGAAAGGAAATTAATATATTTTTAAGAGTAAGAATAGATTCACATACCCTGGGCAATATGGTGAGACCCTCATCTCTACAAAAAATAATTTAAAAGTTAACCAGGTATAGTGGAGCACACCTATAGTCCTAGCTCCTCAGGAGGCTGAGGTGGGAGGAGTTCAAGGCTGCAGTGAGCCATGATTGCACCACTGCACTCCAGCCCAAGTAGATAGAGCAAGATCCTGTCTCAGGGAAAAAAAAAAAAAAAAGAATACATTTGTATTAGTCCATTCTCACACTGCTATGAAGAAATACCGGAGACTAGGTAACTTACAAAGGAAAGGGCTTTAATTGACTCACAGTTCCGTATTGCTGGGGAGGCCTCAGGAAACTTACAATCATAGCAGAAAGCAGAGGAGAAGCAGGGACCTTCTTCACTAGGCGGCAGGACGAAGTGAATGCAAGCAGGGGAAATGCCAGACACTTGTAAAACCATCATCTTATGAGAACTCACTGTCAAGAGAACAGCATAGGGGGAACCACCCCCATGATCCAATTACCTCCACCTGGTCCAGCCCTTGCCACATGGGGATTATGGGGATTACAATTCGAGGTGAGATTTCAGTGGAGACACAGAACCAAACCATATCAACATTCATATATTTCTTATTACTTACATAATTAAAAATACATTCAAAAAGAAAGTCCTAAGCACCACTTGAAATGGTGGTGTATTATGAGAAATGTATAGCAGTGTGTTTTACTCTTTTTAATCTACAACCTAAGAATAAATATTCATTGTAGAAAATAAGCATTTGAGGGCACTTTTCTAGGCCCTCGGTATATAAAAATGCATAAGCCATATTCCTTTTCTTCTAAGACTTTATGGTGCATATCAGAGTAGAGGCATGTACACAGCCAATTGTTAAATAGTGTGATAAATGCTATGCTACTAACATCTACCTCTAGCTCTGGAAGCACAGGGACAGGGACCCAGGGAAAAGGAGCTGAACTTCAAAAGATAAGCAGAAGTTAACCAAGCAGAGAAGAGCTAAGCAGATAGGCAGTGAGAACAACGCAGGAAATGCCTCCCGGTATGCTAGTGCATGGAGTTTTCTAAGAACAGCGAACATCAGTGGCTGTGATCCTAAAAAAATGTCTTGTGGGGGAGATTCTTGCAGATGAAATGGTTGACTGGAATCAGACTACAAAGAGCCTTAAGTAATACCTTGCTAAGGAGTAAGGTCATTATTATGTAGACTAGACCAGATGGAAAGAGACTAGAGACAGGGAACTCAGTTAGAGATTCCTGAATTAACCAGGCGAGAGAGATGAGCTTGTGAATAAGAACAGGGGCAGTGGCAGTGAAGTGGGAGATCAGATTCATGAATTCTTTCAGAGACAGAATAGGCAGGACTCCATGACGGATGTGGGAGGGAGAAGGGGATGTGGTAGTGACTCCCAGAAGCCATTAGCTGTCAGAGCACATATGGGAAGATTATAGTCAGACTTGTCTGCCCCTCAGGAAATAAAATGGAGATGAAAGAAAGAGTTTCATGTCCAATAGGAGAAAATATGTCCTACATTTCACATGCCTCTGGATAGACAGATTCTCTCAAGCTCTTGTGACATTATGTGCTGGTACAAAAGATTATTTGTTAACACTAGTATTAAGCTGATAATAGAGTATGTACCATGCACTGCGTCAAGTGCTTTACATGCATAATTTTTTTTGCATCCTCAGGACACTGTTTTGTAGAGATAGAAAACTAAGGCTTACTGATGCTAAGAAACCAAGTTCAAACCCAGGCAGCCTGACTTTAGAGGCCAATGTTATAAACTTCTGTGCTCTCCTGCCTCAGACAAGATGCCTCTGAGAGATTGAGTTAAGCAGCTTCACTTATTTACTTCCAACATAGTCAAGCCAAATAATAAACTCATCCTCCTTTCTCTCTCTCCCAATCCAATGCACATCCAGAACATTCATCACTTTCTCCCAGTTGAGATCAAAGTGACTCTTCAATCTTCTCAGTGACTTTCAGGATGTCAGCAATGGCCCCGTGAGGCAGGTGCATCCATCAGTGAGCAGCACAGCTCTCTAGCCTTCCACGGAATCCAGGCAATACTGAAGGGTATTCCAGCCATTCTTTTAGGCCAATGAGATTATTCGACCTAGTATTTGGAGATTCAGAGACCCACTGTGGGAAATGTAGATTGTTTTTTACTACCTAGCGTATATTTACTCCTTTTTGGTTAACATCATCCCTTACTTTTATATTGAGGACTATATGTGGTCTAGGTTTGGTCCATGTAGATGGGCTGAATGCACTTCATGTCTACCTTCATGGGTGAGTGCATCATTCAGGCCTGACCAATCAGAGCATCTTATCTCCTTTTCCCTAGTAACTGGCTCAGGGCTGGGCATATGATGCAATTGATTCCACTGACAGTCAAGTCCAGGACACGTTTTTCAAATCAACAAGTAAGAAAAAGCCCTCTATTTCATGTTTAGACATATAAAGAAGAACGCCTGACAATTCCAGGGACATCAACATGGCAAGACTCTCTCTGAGCAGGTAGCCAAAACAGAGGGATAAATAACTGAAATATGGAAACAGGGAAATGTTGAGCCCCTGAATCAAGCCTCTCCTGAAACCTAAGCAGATTTTTTCTGTTGGCTACAGAAGCCAGTACATTTCCCTCAATGTTTAAGCTATTTTGAATATCTGACAACCGCAACCAAAAACCAAAAGGAATCAGAAGACAGAAAAACCGAAAAGACTTGTCTCAAGAACAACTAGAAAGTTCTGAGGGGGCAGCTAGCTAGCCTGCTTACAAAAGAAACATTTAGAGGGGGCCGCTACTTTCAAGGCATTTACCGGGAAGATCCGCCTAGGAGAAGCAGTTAATGTAAGAGCTGTCACACCAGGAAATGCTCAGCATTGGCCTTTAAATACTACATTACATAGAGGAGTTGTGGGGCCTCAGCAACCAAAGAGAAGGTTAAATAATCTCTGTGCCCATAGCATGACTCTGCTGTTAGCCCAGCTTTTTCACATTCTGGTAAATACAATTTCTTGTATCCTGACATCACATATGTAAGTCGTCCCTCTCAAAATGTCCTCTTTCATCAAGCCCACATGTTCAAATCCTAGGCATTTTAAGACTCACCTCTAGTTTCACCTCCTCCAGGAATCTTTCCTGGTCATTGCAGCCTTTTATTGGCAAGTTCTTTGAGTTCCTATAATGCTTAACCTTAATACCACCTAATAGGATCCGGCAAGAGAGTTGAGTTTGCATATTTAGTTGGGAAGATATTCCTGGAGCTTGATATTCATCTGTGTCAAAGGTCCATGGGGAGAACACAAAAAGAGGAATTTTAGGTTACTGCCAAATCCACAAGAGATATGGATTTTAATATTGCAGAGACAGAATGATAATATTATATGATTTTGTACTTCTACAGAGGGTAGATGTAGAACTGGGGAGGGACAAGTGCTCACCATAAGCCAAGGGTCTAGGCACTTAGCCTTAAGTGGGGGCAATTGCAGCTTCCTTCATTTCTCCAAAGGATTGAGAACTTATGCAAAGCTGTGGGTGCAGTGCTGTCAGACGCCCTCCAGAGGTGATGCCACGAGTAAGGCTAAATATGCCATTGTTGAGAGGGAGCCCAGAAAGCCAGACTTCAGCAGACACCAAAGAGTCTATTGAACTACTCTGATGGGAGGATATGCAAGAGCAATGCTGAATAGTAACACCCCTGAAGAGAGACACCATGGAGAGTAGTTGCTGGACTTGTGGCTACAAACAACAAGAAAATCCTTCGCCTGGAGCTGCCTCTGCAAAGAGCAGCTAGACTCTAGCTGGAGAGTCTGACAGAGAAACACCCTAGCAGAGGCTCAGCTTCTTGCCCTTCCAGAATGAGAGGCTGTGTGGTTTTGTGTTCAAGATCATGGACTCTGAACTGACAGACCTGGGCTGGAATAATGCTCTTCCCCTGACTACTGTATGACCTTGGGGAAATCTCTTAATATCACTCTAAGCAACAGTTTTATCATTCATAAAATAAGGATAATACTACCACCTCACGGGGATGTTAGACAGATAAAATGAGATAATACACATAAATGGTTTTACTCCATGCCTGGCACAAGGTAAATGGCTCAGCAAGTGTTAGGCATCATCATCATTATTGTCTTTATCCAGGGGAAGACTGTGGGGATTCGAAGGCACAGTTGTTGGTGTGTCAAGACACCCTCATTGAAAAGACAGAATAAGAAATTCCTCTCTGAAACCTAGAACAGATGGTGGCCCAGGATTGATCACACTAATCATTGAGAATGTACATTGTAGAGACCTCAGATTCCTATTGCACATGTGTCCTACAAAGAAAGGTTACAGAGATTCTATCTTGAATTGTTTGTGAATTTTTCCACATGCATTAGTTTTGCTGGATTATAAACTTCTACAACACAACCATATGTTTCACTTCTTATTAAATCTCTCACAGGGTGTAAGTCAAAGTCAAAGGACCGTCATTGATCAGTTGATTGGCACTAGAGTGGTTGGCCTAGCATTGGTAGACATAGTCATTCTCAGTATCAGAAAATCTTGCACCCTATCAGAAAAGCGTAAGAGGAAACACAAAAATTAAACAGAGGATACAGCAACATAATAGTTCTATAAAGATAGTACATACTGGGAGTCTAAAAAATATCCATATCTTTTGACATAATTCTATTTCTAGGAAATCATCCTACCAAAATATCTAAAGAGTAAAGAAACTTTATGAAGAAAGCCATTCTTTGAACAGAATATAGAAGCAGAAAAATTTTGAAACAATCTAAATATCAACAATAGAGGATATGTTATATAAACTAAGAATCTTCTTCCGTGTAAACCTGCTATTAAAAATAATGCTTAAGAAGCATTTTCAAAGGTTTAACAAGTGCTTATGACGTAATGTTCAGCAACAAACAATTGTATACAAACTAGGATCTCAATTATGTTGAAGTGTGTAGAATATTGACAGTGGATATTTCTGAGGGGTAGGATTTGGGGTGTTTCTAATTTTCTTGTTTGAACTTTCCATTTTATACTTTTCAAGTTTCCTGCAATAGTAATGTTTTACTTTTATAATCAAAAAACTATTGAAATAATACTTTATGCATGTGAAAAGATTACCTGGTCCAGGTGGTCATTGTATCCAGCTGAAGGTGTTAAATCTAGCTAGACTCTGGCCTGGGTCTTGAGAGGTTAATATCTATACCCCACCTTCCCTGCCAAACAGGTTAGCAAGCTGGCAAGTTGGTAAAGGAGTCTAGCCTCTTCCTCCCTACAGGACACTGCAACATAAAAAAACAAAGCCTCTAAATACTCCCCTAAGGACAAGGAAGACTAATATCTGTGATGTAGCTATTCTCTTCTGGGACATAGAGGAAAAAAATAGGTCTCTCTCATAACAAAACACCATTCGTTTCTCAGGTAAACTTGCCATTACCTTCGAACACATAGAAGCTGAGGGCTGTTTCTGCAGCCCTATCCTACCCAGTCAGCCCTCTGCATGCTCTCAACTGCTATTCTCACTGCAGACCACCATTTTCAGACAAAGCTCTGAAAAGCCCCTTAATGCCCAAGAGCCACAGGTTGTGTTTGTGTTGATTACTACCGAACTCAGTTCACAATATCACTTAATAAAAATTAATAATTTTCAAGAATAGATTCATAATCTTCTCAGTTATCAGAACAGCTAAAGTTATTTATGTGCTTATTGGAACAATATTATAAATGTTTGCTTTGTTTTAATACTTCATTGATGAATCACATAATAGTTTATAAAATCATGTTTTTACCTGATATACTTAGTTGGCCATGTTTTCCTGATTACAACAAACAGATGAAAAATAATTTCTGAGTTATTTCCTTTTTCCTTCAGTATCTCAAAGGATGTTCACTGTGAATACTGACAAAATAATTTATTATTATTTTCCCAGATTCTGACCATCTGTCTGCTAATCAATTCATTAGAAATTCAACTCAAAAAGAAAATTTTTGGAGATAGTATGTTAATATACCAGTTTAGAGAAAACAACATACAATTACTTTTGCACAAGGTCAGTTGGAGAATAGTTTGAGAACTGTCTAGAGACAGCAAGATATTCTCAAGATGCTCCAAGTATCCATTCTGACTCTATGACTATTCTGAGCACAAACTCAGGATTTTAGTTTCCTTCACTAATACCTAGTAATAAAAAACCTCCATGTGTTATTTATGAGAACAGTTAAGCAGATAAATAATAAAGTCTCCTGACACTTCAAAGGAAAATGAAGAAAATATGAGTAAATATAAAATCAATTCATCAGATACATTTTAAATTCCAGCTGTTAGAGTCAGAAGGAATCACAGAAGATCATTTCAGTCCATCTCCTGGCTTTATGCTGATAAGGTACTGCCCTATCCTTATGAGCGAAGATGAAGCCGTAGGTTAAGGGGCAAGCCTGTTGCCATACAGCTGGTTAGCACCAAGAAGCAAAGTGAAGCTAGATTTCAGTTTCTAGTATCCTAATACAGGCCTCTTCCCAATGAGCCAAGCTACTTCTCTTTTAAAAATAATTCTGTCTGGAACATTAAGGGGGTCATCCGTACGGATTCTTCATGTTTTAAATACATATTGTTTGCCAGTCATTATGCTAATAAGAATACAAAAAGAAAACAATACATAGTATCAGCACTTGAAGACCTCACAATCCAGTAAGGAAAACGTCAACATGAACAATACCCATATGATACTTGCATAGCAATATGAGCACAGTGTTATGGGAACATGGAAGAGGGAGCAATAAATTCTGCTAAGAAAGTGTTAAAAAGTTTCACAGAAGAGCTAGGCCCCAAAGGATGAGTAAGAGTTATTTAGGCAGAAGGAACAATGAAAACAAAGGCATGGATGTGAACAACATCTTTGAGGAGGAGCCAGCATACAGAATGAAAGATATTATGCATCAAAAGCGAAACAGCCTTTGCTTTCACACAGACCTATCATGGTAAAGCATCCTCACAGCTGTATACATTTAGGTAATCTCTGTGTTCCCCAGCCCTTCTAAAGAACATCATTGTGTCCTCCTTGCCTATATCCATGCTGTGCCCTCTGTCAGGAAACGCCTTGCCCTTTTCCTCTATGCCAACTCCCCACTGTCCCTCCTGATACATCTCCAATATTACCTCTTCTCCAGCCTCCCTGGGAGAGTTAATTACGTCCTCCTTTGTGCTCCTATAACAATTTTACATCTCTTGCAAGAGGTTACTTGAATTACTTGTTTACGTACATGTCTATCTCCCAAACAAGTCTAAAAATGGTAGGCTTCTAAATAATTATATGTTTGATAAATATGAATGAATGACCTTTTCTATGGAAAGCTAGCTGCTAAAGGTGATAGAGAGAAAACATGCACATATGAACTCTCAAGGGAAATAGACAGACACATAGATAATGTATAAGTAGAATAATAATTATTTGAATTGAAATCCCCAGGGAAATATTTTCACTCAACCGAAAATCTAACTGCAATCTAAAGATTTTCACATACAACCACTTGGCATTGACTTAAAACTCCACCTAGATAGGTTCATAAACTCAGATCCCTTTCTTGTTACATTCTTAGAGCTCATAAAAGGTGGTCTGAAAAGGCAGCTCTTTGGGTACAATTTAGTCATATTAAACAGAATTGTAAGGGAGAGAAAATGACTGTTTAGTCCTTTATCACTGGGCATGTAATCCATTATAAAGGTGTTAAGCTCATTGGTAAGTGTAAAAACGAGAGGAAATGAGTCTGACAAAAAATGCAATGAGACAATAAACTAAAATTAATGCTTCACAAATTCTCAGCTTCTCAGCCTTATTTTCTCAATTTGTTATTCTCATAAATTATCAGAAAGTAAAGCACAGCCACTGCTCCTAAAAATAAAACTCTTATTAAACTTATTACATATAAAACTGCCTGAAGACATTGGCTCTCCTTTGACCTCATGAGTTACTCAAGATACTCAATCCCAGGGTTCAAAAAATTATCTCATTAGCAGTACCAGATGTCAGCAGATGTGTTATTAAACTGCCTGTCACTCAAGCCTCAATCCTGAAAAATATCTAGGTCACCTAATCCTTTATGCTATCCACATCTTTTCACATACAATAACAGGAACTTTAGTGCCTGGAATTGTTATTAATAATAATTCCAAAAACTCAATCATTTCTGGGATGCCTTTGAGTTAATGGGAAAGAAGCTACTATCTACCTGACAAATTGCTACACACTGGTAAAAGAGGATTGATAGAGGATAGATAGTGTATTAGCCTCCTTGGGCTATGTCATAATCCCTTCAGCTGGCTATAACAAAATACCATAAACCAGGTAGCTTATAAACAACAGAAACTTTTCTCACAGCTCTGGATTCTGGGAAGTCCAGGATCAAGGCAATGGCATATCTGTTGTTTGGTGAAGGCCCACTTTCTGTTTCACAGATGGCAACTTCTTGCTGTGTCCTCACATGGCAAAAGCGGCAAGAGAGTTCTCTGGGGCCTCTTTTACAAGGGCAGGAATCCTATTTCTGAGGGACCTGCCCTTCATGACCTAACTACTTTCCCCACCTTCCAATACCACCACATTGAGGATAAGGATTCCATGTATGAATCTGGGGGTTACACAAACATTCAGACCTTAGCAGGCTACCTTAAAAACCACAAACTGGGTGGCTTAAACAACAGAAATTTATTTTTTCATACTTTTGCTAGCTGAAAGTCCAAGATGAAGGTGTCATCAGGGTTAGTATGTAGCAAGGCCTCTCTTCCTGGCTTGCAGGTCACTGCCTTCTTGTTGAATACTCACATGACTTTTTCTCTGTGCACTCACAGAGAAAGAATGAAATGAGCTCTCTGGTATCTCTTCCTCTTTGTATAAGGTATTGGAATATGGCACCACCCTTATAAGCTCATTTAACCTTAATTATCTCCTTAAAGGTCCTAACTCCAAATACAATCACCTTGGGGTTAAGGCTTCAAAATATGAATTTGATGAGAGACACAATTCAGTCCATAACAGACAGACTGATGGATGCATGGATGGATGCATGGATACATGGATGGATGCATGGATGGATGCATGGATGGGAGGGAGGTAGGGAGAGAGGGAAGAAGAGAAGGAAGGAAGGAGGGAAGGAAGAAGAGAGGGAAGGATGGAGGGAAAGAGGGAGGGAAGGAGGGAGGGAGGGATATGATTAACTCACGAAGGAGGTAGGACTACGATCAGACTTAAATCTGCTGGAAGCAAACCATTGCCTGTGAGGTAAAAAATTGAGAAGTGTTAGAAAAGCCTCACACTGCTCCAACATGCTGCACATAAACACACATGAGCCACAGTGCCTAAAATTTCATATTAACCAAAGACTCAACAAACATTTATCAAGGAAGAACTTTGTGTCTGGCACTGATCTAGTGTTACAGAGTGTGTTAACTGAATTCCTTGCTGAAGACATTTATATTCTAACATGGATGAAAAAAATCTATGTATAAGAAAGTTGTTCTTAACCTGAATTACACAAAGGATCACTTGTGGGACTTTAAAAAAATACATATTCCACAATCATATCTTCTGAATCTAAATAGCCTGAGGTAGGCCCTGGGCATTGAGATATATATATAATCTCTCCAGGGGATTCTGAAGCACAGCAATATGAAAATCCAGTCCAGACTACTGAGATAAGCAGTGGCCTTTTCTTCTAAACACCAATGACTCTAGAAGATAATATGTGAAGAACCTACTACTGCGGTGTAAATAAACTCACTAGATGACTAGCAATAAATGATCCAGAACAATATGAGGCTACTGGGTAAGAGAAGGCATGATTGATTTAAGATAATGTACATGAAACTTGGTAGCAGACATGAAATCCCTTTGTAAACATAAAAGATTATTACTCCTCAGTAGGTCACCATTTTACAAGGCAGATCATTTCATTTTAAGAGCTTCCAAATACTGAGCCAACACATGTTTTTTTTTGTAACTTTCTTCCAATGTGTCTAGGTCTATAGTTTTCAGTGCATGCCTTCTCCCAAGGTCTTCAGGGTGAGACCCCACAATGCCTTAGGTCTAGGACTATAGCCCTCTGAAGTTCCTGAGCAAATATGGACCAAGGCTGATCAAGATCACTAGGCTTAGCACCAGAAGTATTTGAGAGTCTGGAATTAATTTTGCGGCCATTACCGTGGGCTTCAGTGGGTTATAAGCCCAGGGCAGCCGCGTATCTGTTACACTGCAGTGTTCCCTTTAATTCCACCTGCTGCCAGCCCTGAGTCTAATCCATTCAACTGACTTCTGTCTGGGGTTCCTGTTCTCCACTAGAGCTCTCACAGGAACCCTAGCCTGTTTGGCTGAGCTCTGATACTCTGGCCAGCCATTGCCACCTGCACACTTCAGGGCTGGTTTTCATTCCCTATACATCTAGTTAGTGGCTGGGTGACATTTCTTTTTTATTATTATTATTATTATTATTATACTTTAGGTTTTAGGGTACATGTGCGCAATGTGCAGGTTAGTTACATACGCATACATGTGCCATGCTGGTGCGCTGCACCCACTAACTCATCATCTAGCATTAAGTATATCTCCCAATGCTACCCCTCCCCCCTCCCCCCACCCTACAACAATGATAGACTGGATTAAGAAAATGTGGCACATATACACCATGGAACACCATGCAGCCATAAAAAATGATGAGTTCATGTCCTTTGTAGGGACATGGATGAAATTGGAAATCATCATTCTCAGTAAACTATCGCAAGGACATTTCTTTACTACTGACATGCCCAAGCTGCTATATGGACTCCTGCCTTAGATCATTGATTCTCAGATGGGATGGTTCTGCCCCCAGTAGAATGTTTCACAAACTCTTGATGATATATTTGGTTGTCATAACAGTAACATCTGCCTCCTTCTACAGCATCACCCCATGTTTACTGGCATTTAGAGTGTGGGGGCCAGAGAAAATAGACATCCCACAATGAAGGCACTGCATAATCCACCCAAGGATTAGTTGTACTGTGTTCTTGAACACTCATGCGGATGAAAAACCTCTCTGTTAGTATCTGAGCCTAGAAGCTAACTGTTTCACACATAATCTCAAAGTACTTTTTGCAGCAAGTTTTAATATGCAACTAATTTTCCAGGACAGTCTCTAGCCTGTAAATCATGGGGAGGAAACTTTACCAAAAATTGTTCACCACCCTGAAAATCACTTCACCAATACTACAATGACATTCTTGCTACTTGAGTCACAAGTACAAAGCTCCTGTGACAGTCTGCATTTGCAATTTCCATTCCTCATGTAGGTATAAGCATCTGACTACTTTATTATGCCTTTTAGTGTAACCAAGCTCAAGCCCTTACGTATTAACATACATATTACGTTACTTTTAATTATTTTACACTTTTAAACCTTTATATAAAAATTAGGGCATTAATTTATTTTCTATGTGAAATTAAGTATGTAGAGATATTGTATTACCTACAAATTATATTATCTGTGAGAGTAAAAAGGGCACTACAAAATGTCTGTTGGGAAGAGAGGATATTAGGTCTGATAGGTTTAAGTTCAGTATTAGTCTTTATTGAGAATAAAGTGAATATTCTCAATAAACCCTGTAGATTCCAGCCATACCCTTTCATGGCTTGGCCCTTACAGCTGCATCAGTTCCTGCACTTCAGCTGCCAACAAGGCATCCTCCAGGCCAAGGATATCTCAGGATGCCTTGCAGTCAAATCTATCCATTGGCAGATGCCATCCTACAATTCAAAAATAAATCCTAAAAATTATTTGTGTAATTCATTTGAATTAAAAGTGTGACTCTTAACAATAATAGCATGAAGAGATTGGCTATTACTTGAAAAACCTATATTTCAATAATGCTTTCACATATATTGATTTCATTTGATATTCACAACAACACAATGAGATGATAGAGAAGACTGTGCATTTATTTTTTTTTAATTATACTTTAAGTTCTGGGATACATGTGCAGAACGTGCAGGTTTGTTACATGGGTAGACACGTGCCATGGTGGTTTGCTGCACCCATCAACCCATCATTTACATTAGGTATTTCTGCTAATGCTATCCCTCCCCTAGCCCCCAACCCCCGACAGGCACCAGTGTGTAATGTTCCCTTCCCTGTATCCATGTGTTCTCATAGTTCAGCTCCCAGTTATGAGTGAGAACATGTGGTGTTTGCTTTTCTGTTCCTGTGTTAGTTTGCTGCAAATGATGGTTTCCAGCTTCATCCATGTCCCTGCAAAGGACATGAACTCATCCTTTTTCATGGCTGCATAGTATTCCATGGTATATATACGCCACTTTTTCTTTATCCAGTCTATCATTGATGGGCATTTGGGTTGGTTCCAAGTCTTTGCTATTGTGAACAGTGCTGCAGTAAACATACATGTGCATGTGTCTTTATAGTAGAATGATTTATAAGCCTTTGGGTATATTCCCAGTAATGGGCTTGCTGGGTCAAATGGTATTTCTGGTTCTAGATCCTTGAGGAATTGCCACATTGTCTTCCACAATGGTTGAACTAATTGGCACTCCCACCACCATTGTAAAAGTGCTCCTATTTCTCTACATCCTCTCCAGTATCTGTTGTTTCCTGACTTTTTAATGATCACCATTGTAACTGGCATGAGATGGTATCTCATTATGGTTTTGATTTGCATTTCTCTAATGACCAGTGATGATGAGCTTTTTTCATATATTTGTTGGCCACATAAATGTCTTCTTTTGAGAAGTGTCTATTCATATCCTTCACCCACTTTTTGATGGGGTTGTCTTTTTCTCGTAAATTTCTTTAAGTTCCTTGTAGATTCCGGATATTAGCACTTTATCAGATGGATAGATTGCTTCTACCATTCTGCAGGTTGCCTGTTCACTCTGATGATAGTTTCTTTTGCTGTGCAGAAGGTCTTTAGTTTAATTAGATCCCATTTATCAATTTTGGCTTTTGTTGACATTGCTTTTGGTGTTTTAGTCATGAAGTCTTTGCCAATGCCTATGTCCTGAATGGTATTGCCTAGGTTTTCTTCTAGAGTTTTTATGGTTTTATGTGTTACATTTAAGTCTTTAATCCATCTTGAGTTAATTTTTGTATAAGGTGTAAGGAAGGGGTCCAGTTTCAGTTTTCTGCATATGGCTAACCAGTTTTCCCAATACCATTTATTAAATAGGGATTCCTTTACCCATTTCTTGTTTTTGTCAGGTTTGTCAAAGATCAGATGGTTGTAGATGTGTGGTGTTATTTCTGAGGCCTCTGTTCTGTTCCATCAGACTATAAATCTGTTTTGGTACCAGTACCATGCTGTTTTGGTTACTGTAGTCTTGTAGTATAGTTTGAAGCCAGAAAGCGTGATGCCTTCAGCTTTGTTCCTTTTGCTTAGGATTGTTTTGGCTATAGGAGCTCTGTTTTGGTTCCATGTGAAATTTAAAGTAGTTTTTTATAATTCTGTGAGTAAAGTCAATGGTAGCTTGATGGGCATAGCATTGAATCTATAAATTACTTTGGGCAGTATGACCATTTTCACAATATTGATTCTTCCTATCCATGAGCATGGAATGTTTTTCCATTTGTTTGTGTCCTCTCTTATTTCCTTGAGCAGTGGTTTGTAGTTCTCCTTGAAGAGGTCCTTCACATCCCTTGTAAGTTGGATTCCTAGGTATTTTATTCTGTTTGTAGCAATTGTAAATGGGAGTTCACTCATGATTTGGCTTCCTTTTTGTCTATTATTTGTGTATAGGAATGCTTGTCATTTTGCACATTGATTTTGCATCTTGAGACTTTGCTGAAGTTGCTTATCAGCTTAAGGAGATTTGAGGCTGAGATGATGGGGTTTTCTGAATATACAATCATGTCATCTGCAAACAGAGGCAATTTGTCTTCCTCTCTTCCTATATGAATACCCTTTCTTTCTCTTGCCTGATTGCCCTGGCCAGAACTTCCAATACTATGTTGAATGGGAGTGGTGACAGAGGGCATCCTTGTCTCATGCCAGTTTTCAAAGGGAATGCTTCCAGCTTTTGCCCATTCAGTGTGATATTGGCTTTGGGTTTTTCATAAATAGCTTTTATTACTTTGAGAAGCGTTCCATCAATACCTTTAACATCACACTGTCAATATTAGACAGATCAATCAGACAGAAAATTAACAAGGATATTCAGGACTTGAACTCTGTTCGGGACCAAGCAGACCTTATAGACATCTACAGAACTCTCCACCCCAAATCAACAGAATATACATTCTTCTCAGCACCATTTTGAACTTATTCTAAAATTGACCTCATAATTGGAAGTAAAACACTCCTCAGCAAATGCAAAAGAACGGAATTCATAACAAACAGTCTCTCAGACCACAATGCAATCAAATTAGAACTCAGGATTAAGAAACTCACTCAAAACCACACAACTACATGGAAACTGAACAACCTGCTCCTGAATGACTACTGGATAAATAACAAAATTAAAGTAGAAATAAATAAGTTATTTGAAACCAATGAGAACAAAGACACAACGTACCAGAATCTCTGGGACACAGCTAAAGCAGTGTTTAGAGGGAAATTTATAGCACTAAGTGCCCACAGAAGAAAGCAGGGAAGATCTAAAATCGACACCCTAACATCACAATTAAAAGAACTACAGAAGCAAGAGCAAACAAATTCAAAAACTAGCAGAAGACAAGAAATAACTAACATCAGAGTAGAACTGAAGGAGATAGAGACACACAAAAAAAACCTTCAAAAAATCAATGAATCCAGGAGCTGGCTTTTTGAAAAGATTAACAGAATAGATAGACGGCTAGCCAGACTAATAAAGAAGAAGAGAGAGAAGAATTGAATAGACACAATAAAAACGATAAAGGGGATATCACCACTGATCCCACAGAAATGCAAACTACCATCAGAGAATACTATTAACATCTCTACCCAAATAAACTAGAAAATCTAGAAGAAATGGATAAATTCCTGGACACATACCCCCTCCGAATACTAAACCAGGAAGAAGTCAAATCCCTGAATAGAACAATAACAAGTTCTGAAATTGAGGCAGTAATTAATAGCCTACCAACCAAAAAAAGCCTGACCAGACAGATTCACAGCCAAATTCTACTAGAGGTACAAAGAGGAGCTGGTACCATTCCTTCTGAAACTATTCCAAAGAATAGAGTAAGAGGGACTCCTCCTTAACTCATTTTATGAGGTCAGCATCATCCTGATACCAAAACCTGTCAGAGACAAAACAAAAGAAGAGAATTTTAGGCCAATATCCCTGATGAACATTGATGTGAAAATACTCAATAAAATGCTGGCAAACTGAATCCAGCAGCACATCAAAAAGCTTCTCCACCACAGTCAAGTCGGCTTCATCCCTGGTATGCAATCCATCATATAAACAGAATCAATGACAAAAACCACATCTCGATAGATATAGAAAAGGCCTTCGATAAAATTCAACACCACTTCATGCTAAAAACTCTCAATTGTGTATTTCTGTATCTGTTTTAAAAAAGAGAATTTTGAGGCTCTGAGATTGTGATCAGCTCAGTCACAGAGCTAGCAAGAGAGCAGGTATTAGAGTCTACACCTTCAGAAGCCAAAAGCTGTGATATTTTCGCCTACATAACACTGCCTCTAAAGTGAGACAAGTAACAACAGGAGGAAAAGAACAACAGAAAGAACAAAATTAAAAAGATCAATATGAAATGCTGAAACATGTAAATACTAACAGGGTAATGGTAATTTCTGAAAGCCTAAAGAGGAAAATTCCACACCACAATCCAAGAGATCTGATTAAGCAGGCTATTTTGTCATGTGAACATACTCTTCTATTGCAACCCACCACAGCTCACATCTTTGCACCCATTGTATAGAATGCCTGTGGGCACACACAAATGGCTCGCAAAGAAGACACTTAAAAATAGCTGTGCTGCCCTCTACTGTTGAAAAAAGAGCAAGCATGAAAACGGCAATCAGATTTGCTACTTAAGTTGTGTCTCTAAGCTGATAAGTGAACAGCAGCAGAGTGCTACAAACATCATTTCATTATTATCAGTCAGTGGTTCAGTAGTAACTTTAGCATTGAAATAAATATTTTGACACTAATGAGATCAAACAGTTTATTTGGCTTAATAAAGACAATATCATAATTGTTTATTGTTGGTGCTATCCTTGTTAGTTGGATTGTGTGCTTAAGACTAGCTGAATAGACATGAATATTCAGTACTTAAAACTTGTTTTCAGATTCTTGTAATGTCAGGGCTAAATAAAACTTAAAGGTCACATAGAGGTAAATGGATGTTTTACACATGACAACTCTGATCCATAGGTAGCAGCTGCCTGGAGAAATGTGTAAATAAGGATTTTGAGACTCTATTCAAGCTCAGTGACAAAGAAGATTACAATTGATTAGTAATGTCTTCCAGGTAAGAGAAAGTGAGATAATGCCATACGTGCAACATCCATCTGTCCGTGGGCTAAATCAGACTGCCATCCCTAGGCTCGTCTGATCACTTTACAGATGAGGAAATCAAGGCCCACTGAGACAAAATTGCTTGTGAAAGATCTCATTGCTGCTGGAAATTAGGTTGGATCAATCCTATTACTGGGTATATACCCAGAGGGATATAAAGCACTCTACCATATAGACACACGCACACAAATGTTCATTGTGGCACTGTTCACAATAGCAAAGACATGGAATCAATCTAAATGCCCATCAATGATAGATTGGATAAAGAAATTGTGGTACATATACACCATGGAATACTATACAGCCGTAAAAAAGAATGAAATCTTGTCTTTTGCAGGAACATGGATGGAGCTGGAGGCTACTATCCTCAGCAAATGAATGCAGGAACAAAAAACCAAATACTGCATGTTCTCACTTATAAGTGGGAACTAAATGATAAGAATTTATGAACACAAAGAAGGAAACATCAGACACTGTGGTCTTGTTGAGTGGGAAAGGTGGGAGGAGGGAGAGGAGCAGAAAAGATAATTATTGGGTACTGGGTTTAATTCCTGGGTGATGAAATAATCTGTATAATAAACCCCCATGACATGAGTTTACCTATGTAACAAACCTTCACATGTACCCCGAACCTAAGAGGAAAGTTTAAAAAAAAAATACCTGTAATGTGAAAACCCTTTACTAGTGGGATTAATATTGTTTGGGCAATTATCATCACTGTAGAAGTGGCTGTTAATAGCATTTTCCACTTGCTCTGTGCTGGGCACTGTACTATATTCTTTACCAACTATTATCTTATTTAATTATCAAAGGCTCCTTTGGCGTTGGATATTATTACCCTTGTTTTTTTTGTTTTCTCTTGTTTTTTTCTAAAAAAAAGAAAGAAATTAGGCTGGATCAAGAATTCAAGCATCCTGTATTCTGGAACATTCTTCTTGCCATTAGATATAAGTTTCTTAGCTAGACCTCCAGGAATGGAGGACAAGACATTTCAGCCCAAACTTTATAAAGTAAAAAGTGATGTTCGTTCTCAATACAGCTTTAAGATAATTCTTTACTGTCACCAAGGCACATATTTTCTTCTTTACATAGACCAAAAGCCTTTGTGAAAGATAGGGCACAGGCAAAGCCTTTTCATCTTACAATTGATCTTTTTGATGATTTGTTCATAAAGAAATAGAATTTCCCATTGTGGAGTCATTTCCATGGTTACCTATTGATTTCCTATAGGAAGCATGCTGTTTACACGGCCATCAGGTCTTTATTGTGGAGGTAAATCACCCTCTGAGTTTTCACTTTATCTGCAACCTGAGGCATGTAAAAATGAGCTCTGCAAAATTACCAGAACAAGATAAATAAATGATTCATGTGAATTGGTTTTGCATGAATAAGTGATTAATCCTCTCTTTCAACTTTGCTATGAGAGAATGCAGAATTAATGTAATTCTATGCAAACAGAAGCCCACTTTTCTGAATTCTGACCTAATTGTAGGTATTTGTGAGGCAAAATACATGTAAAATTTCCTGTAGTTTTTAAAAAACTTATGATACTGCTACTGAAAATCAGGAACCAAACTTCTCTTTATAAACCTTAACTGCAGATGCACATGGATGAGATTGTGATTTACCCTAAAAGTTCCTTCAAAGCATCTTGTAATTTGGCATTCCAAAGGTATATGACCTTAGTGTTCCAAAATAGGACTTAGAATTGCTCACCAAATAGCATAGTCTTTAAACCAGAGTCCATGTGGCAGCCTTAGCAGCCTGAATTAATTAGGCTCTTGGAAGAAACACACCAAGGACTCTGGAGTTTTCACATAATCAGAAATCAGGAGACCATTCAATAAATCAGTAGAACACTCAAGAGCCCAAGAAAACATCAACAAAAATAAAATCCCTTTAATTGGGGACATAAAATAACAATTCTATTCTATGAAGATGTGCCTCAGTGTTAACACTAGAAGTTTAGGTCTCTTTCTCCAAGAGTATGTCACCTGTAGTCAGGAACTTTAAACATAAACCCAGACCAACCAAGTGATTCTATAAAAGTCACAAAATAAGAATACTAGAAAGAGGAGACAATCTTGGACTGGAAGATAAGCAAAGAAGGCTTCTTGGTTTGTGCAAAATTGCAGCTTTTGCCATTACTTTCAATGGCAAAATAAATTTTGGCAAAATATTTTTTTAGGAAACTTGCAGAAGCAGTGTGATTTGAATAGATATAAATAGAAAATTATAGTAGCTAACAGTTAGTGAGCATTTACCATAGGACAGATGCTCTGCCAAACCCTTTATAATCTATCTTATCTTCATAACTATCCAATGAGGTGAGTAAGTTATTATCATTCTTTTTTATATAGGTTAGATAGATGAGATTAGGCCGGGCATGGTGGCTCATGCCTGTAATCCCAGCATTTCGGGAGGCTGAGATGGGCGGATCTCCTGAAGTTGGGAGTTCGAGACCAGCCTGACCAACATGGAGAAACCCCGTCTCTACTAAAAATACAAAATTAGCCCGGCATGGTGGCGCGTGCCTGTAATCCCAGCTACTTGGGAGGATGAGGCAGGAGAATTGCTTGAACCCGTGAGGCAAGGATTACGGTGAGCTGAGATCACACCATTGCACTCCAAAGCCTGCGCAACAACAGCAAAACTTTGTCACAAAAAAAAAAAAAAAAAGGCTGAGGTGTTAAACAACTAGTGTGACAGAGCTGGTTCCAATGATTCCAATACATACTGTCTCCTAAGTCTACAATCATAACTAAACCATTTCAGTCAGAGAGAAACAGGGAATATAGTGGCAAGGAAGCAAATCACATAGCAAGAGGGTGACAGAGGGTAAATCACTACATCAACAGAGAGTGGTGTAGTAAAGGAAGGAAGGGCTGGGAAAACTGCATGAGGGTGGATTACAGAGAGCTCTGAATGCCATTCTTGGTAGGATAAGATGTGAGAACTGAACCCCAACTGAGAAGGTGCCAATTAATTCAGGTGGCACTGACCTGTGAGGCTGAGGAGGTCTTAATCACCAGAACACTAAATGCTCATTATCCAACGTTTTAATTAGCAAAGAAACTACCCTGTCTGGAAAAGTTTTCAGCAATGAACCAAGATTTGATCATGCTGTTAAAGAAAAAAAATAAAAGAAAAAAACAATCCTCTGATCTCTCCCAGGCAACAAATCTTGTATTTCAGATATATGCTTTCATATCTTCCAGGTCCCCATTGGAGAGAAAATGAGGAAAAGGAAGAACAGATGGGACTAAAAGCAGAAGGTACCTGATGAAAGAGAAAAAGCAAGGCTGGGGGAAGGGTGTTTAGAGAAGGACTGGGAGAACAAAAGCAAAGAATCTGAAATGTAAGGTTATCTCCTCTGCTGAACTACACACACAAAGTTGTTCTATTTACTGCTTTGCAATATTGAGTGACTCTATCAAGTATTGGTGGCGATCGGTGCCTAGGAATAATCACATGGATCTCTCAATAGAAAGGTCACTTTACAGAACCAGGTCACTAATAAGGGCCTGGGGCATGTATATCACCACGTAGGTGTGAAAATGCAGGACAGGGTCAGGCTATGCCAACATCTTTGTACATGTGAAAAATGAAACCCAAGAAGGTCAACGGAAGGGGCATTGGCCTGGGAATCAGAAAGGTAGTCCTTTCCCTGAAAGAGGATAAATGTATTTTCCCAAGGTGACAAGATAGGTAGTAGAGTGCCTAAATTTTGTTTCTTGCCTCTTAGGAGAGCATGCTTTCTTCCGTTCTCATGAACTTCAGAATGAGCCACATCTTTACTCAAAGCCTCCTCTGCTACTTATATGTGGGACCTTAGGTAAGTTATTATCCTCTTTACCATACAGATAAATAAAACAAGTTCTTTGCTTTCAAACAGCTAAAGTAAATCAGGCACAGATAGGTAGGCAAGGTCCAACAGGAGGAGTTGGTGTTAAGTGACTCAACTTTCTTCCCAGCACCAGGCTCATATTTATAGTTATCACTAAGAGAGTAGAATTTACCACTTCAGTAGGGGAAAGGCTCCCCGTGCTTTTCCATAGCTTCCAAAGTTGGTTTGATGATTATGGGGAAAGAGAAGGAAATTGGGACAACACCTTCAATACTAGACAGTATTTATCAGTCACTCAGAGCTGTCCACCGTGCTTACAGCTTGGTGGATATTATCTCATTCAATCTCCCAATAATCCTTTAGATTATTTCAATTGTACACATGAGAAAATTGAACTTCAGAAAAATTAAGGGACTTGCCCAAATCCCACTAGATTTAGCACCAGGCTCCAAGCTAATAGCAAACTAGAGAGCTCTTATGTGAACAACCATATTACTGCAGCTTTCCCAGTGTAGTTGTCATGACCAACTCAGGGCTCTCCAGTCCAAACAAGGAGGTCATGCTAATCCGTTCATACATCTTAACTCCCAGAAATCATTTCCATTTCCCATGGAGCAAAATTTTGGAAAGCAAATTCAACAAATTTTGCAAGGTACTGGGGGCAATGTGGCTATTATACAGAAATAAAAGACAACTTTCCTGTCCTCCAAGAACTTATAGTTTAGCGTGAAAGTGGTAAGTAAACAGACAACAGCAAGTTAGACATCTTCTTCAGAGATTATATTTGAGCAGCGCAGATGTACAAAGAAAGGGGAAGAAAATGAACAGGGAAGGAGACATTGAGGAAAAGCTGTGGTGGGAGAGAGAGAAGGACAGAGGGAGGGAGGGAGGGAGGAAGGCAGGAAGGAGCAAGGAAGGGAGGGGAGGGGAGGGAGGGAGGGAGGGAGACAGGCTTTGTATGTCAGGCACTGTGTTAGCTATATTGCCTTATCTCTTAATTCTTCCAACACCTGGTTGTCAATATCATTACTCCCATCATATCCCTCCTCCTAACCTTCATCACCCTTAGAATGACCTAGTCTTGCATGATATGGTTCCTGCCTTCCTCTGTGGCATACATCCTACCACACTGACCCCTTTACTATGCCTTGAACATATCAGTCTCTCTTTAACCTCAGGGCACTTGCTGTTCTCTCCAGCTCAAATGACCCCCAACTCCCTCCAGATGTCCATATGGCCTGCTTCTCTCTCTCTTCCTTCTACTCAACTGTTGCTTCCACAGAAAGGCTCTCCTTGATCCCCCTAATAACCCACCTCTCAGCTCCACTCTCATCTCCTTACTCTGGTTTGTTTTTCTTCAAGGCATTTACCATTACCAATCTTTCTTTATTTGTATTTGTTGGTTGCTTGTCTCCCCATTCCTCCACTAGAATGTAAATATTTACTCTCTCTCAGGATAGTAGGCAGTGACTGTTTATTTTTATTTATCCCCAGAGGAGTCTAAGCAGTGCCTGACATATAGTAAGTGCTCAAGAGAAATTTTATGAATGAGCTAATGAATCTGCCTTTGCAAGATATGGAAACTGGGGTTCAGACAAGTTATGCATCTTGGCCACGTCACACAAATGGACCTACCAACTTCATGACATTGTTATGCTCATTCCTGCCTCAAGCTTTGGGCCTTGAAAATCTCTCCTCCTGCAGGTCTGCTGATGGATCTTCACAGAGCTCCTTCCCATAGCTTCAGAAGAGCCTTCTGGGGTCTCCTCCTTTAAAATTGCCCTTTCCACTCCCATTACCCTATTTAACATTCTCCATGGCACTTACTACTCTCTGAAATTACCTTATTTTGTTATCTCCCCTATTAGAATGTAAGTACTAGAGAAATCAGACCAATGAGACTATTTCTTTCTCATTCACGGCCTGCCTAAAGCAGCACAAACAACAAAAAAAAAACCAAAAAATGAATAAGCGTGTGCATGTAGGGCTCTTAGTACCATGCTTGGCCCATAACAAGTGCTTACTAGCTACTAGTTACTAATTTTTTAGTAGTAGAGATTTAATAGGCAAAGATCATAGGAAAAGAAACTCAAAACAAGGGAATAGTGTGAATTAAAGACTAGCTTTTCTTAAACTATGTTGCCAAGGTAGTTTTACCCACAAGTCTGTGTCCTGGGCAAAAATAGTGGAAATTGGCTTCAGTGCAATCACAAGACTTCTGGAGGAGTCTTTCACTCCGTGTGGATCAAAAATGGTGTGTTTCAACCAAGAGCATGGCTTTGGACATCTTCTCATACAATTCACATATTTGTTAGTCATATAAACATTTCAATTTCAAAAATGGCATCTAATGTGCAATTTAATTTGGACCCCATTTTGTAACTCTCGGAGCTGACAAATGTAGTTATTTTCACTTGCAGCAAATGGTTTGGTTGAATAGTGCATGGCTATCCAGGACTGGCAGAAAGCAAAACACCAATCAATAAGAGCAATAAAACTGGAAATCCACAAGATATGTGGCCTGAAACATGTATAATTTTTAATTCATAATTTACTTAAATGATTGATTCTCCCAAAAGAAAGAACTGAAATAAGTGATAAATTGAAGTCTTACTGTACAGAAAAATGAATACAGTGTTGATATGTCTTTAAGATTTCTCCACAACCAACAGAGAAGAGAAGGTAACTTCTGGACCCTGAAGTAAATCTTATTTTTATTTGGGGGATTATTTGGACATAGCTGCTATTGCCAAAAAAAGATTAATCCATACTACGCCCACCTCCCACAGGCTTTACAACCATTCCAAAGAAAAACAGGTGAGGAGCTAAATGATGTTGCAAAAATCAGTGAATTTGGAATAAAAACATCTGTATTCAAATATTGACTCTGTGGTAGGTAAGACTGGAGGATCAGACAGGAGGGCAAATATGTTGAATCTTTACTTAAAGGCCAACTCCCTTGCTGCCTACTTTTTTTTTTAAGAGACAGATTTTGCTATGTTTCCCAAGCTGGAGTGCAGTGGCTATTCACAAATGCAATCATAGCACACTACAGCCTTGAAATCCTGGGATCAATCAGTCCTCCCTCCTCAGCCTCCTGAATAGCTGGGACTACACCTACCTATTTTTGTGTGCTACACTTATCTATTTCCCTTAAGAGGTAAGGGTTAGTATTTAAGACTTGTCCCTTGAAGCAGGCCTCCCAAGAAACAAGTGGGCTTTCTGCAAAGTACCAGTGAAACTGGCAATGGCCTAAATCTTAAGGACATTAATCCTGGTCAATGATGGCAAGTCTTGGATCCCAGTCCCCCAGTTATGTCAGATTCTCTAGCTATGAATGCTGATGTGGCAAATCCAGCCGATAGCTTGCTAGACTATACAGCTGCAACCACAAGAGTTGGACTCCAGCCTGCTAATTACTCCAAGGGAGAGGCTGGTGCTACCCCAAATATAAATGCTGAGTTAGCAGCGTGGAGCTAGAGCCAACTCATACTGCTGTTGTATCCTGGCTGATCTCTGAATATAGCAAGGAGGAGCTGATGCTTCCCTAATAATTCAACTTGAAAGCCCCAAAGCCCAAGGATGGGGATCTCTTCCAGAAATCTGACTTGCAGCCATGCTGAATTGCTGTGTACTACCCTAGAATGTGATGAACAAAAGAAAACCACACATCTGCTACTGCATACGTTCGTAAGTTTGCCTCTAGGGCTGATATACATTCTGGCTGTATACATTCTGGCTGTATACATTCTGGCTATTTGTACATCAGCCCTCTAGGGCTGAGATAAATTCTGGCTCTACACATTCTGCCTATTTGTCCTGGTCCCCACAATGCCTCATTGATAATATTTATGAAGGGAAGAATAATACTTCTTGATAACTTTTTGGAAGTTGACAAAATAGAAAAAGAAGGTCCAAATGTCTACATTTTTATGTACACATTTATGTGTATTTACAACTTCTGATAGTTCTTCTTTTTTCTCAGATTATATGAACCTCTGGACTCTGGAGTAAGCATGTAAATATATACATATATGTCTGTGTGTGTGTGTGTTTCTGTGTCTGTGTGTATTACTTATATTTATATTTATATTTCTAGGCATTTTGAGGTCCTGTGGTAAAGGCCTTGGTGATATCTGCATAAAAGTCATGGGATATCCTCAAAGCTGCAAGGCTCCACCTATGTAGACACTACTGGGAGCAGGATGCCTGGGAGACGAAGCAGGGCAGCATAAATTTTTGTAGCAGAGGCAGCATCTACAGGGGGTGTCTTTGTGTCTCAGAGGATTGTTGCAAAAGGGTTCATAAATGTGCAGTTCCCTATCTTCCCTAACACTTCAAAGATGGGAAAGATCTTCATTTAGATGTTCCATCCTACCCAGTTTTTTTACTGATCTGGGCAGTACCAGGTCCCCTTAACACACACACACACACACACACACACACACACACACACTTCCTGCAATATATTGTGCTGAAAATCAGCCTTGCTGCCATAGTTCCATTATCAGGAGAGTTTGGAGTAATGCCCAGCCTAGTCCACAATGAAAAACTGTGGCTCAGTGTCCTGATTAAAACCATATCATCCTTTCTTGTCTATAGCTCCGTTCTTAATTTCAGTCTAGCCCAAGATGCTATCTAAGGTGGCTTGGAATGCAGGCCCATGTGTTCCTTTCTGCTGTGAGTACAAGCAGAACCGGCAGAGCTGGGATTCAAATTGAGCTCTCTCTGATTCTGAACCCCATGCTCTTTCCCATGAAGAGGTCTAGTTTTTTTTTGTTTTTGTTTTTGTTTTTGTTTTCATCTGTTAGGGGCTGTTATGGGTTGACTTGTGTTTCCTCCATCCTCCCTGAAAAAGATATTTTGTAGCCCTAACCACTGGTACCCACGAATGTGACCATATTTGGAGATACGGTCTTTATAGAAATAATAAAGTTAAAATAGGGACATTTGGTGTGAGCTCTAATCCCATATGACTGGTGTCCTTATACAAAGAGGAAATATGAATACCAAGAAAGAGACACAGAGGAATCAGAGAAAAGACAGACACCTACGAGCCAAGGAGAAAGGCCTAGAACAGATCTTTCCCTCACAATCCTCAGAAGGAACCAAGCCTACTAACAACACCTTGATCTCGGACATTCAGCCTCCAAAACTGTGATGCAATCAGTGGTGCTTTGTTATGCCAGTCCCAACAAATTAATACAGGAGAAATTCAGAGTTTTCAAACTGGAAGTGCATGTCCATGAACATTAGATTGTTGCAGCCATCCAACTGTACAGTGTACAGCTCCAGAGGGCAGCATTCCCAGGGTCACATCATAGTGCATTCCTGCAGTAGATGTCATACACCACACAGCCTCACACAGTGTCCCTGACCAAGCTGACACAGATAGAGTCTCCTCCTGTGAGACATCTGTTACATATGTTACATATGTTAAACCTGTTATAAATTCTGCTAAATTGCCTTCAAAGTAAAGATTATAAAAGAAGGATGTTACGGGAGATATTATTGGATTTGTTGCAGTGCATTTAAAAATAGATAACTTAAAGGCCATGGAATATGGGACTGTTTTTTAGCACAAAATTATAAAAGTGGAGAACTAATATATGTTAACCTATCAGTAAACTCATCTGAGTATGAGGTGGGCAGATGTTTTGATTGTCTATGGAGGGCTGGACTTCCCACTTTTCTCCCACTCATCTGACAGGATCAGTTTTTCAGGTGATGAATTAGGAACAAGGTGAGAAGGAGGTGGCTCTAGACACCCTGGATATAGCACTGTTTTCTGTTCATGAGATTCAGATGGCCTGATAATTAAAGCTGTCTCCACAACAGAATAGCTTTCCTCATCTAGCATCCCTGGCACAGGGATATTCAACTGAAGACTGGGTTCACTTATCCATTCAACTCCATAATAAATACTTATTGAGTATTAGGCAATGTCCTGGATATTGGAGGAATACAAAGAATAGTGCCAGTCATATCAATCTTGCTCTCAAAGAGTTTAGGTTCTAAGGAGAAATAAGGTAGATGCATAGAAAATTCCAATATAGAATATAAAACTATGTGTCACAGAAAAAGTGCAGTTAAAATGCCACAGGAGTTCAGAGTAGTTTAGGAAGGAAGATATTGGGAGAGTGATGGCATTTAAGCTATATGAATGACATTAACAGATAGAGAAAATGGCATAAGCCAAGATAGAGAGGAGAAGTTGAAGGCTGACTGGAGTACAGGGCATGTTTTTGGGAGGTAGAAAATACAATTGGAAAGGTCTTCTATATCTTCTTTGGAGATGGTTTTAACCACTAGACCAGGAATGTAAGTTTTATTCTGAGGACCAATAGGAGCCACTCAAAGAAGACGACCTTACAGTGATGTTGACAGAGAAATTCCAAAGATAAGAAGTTACCTGCCAGGCAAAGTGGCTCACGCCTGTAATCCCAGCACTTTGGGAGGCTGAGGCAGGCAGATCACAAGGTCAGGAGATTGAGAGCATCCTGGCCAACATGGTGAAACCCCATCTCTACTAAAAATACAAAAATTAGCTGGGCATGGTGGTGCATGCCTGTAGTCCCACCTACTCAGGAAGCTGAGGCAGAAGAATCGCTTGAACCCAGGAGGCGGAGGCTGCAGTGAGCCAAGATCATACCACTTGCTCTTCAGCCTGGGTGACAGAGCAAGACTCTGTCTCAAAAAAAAAAAAAAAAAAAAAGAAGAAGAAGAAGAAGAAGTTAACCCATCAAGTGACTTCTGCATCTCCCTCTCAGATCACTGAATCTCTGGATTCATGCTGAAGAAGAAACAATAATCCTTTATCATAGATATGGACCACATCAGTTGAGATGGGCTTGGAGGGTGGGGAAGCTATGAAATCCTTCTGAAAAAATGGCTATATTTTAGGGTATCACAGAGAATGCAAAGTTCAAGCAACTAAAGGGAATAGAAAATCCAAGCTATGTGGGAGGCTCTTCCCTTTCTCATGATCCCCCTGGGCAAGAAGCCAGTTCAGAGACATCATCAGCTTATTTTCTCATAACAATAATTTATCAGTAAGAAAGTGATATTTTTCCTCTTTGCCTGACTCCTTAACATATAATTGGTAGTATCTCCCATACCTGATTAACTCAGAACAAAGCTGAAGAGAAAATAACTATTGTGAGCTGGAAGAAATAAACTAAACTCTAGGCGTCTTTGACCTCATTAGATCCATTTACAGTGAACTTTAGCCAAGGGAAGCAATGATTTAGAGAGCAGCTAGAAAGGATTTGTGGAATCCACTGAACTGGAATTCAGCACACTGAGCTAATCCTGCAAAACTGTGATTATAAAATTACAAAGCTTGACCAAAGAAAGCTTTGTGCATTCTGTGGACTTGTACCTAAAATCACCCTTAGTCTGAAATACCCTTTTTTTCTTCTACAGGAATTGGCTAACTGTATTGCTCTATTTATGCCATCTTTGCAACTAAATATTATGATTAACTTGAAGTGTGGTTTCCAGAAATTTCTTATGAGGAAACAGATAAATATGGAAAGATGTATGCCGAAAGATGTTTACTGCAGCAATGCCTAAGATAAAGACTGAAAACAATATAAATATCCATCAGGAGACAATTGCTTAAGTATAGTACACTAACACACTGGACTATCATCTAGCCAATAAGTAGAGTAAGTTAGATACTAACAAGACACTAACAATAAACCCGGTAAGTTAGTACTAACAAGAAAAGGTGTCCATCTGTTGCCCATGTGTCCATTAAATATTGCTAAGAAAAAGAAGTAGGATGCAAATAGTATGTATAATATGAACTAATTTTTAACTTTTTATGTATGTTTGAGAAAGAGAAAAGCGTAAAAATGGTGAATCAAATTAACAGTGATTTTCTATGGAAGACTGGGTTTGTAGTGAATCCTTCATTTTCTCCCCGTGCACTTCTGAATGGCTTGGATTTTGTTACAATGAGTATGTACTGTTTTTATAATTAGAAAAATGATATTCCTATTAGAAAAAGAAGATAAAGAGACTAATTCTTCATTATGTTTTCCAAATTTTAATATTACTTGTATCAGAGATTATTTTAAGATCTTTTTAAACTACTCGGTGTAGTAGAAACAATACTGGACCTACAAGCCAGTCTTCAGCTGTGAGTTCCAGCTCTCTGTTTTTCCTATCTGAGCCTCAGCTGTCTTCATACATAAAATAAGTGGCTGTATTTACTGACTCACAAAGTCCCTACTAGTACTCACATTTCATAATTCTAACTGGAAATAAATACACAAGGTATTCAATCCTGTCTTATGCGATATGGCCTAAAATGAGGCCCACAAACTGCTATAATCCAAAGACAAGTGGACTCTTGGAAGAGCTGAATTACATAATAGAATAAGTTTCTATCATAGATCCCCAAGTCACTAGCACATTCTAGTTCACTGTAAGCAAAGAATGTGAGGGAAAAGGGAATGAGTCTTTTTTACACACTTACTGTCAGAAGTTCTGTCAAAAATTCTATAATCATCTCCAGCCCCAACATACACAATTTACTAGACAGGAAACTGAGGCCACAGAGGCAAAGGGACTTGTTCAAAATCTCACAGCTAATGAGTAGAAAATTCAGGATTACAAATATTTAATCATTTCTGGGCTGAGTGTAATGCTTCTTAGATCTTAGAGTTCAGGCTAAACATATGATAAGTTCAAAACAATGCTTTGACCATCCCCCACAGCCCTACACCCAATGAATTTCTTTATGATATCCTCCACAGCCCAGTCCACATCTCTGAAACTGAAACACATTAAAAGGAAAAGATTTTTGAAGAAGGATAATTTCCACTTCCTTTTTCCACCCACATATGTGCAGGCACACTGATATAAAAAGGGACTTTAAAAAATTTGTGGAATCTTAAGCAAAAAGAACAAAGTCAGAGGTGTCACATTACTCAACTTCAAACTATACCATAAGGCTACAATAACCAAAATGGCATGGTACTGGTACAAAAACAGACACATAGACCAATGGAACAGATAAGGTAACCCAGAAATAATACGGTATACCTACAGCCATCTAATTTTTGACAAAGGCAACAAAAATAAGCAATAGGGAAAGGACCCCCTATTCAATAAAAGGTGCTGGAATAAATGGCTAGCCATATGCAGAAGAATGAAACTGGACCCCTACCTTTCACCATATAGAAAAATTAACTCAAGATGGATTAGAGATTTAAATGTAAGACCTAAAGATTTAAATAAAAGAATCCTAGAGGAAAACCTAGGAAATACAATTTTGGACATCAGCTTTGGGAAAGAATTTGACTAAGTCCTCAAAGCAATTGTAATAAAACTGAAAATTAACAAGTGGGACCTAATTAAACTAAAGGGTTTCTACACAGCAAAAGAAACTATCAACAGAGTAAATAGACAACCTACAGAATGGGAGAAAACATTTCCATATGTATCTGACAAAGATCTAATATCCAGACTCTACAAGGAACTTAATTCAACACGCAAAAAAAATAATAATAATAACATCATTAAAAAGTGGGGAAAGGACATGAACAGACACATCTCAAAAGAAGACATACAAGTGGCCAACAAACATATGAAAAAGCACTCAACATCACTAATTATCAGAGAAATGCAAACCGAAACCACAGAGAGACACCATCTTACACCAGTCAGAATGGCTATTATTAAAAAATCATAAAACAACAGATGCTGTGAGGCTGTGGAGAAAAGAGAATGCTTAACATTGTTGGTGGGAATGTAAATTACTTCAGCCACTGTGAAAAGCAGTTTGGAGGTTTATCAGAGAACTTAGAACAGAACTTAAAATTTAAAACATTCAAAGCAGCAATCCAATTACTGGCTACATATTCAAAAGAAAATAAATTGTTCTACCAAAAAGACACATGCATTTATATGTTCATCACAGCCCTATTCACAATAGCAAAGACATGAAATCAACCTGGGTTCCCAACAACAGTGGATCAGATAAAGAAATGGTCCCCAACCTTTTTGACACCAGGGACTGGTTTTGTGGAAGACAATTTTTCCCCAGATGGAGATGGGGAGGGGAGGTGGGGAAATGGTTTCAGGATGAAACTGTTTTACCTCAGATCATCAGGCATTAGATTCTCATAAGGAACATGCAACCTAGGTCCTTCTCATGTGCAGTTCACAATAGGGTTTGCACTACTATGAGAATCTAATGCCGTGGCTGATCTGACAGGAGGCAGAGCTCAGGTGGTACTGCTCACCTGCCCACCACTCACCTCATGCTGTGCAGTCCAGTTCCTAACAGCCCATGGACTGGTACCAGTCTGTGGCCCAGGGGCTCGGGACCCCTTGGATACAGAAAATGTAGTACATATATACCATGAAATACTACACAGCCATAGCAAAGAATGAAATCATGTCCTTTGCAGCAACATGGATGCAGCTGGAGGCCATTATCTAAGTGAATTAACAGAGGAACATAAAACCAAATACTGCATGTTCTCACTTATAAGTGGGAGCTAAACATGGGGCACTCATGGACATAAAAATGGCAACAATAGAAACTGGGAACTACTACATGGGGAAAGGAGGAAAGTGAGGAAAGGAGCAAAAAATTATGGGGTGCTATGGTCACTACCTGGGTGATGGGATCATTCAGACCTCAAACCTCAGCATCACATAATAAATCCACGTAACAAACCTAAAACTATTTTTCTGGAAAAATGGAATTAAAAGATAAAAATTAAAAAAATAAACTTTATTTCTCTATACCATCGCCATCAAATTCATGACATTTTTGTAAGTAATGATACTAGCCATTTAGCCATCCCTAAAGGACTGAGGGTCCTGGTAAGTTAACCACGTCTATACAGTCTTTCTACTTGTTAATAAAATAAAATGAGTGTCTTTTAAAGGTTTCTTAAGATTAGAAAACAGAAAGAAGTCAGAAGAAGCCAAATCAGGACTGTAAGGTGGATACCTAATGAGTTCCCATCAAAACTCTTGCAAAATTGCCCTAGTTTGTTGAGAAGTATGAGCAGGAGCATTGTTGTGGTGGAGAAGGTCTCTCTGGTGATGTTTTCCAAGGTGGTGTTGTGCTAAAGCTTTGGCTAACTTTCTCAAAACACTCATAAGAAGAAGATGTTATCATTCTTTGGTCCTCCAGAAAGTCAACAAGCAAAATGCCTTGAACATCCAAAGAAACTATTGCCATGACTTCTGCTCTTGACAGTTCTGATTTTGCTTTGACTGGACCACTTCTACCTCTTTGTAGCCATTGTTTTGAATGTGCTTTATCTTCAGCATTGTATCAGTAAAACCATGTTCCATTTTCTGTTACAATTCTTCAAATAAATGCTCCAGGATCTTGATCACACTTGTTTAAAATTTCCATTGAAAGCTCTGCTCTTGTCTGCAGCTGCTCTGAGCACAAAAGTTTGGCACTCATCCAGTAGAAAGCTTGTTCAACTTTAATTTTTCAATCAGAATGTGGTTGAAACCACTATCTATGGTGTATACTATTGTTTGTATTGTTAATCCTTGGTCCTCTTCAATGAGGGCATGAACAAGATGAATTTTTTTCTTGCAAGTTGATAGGGATGGCCTGCCACTGCAGGCTTCATCTTCAAAATCATCTTGTCTCTTCTTAAAACAAGTCATCCATTTGTGAACTGCTGATTTCTTTGGGGCACCGTCCCCATAACCTTTTGGTAAAGCATCAATGATTTCACCCAAGCTTCATTATAATTGATGTTCATGTTGCTCTGATAGGGCTCTTTTCAAGCTGATGTCTTATCCTTCTTATTGTCTCAAAGTAGGTTCTGTTCAGACATGTTATAATAAGTTAGTACAAATTTATTTTGATGCAAAAAAATTTAAATCTATGCATAGTTTTTTCATAACATACACTTTCTATGAACTTGTGAAGAGCCCTCGTACACCTCTCACTTACTTTGTATAATTTACTTTAAAGCTGCAATCACACTCAAGGTGTGGATCACAGTTATCCTGGTCACCTGCAACGAACAAAACAAAAAACGACTTTAAGATGGAAGATATATTAAAAATTAGGGCTGATTTAGAAGTGTAGAGCAGCTGTGTTTAATAAAAAATCATGAAACTAGGAAATAAAAGACCTAGGTTCAAGTTCTACCTCTGCTACTCAGTTGTGGTAGGACCTTAGTCAAGCTATTTAAGATTTCTAAGCCTAGTTTCCATATGTATCATTTAAGAACCATTCACTCATTCTCATGGTTTTTATGGTATAGAGGGAGAGTTAAGTATTAACTAATCATACAATAAATGAATGAGGATTTGAAGACAACTAATATGGTCCTTTCAGAGAATATAACAAAAGTACCTGACCTCCTTCATAGAAGGTGATGCTTCAACTTGGATTTGACAGATGAGTAGTCATTAATTCACTGAAAGGAGGAAGGAGTTAAGAGGAAGTATATTCGAGGAAAAGGTACCACCATGTTCAAAGGCTCTGTAGTGGCAGGAAGCATAGCTGGTTTGACGAAATGAAAAGAAGGCCAGTAAAAATGGCCATTGAAAAGTTGAAAATATGGGAGTGAATGTTACAGGGTAGCTGTGAGATGATATGAAACAGGGCCCAGAACATTTCTTTAAGTATTAAAGCACAAAATATATTAGGTGTTGATAGGATAAAAGTATACAAATCATCTAAAAGAACTCTTCCCCAACACAAAGGCACTGTCAAAATATTAGCTGGTGTTGTTCAGTGACTAGGGTACTCTGCTAATAAAGGCAGGAATGGAATAAAACAGCACCACAGTGACTTTTTTCAAGTTGAAAATCTTGCAGCAGAAAGAACAAAAGATACAGGTTCACCATGCATAAAAGAACCTAACTGTAGGGCAAACAAATGACAAAATTTGTCAGAAATCCCCACTGCAGAGCCACCAGTGAATACCAACCCAGTTTGACACAGTACAGATGAAATGCCAGAACAGAAGTCCCCAGGTTGTGATCAAATGCAGCAGCTTGGAAACAATTCAAAATGCAAACAACGGACTTCCTGAACTCCTGGGTCAAGTTTCAACCACAGAAATTATAAGCTGACTTTGTCACAACAAAAGTTTGTCCCATAAAATGGATATTTTCTTTCAAGCTTGCATGAAACTCAAAAAAAAAAGGTATCAATAGAATTGATAGGTCATTTGTCTCTCAAGAACACAGCTGGGGAAATTACTTATAAGACTTATAAATGAGGGTGATATAATGTCAGCTCTGATAAGGATATTAATTAAAAGAAAATTGACTGTTGACATTTCTGCAAGTTCAGACTATCAGATCAAACACAAACCCAAAGGAAGGGAGAAGGTCAAGGTGATATTCTATAAGCCACAAAGTAGATTAAAAGTTTCTAGACAAGCAAAGATATAGGAAATTGCAGACCTGTGGGCTTTTATGCTTATAGAAAATCTAAACTAGAAACGTCTACAACTTAAATGGAAAGGAATTTGTAGAAACAACGTACTAGATGGCAATCAGCATGATAATACAGAGCAGATCAATGTAAATTTCCTTTTTTGACAAAGTGAAAGACCACATAAACAAAGGAGAAAATGGGTATATAATCTATTGTAACCTTAGCAATCTTTTCAATTCTACCATGCAATACATAGTACCATATGAGATAAAAATCTAGATTTTTATAGTAATGAGATGACTGGAAAATTATATGCAAAAAGTGGTTAACTAAACAACAGGATAATGTATACTACAATTTTAAATATATACAAAGCTATTTAAAAACTAATTGAATACTAATCAAAGCTTTGGAAAGAGGAACTAGAAGCAATTTGAAAAACCAGAAAGAAAAAGATGGACATAATATGTCACCTATAAATGAACACATTTCTGAATATCAAAAGCATAACCCCAAATAGAGATAAATTATAGATTGGGGAAAACATTGCCAAATAATATGATAGATATCAGATTACTATCTTAAATATACAATAAAGTCACTAAGATACCAATGAGAACAGGGGTAAAGAATGATAAAGACAACAGAATTAAGGCCTGTTTTTTGTTTGTTTGTTTGTTTATACTTTAAGTTCTAGAGTACATGTGCACAATATGTAGGTTTGTTACATATGTATTCATGTGCCATGTTGGTGTGCTGCACCCATTAACTCGTCATTTACATTAGGTATATCTCCTACTGCTATCCCTCCCCCCGCCCTCCACCCCACGACAGGCCCCGGTGTGTGATGTTCCCCTTCCTTTGTCCAAGTGTTCTCATTGTTCAACTCCCACCTATGAGTGAGAACATGCGGTGTTTGGTTTTTTGTCCTTGAGATAGTTTGCTGAGAATGATGGTTTCCAGCTTCATCCATGTCCCTACAAAGGACATGAATTCATCCTTTTTTATGGCTGCATAGTATTCCATGGTGTATACGTGCCACGTTTTCTTAATCCAGCCTATTATTGATGGACATTTGGGTTGGTTCCAAGTGGATTTCATGTCTAAAACACCAAAAGCAATGGCAACAAAAGCCAAACTCGACGAATGGGATCTAATTAAACTAAAGAGCTGCTTCCTCACAGCAAAAGAAACTACCATCAGAGTAAACAGGCAATCTATAGAATGGGAGAAAATTTTTGCAATCTACTCATCTGACAAAGGGCAAATATCCAGAATCTACAAAGAACTTAAACAAATTTACAAGAAAAAAACAAACAACCCCATCAAGAAGTGGGTGAAGGACATGAACAGACACTTCTCAAAAGAAGACATTTATGCAGCCAAAAGACACATGAAAAAAAGCTCATCATCACTGGCCATCAGAGAAATGCAAATCAAAACCACAATGAGATACCATCTCACACCAGTTAGAATGGCAATCATTAAAAAGTCAGGAAACAACAGGTGCTGGAGAGGATGTGGAGAAATAGGAACACTTTTACACTGTTGGTGGGACTGTAAACTAGTTCAACCACTGTGGAAGACAGTGTGGTGGTTCCTCAATGATCTAGAACTAGAAATACCATTTGACCCAGCCATCCCATACCCAAAAGATTATAAATCATGCTGCTATAAAGACACATGCACACATATGTTTATTGCAGCACTATTCACAACAGCAAAGACTTGGAAAGCCTGGTTTCTAATGAGGTTTTGTTTAGGGTCATTGCTTAGATTCCTCTGTGTATTTGTTATCTATTGTCATATAAAGAATACCTGAAAACTAAGTAGCTTAAAACATTAAACATTTATTATCTTACAGCTTAGCAGCTTAGTTGGCTGGGGCAGCAGTCATCTGAAGGCTTGACTGGGGGTGGAAGATCAGTTTCCATATGGTTCACATACATGGTTATGGGCAAGAGGCTTCAGTCTCACCACATAAACCTCCCCATAGGCTGCCAGAACATCCTCACAACATGGAAGCTGATTTCCCCCAGAGTGAATGATCCAAGAGAAAGTCCCACTATATTTTGTGACCTAGCCTCAGCAGTCACACTGCCATTTCCACAATATCCTACTGATTACACATAACAGCCCCATCCAGTGTGGGAGAGGACTAAACTAGGGCTTGAATGTCAAAAGACTAGCTACTGATTAATAATAGAAAATATAAATCTTTCTTTTTTCACTAAATATTTATTGAATATCTACAATGTGCCATTGGGAGTTCTATCCTGGTAAAAACCAATTCAAAATGGTAAACCTCACAGTCACAGAAACCTCAAGTAATAATATCATATTTCAACACTGAGCAACAGTGAGATCTAAGAAATGCAGCATTCAGGTTGCAGTCTCAACTCTTCATCCCTGAAACATCTATGGATCATTATGCCAATGGGAAGTTTATAACTTTATTTAATGGCCAGAAAACTGTTCATCTACGTCGCAATACCTCAGCCCAACATCAGATCTTTCCCAAGCATGTCAACACAAATTTCCAAACAGAGATTACAGCTCTCTAGCTAGGACCAACACAAGAACCATCAACCAATGCTTGAAAGGCTCAGATGTGAAGCCTGTAGACATTTTCTAGATTGTTCCAAATTCATTTTACGTGCAAAAGATGATCTTTCTAGCCCACCACCCCTAGAGTGTGCATTTCACTTTGTCTACTACCCAATCAACACATATTTGATGGAATGCCTGTTAGATGTTAGGCAGTAGACTAGTTGTTGGGAAACATATTTTGTCTTCATGGGAGAAATAGACAGTGAAGCAAAAATAAATAAATAAACAAACTGAATAATATGGCTCATCATAAATGCCATAAAGCCAATAAGCAGAGGACTTGATAGCGAATGCTAAGAGAAGGGTGGCAGAAGTGGCCTGGGATGATTTTCTGAGATAATACTATAAGCTGAGACCTTGGGGAGCTAGTCATTTTTAAAAGGCCAGAAAAAAGCACTCCAGGTCCAGCATTTCAGAGTGATAAGTGCCAAGGTATAAAAATGCTTGTTAAGAGCTTGGATCTGTTGGATGACAGTTTGGCTGAAACAGGAAGCAAGGAGAGCATCCCTCAAACTGAGGTAATAGAAATAAGAGGCAGAAGACAAACTGTTCAGGGACTTAAGATCTGTGGTAAGGAGTTTGGGTTTTATGCTGAGTGTGATAGGGAACCAGCAAGTGTTTTTCATCAGGCAACTGGCAAGGTCAGATTTAAATTTGTAGTTTGTGGCATAGTCCATTAGACCTGTGGTTTGTGTGATAGCTGCCAGAGAGTACCAAGGGCAGTCAGGGCAAAGGAACCAAGCAGCTGATTTGGCCCATAGAAAGAAAAGACCCTTGGCCTTATCTTCACTTGAACAGTGCCATTTATATTGGGGACTGAAATAAATGCAGCTATTGCTACTGATGGTTAGTTTGTCCTCATTTGCTGAAAGGGAAAGGTCTTCTCTTCATGACTCATCCACAAATCCTGCTGATCCTCCTAATTAAAAAGTTTTCAAACAAGTTGATACATTAGTTATTAAGAGCCCAGACACACCAGGCATAAATCCTTCCTGCCATCCATATGTATGCCAGGACTTCACTGCTGCATCTTTCATCATTATGAGGGATATCCTTCAATATAATTTTCATGACACCATCTGCCATGTTCTTCTCTCAACTTTTTTTGGTGAGGTGACTACTCAGTGATTATGAATGTCATATCTGGCATCTTTTAAAAATAAAACTCTATCAGAGATCTCAAGGGGGAAAACAAGTAATAAAAACATATCCAGCCAGGAGCAGTGGCTCACGCCTGTAATCCCAGCACTTTGGCAGGTCAAGGCAGGCAGATCACCTGAGGTCGGGAGTTCAAGGCCAGCCTGGCCAACACCGTGAAACCCTGTCTACTAAAAATACAAAAAAATTAGCCAGGCATGGTGGCGGGCTCCTGTAATCCCAGCTACTTGGGAAGCTGAAGCAGGAGAACTGCTTGAACCCTGGAGGCGGAGGTTGCTGTGAGCTGAGATTGCGTGACTGCACTCCAGCCTGGGCGACAGAGTGAGACTCCGTCTCACAAAACAAACAAACAAATATCCACTGGCAAGTGCTATGGACCACAGACCTAGGAATGCATTGCCGGTTAGCCTTTTTTACACCAAAAACAATGCAACTAAGAATGAAGGTAAACTGAATTTGTAGCCATCTTAGTTTTCAGCAAATTAATTATTGCATTCTTTTAAAATATTGTACCTTTTCATCAGTATAATTGGTTATGTGTTGTAAACTATTAAAGGTGGAAAGAGCAATTCTTAAAATTAAACTGTCTCTCCATTCACCTTAACCTTATGTATCCAAGACCTTTAAAGTTCCACCTCCTCTGAGATGACTTCTCTAATGAATCCAACCACATGGTTTATTCACATTATGTGACATTATATGTGGCCTCTGGCATGATGCCATTAGCAAATAAGCATGTATCTAATTTGTTTTTTTATATATCTCCACCCAAAATAAATAAATAAATAAACAGAGACAAGGACTTAGGTGCAAGGAGTTTATTTTGGAGATACCCCCAGGAAGCAGCAGTTAGGGAATGGGGAGATTAAAACAAAGAGGTAGGAAGAAACCATAGGAGGTGCCGGTAACCACCATGGGCAAGTGGTGCTCGATGCAGCTGGGGACTAATTCTTGAGTGACAGGTAGGCTGTACCTAAGAATTTCCTTCTAAGGGACAGGAGGTTAAGGAATCTATCCTATTTTCTAGTGGCTGAAGTTTGCCTCTGGAGCATTAATTTTCCAAAGTTCTGTGCTACCCAAAAGGCAGATCAAGCCAGCTCCTGAGCCTTTGGAAAAAGTCTTGAGGCAGAAGTGAAGAGGGGTGGGAGGTGCTTAAAGTGGGATGAGGTCATTTTACATGAGAACTGTCCAGCACAGCTATAGTGGAAATTAGTGGTGGATCAAGAGATTGTAGCAGAGGGCACAAAAAGTGTCTATTTCAGCATAAAAATTATGTTGTTAATTAAAAATAAAATTTTGTTTAAAATGATGTTTTTAACAATATCACTGAAGATATAAACACTCATTTCTCTTAGTGTCATAGAGAGACTGACTGATCAGCTGACTCAGTCTGAGAATGCCCAAGTATTAAATGAGCACTTGTTGAACACTAGCTGAGCAGTATGAAGTAATGCACAAGTTAAAGTCAAGATGCTCAATTCTCAAGGAGCTTGCAATCTTACAGGGATTATCAACATTCACAAACGAACTAACACATAACTAGTAGTTCTGACTACAGAGGCAGAAAAAGTGAGAGATAGCATCATGTAGCGGTTAAAAGCTTCCACTCTGGAGTCAGAGAGACCTAGATTTAAAATTAATCTAGGATTTGCAGTGTGATCTTGGACAAGGGTCTTAATCTCTCTGTGTCATAATTTCTTCATCTGATGATTAGAAAAATAACAGTATCTGCTTCATGGGGTTGTCATGAGATATAAATGCATGTAAAGCACTAATCACAGCGCCTGGCACATAAATATTCATTAAATGTCGGTTGTTTGTGAAAATTAAAGAGAAACGTAATAGTAGGATGGGATTTAAAGAAGAGAAGTATCTCCTTGTCAGACTCTTTCTCTTTCTTAAATACGAATTTTCTATAGCCTCTGGCCCCTGTTCTAGTACCATTTTACCTTTTTTAAAAGTTTCATTTTCTAAAAAAGAACTACTTATATTAAGATTGGGAGGCAAGTATTAAAAGATGTGGAAATATAGCACAAAATGCATGAGCTTTGGAGCAATACTAACCAATGTTAAATCCATGTATCTTGCCACTGAATGACCTTGAGTAAATCTCTTAGGCACACTGCCACTCAGTTTTCTCATCTACAAAATGGGAGGAATATAACCTGTCACTGTGAAGAGTAAATGAATGTCTCTGGAGGATTTCCAACACATTTTAGATCCTCAAAAGTACTGATTGCTATTACTCACTATTCATTCAGTAGACACTTACTAGGCACCTACTATGTATAAAGCACTGTACTAGGTTCTACAGAATAAAAAGACAGACATAAATAAGATATGGTTCCAACAGTCAAAAGTGTTACAGGTTAAACTTATTAATACATTAAAAAACCTAGGCGTTTGAAATGACTCAAATTAATAAGTTACCTGAATATCAAATGTTACTATCCTAATTTCAAAGACAGGAAAGGAGACAGGGAGGAAGAGAGAGGGGGAGGGAGGTGGGGAAGGAGGAAACTAAGCTGGTTGTCTCTGAGACACAGTTTGCGGAAATACAAGATAATGAGATCTGTTTAAACTCACATCTGCTACAGGATACTCAGAAGTCTATAATGTGAACGGAACTCAGAGAAGATTTCTCCCATGAGGCTAAGAATGTATAAGGCCAACTCTACCCACCCTGAACCTGCAACATGTAACAATGCTGCTCTATCCCAAACTTTTAATCCAGGTGAAACCAGGATGAAATGACCGTCAATCACAGCCTGGAAGGGAAATGAGTTTGAGTAGAGATGAGAAAAATTAACATGGTGATGATGGGATCATTCCACTGGCTGGAATGCATGTAAGGCCTCATCTCTTTACTAAGTCACTATCTTACCAAACCAGAATGGGGGATTCCAAAAAGAGCAGGATCTAAGCTAGCATCCCAAGTTTATTAAACTCAAGAATGGCTCTCAAGATAAGCATGGTCTTCACAAGTATATACTTCTCCTTGGCTCAACAAGCATTCCTTCCTCACACTTGCAGAATACTTTATAGTTCACAAAGCACTTTAATGACATTTAATGTCCATCATCTCACTTAACTCTCAGGACAGCCCTTTGTGTTTAGTTTCCATCTCGTAGATGAACAAACTGAAACTTGGGAAGCTTAAGCAACCGGTTTGAGGTCCCATATCAAGATGCAGAGGAGCCTGGACTGAAACTCAAATCCTCTGGTTCCATTTCCAGGCCATTTTCCACACTTGTGTACAGCCTCTGAGAAAAGGGAAGGTTGCATCAATGAAATTGGAAGGCAGTGATTGGAAGCCATTTTCCTCTGACTCAGAGACCTGAGGCATCTCCGTCAAATAAAAATTCCCAACTAAAAAACTGGTGGTAAGCCAGGCATAGTGGCACAAGCCTGTAGTATCAGCCACTCAGGAAGCTGAGGGAGGAGGATCACTTGAGACCAGGAGTTCAAGGCCAGCCTAGGCAATCTAGCGAGATGCCATTTCTAAACACACACACACACACACACACACACAAAACACACACACACACGCACATGAAAAAATTCGTGTCTCTGAATCTGTGCTATCCCTCCAGATCCTCAGATGTGAAATCCTTAAATCCTTTATGAACATGGAGCCTACTCCATGAAGAGCACCATTAGATTCAAGATAGTAAAATTCATTCAAAACTAATTGGTGAGTAATGAAGTTGCAAAGGTTTATAAGCCTTGCACCAACACTAATACAGAGGTACAGTGTCAACAATAAAATTGTAATCACTGACAAAACTAGCCTTTGTGCAGAAAGGGGAAGCCTTTTCCCTTGGCCTGTAGGCAATAGCATTAGACAATTTTTGGAGTGACAAGATCACTTCCTCCTACCTAGTTTTAAAGAGTGACCACAAGGAACAGCTTCACCCTTAGAAATAACTTTTGATTATTTGATAATGGAAAGGAAAAAAGTGTACAACTCTCCTCTAGTTAAATTTCAAGCATTTAGAGAAGTGGATATGTCTATATCACAACATATCCTCAAAAACAGCCATGGCCATACACAAGAGAATAACACAGTGCCCCTTTGTACTCCTGTCTACACAGGCAGTTGTCTGCTACCAAAGAGGTGTTCCAGAAGAAAATGTGATTTGGGGCAGAAAAGACTGGCCCCCCGCCCCACAACAGGTCTATAAGAATATGTTAACCTCCTGTGCAACTCCCAGAGAGCTGAATGGATAAATCCATTGAGTACTCAGTAAAATCTACCTCGAAACAATTATTCTGGTTTTTGCTTAGTTAGTTTTTGTTCTTCCTAATTTTATTAAGAGAACCAGTTGTTTCCAGAGGTCAGTCCTGGAGAATGCCAGCAAGCCCTGGGATCTCTATTGGCTGGGATCTTCATGTTGGCTCTGATGCTACACAGACCAACAAAGTTACCACAGGTCACACACAGCTATTGAGCACTGAAACAGGGCCAGTCCAAGTGGTATGGACTGTGTGCAGACAAAGTGACTCCATATTAAATGTTAATAACTATGTTGACATATTAACCTCAGTCCCAGGAATGCTTTTGGATTCCCACTCTATTTACTGTCCTCAATGTGAGAGCATGCACTTGCTATAAATCCCGCCTTTACAACAAAGCAACCTTGATGTTATTGCACAAATTATAGGCTATGATGCACATAGCATTCTTGCCTTTTCTAGAGGGCTGCCTTAAATTGGCTATAGAGCACATATGCCCTTTCTCTGTGGTATATAAGCTCCTGGTCTGAGGAGTAATGGTGTGGAGATCTACCTGTCTTGCTGCCACCCAAGACCATGTGGCAAGTTCCCCAGTAAATCACCCTTTACTAGCAAACTGGATTTGTCTGCCTCATTCTTTGGTTTCTCAGCTCCTTCTGTGCTTGGTCACTTTGCATATGTGGCCTTTTCACAGAACAGACTGTACATGTCAAATACACATCAGATTTTGAAGACTTAGAATAAAAATAATAACATTGGTAATTTCTATATTGATTCCATGTAAAAATGATACTAGTTTGGAGGGATTGTCTTAGTAAAATAGATTACTAAATATATATTGTTAAAAATAATTTCACCTGTTTCTTTTTACCCTAAATAATATATGTACTAGAAAATTTAAAATTACAAATGTAGTTCACATGTTTGAATTACATTATATTTTTATAGGGCTCTAATGCTCTGGAGGACGCATCCTTATTCTCCAAGATCTCTATCAAGTCATTTAGGTAGGTTTAATATAAGAGGTATAAATGCCATGTTTTAATGACCCTGAATTTGGGTAAGTTAGAAAGTGCTTACTTGCTGTCCAAGGTTCTTTGAAAGTAGAAAGATGCAAAACAGTGTGTTTGTTTGCCTGGTTGTTTTGGGCAGTTTGATCTTTCATTGTCTCTGGTAGGAACAGTGTCTGTTTAACTGATCTGTAGGGATTCAGCATTGTGTGATGGGGCATGTGGGTGTTTAACTGTAACACTTGAGAAGAATGTTTACAGCTCAGCTGTTAGAATCTCGTGCTAAGGAATCTAAGATTAAGGGTTGAATCCCCAGCCAGACACACTTAGCTCAGCTTTTTTTGTGGACCAGGCATGCACCCGCCAACCTGGGCTTGCCTTCTTGCCAATGTTCATTCTTGGTTACAATAGGGGCCAGTGAAATAATGGTGCTGTACACTTATCAAATCCATCAACATCACTACAAAAAGCAGCTCAGCTTCGTCCTTTAGGGGAACAGCATCACCTGTACCACCTTTTCATATAAAGGAAAGCATATTATTTTCCTGTGTTAAAAGAGAAGGTTTTTTTTTAAAGCTACACCTGTTACAAGTTTCAAAAGCCAAGCAAAGGCAAACACATAAAAGGTATTGTATTTGTTGCCTCATTTGCTTCCAGAAAAACCATTCTCAAGCTACAAAGGTCCAGATTTGGGTAAGCTAAATCCTGCCCATCTAGGAGATTTAGAAGATCATAGAGAAACATATTTATGCTTCTTATTTTTCATAAACTTACTATTAAGAAACTCAGTATATTAGATTCTTGCATGACTTGTATCCCTCAAATTTCCAAGAGGCATTGGCCAGCAGTGCTGTGTAACAGAAGCTGGAGTCCAGAGATTCAGGCCACAGGCTGACTCTGCACCAATGGCTGTGTGGAATAGGACAATTCATCTCCCTCTCTGGTTCTGTGTGTCCCCCTCTGTAAAAGCAGAGTTTGTACTTACATTTAGTCTAATTCTATAATTTCAAAGCACCCTAGTTGACCACCTTGAAAGGCCAAATCAGACATTCGTGTTTCTCAAATCTACTTTTTTTGTTGATTTGTTACTCTTCAAGAGCAATAGAGGTGATGCCTCAGAATTTGGCCAACCTTCATTTTAAACAGCTGTGCCAGGCAGCTTTGGAATGGGCTCCTGTCTCCAGTGGCTTTTGCACCTGCAATCTCGCTGGCTCGAGCTTTCTGTTTCCTGCCTGCCCTGGCAGCAGGCTAGGAGTAAGAACAGTTGCCTATGACGTTCTCTGAGCCTCCTGTCCCAGGCGACTGAGCCAGGAGATACCTAAGGGGCTTGTCAACACCTAATGCTGTCTCTCCTTCTCCTTGGCTCCAAACACTGTTCTGGGCATTGCCTCGCTGGGCCTGGCTAAAGCTCTGCCTTCTGAAGTGAAGGTTGACCTTTTATTAAATACTAACCCTACAAGAAAAGTAGAATAAACTAGTCCCATTGTAACTTGCCAAGATTAATACATCCATAGAATTGGGACAGGAGATAACACCGAATGTGTACTACAGACTAGATATTGTTAAGTAGTATATTTCTAATTTAATCTTTAATCTTTATAATAAGCCTATGAAATAGGCACTATGATTATTGCCAATTTACAGATGTGGAAACTGTAGGTTAGAGAAATAAGGTAACTTTCCCATAGACTCATAGCTATTAAGTGACAGAGGTAGGATTTAGAGATAGGTAGATCCACTTGAGCCCAGAGCTTACAGAGGTACCTACCTTACCAACAGGTGGCTTTTTGGAATTCATTTCGATAAAAATAAAATCAAGTTGGATATGACGGACTTGATCATTTCTTCTGCCTGAGATGCCTAACACATCTAAAAGAGCTGTACGTTAGTTCATGTTATTGAAAAGCAGCCACCAAGACAGGCTAGATGTCACTATTTCTGAGCCTCCTTCTACTCCTCTTGTTTTTTTCCTTTTTTAGGAGGGAAAGACTGGCAGAAAGAGAAATACACAAACCTCAGAAGGGAGCAGACAATTCACACATTTCTACAGTTTAACCTTCAGTGCCAGTAAGTGTCAGGTAGCAGAGCTTCAGGTATGCCCCAAAAGTCTCCTTGCAAGGAACTGAGAAACCTGGAACATTTCTGCATTTATGCTCATCCACCTATTTCTATCCTCTAAATTCATTTGATATCTGCTCCTCCTTTCAAAGGTAATTCAGATCACACCACAGCACCACGGACCATAAATCATTCTGAACAGAACTCTTGTTTCCGGGGCACATCAATGTTTATTCAAGGGATCATGCTTTAGAAACTAACCACCAATATATATTTCAGTAATCTACCCCAATACTTATAATGTGACACAAAGAACAATCTTCAGCCTTCACCAGTTCCTCAACACCACCACATTTTGCTCAGCTTTCCAGAACTGCCTTTGGAATCTCATCTTATATGAGGGAGCTTATATGCAGCAGAAAAGATAATGAGCAATCACGTTTACCAGAAACTCATCTAGGAAAACAGCTAAGGAAAGAGGATGAAGCTTATCAATAAGCCCCAATTCTCGGCTTTGATTGCATTAGATATATCAAGTTCACTGGAACCTTACTAGGTATCCTAGTCTCAGCCACTGTATTTCTCAGGTCTGGGACATATCTCTGAGCCTCTCCCCTATGCTGATGTTGATTTATCAGGTAGTGCCTGCCAACAGCCTATGGCTCATGCTAAAAATAATTTAGGGTTGCTCAATTATTTCTAGAGAGGCAGCTGGTATAGTGGAAAGAGCACTGACTGATAATAACAGCTATTGTTTACTCACTTCATGCAAGACATTTTACAAGCATTATCTCCATTCTGCTGATAACCTAAGGAAATAGGTATGATTGCCCCCATGTTTTACCTGAGTCAGTTAAAGATTAGAGAATATCCATGATTTACCCATGGTCACACGTTTATTGTCCAACAGAGCCATGATATGAATTGAACTCTCTCTCTGATGCCATATAATTCTGATGTATCATTACTGCCTCCAAACAGAAGGCAGAAAACTTGGTCAGAGTCCTAGAATTGCCAGCTGGGTGGCCTATAACAAACCTTAATTTCACTCTGGATCTTAATTAGCTCAGCTACAGAATGGAAATAATGCTATTGAGTCTTAGGTGAGGATGCAGTCCTAAGAGTCAAATAGCCTGGGTTAAAACCTAGTCCCATGCTTACTAGATGCATGACCTTGAAGAAGTAAATTAGCTTTACCTTTAACATGGAAATAATAGCAACACCTACCCCAATAGATACTGAGTAGATTAAACAAATTAAAACATGCAGAATGTATTAGTCAGGGTTCTCTAGAGGGACAGAGCTAATGGAATATATATATATATATATATATATATAGAGAGAGAGAGAGAGAGAGAGAGAGAGAGAGAGAGAGGCGTTTATTTTTTTTTTCATTTCAACAGCTAATATTTTTCTTTTTTTTTAATTTTATTATTATTATACTTTAAGTTTCAGGGGACACGTGCACAATGTGCAGGTTTGTTACATATGTATACATGTGCCATGTTGGTGTGCTGCACCCATTAACTCCTCATTTAGCATTAGGTATATCTCCTAATGCTATCCCTCCCCCCTCCCCCCACCTCACAACAGTCCCTGAAATGTGATGTTCCCCTTCCTGTGTCCATGTGTTCTCATTGTTCAATTCCCACCTATGAGTGAGAACATGCGGTGTTTGGTTTTTTGTCCTTGCGATAGTTTGCTGAGAATGATGGTTTCCAGTTTCATCCATGTCCCTACAAAGGACATGAACTCTTCATTTTTTATGGCTGCATAGTATTCCATGGTGTATATGTGTCACATTTTCTTAATCCAGTCTATCGTTGTTGGACATTTGGGTTGGTTCCAAGTCTTCGCTATTGTGAATAGTGCCACAATAAACATACATGTGCATGTGTCTTTATAGCAGCATGATTTATAATCCTTTGAGTATATACCCAGTAATGGGATGGCTGGGTCAAATGGTATTTCTAGTTCTAGATCCCTGAGGAATTGCCACACTAACTTTCACAATGGTTGAACTAGTTTACAGTCCCACCAACAGTGTAAAAGTGTTCCTATTTCTCCACATTGAGAGGAGTTTATTATTAACTGACATGATCACAAGGTCCCACAATAGGCCGTCTGCACGCTAAGGAGCAAGGAGAGCCAGTCCAACCTCCAAAACTGAAGAATTTGGAGTCCAATATTCGAGGGCAGGAAGCCTCCAACAGGAGAGAAAGATGTAGGCTGGGAGGCTAGGCCAGTCTATCTTTTCACATTTTTCTGCCTGTTTATATTCTAGCTGTACTGGCAGCTGATTAGATTGTGCCCACCCAAATTAAGGCTAGTTCTGCCTTCCCCAGCCCAGTGATGACTCAAATGTTAATCTCCTTTGGCAACACCCTTACAGACACACCCAGGATCAATACTTTGTATCTTTCAATTCAATCGAGTTGACACTCAGTATTAACCAACACAAGAGTATATAACATTGGCATATGATAAGCATTCTTCTTCTTCATCTTCATCATCACCATCTAATTATAATCATGTAATTTTTTTCCTATCTTATTTCACAAGATGTTTTTGAGGATTGAACAAAAAAACATTTAAAACTATACAGACTTATACAGACATAAGGAAATAATATTATCCAAAAGGCCCATGCTATGAGACTAATAATAACTGTTGGGACAAAGTTCTAGGCTCCCACTTAAACCTGAGGAGTCAGAAGACTTATCTACTTCAGGTTAAATAATATAAAATTATCTGCACTAATATATGAATATACCTTGCATTTATATATAAAAAAAACAGAGTGTATTAGCCTGTTTTCACACTACTGATAAAGACATACCCAAGACTGGGTAATTTATAAAGAAAAAGAGGTTTCATGGACTCACAGTTCCACGTGTCTGGGAGGCCTCACAATCATGGCAGAAGAGCAAGGAAGAACAAAGGGACATCTTACATGGAGGCCAGCAAAGAGAGAATGAAAGCCAATCGAAAAGGGTTTCCCCCTATAAAACCATCAGACCTCGTGAGACTTATTCACTACCACAAGAACAGTGTGGGGGAACTCACCCCCCATGATTCAATTACCTCCCACTGGGTCCCTCCCACAACATGTGGGGATTATGGGAGCTACAATTCAAGATAAGATTTGGGTAGAGACACAGAGAAACCAAATCACAGAGCCACCAGGTGATAGTCTGCAAACTCCTTGTTTTAAAATGATTTTCTCCTTTGCCTGGCCTAGAGGTATGGAGGCTCTATTATCATAGCATCCAGCTGGACATAGGAGAGCAGCCTGAATGCCAAGATGTCTGGTATCAGATACTTTAGTTAAAGGCAAAGTATGGAAATTACTAACAGCAGGAAAAAAAAGATACAAATATTTTCATCTGATAAGAGAAGATTACAGTGATCACAGAGTGTAGTGGTTAGGCATCAGGCTGCCAAGAGTGAAATCCCAACAAGTTTGCTTATCGGTGTCTCAGTTTCCTTGTCTGTAAGGTCCACCTGTTAATACTGTCTACCTACAGGGTCACTAAGTAAGGTATTTATCACAGGGTAAGTATTAAATAGGTAATAGATGCGACCCTATGAGGTATTCTATATATTTGCTGAGATAAATTCTTGTTCCTAATAATGTTTCCTCCAACTTCCTGTGAAAGTTTCGGCGGTGAGAAAGTTAGAATGGAAAAGGTCTGAAATTGAGAGAAAGTTGCGAAATGAGCAATAAGATGGTACTTGGTCAGAAACATACATCTTTGAGACAGACTTGAGAGCTCTTGTTTGGCTCTCTGACCTTCTGTGGAAATTAAATCTCCCAAGTAGTTAAATCCAAGCCAGTCTTTTTCTCCTTTTTAGTTTTCCAAGGTCATAAACACAGAAAAGGGGTTCCTGGCCCTGGTACTAGAGCTCATCTTATAAGCCCAATGTAGTATAGTTCTAAACTAAGCATATTCTATAAGCAAAGTCCCTATATTTGTTTCCTGGCTTCACCACTTACCATCAACTGGACCCTAGGCAAGTTATTTAACCTCACTAGGCCTCTCTTTCATCATCTGTAAAATGGGAACAATGAAATAGAGACACTGAGAAAATTCAGTGAGACAATGAATATCTGATAGGCAGAACAATGTCCCCTTCCCCCAAAGAAGTCCACGTCCTAATTCCCAGAACCTGTAAACATGTCATATTACATACCAAAAGGGATGCTGAAAGTGAAATTAAGGTTTCAGATCTTTAAGTAGGGAGATTGTCCTGGATTATCTGGGCAGACACAATCTAACCACATGGGCCCTTAAAAGTGGAAGAAGCAGCAGAAAAGTCAGAGAAGTGGCCAGAGAGTTCCAAAGCATGAGAGGGATTCAACCCACCCTTGTTGGCTCTGAAGATTGAGGAAGGAGGCCGCAGGTCAAGGAAAGTGGGTGGCCTCTAGAAGCTAGAAATAGTACTCAGTTGACAGTCAGCAAGGAAACAGGGACTTCAGACCTGTAACAGCAAATAAATGAATTCTGCCAACAACTTGAATTAGCAGGAGTCAGATTCCCCCCTAGAGCCTCCAGAAAAGAATGCAGTCCTCGTAACACCTGGATTTAATCCAACAAGTCATGTGTTGGACTTCTGACCTACTGAACTATGAGGTAGATTTTTGTTGTGTTAAGCTTTAAGGTTGTGGTAATTTGTTATGGCAGCAAAAGAATTGTGGTACAGAATGTCAAGTACTTAGAATGTCGCCAGCACACACAGTAAAATCTAATTCAAATCCAGCAATTTGATGATGGCAATGTTGATGAGGAAGAGGGGAATGACAATGAATTTTTAGGTTACATCTGAAATTATGACTATTAAGCCTGCCTATAAACACAATATTAAGATTTTTAGGTCCTCTTGTGGATCCGATATCCTATTAAATGTTTTCTATTTAGTAAATTATTTTATCTAAGCCTCAAAACTATTCTATGAAATAGGTACAATTATACCTATTTTCATGAGGAGTTGGAGCTCAGAAAAGTTCATTTATCTTATGCTGAGTTTTGCTCTGAGTGATTTTGGGTTATGCAGAAGCTATCAAGGACATAAGACAATCCTAAGTGGAGGGAAAAGTTCATAATGTCCCCAAAGACAAAAATACAGCACAATCAGTTATTCCTTTAAATGAGCATACTTAGGCAACACTTTCTTTCCATCAATGCCTAAAGCGATGGTTGGAGCTCTTTGAAATCAAGTTAAATGGGGAGAGGTGCACAGAAGCACTAGAACTTGCAATTGTTTAAGAGACAGAAAAGAATTGTGCTGTCTGAGCAAGACAATCCTAGCCATGTGCCTTCTGAGAGCCCAGAGCATGTGAGATTTAAACTCCAAATCCTCAGCAGCTCCGGAAATATGAAATGGATTTCAGGTAGACTGAGACAGAGTTTAGAAATGGGATCAAATGTGCAGTCTCTTTTGACCAGAGTCTTAAAGGATGATTTGATTCTTCTTTTCCCAAGCAGAATGCAATTTTAGGTCACTCGTTATATCCCAAGAGAAATCCATAAAAGTATTACTCAACAGGTGAATACCACAGGAGTTTCTAGTTCAAATTTTAGACCACTCCAAGTATGGTCAGGCAACCACTGCCTCAAAATTACTTGTGTTGCCTGAAAGAAATATAGCTTCCTGTCCCTCTCCCAAAAGCAAAGAATTTGCAGAAGCCCAGAATCTGCATTTCTAACAAGTTCCTTCGGTGATTCTCTTGCAAATTCAAGTTTGAGAAACCCTTTACAGAGACTTACATGGGTATCCAGAGGTAAGTCAGGAGGCATCAGCAAATATTCTGTGGCAGGCTCCATGAGAAGTACTGAGATAAAAATTCTTGCCCTGGCTCCAGGATTTCACAGGCAATTGATGAACTATAATACAGGACAGACAGACGTAAGTATACATAGAGGTAGGTATAAGTAGACTGCTCTGGGCAGACAGAAACAGAGCAATCAATTCTAGCCAGGGCTCTCCCTCCAGGATTTTAGGAAAAGGTATCAGTCAGACTAAACTTGACAACGAGATCAGCAGATTACAGTGTAAGACTGGGGAATAGTAATTTGGTTCCACAAGCAGAAGGAAGGTCCAGACCAAGGTCAGCAAAGGCACAAAAGCATGTCCAGGGCTATGCTATGGTGGAAGAGAGGTCCTCAAAGACTGTGCGTAAAGAAGTCAGAAAATCAGTCCAGCTGGAGGACAACAAAGGCACTGATGGCCATAATAAAGTGGGGGACATTTTGAGTTTTTAAAGAAATAGTATGAGTTAGTCTATGGTTTCAAAATGAAATAGGCTATGCATTATTTTCCTGTCACTCCGTAAGAAATTATCACAAAATGAATGGCTTAAAACAACAAGAATATACTGTCTCACAGATCTGGAGGCTGGAAGTCTGAAATCAAGTGTTGGTAGGGCTAGATTCCACCTAAAAGCTAGAGTGGAGAATCCTTCTTTGCCACTTCCATCTAGTGGTAGCTCCAGGCCATCATTGGCTTGTGGCTCTATCACTTCTATCTCTGCCTCTGCGTTCATGTGAGTTTCTCATCTTCTCCCTGTTATCATCCTCTTTTGTTTCTTATGAGAGCATCTGTGATTGGGTTAAGATCCCAACCAGATCATTCAAAATGATCTCATATTTAGATGCTTAATTTAATTACACCTGAAAAAAACCTTTTTTCCAAATAAAATCATATTCACAGAAGATTAGGACAAGGATATATTTTAGAGAGGCCACAATTCAACCTACTATAGGCTTCCATTAGGCTGTATGATAGAGAGACAGAGAGCAGTTTTTGAAGACAGACCTACCCTGGTTTGTAAAATCAATTCTGCTAATTATTGGGCATAGAACAAATGTGCACAATGGTGATAATAAATATTTTGTAGGATTGTTGTGAGGATTCGAATAATGTCTATACCTTTCTAGGATAGTAGGTGTCTGGTGCATAATGGAGTCTCAATAAACTATAGTAATATTAGTGACATGAAGTACTAGTGCTTTGTGAGATATGTTAAAGAGACATTGCAGTTTAGGGGGTGAGTGGACAGGGTTGAGAAATGAATGCTTTGGGTGCAGTTCTTAGCCTATGTGACCAATGGCCTAAGTGACCTGAGGAAAATGACTTTGTCTGCTGGAGTTTTTTTAATCTGATATTTGTGAAAGGAAATTTATAATATTTGCTACATCAGGAGATTGCTGTTAGTGTTTAAAAAAAATAATGAATATATTTAGCTCCCACTAGAATATGAGAAAACAAAACAAAACCAAGTAATAAATGTAAAACATTTATCCCAGTGCCTATCTTAGCACACAGTAATTGAGCTACTCAGTGATTATGACGATGAGACAAAGGATCATGTGTATGAGAAAGTAGTCACTCACACATGGACACCTCATGTTTAGAATGTAAACAAAGTACTTCTGTGTGAAATAGCTCATTTAGAGCTCCTATAAACTGTTACCTTATTTTGAGGCTCTGCCTTGGGCAAGAACTCTGCCCTTCCAGATGTTCAGGGAGAGACCACCTCCCTGGATCACATTTCTTATCAAATTAAGTACTGCTGAAAATTTTCTGTTGACTTTTGGAGGGCAGAGTCCATAAAGAAAAAATGAAGGCTCTTTGGGGAAGAAGACCTGCATGAGGGTTCTATAACTCTTCCCATAGGCCTGAGTGAAGGCTGCTGCAGGAGTCTTCTCACTCCTCACTTCCATTTCCTTCTTTGCTATGATCCTCAGAAATGAATCCATTAAAAAAAAAAAAAAAAAAAACAGAGCTGGTCAACCAAGACCTGCTCAGTCCAGAGAAGCTACACAGAGTCCCATTGTGAGGAGAAACTAACATGATAATCTATCCTGGTGCTGAATGTTCTGTCTCTACCTCAATAAAGTAGAGGGGCTTTGCTTTAATTTTTTTTTTCTAATTTTAAAACAAGACAGCAAATTAATTGTTAGTGTTCAGGCAAAGCAGATCTGCTGAGGTCAGTGAGGCAAAAAAAAAAAAAAAAAAAAAGAGAGAGACCATGGTGAAATCACAAGGAGAATCATACAGAACTAGGTGGAGATACTGAGGGAAACAACACACTGTTCTGAACACTTTGGGGGCTTCAGAGTATGAAGATGACCAGGTTCCAAGATATACACACAGCTTAAAAGTTTCAAGGAGACACAAATCAGAAAGGTGTATCACCACAGGAGGAGAAACAAATAAATTCAAGTATTCCCAAACTAGAATACACCACAGAAATATTCTTAGACTAAGATCTATTCAAATACATTGAGAGAAGAATGATCTATTGGCATGAGTGACACAGAGTAAGGAAATAATATGGACAGACCACATTTATTTTCAATGAAGAAAGTAACATAGCAAAAATAAAATTGAAACTAAGTTTCTAAATAATCCCTTATCTGGTCCCTTCCTTCTCATTCTGACATTGCCGCCTCCTTCCTTCAACTTCTATAGTAAGTTCTAACTGATCTCCTTATCCATCTCCACTTTTAACCCATTCTTTTCACATCTTCCATTTTAACATTCTTCCCAAAAATCATAAATGGCCAATACATCGGAATAAAATTTCACATATGCCAATATAACAAGAGATGAAGGAAAGTTAATGATAGGGGGAGGAATAGTGTGTTTTTTAGTTCTATCAGATTCTTTTTTATACTGGCTTTTTCATCTATCAGCTCCTGTATCATTTTATTGTGATTCTTAGTTTTCTTTGATTGGCTTTTGCTGTTCTCCTGAATCTTGATGATCTTCATTCCTATCTATATTCTCAATTCTATTTCTGTCATTTCAGACAACTCAGCTGGTTAAGAACCCTCGTTGGAGAACTGGTGCAATCATTTAAAGGACACAGACACTCTGGTCATTTGGGTTGCCAGAGTTCTTATGTTGATTCTTTCTCATCTCTACATATGTATGTTCCTTTAACTGTGATATAGATTGAATATGGTCAGTAGACTTCTTTTCTGCATGTGTTCACAGGGCCGAGGCTTTGTGCAGGGTCTTTATTTGTAACTGACATCTTGCCTTTGGTTTCTCACTCCTCACTTCCATTTCCTTCTTTGCTATGATCCTCAGAAATGAATCCATTAGAAAAAAAAACAAAAACAAAAACAAAAACAGAGCTGGTCAACCAAGACCTGCTCAGTCCAGAGAAGCTACACAGCGTCCCATTGTGAGGAGAAACTAACATGATAATCTATTCTGGTATTCTGGTGCTGAATGTTCTGTCTCTACCTCAACAAAGTAGAGTGGGCGGGTTATGTTAGTGAGGTATTTTGGTATTGAAGCTTTGGAGTATGATCCAATAGGTGGCACTTAGATGTAGTGGTCAGTTGGCAGGTTCTTGTTCAGTCACTGTGTTCCCGGTCAATTCTCTGAAAGTGTGGGTTCCTCTCCCACTTAAGCGCTGGCTGTAGATCGTGGCTTGGCACTCCTGGGCTGCCTACCACTGCTGCAGGGTGATCTTCAGGTTTATATTTCCTCACCAACTTGGAGGCAGCAGAGGAAGAGGCCTTATCAATAGATGTGGCTGATGGTCTTTCACTTGTCTCCTGGGGGCTCCAACCCAGAGAGATGCAGGTCAGCAATCACTCAGTGCAATCAGCCCAGGATAAGGGGTCTGTGCTGTGGGCCCAAGCCAGGGGTTCCCTGCCTGGTGATGGGTGATGGGGTAGAGCCTGTGGGAGAAGGACTGGCCTTCTCCCCATAGGTCGACTGCAGCTTGTTAGAGGTGTGAATAAGACACTTGCAGTCTTTGCTTCTTCATTAGACTGAGGGTAGCAGGGATAGTACCAATTTAGAGGCAGTAGCAGAGTGGCTTTCAGTTGCTCCTGGGGGATCCCCCTCTGATAAATGTGGACTCCCAGCTGTTACCCAGAGTGTTCAGCCACTGGGGTGGGGCAGCTGCACTGTTGGTGTGAGCTTGGGGCTCCACTTGTTGGGGAGCAAAAGGCGAAGAGCTCACTGGGAAGAGAGACTAGTCTCCTCTCCATATGGTGATAGTGGCATGCTGTAAGCTCAGGTGTAGCCCTCAGGCTCTTTGTTTCTTCCCCAGACTGAGGGCAGCAGGAATAGAACCACTGCTGTGGCAGTGGAAGAGAGGCAGTCAGATGGCTCTGGGAGCCTCTCCCCAGGGAAACTCCAGACCACTACCACTGGGTATGCTCAAAATAGCTAAGTTTTACCAGGAAAATGCAAATCAAAAGAGTTCAGGGGTTGTGATATTAATATCAGACAATGCTTAATTCAAGAAAAAAGCAATAAAGGGCATAAACAGATTAATTTACTAATTCACAATTAAGACAGCAACTTAACCATTTATAAACAAAATAGCATATCATAATATTTACATTTTGTTTGAAAATAGAACTACCTAAATGCAACAGCAATGGCAAACATTAAAGCACTCCCCCCTTAATTTGTTATAGTTCAAGTAGAAAAAAAATTACAGAGAATTGAAATACAGAAAATACATTTAATATATATCATAATCCATATCCTAAAAATGGATCTATAATTTCCTTCAAGCATGCATGAAACATCTATGCAAATTAACCATATATTAAAAGGTGAAGAAAGCTCAATATTCTAAAAACAATAGGTCATAATGACTATAGTTAATTATAATGTTTTGTATGGTCAGGTATGGTGACTCATACCCATAATCTCAGCACTTTTGGAGGCTAAGGCAGGAGGATCACTTGAGGCCAGGAGTTCGAGACAAGCCTGGGCAATATAGTGAGACCTAGTTTCTACAAAAAAAATTTTTAAATTCACTGGACACGGTGGCATGTACCTATAATTTCAGCTACTCAGGAGCCTGAGATAGGAGGATCACCTGAGCCCAGAAGTTAAGACTGCAATGAGCCATGACCACACCATAGCACTCCAACCTGGGCAACAGAGACCTGTCTCAAGAAAAAAAATGTTTTGTATACTTGAAAATTTGCTAAAAGAGTAAATCTTAAGTATTTTTACCACACACACAAAAGAGAGATAACTAAGTAAGGTGATAGATATGTTGATTAGCTTAATTTTGGTAACGTTTCACAATCTGTAAATATATCAAAACATCATTTTGTACTCCTTAAATATATACAACTTTAATTTGTCAATTATACTTCAATAAAGCTTGGGAAAATAAATAAAACAACAGGTCAAATTATGTACCTCAGAATAGGGATAAGTTCTTCCCTAGGCTCCTTATAACCTACTTTTCTAGGCCTATTGCTACTAACTCATTAATTTTACAACATACTATTGTCACTCTTCATAATTTATTCTTCCCCATGTCTCCCTACTATAGTGACCATGAACCCAGCAGGCCTCTAACAACCCTTCCTCCAGCCCTGTTTAGCATTTTAATCAATGATTTAGATGAAGATATAGGGGATATATTTATTGAACATGCAATTGAAACAATAGCAACTATATGAACAAAATCAACATCCAAAATACTCATAACAATCAAGGCAGTCTAAATAGAAGGAAGTTTAACAGACATATAAATACAAGATTGGGTATAAAACCTAAAGAAGTGAAGAATGTCTGAGATTTGATTTAGCAGCAGTATGTCATGTAAAACTGACAAATTGCAGTCTGGTTTTAGTAGACAGTGAGCTTAATACAGTTCAACAGTGTGCAATGTTGATGCTGAAATGGGCTAATTGTGTATTACTAGACGTGGAGTAACTAGAACCAGAGAGGCAATCCATTCCAATTTCAGTTTGGGGTGTGAAACATTTTTATTGAACTCTTTATGGACTGAGTGGGCTAACTCAGAGGGCACTGAGTTCCCCATGACCAAAAGAGTTCAAGCAAAGCCAGAACTATGTTAGTAGACTCATTTATTCAGAGTTTTCAGGAGTAACCTCAGGTTGGGTGCCCTTGTGGTCTGAAGTTTATGGCAGTTCCCAAAGAGTGCCTCCCTCCTGGGATATTCAGATTCAATCAATGCAACCATTCTTTTTTGTTTTTGCTTTTGTTTTTTTGAGACAGAATCTCACTCTGTAGCCCAGGCTGGAATGCAGTGGTGCAATCTCAGCTCACTGCAACCTCCGCCTCGGGGTTCAAGCAATTCTCCTGCCTCAGCCTCTGAGTAGCTGGGACTACAGGCACACACCACCATGCCCAGCTAATTTTTGTATTTTTAGTAGAGATAGGCTTTCACCATGTTGGCCAGGCTGGTCTTGAACTCCTGACCTCAAGTGATCTGCCTGCCTCGGCCTCCCAAAGTGCTGAAGTTACAGGCGTGAGCCACAGCACCCAGCCAACCATTCTTTATGATGATATATCAGGTGACTTACTTTTTATTTCCCTTTCACGTTCACCTGACACAATAACTACTTTTGTAGACAATACCCTTCAGAGAGCTTCAGCACTCCAATCCTGCTCAGGTGGAAACTTACTGAGTAAGAAGGAAGTGCCACATAAAAGCAGCAGATGGTAAAATTCCCCTAATACAGCAGGATCTGATTGTCCCAGATAGCTGGCATATCTACAGACCAGACACAACTGGATCTCCATGCTCTTCAGGCCTGGGCAGTACAACAGCTTCCTGCTATTGCTAAAACCTGGCAGCTCATCCTCTCTTCCTAGGTGCCTCAGCCCTGCCCACACATCTCTAAATTGTACCTTTAAATTGTATATCTTTAAATTGTACCTTTGTTCAATTATCTGTAAAATTCCAGTTGAGCATGTCTTCTATTTCTGCTGAGAAAACTAAGAAACTCCTCCTTTTCAAACCATTTGTTCACAGGCTGCCAAAAACTTTTACCACCTGTCCCCAATTCCTCTCTCAGCCCTCTCCTCACTTTACCCAGACTCCTTCCACAGGAAGCCATAAGCCACCCCCCATTTCTCTCCAGGCACGAATTTACCATGGGTCTGGACCTGCCCTTTACCAGAGCTCTATTAATTTAAAAGCTGCTAAGTCCTCTCCCTAGCTCCTATTTCCCCATCCTCTCTTCTTTTTTTTTTTTATTATTATTATTATTATTATTATTATACTTTAGGCTCTATGGTACATGTGCGCAACGTGCAGGTAAGTTACATATGTATACATGTGCCATGCTGGTGCGCTGCACCCACCAACTCGTCATCTAGCATTAGGTATATCTCCCAATGCTATCCCTCCCCCCTACCCCCACCCCACAACAGTCCCCGAAGTGTGATGTTCCCCTTCCTGTGTCCATGTGTTCTCATTGTTCAGTTCCCACCTATGAGTGAGAATATGCGGTGTTTGGTTTTTTGTTCTTGCGATAGTTTACTGAGAATGATGATTTCCAATTTCATCCATGTCCCTACAAAGGACGTGAACTCATCATTTTTTATGGCTGCATAGTATTCCATGGTGTATATGTGCCACATTTTCTTAATCCAGTCTATCATTGTTGGACATTTGGGTTGGTTCCAAGTCTTTGCTATTGTGAATAATGCCGCAATAAACATACGTGTGCATGTGTCTTTATAGCAGCATGATTTATAGTCCTTTGGGTATATACCCAGTAATGGGATGGCTGGGTCAAATGGAATTTCTAGTTCTAGATCCCTGAGGAATCGCCACACTGACTTCCACAAGGGTTGAACTAGTTTACAGTCCCACCAACAGTGTAAAAGTGTTCCTATTTCTCCACATCCTCTCCAGCACCTGTTGTTTCCTGACTTTTTAATGATTGCCATTGTAACTGGTGTGAGATGGTATCTCATTGTGGTTTTGATTTGCATTTCTCTGATGGCCAGTGATGGTGAGCATTTTTTCATGTGTTTTTGGCTGCATAAATGTCTTCTTTTGAGAAGTGTCTGTTCATGTCCTTTGCCCACTTTTTGATGGGGTTGTTTGTTTTTTTCTTGTAAATTTGTTGGAGTTCATTGTAGATTCTGGATATTAGCCCTTTGTCAGATGAGTAGGTTGCGAAAATTTTCTCCCATTTTGTAGGTTGCCTGTTCACTCTGATGGTAGTTTCCTTTGCTGTGCAGAAGCTCTTTAGTTTAATTAGATCCCATTTGTCAATTTTGGCTTTTGTTGCCATTGCTTTTGGAGTTTTAGACATGAAGTCCTTGCCCATGCCTATGTCCTGAATGGTATTGCCTAGGTTTTCTTCTAGGGTTTTTATGGTTTTAGGTCTAACATTTAAGTCTTTAATCCATCTTGAATTAATTTTTGTATAAGGTGGAAGGAAGGGATCCAGTTTCAGCTTTCTACATATGGCTAGCCAGTTTTCCCAGCACCATTTATTAAATAGGGAATCCTTTCCCCATTTCTTGTTTTTGTCAGGTTTGTCAAAGATCAGATAGTTGTAGATATGTGGCGTTATTTCTGAGGACTCTGTTCTGTTCCATTGATCTATATCTCTGTTTTGGTACCAGTACCATGCTGTTTTGGTTACTGTAGCCTTGTAGTATAGTTTGAAGTCAGGTAGCGTGATGCCTCCAGCTTTGTTCTTTTGGCTTAGGATTGACTTGGCGATGCGGGCTCTTTTTTGGTTCCATATGAACTTTAAAGTAGTTTTTTCCAATTCTGTGAAGAAAGTCATTGGTAGCTTGATGGGGATGGCATTGAATCTGTAAATTACCTTGGGAAGGATGGCCATTTTCATGATATTGATTCTTCCTACCCATGAGCATGGAATGTTCTTCCATTTGTTTGTATCCTCTTTTATTTCCTTGAGCAGTGGTTTGTAGTTCTCCTTGAAGAGGTCCTTCACATCCCTTGTAAGTTGGATTCCTAGGTATTTTATTCTCTTTGAAGCCATTGTGAATGGGAGTTCACTCATGATTTGGCTCTCTGTTTGTCTGTTATTGATGTATAAGAATGCTTGTGATTTTTGTACATTGATTTTGTATCCTGAGACTTTGCTGAAGTTGCTTATCAGCTTAAGGAGATTTTGGGCTGAGACAATGGGGTTTTCTAGATATACTATCATGTCATCTGCATCTGTCTCACACTTTATTTCTCCATAGGAAAGAATTTGAACTATCGATCTGTCTGCTGTATAATTTGGATTGAGAAACTAAGCATGAAAACACTCTTTGAATACCTTCAGGGAAACATATTCTATTCAAACTATGTTTCTTTCAACTCTAAATTTGTAAACTATTTTTTTAAGGTAGTTCTGCCTAAAAGGGTTAAAAAATTGACTACCCTATCAATTTTGCCCTCAAGGTTACACCAACTATTTCTATACTGGCAATAAAATCAAGTCCATTTCTTTCAGGCTAGATCACAATTATTACTAGGCACATGAGCTGCTGTCTCCAAGGCTGCAATAATTCAGTGGCCCAACACTCTTTCAAATTTATAGCAGAAAGAGGCACAATAGTCATTTTGGCCTCTAGGGTGCCTTCTCACTAAAGACCATGAGCTCAGAGGTTACACATAACCTATAATAATAGTTTTGTCTTCCTAGGGTGTGATTGGAGAAAAGAAAATAAATAAAAATGCCCTTGCCTTCTTACGTTAGAATGCATAACCAAAAGCACCCAAGAGCTGACATTCAGTTCAGGATTTCTGAGACCCTTCTTCCTTTCTCTGCTGTGAAAAATAATGATCTGTTGTTCTCTGTCATTCAAACCATGGGCCCAAGAAGCCAGCATCTCTCTCCTCACTGGCCTCTTGTTCCATAAATGTACTGCCCATCACTACTTTCCAAACCACATTAGTCATGAAGTGCTGACAATAATTACTAACAAATTGAAACGGTTGCCCAAAACGATGACTGTACAGGCCTACAGAATTGGTATTTTTACTGCAGTAAAAGGGTATGAGTATGAGGCTTCATAAGTAATTTTATGGCATTTTGGCTACTGATCACAGGTACAAATTATCCACGCTCAATTAAAGAAAGATGAAAGTTCAGCTTTCTATAATTAAACCAATAACTTGTTCAGCCTCAGGCTAGAAATAAATGTTAAGGATTTGTGTCTTGCAATCCTGCATGAAGAATTAAAGAAGCAAACTCTATTATCACTAACTTACTTAAAATCAAGGCCTTATCCATATTGGAAATTATTCATGATGAGACTTTTAGACCAGAACAAAATAAGTCATTCTCACACTCTTTTGGCTGCCTTGCAGGCAATAACCTTCTTCACTATTTTGTCCGAAATATTGCATCATTTAGATCATGCTTCTTAAGTCAATCCAGACATTTTCTTTAGATTCTGCTAAGAATATTATATGAAATTTAAGGACTGGAAAAAATACTTCAAGAGATATTTTAACATGATAAATAAAGTCCAACAACCAGCTCTGCAACTTCCTACCCTCTGCTTCTATTTCCTTACCTATAAAATGGGCTGTGATTATTAGTTTTATTTGTTAGTTTAGCTAGGCTGCAGTCCTCATTTATTCAACCAAACGCTAATCTAGGTGTTTCTGCAAAGGTGTTTTGTAGATGTGATTATAGTCCACAGTCAGTTAATCTTAAGTACAGGAGATTATCCTAGGTAATCTGTGTGGGTCTAGTTCAATCCATTGAAAGTCCTTAAGAGCATATAAGGTCTATGTTTCAATCCATTGAAAGTCCTTAAGAGCAGAACTGAGGCTTCCCTGAGGAAGAAGAAGTTCTGCCTGTGCCTTCAGATCATGCCAAGGAGTTCTAGCCTCCCCCTCCTAACAGCATGCCTTACAGATTTTGAAATTACCTAGCAGCCCCCAGTTGTGTAAACCAATTCCTTCCAATAATTCTACGTCCAACCATCCACCCATCCATCCACCCATCCATCCGTCCGTCCATCCATCCGTCCATCCATCCGTCCATCCATCCATCCATCCATCCATCCATCCATTCATCTTTCTGCTTCTGTTTCTCTTGTTATACCTTGACTGATACATGAGGATAATAATGCCTATTCTGCTGCAGTGCTATAAGAATAAAATGAGATTGTATACATAAAAATTATTTTAACACAAAATAAATGTAAGGATGTGTATATAGAATTACTATTTGATTTGACTAACTCAAATCGAGCTAACAACTCCATATAATCACTGCTCTTTCCTAACAGGCCTTGTGATTTTGTTTTCCAGATTCTGCATATCTGTTACATTCTAAGGCCGCTTCACAACACTACCAAACCCAGCTTTACAGTTTGGAAGACTGAGAGAATCATACCCAAAGCCACAAACATCCAAATGTGGTGCTCTTCACAAGAAACTAATAATGAACTTGAGACAGAGTCTGCAGGGATAGGTATCAGAAGTCAAGTCTAAAGTATATAAGGTCTATGTTCAAACAGGAGCCTGGACAGGACTGAGATAAAGAATGATTCCAGAGCTGGGCACACTGGCTCATGCCTATAATTCCAGTGACTCAGGAGATTGAGGCAAGAGGATTGCTTGAGGCCAAGAATCTGAGGCTGCAGTAAGCTATGATTATACCACTACTGTCCAGCCTGGGGGACAGAGCAAGAGCTTGTCTCTTAAAAAAGAAAAAAAAAGATTGAGTCCAGAGTTAGAGCCACAGGATAAAAAGAAGTTAACTGAACTCGGGGAGAAAGGAGGGGAACCTACTCCAAATTCTAGCTCAGGTCTTACCTGAATGTGGGCTGGCTCAGCTCCCAAGTGGCTGAGTGAGGTCATGACTGAGAAGAAAGGACCCCTTGCCCAAGTCGTGAGTTGAATGACTCTTAGGTTGAGAAGCTTTCATACCTAAGAATCAAGTGGCCAGTCGTGCACTATGGGAGAGATGATCACCAAACTCTTTTCTTCTCTTCAGGTCACACACCTAGATTACCTGCCTCAGTCTCCCTTGCAGGTGGATCTGGCTGTGAGGTTGAGTTTTAGCCAGTGGGATAAAGACGGAAGTTTCCACTGGCCTAACCCATAAATTCCTCCACAACTCTTCCCGCTTTTAATCTTATGCCCCCATGTCGTCTCTTCTCCCAGCCTTCTTCATCTCAATAAATGTCATTAGCACATATCCAGTCGTTCAAAGAAAAACACAATGGAGAAAACCATCCTCAACTACCCATTCCCTTTACCTCACTCTTTCCCAGCATCCTGCAAAATCTGGCTCCAAATATAGCTCCAGTTTGTCCACTTCTCTCTCTCTTTTCCAGTCTATTACCTTGGTTTACTCCAACATCATCTCTCAATTAGACTATTGAAATAAAATCCTACCTGGAATTTAAACTCTTAACTGTTTCTCTGTTTCTATTCTCATCCTCCAATAGCTTATTCTATATACCATGGTAGAATGATCTTTCAAATCAGTAATCCAGTTTTGTCACTCCACTGCTTGAAACTTTCCAGAAGGCTTCTCTTCCTTCGTAATTAAATAAAATTTGAACCCTGAATGTGGCCTAAACCCTACACATTTTGCCTCACCAACCTCTGTCACCGCATCTCTTACCACTATCACCCTAGCTCACTTGAATTTGTGCCACACCAAACTTTAAACACGCCAAGCGTATTTCTGCCTTACGAACTTTGAACTTGCTACTCTTTTTCACTCCTGGAACACTCCTACCCAAGATCTTTGCTGGTGCCTTTATATATTTCAAGTCTCAGTTTAAATATCACCTCTTCCAAGAGACATCCTCTGACTACCATATATCAAATATCCCCTAAGCTCATTATTCTTTGTCATTGTACTCTGTTTTACTTTTGGAATTATTTGTTTTCTTGCATGTTGTCAATCTCCCTCACTGAATCTTTAGCTTCATAAAAGCAGGGACCTTACTTACCTAACTTTTTTAATTCACTGCTATATCCCCAACAGTATAATCTTGGTCATCTCATTCCCCTTTCTAACCCTTATTTTCTCCATTTTTAAGATGATGACTTGGGATTCGGTGCTTACAGGAGACTGGCTCTGACATTCTTTGCATCCACAGTTCCAAGGAGGCTTTAGAGCTCAATACTTTCCAGCCAGTGACATTTCTAAATGCATTTTCCAAATGAAGTCAATGCCCTCAGGCAGCCCAGTGGGGAGGTCATGGAGAGCCAGTGAGAAGGAAGTCTGGTGAGTTGGATTACATAGTTCCCTTGCTACACCATTCCAGCCATACTGAGGAGATGCACTTCATTAGGTACTAAATGTTTAGTGACTGTCACTATTAACTGGTGGGGATTAATACTCAAAGGAGACGGTAAATCTCATGCTGTACTCAGTGACATCAGCCCCTTGCAGTCAGACAATGCATTGGCAGTTTGAATCTAAAGCACTACAAAAAAAGAACCCAGAGACTATCCCTTCTCTGCTTATAAGAGTAAATATTGGTTGCCAATTATATGGAGCATCTCCTCAGTTACCAAGATCTGTATTAAATATCTTACATGCTTTTATCATTTGATCTTTACCTTGATCCTACAGCATAGTTCCAATATTATCCTCATTTTACAGATGCGGAAACTTCCAAATAGAGAGAAGAAGCACCTTGCCCAAGGTCACAGAGCTAATAATGATGGATCCTTTGATTGGGGTCTGTTTCATTCAGAAGCCTATGATCTTAGCTACTAAGTAATATTCCATTTCCTATAATTATCATCTCATCATATAATTACAATTTTTTTTTATTCAAACCTTTTCCATTCTTCAAGTCTGGGCTCAAATGCTACTTTTTTTCACAAAGCTTTCTCCAACTCCCAGAAAGACCCATACTCGCCATCACCATTCTCTGCATTGGTCATATAGAATCAGTCACATAGGGGAAGGAGACTCAGTAACAAACATTTAATAGCATATATGGTATGCAGGCACTGTCACAGTCAAAAGCTTATGTTAGTCTTGCAACTACCCTGAGAAAAATACATTCATATCTGTTTTGAAAGGTAAAATGCCTTGAGCAGAGTCTTATGGCTCAAAGTGGCAGAAACAGAATTTAAACCCAGGTCTGCTTGATTGCGGAGCCCAAGGCATTTCCACAAACTTACTATGAGCTCTTCATTATGCCCTTGGACTAAATAATTCCCCCTAAGTCCTCATAGCACCATGTGTTTCTTTATAGCCCCCACCCCAGTTATAATTTCATCTATGTTTGTGTGATTAATTTTAATTTCCTTTTTTAGGCCCTAACTCCATGTACAAATGACCATATCTCTTTGTCCTCTACAAAATCCCTAACAGTTGACAAATATAGTAGTCATGGACCTTATACAAGTATATTTGAATAAATGCACAAACCATGTACATTTCATTGCATACATTTAATACATAAATAGAGCCCTTTCCTGCTAGATTCTAATTTCTCTGAGGCAGATTACCAACCTGATTTATTTCCGGATGCCTCATGATGTTCTGTACTTCATAGGAACTCAATAAACATTTACTGGATAAATTTTGCTTATCAGTCTGTCTGTACCATTTGAAACTCTGTAATATCCAAGGCTTCTAAGTAGGCCTTGGATTTAATTACAGAATAAGATGACCACAGAAGAGTTTTCTAACCTAACAGATATAGATTTGAAATCCATGGGGAGCATGAAACCCATGTCACAAAAGTGTATCAGTCAAAATAAGTTAAGCTATGCTGCTATGATAAACACAGCAGCTTAAAGAAAAGGTTTGTTTCTCACTTGCACTACACAGACATTGCAGGCTGTCTGAGGTCATTGTTCTACATCATCCTAACTCCAGGACCTAAGCTAACAGCATTTCTGGTTGCCATGGCAGAAGGAAAATGGGGCAAAGGCAAATAATTCAATAGCTCTCACAGCTTTTACCGGAGGTAATGCTGTATCACTTCTTCTCATATTTCACTGGGTATGTCTACCTTCAAGGAAGTGATGAAATGCCCTCTTACTCCACAGCAGGGAGGTCATGCCAAAATATTTGCTGGATGGCACTAATGACCACCACCACAACAGACTGCATAGGAGAAAACACTGAGAAACTGAAATGGGAGAATTCCCCGACACCCCTTGCTGAACGTGCGACAGGGGTGTGGCTCATCTGTTCAGTAACCACTGCTCCTCAAACCCCTTATGTGAGGGGGAGCATGCAGACAGGTAGGTTCAGGAGCCAGAGCAAGCACCCCTGGGCTCCAGCTTCAGGGCAGCATTCAGGGTTGAGAGCTTGCAACTCCCAAAGCCCAAATTGGCTGTGTTACAGTGTACTCTTTTAGCCTTGCCATTCGCAGACAGCTTATCTGTTAACCAGCTCAGTGAATTCTCTGCCTTTTCACAATGACAGAGGGCCAGTGTGACAGCTTTCTGACCCAAGCTCTCGTCCAGCATCCCAGAAGAGTCAGGTCACATACGGACTTGAAGGATGAATGCGGGGGTATTATTGAGTGGTGGAAATTGCTCTCAATGGGACGAATGGGGAGCTGGAAGGGGGATGGAGTGGGAAGATGATCTTCCCTTGGAGTTTGGCCATTCAGTAGCCAATCTCCTCTCTGACCATCCCCAGCCAAACTCCTCTCAGCATTCAGATGGCCCTTCACTTCTCTCCCCCACACTGTTCTGCCACTTGTCTACTCTTCTCCTTGTCTGCTTCTGGAGCCTGCAGTCTGGGGTTTACATGGGTACAGGATAGGGGTTGTGGCGAGCCAAAAGGCAGCTTTTGGGCATGAAAACAGGAATGCCTGTCTCCATTTAGGGGCATGAGTATCCTGGCTTGATGGTGGGGCACTTGCCAGGGAACCACCCTCTTCTACCCAGTATTTCCCTATCTCCTGTCCATTCTAAATGATCCATTTAGAACCTGACCTACTTTCTGAAAGAAAAAATACATCTCCAAGGCAATCTATTGTTATAAAATCACTGAAATTGCTAGAGTCTTTCCCTAGACTTTTGAGCAGTTGCTTTCTGGGTCTCACTGTCTTTATCTGTAAAATGGGAATAAAAATAGAATTTCAGAGCCGCTTTGAAAATTGCAATGATGGCCAGGTGTAGTGGCTCATGCCTGTAATCCCAGCATTTTGGGAGGCTGAGGTGGGTGGATTGTTTGAGTCCAGGAGTTCAAGACCAGCCTGGGCAACATGGCAAGACCCCGTCTCCACTAAAAATACAAAAAATTAGCCAGGTGTGTTGGCACATACCTGTAGTGCCAGCTACTCAGGAGGCTGAGGTCAGAGAATCACCTGAGCCTGAGAGGTGGAGGCTGCAGTGAGCCGAGATCATGCCACTGCACTCCACTTCAGCCTGGGCAACCAGAGTGAGACCCTGTCTCAAAAAAAAAAAAAAAAAAAAGAAAAAGAAAAATGTAATGATGTACATGAAAGCACCCATCATAGGGCCTGGCGCAAACAGTTGATCACTAAATATTAGCCTTCTAAGAAACATTATTTTCAAATCCAAGTATGGGCTTTAGAAATGTAAGAAAATTTAATTCCTCCAGATATATTAATAATTGAGAGAAAACTATGCACTCATCCTCTAAACTTGACATTTTATTTTGCTGATATTGTTGATTGTCTACCTGCTAAAATGACTTGCTGCACACAACTACCCACATATCCCTGCAATGCGAGTACTCAAATAATTTGAACAGGGCTAAATATACCACATTCTAAGGCAAAAAAAAAAAAAAAAAAAAAAAACGGTAGGGAAAGGAAAGCAGTGGAAGAAAGCTCCTAAAACAACTGGAAACTACCTGTTCCTCCCAGGAACAGGTACCAACCACCAACCACCCCATCCAATAGGCTATACAAGTTACCACAGTTTTTCTACCCTTCTGCCTTATTTCCTATCTCCACATCCCTCCTGAGCATAGGGCTTGGTGCAGGATCACAGTGTTGTACATTCCTATGTTCTTTTCTTTGTAACTAAGTCACAGGACAAAGAGCCCCAAGCAAGTGGTTTTGTCCAGTGATGCACAGCCTTCCTGCTCCCCTACTGTCCACACTCACTCAAGTGTGCGATCCAAGGAGCTGTAAAGGAAAAATATCCCCAAATTAAATATTATTATATTCCCACTCCTACTTATGCCTCCATACAAATGTTCTACAGGCAAGGCGAGAAGCACATGTTAAAGTTGTAACATTTCTAGATAGATGTACCATGTAAATACCTAAGAGAGAGAAGGCTCCCACTTTTTTCCTCCCTCCTACCGTCTTTGACAGTCCTCAAGGACAAGTCTCAATTCCAGGACACTAGCCATGCCTGTTAGCAGAGGGGCTATTAGGCAATAAAATATCACCACTTACATGTTCACTTCTGTCTTCTCTCCTTTTCATGCCACTGGATCATAAGAATGTGGACTGGTTTGCACATCGGAAAAGACCTGGCTGTCTGATCAGTTTGCTTTTCTTCCTTCTTTTCTACCCCTGCAGCCTAAGTGGTAAACTGGTCTGAGTAAGGTCAGTACTGCACTTTAGATTATGAGTGACATAAACCAAGAAAGTATCAACTAACAACCATATGGCACTTTGATTCTCAAAATGGTTTTGGTTCTCTGTCTTACTCTATCTTCATAGCAACCTGTACTTGTTTCCTAAGGCTGCCATAACACCATGCCAAAGCTGGTTGGCTTAAAACAACAGAAATTTATTGTCTCATAGCTCTGGAGGCTAACAAGTCCAAGATCAAGGCACTAGAAAATCTGGTATCTGGTAAAAGCCTGTTTCCCTGTTTCCCAGGTCATAGATGGCACCTTCTCACTGTGTCTCCACATGATGGATGGGGCAAGGCAGCTCTCTTCGGTCTCTTTCACAAGAGCACTAATCCCATTCATAAGGGCTCCACTGCCATGATGTAATCACCTTCCAAAGGCCTTCCAGTATCATCACCTTAGGGGTTAGGAACTCAACAGATAAATTTGGCAAGGACACAAATATTCAAGCATGGCAAAAAGTTTATATGTATTTATCTGCCCCTTCCTAGAACTGACCAAAGACTAGAGCTTGGGGCTAGCCCACTGCTCTGGACATACGTGCTTTCCCCTCCCATCTCATGCCTCCCAGAGATACTGCAGCTCCTGCATGCTTCCAGTGGAACTACTCTAACAACAAACAGCTACTGGAGAAGCAATGTTGCCCTCTCAAATGCAATATTCCTGGACTATGTGCTAATAAATTATGTTTAAGAAAACTACTACTTACCCATCCACTATTTTCTTTGCATTTTTTGTCTACTGTTTTTGTCCACATAATCTGCTTCTCATGATACCCTCAAGAGATAGGCAGAACAATTATTACAGGTACACCTTGGACATATTGTGGGTTTGGTCCAAGACCACAATAAAGTGAGTCATACAAATTTTTTGGTTTCCCAGAGTTAGGTACTTGCTCTAGATTGGGCTTTGGCTCAAAGAAATGTTGTATGTGGTTTAGTGTTCCATCCAGACCACTCAAACATTCCCCATATCAGCAGTAAGACTGTTTGCTCTCTTACCATTCATGTGTTCACTAGAGCGGCACTTTTAATGTCCTTCAAGACTTCTTCCTTTGCATTCACAACTTGGCTAACTGCTTGGCACAAGAGCTCTAGTTTTTTGTCCATCTCAGCTTTTACATACCTACCTCACTAAGCTTAATCATTTCTAGCTTTTGATTGAAAGTGAGAGACACATGATTCTTCCTTTCACTTGAACAGTTAGAGGGCATTGCAGGGTTATTAATGGGCCTAATTTCAATATTGTTGCGTCTCAGGGAATAGGGAGGATCAAGGAGGGGTAGAGAGATGAAGGAACAGCCTGTCAGTGGAGAAGCCAGAACACACACAAGATTTATCGATTAAGTTTGCCGTCTTTTATGGACATGGTTCGTGAAACCCCAAAACAATTACAATAGTAACATCAAAGATCAATGATCACAGATCACTGTAACAGATACAATAATAATGAAAAAGTCTTAAATATTGTGAAAATTTTTCACATGTGAAACAGACACAAAGTGAGCACATGTTGTTGGATAAATGGCACCAATAGCCTTGCTTGACACAAGGTTGCCACAAACCTTCAGTTTGTAAAAAATGCAAATCTGTGAAAAACAATAAAGTAAAGCACAATTTTTAAAAATAAGAATCAAAAAAGCTAAGAGGAATTCACAAATGTACAAAACAATTTAGAAGGCGGTCTAGAATCCCAGAATCTTTTCTCTCCCTAAAGAACCTCCACTGCCCTCCCAACTGTGACATGGCCTTTGAAATCAGGGATAATAGGGTCATAAGGTTTTTGAAGTGGAAGGAAATTAATCTTATTAAGTAGTACAGAAGGGAGAGTAGAGAACAAACAATTCCCAGGGCACATAATAAAACATTGAACAACTGTCACTACCTCGAGGTAATCAGTGTTGGTGAATATTTTCACCTTTCCAAGCAAGAGAAATGTGAAATATGGATAAACTTAGAAAATGAAAAACATAACACCTATGAAGTCTTTCCAATAAAAAGTAAAGTTTTATCATAATTACTGGCTCTGAAGTAATTTGGAAGCCCTACAATGACCTATTCTGTGGGTTAAAAACTGCCATCCATCACAAAACTAGTCTCTACCAAATCAATTTCTAAAACAATCAATAGTAACATACTCAAAAAAGAATGTCTGAGAAATAATAAGAGCCAATAAAACTAATCACGTCAGAGAAAACTCAAGCATGACCTTTTGAGCAATACCGTTTGTTGAGCTGACACCCTGCAAGATAAATAACTTTTAAATAAATGAACACAGGCCAATAGTGAGAAAAAGAACTGTATATGAGCACAATTTCAACATAAAGCTCTAGTATGGCTTTCAAAGCAATCATGCCTTCGCCAGAAACAAAACAGCTTCAATTTAAAGAATTTATCACAGGAATGATAAAATCTTTTGAAATGTCAGCACTAGGTCTATAAATTATCAAACGAAAAGAAAATTAAAAATAAAAATGAAAACCTTGCTGACAACAGCAGAAAAGCTATGACAATCCACCGCCTTGTCAAATTATCTTTCTTTTATTGGCTCTCTGGCATCAGTCTCCCATCCTCTGAAACTCATCCAAATGCTGTAGCAAACAGTTAAATATTTTATTCAGGTGTATGTTTATGTGCCTGTTTTAAAAGACGTCTTTACCCACTACCCTCCATTTATCTGTCACAGTCTTTTACCATCAAGAGCATGCCTGTTCTCAGTACTATGTAATATTTATGAGATACTCACAGTGTGCTCAATGCAGATATCAACTGAAGGTCTGTCATCTCTATACTCAACCTTCTTAACCCAGAATCCCAGAGAAATTGATAAATAAACAACTACAGTAACAATATCAACAACAACAATATCTTTTAACAGATATTGAGCTGTTAATTTGCACCAGCACTGTGCTAAGGGCTCCACGTATAGTCTTATTTCATATGCACAACAGATGTGCAGTATAGGTGTTCTAAGTATCCCCATTTTACAATGAAGAAAACTGAGACTGAGAAATGTTAGGGAACATCCCCAAGACCACACAACCAATATATGCCCAGGGTCTTTCCTGACTCAAGGGTCTTCCTGACTCAGATGCCTTACAAACAGCACTTAACCAACAGGCTGGATGACTTCGCTAGTTCACCTCTTCTCAGTGCATGTTGTTGAAATAGATACTGTAGTGGAGTGTGTTTTCTTCATGCAGTGTGTTGTTGACACTCATCTGAATTAATGCATACAGTGAAAAGGTGTTGAGAATAGTTGAAAAGTACTATGGTACAAATGATGATATGGCATAAATACAATGAAATGGAAAAATGTGAAAAGGAAAAAAGCAGATTGTAAAACAATACAGACAAAAGTACAAAATAATGTTAGCTAGCCTTTATTAAGTGTTTACTATATCTCAGATATTTTCCAAGTTATTATCCCGTATTAATATATTGACTCTTTATAATAGCTCTATTTATTTACATATACCAGGTATATTAGTTTTCTAGGGCTATGGTAACAATTCCCACAACCTTAGCAGCTTAAACAACACAAATTTAGTATCTTTTAAATTTTTATTTTCTTTTTTTTTTTTTTTTAGAGACAGAGTCTCGCTCTGTCACTCCAGTTGGAGTACAATAGAGTGATCATAGCTCACTGTAACCTTGAACTCCTGAACTCAAGTGATCCTCTGGTCTCAGCCTCCTGAGTTACTGGGACTACAGACGCACACCACCATGCCCCACTAATTTTTACATTTTTTGTAGAGATGGGGTCTTGCTATGTTGCTCAGTCTAGCCTCAAGTGATCCTCCTGTCTTGGCCTCCCAAAGTGCAAGGATTACAAGTGTGAGCCATCACACCTGGCCTAAAAATTTGTATCTTACACTTAGTTCTATAGTTCAGAATTCTGAAATGGAGCTCACTGGGCTATAATCAAGGTGTTGGCAAGGCCATATTCCTTCCCAGAGGCTCTAAGGAACAATCTGTTTCTTTGGCCTTTCCAGCTTCTAGCCACATTCCTTGGCTCTTGACCATCTTCCTCTATCTTCAAAGCCAGCAATAACATGCCAAGACTTCCTCATGCTGCCATCTCTCTGATTCTGTCTTCCAATTCCCTCTTCCAATTTTAAAGACCCTTGTGATTACATTGGGCCCACCCAGATAATCCAGGATACTCTCCCTATTTTATGGTCAGCTGATTAGCAATCTTAATTCTATCTGCAACCTTAATTCTCCTTTACCGTGTAACCTAACATATTCACAGGTTTGTGGGATTGGGATGTAGACATCTTTAGGGACCATTATTCTGCCTAGCAGTGTTGTCTTCTGATCCCAAAAGATTCACACATGTCCCAAGCCATTACACCAGGTAATTCTCATTGAATTTTCTCTATTAGAGCTCCTGCTATCAAAATACAGAAGCTAAAAAGGTTCATACAGTATGAAATAAACCCCAAAATTAAATAATAAAATATTAACAATATTTATTGGTCAGACATGGTGGTTCATGCCTGTAACCTCAGTGCTTTGGGAGGTCGACACAGGAGGATCACTTGAGCCCAGGAGTTCAAGGCCAGCCTGGGCCACGTAGTGAGACTTCATCTCTACAAAAACTTAAAAAATAGCCAGATGTGGTAGCATGCTAATTGGGAAGCTGAGGTGGGAGGATCACTTGAGCCTAAACTGTTCGAAGTTATAGTGAGCTATAATCACACCACTGCACTCCAGTGTGGGTGACAGAGTGAGACATTGTCTCTAAAAAAAAGCAAAAACAATGTTTAGCTCTGGGTAGTAGAATTATGTGTGGTTTTTGTTTCTTTCTTACTATATGATCCACAATTTTATTTTATTATTTTTTTTAAGATGGAGTCTTGCTCTATTGCCCAGGCTAGAGTGCAGTGGCACAATCTCGGCTCACTGCAAGCTCCGCCTCCCAGGTTCACGCCACTCTCCTGCTTCAGCCTCCTGAGTAGCTGGGACTACAGGCGCCCGCCACCACGCCCAGCTAATTTTTTGTATTTTTAGTAGAGACGGGGTTTCACCATGTTAGCCAGGATGGTCTCAATCTCCTGACCTCGTGATCCACCCTCCTCGGCCTCCCAAAGTGCTGGGATTACAGGCGTGAGCCACCACGCCCGGCCGTGATCCATAATTTTTACAACAAGCATGAATAACTTCTGCAATCAGAAAAAGTTATTTTAAAAAATAAAATGTGTTTAAATGAGTGCCAATAAAAGAATGTGCAGGATGACAGAGGGGCAACAAGGATAGCACCACCAGCTGCACTCAGATGGGAAGGGAATTAAAAGCTGTCACTGAGAGGGAGTATGCCAGATGGAGAAATGAGCAAGGAGTCTGATGGGCCAATCCAAACCAAAGAATGAAGTCAAGGGCTGGAAGCCAGTTGCTCTTGTCTCCTCCTCACCATCACTCACTGCATAAGGCATGAGTTGGGGATGGGCAGTTTGCTCATGATAAGGGACTCAGATTTGGCAAAAACCACAAAAGGAATCTAAGAAAAAGGAAGCACATGGGTAAATTAAAAACCAAACTCATAGACTTGTGTTGAATGGAAGAAAGAACATAGAGAAACAAGTTCAAGTCCCACCTTCATAATTTACAACTGTGCCAACCTGGGCCAGTCTAGCTGCCTATCTGGTCTTTGGTTTCCATAACTTTAAAACAGAAATGAGAATAATGCCCTGTGCCTCCCAGAGTTGTTATGAATATTAAATTACATGGTATACTTAGCAAACTATAAAGACTCATCAGAAGAAAGGAAGGAGGAACCTGTGGTCCATAAAGCAGCAGCTAAAATGTCTCAGCCAAATAAAGGTGGAAAGTTGCAGGTAGGTGCAAGGTAGGCTGGCATTTGAGTAGTTTACAGGGATAGATTATTTTTAACAACATAAACACAGAGGTTCCAAGAAGTTAACTAACTTGTCTCAAGTTAACAACAATAAGTGGTAGAGTTGGAACCCTCTGGCTTCAAAGTCTTCTTTTTTCTCTGTCTCTAATATATGCCTTGTGAAACAAGAGATTCAAGGTGTTGAGAAAGTGGCAGAGCAGAGATTAGAGTCTAGATCTACCAACAAGTATAAGTGAGTGTTCTTTCTATGCTGTACACTGTTGTAAGTACTTTGTATATAGTAAATTATTAAATCATCCCAGTATCCATGGAAGGAAATTGTCCCCATTTTTATAGATGAGAAAACTGATGCATCGAAAGATTCAATAAAACCCAAGATCACACAGATAGTAGATGAGCAAATCAAGATTTGAATCCAGGCAGTATAGCACCACAATCTGTATTCACAATCACAAAGCCATGTTGCTCGTGAGCAGGTGTATATACATACATTCTGTCAGACTGCTCTGCAACTCCCTAAGAATTGTCTGCAAGCCCCTACATCCATTCTACAGGGTCTTGTACATAACAAATGCTCTTGAAAGATTTGTTAAGTTCAGAAATGGCCTTGGAATGCAGTAATATTCAGGGACATGATAAGGAATGAGGAGGAAAAAGCAGACATTCTGGGTGATGTACTAGATATGGAATACCAAAGGGACAACATAAGGAAGGTGCCTAGATTAAGGGACCAGGGACTGGCTGGATCCACACAGAAGGGGGCAGGAGCTCTGTTGAAAGATGGCTGGGAGAGTAAGCGGAAAATGAAGTAAAAGGAAAAAGGGAGGATAGGGAAATCATTTAGTAATCGTATAGGAGATGAGTTCTTCAAGATAATATGTTGATGTAGTATCTTTAATTATGCAAAAGAAAATACAAAACTGAAGAAAAAAATCACTGCTAGAAATAAAGTAGAACAGGCATGGTTCCTCAAAAGACATTCCGAGAGAAGAAAAGTTTTCAATGCATATGCAAAAATATACAAACAATAAAACACTCCGTTATTCTAACCGTTAACCCAATGCCCCATTTTCAAACAGTCAGGTTTAGTTAATAGCTTTTATAGTGCATTTAATTTTCAATTTGTGAGAGGTCAATCTGGGAGGCTTTGTTGGAAACCAATGAGGTGAGATTACTCCAGCAATTAACCCCAAATAATGGGTGACTGCATTTGACAAAGCTGTAAATAAAAAATGCCTTTCTTTTCATTAGAGAGAATGAACAGCAGAAAAAAGAGGGCATTTGGGACAACATATTGGAAAAGGTGATCACTCTAAATATATAGTGAGCTTTCATGGGACAGATTTCTAGAATCCTATAGAATAATCCCACCAATATACTTGTGTTTAAAAAAATAAAAAGGCAGCACTATTTAGCTTACTAAATTCAGCATAAGGCTCATAGATGGTCAGACAGATACTATCTGTCCCAAGACTACTCAATGCAAGGTCTACAGTCAGATGAGCACCTAACACAATTTGCTTTCCTGAGTTTTCAAGAAAGCAGTATACTTTATCTGTATAGCTGCCCATTTCAACTGTCCCTTCTATGCTCATAGGAGCAGGAAAAGAAGGCCCTTGGAAATTGCCATTCTGGAATTGAAAACTTAAATCCTCCAGACAACCATTAACTTTTAAAGGACATCTAAAAGTGCAGCTCTGTGATAACCAAGAAGATGATGGTGATAGTTCTGCCTATGACTGAATACACAAATCTCTTAAACCTCTACGGCTGCTCAACAAAACAAAGAAATAAACCTTGCATTTTGCAGAGAATCCATTCTATTATATTATTCAACAAATTTGTATTCATCTCTGACTATGTTACTGTTACTGAGTATACGCAGTCACAATGGTGAGCAAAAATGAAAACAATTTCTGCCTTCATGGAGTTCCCAGTACAGAGGGAAGACAGGCATTAACGCACAATCACACAAATAAATGTACAACAAAAATTGTGATCCATGTTATGAATTTAAAAGGTGTCCCTGTGGAAAAAAAAACCTTGAGCTGAGATCTGAAAAGTAAATCAGAGGTGACCAGGGCAAGACAGGGGTGATGTGCTGGATAAGAAGAATAAGAATCTTCCTGGAAGAGGGGACCGTATATGCAAAGGTCCTGTAGCAAGAGGGACCACAATACAGTTAAGGAACTGAGAGAAGGTGCAGGAAGCCTGAGGGGCTACGGATGAGCTGAGATGGGAGAGACAGGCATGGTCAAACCATGCCAAGTGGAGGATTTAGGTTATTATAAATGCAGAAGAAAGCCATTTGAAGCAGAGGCTGATAAAGAAGTTATGATATGAATCAGATTTATGTTTTGAAAAATCACTCTAGCTGCCCAGTGGTAAATAAATTGGTGGAGGCAAGCAATATGTCAGAACTAAAGTGATGGAGATTAGAAATTTCTGAACTTACATGACATCATATACAAAGTATTTGGGCAGAGCAATGAATAGCAGCCTCTTAATCCATGTTTGGCCTGCCAGGGCACAGACTGGTTAAAAACACAGACTGCTGAACTAGGATTCCTGGTTTGGAATCCTAGGAATGCCACTGTGGGCCCTTGTACAATTTATATAATCTCTCTGCCTCAGTTTTCTCACTGTAAAATGAGAATAATAATATAGGTTTCAAAATCTTCATGACCAAATATATTTTGAAATTCAGAATTTTTTGGACTTTTGAAAGACATGAGATTATACTAAATATTCTGTAACACCCCCAGCAGAGTCTTGGGTAGGACCTCATATTCAAACATATTAATATTCAAACACATTTTGAAGCAAGATGTATGATTATTAACACTATGTGGAATAAAGACCAATAAGTAGACTTATGTCAATCCAGATCAAGTTTTGCCATCAAATGAGTTTGCACCAACTTTCAAGAAAATTCTGTTTTCTCAGAATCTTTTGAAATTCAGAACTGCAAATGAGGGACTATGCATAAGTAGTACCTTCCTCCTAGGGTTATTATGAGGAATAAATGAATCATTGTAAACCCTTGGGAAAGTGTTTGGCACATAGTAAATAGCATTTGTTAAGTAAATAAAGCTCTTATGTACCAAACTAGCTAGCTGCATGAACTTAGGAGTTCCTACTCTGTAAATGGAAGGATGATAAGATGACCTCTGAGGTCCTTCCAGCTTTCAAGTTCCATAAGACCCCAAAGTGTCTTGAGGAATGTCTGTTTCCAATACTTTGTGGAAAAGCCAGGAGAGGACCCTGAATCTATTCCTAATCAGTGTTAAAAGAAAAACTTTAGGCAAATTAAATTTACCAGAATTTAATTGAACAAAGAATAATTTGAGAATTGGGCAGCCCCCTGATGCAGAATAGCTTCAGAGCAATGATGACACCAGACCAATTGTCCCATAGCACTGATGTTTACGGTTTCTTTTGAATAAACATAGAAATTGATCCTCCCAATCTTAAAAGTGGAGAAAGTTAGAATTGTCTTATTTGAGTTTCTTTCTCAGAAAACCAACCATCAGACCTCCCAGATAGTATCAAGGAACTGAAACTTACCAGACACCACATCTGGACAATGAAACACCAGATCTCTCACCCATCATGATTGCCTAACTGACTCCCTGCTTCCTGTTGACCAATTCCTCTTCCTTACTCCTCATTAACTTATGTTTTCCTGCATGTAGTTACATTTCTTCTCTGCTATATAAACCCCTGATTTTGGTTGGTCAGGGTGATGAATTTGAGACTGATCTCCCATCTCCTCAGCTGCAGCACCCCATTAAAGCCTTCTTCTCTGGCAATACTCATTGTCTCAGTGATTGGCTTTATATGCAGGAAGCAGCAAGAACTAGATCAAACTGCTGGCATTTTGGTAATAATGGGGTGGTGGGGGACACATAAGTGAGGTACAGAAACAGTTGGACTGGGTACAGCTTGGCATTTGCCTTATTAGAACATGGGTTGAACAGTTGGCAGCCTGTGACAGGCTAAAACTCTATGATTGGTACAAGAGTAGGTTATAGTCTGTTTACACATCTAGTTAGGTTACAGTGCAATGTGTAAGGAGAAACCTTTAGGCCAAACTTAAAGTATGTAAGGAGGCCGCTTTAGGCTACACTTAAATTAACAACAGGTAATGATGATGCTATAGCCATTTGATACCTGGTCCTCCCACCTCTTCTGTCCCACTGGTCAGTTCATTTACACTCAGACTCGTTTCTGTATTTACCTCTCCTCTAATACCATTTCACCCTCACTCTCCTACACCTCAGCCTGAACAGCCTCCCCTTCCTCATAGCACCCTTACCACAGATTCAGTCATGCCCTAAGCTCCTAATCACTGATATAAATCACCAGACTCCCAGAAAAAACAAACTCCTGAGCCAACCCTTGCCTGGTTTGAAATGGAAGCTGACAGCTATTCTCACTGTGCTTGCTTTCAAATGTATTGGGAGCATGGTCAAACTGGGCATCAAAGAGTCTAGCCATATGACTTTGGGAGAGTCAGAAACTTAATGGCTCAGAATGTCAGCTCCCTTATGTGCAACATCAGAATGATAATAATAGCAACAGAATCTTCTTCACACTGCTACCGTGAGGCTCACACCAGGTGTAACACAAGTAAAAGTTACCTTACAAAGTACAGCTTATTGTTATTATCAACTGTTGCTGCCAGACGAGGTGTCAGAGTTCCAGCATCAGGAAGTGGTTGGTTCATGGGTCACAGGATAGTAAGAAGAATTTACCAACAATCGTACAGGTTTGAAGAAGAAAATTTTATTAGATAGAAAGAACGCTGCAGAATAATGAGTGGGGTGCCTCAGCAAGAGAGGAAATGAGTGCAATGTGGCGGATTTTTCCTTGGGAATATTTATGAATCTTAAAGTGGGTACTTAAGGGTAATTTGAACCATATTAGCCACGTAGGTCATGAAAAATGATTGCATTTGTAGGCATTTTGGTACCTTGATGTCAGCAAGGGTTGCACAATGAGTTTCAACATGCATGCATTCCGGAGATGTACAGCAATTCTAGTTACTTATACATTTTTGGGAAAGAAACCTGCAACCAGATGCCTGCTTTAGATAACAGGGAAGTCTAATATTCTAAATTCCTCAAATAAGGAGTTTTGTCTCTGCATGGCCACCAGGTGATCTTTGCTTTCCTTGGTTGCCTTATAATTGAAATTCTATCTGGAAGGAAAGATGTCCTGATAATGAATAGTCCTCCCAGGAAAAGAAAAATCTGCATTTTCAATGCTTTATTAAAAAAGGAAACAAGCATTTATTGACATCTTTACATACGCCAATGCTATCTGAGAGACTGTACTTTTATCAATTAAGACAGACACTAAGGTTAAAGAAACCAGGTTACTTATCAGTAGAGAGTTCAGGGCCTGGCTGGCATGGTAAATTTCTAAATGCCCACACATAAACTGCCTAACAATAGGAGCTATCAGGCAGATTTACAACCCAGACCACTATAACTCTGAACACAGGACCAAGAGCCAGCCGTACAAACATTTTCTGATAAGCTACTGCAGAACTTAGACCAGTTTGAGCAGCTTATAGAGACTGCACACAAAATGTTTTTGTGTCCTATAGTTCACTTTTTGATGTACGGAGCCAAATTCTACCTCATTTTAACGCTAAACCCTCACCCCAAAGTGAACACGGGATGTATGTTACATATACATTTACCCGTCAGGCATGCTCACAGCTCCCATCATAAATATGTGTAGCTTTTCCCCAAACCTGCTGAATATGCATGATAAAGACCCTGTGAAGCATAAAACCCAACCTGTCCTTTCCCTCTTCAAAGAGAGAGCACCTTCAGTCCATGCTAGAGACTTTCTCTTCCTGGTTTGCAAACTGATATCACCAATAAAAGTCTCCTTTCTACTATTTAGCCATCCTGGTGGTCTTTTGGAAGACACCAAGCACTATTCTAGATATTTTTACATGTATTATATTATTCAATCAGAAAACTTACTTTTGTGGACAATGTCATCATATCATATACCTTATTAAATTATTATATGTTTCTTGGTCTTTATTTCAAAACAAATACAGTTTGATGAAAGTCAGATTTATTAATCATAGATTGGTAGCTTAGGAATAATAACACCTTAAATCAGTACAGCACTTCACATTCTATCAAGGGCTTGGCCAGTCACTGCTGAGCTTGATTGTCCCAACAAGATAAAATTATTGGCACTGCTTGACAGAGAAGGAAACTGAGGCTGAGATAATGGCCCTGTCAGAGGCATTTGAACCAGAGTGACTTCATCTTGAATAGGAGCTGGATAAAATAAGGCTGAGACCTACTGAGCTGCATTCCCCAGAGGTTAGGCATTCTTAGTCATAGGATGAGATAGGAGACCAGCACAAGATACAGGTCACAAAGACCTTGCTGAAAAAAGAAGATGCAGTAAAAAAGCTGGCCAAAACTCACCAAAACCAAGATGGCAATGAAGTGACCACTGATCATCCTCACTGCTCATTATATGCTAACTATAATGCATTAGCATGCTAAAAAACACTCTCCCCAGTGCCATGACAGTTTACAAATGCCATGGAAACATCCAGAAGTTACCATATATGGTCTAAAAGGGGAAGAAACCCTCAGTTCTGGGTTTGCTTGCCCCTTTCCTGGAAAACTCATGAATAAGCCACCCCTTGTTTAGCATATAATCAAGAAATAACTATAAGTATACTCAGTTGAGCCACCCATACTCTGCCTATGGAGTAGGCATTCTTTTGTTTCTTTACTTCTCTAATAAACTTGCTTTCACTCTTCTCTATGGACTCACCCCAAATTCTTTCTTGCACAAGGTCCAAGAACCCTCTCTTGAGGTATAGGTCAGGACCCCTTTTCAGTAACAGCCTGATAACAGGTGAATGGCATGAACCTGACAGGCAGAGGTTACAGTGGGGAACTCAGGAATTGAACCCAGGTCTACAGAACGCATGCTCTTAACCACATTGCTCTAATCATTGTCTCTGCAGTCCTAAGAAGGAATACGCTTCAGCCATATTTTAATGAACAAGTGCTAAATTTCTTTGCTCAGATAATTTCTTCAAGCTATGTCATTTGGAAGGAAAATAAAACAGCATGGGACACTGCAAGAAGTGGTGAGTTTCATTAAACTGATGTAACAAATGGAAGCACAGAGGAAGAAACACTCTAATGGTCACTTGCAACATGTAAATAAAAAAGCAAGGTTTGCACCATGGTGCAGTTCTCCACCCTCCCTGGCAAGTCCTCCTAATAACTCTGATTTATGGTATGTAAAGTTCTACAGCAGAAGGAAAATCAACTCCTGTTTACCTTGCCTCACCATTTCCCTTCCCATCTCAGAAGGTACTGTGCAAAGCCACTGTGCAGACTTAATAGTTTCTTCTGCATTTCAAGATGCTTTTTCTCACTGCTTTTTGCTTTTTTTTCTGCAATGAGACAGAGAAGCAATTACCTCTCCATCTGCTCATCTTGATACCTATGCTTCACTGGGCTAGAAAGAAGAGGAAACGAGAATGGGAAATCTAAAACCAAAGGCCTAGAGCCTGAAGAAGATGTACAAAGTTTTTAATTCAATGAGATTTGCATGAAAATCTGCAGTTCAAGTTTCTATCCTACTCCACTTCTAAGAAAAACCTAATTGCATCTGACTAAGGCAAGACAAACAGAACTGTATTTTTAAAAATAATACTTTTAAGGTTCAGAGAATCTAGTATAACTCTATCTTGCATTTCTACAGTGATTTACGCTGAACAAAGCGTGCACATACATTATCTCATTTATTTATTAAAGCAGTGCCAATTCCTTAAGCAATCATTTGAACTTGGAATTTAAAAGGATTTGGCAGAAAAAAAAAATTATCATTTTGAGGGCCTATGGAGTGCTAGTCATTGTACTGAGTGATATGCATTCATTATCTCCAATCCTTACAACAACCCAGCAAGGCAGGAACATCAGCCCTGGTCTCAGCAGAGTTTAACGTCATCCAACAAGGATTGCTGCAGTAACCTGAGACTAGCAACAGCTCTGAGAACTCAGAGAGGGTAGTAAACGGCAACACCAACTATGGCTTTCCATGGAGTGAGGAACCAACCCTTGTAATATGACAGGGAAAAAATGAGGGGAATAGATACTCTTAACTCACTGCTCACCTGCTGTCTGATCTACTGCTTCTGCCTCCCTTCCTGCTCCATTGTCTAAACACAATTGGAACCAGAGCACAAGGGATCCCACTGATGAAACCCAACAGAATGAGCCTCCTGGGGCATAAAGCAGGGTAGGGAAGGGTGAAAAGTGGATCTGGAAGGGAAACAGAAGACATTCAGCAGAGTCCATTCCTCCCCCAGCAACACTCCCCCAGGGACCCTCCCCCATCATTTACTGTTATTTTTAATTCAAAAATTGCAAAAATGCCAAAACAGGATGAAATGATATCAATTCAGTCATCTTCCCAACAGAAACCCAAAACATGAGCAACCACCAAAAGATGATTTTCATAAAACTACCTTTTTTCATAAAAATATGAGAGTAAAAAGTGAGGAGATAACTAGTTAACATAAAATATAACCGTTATATTTCTGAAAACAACCAAATTGTCTCATAGAATGATGTTTATGGTTCTTGAATAAACATAGAAATTGGCCCTCCTGGTATTAAAGCTTGAAACTTACATTTGTCTTATCCGACAAACTTTCCTTTCTCAGGAAATCGACCATCAGGCTTCCCAGATAGTATCAAGGAAACTGAAACTCACCAGATCGGTGAGATGCCAGACCCCTTATTCCTTCTGATTGCTTCCTTACTCTTTCTTAATTTCTGTTTTCTAAATTCCTTCCTGCTATATACACCCCCAACCCCATTTTAGCTGGTTAGAAAGAACAGAGTTGAGGCTTGGCTCCCATCTTCCCAGCTGATGTCACCTGCAATATAACAAAGCCTTACCCCCTGGAAAAACTCATTGTTTCAGTGATTGGCTTTCTGAGCAGTCAATGACAGGACCTAGACCAAACATCTGGCATTTCCATAACAGTTCCTGTAGCTTCGCATGTGAGCATAAGACCTAAGGTGATAAGCGTAGCAGCCAGACTTCTTCCACCACTATTCCTTGTTTGCCCTATCCTCTGCCCACTTCTCAACTGGATGGTGTTCCTTACTGAAAAATTAACCACAATCTTGATTTATGAAGGGCCTGAATTCATTAGGGGATAACCTCATTATCCCCTGGTAATCAGGACCAGTCACCTCACTGAATGCAGTGACCCCTTTTCTATACAATGGTCCAGCTACATGAGGAGCTCAAAATGGCCAGAGGCAGCTTCAGCTTCCAATTCACTAGGACCATGACTCTTTTACAAGTAGTCTTTCTTTGGGCATTAGCATCTCCTGAACATTAAACAGAAGTGCTTCCAATGGGTTATTTGGTGTAGCAGTAAGACAGGCCAATCTCATCTCCACCCTTGGTTCCCATACCTGGGCATTCTGGCTATAAGGGATGACACTATATTCTAGCCATTGGTTTTGAGGCATATATACCATATCATGAAGGAGAGCACTCCAAATTTGTAGAGCGTTGCCTTCCTACCATCTTCATAACTGAGCCTTTGGCAGGCCATCCCACTATTCTGTTAAGTAGCTGCTTCTAGGTGATGTTGCACATGATAATGCCAATGAATTCCATCAGGCTAAGTTGACTATGTCACACATTTTGCAAGAAAAACTGACCCCAAGTCATAAGCAATATTGGGACAGATAAGGCATTCTGTACAGGAGGCAATTGAGCAAGCTCTGGGGCATCCCCAGAATGCGCAGCTCATCCACCTGGTTATGGAGAGCCTCATCCACTCTGGGTGCTCTCTATGGACATTAACACAACACACAAATATCTGTGCTCAATCCAAAGAAATCCATTCATATACTTCTCTCCCAGAATTCTGATGTCCTGAAGGTGTCCAGCCCTACTCAAGAGAGTGGGGAGTTTCAGGTCCAAACTCAACCTGAAACCAATTGTCAAGAGAGCCCTTTGGTGTCATTCATAGGTCATCCCCCCAGAGCACAGAACAAGGTAGAGAAGATAAAGACTGTAACCAGAGGGCAAAGATATTCAGCTCTGTAGATATTATTGTCCCTTTTTTCAGATAAAGAAACTAAGAGTCCAAAAAGCAAAAATATTTTGCCTGAAGTCACACAGCTAGAAGAGGAAGCTGAGGTTCAAATCTTCCATTCTAAAACTTGTGTTCTTCCCTAGGCCATTAGCACCACATGGAGGAAGAGAAAGCCTTTCGGCTTCCTGTCAACCAGAATTAGGTTCATCTGAGATGCAAACCAATTACCAGCTTAAAATATTTTCTTACATTGATAAGTGAAATCCAAAGTTCCCTCCTGTGGTCATTAAAATTAAATCTTAAAGATTATGATGAGCAAGGAATTCAAAGAGCTTTATTAGCTTGCTCAGTGGAATGTGTTCTTAAAGATGGCTTCACCCCCAATCCTGAGCCACCACAATCACAATCTCCAGAAAGAGCAATCTGTCTAATAGAAATATAATGTGAGCCACATTATCAAAGTTTCAAAAATTTACATTTTAAATTTGAGCCACATTTTAAAAAGTAAAAAACAATGATAGTAATTTTAATAATATACTTTAACACAATATGTTCAAAATATTATTTCAACATGTAATCAATATAAAAATGTTTGTGGGGTTTTTTACATTATTTATTTCATACTAAGTCTTCAAAATTCAGTGTGTATTTTGTACTTACAGCACATCTCAATTCAAACTTGCCACATGTCAAATGTTCAATAGCTGCATATTGCTGATGCCTACATATTGAGCAACATGGTTCTAGAGATGAGAAGGCCTTCCACCGGCTGGCTGTGTGTCTTCTCAACATCTCAGATGCCACATCCTGAAAATAGGGATCATAGTACTTTTGGGACTAAAACAAATAATAATAAGAAGAAGAAGAAGAAATAATAATAACATGAATAGGTAATATTTATTTATTCGTCATGTGACAGGCATGCTAAATTTAAGAGAACTTATAGCACTTAATTCTTATAACAAAATACAGCAAAAAATCGACACTTAAAATGATTAAGTATCTTGCCCCAGGTCACAACTAAGATAACAATTTGAGCACTGACAATCTGACTACAGGGCCTGAACCCTTTTATGAAAATAATAATAATAATAACAATAATAGCTACAAATATTATATTTAAATACCCAGGAAGTTGATAGAATCAGCAAGGCCAACAGCAAGGCCTCAGCAGGGCCAATCTTGCATGATAAAAGGAGCCATTATTATAAGACTGTCCTCAAGAGCTTAGAATGTTGTAGAGAGAAAGAACACTTAGGATGAGATAACTAGTCACAGAAGGCAGTTTATGGTATGTAAAAGGCAAACAAAGGTGAGCTCTACACAAATCCATGGGGGCAGTGATCTGTGTAGGGTCTTAGGGCCCTGCAAGGGAGAGATGAAATACAACAGCAAATGCAAGTAGGTCCCACTTCGAGGTCATGTGTGACTTGTGCAATCACTTAGGGCCCTGTGCTCAGAAGAGTGCCACACTTGGTTAAATATTCAGCTATCATGGTCTTGAAATTCTTAATAATTTTATCACTGAACTTATATTTTTTAAGTGAAGGCTGCTGGGACAATGGAGAATGTTCATGAGCAGAGGAGATACAGGTAACATGCAATCTATGTGTCCTCTTCCATTTCTTGCTACCTATTTGCATACAGTATTCATGATGCCCCATGAGCACATGTGTGGGAGTTTACTGAGATTTAAAGGGAGTACAAGGTGAGTGTGTTATGAATATAACTTGAGAACTAAGCTCTGATTTTTTATCTTGCCCAAATTCCTACCTAAGGGGTCTAGGGGGTCATGCTCTATAAACCATCAATTCTGATCAGATGGGTTTTATTCTATATATCGTGACTTACTTTTCAATCTGACTCTGGAATACCATTGTGAGATAAGGAAAAATATATAACCCCAAAATATATTTTCTTGCCACACTTTGAAATTACCCTGAAAAGTCTCTTGTGGGAAAAATCTACATCCTATAGAGAATCCCCTTTCCTCTTTGTTTTCCTTACTTTCTTTCCAGATCCAGGAGATAAGCAACTAAGAGCCAGATACCCTTTTAGGTCTGATAAGAAACATACAACCTGCTGTCTCTGAAGTCTGCTATCTGAGAGATTCCTCTGCACAATAAAACTTAGTCTCCACAATCCTTTATCTTAACCTGAACATTCCGTTCCATTGATCCCAGGTCTTCAGATAAACTCAACCAATTATGACCCAGAAAATGTTTAAATTTACTGATAGTCTGGGAGCTCCCACTTTGAGTTGTCTCACCTTTCTGAACCCAACCAATGTATTTCTTAAATGTATTTGGTTGATGTCTCGTGCCTCCCTAAAATATATAAAACCAAGCTGTACCCCAACCACCTTGGGCACATGTTCTCAGGACCTTCTGAGGGCTGTTTCACAGGCATGGTCACTCAAATTTCACTCAGAATCAATCTCTTAAAATATTATACAGAGTTTGACTCTTTTCATCAACAAACGGAGAAAGAGGACAGCACCCTGAGAAGCCACAACGTCTCTTTGAACCAGAAATTGCTTCAATCACAGCGTGAAGTCATTCTTTCTAAGAAACACACCATTCTAAGAAACACGAACAGCCAATGAAATTCATCATATCCTTTCTTAATTATGCTACTTTATTAACTAACCACTCATGCTGAAAACGATGACACAGAAGAAAAGGGAAAGATAGGGCAACTCATATTTATTTTCCTTTCAGTCCTTTCTTTTTCTTTTTTTTTTTTTTGAGACGGAGTCTCACTCTGTTGCCCAGGCTGGAGTGCAGTGGCACCATCTTGGCTCACTGCAAGCTCCACCTCCTGGGTTCATGCCATTCTCCTGCCTCAGCCTCCCGAGTAGCTGGGACTACAGATGCCTGCTACCACGCCTGGCTAATTTTTTGTATATTTAGTAGAGATGGGGTTTCACCATGTTGGCCAGGATGGTCTCGATCTCTTGACCTCATGATCCACCCGCCTCGGCCTCCCAAAGTGCTGGGATTACAGGCGTGACCCACCGCACCCGGCCTCCTTTCAGTACTTTCTTACTCAACAGTAAGCTTAAGGCAGAAACATGGGTAGACTGTGTGCATATCAAGAAGAAAAATAATAAGTTGATTTAGCTTTGTGTGGCATTTTCACTGTTCTGGTAAGAATAATACATATATATTTGTATATATATATATATAAGCTATGAAAAACAAGTTGAGTAATTTTGGTGATTCTACATACAAGTTAATTACTCATTTACTTGCATTTAAAACTGGCATTAGGAGGTGCTTCCACGATGGCTGAATAGGAACAGCTCCGGTCTGCAGCTCCCAGAGAGATTGACACAGAAGACAGGTGATTTCTGCATTTCCAACTGAGGAACCTGGTTCATCTCATTGAGACTGGATGGACAGTGGGTGCAGCCCACAGAGGGCGAGCCAAAGCAGGGTGGGGCGTCGCCTCACCTGAAGCACCAGAGGTTGAGGGATTTCCCTTTCCTAGCCAAGAGAAGCCATGAGAGACTATAACAGGAGGAACAGTACACTCCTGCCCAAATACTGCACCTTTCCTATGGTCTTCGCAACCAGCAGACCAGGAGATTCCCTATGGTGCCTGGCTCAGCAGGTCCCTTGCCCACAGAGCCCAGCAAGCTAAGATCCACTGGCTTGAAATTCTCACTGCTAGCGCAGGAGTCTGAGATGACCTGGGACACTGGAGCTTGGTGGGGGGAGGGGCATCCACCTTTGCTGAGGCTTGAGTAGGCGTTTTTATGCTTACAGTGTAAACAAAGCTGCCAGGAAGCTCAAACTGGGTGGAGGCCACCACAGCTCAGCAAGGCCCACTGCCTCTCTAGATTCCATCACTGTGGGAAGGGCATATGTGAACAAAAGGCAGCAGCCTCTGTCAGGGACTTACAGAAAAACCCCTCATCTCCCTGGGACAGAGCACCTGGGGGAAGGGGCAGGTGTGGGCACAGCTTCTGCAGACTTAAACATCCCTGCCTGACAGCTCTGAAGAGAGCAGTTGTTCTCCCAGCACGGCATTGGAGCTCTGATAATGAACAGACTGCCTTGTCAAGTGGGTCCCTGACCCCTGTGTAACTGACTGGGAGACACCTCCCAGTAGGGGCCGACAGACACCTCATATAGGAGAGCACTGCTTGGCATCTGGCAGGTGCCCGTCTAAGATAAAGTTTCCATAGTAAGGACCAGGCAGCAATATTTGCTGTTCTGCAGCCTCCACTAGTGATACCCAGGAAAACAGGGTCTGGAGTGGACCTCCAGCAAACTCCAACAGACCTGCAGCTAAGCAGCCTGACTGTTAGAAGGAAAACTAACAAATAGAAGGGGCCTGACTGTTAGAAGGAAAACTAACAAATAGAAAGGAATAGCATCAATATCAACAAAAAGGACATCCACACCAAAACCCCATCTGTAGGTCACCAACATCAAAGACCAAAAGTAGATAAAACCAAAAAGATGAGGAGAAACCAGAGCAGAAAGCCTGAAAATTCCAAAAACCAAAGCGCCCCTTCTCCTCCTAAGGATCACAACTCCTCGCCAGCAAGGGAACAAAACTGGATGGAGAATGAGTTTGACAAGTTGACAGAAGTAGGCTTCAGAAGGTGGATAATAACAAACTTCTCTGAGCTAAAGGAGCATTTTCTAACCCATCTCAAGGAAGCTAAAAACCTTGAAAACAGGTTAAAGGAATGGCTAACTATAATAACCAGTGTAGAGAAGAACATAAATGACCTGATGGAGCTGAAAAACACAGCACAAGAATTTCATGAAGCATACAGAAGCTTCAATAGCTGATTCAATCAAGCAGAACAAAGGATATCAGTGATTGAAGGTCAAACTGATGAAATAAAGTGCAAAGACAAGATTAGAGAAAAAAAGAGTGAAGAGAAATCAACAAAGCCTCCAAGAAATATGGGACTATGTGAAAAGACCAAACCTACGTTTGACTGGTGTACCTGAAAGTGATGGGGAGAATGGAACCAAGTTAGAAAACAGTCTTCAAGATATTATTCAGGAGAACTCCCCCAACATAGCAAGGGAGGCCAACATTCAAATTCAGGAAATATAGAGAACACCACAAAGATACTCCTCAAGAAGAGCAACCCAAAGAGACAAAATCATCAGATTCATCAAGGTTGAAATGAAGGAAAAAATGTTAACGGCAGCCAGAGAGAAAGGCTGGGTTACCCACAAAGGGCAGCCCATCAGACTAATAGCTGATCGCTCTGCAGAAACCCTATAAGCCAGAAGAGAGTGGGGGCCAATATTCAACATTCTTAAAGAAAAGAATTTTCAACCCAGAATTTCATATCCAGCCAAACTAAGATTCATAAGCAAAGGAGAAATAAGATCCTTTACAGACAAGCAAATGCTAAGAGATTTTGTCACCACCAGGCGTGCCTTACAAGAGCTCCTGAAGGAAGCCCTAAACATGGAAAGGAATAACTGGTACCAGCCACTGCAAAAACATGCCAAATTGTGAACACCATCAACTCTACGAAGAAACTGCATCAACCAACAGGCAAAATAACCAGCTAGCATCATAATGACAGGATCAAATTCACACATAACAACATTAACCTTAAATGTAAATGGGCTAAATGCTCCAATTAAAAGACACAGACTGGCAAATTGGATAAAGAGTCAAGACCCATTGGTGTGCAGTATTCAGGAGACCCATCTCACATGTGAAGACACACATAAGCTCAAAATAAATGGATGGGGGAAGATCTACCAAGCAAATGGAAAGCAAAAACAAAAAGCAGGGGTTGCAATCCTAGTCTCTGATAAAACAGACTTTAAACCAACAAAGATCGAGAGAGATGAAGAAGGCCATTACATAATGGTAAAGGGATCAATTCAACAAGAAGAGCTAACTATCCTAAATATACATGCACCCAATACAGGAGCACCCAGATTCATAAAGCAAGGTCTTAAAGACCTAAAAAGAGACTTAGACTCCTACACAATAATAATGGGAGACTGTAACAACCCACTGTCAATATTAGACAGATCAAGGAGACAGAAAATTAACAAGGATATCCAGGACTTGAACTCAGCTCTGGACCATGCAGACCTAATAGACATCTACCGAACTCTCTACCCTAAATCAACAGAATATACATTCTTCTCAGCACCACATCACAGTTATTCTAAAATTGACCACATAATTGGAAGTAAAACACTCCTCAGCAAATGTAAAAGAACAGAAATCACAACAAACAGTCTCTCAGACCACAGTGCAATCAAATTAGAACTCTGGATTAAGAAACTCACTAAAAACTGCACAACTACATGGAAACTGAACAACCTGCTCCTGAATGACTACTGGATAAATAACAAAATGAAGGCAGAAATAAAGATATTCTTTGAAACCAATGAGAACAAAGACATAACATACCAGAATCTCTGAGACACATTTAAAGCAGTGTGTAGAGGGAAATTCATAGCACTAAGTGCCCACAAAAGAAAGCAGGAAAGATCTAAAATCAACACCATAACATCACAATTAGAAGAACTAGAGAAGCAAGAGCAAACAAATTCAAAAGCTAGCAGAAGGCAAGAAATAACTAAGCTCAGAGCAGGACTAAAGGAGATAGAGACACAAAAAAACCCTTCAAAAAATCAATGAATACAGGAGCTGTTTTTTTGGAAAGATCAACAAGATAGATAAACCACTAGCAAGACTAATAAAGAAGAAAAGAGAGAAGAATCAAATAAACCCAATAAAAAATGATAAAGGGGATATCACCACCGATCTCATGGAAATACAAACTACCATCAGAGAATAGTATAAACACCTCTACACAAATAAATTAGAAAATCTAGAAGAAATTGATAAATTCCTGGACACAGACACCCAGCCAAGACTAAACCAGGAAGAAATTGAATCTCTGAATAGACCAATGCCCTGAAATGCTCTGAAATTGAGGCAATAATTGAGGCAGAAAAAGTCCAGGACCAGATGGATTCAGAGCCAAATTCTACCAGAGGTACAAAGAGGAGCAGATACCATTCCTTCTGAAACTATTCCAATGAATAGAAAAAGAGGGAATCCTCCCTAACCCATTTTATGAGGCCAGCATCATCCTGATACCAAAGCCGGGCAGAGACACAACAAAAAAAAGGGGATTTTAGGCCAATATCCCTGATGAACACCAATGTGAAAATACTCAATAAAATACTGGCAAACTGAATCCAGCAGCACATCAAAAAGCTTATCCACCACCAAGTCAGCTTCATCCCTGGGATGCAAGGCTCGTTCCACATACATAAATCAATAAACGTAATCCATCACATAAACAGAATCAATGACAAAAACCACATGATTATCTCAATAGATGCAGAAGAGGCCTTGACAAAATTCAATAGCCCTTCATGCTAAAAACTCTCAATAAACTAGGTACTGATGGAACATATCTCAAAATAATAAGAGCTATTTATGACAAAGCCACAGCCAATATCATACTGAATGGGCAAAAACAGTTTCCCTTTGAAAACTTGGCACAAGAAAAGGATGCCCTCTCTCACCACTCCTATTCAACATAGTGTTGGAAGTTCTGGCCAGGGCAATTAGGCAGGAGAAGGAAATCAAGGGTATTCAATTAGGAAAAGAGGAAGTCAAATTGTCCCTGTTTGCAGATGACATGATTGTATACCTAGAAAACCCCATTGTCTCAGCCCAAAATCTCCTTAAGCTGATAAGCAACTTCAGCAAAGTCTCAGGATACAAAACCAATGTGCAAAAATCACAAGCATTCCTATATGCCAATAACAGACAAACAGAGAGCCAAATCATGAGTGAACTCCCATTCACAATTGCTTCAAAGAGAATAAAATACTTAGGAATCCAACTTACAAGGGACGTGAAGGACCTCTTCAAGGAGAACTACAAACAACTGCTCAATGAAATAAAAGAGGATACAAAGAAATGGAAGAACATTCCATGCTCATGGGTAGGAAGAAACAATATCGTGAAAATGGCCACACTGCCCAAGGTAATTTATAGATTCAATGCCATCCCCATCAAGCTACCAATGACTTTCTTCACAGAATTGGAAATAGCTACCTTAAACTTCATATGGAACCAAAAAAGAGCCCGCATTGCCAAGTCAATCCTAAGCCAAAAGAACAAAGCTGGAGGCATCATGCTACCTGACTTCAAACTATACTACAAGGCTACAGTAACCAAAACAGCATGGTACTGGTACCAAAACAGATATATAGACCAATGGAACAGAACAGAGGCCTCAGAAATAACACCACACATCTACAACCATCTATCTTTGACAAACCTGACAAAAACAAGCAATGGGGAAAGGATTCCCTATTTAATAAATGGTGCTGCTGGGAAAACTGGCTAGGCATATGTAGAAAGCTGAAACTGGATCCCTTCCTTACATCTTATACAAAAATTAACTGAAGATGGATTAAAAACTTAAATGTAAGACCTAAAACCATAAAAACCCTAGAAGAAAACCTAGGCAATACCATTCAGGACACAGGCATGGGCAAAGACTTCATGAATATAATACTAAAAGCAATGGCAACAAAAGCCAAAATAGACAAGTTGGATCTAATTAACTTAAAGAGCTTCTGCACAGCAAAAGAAACTACCATCAGAGTGAACAGGCAACCTATACAATGGGAGAAAATTTTTGCAATCTATCCATCTGACAAAGCACTAATATCCAGAATCTACAAAGAACTTAAAAAAATTTACAAGAAAAATACAAACAACCCCATCAAAAAGCAGGTGAAGGATATGAACAGACACTTCTCAAAAGAAGACACTGGCCAGGTGCAGTGGCTCATGCCTGTAATCCCAGCACTTTGGGAGGCCAAGGCGGGTGGATCACGAGGTCAGGAGATCCAGACCATCCTGGCTAACATGGTGAAACCCTGTCTCTGCTTAACTTAAAATACAAAAAATTAGCCAGGCGTGGTGGCGGGTGCCTGTAGTCCCAGCTACTCAGGAGGCTGAGGCAGGAGAATGGCGTACACCCGGGAGGCGGAGCTTGCAGTGAGCCGAGATCATGCCACTGCACTCCAGCCTGGGCAACAAAGCGAGACTCCACCTCAAAAAAGAAACAAAAGAAGACATTTATGCAGCCAACAGACATATGAAAAAATGCTCATCATCACTGGTCATTAGAGAAATGCAAATCAAAACCACACTGAGATATCATCTCACACCAGTTAGAATGGTGATCATTAAAAAGTCAGGAAACAACAGATGCTGGAGAGGATGTGGAGAAATAGGAACACTTTTACACTGTTGGTGGGAGTGTAAATTAGTTTAACCATTATGGAAGACAGTGTGGCAATTCCTCAAGGATCTAGAACTAGAAATACCATTTGACCCAGCAATCCCATTACTGGGTATATACCCAAAGGATTATAAATCATGCTACTATAAAGACACATGCACATGTATGTTTATTGTGGCACTATTCATAACAGAAAAGACTTGGAACCAACCCAAATGTCCACCAATAATAGACTGGATAAAGAAAATGTGGCACATATACACCATGGAATACTATGCAGCCATAAAAAAGAATGAGTTCATGTCCTTTGCAGGGACATGGATGAAGCTGGAAACCATCATTCTCAGCAAACTATCACAAGGACAGAAATACAAACACTGTATGTTCTCACTCATAAGTGGGAATTGAACAATGAGAGCACATGGACACAGGGAGGGGAACATCACACACCAGGTCCTGTCATCGGGTTGGGGGCTGGGGGAGGGATAGCATTAGGAGAAATACCTAATGTAAATGATGAGTTCGTGGGTGCCGCAAACCAACATGGCACATGTATACATATGTAACAAACCTGCACGTTGTGCACATGCACCCCAGAACTTAAAGTATAATAAAAAAAAAAAAAAACTGGCATTAAACTATATAAGATGAATAGTAAAATTCATGCTAATAATTTAAATTTAAATTTTTATTTATTAACGATACTAAATAGTAAGTAAAAAGACCATGCTAAGTCAAGAGAAAGAGACCATGGAAGAAAGAAAAAAGCTTGATATTTTAGTCCTTTTCATGGCATTTTTTTCCGCTTTTAAACAAGAGGGCCCATATTTTCACTTTGCACTGGGACTCGCAAATTATGTAGCCAGCCCTGTTGGCAAGAGTGCAGCTTCCCCTCTCCTATGCTAATAGCAGACATTACTGATTGCATATGGTACTGTTCCTCACTGAGCCGAAATATGACCTCAAAATCTTTTTGAAAGCAGGGTTCAAAAGTGCAATCTGAGCAGGCATACAAGCTAAATCTATGGGCATCCCTCAAAATCAAACTATGCAGATGGAAATGGGGCTGGCTTTCCAGACAATGAAAATACTGGCTGGTGTGTTACCAGAGTAATGAGTAGGCCAAGCTTGCTAAACTGTAAACTATCCACTACCTGTGAAGCTATCAACCCAGTTTCAAATGTAAAACAACATAACAAAAATCAGCTTGACAAACAAGATAATTAGACTTAACTTTGATCATGTGTTTCATTAGATACAGAAATGGCCCACAATTTAGAGTTCTTTCTAATTATGTTAGAGTAGGAGCCTCTAAAAAATGTATAATGCAATAAATGGATCAATATTTATATGGTGCTAATTATATGCCAGGTGCTATTTTTAAATGATTTGCATACATTAACTCATTTAATCCATATAACAGGCCCAGTGTGGTAGCTCCCACCTATAATCCCAGCACTTTGGGAGGCTACAGCAGGAGAATCACTTGAGGCCAAGAGTTCAAGTCCAGGAATTTGAGTCCATCTTGGGCAACACAGTGAGACCCCCATCTCTAAAAAAAAATAAAAAAAAGTTTTAAAAATTCATACAACAACCTATGAAGTAGGTACTGTGGTTATCTCATTTTTATAAGTGAAAAAACTGGGACAGAGAGGGGTTTAATAACTACCTCAAGGTCATCATCTAATCAATAACAGAGCCAGTTAGTGTGGATTTAGAGTTTATACACTTAAAACCTCTTGAAGAAGTCCCCGCAGAAGGTGTCCATCACAGACATGGCAACGTTTTGCTAAAGATGTTTTCTCGGGAAGCTCTCGGGGTTTTCTCTGGGTTTTTTCCTCCTCCTATGTGACATTCTTTGTCATCTGTACCTCAGAGCAGTTCTACTTGAGTTACCTCACAGTCCCTAACGAGCAATTTCACCCATTTTAGCCCTTCCCACACTAACCACGAATTCAAGATCAGCCCAAGAAGTAACAACATCCATGTCATCAGCTCAGCCAGCCAAAACACCCTGTATTCCAGCTTTTGTAAATATTATTAGCTAATACCTCGCTTCAAACCTTAAAACCACACACAAGAATCTTAGAGCTGGAAGGGTTTTTGGAAATCATCTAATCCAGGGATAATAAAAAGGTTTACCTCACATGCCCATTTTGATCTGATTGATTGGTAGTGGATGCCTGGAGTGACATGAGAAGGGTTTTGATGCCATTTGGAGTTTACTGAAATAAGGTACATGCCTGACATGTACCTGAGAGAGCAGCAGAAGCTCATATGCTATCCTAGCAGTACAGTGTAGCTCTTAGGAATATGGGCTCTGGGGCTAGATTTCCCAGGATCAAAGTCTTGCTTCACTGTTTGCTGATAGTGCAAACTTAAGCAAGTTTCTAAATCTATCTAGGTTCTCTTGTTTGTGAAATGAGGCTGATAAAACCTACCTGATAGGTTGGTTGTGATAATTTAGTGAAATAGTATATGGAAAGTGCTTATTGGAATATCTAGTATGCCCTAAGTACTCAACATGCTGTTATCACATATTGATCATAAGCAACTTGTGGTATCTGGCATGGGTCCTGGAGGTGACAGTGGCAGCAACAGTGCCATTTATATGCCATTTCTGATCTAGTCCTATCTTTTAAACCTACAGATGGAGAAGCTGAAGCTGCAGAACCTGTGGGGCTTTCCCAAAATCACATATATTATCTCCTTCAAAACTAAAGGCACTCAGGGAACATAATCTTCTTGCCCTGGCTCTGCCTCTCCCTGCGTGCAACCTCAGGCAAAGCACTGCTCTCTGGACTTCAGTGTCCTTATCTGTATAATAAATGAGTCAGAATCCAACTGATCTTCACAGAGTAGTCACTCCCAGAGGGTCCTGTATTTCCGGGGGGTGAGGAACACTTTTACCCATAGTTCACTGGACATTACAAATAGCAATTCTTTACTTCCAGTTTTGACAGTTTTAGTGTTAACTAATCACTCCAGTATTCCTTGCACAAATGCACACGTACATTCCATTTGCTTTGATCTCAAACTTAAGTTTTTTATGAATGAAGGCTACAGCTGGACACCAAAAGATATACCATTAATTTTTAAGTATGCCTCAGAGGGTCTAATGGGCTATGACCCACAATGGTCATATCAGCGGCATTCCACTTCCTCTTGAGCCACTGGCCAAGCTGGTGTTGAGGTGCATGTCCCAGTTTATCTCCAGCCCTCCTAATCTCAGACTTTCTGCACCTATGCTAATATTTGAACCAACTCTTCTTTTTTTAATTGAATCCAATGCAATGTACCTGGGAACCCTGCTTCAAAATCTGATGCCAAATTTAAAATACTGAACAAAATCCAGGTTTTTATTCATTTTCTGATAGGCACTTGCTGCTAATTAAGCATCCAAACAATGTTCTAAAAAGGAAGAAAAATAATAAAATATGGACTTAACATTAATCACACAGACATACATGTAATATACGTTATCTTTATAGCAGGAACCAATAAAAGAATACAATATAAAACACATATTTGTACTAGATAATTTTGTATAAATATTTTAAAGGTTTCTTAGCTCAGGGATTAGAGCACTGGTTTTATAAAAGAGCAGGTCATATATTCAAATTTCACGAAGACATTCCTGATGTCTTTCAGAGAAGTATAACACACATATTAAGAATCTGGACTCAAGAGCCACATTATCTGAATTCAAATCTTGACTTTCTCACTTCCTAGCTGGTGATCATGAGCAAGTCATTAAATAAATTCTCTTACCTCAGTTTGCTCAACTGAAAAATGGGAATAATGATGATCTGGTAAGAATTGTTTAAAGGACTCAATACACATTAAGTGTTTAGCCCAGTGACTGCCCACATTTCAAGACAAAGGTGAATTCAAGCCTCTTGACATAATGACCTCACTTTTCAACTTATTTATTGCCTCGTATTTTACAGATAAAGAAACTAAAGTTCAGAGAAGAGCTGTTGCCTAAAGTAACGTTCGCTGAGCAGGTCAGGACAGGACACTACTTAGTAGCAAAGCCAGGACCAGAACCCAATTTTTCTAAACCTCAGAGCACTACTTTCCTCAAATCAGTGTTCCTTCTGCCTCATCTAGTGTAGATACACATATCCATCTTCCTGCTTCACTACCTGCTTCTACTCAGATGGGCTTCCTGAGAGGAAGATCTCTGTCATATTCTCATTGCCTGGCACCGTTCCTAGCATATAGTAAACTTTATTATCTAATTGAGTTGAATTCATTTATCAGCTCTTTATATTATACACCTAACTTCTTTTAGATGTTGCAAATAAGCTGATTGCCAGTTATTTAGTTCTTAAGGAGACAGTCCAGTAGAGTGGTTTAGAAAAAAGACTCCACAGCTGGGCTGTATGGGCTCAAACTGTACTTCTGCCACTTACTAATTAATTTGACCATGGCCAGGTTACTTCACCTCAGCTTCTTCAGTTATAAAATGGGACAATAACACCTCTGTCATAGGGTTATGAGTGATAACTTGGAATAATATGCAATGGTCAATTGTATGTGTGGACTTGACTAGCCTATAATCTCAGTTACTCAATCCAACACAACTAGGTGCAGCCGCAAAAGTATTTTGTAGCTGTGTTTAACATCTACAATCAGGAACTCTGACTGATAAAGTATGTAAAGCTCATACCTGGCCCATCATACTTAATGAATGTTAACTGCTAATAGTGTTAGTGATATTTCCATTGTTGTTGAACACATACTGAAAGACTTAACACAATGACTTTAAGTGTAAGGGTATAAATCTTTGTCTACAGTTGTCCTGAAGGGATTATGCCTGCAACTTACTTTCAAACAAGTAGTTGGAACTGTATATAGATAGATATTGGTCAAGCACATATGGAAAAATATTAACATTTGGGGATTCTGATGACAGGATATATGGGAATTCTTTGAACTACTTTTAAAACATTTTATGTCTGAAATCATTATTTTAAAAAAGTTAGGCTGGGCATGGTGGCTCACGCCTGTAATCCCAGCATTTTGGGAGCCCAAGGTGGGCAGATCGCTTGAGCTCAGGAGTTCAAGACCAGCCTAGGCCACACGGTAAAACCCCATCTCTACAAAAAATACAAAAAAAATAGCTGGGCATGGTGATGCATCCTGTGGTCCCAGCTACTCGAGAGGCTGAATTGGGAGAATCGCTTGAGCCTGGGAGGTCGAGGCTGCAATGAGCCATGTTCATGCCACTGCACTTTATCCTGGGCAACAGAGTGAGACCCACCCTGTTTCAAAAATTAATTAGTTAATTAATTAATTTAATTACAAGTTAAAATTTTAAAATCAATAGAATTAAATTATATTTAAAATGTTCCAACAGATTTACTCTGGCAACAACCAAAGGTCTGAGACAAGGATTGCTGATGCGGAGTGAAAGAGATTAGTCAAAATGCCTATTGTAAACATTTTAAAATTATTAATCTATTTAATAAACAACTCAATTACCCATATCCTACTTGTGCAATATTACCTCTATGAACTATTAATGAATAGACATTTTAAAAAGAGAGAAAGAGAGATTACATCCTGTTTCGGGGAGATTAGAGAGAGAATGGGTATGATTTCACTAGGAAAAAATGAAAGATGGAAAAGGAGGGTCTCTCGGACAATCAAAATAGGCTAAGTTAAGTCAATCTATTTTAGATGATGAAATCTATGTCTGTTTAAACTCTTTTTCTGTGTAATAAGTGCCCAGCAGATAAATGACCAGAGTGGTACACTGCCTGACAGAGGTTCATATTTAAAAGTTCCTCCTCCAAGCACAGTGCTAAGAAATTTATTTAGAAAATATCTAAATGTCTCCTGGGTCTAGAATATTAGAGACAATGGCAGGCCCTCCTGCTAGATCAAAGTGCACCCCATGGATAAACATGCCCAGACTGAAAAGGATGAAATCCTGGGCCATCTGCTGGGATGCAGCTTTGTTCTAACACCTCACTTTTGATTAAGAGATTGCAAACTGACTTGCTAATATTGTAATTCAAACTTTGTTGGTGGCTACACAATTGGAACCTCACGGACAGTCTGCCTACCCTTTAAACATGACATTTGAGTTAATACCCTGTCCTTTTTCCAAGACACACGTTACTAAAAATCACTGGAACCTGAAGGCAGCAAAAGTTCAGCAATCAAACCCTGAATCCTGATCACCACCCTTCAATGCCCGTTGTGAGGAGCTCTAGTTAAGCTGATGAGGATGTGTCAGCAAACCAGAGCTCATCACCAGGGTGCCTGTCGGCTGCACCCCAGCAGGACTATGAAACACCCAGAAGAAGCAAAGAAAAGTCTATGTGTCTTGTTACTTTATCTAATTACCCCAATATTCTGCTACCACTATCGTCCATTTGCAACCTGTTCCAAGGAAAGCACATTCCATCCAAAATTAGGGTCTTATAGAAGAACTTATACCTCTGGCTTCTTTATTTTAAAACATATATTTGAAGCCTACCAAATATGTAATGCCTTATTAGACACTGTACAAAGATATGTGTGACACCATGCCTATCCTCAGAGAGTTTATACTCTGTGGGAGAGATAAAACATAAATATTAACCAGACACAAATACAAATACAAATATGACATCATCATTGGCACACAGGCATATCAAAAAAAAAGAGCTTAGAAATGGACTTTGTAAGGTTAGGGTGTTCACCAAATGTTATCGTGTTTTCTCTGAGTGGTCAGTTTGGGGATGCTTCTTGCCTTTTTCTCTGTAGTTTATGATTTGTTTCAATTTTACAGTAAGTATGAATCATTTTTACAAAAACAATGATGTTTATTTCAAGATGGAATAAGAAAGAAAAATGGGTTCGTGGAGGAAATGACACTTTTTAAATAGATATAATTCAGAGGAGTAATAATGAATTTGCCGGTTATCTGACCCCCACTCTAATTCCTTTGGAAGTCATTAAAGGAAGAAAGGCACCTCTTCCATGAGCTTGGGCAAATTCACAACTCCCTGCTTCTTGCTCCTAATTATTCTGCCAGTAAAGTTCAGGAAAAATGCAAGTGGCATAAAAGCCAAGGGTCTTTTCAACCACTGGACCCAACAGATTGACTATACAGGAGGCTACTCAGACTATACAGGAGGCTACTCAGGAGTAGATGTTTTGAGAAATGTAATTTCCCAAAATGTCAGTAACAAGTACAGCTTATGGTTCTGACCTGCCTGTGAGTGTTCCTCCACTCAGCAGTCATAGCAGCCAATGGAATGATGTGGAAATAATTCACCTCTGCTCTAGAGAATCTGCTTGAGAAATTACATACAACAAAACTTTCCCAGACACAGGATACCTGAAGAAAATTACTTGATTAGTAAGAACCAAAGCATTTCCAGGACCAAGGCAAGGAGCTGAAGTAGACAGAACACAAGACAAAGAAACTCAAGACTTAAGTTTCTTCCTGACTTTCACATTTAGCACAATGTGTGATCTTTGATCCATAGAACTGCTCTTGAGTTTATTAGCAATATTACTTTGTAAATTAGGAAGATAGTACCTTATCCTTAATACTATAAAGGGTTATTTTAAAGATTGGTAAATAATAATGTTCTTTGTATCTTGCAAAAGGGTATGGTTAAAATTCCTAGAGTTTAGAAAAACATTGTGTGGTTATCTTGTTTAAAGATGAGGAGAGGACCATTAACCCTCAGAAGTGCCAATTTTACATCTTTCCCAGTTTTCAACATAACGGGTCAAGTTTCAAACAGACCATCTTGAATCTTCCAGTGACTACAAGTCAATGAAATATAAGTTTTACAGTATGTGTCTTGATTCATTTATTCAAGAAATAGATGATGTCTGTCTACTCTATGCATATTAAAATAGAAGACCCATCCTATATCACAGACTCAGAGACAGATTAGGGGTGGGCCAACCATTCAGGTAATCAGGTCCCCATCAAATAGGGGAAGCTAAAAAAATGGCTCTTGGGATATTAAATTGTATTTTAAATGTAATGAGATGAAGAATATGTGTTTCCCAGTACTTCAAGTAGGGATAAAATATATGTGGCTGGAAACAATTATTTAATAAACTGCTTTGGGTGCTCTGTGAGTCCCCAGAAAGGCAAGTCCAAGATGACTGCCTTCTAAGGAGGGTGGATGTGAAGAGCCTAGAGTTTTGGTTTTGCTGAGGGGAGAATATAAATTTGGGGGCCAGAGCTTAGACAACAGAGGTGAGGTTGAGAGCTTCCACCAGTGATGATCTTTCTTCATCTTTACCCCATAGAGTGCTCAAATTCACCTCTAAATGAACTATTAAGTACATCTCTTCAAAGAGGCATCAAATTATTAGCATGCAAGAGATACCCACATGTCTTGTTAAATTGTGAATAGTCCCTTTTGTCATTCACAGTCTTAAAGTATTGAGAAACATAAATAAAACAAAAGTTCATTCTCCCAGTCATTCAGTCATTTCCATATCCCTTCTCCTTCTCCTAGACCACCCTGGACAGGACTGATGTCATATATAAATGCTACAGAGACTTAGTATTTTTTGTTCTACTTTGTCCTTCTCTTTTAACTAAAGAACTACAAACATGAGACATGCAGCTGTTTTAATATACAGCCCAAAAGTGGACAAAAATATTGTTTTCTTGACATTATACTATACATCTTTCCTATGAAAATAGACAATACTCCCATGATTTGATATTGTTATCAATCATTCCTTTCCTCTTCTGTCTCTCAAAAAAAGAACAAATACTCAAACCACTGAGTCTAGCACGAAAAGTGTATAAAACTGAAATTTGCAAATATCTGAAGTGAAACTCAGTCCTGAGAAGCAATCTGTGTATCCCCTGGTGCAAGTTAAAGCCAATTGCCTCCAACAAGATCCACAACACAATAAGGCTGGGGTTTTAAACACAGAGAACACAGAAACAAGGGCCATTAAACAACCTGGCTGATTAGGCAAAATATACATTACCCAAACCATGATAATTGATAATTAAACCACTAAAACAATAGCCCTGCAGTGTTTATACACCTAGAATCAGAAAAATACAGAATTATTGTCATTAAACTGGGGTAAACTAAAACATCTAACAAAGAATAAAATAATCCCCACCCCACATTTATTATTTTAGCTTCTTCTCCAACTTATTTTGGTCCTTTGTGCCCTTGGAAAGTCACTTCATCTCTCTGCGACTCATTTTCCTCTGTGAAATTAAGAGGTTGGGTTAGATAATATTTACAATACTGAACAGCTGCGTAATACAACACAAGGGAGTTAGAAGACCTGGTGTCTCATGCCTGATCTGTCATGAAATGTTAGGCAAGTCATTTAACCTTCCCTGAGTACCAGAATTCCTCATCTTTTAAATGGAGACAAAATCACCTGCTGTGCTTATCTTACAGGGATGAAGATAATCAGAATGCAAGTGGTTAGAGAACTGTAAATGTCATACAGTTATAATGAACTAGCAGTATGATATGGTTTGGCTGTGTCACCACCCAAATCTCATCTTGAATTTTAGCTCCCATAATACACTCATATTGTGGGAGGGATCCAGTGGAAGATAATTGAATCATGAGGGCGGTTTCCCCCATACTGTTCTCATGGTAGTGAATAAGTCTCATGAAATCTGATAGTTTTATAAGGGGAAACCCCTTTCACTTGGCTGTCATTTCTGTCTTGTCTGCTGCCATGTAAGACATGCCTTTTGCCTTCCACCATGATTATAAGGCCTCCTCAGCCATGTGGAACTGTGAATCCATTAAACCTCTTTTTCTCTATAAATTACCCAGTCTTGGGTATGTCTTTATCAGTAGCGTGAAAACAGACTAATACAAAGTACTATCATCATTTTAACTTCCCAAAAAACATCTAATAGAAAAGATCTTCCCCCTCTTTAGTTTCCAAAGGCAATCACTAAATAATGATTCTATGGCTCTGAGCAACTTTGGAGCAAATGGCTGATAAAGGTACTGGAAAGCCAAGGAGGGGTAGTGAGAATCAGAAGACAAGTCCTGACACAGACTCTCTGTGTGACCTCAGCCAAGGTATTTAATCTGATTGCCTCAGCTTTCTGATCTCGCAGACATGGAGCTGGGCAAGTTATAATACCAAACACCTACTGAATAGTTACTATGCAGCATGCCTTCTTTCAATTACACCTCAAAATAGCCATATGACATAGGTAAGATGACCATTCCCATCTTACAGGTGGAGTGTCTGGCACTGCACAGGTACGTAACTCGCTAAGGGTCACCTAAAGCTCAGTAACAGGCAGTCAGTCTAACTTCAATGTCCATATTCTTGACCTCCAGCCAGTAGTTCTCAAACTTTTTGGTCTGAGGATTCTTAAGAATTAAACTATATTTTTCCAAAAAGTAAAATAGTAAGAAGAATCACATTGTTTTACAGTTTTAGAATTCTCTTCAATGTCTGGCTTCATGGAAGACAGTAGGAGGAATGGCCATTACTTCCCCACCACAGCCCCCAATACCAACCAAACAAAATATTATATAATCAAATTGAAAGGAAACTGGAAAAAAATAATTACAATTAAAACAGCACCATTTTAATATTTATCTAATAAGCATCTTAAGTTTCTAAATTAGAAGGTCACCAAATTTAGTGAATGAAATGTAATAATAATCATGAGATTCTAAATTGCATTTTATACTTCAGTGATAATCCCAGATAAATCAGCCATTCCCAGCAATTACTGATATTTTATTTTTGTTAACAGCCTGAAAAAGTTTTTGAAGAGAAATTAATGATTGAGAGTTTGATTTGAAAAAAAAATGCACACTCCTATTTGATTCTAAGAAGACGTAATATAATTTTTCCTAAGCAGAAGTATGGTCTAAGGAAGAAAATGATAACCTGTGTAGGCTGATAAGTCAGTGAGATGTATACTTTGACTCCTACTGAGAAGACAGGGATCCAGGTAGCCTCTGAACTCAAGTGAGTATTCTCTTTGGACACCTCTGATTTACTTCCATGATTTCCTTCCTTAAACCTGTGCCAGACCATTCCTTCTTCCATCTATTCCTTCCACTCTCCATACTCAGGTAAGACCAGTCTGCTTTTTACAATGCCATGATATTGACATTCAACCTTAGGAAATAGGCAAAAATCATATTCTGAATTCCTTTCACTACTTGGTCCACCAGGTAAACATCACCTCACACTAAGACAATATATATTTGCCCAAAAAATGTTTTGTGAACAACTATTATGCACCTTTATCTTCTCCATGTCTTTATGCAAATATCATCTTAGCAAGGCCTTCAAGAGCCATCCATTACCACAAACACCACTAATATCACTACGTCTCTACTTCTTCCCTCTCCTCCCTTCCTCCTTTATTTTGTCTATAATATTTATCACTAGCACATTTTAAATTTCATTTATTCATTTCATTTACTTATTTTCTATCTCCCCAGCTAAAATGTAGATTCCATGAAGACAAACATTGTTTTTTATGCTTCCCTCACTGTTGAGTCCCCACCACCTAGGATGGAGCCTGACATATATAAATTTATTTCTGCCTTTATTGCACATAGTTTCTTCCTTACTGAAGAGAGTTTAAGATGCACAAGTCTCTGATTGGCCATCCGGATCAATTTCCCCACCTGACTCAATATGCGTAAGCTCTTTAATTCCAGAGAGAGAAATGGGATGAGAGACCACACAGAGAAAAAAATGTGTTGAATGAATGAAGGTGATTAGAATGAATGAATATATGGACAAATGAATGTAGCAATCTAGGTGGGACGAAAAAGAATAATTTAAGTCATGGACTATCCTCTCAAGGAGCCCACAGTCCAACAATGACTCTCAACCAGGTATGTGTGAGAGATGACATACACCCCTGTCACACAGTTCTATGGCCATGACCCACACTGTGGAAGCTGGAACTAATAACATGAACTGCAGATTATGTATAATTATCCCTCGTGTATTCTGAAACTCCACGCTTTTGCTCCTACTCACAAAGCATCCAAGATCTAGACTGAACATGGTATTTGCATAGGGGTGACCTTGAATCAGTTCTATTTTGTAAAATAAATTTTCTTAAAATGTAATACTTTCCCTATGATTAGTAATCAGTTACTCATAACACAACTCTCAACAATTGGCAACACTTCAGAATGTCCAGCTCTGCTTTGTAAAACTGCTTGCCTAGAAAACAGAATGAAGAATGTCACTTGAGAAATAAGGAAAGCTACTTGGTCTATTAGAGAAATATGTAATGAACAATTGGAAAATACTTGGTATAAAAAAAACAAACATTGTTTTCAGGTCTTATTCTTTGGAATGTGAGCTCTTATTCTTTGTCTATTTTCCCAATGCCTTTATATCACAGAGCCTATCATATACCTGGAACTCCAGGGATTATGAATAAATAAATAAAGCACTGGATAAAAAACTAAATTGCAGAACAAAGGAAGAATAATGTATTAGTCATTAAGTGATATACCAGAGATCCTAAAGGCCTCAAACCTATGCAATTCCTAACTCATTCTTTGAAAGTCAACTACCACCTTCTAGCAAAGTCTTTCTGACTTCCCCAACCCAAATTTCATTTTTCCTACACGTTGATCACATCATATTTTTGTAGTATCTTCTTTAAGATATTCATCACATTTCATCTCATGCTGGTCCTTCATTTTCAGCTTCAGAGTTCTTTCATTCGCTGATCACTACTGCAATCTCAGACTGGGTTCTTTGATCTACATACTCATGGAACCATGTTCCATTCTTTCAGGGCACTTATTTCAGCGGCAGTTACACAATTATCTTTATATTCATTTGGCTTGAGACTATCTCAAATCAATAAACTGTGAGCTCCATGACCCTAGTGATCACATATGATTTTGTTGACCAGGTATTCCCAGCACTAGCACAGTGCCTGGCCATAGCAGGTGCTTCATTAATATTTGGTAAATGAATAGATTAATGAATAACATGTAATTTGAGTGTATATACAGCAGGTCCTCGAATAATGCTGCTTCATTTAACATTGTTTTGTTACAGAATTGATGAGAGGAAAAAGAAATCAATTCCTACCCAGGTCCACTATCTGTGTGGAGCTGGCACATTCCCCCGTGTCTGCACGGGTTTTCTCTAGGTACTTTGGTTTTCTCTCACATTTCGAAGCTGTGTATGTTAGGTGAACTGGCATGTCTAAGTTGTCCCACTCAGAATAAATGCAGCTATGTGTGAGTGCACGTTGTGATGGGATGGGGTCCTGTCCAAGGTCAGTTCCCACCTTGTACCCTGAGCTGCTGGGATAGGCTCCAGCCACCCATGACCCTGAATTGGAATTAAACAGGTTGAAAAAGAATGAAGAGATGAATAAATATAAACCACTGTAAAATAAAAATTTGTGAAGTGTACAGTAAACATACAGATGCCTGACAATAAACTGTGCAGTATAAAAGCATCCAGCAAAACCCCCATATTTGTTATTGTTTGTCTTTGAACTGCATGGTGGTCAGAGGGGCTCCTGACAATTTTCATTTTGCATTTATTCCTTGATTTAACCTGCCATTACTACAACCACTGTCACTCACTGATTCATTAAAAATTGGGTAAACAATATCTTGTTTTTATCATTCTTTCTTAAATATATACATATTTCACATTTACTTCAATGCTTAATAGTAGAAGTATGATGGGAGGCCGAGGCAGGTGGATCCCATCCTGGCTAACACAGTGAAACCTCATCTCTACTAAAAACACAAAAAACTATCCAGGTGTGGTGGCACGTACCCATAATCCCAGCTACTCGGGAGGCTGAGGCAGGAGAATCGCTTGAACCAGGGAGGCGGAGGTTGCAGTGAGCCAAGATCGCTCCACTGCACTCCAGCCTGGGTGACAGAATGAGACTCCATAAAAAGAAACAACAACAAAAAAAAAACAAAACACACATTTTGGGTCTTTATGTAGAAGTTTGGTGATGTTCTGTGACCAGAAATATGCCATAGAAACTTAACTCTTATTTATCTCAACTAGTTTCATTATACATTGTTTCACTTAGTGTTGCAGCTTCTAAGAACCTATTGACATTAAGTGAAGACTTACTGTGGTATCTTCCCGAAAGACAGCAAACTCCTTTACCTCTTGTAACAGGGAATCTGATGCCTTGAACATGATAGTGGCTCCATAAATATTAACTTGGATATAATTTCCTAAAGCTGTGTATATTTGTGTATATGTGCATGAGGGTGTACGTGCATCTATGCAGCAAGGAATTGAATGTACCTTTAAAAATGTATCACAGTTTTCTGCCTTTCACCTGTGTCTTCCTTCAGAAGACTTCTTTTTTATGTACAAATTGAATATTCAGTTAAACAATTACAAGATTGTCATGCTGTTGACAAAAAACCTGTTGCAGCCTTTAAGACAAACTCAAATAGGATAATAGCCCTTTATGACTTTAACAAAAATTCATTTTTATTGCAATTAACCAGCATGTACTAGAACCAAAAGGAAAAAAGAAATTCTGCCAGACTTGGCAGCGTGGCAGGACCAGTTTGTGCAACCTATATTCACTGGTAATAATGGTTATGTAAGAGGCCCTTGCATGGGACCATCATTTACTCACAAGGACATACAGCTCACAGCCTGGTTCAGAACATAGTCATTATTCTGGATGCTCCCACTTCAATTCAACTGTATTTTTTAGTGTGTAATTTGAAAAAAAAAAAAAAAAACCATCTTCCAGGGACCATTAAGTAATACTTGGACCCCTCTCAAAGGACAGCTGCAATACATTTAGGCACTTAGTCATCCAGTTATCACCTCTTCTCTCAAAAGGCCACATCAGCAAGGAGTAAAGGAATAGACTGGAAATGCCTCACTGGGTATCCTGGCCAGCTGCATCTACTTGGCCTGATATATTATTGTATAGACCAACTATCAACAATTAATTCTTTAATCCTCTCTTAGAGCTGCTTGGCTGCTTGTCCTGCTCCATAGCTCACTATCATAATCTCCTTTCACACATAGTGGTGTCCAAAGCACAATTTCACACAGGTCCAGGGTTCCAGTCCAGGACCTGAAGCCCCTGTCCAAAGGAGAGATAGCACAGGACTTGAAATCACCAGAAGATCCCAATTCTCTGGCCAGGCTTTGCATCTAAAGTGGGAAATCTGGAGCAAGGCAAGCAGCAGAACAAGTATCCCCCAATTTCCTTTTCTGTTTTCAGAGGGTGGTGAATTTCATGACTTCAAAGAATCCTTTCCACATTGAGCATCTATGCCTTTGGTGATACCACTATTTTAATGTGTCAGTTTTATTTTGCTTTACATTCTCTCTTTGTTGAAAGTAGTTAAGCCTTTCCTAAGTGAAGAAAACTTGACAAAGATTAATCTTCAAATTGGTTAACCATGTCGTATTCCTAGCCTGCCTCCAATCTTCTAAAGATACGACCAACTACGTATAGTATAAAAGCAATAATTCTTGTTAAGTTCTACTAAGTGTCCAGAACTGTAGTGTATGCGTATATCAGGGGGTGGAGTAGTGTGTCATTTAGAACACAATCCAAGTCTAGAGAGAGTCGAAGAATTGATAAGAAAATTGTTGCATGTGAAACATTCATGCTAAAGTACTGAACTTCATATGGCCAAGTGAGTGAATATATAAGAAGGTAAGGCTGATAATAGTCATGGAAGAAATGGTTAGAAAAGTAAACTTTGGTGTGTGCCTTACAATATAGAAAGCTTTGATAAAAGGAAAAAAAAAACAAGGAGGAAGTTATTCCATGAATGTGCCAATGTTTATAGAGACAGAAATGACTGAATACATGCAGTGCTTAAAAGTAAGAGCTTTGCAATTTGGTAGACTGGCTTCTGATCCTGGTTCTGTCATTTGTAGTTGTGTTCTTGGGTAAGTCACCACCTGTCCACCCTGAGCCTTTAAATTTCTTTGCCTATAAAATGGAGATATTTAGAATGGTTAGCTCAGGAATTGGTTATGAGGATTAAGTTAATAAAATTAGACAAGGTAATACCTAGCACATAGCAAGTATTCAATAAGCTTTAGTCATAATTGATATCAATATCAAGTAATATTTGTAGATAACTTGTTATATGTCAATCACTCTTAGGCCCAAGAAATACAAATAAATTAAAACTAAAGTGCTGGCCACAAAAACTCTCACTCTGAAGACCAACTGACAAATCAATAATTCACGGTGACACATATTGTACCAAAGCTTTGCAAATAGGAACACAGGGAGCAAGCACCTAACAGTGGTTGGGGAGAAGGAAAGGATGAGGAAAATAGATCACAAAGATGGTGAGGATTCTAAGTCTAAAAGAATGAGTAGGAGCATACAAACACTAAACAAAAAAAAGTATCCTAGATAGAATAAATATTACATGCAAAGATACAGATATTTAAGAAACAATCTAAGAATTGCAAATGGTTTGGTGGAAGATGGAGTACAGGATATAGAGGGGAAACAATAAGGGACAAGGCTGGACAATTAGGAAAAAACAGATTTGAATTTGTTTCTTCAGGCAAAGGAGTCAGATGATAATGACTAATTCTAAGGAAGAAGAACAAAAAATTAACAAGGCAAGGTGGAATCTGTAAATTACTCTCAGTTAATGAAGGGCCTTAAATGCCAACTCAAGGAGTTTGAATTTCAGCCTATGGATAGTTGAAAAGTATTTTCAGTTCTAAGATGGGGGATAAATATTAAAATTCTATTTTAGGTAGATTAGGCAGGTATATATCCAAAATGGGAACTGGAAAGAGATTCGAAACAAGGTACATTCAAGAATGATACAGTAAGGCCCTGGACCTGGATTTTTGAAGATATGAATCCAAGAAATACCTAAACTGAACTGACACAGAAAATAAATAAGAAAGACAATCAAAGTTGCCTGGAGGAAGTAAGGTTTATGAGGTATAGGTCATGATGAAATTACCTTGAGTGTAGCTTGAGTGCAGATGATTTGCTTTAAAAGGGAAAAGAGATAACAGTTGAGAAGCCTATTGGACTTTTGTGTTGAGCTGATTTATTAATCTATTCATTCACTCACTCCTTCAACAAATATTTATTGGTATTTCTCCTGATAGGGTAATATGAATACGCACTGGAGATAGAAAGATGGTATAAATATAGATCATGTCCTCATGAACTTAGAGCTTCCTAGGGGAGAAATGGAATGTACCCAAGCAACTATTAAGACAAGGTAGTAAATGATATAATTACCAAAAGAAGGATATCAGTGTAGTGAAAAATGACTTCCAACTGGGGAAACCAGAAAAGTCATGATGGAGAGGTTAGGATGTAAGCTAGGCTTTGAAGGTGAGGTAAGCTTATTAAACACAGAGTGACCATAAGTCCCAGTTTACACTACACAGTCCCAGTTATGCCTTTTGTCAAGCATAATTGTTAACAGCACCCCACCTTCACTCCCTAATTTTAACAATAAATTATGCAATTGCCCTACTTATGGTGAAGGGGTGCCAGCCTGTGCTCAAAACCAATGTCAGTGAGAAGGTTGAATAGTGGAGTCAAAAGGCTGTTAATAATATAAACCTGTAGTTAGGGAAGTAATGATACAGTTCTCCTTGGTCCCAAAACTGACTACTCACTAATATCACAAAGAGAAAAGAGAACTATATTCAAAGGAGAGGGATCGTGATGTAGGCTGACTCTAAGCCATGCTAACACTTACTTCACCACTGAACCCTACTTCGAGGAGGCATCTCATGGAACCAGTGTTCTACAGAACACACTTCAAGAAACATAAAACCTTATGGTCAATTGATAGTGATGTTATAAAGAGAAAAATGAATACTGAAGTATGGATGGTTAGTAAGGCATTTCTAAATAGAAATAGGATAATTTCGGGGGAGGAGCCAAGATGGCCGAATAGGAACAGCTCCGGTCTACAGCTCCCAGCGTGAGCGACGCTGAAGACAGGTGATTTCTGTATTTCCATCTGAGTTACCGTGTTCATCTCACTAGGGAGTGCCAGACAGTGGGCGCAGGTCAGTGGGTGAGTACACCGTGCGCCAGCCAAAGCAGGGGCGAGGCATTGCCTCACTCGGGAAGCGCAAGGGGTCAGGGAGTTCCCTTTCCAGGGGTGACAGACAGCACCTGGAAAATCGGGCGACTCCCACCCGAATACTGTGCTTTTCCGACGGGCTTAGGAAACGGTGCCCCAGGAGAGTATAGCCCACACCTGGCTCAGAGGGTCCTACACCCACCACCGAGTCTCGCTGATTGCTAGCACAGCAGTCTGAGATCAAACAGCAAGTCGGCAGTGAGGCTGGGGGAGGGGCGCCCGCCATTGCCCAGGCTCGCTTAGGTAAACAAAGCAGGCAGAAAGCTTGAACTGGGTGGAGCCCACCACAGCTCCAGGAGGCCTGCCTGCCTCTGTAGGCTCCACCTCTAGGGGCAGGGCACAGACAAACAAAAAGACAGCAGTAACATCTGCAGACTTAAATGTCCCTGTCTGACAGCTTTGAGGAGAGCAGTGGTTCTCCCAGCACGCAGCTGGAGATCTGAGAACGGGCAGACTGCCTCCTCAAGTGGGTCCCTGACCCCTGACCCCCGAGCAGCCTAACTGGGAGGCACCCCCCAGCAGGGGCAGACTGACACCTCACACGGCCAGCCAGGTACTCCAACAGACCTGCAGCTGAGGGTCCTGTCTGTTAGAAGGAAAACTAACAGAAAGGACATCCACACCAAAAACCCATATGTACATAACCATCATCAAAGACCAAAAATAGATAAAACCACAAAGATGGGGAAAAAACAGAGCAGAAAAATTGGAAACTCTAAAAAGCAGAGTACCTCTCCTCCTCCAAAGGAACGCAGTTCCTCACCAGCAATGGAGCAAAGCTGGACGGAGAATGACTTTGACGAGCTGAGAGAAGAAGGCATCAGACGATCAAATTACTCCGAGCTACAGGAGGATATTCAAACCAAAGGCAAAGAAGTTGAAAACTTTGAAAAAAATATAGAAGAATGTATAACTAGAATAACCAATACCGAGAAGTGCTTAAAGGAGCTGATGGAGCTGAAAACCAAGGCTCGAGAACTACGTGACGAATGCAGAAGCCTCAGGAGCCGATGCGATCAAATGGAAGAAAGGGTATCAGCCCTGGAAGATGAAATGAATGAAATGAAGTGAGAAGGGAAGTTTAGAGAAAAAAGAATAAAAAGAAATGAGCAAAGCCTCCAAGAAATGTGGGACTATGTGAAAAGACCAAATCTACGTCTGATTGGTATACCTGAAAGTGACGGGGAGAATGGAAACAAGTTGGAAAACACTCTGCAGGATATTATCCAGGAGAACTTCCCCAATCTAGCAAGACAGGCCAACATTCAGATTCAGGAAATACAGAGAATGCCGCAAAGATACTCCTCGAGAAGAGCAACTCCAAGACACATAATTGTCAGATTCACCAAAGTTGAAATGAAGGAAAAAATGTTAAGGGCAGCCACAGAGAAAGGTCGGGTTACCATCAAAGGGAAGCCCATCAGACTAACAGTGGATCTCTCAGCAGAAACCCTACAAGCCAGAAGAGAGTGGGGGCCAATATTCAACATTCTTAAAGAAAAGAATTTTCAACCCAGAATTTCATATCCAGCCAAACTAAGCTTCATAAGTGAAGGAGAAATAAAATACTTTACAGACAAGCAAATGCTGAGAGATTTTGTCACCACCAGGCCTGCCCTAAAAGAGCTCCTGAAGGAAGCACTAAACATGGAAAGGCACAACCAGTACCAGCTGCTGCAAAATCATACCAAAATGTAAAGACTATCAAGACTAGGAAGAGACTGCATCAACTAACCAGCAAAATAACCAGCTAACATCATAATCACAGGATCAAACTCACACATAACAATATTAAATTTAAATGTAAATGGACTAAATGCTCCAATTAAAAGACACAGACTGGCAAATTGGATAAAGACTCAAGACCCATCAGTGTGCTGTATTCAGGAAACCCATCTCACCTGCAGAGACACGCATAGGCTCAAAATAAAAGGATGGAGGAAGATCTACCAAGCAAACGGAAAACAAAAAAAGGCAGGGGTTGCAATCCTAGTCTCTGATAAAACAGACTTTAAACCAACAAAGATCAAAAGAGACAAAGAAGGCCATTACATAATGGTAAAGGGATTAATTCAACAAGAAGAGCTAACTATCCTAAATATATATGCACCCAATACAGGAGCACTCAGATTCATAAAGCAAGTCCTGAGTGTCCTACAAAGAGACTTAGACTCCCACACATTAATAATGGGAGACTTTAACATCCCATTGTCAACATTAGACAGATCAACGAGACAGAAAGTCAACAAGGATACCCAGGAATTGAACTCAGCTCTGCACCAAGTGGACCTAATAGACATCTACAGAACTCTCCACCCCAAATCAAGAGAATATACATTTTTTTCAGCACCACACCACACCTATTCCAAAATTGACCACATACTTGGAAGTGAAGCTCTCTTCAGTAAATGTAAAACAACAGAAATTATAACAAACTATCTCTCAGATCACAGTGCAAACAAGCTAGAACTCAGGATTAAGAATCTCACTCAAAACCACTCGACTACATGGAAACTGAACAACCTGCTCCTGAATGACTACTGGGTACATAACGAAATGAAGGCAGAAATAAAGATGTTCTTTGAAACCAACGAGAACCAAGACACAACATACCAGAATCTCTAGGATGCATTCAAAGCAGTGTGTAGAGGGAAATTTATAGCACTAAATGCCCACAAGAGAAAGCAGGAAAGATCCAAAATTGACACCCTAACATCACAATTAAAAGAACTAGAAAAGCAAGAGCAAACACATTCAAAAGCTAGCAGGAGGCAAGACATAACTAAAATCATAGCAGAAATGAAGGAAATAGAGACACAAAAAACCCTTCAAAAAATAAATGAATCCAGGAGCTGGTTTTTTGAAAGGATCAACAAAATTGATAGACCGCTAGCAAGATTAATAAAGAAAAAAAGAGAGAAGAATCAAATAGATGCAATAAAAAATGATAAAGGAGATATCACCACCGATCCCACAGAAATACAAACTACCATCAGAGAACATTACAAACATCTCTACGCAAATGAACTAGAAAATCTAGAAGAAATGGATAAATTCCTTGACACATACACCCTCCCAAGACTAAACCAGGAAGAAGTTGAATCTCTGAATAGACCAATAACAGGAGCTGAAATTGTGGCAATAATCAATAGCTTACCAACCAAAAAAAGTCCAGGACAAGATGGGTTCACAGCCAAATTCTACCAGAGGTACAAGGAGGAGCTAGTACCATTCCTTCTGAAACTATTCCAATCAATAGAAAAAGAGGGAATCCTCCCTAACTCATTTTATGAGGCCAGCATCATCCTGATACCAAAGCCTGGCAGAGACACAACAAAAAAAGAGAATTTTAGACCAATATCCTTGATGAACATTGATGCAAAAATCCTCAATAAAATACTGGCAAACAGAATCCAGCAGCACATCAAAAAGCTTATCCACCATGATCAAGTGGGCTTCATCCCTGGGATGCAAGGCTGGTTCAATATACGCAAATCAATAAATGTAATCCAGCATATAAACAGAACCAAAGACAAAAACCACATGATTATCTCAATAGATGCAGAAAAGGCCTTTGACAAAATTCAACAACACTTCATGCTAAAAACTCTCAATAAATTAGGTACTGATGGGATGTATCTCAAAATAATAAGAGCTATCTATGACAAACCCACAGCCAATATCACATGGAATGGGCAAAAACTGGAAGCATTCCCTTTGAAAACTGGCACAAGACAGGGATGCCCTCTCTCACCACTTCTATTCAACATAGTGTTGGAAGTTCTGGCCAGGGCAATTAGGCAGGAGAAGGAAATCAAGGGTATTCAATTAGGAAAAGAGGAAGTCAAATTATCCCTGTTTGCAGATGACATGATAGTATATCTAGAAAACCCCATTGTCTCAGCCCAAAATCAGCTTAAGCTGATAAGCAACTTCAGCAAAGTCTCAGGATACAAAATCAATGTACAAAAATCACAAGCATTCTTATACACCAATAACAGACAAACAGAGAGCCAAATCATGAGTGAACTCCCATTCACAATTGCTTCAAAGAGAATAAAATACCTAGGAATCCAACTTACGAGGGATGTGAAGGACCTCTTCAAGGAGAACTACAAACCACTGCTCAAGGAAATAAAAGAGGATACAAACAAATGGAAGAACATTCCATGCTCACGGGTAGGAAGAATCAATATCGTGAAAATGGCCAGCCTTCCCAAGGTAATTTACAGATTCAATGCCATCCCCATCAAGTTACCAATGACTTTCTTCACAGAATTGGAAAAAACTACTTTAAAGTTCATATGGAACCAAAAAAGAGCCCGCATCGCCAAGTCAATCCTAAGCCAAAAGAACAAGCTGGAGGCATCACACTACCTGACTTCAAACTATACTACAAGGCTACAGTAACCAAAACAGCATGGTACTGGTACCAAAACAGAGATATAGATCAATGGAACAGAACAGAGCCCTCAGAAATAATGCCACATATCTACAACTATCTGATCTTTGACAAACCTGACAAAAACAAGAAATGGGGAAAGGATTCCCTATTTAATAAATGGTGCTGGGAAAACTGGCTAGCCATATGTAGAAAGCTGAAACTGGATCCCTTCCTTACACCTTATACAAAAATCAATTCAAGATGGATTAAAGACTTAAATGTGAGACCTAAAACCATAAAAACCCTAGAAGAAAACCTAGTCATTACCATTCAGGACATACGCATGGGCAAGGACTTCATGTCTAAAACACCAAAAGCAATGGCAACAAAAGCCAAAATTGACAAATGGGATCTAATTAAACTAAAGAGCTTCTGCACAGCAAAGGAAACTACCATCAGAGTGAACAGGCAACCTACAAAATGGGAGGAAATTTTCGCAACCTACTCATCTGACAAAAGGCTAATATCCAGAATCTACAATGAACTCCAACAAATTTACAAGAAAAAAACAAACAACCCCATCAAAAAGTGGGCCAAGGACATGAACAGACACTTCTCAAAAGAAGACATTTATGCAGCCAAAAAACACATGAAAAAATGCTCACCATCACTGGCCATCAGAGAAATGCAAATCAAAACCACAATGAGATACCATCTCACACCAGTTAGAATGGCAATCATTAAAAAGTCAGGAAACAACAGGTGCTGGAGAGGATGTGGAGGAATAGGAACACTTTTACACTGTTGGTGGGAATATAAACTAGTTCAACCCTTGTGGAAGTCAGTGTGGCGATTCCTCAGGGATCTAGAACTAGAAATTCCATTTGACCCAGCCATCCCATTACTGGGTATATACCCAAAGGACTATAAATCATGCTGCTATAAAGACACATGCACACGTATGTTTATTGCGGCATTATTCACAATAGCAAAGACTTGGAACCAACCCAAATGTCCAACAATGATAGACTGGATTAAGAAAATGTGGCACATATACACCATGGAATACTATGCAGCCATAAAAAATGATGAGTTCATGTCCTTTGTAGGGACATGGATGAAATTGGAAATCATCATTCTCAGTAAACTATCGCAAGGATAAAAAGCCAAACACCGCATATTCACACTCATAGGTGGGAACTGAACAATGAGAACACATGGACACAGGAAGGGGAACATCACACTTCGGGGATTGTTGTGGGGTGGGGGGAGGGGGGAAGGATAGCATTGGGAGATATACCTAATGCTAGATGACGAGTTAGTGGGTGCAGCGCACCAGCATGGCACATGTATACGTATGTAACTTACCTGCACATTGTGCACATGTACCATAAAACCTAAAGTATAATAATAATAATAATAATAATAATAAAAGGAAAAAAAATTTAAAAAAAAAAGAAACTGTAATAAAAAATAGAACAGGCTAAACATATGTGTAAGTACTGAAATATGTAAAAGAGATACTTTTCTGGGTGCATATAAGGAGTAATTAATGCATTGTAAAAGTATTTTAGAAATTGATCGTCAATTTCCTGGTGGGTAGTGAAACATCAAAATATCTAAAATATGGATTGATATTTCAGACAGAATTTCATGTGTCAAATGAAACAATAATTGTAGCACATCTGCTTCACTGATAAAATCTCGCTCCTAAAGGGCTAAGGTTTTTCAGTCATGGATGAACATTTATAAGAAAGTAAGTGACTTTCACTGACTAAAGTCATACAGAGTAATTTACAGTTAAATGCTTATTTACCAGTTTTTAAATAGGGAGTATTTCTTCTAATGAGCGGAATTATACACATTCTCCATCCAGGATACTGTTTTTGAGATAATTACATGGAACATTAAATTTGCCAATAAAAAGATTTCCTTGGTGAATAAAGAATGGAAAAAAAACGAAAGGAATAAAGGAAGGAAGGAAGGAGGGAAGGAAGGAAGGAGGGAGAGAGGGAGGGAGGGAGGAAGGAAAAAAAGGAAGAAAGGAAGGAAAGAAGGAAGGAAAGAGGGAGGGAAGGAAGGAAGCAAGGGACAGAAAAGGTAGAAATAAAACAAAAAAATTACTCAAATGGCATCCTCTACAACCTTGAAAACTACTTGGATTATCTGTACCTTAAACTAAAGAACAATCCTTTAGTGTCTGGATTACCCACAGTCCAGATTAATTTCACTCTTACATTCTGCACTTTGTCAACTTTTCTTTCACTGATTCCCACTTTGGTATTCTAAGTACCTACTGTTTTAGTTTCCTATTACCATTGTAAGAAATAATCATATATGTTATGGTGTAAAATAATACAAATTAATTATTTTATGATTCTGAAGGGTGGAAGTCCAAGATGTGTTTTGGTGGGCTAACATCAAGGTGTTTGCAGGGCTGCATTTCTTTCTGTAGGCTCTAGAGGAGAATGCTTCTCTTTCCCTTTTCTAATTTCTAGAGACTGCACACATTTCTTGGCTCATGGCCCCATTCCTCCATCTTCAAAATCAGCGACAGCATATCAAATCCTTCTCATATTTAGCTCCTTTTTTTCCCTCCCTCTTCCACTTTTGAGGACCCTTGTGATTATATTGGGCCCACCAGGATGATCCAGAATAATCTCCTTATTTTAAGGTATTAGTAATCTTAATCCCATCTGGAATCTTAATTCCCCTTCTTGGTGTGATGTAACATATTCATAGGTTCCAGGGATTAGTACATTGACATCTTTCAGGATGGGGTCAGTTATTGCTGACCCCACTTACCTTCTATGCTATGTTCTATTTTCTTAATATGGCTCATCAAGTTTCAGCCTAGAAGCTCTTTCCATTGGTTTAAGAGAAATTTTATTTCTTAAATTATGTGACATAGTCAATTCTTCATATAGCTGTTTCTTTTCAACTGTAAGAATCCATAGGAATAATTCACTAAATATTTAATATTGTAACAATAATTATAAGAATCAATCCCTAATGTGAAATAATTTCTGAGCACATAGGCAAATATATCTTTATAATACACAAATAAACCATGCTGTGTAATATTAATTCCTACTATTATAGAATTTAAATGATTTTTAAGGTTAGCAGTAAATAAAAATTGTCAGGATTTATTTAAAAAAAAAAGAAATAGGATAATTTCTGTGTCACCTACAGTGTAATATTTATATAGGATAGATCTCTCTAAATAACAAGTCTCTTAATAATGTCTTGGCTTGTTCAAAGGAATAATGAAATTTTAAAAAAATGATTTTTTACAGGGCAGACTGCTTCTATGGTCTTAAACTCTACATTTTAAACTCCAGAACAGCTTTTAAAATTCTGACCATAGGGCACCATAAGCAACAGAACAAACGGAGTTCTGCTTTCTTTTTGAAAAGGATTATTGTGCAACTCATCTCTATGAATGTAAAATGCCAGAAACCTCCATGGCTGCAGAAAATCTAGGGCCTTTCAAAGTTTTCTTTTGAAAGCTCTGAAGAATGAGATTGATGATAGAATCCCTAATGTCTCTTTTTTTTTTGTAATCCACACCACACAAGATTTAAGAGCCAAGCCAGAAAACATCAAATGACTTGTTCAGCATTGTTCAAGGAGAAACATTGATGTTTTCTGCCACTGATGAGAAACACTAAGATTTTTATAAAAGGTAAAATGAGATACGACCAGCAGCATGTCTACTACAAGATGCTGTTACACCAACTACCATAAGCAGATCAATATAAAACAAATTCATATTCCTGACTGCCTGAAAGGAAAAAGACCCTCACAAATCCACAGTGCATGAAAGAAAAATGGTGCTAACAAAAAAATGAATATAAAGCTGGTCCCAGTGACCTCTAAGCCTGTAAAAATCAAACACACTTTTATATAACTGTATTATTTCTTGTTTAGAGCTAGTGGTAGATAACTCTGGTATTCACTGAACAAGGGAAGGCAAAATACTCTTATCATTTTAAGGCCCAACTCAGCCAATAAAGACACAGTTTTTCCTAATTGATTTTTCTCTTCAGTCTTTAAAAATAGAAACTACATCACCACCTGGTAAAATAACTACTAAGCACTTAACTGTATGGGATTATGGTGGTCACAGGGAAAAGAGAATTACTAGGCATAGCCCACCGATTTAGAATTCTATATGAACAAGATATCTTAAATTTGTAAAGACTGTACAGTCTTTAAGCTATTTCATTTACATTGCCACATTTCAGTTTCTCAATACACTTGTGAGATAGTCAAGGCAGGTGATACAACATCCAAATCAGAAAAGAAAGCTGAGCATCACCAACACAGTCGGTCATCATGCCTGAGAACTTCCAGTAAGTACAAAGTTAGGACTGCAACACAAGGACCCTAATTCCCTATCTAAGGGTCTTTCTCCCACACTATAGTTGTTAAGTAATCAAGTTCTCTATACTTGCTCCTCATAACAAAGTTGTTGCTTGCCTCTTTCACAATAAGTTTTAAAATGAATAATAACAACTGAAAGGGTTACCTTCACCCAGCGAAAGAGTGGGTGAAAAGTAGAAATGGGCAGCTTTTGTAGGTCCCTGATATCAAGGCAGCAAACATCAGCCCGTGGACTCAGTCTTCAGACAGCCATTGTGCACAGCAGCTTCTCTGTATACAGGTGAAATCAATACTTGAGTAAGCACTAGTCCACAGAATCCAAAGGCATCTAAATCTCTTTACAGATTATTATGATAGCCATGGTCATCAGGAAGACACATACCAAAATTAGGAGGAGACATGAATGTGTAAAGATAAAGCAAGAAAAACTCTGGTGGTATCTTAGTTGAGGGTCACGAATGGAAATGTCCACAGCAATCAGGCAGGTAACATAGTGAGGGAAGTGGGCGGGGTCGGAACCAGGGTGAGCTACTATGTGAAGGGGACAGCATTATTTAGTTCTAATTGAGTCCTGTTATGCAGGAGAACAGGCTCAGTGTTCCCAAATCTTCCCTTTTATCTTTAAAGAGAAACTGGATTATTAGGAGGAATTTGATTCCTGGCAACTAAATGAAAAAAGTAACATAGCATGGATCCAACTAAACATGTCTGTTGATTACATTTAGCCAGTATGTCAGATTCAGCCTGTGGACTAACAATTTTCAATTTCAAATTTCATTATTAAAACTTCTGCTTTAGTCAACAAGACATGTTTGACAATTTCTAGGTTCATGAAAAAATTGTATCTAATTGCTCAAAAATGTCCAACAGAGGGATCATAGAAGTAAACTAGAATTTTCACCTATTCACTGCGATAAAGGTTGGGGAGGCAACCTAAATATACCTATTGTAAGTTTATTATTTCTTTAAAACATCTGGTTGAGCCGGGCACGGTAGCTCACGCCTGTAATCCCAGCACTTTGGGAGGCCAAGGCAGGCAGATTACGAGGTCAGGAGTTCAAGACCAGCCTGGCCAAGATGGAGAAACCCCATCTCTACTAAAAAGACAAAAATTAGCCAGGCGTGGTAGAAGGTGCCTGTAATCCCAGCTACTTGGGAGGCTGAGGCAGGAGAATCGCTTGAACCTGGGAGGTGAAGGTTGCAGTGAGCCAAGATCGCACCACTGCTCTCCAGCCTGGGTGACATAGTGAGACCCTGTCTCAAAAAAACAAAAAGAAAAAACACCTCTGGTTTATATTAAAAATTCGTGTATTTTTTGCCTTCCAATTCACAACGCATGTGTTCTTCCTTTTAACATCAAGAAAGGTGATTTTCACCCCCAAAATCTCTAGTAAAGACTCTCCAGGACAATGTGCCACATTTATTCTGTGGCTTTCAAAACCTCTGCAAACCATGTTTAGGAAGCATAGCCCTAGATTAACCAGAGTTCTCTCAAGAGTACCACCTTTTCTTACATCCAGCTGTCCTTGGACCTAAAGCTTTAACTCCAGCTATCCATCAGATTGACAACAGTAAAGGGCCAGAAGTTGGTGTGGCATACACAAAGAGAGACATGCTTCCAAAAATTCTCAAGACACAGCCTGCTGGTCTTGCTTAATCTGATCAACACCCTGACTACTGTCAGAAACAATGGCCATGATTTTTCAGGCCTTCTCTGGCCTCTTGCCTTTCAAAACAATGTCTCCGCTGAAATGCCCAGAAGAATAACTTATCTTCCTGTCAAGGTTGAGACTACAAAACTTCCTCCAAAATTGCCTCATACTGCTTTTATCTTTAATGCTAAAGTTCACTGAGAAGTAGTGGGACATCAGAATAACTCAGTGGTAGAGCATCACATAGAAATTGAAGCTCCCCTAGCAGCACCAGGGCATTCTTAGAGACATCTCTTCAGAGAATCAATAAAACTATAAAATATACTAAATATTTAGAAGCAAGTATGTTTCTAAGTCCATATATCTAACAAGGTAGATTCAGGACCAGCATACATAAACACTTCAAGGCTACAGACACATAGGGACACACAACATTATATATTAAAATGTGGTAGAGCCTGAAAAACTGAGTGCCCCACCTACATTTTGTTTTTTAATCTTGTTTTATTTCAAAGAGGATTCTTAAGTGTATTTCTCTTGTATTCTTCTATCTCCAGACACAAGAAATGCCCTTTGTGTGGCAATGATTAATGGCTCTCAAAAGCAAAAGAAGCTGTCTACTCTGAAAGCTTTCTGAGTCTCTAGATGTATGCTATTTTTTCTGTGATAAGTATCACCATATTTTTATGCACAATATTTTCCCCCTGGAAACTGCGTAATCATGCTAGCTAAACATTGGTATAGGATTTTACTTTTTGAAACCTTTGGGATGTTTCCTCCATCTGCCAAGCAGTGTGCTGCAGATAATCATCCTTCATGGTTTCAAACCAAAAGGAAAAAAAGTTAAAGATTAAAACTGCCAGAAAACCATAGAGTTAACTTACTTCCATTCACAGGCCTGAGAGGAAGCCACAAAGGAATTTCTGACAACTGCAATTTGTCTTCAATATGCCAATACAGTGTTAACATTCAAGACTCATTAAGCAGGTTTGTAGCATTCACTTCACATCTGATGTGCTAGGGCCTCAGAAAATAGATTTTTTTAACCCATTAGTGACAGTGAAGTAGACTCTGGCCACTGCAGTCCTTAACAAAGCAAAATAAAGCCTGCTCTCCATGAGTTATGAGATGGCATAAAAAGAAATAAGGATCTGCCCTGATATAGCATCCAGATAATGGTGGCTTGGGTATAATCTGCCGTGCCTCCAAATCAGGAGTTAAATAATAACAGATAGTTGTGGACTTTAAACCACCAACCTCCCTTGCTATACACCTCCCCACTCCATACACCAGCAAGATATTATAAGAGGTTGTGGTGGAATGATGAAATGAGAATTATCCCTGGGAGGCAAGTTTGGTTCAACATACATAAATCAATGTGATCCATCATATTCACAGAGTGAAGGATAAAAACCATACGATCATCTCAATAGATGCAGAAAAAGCACATGACAAAAGTCAGCATACTTTTATAATTAAAACTCTCAACAAATTAGATACAGAAGAAATGTTCCTCAACACAATAAAGGCTATATATGACAAGCCTACAGCTAACATTATACTCAACAGTGAAAAGTCAAAGGCTTTCCATCTAAGATCAGGAACAAGACAAAGATGGCTACTCTAACTACTTCTGTTTAACATGGTACTAGAATTCCTAGCCAGAGTGATTAGGCAAGAGAAAGAAATAAAATGTATCCAAATAGGAAAATATGAATTGAAATTGTCTGTTTGCTGAGGACATGATCTTATATAGAAAATCCTAAAGACTCCACGCCCAAAACCTACTAGAACTGATAAAATCAGTAAAGTTGCAGGATACAAAACCAACACACAAAAATCAGCAGTGTTTCTATACACTAACCACAAACTGTCTGAAAAAAGAAACTAAGAAAATAATCCCACTTGCAACAGCATGAAAAAAATACATAGGAGTAAATTAAACTAAGGAAATAAAAGATGTATATACTGAAAACTACAAAACACAGATGAAAGAAATAGAAAATGACACAAATAAATGGAAAGATATCCCATGTTCATGGATTGGAAGCATTCAATCTAATTCAATTTAATAATATCAATTCAATTCAATCCAATTCAATTTAATAACATGAATTCTTCCAATCCAATTGGAAGACTGGATTGGAAGAATTCATATTATTAAATTGTCTATACTAACCAAAGCAATCTACAAATTTAACACAATCCCTATCGAAATTCTAACGTAATTCTTCACAGAAATTGAAAAAAAATCCTAAAATTCATATGGAATGACAACAGACACTGAAAAGCCAAAGCAATCGTGACCAAAAACAACAAAGCTGGAGGCATCACACTACCTGATTAGAAAATATATTCCAAAGTAATAATAATCAAAATGGCACAGGACTGGCATAAAAACAGACACATCAACAAATGGAATAGGATAGAGAGCCCAAAAATAAACCCACACGTCTACAGTCAATTGATTTTCAACAAAGGGGCCAAGAACACATAATGGGGAAAAGATGGTCTCTTCAATAAATTGTGCTTGAAAAACCACAGATAAAATTTAAACGTCCCTCATCTCACTCTTACACAAGAATCAACTCACAATTAGTTAAAGACTTAATGTAAGACCTGAAAATATAAAACTACCAGAAGAAAACATAGGGTGAAAGCTATGTGACAGTGGTCTGGGCAATGATTTCTTGGAGATGACCCCAAAAACACAGGCAATGAAAGCTAAACAAATTAGATTACATCAAACTAAAAAAAAAATGATTAATAGAGTGAAGAGACAACTCATGAATTGAGAGAAAATATTTTCAAATCATGTATCAGATAAGAAGCTAATATTCAAAATATATAAAGAACTCAAACTACTCAATAACAAGAAAACAAATAACCCCATTTAAAAATGGAAAAAGAACTTTATTTTGTTTTTTATTCTTCCAAAAGCTTTATTATTATACTCTTCAAATTTAGATATTTTTAAATATACTTTAAGTTTTAGGACACATGTGCACAATGTGCAGGTTAGTTACATATGTATACATGTGCCATGCTGGTGTGCTGCACCCATTAACTCACCATTTAGCATTAGGTATATCTCCTAATGCTATCCCTCCCCCCTCCCCCAACCCCACAACAGTCCCCAGAGTGTGATGTTCCCCTTCCTGTGTCCATGTGTTCTCATTGTTCAATTCCCACCTATGAGTGAGAACATGCGGTGTTTGGTTTTTTATCCTTGCGATAGTTTACTGATGATGATTTCCAATTTCATCCATGTCCCTACAAAGGACATGAACTCATCATTTTTTATGGCTGCATAGTATTCCATCGTGTATATGTGCCACATTTTCTTAATCCAGTCAACCACTGTTGGACATTTGGGTTGGTTCCAAGTCTTTCCTATTGTGAATAGTGCCGCAATAAACATACGTGTGCATATGTCTTTATAGCAGCATGATTTATAGTCCTTTGGGTATATACCCAGTAATGGGATGGCTGCGTCAAATGGTATTTCTAGTTCTAGATCCCTGAGGAATCGCCACACTGACTTCCACAAGGGTTGAACTAGTTTACAGTCCCACCAACAGTGTAAAAGTGTTCCTATTTCTACACATCCTCTCCAGCACCTGTTTTTTCCTGACTTTTTAATGATCGCCATTGTAACTGGTGTGAGATGGTATCTCATTGTGGTTTTGATTTACATCTCTCTGATGGCCAGTGATGATGAGCATCTTTTCACGTGTCTTCTGGCTGCATAAATGTCTTCTTTTGAGGAGTATCTGTTCATATCCTTTGCCCGCTTTTTGATGGGGTTGTTTGTTTTTTTCTTGTAAATTTGTTGGAGTTCATTGTAGATTCTGGATATTAGCCCTTTGTCAGATGAGTAGGTTGCAAAAATTTTCTCCCATTTTGTAGGTTGCCTGTTCACTCTGATGGTAGTTTCCTTTGCTGTGCAGAAGCTCTTTAGTTTAATTAGATCCCATTTGTCAATTTTGGCTTTTGTTGCCATTGCTTTTGGTGTTTTAGACATGAAGTCCTTGCCCATGCCTATGTCCTCAATGGTATTGCCTAGGTTTTCTTCTAGGGTTTTTATGGTTTTAGGTCTAACATTTAAGTCTTTAATCCATCTTGAATTGATTTTTGTATAAGGTGTAAGGAAGGGATCCAGTTTCAGCTTTCTACATATGGCTAGCCAGTTTTCCCAGCACCATTTATTACATAGGGAATCCTTTCCCCATTGCTTATTTTTCTCAGGTTTGTCAAAGATCAGATGGTTGTAGATATGCGGCATTACTTCTGAGGGCTCTGTTCTGTTCCATTGATCTATATCTCTGTTTTGGTACCAGTATCATGCTGTTTTGGTTACTGTAGCCTTGTAGTATAGTTTGAAGTCAGGTAGCGTGATGCCTCCAGCTTTATTCTTTTGGCTTAGGATTGACTTGGCGATGTGGGCTCTTTTTTGGTTCCATATGAACTTTAAAGTAGTTTTTTCCAATTCTGTGAAGAAAGTCATTGGTAGCTTGATGGGGATGGCATTGAATCTATAAATTACCTTGGGCAGTGTGGCCATTTTCACGATATTGATTCTTCCTACAAATGAGCATGGAATGTTCTTCCATTTCTTTGTATCCTCTTTTATTTCACTGAGCAGGGTTTATACTTCTCCTTGAAGAGGTCCTTCACGTCCCTTGTTAGTTGGATTCCTAAGTATTTTATTCTCTTTGAAGCAATTATGAATGGGAGTTCACTCATGATTTGGCTCTCTGTTTTCTGTTATTGGTATATAAGAATGCTTGTGATTTTTGTACATTAATTTTATATCCTGAGATTTTGCTGAAGTTGCTTACCAGCTTAAGGAGATTTTGGGCTGAGACAATGGGGTTTTCTAGATATATAGACATGTCGTCTGCAAACAGGGACAATTTAACTTCCTCTTTTCCTAATTGAATACCCTTGATTTCCTTCTCCTGCCTAATTGCCCTGGCCAAAACTTCCAACACTATGTTGAATAGGAGTAGTGAGAGAGGGCATCCCTGTCTTGTGCCAGTTTTCAAAGGGAATGCTTCCAGTTTTTGCCCATTGAATATGATATGGGCTGTGGGTTTGTCATAGATAGCTCTTATTATTTTGAGATACATTCCATCAATACCTAATTTATTGAGAGTTTTTAGCATGAAGAGTTGTTGAATTTTGTCAAAGGCCTTTTCTGCATCTATTGAGATAATCATGTGGTTTTTGTCTTTGCTTCTGTTTATATGCTGGATTACATTTATTGATTTGCATATATTGAACCAGCCTTGCATCCCAGGGATGAAGCCCACTTGATCATGGTGGATAAGCTTTTTGATGTGCTGCTTGATTCAGTTTGCCAGTATTTTATTGAGGATTTCTGCATCAATGTTCATCAAGGATATTGGTCTAAAATCCTCTTTTTTGGTTGTGTCTCTGCCAGGCTTTGGTATCAGGATGATGCTGGCCTCATAAAATGAGTTAGGGAGGATTCCTTCTTTTTCTATTGATTGGAATAGTTTCAGAAGGAATGGTATCAGTTCCTCCTTGTACCTCTGGTAGAATTCGGCTGTGAATCCATCTGGTCCTGGACTTTTTTTGGTTGGTAAGCTATTGATTATTGCCACAATTTCAGCTCCTGTTATTGGTCTATTCAGAGATTCAACTTCTTCCTGGTTTAGTCTAGGAAGTGTATGTGTCGAGGAATTTATCCATTTCTTCTAGATTTTCTAGTTTATTTGCATAGAGGTGTTTGTAGTATTCTGATGGTAGTTTGTATTTCTGTGGGATCGGTGGTGATATCCCCTTTATCATTTTTTATTGCATCTATTTGATTCTTCTCTCTTTTTTTCTTTATTAGTCTTGCTAGCGGTCTATCAATTTTATTGGTCCTTTCAGAAAACCAGCTCCTGGATTCATTAATTTTTTGAAGGGTTTTTTGTGTCTGTATTTCCTTCAGTTCTGCTCTGATTTTAGTTATTTCTTGCCTTCTGCTAGCTTTTGAATGTGTTTGCTCTTGCTTTTCTAGTTCTTTTAATTGTGATGTTAGGGTGTCAATTTTGGATCTTTCCTGTTTTCTCTTGTGGGCATTTAGTGCTACAAATTTCCCTCTACACACTGCTTTGAATGTGTCCCAGAGATTCTGGTACGTTGTGTCTTGGTTCTCGTTGGTTTCAAAGAACATCTTTATTTCTGCCTTCATTTCGTTATGTACCCAGTAGTCATTCAGGAGCAGGTTGTTCAGGTTCCATGTAGTTGAGCGGTTTGGAGTGAGTTTCTTAATCCTGAGTTCTAGCTTGATTGCACTGTGGTCTGAGAGACAGTTTGTTATAATTTCTGTTCTTTTACATTTGCCGAGGAGAGCTTCACTTCCAAGTATGTGGTCAATTTTGGAATAGGTGTGGTGTGGTGCTGAAAAAAATGTATATTCTGTTGATTTGTGGTGGAGAGTTCTTTAGATGTCTATTAGGTCCGCTTGGTGCAGAGCTGAGTTCAATTCCTGGGTATCCTTGTTAACTTTCAGTCGCGTTGATCTGTCTAATGTTGACAGTAGGGTGTTAAAGTCTCCCATTATTATTGTATGGGAGTCTAAGTCTCTTTGTAGGTCACTCAGGACTTGCTTTATGAATCTGGGTGCTCCTGTATTGGGTGCATATATATTTAGGATAGTTAGCTCTTCTTGTTGAATTGATCCCTTTACCATTATGTAATGGCCTTCTTTGTCTCTTTTGATCTTTGTTGGTTTAAAGTCTGTTTTATCAGAGACTAGGATTGCAACTCCTGTCTTTTTTTGTTTTCCATTTGCTTGGTAGATCTTCCTCCATCCTTTTATTTTGAGCCTATGTGTGTCTTTGCACGTGAGATGGGTTTCCTGAATACAGCACACTGATGGGTCTTGACTCTTTATCCAATTTGCCAGTCTGTGTCTTTTAATTGGAGCATTTAGTCCATTTACATTTAAAGTTAATATTGTTATGTGTGAATTTGATCCTGTGATTATAATGTTAGCTAGTTATTTTGCTCATTAGTTGATGCAGTTTCTTCCTAGTCTCGATGGTCTTTACATTTTGGCATGATTTTGCAGCAGCTGGTACTGGTTGTGCCTTTCCATGTTTAGTGCTTCCTTCAGGAGCTCTTTTAGGGCAGGCCTGGTGGTGACAAAATCTCTCAGCATTTGCTTGTCTGTAAAGGATTTTATTTCTCCTTCACTTATGAAGTGTAGTTTGGCTGGATATGAAATTCTGGGTTGAAAATTCTTTTCTTTAAGAATGTTGAATATTGGCCCCCACTCTCTTCTGGCTTGTAGAGTTTCTGCTGAGAGATCAGCTGTTAGTCTGATGGGCTTCCTTTTGTGGGTAACCCGACCTTTCTCTCTGGCTGCCCTTAATATTTTTTCCCTCATTTCAACTTTGGTGAATCTGACAATTATGTGTCTTGTAGTTGCTCTTCTTGACGAGTATCTTTGTGGTGTTCTCTGTATTTCCTGAATCTGAATGTTGGCCTGCCTTGCTAGATTGGGGAAGTTCTCCCTGGATAATATCCTGCAGAGTGTTTTCCAACTTGGTTCCATTCTCCCCGTTATTTTCAGGTACACCAATCAGATGCAGATTTGGTCTTTTCACATAGTCCCATATTTCTTGGAGACTTTGCTCATTTCTTTTTATTCTTTTTTCTCTGAACTTCCCTTTTCGCTTCATTTCATTCATTTCATCTTCCATCAGTGATACTCTTTCTTCCAGTTGGTCGCATCGTCTCCTGAGGCTTCTGCATTCTTCACGTAGTTCTTGAGCCTTGGCTTTCAGCTCCATCAGCTCCTTTAAGCACTTCTCTGTATTGGTTATTCTAGTTATACATTCATCTAAAGTTTTTTCAAAGTTTTCAACTTCTTTGCCTTTGGTTTGAATTTCCTCCTGTAGTTCGGAGTGGTTTGATCGTCTGAAGCCTTCTTCTCTCAACCTGTCAAAGTCATTCTCTATCCAGCTTTGTTCCGTTGCTGGTGAGGAACTGCATTCCTTTGGAGGAGGAGAGGCGCTCTGCTTTTTAGAGTTTCCAGTTTTTCTGCTCTGTTTTTTCCCCATCTTTTTGGTTTTAACTACTTTTGGTCTTTGATGATGGTGTTGTACAGATGGGTTTTTGGTGTGGATGTCCTTTCTGTTTGTTAGTTTTCCTTCTAACAGACAGGACCTCAGCTGCAGGTCTGTAGGAGTTTGCTAGAGGTCCACTCCAGACCCTGTTTGACTGGGTATCAGCAGCGGTGTCTGCGGATTTTCGTGATCTGTGAATGCTGCTGTCTGATCGTTCCTCTGGAAGTTTTGTCTCAGAGGAGTACCCGGCCGTGTGAGGTGTCAGTCTGCCTCTACTGGGGGGTGCCTCCCAGTTAGGCTGCTCGGGGGTCAGGGGTCAGGGACCCACTTGAGGAGGCAGTCTGCCCGTTCTCAGATCTCCAGCTGCGTGCTGGGAGAACCACTGCTGTCCTCAAAGCTGTCAGACAGGGACATTTAAGTCTGCAGAGGTTACTGCTGTCTTTTTGTTTGTCTGTGCCCTGCCCCCAGAGGTGGAGCCTACAGAGGCAAGCAGGCCTCCTTGAGCTGTGGTGGGCTCCACCCAGTTCGAGCTTCCCAGCTGCTTTGTTTACCTAAGCGAGCCTGGGCAATGGTGGGTGCCCCTCCTCCAGCCTCACTGCCACCTTGCAGTTTGATCTCAGACTGCTGTGCTAGCAATCAGCGAGACTCCGTGGGCATAGGACCTTCCGAGCCAGGTGCGGGATATAATCTCCTGGTGCACCGCTTCCTAAGCCCGTCGGAAAAGCGCAGTATTGGGGTGGGAGTGGTCCGATTTTCCAGGTGCCATCTGTCAACCCTTTCCTTGACCAGGAAAGGGAAATCCCTGACCCCTTGCACTTCCTGAGTGAGGCAATGCCTTGCCCTGCTTCAGCTGGTGCACAGTGCACTGCACGCACTGTCCTGTGCCCACTGTCTGGCACTCCCTAGTGAGATGAACCCGGTACCTCAGATGGAAATGCAGAAATCACCCATCTTCTGTGTTGCTCACGCTGGGAGCTGTAGACTGGAGCTGTTCCTATTCTGCCATCTTGCCTCCTCCCCCTGGACAAAGAACTTTAATAGACACTTCTTAGAGGAAGACATAGAAATGATCAACAGATGTATAAATACTCAACATCTCTAATCATCAGAGAAATGCAAATTAAAACCACAGTGACATAGCACCTCACATCTGTTAGATAAGCTATTATTAAAAAGATAAAATATAACAAGTATTGCCAAGGATGTGAAGAAAAGGAACTTTTATACACCGTCGGTGATATTATAAATTCGTATAAACAGTATGCAGGATCTTCATAATATTAAAAATAAAATTACCATATGATTAAACAATCTCATTACCAGATATATACCCAGAGGAATTGAAATCAGTATGTTAAAAAGATGTCTACATTTTCATGTTCATCGAAGCATTACTCACAATAGTCAAGATATGAAAACAACCTGTGTCCATCAATGGATGAATGCATTTTTAAAATGTAGTATATATACACAATGGAACCTATTCAGCCTTAAAAAACACAACAGGAAATTCTGCCATTTATGACAATATAGATGAAGCTAGAGGGCCTGCATTATATGAAGTAAAATAAGTCAGGCACAGAGACAAATATGTGATCTCACTTGTACATGGAATCTAAAAAAGTCAAATTTATAGAAGTAGAGAATAGAATGGTGGTTACCAGAGCTGGGGGTGGAGAAGATGGGTAGGGAAAGGAGAGAGTTTGGTCAACAGACACATAGTTACAATTAGATAGAAGTGATAAGTTCTGGTGTTCTATTGCACAGCAAGGTGACTACAGTTAATAATAATGTATATTTCAAAGTAGCTAAAAGAGAGGATTTTTAATGTTCTCACTACAAAGAACTGATAACTATTTGAGGTGACAGATATGCTATTTAACAAGATTTGTTTCATAGAGCTATAGTTCTATAGTGGATCCACAGAACTCTGCTATCAATTTTTTTCAAAGAGGTAGAAAATGTGAGTTTTACTTAAAATGTGCTATTTACTGTATTAGTTCATTCTCACACTGCTATAAAGAACTACCTGAGACTGGGTAATTTATAAAGGAAAGAGGTTTCATCTACTCACAGTTCCACATGGCTGGGGAAGCCTCAGGAAACTTACAATTGTGGTGGAAGGCACCTCTTCACAGAGTGGCAGAAGAGAGAATGAATGAGTGCTGAGGAAAAGGGGAAGCCCCGTATAAAACCATCAGATCTCATGAGAACTCACTCACTACCAAGAGAACAGCAGCATGGGGGTAACCACCTCCATGACTCAATTAACTCCCACTGGGTCCATCCCACGATATGTGGAGATTATGGGAACTACAATTCAACATGAGATTTTGGTGGGGACATGGCCAAACCATATCATTTGCATAACATAATTTCTGGAATATTCTTGTTAATATCATTAAATCTATACAAAGACCTGATTCTGAAAGACCAGGAGCTTGTAAGAGATATCAATAAGCATTTTTACAAAAAGTTTAATATTAGAAGACGTTTTCTCTGGAAAGCTGTGACAAACAGGTTAGTGCCAAAATGGCCTTCAAGAAACCCTTATTAACCAGAACATAAGTTCCTCTAGACTAACCTTACTGCTGTGTATATCCCTGAAATCCCACAACAGCAGTAATGATAGAGTCCAGTCTTCCTTTGCCTTCATCCGCTTCTCACTTAAGTCAGTAGTGAGGGTAACCTCTCACCTTAATTTCTAGCCATTTGTCAAAGCTTTCTTTGCTGAGGTCTTGTCCATTATTCAAAGCTTATCTTACTAAGGTCTAAATATGCAAAGACTTCAACTGAGATTTTCTAATAGTGCTTCCCGTGTTCTATATTGCTTAGTATTATATATGGAATGATTATGATTGTGGTTAATTTATTTGTGTATTCTATCTCTCCAACCGTACCTTAAGCTCTACAAGGGCAGAGTCCTTGCACCAGTAGCACAGTATTTGATAGGTGCTTGATAAATTAATGTAGCTTATTTGATAGGGTGAAGGAAGGTGTAGGGAAGAAGAGAAGAAAGAGAAATAAGGAAGGGAAGAAGAAAGACAGGGAGAAGAAAAGAGAAGAAAGGAGAAAGAGGCAGAAGGAAAAATGGATAGATGAACAGAAACTTCTTTTTTTTTTTTAATTTGAGATGGAATCTCACCCTGTCACCCAGGCTGGAGTGTAGTAGTGCGATCTTAGCTCACTGCAACCTCCACCTCCCGGGTTCAAATGATTCTCCTGCCTCAGCCTCCTGAGTAGCTGGGATTACAGGTGCCTGCCACCACATCCAGCTAATTTTTGTATTTTTAGTAGAGATGGGGTTTCCCTGTGTTGGCCAGACTGATCTCAAACTCCTGACCTCAAGTGATCCACCTGCCTTGGCCTCCCAAAGTGCTGAGATTACAGGCATGAGCCACTGTGCCCAGCCAACACTTCTAAGAATAATAATAATAATAATAAAAAGATTATGTTTCTCCTTAAAAAGCTTCTGACCTAGTTGGGTAGATAGAAATATATTTTTTTTATAACAGGAGGTCCATATTAGATGACTTATAACCACATAATCTAGTACTTGGCCTCTAAAAGGAATACTATAGGAATTCACATATGAAGGTCAGCATGGCTGCAGAACTCAGAGAAGGTTTTATGAAATGGAGGGGAAATTTTTTTGCTGGAACATGAAGAAAGTGGTGAAATGGATAAGCAAAAATGAAAGAGGATGGCAAGCCCTAGAATGTTTCTTGATATTCTGTCTCCCTTCTCGTATTTGTCATCGGTGATTAGTGATTTCTGCTTTGAATAGCACAGTAATTGCAGCTTGCCTTTCTTAGGCTTGGAGAATAATTTTCACCCCAATAGAGAATAAACACCAACATTTAATGGGTACACTTACTATGTATCAGGTCCTGTGCTAGGAACAGAACATAAATCACATAATCGGATCCTTAGACAAACCACTATGATTATGTCCACTCTACAGATAAGAAAACTGAACAGAGGCCAAGAACCTTGCTCCATATCACACAACTGGAAACAGCTGATAGAAGAATCAACCACTGATGCTTAGAAAATTTGGAAGAGCAGAAGCAGACCCTCCAATTCCCTCACACATTTTTTAATTTTGATGATAACACAGAGTTTACTTGACAGCAAAATTTTCTTTGGTTAACCTAAGTTTTTGTCTTTACATCCTATATCTAAGTTTTCAGAAGTCTGGATATGAGAAGATGAGAGACGATGCTGGAAATTTTCATTTAGCCCTTGTTATGGTTTGTCTGTTTCCCCACCCAAATCACATCTTGAATCGTAGCTCCCATTATTCCCACATGTTGTGGTAGGGACCTAGTGGGAGATAACTGCATAATGCAGGCAGTTTCCCCCTTACTGTTCTCCTCATGGTAAATAAGTCTTACAAGATCTGAAGGTTTTATAAGGAGTTTCCCCTTATGCTTGACTCTCATTCTCTCTTGTCTGCCACCATGTAAGATCTGCCTTTCACCTTCTGCCATGATTGTGAGGCCTCCCCAGCCACGTGGAATTGTGAGTCCATTAAACCTCTTTTTCTGTATAAATTACCCCATCTCAGGTATATCTTTACCAGCAGCATGAAAACAGACTAATACAGCCCTTCAGATCCACTCCCCACTCTTCATCCTGCTGTGTGCCCCAACAGGTGATCTGTGGAGCCTGCAGCAGTGCACCTGTTCTTTAGCTTCCCAGAGAGGTTATCCAGCAGAATGCACCCACAGGGAATCAGGAAGGAGAGAGAGAAGTCAGGGTCCGTATTCTCCAGATACCCTCCCTGCTGGGCCACCTCAGGTTGGTGTCCTGTACTAAAGGTGGAGGATCTAGAGGATCCTAGTAAATCTTGATTTCTCTCTCTCTCTCTCTGTCTTTCTCCTCCCAGCCCCCACCAATTCCCCTATTCTCCAATGTAATAATTTCTTTCCTTTAACCTTTCCAGGCCTAAAAATTTTCCTATCATCAGCTTCTGTCAACCTTTGCTTCTTTTTCTATGCTCAAACATGTATAGAGTCCTTTTACACCATAAAAAGCAACAATACCACCTCTGGTATATATTCAAAGGGATTGAAATCAGTATGTTGAAGAGATACCTACATTCCCATATTCATTTCAGCATTACTCACAATTGCCAAGATATGGAATAAACCTACGTGTCTATCAACAAATGAATAAATAAAGAAAATGTGGTATACATAAACAATGGAATACTATTAAGCTTTTGTTTTTAAAAAAGGAGGAAATCCTGTCATTTGCTGCAACATGGATGAGCCTGGAGGACATGATAAGTGAAATAAGCTAAGCACAGAAAGGCAAATACTGCATGATCTCACTTACATGTGGAATCTAAAACAGTCGAACTCATAGAAGCAGAGAATAGAATGGTGGTTTCCAGGGCCTGGGAGGGTAGAATGAGGAAAGGGGAGATGTCTGTCAAATGCACAGAGTTTTAGTTAAACAAAAGGAATAAGATTTTGAGATCTCTTGCATAGGCTGGTGATTATAGTTAATAACAATGTGTATTTTTAAAAAGAGTCTCCTTAAATTTTCCTCAATTACACAACTTAAGTTTTCTGCAGTGAGCCTGACTAACACAGGTGATAAGTTTGTGAATTAGAATAGTGATATTTAAAATATAAGGAAAGGTCCAGATCTGAGGTACATTTTGGAAGAAGGAACATCATTGAATGAAATACTAAAAGAGGTAAGAAAAGCAGAATAATATCAAAAATCATCAAAGATTTTTGGGTCCAGGTAATCTGGAAAATGATAATACTGACAGAAATAGGAACATTATTAATGGAAAATTAGGTGTTCTTCCTGTGAATATCTGTCTCTTCATTTGAATGTCTGTTTGGGGAACTAAAATTTTTTTGTTGAAAAGAAATAAGACAATACGATAAAATTAAAGTCTACACTGCTCCTACTAGTCCCCTTTACCAGAGAAATCTATATCATAAATTGAATATGCATTCTTACAAACTATTTTTATATCTTATTTACATAAATGTGTATCCTGGTCCAAGGACATTATTATTCTAACAATACAATTATAAAATGATATGTGGCTTATTTAATAAACTACAAATCACCATTTCCATAATTTGGCAACTCAAAATTTTTACTCAAAATTATGTTTTGAAGATCTATCCATGTTGGCATATACAGCTCTATTTCATTTTTTTAACAGTTATGCAATAATTGGTCGAAATTGCTTTATCTGTTTGCTGTATCTGTTCCTCTACCAACAAACTTTTCACTATAATAAACAATACTTCAGTGAACCTCCTTGTCTAAGTCACCTTAGGAGAATTTCTGTAGGGTTCCCGTGGCATTGCTGGGCCATAAAAAACAAAATGAGTTTAGAAACCTTTATTTTTGAGGTTTAGGCTATGCGATTGGGCATCAAAAGGGAATTTTAACAGTAGTCATTAGTAAACATAGGCCTAAAGAAAAGATAAAAGAACAAAGAAGAAATGAAGATAAAGATATCCATTTGTAGTGATATTTCTATTTCTTCTTTCAGCTAGCGGATGAAAATAGCACTGTTCACCAGGCCGTAAACCAGGCACATTGCAATCATTATCTCATTTAGTTTTCACATATATCCTTCAAGAGATAACTGACATTCACTAATGCCTCATTGTAGGTAATAGTTTCCACCTCCACTATAACTCCCTTTTCTTTTAATCACAACAATATAGATAGGAAATTCCAACCGTTTGAAGTGTATCCTTTTTTAAAATCATCTTTTCCAATGTAAACAAAGAGTAAAGTCACTAATAAAGAAATAATGAGAAACTTGAAGGCAACGGGAAAAGTAGAAGCTGAATAATCCACAAAGTAGTCAAACCCTGGAGAAATCAGGAATTGACTCTACTTGAACTCTTAATTTGTCCTCCCAATGAGGGTTTGCTGGTTTGAGGCAAAAAGATCTATTCTTCAATTAACTGAAGATGTCAAACTTGCTTCAGAAACCCTCAATAACTCCTGACAGTGAAATAAATTAGGATTTACCCTAGATAAACATAGGCCACATTTATTAGAATCCTCATAATAAAGCTATACCATCAGGTAAAATAAACTATATTTTTCCAGAACATGATGGTTTTAAGACAAAGGCAAAACATAAAAGAGAAAAAAAATTCAGATATCTCTCCAGCCTATTCAGAAAGGCTGTACCTAGAGGGCTTTGAGGGTTTCCTTTTCTTTCCTGTCCTGTTACCTCTTCAACTTCATTCTACCATCAGCTATTCAGATCAATAGCCCAAGGTTTGGCATGGAGGAGCTTCAGGGACAAGCAGCAGAAGCTAGTGTCTCTGGTGTCACTAAACTCTAAGTTGAAAATTGTTCTTGGTTTTCAGATAAACAGTAAACTGTCTAGGAACTAAGATTTGCCAAATTTTCTTTCTCTGATGCCCATACCAAATAAATGGGAAGATAATTTTCCTTAGGAGAGCTGTGCACAGAGTTAACCTTAGGAATAGAGGCAGTAATAATAAAACAATAACTAATGTTTTGCAGTAGTGTGCTGTTTTATTTACTATTCACAACATCCTAGAGAGGCAGCTGTCACTGAGGCTCACTCACACAGCTGACTAAGGATACAAAATGGGCAAATGACAAAGCTGAGACTGATATCCAGGGTTTCTGACTCTTATCATTCTCCCACAGTACTATCCTGCCTAGCTTTCAGTAGGTGTTTATTTGATATTTGTGAATAAAGGTCTCTCTTCGTTGTAATCCCACCTGTCTCCTACCCACCTATCTGAATTGCCTGACATTCAATGATCAGCCATTCAGCCCTCTAGTGGAAGAAATTATTCCCTATTAAAGTGCAAATATCAGGGCCTAGTGTGGCAACTCATGTCAGTAATAGCAGCACTTTGGAAGGCCAAGGCTGAAGGATCATTTGAGACCAGGAGTTTGAGGCTGCAGTGAGCTGTGAAGGCATCACTGCACTCCAGCCTAAAATAAATAAATGAATTAAGTGCAAATATAAAGAGCTATACTTTTTTAAAAAATAATGTTTGACCTAGTAATTCCATTCTTAGGAATAATTCAACCAAAGCAAACTACTAAATACATGAGCTGTTTGGTGTGGTATTTTCTCTGATAACTAAAAGAAAAAGAAAGAAAGAGATAAGGTAAGGAAAGAGATGGAAACTAGAGAAAACAATTTCTGGAAATAACCCAAACGCCCAACAATAGGGGAATAAACTATAGTATATCGAAGGCTAGAACAGTGTTTTTCAAACTGTAGGTTGCTATTCATAAGGAGAGATGATTCTGGTCTGTTGTGTTTTTGTTCTCATTGGTTTCAAAGAACATCTTTATTTCTGCCTTCATTTCTTTATGTACCCAGTAGTCATTCAGGAGCAGGTTGTTCAGTTTCCACGTAGTTGAGTGGTTTTGAGTGAGTTTCTTAATCCTGAGTTCTAGTTTGATTGCACTGTGGTCTGAGAGACAGTTTGTTATAATTTCTGTTCTTTTACATTTGCCGGGGAGTGCTTTACTTCCAACTAAGTGGTCAATTTTGGAATAAGTGCGGTGTGGTGCTGAGAAGAATGTATATTCTGCTGATTTGTGGTGGAGAGTTCTGTAGATGTCTATTAGGTCTGCTTGGTGCAGAGCTGAGTTCAATTCCTGGATATCCTTGTTAACTTTCTGTCTCATTGATCTGTCTAATGTTTACAGTAGGGTGTTAAAGTCTCCCATTATTATTGTATGGGAGTCTAAGTCTCTTTCTAGTCTCTAAGGACTTGCTTTATGAATCTGGGTGCTCCTGTATTGGGTGTATATATACTTAGGATAGTTAGCTCTTCTTGTTGAATTGATCCCTTTACCATTAAGTAATGGCCTTCTTTGTCTCTTTTGATCTTTGTTGGTTTAAAGTCTGTTTTATCAGAGACTAGGATTGCAACCCCTGCCTTTTTTTGTTTTCCATTTGCTTGGTAGATCTTCCATCCTTTTATTTTGAGCCTATGTGTGTCTCTGCACGTGAGATGGGTTTCCTGAATACAGCACACTGATGGGTCTTGACTCTTTGTCCAATTTGCCAGTCTGTGTCTTTTAATGGGAGCATTTAGCCCATTTACATTGAAGGTTAATATTGTTATGTGTGAATTTGATCCTGTCATTATGATGTTAGCTGGTTATTTTGCTTGTTAGTTGATGCAATTTCTTCCTAGCCTTGATGGTCTTTACCATTTGGCATATTTTTGCAGTGGCTGGTACCGGTTGTGCCTTTCCATGTTTAGTGCTTCCTTCAGGAGCTCTTTTAGGGCAGGCCTGGTGGTGACAGAATCTCTCAGCATTTGCTTGTCTGTAAAGGATTTTATTTCTCCTTCACTTATGAAGCTTAGTTAGGCTGGATATGAAATTCTGGGTTGAAAATTCTTTTCTTTAAGAATGTTGAATATTGGCCCCCACTCTCTTCTGGCTTGTAGAGTTTCTGCCGAGAGATCAGCTGTTAGTCTGAAGGGCTTCCCTTTGTGGGTAACCCGACCTTTCTCTCTGGCTGCCCTTAACATTTTTTCTTTCATTTCAACTTTGGTGAATCTCACAATTATGTGTCTTGGAGTTGCTCTTCTCGAGGAGTATCTTTGTGGTGTTCTCTGTATTTCCTGAATTTGAATGTTGGCCTGCCTTGCTAGATTGGGGAAGTTCTCCTGGATAATATCCTGCAGAGTGTTTTCCAACTTGGTTCCATTCTCCCTGTCACTTTCAGGTACACCAATCCAATGTAGGTTTGGTCTTTTCACATAGCCCCATATTTCTTGGAGGCTTTGTTCATTTCTTTTTATTCTTTTTTCTCTAAACTTCTCACTTCATTTCATTTACTTCATCTTTCATCACCGATACCCTTTCTTCCAGTTTATTGAATCAGCTACTGAGGCTTGTGTATTCGTCACGTAGTTCTCATGCCTTGGTTTTCAGCTCCATCAGGTCCTTTAAGGACTTCTCTGCATTGGTTATTCTAGTTAGCCATTCGTCTAATTTTTTTTCAAGGTTTTTAACTTCTTTGCCATGGGTTTGAACTTTCTCCTTTAGCTCAGAGTAGTTTGATAGTCTGAAGCCTTCTTCTCTCAACTCGTCAAAGTCATTCTCTGTCCAGCTTTGTTCCGTTGCTGGTGAGGAGCTGTGTTCCTTTGGAGGAGGAGAGGTGCTCTGATTTTTAGAGTTTCCAGTTTTTCTGCTCTGTTTTTTCCCCATCTTTGTGGTTTTATCTACCTTTGGTCTTTGATGATGGTCACGTACAGATGGTGTTTTGGTGTGGATGTCCTTTCTGTTTGTTAGCTTTCCTTCTAACAGGACCCTCAGCTGCAGGTTTGTTGGAGTTCCTGGAGGTCCACTCCAGACCCTGTTTGCCTGGGTATCAGCAGCAGAGGCCACAGAAGAGCAGATACTGGTGAACAGCAGATGTTGCTGCCTGATCATTCCTCTGAAAGTTTTGTCTCAGAGGAGTACCCGGCCATGTGAAGTGTCAGTCTGCCCCTACTGGGGGGTGTCTCCCAGTTAGGCTACTTGGGGGTCAGGGACCCACTTGAGGAGGCGGTGGGACTGTAAACTAGTTCAACCATTGTGGAAGTCAGTGTGGCGATTCCTCAGGGATCTAGAACTAGAAATACCATTTGACCCAGCCATCCCGTTACTGGGTATATACCCAAAGGATTATAAATCATGCTGCTATAAAGACACATGCACATGTATGTTTACTGAGGCACTATTCACAATAGCAAAGACTTGGAACCAACCCAAATGTCCAACAATGATAGACTGGATTAAGAAAATGTGACACATATACACCATGGAATACTGTGCAGCCATAAAAAATGAAGAGTTCATGTCCTTTGTAGGGACATGGATGAAGCTGGAAACCATCATTCTCAGAAATCTGTCTCAAGGACAAAAAACCAAACACCACATGTTCTCACTCATAGGTGGGAACTGAACAATGAGAACACTTGGACACAGGAAGGGGAACATCACACACCGGGGCCTGTTGTGGGGTGGGGGGAGGTGGTAGGGATAGCATTAGGAGATATATCTAATGTTAAATGATGAGTTGATGGGTGCAGCACACCAACATGGCACATGTATATGTATGTAACTAACCTGCATGTTGTGCACATGCACCCTAAAACTTAAAGTATAATAATAATAAAAAAAGAAACTTACAATCATAGCAAAAAAAAAAAAAATGGAGAGATGAAACTATTTCAGTTGATGAAAGTCAGCATTTTTTTTAAATGAAATGATTAAGGAAGAAAATGCACCCCTCCCTCAGGATATTCGCAGATCGGTTCCAGGACCCCTACATGTACCAAAATGCACACATACTCAAGTTCCACATTTGGCCTAGTGGAACTTGGGTATAGGTAAATTTGGCCCTCCATATACTGAGTTTCACCTCCTGCCAATACTGTATTTTCATTTTCAATCCGTGATTGGTTGAAAAAAGTCCACATGTAAGTGGACCTGTGCAATTCAGACCTGTGTTGTTCAAGGGTCAACTGTAGTATAAAACAGAATAAAATGAAATAGAAAATATCAGACTACACCACTCCTTGTGAGGGTAAGAATTATCTCATAAAACCTTTATTTCTCGGCCAGGTGCGGTGACCCTGTAATCCCAGCACTTTGGGAGGCCAAGGTGGGCGGATCATGAGGTCAAGAGAGAGAGAACATCCTGGCCAACATGGTGAAACCCTGTCTCTACTAAAAATACAAAAATTAGCTGAGCGTAGTGGTGTGCACCTGTAGTGTCAGCTACTCCGGAGGCTGAGGCACGAGAATCGCTTGAACACAGGGGGCGGAGGTTGCAGTGAGACGAGATTGTGCCATTGCACTGTAGCCTGGTGACAGAGTGAGACACCGTCTAAAAAAAACCCAAAAAAACCTTTATTTCTCTGTAAATATGAATGTGTTTATGTGTATGTATACGAAGTACAATGTAAAAGATGTTTCTTAGTATGGAAAATGGCAAAAAAATTTGAAGTGTACTGGCCTAGTTTATTATTCATTCATTAGAATTTACTTGAGAGAAATTCTGGAGGAAATTTATAATAATGTTAAAAAAAAGTTGGTCACAAAATGGTGTGGATATTAGGATGGCAATTATAGAAAATATGAATGTGTATACATAAATGACAGGAAAGGCATGAGAAAATAGTCATTGTTCTAAGAAGATATATCGGATTATTACCCCTCATTTTGTTTTTTTATTTCTAATCTGAGACAAAAGGATCTACAATTAACTCTAGTGCAGACTGGCCTTAAACTCTGTTGTAAATTCCAATAAATAAAGCAAATCGGAATGCACTTCAAGCAAGCAAAGAACCAATCTACTGAGGATATTTATAAATGAAACTAGAACACCAGATACATAAAATATGCCTGGTGGATGGAACAAAACATTTCTAAGCCCAAGAGCATGTTTCTTTCTTTATATACATGCCAATGCTGAGAGGGATAGCCATCATCTCCTGTTCATTTATACCTTAGCATTACTTAGTGTACCTGGTCCCTTCCAATAAAAGAGTTAGCTTGTGTCAAGAATAGATAAAACTGCTAATGGTGAGAAGAAATTGTAAAAAGAGGCGTTAGAAGATGCTAAGTTGTTTCTCTTCAGCATCTTCTAGTATCTCTTTTTAATTTATAATTGCTTAAAATTGGCTGTTTCATAGAAAAGTATCTTGTGACCATCATAAAGATGAATGAGACCCATAACAAGTTAAAGTACTTCATGAAGCCACCTTAGCTAATCTGGAGTTACTCTGGGTAAGAAGCTAGACGTGGGGGCTGTATGAGGAAAGAAAGGGGCAAGGGAAATGGTTAATGAGGCTATAATTGGCCTAAGTGGAAACAGCTGGAGAAAGCAAACAGCGAACTTAAGATTTCTTCTTATCCCCTCCACCCCACTATCCAACAGAGTGAGAACAATCTGTGCTTTCAGACACTAAAAGCTGTAGATGCTTACCAACAAACTCAAATAATTTCAAGCTCTTATGGTGCTAGCTAGCCCACAGAATCTGAATTGATCTTGTTTGTCAATCAAATATTGAATGCCAGTCTGCATAAATAGTTACAATTTCTAAAGTATGTGGCAGGATGAGGTGTTCTGATCCCATACGCACTTATTTCCTGGTCCTCATCACTCATTGAGAAAATACATTTGGTAAAGCTGATTTTAAATGAGATTTAAAAATAATTGTAAATATTTTACACATTTATGGGATACATGTGATATTTTGTTGCATGCATAGAATGTGTAATAATCAAGCCAGGGTACCTGGGGTATCCGTCACCTAGAATATTTATCATTTCTATGTGTTGGAAACATTTCAAGGTCTCTCTTCTAGCTACTTTGAAATATATATTACAACCTGGGCATAGTAGCTCATACCTGTAATCCCAATACTTTGGGAGGCCAAGGCAGGAGGATTGCTTGAGGCCAGGAGTTCAACCATCCTGGACAACATAGCAAGACCTTGTCTCTACAAAATAAAAATAAAAATTAGCCAGGCATGGTGGCTTGCACCTGCATTCCCAGCTATGTGGGGGGCGGAGGCAGGAGGATTCCTTGAGCCAGGAGGTTGTGGTAGCAGTGAACCATGATGGTGCCACTGCTCTCCAGCCTGGGCCACAGTGAGACCCTGTCAACACCCCCCCAAAAAAAGAAAGAAATATATATCACATTATTGCTAACTATAGTCACCCTACTCTGCTGTCAAACATTAGAACTAAAAGAGAGGATTTTTAAACTAGTAATGCTAAAAGTGGTGGTCAATACTAAGAGAAAATACTAAAAGTTTTTTTTAGAAGATATACCACTCTTAACAGGAAAAAATAAACTCAGTCTCTCTTTATGTGGCACAATTACCATGTACCACCACTCCCAGATCAGGATAAGGAAAAAAGGTCATCATGACCTTAATGTGGGGTAGGCAGATAGGAACAAATTACTGAAAGTTAATCCACAGATACAGATGCCTCCTCAAAAGGTAAAATAATATACAAAGTACATTTGTCTTCTCTAAATTTCCTTTAGATAGTGCTAATATGAACATTAACAACATATCCTATATAGAAGAGAGCAAACAGAAAGGTCATCACTTCTCTACAAGCTAATTTTAAAAGATGCTGAATGGACGTTTCTGAGATCCCACTTCATCTGTAGATTCTTGGTGGAAATTTCATCAGCTAATTTCTTGGGTGGAAGCTGGGAGATGTCCCACACTTAAACTGAGGAACCAAATACCTAAAATCAAGATTGAGGTTTCTTTCCTGTTACACCACTGAACTTTTTGATCTAGGACAGATGTTACCCATGAATAAAGAGAAAATTACTTACATTTGGGAAGGACATGAAGTTTTTGAGTGAGTAAGGTACCATGCAGAGTTTGCAATAGCAGAATCAGAGCTTTTATACTCTCTATCACACCCCCATGTCATCTACAGTTACAAACTCCTGGGACAAAAGAAAAAGGAAATGAGTCTAGACTACCATGTGATGAAAGTACCTCTAAATTCTAGTGTAATTCCCCACATTTAAGGCAAAATGCTAGAAAAATACAGCTTCATCAAAGGTTAAGTGTAACTGTTCATACGACTTTTAGAATCCTTAATATGCTGCCCTTATTGACCAAGTAATTGACTACCACTAGTTAATGTAAACTATTATTTGCTTTATAATACATTACATTTTATAAGTACTTTAAGTGGCCAACATAAAAATTAATGAGACCCGTATCAGGTTAAACCACTTTGTAAAGCTACTTCAGCTGATCTGGAGTTACTTTGGGTAAGGACAGGCTAAACTGGAGGTGATAGGACACTGGGGAGTATGTTTAGCTTCTTCCCTAACATTACATAACAGAGAAGTATTTAAGAAATCATTAAACATAATTTGTCCATGTGCATTAGCACACCCATGTACACAGAAGTTCAGTTCACAAATGAGAACATCAACTGCCTTTTAAAAATATTTTCAACTTATTTAAAATATGTAGCCTTTATTTCTGAGGGAAAATATCCAGTCCTTGTGATATGGTAAGAAGGCAGGGAAGCACCGGGTGGAGAAAGGCAGGGTCCCTGGCTAGGCCTCTTCCCTTCTGGCCTGTGCCCACGGACCTAGGTGAGGACAGGCACTCCTGCTTTTGCCCCCAAATGTTGCGTTTTTCCAAGACCACCCTGGCCCACCACACCCCCCATGCTGTGCCTACAAAAACTCCAAGACCCTTGCGGGCACAAATGCAGAGAGCTGGACCTCGAGAGGAGCAGAGGAGCGGAAGAGGACACCGACAGGCACCAGTGGACTCTGGCAGGCCATCAACAGCGGGACGACATGGAATTCGGCTGGGGGCAGCCGGTCTCCAGGGGAAGATCACCTTCCCACTCCATCTCCCTTCTGTCCTCCCCATTTACCTTGCTGAGAGCTACTTCTACTCAATGAAACCTTGCACTCATTCTCCAAGCCCGTGTGTGATCCGATTTTCCTAGTACACCAAGGCAAGAACCCCAGGATACAGAAAGCCCTCTGCCCTTGCAATAAGGCAGAGGGTCTAATTTAGCTGATTAACACAAGCAGCCTGAGGATGGCTAAACTGAAAGAGTGCACTGTAACACACATCCACTGGGGCTTCGGGAGCTGTAGACAATCAACCCTAGATGCTGCCGTGGGGTTAGAGCCCAAAAACGCTCCTCACGACCTGCCAGTATGCATGTTCCTCCGAGGGGTTTGGGCAAGCCACACCCGCATCGCACCCTCTGCGAAGGGATAAGGGAACTTTTCCCATTTACCTGGACTAGCTGAGCAGACTGATTATTTATTTCCTTGCTAATTTTTCGTCTTTTTAACAAATTATATTCTTTCCATGTTTGAGTCCAATTTCTGAATGAAATGGTCTTATGTTTTATTCTCAATACTTTGATGCTGAAACTTTCTAGATACAAAACTACATTAAAAAACATAAAAAATCTATTTTGTAAACAAATTGGGGCAGATTTGCCATTTGGGCTGGCAGATTTTCTACTGTAGAGCTCTATCAGTGAAAACAGTTCTGGTGTTTAAACATTGGACTCTGGAAACAAAACAGGCATTTGATTGAACACAAATAAATGAAAGTTATTGATATTTTTCATGACCCCCTAATTTGCAGAGCTTTATACTTTTCAACATGTCTCAAAACCCATTATATGATTATGTCACTTGATTCCCACATATGTTTATGAGGTAGATCAGGCCAGTTAACATCATCCCCAATGTATATGAGGATCCTGAGACACAAAGAGGTTGTGTGACCTATACAATGTCACACAGAAAGTTAACGTAGAAGAGGGATCAACCCAGGTCTCCTGGTTCCTAATTTGTTTTCTACCACGTCACTTCACTACCCAACATCAAGGGCCACATCTCTTTAGTGTGCTCAAAAAACGCAAGTAAGAACAGTGATTATTATTCCCCTGGGTTCTCCTCTCTTTATTGTGCAGAATAAGCAATTTCCAGCTACTAACATACATGGTTGTTTTCCTGTAAAGTTTTCCCATAGAAGCCCTAAATTTTCAAAAGAGTTATTTATTGCTAGATGGAGGTGTGAAGAAGCTTTTGGTTTTATCTTCCCATATCCCAGTTTGATCTATTAAATTTTGAACTCAGTGCTTCTTTAAAGGTGTTTAAAATTCAGTGCTCAAATCCCAAATTTCTCAAGGGTCAGCAAGTCAAATTCATTTACACTTTATCCCTGAATTTCTTTCCTTTTTATCCTTTCTTTTATATGAAAAGCAATAAACCAGTGACCCATGCTTTTCACTCAGAAACTCTTTGGTCTGTACTTTAATCACTTCTTATCTGGTATCTTCACTATAGGGTATCATGCTGAAAATAAGTACTAAACAACTATTTACTTCTCACGGGACAATTCCAGCAATTTCTATCAGGTCACTTCAATACTTACTGAGATTGGCAGTTATCAAATCATGAGTCCAAATCTGTCACCACTTGGAAGATAAATAAGGTCAGAGACGTGGGATTGCAAAAAACAAAGGAAATCTATTTGAGACTTTGTATAAGACAAAGTTTGCAAACAGCTAATGAATCCTAGGTGAACAAAACAAAGCTCTACTTATAGTTATACATGGAAAAATCTACAGTCATTAAAGACAATGGCATAGATCTATGTTTACTGACACAAGATATTCATAACATTTTATAGAAGTGTAGATAATGTGACTGCATCTTAAATTTTATCCATGCGTAGAAGAAAATCTGGAAATTGTAATTTTCTCTAAGCAAGGGAATTATGGATTTTTTATATTTTTAAATTTTTGTTTATACTTTCTAGTTTTTCTCTAGTGAGTTTATCTTTCTTACTTTATAAGTAAAGCCTATCTGTGAAAATTTAACTAAAGCAAAGGTTAATAGGGCAATGGACCTCCCTTTCCATCTTTCAAATGCGTTACAGAATACAACAAATGTAAAGGAAAAAAATCTCATGGGACAAAATGACAAATTATTCCTGGGAAGGAATTTAAATTATGATACATGCTAATTAATGCTCAAGAAATCAGGTAAAACAGGGACTTAAGGGCAGCTTCTTCCTCATCTTTTCCGGAACTTGTTTTCTTAGTTCTCTTCCTTTTGGGAGGGGAAGAAAATAGGTAGCTTAATAAGATAGAGGCCTGGGCTAAGAGTCAGAAGGCCTTGGTTACCTTATTAGCCCCTCCTCTTAATTGGGTAGGATTCACCACCTCTCTGAGTTTTGATTTCTTTATCAAGAATGAGGACAATAATACCTAATTCAGGTAAGAATTCCCTGAGAAAATATTTGAAAATTTGGAGCATGGAGTTAGAAATCAAAAAATGTAACTTAAACATGAATCTCTCCCCCGATTCTCACGCTGGTTTTCTGCTCTGTCTGAAATAAAAACAGATACATTAAGTACTCAGGTTCTTGGATCTCATTTCCATTGGCTACATGTTTCTAATTGGTATTCAAGTTGAGATGGCATGACAGCTAGGCCTTTCTAATCATCCTATTATGCCAAAGAAGACATGATTCCCACCAAGAGACTGTGACTATTCCAAACTTTTTTAAACATCCAAAACAAGACATGAATAGGTGTCTTTGAAGCAGGATTCTCAGCTTGAACCTAAGCTGTGTCCACTCTTAACATTCATGGTCAGGACATATCAGGGCAGATCTGGCAGATAATAGGGTAGGGTAAATGAGAATTCATCTGCATGAGTAAATAGGACCCTCCTCTCCCCACAAGACATAGGAATGTTCTCCTGAGTTCTCTTTATACTCTTGACCATCATCACCTCTAGCTTTCCCTGTCTTTATTTAGAGAGATAAGAGAAGATATTGCACGCTTGAAAAAAGGAACAGGATACATGAAAAAGAAACAGAGAACAAAAAAGAGCCATGAAGATGTAAGTGTCATTATCCACATTTAAAATGCAATAAAAGAGGTTAATGATTCAGTCAAGGAAGCTCCAAAATATAGAGCCCCCAAAAAAAAAACCAAAGAAATGGAAATAAAAGAGAAAAAAATAAGAAAATTAGAGAATGAATCCAGGAAGTCTAACATTAGTTCCAGAGAGAGGGACTGCTAGTTTTCCTGAAGAACCTTTTAGTACCATTTAAATATTTTAAATGTGTACCTATATTGCCTTAATAAAACAAAGTAGTTTTCAAGTATTATTTATACTTATTGTATCCACTTTGTCACTTCTAATTTACTCATTAAACACACCATAGTAACTACACTTATTGAAGTCAACATTGATTTTCTAAATGCCAAATCTAGTGGGCAGCTTCCAATACTCATACTACTTGAGAAGTATGTAACATTTGTCACGTGACCAATCCCCAACCCTCCCTTAATTTCTAGAATGTAACTCTTCTTTAGTTCTCTTTCTCCAAGAGCTCAACGTCACCATTGCTATTTTTTCTTCTACATTACATAAAACTTTTATGTCCCATCTTTACTTATTCTCCTTTTACTCTACACACTTGCTGGATAGCCTTACTCCTAAGTTTTGATTTCCAATCTTTAACTCAATAATTGCCAAATCTGTATCCCATGAGCTTGATTTCTAGCTGTCTACATCTTTATGTGATGTCCTACAAACATGTCAAACAGCATATACAACATTGATTTCATTATTTACCTATTTTCCTCCACTCCCCAAACCCAAATCCACCAATCTGCTGCATTTTTCATTCCAGCTAATGGCCTGACCAAGCTAACAACCATAAGGTCACTCTCAACACCTTCCTCAACCTTCAGATCAGAAAGAGCTATAAGTCTGGACTGCTCTCTCCACCTACATTGTCACTACCTTATCTTAGGCTTATCATTTATCTTCAGATGCTATTCTCTTCCTATCCAGTCCATCCTCTGCATTACTGCCTGTTATATTCCTTAAAGCCACATCTGCTCCTGCCTAAAAGCTTTCAACAGCTCATTATTAGTATAATTTTCTTTGCCTGTCATTGGAGGCCTTTGCAGTCTAACTATGACCCATGTTCCAGACAATGTGCCTTAATATACACAGAATCTCTGCCCCAGACACACTGGATTCTTCACTGGTCCTGAATGCCTCAGGCTCCTTCATCACTCCACCTGGTCCAACTACCTGGAATTCCCCACCTTGATTTCTTCAACTGGAAAACTTACTAATTCTTCAAGGCCTTATTGAAACGTCACATTGTCTATAAAGCCATGCAGGGAAAATTCTTCTTCAGTGTTCCCAATATCCTGATATCCTGTGTTGTTATCTCCTGCAGCATTGTGAGTCAGGCTTTGGATCTCTAGCAAGAGGCCACACACACATACACAAACACACACACACACACACACACACACAAACCACCAAGTTCTCATGTATTTAGCTTGTAGTAAGTACAAAACTTAACAGAAGTAGCTGCACAGAGTACAGGCACATGCAGGAAGTTTTCCTTGGTCCTCGGTTCCCCACAGATTGTGCAGCTGCCACTGACACTGTCCATTTAGATAGGGTACAGCCATGTTTGAGAAAAAAGTTGCAATATTGTTACACTATCACTCCTTTATACGTGAACTTACAGCATCATCCACCTATGATCTTCCCTTTTAGGAAATATTAACAAACAGCAGACCCTCCTGATTCTTAATTTAGCCCCTGTGCAGACATATCCTCACAGAGGAGAGAAAGCTGAGCCAGGGCACAATGTTCCTAAATAATGTCTCTGCCTGCAGACTTCCAGTCACAGGAAGTCCATCTTCCCACACCTCTACTATTAAAGTTGCCAATTTTGTATTATAATTTATTTATGTCTCTGTCTTTACCACTGAACTGTGAGCTTTCTGAAACCAAAAGCCATATATTATTCATATTCGTATGCTCAGTGACAAGCCCAGCATTTGGTACCTAGTAGGACACACAATAAATTTTGTTAGATGAGCCAACCTAAAACACCTTTCAAACTCTGGTTTTCTGAAAGCTTGTTAGATCTCACAATCTATTTGTAATCCTGAGCTTCTACAACTTGGTGAAGGATACACGCTTTACAAAAGGATATTTCAAAGAAGTAATCTTGGGCAGCTAAAATTACAGGTTATTTGTGATGGTCTTGTACAACTCTGACCTAAAATACCATCTTCTTTGTCTACCTGTTGGGAAAATAATCATGATACTGCCTGGCCTCCTGGAGTCACAATTACACCTATGGGAAATTCAAGGCCAAACAGCTGGCCTAAGAAGGAAAGGGTCCCTCTCTCACCACAGATATCAGATAGAGATTGTCTGGAGGAGGGGATTTCCAGGATGCTACCAGGAAAAGGTTTGGGCAAAGTGACTTACGAGGTCACTCTAGCTGGGCTGGCTGGACTGCTGGTTCTATACTCTAGCCCTCCTTCAACAAGACCCCCAACTTGTGACGTCATGAAAACACACAGTTTTGTATTAGATGCACCTGAAGTCTCATTTTGGTTCCACAATTTACTAACTGTATGACCATGGCAAACTGCCAAAATCCCATGAATTTCTATTTTCTCATTGGTAAGATGCAGGATAATTGTGAGGGCATGAGATAAAGTATTTCACATACCTAACCTAGTATCGAGTTTGTGCTAGGTAAATAATAGCTGATAATAGATAGGAAATAACTGAACTAGAAGAAGAACTTACTTTACGGGATGAAAAAACACTGGACCAGGCTTCAGACCAGGGTAATAAACAGCAACAACACTGTGACCCTGGGCTAATCACATAATCTTTCAAGGATATAGCTTCCTCAACTATAAATTCAGGAAATTTGGCTTGACAATTAAGATTTTTCCCAGCCATTATTAACATTCTAGATTTCACGCATCTAGCTTTATATCCCCAGTTTCAAAAAGAACATAATTTTTAACAATAAAACAACTGAGTCCAAAATGATTAAATGACCTCTCCAAGGTCAAATAGCTAATAAATTACAGAAGATGGGAGCTAAGATATATTATCTTTACTGTGTACCAGGTTCCACGCATTATTCTTGGATCTCACTTCATCTTCTTGTAATGGGTATTATAGTCTCTTTGTTTTATGTTTTTAGCAAGGCTACCAACCCTTTAAAAATGATAGTTGTTTTGTTTATGATTAGTAGAACTGGTGATGTCCACTTAAGGTAGACCTTCTTTTTTTCTGCCAAGAACCACCATTGAGGCTCCTTGTAGCCTGTAGACATAATTTGAAAAGTAAACACATGCTCAAAAAGTTAAACATATAGTTACCATTATGACCTAGCAATTTCATTCCTAGGTATATACCCAAAAGAAGTGAAAATAAGGATTCAAATAAGTGCTTATATATGCATGTTCATAGCAGCAGCACTATTTTTTTATTTAACTTTTAACTTCAGGGGTACATGTGCAGGTTTTCTATATAGGTAAACTACTGTCATGAGGGTTATGTACAGATTATTTCATCACCCCAGTATTAAGCCTAACGCCCATTAGTTATTTTTCCTGATCCTCTCCTTCCTCCCATCCTCCCCGCTCTGATAGGCCCCAGTGTGTGTTGTTCCCCTCTGTGTCCCTGTGTTCTCATCATTCAGCTCCCATTTATAAGTGAGAACATGTGGTATTTATTTTCTGTTCCTGTGTTAATTTGTTAAAAATAATGGCCTCCAGCTCCATCCATGTTCCTGCAAAGGACATGATCGTGTTCTTTTTTTATGGCTGCATGGTATTCCATGATGTGTATGTACCACATTTTCTTTATGTAGTCTAACACTGATGGGCATTTAGGTTGATTCCGTGTCTTTGTTATGGTGAATACAGCAGCAGCACTATTCACAATAAGCAAAAGGTGGAAACAACTGAAAAGTCCATCAACAGATAAGTAAACAATTATGGTATATCCATATAATAGAATATTATTTCAGCATTCTATTAAGTGAAAGAAGCCACATACAAAGGTCACATATTATATGATTTCATTTCTATGAAATATTCGGAATAGGTAAACCATACAAACACAAAGCAGATTGGTAGTTGCTAGGGCTCAGGGAGAAGGTATGTGGGAAATACGAAGTAAGTATTTAATGGTATAGAATTTTATTTTGGGATCATGAAAATGTTTTGGGACTAGATAGAGGCAGTGGTTATACAACAGTGTGAATGTACTAAATGCCACTAATTTGTTGACTTTAAAATGGTTAACTTTATGTTATGTGAATTTCACCTCAATAAAAAAAAACTCATGTCCACTGACATGAGAAAACTGGACATAGGGATGAAGGAAAAGGAGCATTAAGAATCCAAAGTCCTCATGGCAGAACTGGGATCAAGATCTCAACCCATTCTGTCCAAAGTTTAAAGTAACTAAAATCTGTTGAGAAGGACTTCAGTGGCTGTGACTGTGGTTAACTAGTAGAAGAGAAGCCAAAAGGTTGAAAGGGAAAACTGCCTTCAAAGCAGGGGAGTGTATTGGAACTGTTGCCCAGGCTCAGCAGCAGGATCCGGTTTGCTGTTGGAGGATGCAGTCCACAGGGCACTGTGTGGCTGACGTTGCAACACCTCTGCATTAACCACCTAGGCACTGGGAGACAGTGGATATGTGCCCATTCAACAAAAAATCCACTCACTCTACAAATAGGTATTCAGCATTTCCTTAGTACCAGGCATTGTTCTATACTTTAGGTAAGACAGAAATGGCCTTTGTTTTCATGCAACTTACATAATATTGAGTAAAGTACACAAAAGATAAGAAAAGAAAAAAGATAAATTCAGATAACTGATCACAACTATGAAGAAAAGAAGGCAATGCAATCTTGTATAGATGTGATTAGAGGGGATGAGAGATGCAATGGTCAAGGAAGCATCTTTGAAGAAGTAATGTTAGTTGAGATCTAAATCTTCAGCATGAGGACCAGTGTGCGGGAGTGATACCACAGCACAGCAGAAGCTAGTTTACTAATACAGACACTTTATCTCACAATTCCTAACTCCATACAGAGTTAAGTTCCATATTCTGCACACAGTAAACAGTTAACAAATATTGATGGAGGTCAGAATGAGAAGGAGTGTCTAGATAGCATCCACATGTTTGTTTAGTTTGGTTTTGCTTTGCTTTTGTTCCAGTTTTGTCCATAGGAAGCAAGACATTTGCCCTAAACCTAAAACATCGTTTCTTCTACTCAAATATAACTGCTGACAAGGCTCAGAATGAAACACATGTATTGTACTTGTTCTATTGATCAAATGGTTAGAAGGAAGAATTCAGTCATTTTCAAGCTTCCTTGAAAAGCAGAACTAGAAAAGTAGCACTGTAGAGAGAAAAGACCCCTGACCTAGGAATTATGAGACCATTGTTCTGGTCCCAACTTTCTTCTAACTTTCCATACAATCATTGGAAAGTCATTTCAGCTATTTGCACCTTGATTTTCTCTAAATAATGGGAAAAATGATCTACATAATATCTCTGAGGTCTTGTTCTTGTATATGATATATGTGGGGGCAGAGGAAAGTAGGGCTCAGAGAGAAAGGTTTAGCTAGGGCATCACAGACAATGATCAGACATGGTGACTCGACGATGGCTGATCCGTGTGAGTGTTTATGTCTCTGGGACATATTTGCTCTTCCCGTCTTTACATTCATGTTGGCACTTTTCAGATTCAGCTCCTTTTCTAAAAGCTCTCCCTCCCTCTCTTTACTTACGAGAATGATTCAGACTCCTGTTGATAAATAAAACAAGTGGTTGTGAATAAAGCAATAACACTTGAAAGCTACATCAATTTCTTTTTGTCTTTTTCTTTCCAAAAAATAAAAATCTCACTTATAAGCAAATTAGCTTTACACGCCACCTCCCCGCACTTGGGGAGACAGAATAAACAGATTTTTCTTTAAAATGGCATCAAGACAGTACAATTCTACTCTGAAGAAAATGATAAAAGCATGCAAATGCCCATTCAATTCAATGGTAGGAGGAGAAATTTTCCTATATCTTGGAAAGTAGGAGAAGATAATGAGGTCAGTTTGGTACAAGTAATGTTTATGAAACACAATGTTGTTCTCCTTCCTATAAATACAGACTGCAGATCTTATTAGTCAGACTTCGTTTCCTCCCTTTGCAAATGTAAAATTTTAATTGTTCTAATCCCTTCCCTGTTGATTTCTTATTACAATTTTACACAGCAGCAGGTCACCTCTTTATTTTCTCAGAAATACATTAGCACAGTGCCATAGTCCTAAATAATATATATTTGAATTGAGTGAAGGAAAAAAAAAAAGAGGAAATCAGCTCTGAAGTTCAGGGCCCTAAAAATAGTCTTCTCCAAAAGGACACACATTTACTATTTGGAAGCTAATGTTAATTATCTTTGGCTTTCATGACCAAGAAACAAAAATCTTGAGGTTCTGTTTTTAGCAATATCTACCTACAAAGAATCAATGTATTGATTTGAGAATACTACCTATCTGTATCTAATATCAAAAAAAAAAAAACTCAGGAAAAATTTTTACTGCTTGACCACTGAAAGTCAATATCTAATATACACTTATATACTCATGAAGGGTCATTTTCTATAATGTGGTACATATAAAAAATGAACTGACTGGAATTCAAAGAACCGTCATTTCAGCCCCTATTCATCTGTTAGCTACGTGATTCCAATCAAATCATTTAATTGCCTTAGGCCTAATCTTTCTCACTGAAAACAGTTGTAAAATAGTAGAAGAATATCTTAGTAAAGCAGTTTTATGTTTCTACAAAATAAAATGTTAAATACTTCTTAATAAAAAAAACCTTTGTATGTGTTTTATTAAAAATTTGCAGATAGCATAAAGCTGTGCTGTACAATACAATAGCCACTAGCCACATGTGGATATTTAAATTTAAAATAATTAAAAATAAAATAAAATAAATGCCTCAGTTGTACTAGCCACATTTCAAGTGCTCAAATAACTACATGTTACCAGTTATTACTGTACTGGACAGCACAGATATAGAACATTTCTGTAATCATAGGAAGATTTATTTAATGGCACTGGTATGAAGTGACACAAAAAGCACTATGCTTTATTATCTTTACACAGCCCTAAAATAAATGTTTCAGTCGTTCAACTGAATATTCCAATAGACATCAATCTATACATTAACACCCATGGGTACAGTTATTCAACTAGTTACATCTATCTGCTTTTTACCGTTAACTCACAAACTTTCTCCTCCTTATTTATGAGAATGTCATAAGAAATATTATCACATTGCTTGCTGAAATCCAAGTGCCCACTGTCTGTTGTAACAGACATCTGTAACTCTGTCAAAAGAAATACAGAAGAGAAAGTTCTTCTGTCATGATCAATTATTATTTGTTTATTTTTAGAGACAGGATCTTACTCTGCCACCCAGGCTAGAGTGCAGTGGCATGCTCATGGCTCACTGCAGCCTTGACCTCCTGGGCTCAAGCAATCCTCCTGTCTCTGCACCCTCTGAGTAGCAGGGACTACAGGTGTGCATGACCATATGTGGCTGATTTTTGTATTTTTCATTGAGATAGAGTTTTGCTTTGTTGGCCACGCTGGTCTCAAACTTCTGGGCTCAAGTGATCCTCCCACATTGGCCTTCCAAAGTGGTGGGATTATAGGCATGAGCCACCATGCCCAACCATCACCTATTATTAAGCCCATGCTAGTGCCTCATGCCATTTTCCTAAGCATGCACAAACTATCCCTAGAATTGCATCCCACCTGTCAGTGCCATGCTGATCATTCTCCTTTCAATTAAAAAAAAATCAGAATTATATATAGATGCTTCTTTTCTGTTTTGTGTCTCTTGTGTCCCAGGACTCCTGAAAGATCACTAACAATAGTCTAGCCAATTCTTTGTACCCATAAATATAATTTGTGCATCCTAGATAATTTTTAACTCAGTTAAAAGTAGGACTGTATATGTCAGCTCTTTTTTCTTCATGCTTGTTCTACTTATTCAAGTTTAAAAATAATATTTCTTGACAGCTTTATTTCTTCTATGTTAATTTAGCTTTTCCTCTTTCTTCTGTTAGTGATACATCATTAGGACTTCCTTCCTTACTCTTCTTTCTCTAAACACAACTATACATAGAATTTTGTTCATCTTATCTTTAAAACTTTTTTTTTTTTGCAGATTTTAGTACATCTTAGCCTCTAGAGCATCTATTAGACTCACTACATTCATCCTTAGTTAATAAGATTTGTTTGTTAAGACCTTTGATTGTTAGAAGCAGAAGCTCACTTGAGCTAACTTCAGCAACAGGAGTCTAAGAAAGTAAGGATATGCCCCCAAAACAAGGGTATGAATACAACCACTTTTCAGGAAGAACTAAAACTGGCAGTGGAAGGGGTGTCAGATTTCAAAGAGGGCAAAAGTCTTACTGGTTGATAAACCTATAATATAAGGAAAGTAAAAAACAAGATAGTTAAATTGAAAAGATATTTGAATTCATAATCATGAAAAGAAATAATTTTTCAGTCCTGTCACTATCAAGAGTGACCCAATGAAAGCGGCAGTAGTCTTACCTACTTCCAATCTAATGTGTACTCAAATCTCTATTCTTCCCTGAGGTAAGTCACCAATACTTAAAAGAGGGTAAATGATTCCACATCGTGAAGAAGAACAAAATTACAATGGGGTTAGAAATCTACTGTGACCAAAAAGTAAAGACTGCTTCCAAGGATTCCAGAGGATAAAGGAGCCCATTTAAGAGGTCTCTCACTGACCAAGTTGTGTCTATTTAAGCAAATAACTAATTGAAACAAGTTGGATGTATAAAAGGCTATAAGCCCACAGTGATGTTCAAACAATAAAATTAATGTAAAGCTACAAAAATGTAGTGATACCAATCTAGAGAGCTGAAATCGCTAAAAACCAAACCCAGGATTTCATCCTGAGAGTGGTTGGTTACAATGCAAATTGAATTCCCAACCTCACAGGGTGTTGTGATGGTTAATATTGGGTGTCAACTTGAACAGAATGAAGAATACAAAGTATTGATCCTGGGTGTGTCTGTGAGGGTGTTGCCAAAGAAGATTAACATTTGAGTCAGTGGGCTGGGAAAGGCAGACCCACCCTGAATTTGGGCATGCACAATCTAATTAGCTGCCAGTAAGGCTAGAATATAAGCAGGCAGAAAAATGTGAAAAGAGAGACTAGCCTAGCCTCTCAGCCTGCATCTTTCTCTTGTGCTGGATGCTTCCTGCTCTCAAACATCGGACTCCAAGTTCTTCCGTTTTGGAACTTGGACTGCCTCTCCTTGCTCTCAGCCTGCAGACAGCCTATTGTGGGACCTTGTGATTGTGTGAGTTAATACTTAAGAAACTCCCATTTGTATAAATATTATATATATTCCATTAGTTCTGTTCCTCTAGCAAACCCTGACTAACACAGACTTTGGTACCAGGAGTGTTTCTAGAGGAGCAGAATATTAAGGATGGAGTTCTTTCATTGGTTTTGGGGTTTCTGGAGTTGGCTGCTTAATATGATTAGACCCAAAAATGCAAAGGACTTTACTTCTAACAGTATGGAGAACAGTGATAGTCCTTGGCATGAACTGTTTAGAGACTTATACAAAATAAATGCATTTGACACTCCTGATTCATCGCTCATGAGAGGCAAGGAGTTTAGTCACTCTATACACAATACCTTTGACCATACATGGAGAACCAAGGAACATAATGAAGCAGGCTAGTTGCTCCTAAGTTCAGTGGACTAAGTGATGAAAGAAAATGATGAACTCAGGGATTCTATCTCCTGGCTTCAGAGGCAGATACTGAGCTTCAAATCTGCTAAGATTGTCCTGAGTAAGCATCTTATCTCCTGTAGAAAAAGCTAAAATTGTGGAAAAACAGACAGGAGCTCTTATCATGCGAGTGACTGACCTGCAACAAAAGTTGCATGCACAGCCTCACTGGGTGTCTACTGTTAAAGTGAGGGCATTGATTGGAAAAATATTGGACCCTGAAACTTGGAATGGGGATGTGTGGGAGGACCCTGATGAAGCTGGGGACACCAAGTTTGTAAACTCTGATAAACTTTTCTTGCCAGAAAAAACAGCTTCCCTATCCCCAGTAGTGGCAGCATCCCCTAACCAACCCATGCTGCCATCAGCCTTTCCATCTTTGTCTGAGGAGATCAACCCTGCACTGCCTGGGGCAACAGTGATGGCCTCCTCTGAGGCAGTTGCCAGGCAAGATAATGTACATTCTCCTCAGGAGCCACCCACAACAGCCCTGTTTGCTTCTAGACCTATAACTAAAGTACCGGCAGGCACTTAGAAGTTAGGTTCAGAGCGTGACCCATGAAAAGGTGTGCTACACTCAAAAAGAACGGCTTGAGTTTATGTAAATTAGAGTTTATATAAATTATAAATTAGAAAAAATTTATAGAAACAGAAATCTGGAGAACAGGCATGAGAATGGATAGTAAGGGTGTGGGATAATGGTGGAAGGAACATAGAGTTGGATCAAGCTGAATGTATTAATTTGGGCCAACTAAGTAGGGACTCTGCATTTAATGTTCCAGCTCAGGCAGTTAAAAAAGGTTCTAATAGCTTATTTGCTTGGTTAGCTGAAATAAGGATTGAAAGATGGCCTACTGTGAGTGAGCTGGGAATGCCTGATCTCCTTTGGTTTAATGTAGAGGAAGGGATCCGAAGGCTTAGGCAGATTGGGATGGTGGAGTGGATTAGTCACTTTAGACCTACTCATCCCAGCTGGGAGGTTACAGAAAATAAACCCTTGACCAATGCCTTGCAAAATAGATTTGTGAGGGCAGCACCTGCATCTTTGAAGAGCCCTGTAATTGCTCTTCTCTGTAAGTCATATCTAACAATGGAAACCACAGTCACTCATCTACAAAATTTAAATAAAATGGGAAAAATTGGATCCCAAGGTGGTAGGGGCCAAGTGGCAGCACTCAACTGTCAAAGGCAAAGTGGGTGTAGCTACCGTAATGGACAGCAGAGGCAAAGCAGCAATCAGAATAATCTGACTAATGTAGAGTTCTGGCATTGGCTAATTAATCATGGCATTCCTACAAGTGAAATTGATAAGAAGCCTACTGCATTCCTATTTAATTTATATAAGCAGAAAACTTCTCGATCAAATGGAAAAAAGACTAATTTGAATTATAAAAACAGCAAATCACGGCCCCTCAATCAATTTTCACACTTGAGCCAGATTACAAACCCAGAACCCCTTGAATGAAGGGGAGGCCAGGTTCTCTTAAGGAAGGACACCACTACAATACTGACAATTTATGCAGTGAATCTTTCTCCCATGCTTCCCCAAGAAGACCTCCAGCCTTTTACCAGGATAACTGTGCATTGGGGAAAGGGAAATGATCAGACATTTGGGGAACTACTGAACACTGGCTCTGAGCTGACGTTGATTCCAGGGGAAACAAAACATCATTGTGGTCCTCCAGTTAAAGTAGGGGCTTATGGAGCTTAGGTAATTAATGGAGTTTTAGCTCAGGTCCAACTTACACTGGGTCCAGTGGGTCCCTGGACTCATCCTGTCATCATTTCCCCAGTGGCAGAATGCATAATTGGCACAAACATACTTAGCAGTTGGCAGAACCCCCACATTGGCTCCCTGTCTCGTAGGGTGAGGGCTATTACAGTGAGAAAGGCCAAATGGAAGCCATTAGAGCTGTCTCTACCTAGAAAAATAGTAAATCAAAAACAATATCGCACCCTGAAGGGATTGCAGAGATTAGTGCCACCATCAAGGACTTGAAAGATGCAGAGGTGAATGATTCCCACCACAACCCCATTCAACTCTCCCATTTGGCCTGTGCAGAAGACAGATGGATCTTGGAGAATGACAGTGGATTATTGTAAGCTTAACCAACTGGTGACTCTGATTGCAGCTGCTGTACCAGATGTGATTTCATTGCTTGAGCAAATTAACACATCTCCTGGTACCTGGTATGCAGCCATTCACTTGGCAAATGCCTTTTTCTCCATTCCTGTCCATAAGGCCCACCAGAAGCAATTTGCCTTCAGCTAGCAAGGCCAGCAATATACCTTTACTCTCCTACCTCAGAGGTATATCAACTCCCTGGCTTTGTGTCATAATCTTATTCAGAAAGATCTTGATCTTTTTTTGCTTCTGCAAGATATCACAGTGGACCATTACACTGATGACATTATGCTGATTGGATCCAGTAAGTAAGAAGTAGCAAACACACTGAACTTATTGGTGAGACATTTGTGTGCCACAGGATGGGAAATAAATCCGACTAAAATTTGGGGAACTTCTACCTCAGTAAAATTTTTAGGGGTCCAGTAATGTGGGGCCTGTTGAGATATCCCCTCTAGGATGAAGGATAAGTTGCTGTATTCGTCCCCTCCTACAACCAAGAAAGAAGCACAATGCCTAGTGATCCTATTTGGATTTTGGAGGCAACGCATTCCTCAATTAGGTGTATCACTCTGGCCCATTTATCGAGTGATCCAAAGGCTGCCAGTTTTGAGTTGGGTCCAGAACAAGAGAAGGCTCTGCAACAGGTCCAGGCTGGTTTGCAAGCTGCTCTGCCACTTGGGCCATATGACCCAACAGATCCAATGGTGCTTGAGGTGTCTGACAGGTAGGGATGCTGTTTGGAGCCTTTGGCAGGCCCCCATAGGTGAATCACAGCAGAGCCCTGTAGGATTTTGGATCAAGGCCCTGCCATCTTCTGCAGATAACTACTCTCTTTTTGAGAGACAGCTCTTGGCCTGTTACTGGGCTTTGATGGAAACTGAACATTTGACTATGGGTCAAGTCACCGTATGACCTGAACTGCCTATCATGAACTGGGTGCTTTCTGACCCATCTAGCCATAAAGTGTGTCATGCACAGTAACTTTCCATCATCAAATGGAAGTGGTATATTCATGATTGGGCTGGAGAAGGTCATGAAGGCACAAGTAAGTTACATAAGGAATTGGCTCAAACGCCCATGGTCTCCATTTCTGCCACCCTGCCTGCCCTTCCCCAGCCTGCACCAATGGCCTCATGGGGAGTTCCCTATGATCAGTTGACAGAGGAACAGAAGACTAGGCCCCCGTTCTCAAATGAGTCTGTGCAATATGCAAGCACCACCCAAAAGCAAACAGCTGCACTACTACAGCCCCTTTCTAGGACATCCCTGAAGGACAGCAGTGAAGGGAAATCTTCCCAGTGGGCAGAACTTCAAGCAGTGCACCTGGTTGTGCACTTTGCATGGAAGTGCATATGGAATGGCCAGATATGCAGTTATATACTGATTCATGGGCTGTAGCTGATGGTTTGGCTGGAAGGTCAGGGACTTGGAAGAAACATGATTGGAAAATTGGTGACAAAGAAATTTGGGGAAGAGGTATGTGGATGGACCTCTCTGAGTAGTCAAAAACTAAAGGTATTTGTATCCCATGTGAGTGCTCCTCAAAGGGTGACCTCAGCAGAGGAGGATTTTAATAATAAAGTGGATAGGATGACCCATTCTGGGGACACCACTCAGCCTCTTTCCCCAGCCACCTCTGTCATTGCCCAGTGGGACCATGAACAAAGTGGCCATGGTGGCAAGGATGGAGGTTACACATGGGCTCAGCAACATGGACTTCCACTCACCAAGGCTGACTTGGCTACAGCCACTGCTGAATGCCCAGTTTGACAGGAGCAGAGACCAACACTGAGCCCTCGATATGGCACCATTCCTCAGGGTGATCAGCCAGCTACCTGGTGGCAGGTTGGTTATATTGGACCTCTTCCATCATGGAAAGGGCAGAGGTTTGTCCCCACTAGAATAAACACTTACTCCAGATATAGATATGAGTTTTCCTACCCCACTCACAATGCTTCTGTCAAAACTACCATCCACAGACTCACAGAATGCCTTACCCACCATCATGGTATTCCACACAGCATTGCCTCCGACCAAGGCACTCACTTTATGGCTAAAGAAGTGTGGCTGTGGGCCCATGCTCATGGAATTCACTGGTCCTATCATGTTCCCCATCATCCTGAAGCAGCTAGATTGATAGAACAGTGGAATGGCCTTTTGAAGTCCCAATTACAATGTCAACTAGGTGACAATACTTTGCACGGCTGGGGCAAAGTTCTCCAGAAGGCCATGTATGTTCTGAATCAGCATCCAATATATGGTACTGTTTCTCCCATAGCCAAGATTCATGGGTCCAGGAATCAAGGGGTGAAAGTGGAAGTGGCACCACTCACCATCACCCCTAGTGATCCACTAGCAAAATTTTTGCTTCCTGTTTCCATTACATTATGTTCTGCTGGCCTAGACATCTTAGTTCCTGGGGGAGGAACGCTGCCACCAGGAAACACAATTCCATTAAACTGGAAGTTAAGATTGCCACCTGGACACTTCGGGCTCCTCCGACCTTTAAGTCAACAGGCTAAGGGAGTTACAGTGTTGGCCAGGGTGACTGACCCAGACTATCAAGATGAAATCAGTCTACTACTGCACAACAGAGGCAAGGAAGAGTATGCATGGAATACAGGAGATCCATTAGGGCATCTCTTAATATTACCATACCCTCTGATTAAGGTCAACGGGAAACTATAGCACCCCACTCCAGGATGGACTACAAATGGCCCAGACCCTTCAGGAATGAAGGTTAGGGTCAGTCCACTAGGAAAAAAACCACAACCTGCTTAGGTGCTTGCTGAAGACAAAGGGAATACAGAATGGGTATTGGAATAACGTAGTCATTAGTATCAGCTATGACCACATGGCCAGCTACAGAAAGAGGACTGTAATTGTCATGAGTACTTCCTTCTTTTGTTAAAAACATGTTTGTGCATGTACACACTTGTACTAAGAAAAATCTTCATTTAATTTCCTTTCTCCTTTATCATGTGACATACGATTTATTGACTTCACATCAGCATTTAAGAATTGTTAACTTTATGTAATAGTATTTCGGTTGGGGATTAGTGTGTTTCGGGTTGTATGAAGGATAGTTATATTATATTAGGCATAATTATGACCTTAATATTGTCTTTATTTGAAAATTATGTATGATCTCAGGAGATGTGTATGGGTTCAAGTTGACAAGGAGTGAACTTGTGATAGTTGATACTAAGTGTCAACTTGATTGGATTGAAAGATACAAAGTATTGATACTGGGTGTGTCCGTGAGGGTGTTGCTGAAGGAGATTAACATTTGAGTCAGTGTGCTGGGAAAGGCAGACCCACCCTTAATCTGGGTGGGCACAATCTAATCAGCTGCCTGTGCAGCTAGAATATATACAGGTAGAAAAATGTGAAAAGAGAGATTGGCTTAGCCTTTCACTCTACATCTTTCTCCCATGCTGGATGCTTCCTGCCCTTGAACATCAGACTCCAATTTCTTCAGTTTTGGAACTCGGACTGGCTCTCCTTGCTCCTCAGCCTCCAGATGGCCTATTGTAGGACATTGTGATCATGTGACTTAATACTTAATAAACTCCCCTTTATATATGTATATCTATTCTAATAGTTCTGTCCCTCTAGAGAACCCTGACTAATACAGGTGTCTACTGCTAAAGAGGGAGCATTGATTGAGAAGGAACAGGATCATTAAAATTAGGATGGGAACATACGGGCAGACTCTGATGAATCTGGGGATACTGAGCTCCTAAATTCCAATGACTCTTCTCTGCCACTAGAAGGGGCACACACAATAATAATGGGAGACTTTAACAGCCCACTGTCAACATTAGACAGATCAACGAAACAGAAAGTTAACAAGGATATCCAGGAATTGAACTCAGCTCTGCACCAAGCGGACCTAATAGACATCTAAAGAACTCTCCACCACAAATCAACAGAATATACATTCTTCTCAGCACCACATCACACTTATTCCAAAATTGACGACGTAGTTGGAAGTAAAGCACTCCTCAGCAAATGAAAAAGAACAGAAATTATAACAAACTGTCTCTCAGACCACAGTGCAATCAAACTAGAACTCAGGATTAAGAAACTCACTCAAAACCACTCAACTACATGGAAACTGAACAACCTGCTCCTGAATGACTACTGGGTACATAATGAAATGAAGGCAGAAATAAAGATGTTCTTTGAAACCAATGAGAACAAAGACACAACATACCAGAATCTCTGGAACACATTCAAAGCAGTGTGTAGAGGGAAATTTATAGCACTAAATGCCCACAAGAGAAAGCAGGAAAGATCTAAAATTGACACACTAACATCACCATTAAAAGAACTAGAGAAGCAAGAGCAAACACATTCAAAAGCTAGCAGAAGGCAAGACATAACTAAGATCAGAGCAGAACTGAAGGAGATAGAGACACAAAAAACCCTTCAAAAAAATCAATGAACACAGAAGCTGGTTTTTTTGAAAAGATCAACAAAAATGATAGACCGCTAGCAAGACTAATAAAGAAGAAAAGAGAGAAGAATCAAATAGATGCAATAAAAAGTGATAAAGGGGATATCACCACTGATTCCACAGAAATACAAACTACCATCAGAGAATACTATAAACACCTCTACGCAAATAAACCAGAAAATCTAGAAGAAATGGATAAATTCCTGGACACCTACACTCTCCCAAGACTAAACCAGGAAGAAGCTGAATCCCTGAATAGAGAAATAACAGGCTGTGAAATTGAGGCAATAATTAATAGCCTACCAACCAAAAAAAGTCCAGGACCAGATGGATTCACAGCCGAATTCTACCAGAGATACAAGGAGGAGCCGGTACCATTCCTTCTGAAACTATTCCAATCAATAGAAAAAGAGGGAATCCTCACTAACTCATTTTATGAGGCCAGCATCATCATGATACCAAAGCCTGGCAGAGACACACCAAAAAAAGAGAATTTTAGACAAATATCCCTGATGAACACTGATGCAAAAATCCTCAATAAAATATTGGCAAACTGAATCCAGCAGCAAATCAAAAAGCTTATCCACCATGATCAAGTGGGCTTCATCCCTGGGATGCAAGGCTTGTTCAACATATGCAAATCAATAAACATAATCCAGCATATAAACAGAATCAAAGACAAAAACCACATGATTCTCTCAACAGATACAGAAAAGGCCTTTGACAAAATTCAACAGCCTTCACACTAAAAACTCTAAATAAATTAGGTATTGATGGGACGTATCTCAAAATAATAAGAGCTATTTATGACAAACCCACAGCCAATGTCATACTGAATGGTCAAAAACTGGAAGCATTCCCAGAAATACCATTTGACACAGCAATCCCATTACTGGGTACATACCCAAAGGATTATAAATCATGCTGCTATAAAGACACATGCACATGTATGTTTATTGCGGCACTATTCACAATAGCAAAGACTTGGAACCAATCCAAATGCCCAACAACGATAGACTGGATTAAAAAAATGTGGCACATATACACCATGGAATACTATGCAGCCATAAAAAATGATGAGTTTGGTGAGCGACGCAGAAGATGGGTGATTTCTGCATTTCCAACTGAGGTACTGGGTTCATCTCACGGGGGAGTGCCAGACAGTGGGTGCAGGACAGTGGGTGCAGGGCACCGTGCATGAGCCAAAGCAGGGCGAGGCATCGACTCACCCGGGAAGTACAAGGGGTCAGGGAATTCCCTTTCCTAGCCAAAGAAAGGGGTGACAGATGGCACCTGGAAAATCGGGTCACTCCCATCCTAATACTGTGCTCTTCCAATGGGCTTAACAAACAGCACACCAGGAGATTATATCCCACACCTGGCTCAGAGGGTCCTACACCCACGGAGCCTCGCTCATTGCTAGCACAGCAGTCTGAGATCAAACTGCAAGGCGGCAGCGAGGCTGGGGGAGGGGCGCCCACCATTGCTCAGGCTTGAGTAGGTAAACAAAGCAGCCAGGAAGCTTGAACTGGGTGGAGCCTACCACAGCTCAAGGAGGCCTGCCTGCCTCAGTAGGCTACACCTCTGGAGGCAGGGCAAAGACAAACAAAAGACAACAATAACCTCTGCAATCTTAAATGTCCCTGTCTGACAGCTTTGAAGAGAGTAGTGGTTCTCCCAGCACTCAGGTTGAGATCTGAGAACGGGCAGACTGCCTCCTCAAGTGGGTCCCTGACCCCCAAGTAGCCTAATTGGGAGGCACCCCCCAGTAGGGGCGGACTGACACCTCACATAGCCAGGTACTCCTCTGAGACAAAACTTCCAGAGGAACGATCAGGCAGTAGCATTTGCGGTTCACCTATATCTGCTGTTCTGCAGCCATTGCTACTGATACACAGGCAAACAGGGTCTGGAGTGGACCTCCAGTAAACTCCAACAGACTTGCAGCTGAGGGTCCTGACTGTTAGAAGGAAAACTAACAAACAGAAACGACTTCCACACCAAAAACCCATCTGTATGTCACCATCATCAAAGACCAAAGGTAGATAAAACCACAAAGATGGGGAAAAAACAGAGCAGAAAAGCTGGAAACTCTAAAAATCAGAGCACCTCTCCTCCTCCAAAGGAATGCAGCTCCTCACCAGCAACAGAACAAAGCTGGACACAGAATGACTTTGACGAGTTGAGAGAGGAAGGCTTCAGAAGATCAAACTACTCTGAGCTAAAGAAGGAAGCTGGAACCCATGGCAAAGAAGTTAAAAGCTTTCAAAAAAAATTAGATGAATGGCTAACTATAATAACCAATGCAGAGAAGTCCTTAAAAGACCTGATGGAGCTGAAAACCAAGGCACGAGAACTACGTGATGAATGCACAAGCCTCAGTAACCGATGTGATCAACTGGAGGAAAGGGTATCAGCGATGGAAGATGAAATGAATGAAATGAAGCATGAAGAGAAGTTTAGAGAAAAAAGAATAAAAAGAAATGAACAAAGCCTCCAAGAAATATGGGACTATGTGAAAAGACCAAATCTACGTCTGATTAGTGTAGCTGAAAGTGATGGGGAGAATGGAACCAAGCTGGAAAACACTCTGCAGGATATTATCCAGGAGAACTTCCCCAATCTAGCAAGGCAGGCCGACATTCAGATTCAGGAAATACAGAGAACGCCACAAAGATACTCCTCGAGAAGAGCAACTCCAAGACACATAATTGTCAGATTCACCAAAGTTGAAATGAAGGAGAAAGTGTTAAGGGCAGCCAGAGAGAAAGGTCGGGTTACCCACAAAGGGAAGCCCTTCAGACTAACAGCTGATCTCTCAGCAGAAACTCTACAAGCCAGAAGAGAGCGGGGGCCAATATTCAACATTCTTAGAGAAAAGAATTTTCAACCCAGAATTTCATATCTGGCCAAACTAAGCTGCAAAGTGAAGGAGAAATAAAATCCTTTACAGACAAGCAAATGCTGAGAGATTCTGTCCCCACCAGGCCTGCCCTAAAAGAGCTCCTGAAGGAAGCACTAAACATGGAAAGGAACAACCAGTACCGGCCACTGCAAAAACATGCCAAATTGTAAAGACCATCAAGGCTAGGAAGAATCTGCATCAACTAATGAGCAAAATAACTAGCTAACATCATAATGACAGGATCAAATTCACACATAACAATACTAACCTTCAACGTAAATGGGCTAAATGCTCCCATTAAAAGGCACAGACTGGCAAATTGGATAAAGAGTCAAGACGCATCAGTGGGCTGTATTCAGGAAACCCATCTCACCTGCAGAGACACACATAGGCTCAAAATAAAGGGATGGAGGAAGATCTACCAAGCAAATGGAAAACAAAAAAAGGCAGGGGTTGCAATCCTAGTCTCTGATAAAACAGACTTTAAACCAACAAAGATCAAAAGAGACAAAGAAGGCCATTACATAATGGTAAAGGGATCAATTCAACAAGAAGAGCTAACTATCCTAAATATATATGCACCCAACACAGGAGCACCCAGATTCATAAAGCAAGTCCTAAGTGACGTACAAAGAGACTTAGACTCCCACACAATAATAATAGGAGACTTTAACACCCCACTGTCAACATTAGACAGATCAACGAGACAGAAAGTTAACAAGGATATCCAGGAATTGAACTCAGCTCTGCACCAAGCGGACCTAATAGACATCTAAAGAACTCTCCACCACAAATCAACAGAATATACATTCTTTTCAGCACCACACCACACCTATTCCAAAATTGACCACATACTTGGAAGTAAAACACTCCTCAGCAAATGTAAAAGAACAGAAATTATAACAAACTGTCTCTCAGACCACAGTGCAAACAAATTAGAACTCAGAATTAAGAAACTCACTCACAACCACTCAACTACATGGAAACTGAACAACCTGCTCCTGAATGACTACTGGGTACATAATGAAATGAAGGCAGAAATAAAGATGTTCTTTGAATCCAATGAGAACAAAGACACAACATACCAGAATCTCTGGAACACATTCAAAGCAGTGTGTAGAGGGAAATTTGTAGCACTAAATGCCCACAAGAGAAAGCAGGAAAGATCTAAAATTGACACACTAACATCACAATTAAAAGAACTAGAGAAGCAACAGCAAACACATTCAAAAGCTAGCAGAAGGCAAGACATAACTAAGATCAGAGCAGAACTGAAGGAGATAGAGACACAAAAAACCCTTCAAAAAATCAATGAATCCAGCAGTTGGTTTTTTGAAAAGATCAACAAAACTGATAGACCGCTAGCAAGACTAATAAAGAAGAAAAGAGAGAAGAATCAAATAGACGCAATAAAAAATGACAAAGTGGATATCACCACTGATCCCACAGAAATACAAACTACCATCAGAGAATACTATAAACACCTCTACACAAATAAACTAGAAAATCTAGAAGAAATGGATAAATTCCTTGACACATACACCCTCCCAAGACTAAACCAGGAAGAAGTTGAATCTCTGAATAGACCTATAACAGACTCTGAAATTGAGGCAATAATTAATAGCTTACCAACCAAAAAAAGTCCAGGACCAGATGAATTCACAGCCGAATTCTACCAGAGGTACAAGGAGGAGCTGGTATCATTCCTTCTGAAACTATTCCAATCAATAGAAAAAGAAGAAATCCTCCCTAACTCATTTTATCAGGCCAACATCATCCTGATACCAAAGCCTGGCAGAGACACAACAAAAAAAGAGAAATTTAGACCAATATTCTTGATGAACATTGATGCAAAAATCCTCAATAAAATACTGGCAAACCGAATCCAGCAACACATCAAAAAGCTTATCCACCATGATCAAGTGGGCTTCATCCCTGGCATGCAAGGCTGGTTCAACATACGCAAATCAATAAATGTAATCCAGCATATAAACAGAAGCAAAGACAAAAACCTCATGATTATCTCAATAGATGAAGAAAAGGCCTTTGACAAAATTCAACAGCCTTCATGCTAAAAACTCTCAATAAATTAGGTATTGATGGGACATATCTCAAAATAATAAGATCTATCTATCTATAACAAACCCACAGCCAATATCATACTGAATGGGCAAAAACTGGAAGCATTCCCCTTGAAAACTGGCACAAGACAGGGATGCCCTCTCTCACCACTCCTATTCAACACAGTGTTGGAAGTTCTGGCCAGGGCCATCAGGCAGGAGAAGGAAATAAAGGGCATTCAATTAGGAAAAGAGGAAGTCAAATTGTCCCTGTTTGCAGATGACATGATTGTATATTTAGAAAACCCCATTCTCTCAGCCCAAAATCTCCTTAAGCTGATAAGCAACTTCAGCAAAGTCTCAGGATACAAAATCAATGTGCAAAAATCACAAGCATTCTTATACATCAATAACAGACAAACAGAGAGCCAAATCATGAGTGAACTCCCATTCACAATTGCTTCAAAGAGAATAAAATACCTAGGAATCCAACTTACAAGGGATGTGAAGGACCTCTTCAAGGAGAACTACAAACCACTGCTCAATGAAATAAAAGAGGATACAAAGAAATGGAAGAACATTCCATGCTCATGGGTAGGAAGAATCTATATCATGAAAATGGCCATACTGCCCAAGGTAATTTATAGATTCAATGCTATCCCCATCAAGCTGCCAATGATTTTCTTCACAGAATTGGAAATAACTACTTTAAAGTTCATATGGAACCAAAAAAGGGCCCGCATTGCCAAGTGATTCCTAAGCCAAAAGAACAAAGCTGGAGGCATCACACTACCTGACTTCAAACTATACTACAAGGCTACAGTAACCAAAACAGCATGGTACTGGTACCAAAACAGAGATATAGACCAATGGAACAGAACAGAGCCCTCAGAAATAATGCCGCATATGTACAACCATCTGATCTTCGACAAACCTGACAAAAACAAGCAGTGGGGAAAGGATTCCCTATTTAATAAATGGTGCTGGGAAAACTGGCTAGCCATATGTAGAAAGCTGAAACTGGATCCCTTCCTTACACCTTATGCAAAAATTAATTCAAGATGGATTAAAGACTTAAATGTTAGACCTAAAACCATAAAAACTCTAGAAGAAAACCTAGGCAATACTATTCAGGACACAGGCATGGGCAAGGACTTCATGTCTAAAACACCAAAAGCAATGGTAACAAAAGCCAAAATTGACAAATGGGATCTAATTAAAGAGCTTCTGCACAGCAAAAGAAACTACCATCAGAGTGAACAGGCAACCTACAGAATGGGAGAAAATTTTTGCAATCTACTCATCTGACAAAGGGCTAATATCCAGAATCTACAATGAACTCAAACAAATTTACAAGAAAAAAACAAACAATCCCATCAAAAAGTGGTGAAGGATATGAACAGACACTTCTCAAAAGAAGACATTTATACAGCCAAAAGACACATGAAAAAATGCTTATCATCACTGGCCATCAGCGAAATGCAAATCAAGACCACAATGAGATACTTTCTCACACCAGTTAGAATGGTGATCATTAAAAAGTCAGGAAACAACAGATGCTGGAGAAGATGTGGAGAAATAGGAACACTTTTACACTGTTGGTGGGACTGTAAACTAGTTCAACCATTGTGGAAGACAGTGTGGCGATTCCTCAAGGATCTAGAACTAGAAATACCATTTGACCCAGCCATCCCAATACTGGCTATATACCCAAAGGATTACAAATCACGCTGCTATAAAGACACATGCACATGTATGTTTACTCAGGCACTATTCACAATAGCAAAGACTTGGAACCAACTGAAATGTCCATCAATGATAGACTGGATTAAGAAAATGTGGCACATATACACCATGGAATACTCTGCAGCCATAAAAAAGGATGAGTTCATGTCCTTTGTAGGGACATGGATGAAGCTGGAAACCATCATTCTCAGCAAACTATCACAAGAACAAAAAACCAAACACTGCATGTTCTCACTCATAGGTGGGAGTTGAACAATGAGAACACTTGGACACAGGAAGGGGAACATCACACACTGAGGCCTGTTGTGGGGTGGGGGGAGGGGGGGAGAGCATTAGGAGATATACCCAATGTAAATGACGACATAATGGGTATGGCACACCAACATGGCACACGTATACATATGTAACAAACCTGCACATTGGGCACATGTACCCTAGAACTTAAAGTATAATTTAAAAAAAAAAGAAAAAACAAACAAACAAGAAGTACAAGAAAATTTCCTCAACCTGATAAAGGAATCTACAAAAATTCCACAACTAACATCATACTTAATGAAAGACTGAAGATTTTCCTTTCACATCACGAACAAGACAGAGATGCTCATTCCTACTACTTTTATTCACCATTGTACTGGAGGTTCTAGCCAGAGCAACTGCGCAGAAAAAGAAATAAATGATCCAAATTGTAAAAGAAGTACAATCATCTCTATTTGCAGATGAGATAATCTTGCATATAGTAAACACTAATAATACACACACACACGTTATTAGAACTAATAAGTGAGTTCAGCAAGGTTGCTGAATACAAATTCAATATGCAAGATTTAATTGTATTTCAATACAGTAGAAATGAACAATCCCAAAATAAAATTCAGAAAACTTCCCATTTATAATAGCATCAAAAAAAATAAAATACTTAGGAATAAATTTAACAAGGGTTGGGTCTTTTGCAATGAACATAGTAGAAATAAATTAAAGACCTAAGTAAATAGAAAGATATTCTGTGTCCATGGATTGCAAGACTTAATATTGTTAAGATGACAACACTACCCAAGGTGACCTACAGTTTCAACATAATTCCTATCAAACTCTGTATAGTGAAAAGTTAACTTTACTCAAAAAGTGGACTGACCTTTCACCTCAACTATCAGAAGTTGATCTCTACATCTCTCGGATGTCCTGCCTAATAGGAATATCTTTTTTGCCTGAAGCTTTGACCACTGGACAGTGAACATTGTGATTTATGATGGGAGCTTTGGGATATTCCATGTCAATTCCAACCTCCAGAGGAATCAGAGGCTAAAGTTATTAGCCTGACCTTCCAGAAGGGACTGGAGACTAAAAATCAGCCACATGGACAGTATGTGATAAAGTCTTACTAAAAACTCTGAAAACCAAAGCTCAGTGAGCTTCCCTAGTTGGCAATACCCTTTGAGCTTTGAGTACTGTCACACATCACAGCCAGGATGAGGTAACGCCATCCAGGACTCCATGCAGAGAATATGACTATAAGTTTCATATTTTGGGCCCCTTTCAGATGTCACTTTATGCAACTCTTTCTTTGCCTGGTTCTAATTTATACCTTTTTGCAATAATAAAACTGTAATTATGGTTATAGCGAATATAGCACTTTCCTGGGTTCTGTAAGTCATTCTACTGAATTACTAAATCTGAGGATGGTCATGGGAACCCTCAAATTTGTAGCCAGCTGATGTGATGTTCTTGAGGCTATTTACACATGTTTTTTCTGTATGCTGGATTTTTTATATATTATAACATAGTATGGTAATGAACATTTCTTCTCAACTCCACTTTCAGTGATTCATGTTGGTATCTTGAAATCAACCACGGGGAAAGTATATCACAGAAATCAGCAAATGCTATGAATCAGAGCTTAATTTATTATTTTGCTAATAACAAAACTATTAATAATACAGATTAAACATAAAATTTTATTGTATTGATAGCCACTACATTGCAAATAGTACAAAAAGTTGAGAAAATATTCTGTCAGTATTTAAAAATTATTATCCAATTCAGCAAAGAAGTTACTGACATCATTGACAAAAGAGTAAATTTCCAACATATGTCCTCACTGTTTCAGTTTCATATCAGTCATTATTATAAATGAAAAGATCAACCCAACACTCATGTCAGAGCTAGACTCATTCATCAACTGCCACCATAGCTTGGCTATGGATATAAGAATTCAGAAAAAAATCAACAATAGCATTCTGTGAGAATCAATTGGCAATATGGAATTTATAATAAAGAGTCATGTATATTTTATTATTAAGTGTAAATTGTGTGCTGCACATCTTTCATGTTGATAAAATGTACGATAAACTTATATACACGCATGTGTGTATATATGTATAGTAAACATATATATGCATGCGTGTGTGTATATATATATATACACATATATATGTGTATATATATACACACACACATTTCTTTTTTTTTTTTTTTTTATACTTAAAAATTTTTCCCTTTATTTCTTTTTTTTTTTTTTATTTTTTTTATTTTTATTATTATTATTATTATTATACTTTAGGTTTTATGGTACATGTGCGCAATGTGCAGGTAAGTTACATATGTATACATGTGCCATGCTGGTGCACTGCACCCACCAACTCGTCATCTAGCATTAGGTATATCTTCCAATGCTATCCCTCCCCCCTCCCCCCACCCCACAACAGTCCCCAGAGACACACACACATTTCTTAAGGGGAGAGCCAATTGTTAATCATTTACCAGGACACGACTGATTTTAGTGTTATCTTACTGCAGGAAAGAGGACTAGTCATATGGCAAACAATTGCATAGTAAGTCTAGCTGCACAATTGCCTTTAATAATTTCTAGAGAGAAGTTAGGCTGACAAGTAAAAAAAAAATCCCCCCTTTACACTTCCAGGATCTCCATCTTTTCTTGAAAAATAGTATAGACCAGTTCTGCAATGATTCCAGCCTACTCTTTAAGACAGACTACAGAGTTTATTTGGGCTATTTGAACACATGCTCTTGGCATATGTAGTTCAATAACAAGAACCTTTCTGTCTCTTTTAGCCACTCAGACATTCCAAAGGACCACACATCCTTTGCAGGAACTCAAAATAAGGAGATCATAAATGTCCTAAGGCATTTCTGAAATCTCTCAACTCTTCCTACACCACTGTTCTCACCTAACTCAAAACTCTTGGCTCTCCATCCTAACTCTAATCCTAATTCTAGGACTTGAACTGGAATTTATCCTAATTTTCATGGCATTTGACTTAATTCTCCATAGGATACCTGGGAGAGAATTTATACCTCTGGCTTTCTCCTTCGGAGATTAACCCCTGATGCTTCTCCCAAATTCTAGACACTGATGTGAATGTAATAAAATAGGGACCTTATTTATACATCAGATGCAACTGTAAATCCTTCCAAGGACTAGGGTTCCTCTTTCTTTTTCCACAACCAACATTCTTTGAAAATCATTTTTAAAAAGATTCAGGAAACTGATTCTTACTCTGTTCTTATGTAACTTCCTGCTATCCCCACCTAGAACTCTACCATTTGTCTATTTCAGTTTTCAAGTAGAGTTTAATATTTTGTCAAGTAGGAAAAATCAGTGCCCTTTGGACTCATCTGTTCCTTGCTTTCTTTCCTGATGAAATAAAGAGGAAACATTTGACTTTATCCTATATTTTATAAATTATTTTTCTATTCATATACTCCCATGTAATTATTTACATTATTCCTTGACTTTACCTAATTTTTGTACTTACTTCTTCCTTGAAACAATGTGACACTACTTTATGTAGTGTATTTCTCCCCAAAATCCCAAATTATTTTATTAATATAATATTTAGTTTTGTTGTCCCTTCAGCAGAGAATAGTATAGTTTATCCTCAAAGTAGAGGGATATCCTTAGAAAAGAGAAAACTCTAGATGTAACTTTTTTAAAAAGGCTTCATTGAAGAAAATAAACCTCACAAGGAATTGAGATTATTAGTAATCTGTAAAGATTAAAGTCAAGGAAACATAATAGGAATAGGGAAGAGGAAAAAAACACAGTCCCTGGAAAATAGAAAAAGCTTGCATTTCATGAGTTTTCACCTGATAAGCAAATAAGAGACTGTTTAATACATTCACTTGTTGACCTTTAAAAGAATCCATCCTCATGTACAGCATTAGAAGCATATAATGAGATTAGTATTTAGAGACTGCTATGAGAATAGGTCAAGTCAGTCACAAGCATATTTTCATTTTGGTTCACTGTATTTTCTGCCACAGCATTTTGCAAGGCGATGTGTACTCCTTTCAAATAAATGCACCAGTGAGAGTACTGTGTTGACCTTTTATCTCATTTCCCTCCTAATATGGAGGTAATCATCAATAAGCACTGTGCATACTGGAGTTAGGCATGTGTGTAAACAAAAGATTTATTGAAATGGCCAAGGGGGAGAAGAAATTGAAATCCATCTCACTTAGAAGCCTTTAAGAAGATCTGACCAGAAATGTAACCTAGGTTATAACTGTGCCAGTGCCCAGAGGATAACTTGACCAGCAACAAAATCTGGCCTCCCAGGAAAGGAAGAGCAGGGTGTGCCTGAAAATCCGACTTATTCATCAAGGGTCATTTAAATGTCAACTCAAGCGGCTCACATCTGTAATTCCAGCTTCTCAGGAGGCTGAAAAAGGAGGATTGCTTGAGCCCAGGAGTTCGAGACTACAGTGAGCTATGATCATGCCCCTGCACTCTACCCTGGGCAACAGAGCAAGATCCTGCTTCAAAGCCTCAAAAAAACAAACAAACAAACACAAACAAACAAACAAAAAACATAGCTATTGCACTTTTATGGCACTTTATCCACAGACAGTGAAGGCCTAAAATGTTTGGGTGAGCAGAAAAGTCCCAGGCCAAGAGATTCTAACCATCCAGCCTGGGCGAATCCATAGGGAACTTTTGAAACTATACTTCTCCAGCACAAAATGAAGGTTTGGGACCTTTTCCACTCATCCAACAATTTGAGAGCTCTGGGTGGAGCCCTAGGAACCCACATGTTTTTAAAAATTGCTCAAGTAAGACCAGAGAATAAAGAATGTTGAACAGGGGTTGCTGTGTTTCATTACATTCAGCAAACTACTATGTGATATTTATAACTGTGTGCATGAATGATTTTGATATGTATTAAAAGACAAAAGTATCTCCAGGGTATTCTAATGTATAGCAAAATTTGGGGGCTACTTTGAAGAATGTGGTTGTTTCTCTTAATCCTGGGATACTGCTAACTCCTCTCCAAAATTTCCCAAGGAATAGTTTGTCTGCTTTATTTTTCTCTATTGTTGAGAAACAGTTTTTTCACTGTTAAAGAAAAAAACAGCATTATCAGCTAAGTTTCTGAATTCACATTACTGATTCCATAGAGTTTTGACAATTCCATCACGTGTCCTACAGTTCCTCTAAGAAGCTGAGAGACATTTGACACGTTGATGTTTAACACATATTGGTGTATAGTCACATGCCTTCACCTACACTGAAGTTTTACTGAGAGTAGGAATAGTGTCTTTTATTTCTGTATCCCCAGTCTAAATAGGGGATACCATATATTTCGTAATCCTTAATTATTTGATGAACGAATAAGCAATACATTATAAGATATATGAAAGCAATTACTATTCATTGCAACTCTTTGTATACTTGATAGTACCTAACACAATCAGTTTTCTGCTTGCTTAAGGACTAAAAAATACAGATAAAGGCTAATCATTATTTTATGTGTTTGAAAAATAGGTACCTTGGGAATCAGGGAACCTCAATTACATCATAGCTTCTTAAAACTTTTTGAATTACAGACTGCTTAAGAATCTTGTGAATGCTACGGGATTCTCCTCACAGCCCTCACACCTCCAAAGTATACATATAATTAGAGGGGATTTGCAAAATGAGCCCCCAAAAAGCCATCCATGGACTTCAGGTTAAGAACTACTAGAATGTTCATCTCAAAGACTTTCTAGCTCCAAAAGGATCCACAATCCCAAAAAAGAGAAGGTAGTATTTTCCAATCTCCAGTCCCAAGAAGAACTCAGAGACTCAATCAATAGAAATGTGAAAGCAGTCACCTCCAAGACAAAGAATACTCTGACAAAGTTTGGGACTCTCTGGAGGTAAGTGTCCTGCTGCAAAGAGGTTATTTATGTCCCTGAGCCTCGATCGGCTATTTGTGCAAGGCTGGTAGAGGGGAAGCATGTTTGCCTCGGGAGTTTATTGCAGGCAAATTATCCCTGGAAAATACTGCTGGGAAAAGTGCTGAACAAATAACATCTATATTTACACAGTTAGATATTCATTAAAACAGAAAATGCCCATTAAATTTAGAGAGATGCTAAGTGCCAGATTCAAGAACAGACCAGTGCAGAAAAGTTGGTGCAAATTTCTCCCCAGGGTGTACTAGGGATAAGTCAGTTTGCATGGCAGTAACTTTTTCCAGGTAACCCTCACTACAAGATTGTCAAGTGTACCTTGCAAGAAGTGAGTTTTCTTTTTTCCTAAGGAACATAATGAGAAGGTCAGATAGTAGGATTTCAAGCAAGAACAGTAGCAATTACATCTGAACAAGGAGTTCACTCTTGATATTCCAATGGGCCCAAATGAAAGTCATCATTTATTTTGACATTATTATTATTTTTGACATAAAACATAATCAAACGATTTTCATGAGCCCTCTCTGTGAACTAAAAACCCATTTTCTGTGTATGTAGACTAGTTGAATCTTGAATTTGAGAATGTACAGAGAAAGGGGGAATTTATTTATTTCTTTCATTCTTATATAAAACTAGGCCCAGGGTGTTAGGTAACTTTCCCAAGGTCATAAAGCTAAGTGAGATAGCTCCTAATTCCTAATCCATCAAGCCCTCGCTACTGAAATTGGGATTCACACAGCAGTAGTAGTAGCAGCATCTGGGAGCTAGTTAGAAATGTGGAATTTCAGGCCCCAACCCAGTTCTGCTGAATCTTAATATACATTCTAACAAGAGCCACAGTGATATGTATGCAAGATAAAGTTAGAGAAGCACTGCACCAGGCCATAGTGCCTCCTTAAAGTGACCACTGTCTTCTTTTTTTTTTTTTTTTTTTTTTTTTTAGACAGGGTCTCGCTCTGTCACCCATGCTGGCGTGCAGTGGCCCGATCTCAGCTCTCTGCAGCCTCTACCTCCTGGGCTCAAGCAAAGGACCACAAGTAGGCACCACCATACCTGGCTAATTTTTTTTATTTTTTCGTAGAGACGGGGTCTCACTATGTGTCCCAGGCTGGTCTCAAACTCCTGGGCTCTAGCAACGCTCCCACCTCGGTCTCCAAAAGTGCTAGAATTATAGGGATGAGCCACAGCACTCGGCCCACTTTCTTCTTATATTGGTAGTTTGGGAAGCAAGGCCAAAGAAAAGAATAAGTATGTGGCAGGTGAGAAGAGAGGTGATAGAAATGTATGATTTGGCAAGCTTGAGATACTTTGGGAAGGTGGAGGAAGGCAGAAAACAATGTGAAGCATGGGAGCTTTGGACTCTGACAGCATCACCAACCTTTGAAGCAAGTTAGAGAAGATTCTGGATCTAGGAGAAGACAAAAATGAAGAAGAAGAGACCAGAAATAAATTTTCCTTTCTTTCCAGTTTCCTATACATGCCTTATTATTAGGAATACAAATGCATTTCAATATTAGACTTTAAGAAAAACTAATGAGAAAGGTTAATGCCTGTTTATTCATAATCCAATCCACTCCAAAACACAAATAACCTGCTTTTTTCTGAGACTTGTAACTAATATTCAGAATGATTACCCTACTGTATGTAAAATCTACAGAGATGAGCTTTTCTTACCATTAGGTTTTCACGTAATTTCAGTTATAAGTAAGTTTTATTTTGATTCTTGAAAAACAGATAATTCATGTGTGATAGCTTCATTTATTTTTAGCTAATTAAAATCCAAATTCCTAAAAGCTGAACAAACCACAGAATTATTCTTACAGTATAAGGGATCTTAAAAGCCATCTCGGCAGGGCGCAGTGGCTCACGCCTGTAATCCCAGCACTTTGGGAGGCCGAGGCGGGTGGATCACGAGGTCAGCAGATCAAGACTATCCTGGCTAACACGGTGAAACCCCATCTCTACTAAAAATACAAAAAATTAGCCGGGTGCAGTGGCAGGCGCCTGTAGTCCCAGCTACTCAGGAGGCTGAGGCAGGAGATGAACCCAGGAGGCGGAGCTTGCAGTAAGCGGAGATCATGCCACTGCACTCTAGCCTGGGCAACAGAGTGAAACTCCGTCTAAAAGAAAAAAAAAAGGCATCTCTTACAGTCATGCATGTAATACCTGAATCCTTCAGACATCTCCGTTCAGTGCCAGAATCTAGCAGAGTGCTTGACATTACTTGGGTACCCAGTAAATATTTGCTGAATGAATGAATGAATAAATCTCTAGCAAACTTTCTTTCAGCTCTTGAACTATGAACTCAGAGACTCCATTACTTTGTAGGAAAGATCTCCTTATTATAAATTATTTGTTTATACTCTGCTAAATCCTACCTCTCTGCAATTCATATCTTGTCCCTCTTGTTCTGGCCAGACCAAATCTGCTTTCTTCTCCTACATGACTTCCCTTCAGCTATAAGCAATTACAATGCCTTCTCAATCCATACATATATTACTTTTGTCTCTGTGCATAATGCAGGGTTGACTCATAATACATATGAAGTTTATGGTCAATTTTTGCCATAAGCCTCCTTTGACTTTTCATGTCTGCATCAAAGATTGATGGAAAACATATTCAAACCTCAATCCAGGAATTTTGGGTGCTTTGGGTTTCATGATGAATGGTTTCCAGCTGTTTTGTATTCAAGACAGTTGAGGCAAAGGATAAACATGAATCAGCAGGGGATAAGTATTTTAAGATACTTCTGTCAAAAGGCTGACCAGCCCCATTCGTCTCTTCCTCTTCCCCCCTCTACAGCTTTAGGCCCTGTTACAAAGAACCTCACCGATTCCAATTCCCTGAGTTCAATTTTTAGGGCAGCATATTATGATTGATTTCACCATGGGCTAACAGAGAGGGAAAATCCACTGGATCTCCCTGTTGTGTCGACTTGGTCTCACTGTGAAGCCCCATTTAATCCAGCAGACAAGTACTTGAACGTCACAGATCTTTAGAACACTTAGCATTCTGGCCAAAACCACCAGCAAAGCATTTCACCTTAGAACTTCATTACTGCTGAAAGAAAAGAATCGCATGTGTGTTCTGGGAGGAAACCTGGGGAAAAGAGGGGTGGATGAAAGAGGGAAGGAAACAAGGCAGAGAGGGAAGGCAATGATTAAAACATGCAGAAATGTAGGGAGATGGTAAGAACAGAAGAGGGAGCAGCACAAAAACGGGGAGCTTTCAGAAACTATGGAGGTAAAGGAAAAAGAGGGAGCCACAGTCTAAAAAAAGATGGAGAGTGATGGAGCCTCCAGTAGAGAGAGACGAGGGGGGAAAGGTGAATGGAGAAGTCTTTAGTATTTTCCAACCTTCCACATGAAATCAACACTGTCAGCATATGAAAAAGTAGAACAAAAAGTCGGTAGTTATAGATAGCACCAAGACTCGGAATTTCTTTTTTCTTTTTTTCTAATTATACTTTAAGTTTTAGGGTACATGTGCACAACGTGCAGGTTAGTTACATATGTATACATGTGCCATGTTGGTGTGCTGCACCCAGTAACTTGTCATTTAACATTAGGTATATCTCCAAATGCTGTCCCTTCCCCTTCCCCCCACCCCACAACAGGCCCCGGTGTGTGATGTTCCCCTTCCTGTGTCCATGTGTTCTCACTGTTCAATTCCCACCTCTGAGTGAGAACATGCAGTGTTTGGTTTTTTGTCCTTGCAATAGTTTGCTGAGAATGATGGTTTCCAGCTTCATCCATGTCCCTACAAAGGACATGAACTCATCATTTTTTATGGCTGCATAGTATTCCATGGTGTATATGTGCCACATTTTCTTAATCCAGTCTATCATTGTTGGACATTTGGGTTGGTTCCAAGTCTTTGCTATTATGTATACAAACAACCCCATCAAAAAGTGGGCAAAGGATATGAACAGACACTTCTCAAAAGAAGACATTTATGCAACCAAAAGACACATGAAAAAATGCTCATCATCACTGGCCATCAGAGAAATGCAAATCAAAACCACAATGAGATACCATCTCACACCAGTTAGAATGGCGATCATTAAAAAGTCAGGAAACAACAGTTGCTAGAGAGGATGTGGGGAAATAGGAACACTTTTACACTGTTGGTGGGAGTGTAAACTAGTTCAACCATTGTGGAAGTCAGTGTGGCAATTCCTCAGGGATCTAGAACTAGAAATACCATTTGACCCAGCAATTCCATTACTGGGTATATACCCAAAGGATTATAAAACATGCTACTATAAAGACACAAGCACACGTATGTTTACTGCAGCACTATTCACAATAGCAAAGACTCTTAGAATTTCTTGATCAAAAATCAAGGCCCACATAAATCATCTACCTAATCTTTCATTTTTTTATAGGTGAGAAATCTGAGAAAAGGGAAAGTTTTTAACTCTGCTAGCAGATGCTTGGTACCAGAGCCGAGATAATAAATGTCTCACCTAAAAAGCTATTTGACAGAATTTATGGACTTTTTCTAGCCATTTTGAAAATGACAAAAGCTATGTGCCACGCCCACATAAAAATTATTTTAGAAAATAAACTATTGCCACATACAGTGACTAACTTATTGTTGTACAAAACCAGATGCTTCCTTATAACAGTCATGATACAGGATGCAGATAAAAAGAACTACCTACCACCACCACCCTCTTTTCCTGTATACCTAACCCAGCAGAATGATCATATCAATCGGAGATGGAAATAGTCCTATAATAAGCAATAATTTCCCCTTCCCTGATCTTAAGTTAGCTAACCATTAGGCCCTCTAAATATGATGGCTCAGCAGGAATCAGCTAATCACCCTTTTTTTTCCACCTGAAGATAAGCAGCTCTGCACTATGCTAGGAAATCTCATTTAGCTCTATTCAGGGAAATTGAGGTTGCACGAAATATAAGCCTCCTTTGGCACATTTTTTAAAAATGAAGTATTTTTAACTAAGTTTAATCACAATGTTGAATATCAGCATTTCCGTACATAGGTATAGCTCCTACCCACTCCTTTGAACAAACATTTCTTTTAATCTAATGTGACATCTTTGAATGCAGAATTAAATTTCACCCTAGCTAATCAGGCAAAGAAAAGCTGCTGTTGAGACAAGGGATAAGATAAATATCTTTCTCATAAGCCATCATCATTTGCAGAATTTCTCACCCAAGAGATGGGGGTTGATTTTTTACTGGCAGTTTTGATATAGTTATAAGTAGTGTTTCATGGATTGTTTTATAGAAATTCTTTGCTTCAGTTTAGTAGGTGGAAAACAAGCAATAGTAATCTTCTGGGTCAAAGTGCTTAGGCAGATGAGCTATTTCCTCAGAATCACCCAGAAAACTCCTACCTCACAAGAAGTCATTTTATGTCCATATGTGCAAGTGGATATTTTCTTATTCCCCTTCCCATCCCTCCCACACAAAAGGGCTAGTGCAGAGATGAGCAAAGTTTCCTGTGATGGACAGGATAATAAATATTTTAGCCTTTGCAAGCCATACACTCCTTCTTACTACAACTCATCTCTGACATTGTAGTTCAAAAGCAGCCACAGTATACAAACAAATGGTCATGGCTATGTTCCAGGGAAATTTTCTTTACAAAAACAGTCAAGGGACCACATTTGATCTGCAGACCAGAACACAGTTTACTAACCCTGGCCTAAAAACATTAGCAACTTCTTAAACTAGATCTCTATAGACCCATAAGGCAGAAATCACCAGATCTCACATTTGGAAGGACCTTTACACAAGGGTCATATCAACTGTGCATTTACATACCCAAATTCAATTCTACATGCTGTAAGTTCAAAAAAAGGGAAAGAGAAAAAAACTTAACAATTTAAAGAGCATAGGACATTAACCTACCATCCCATTTAGTTGAACTTATGCCCTGGTGCAAGAGAAAGACCTGAAGTTAGAGGAGTGAAATCTCACGTTTCAACAATCATTCACAGTTCCTAACTCTGGATTTTCTGGAGTTCCTCAACAGCTCTGGAACTCTCTGGAACTTTCCTCACATGAGCGCTTTGCCCTACTGAGAGGTGTTCTTGTTGTAGTGTTTAAAGATGCTGTATTACTTTCTTACTATGGGACTCATAAACTACTTCATCTGGTGCTCAAATAAATTAACAGCAAACATGTCCAGCCCTGGAGGGGAAAGGAGAATCAGTGAACCTGCTGAGAGCGTTTATAGCCCCATAATGGAGTCTTCTTGAGGGATTTTTCAAAGGTAATTCTGACTATACACCATTTTCTCCTTAAACATGCACTTCAAAACCTTATTCAGCATAGGATTCCATGCCAGTATACCTAGCCCAGCCCTACTCAATCTACTCAATGCTTGCAACACCTCTACCACATCCCCACATGGTCACTGAGCCAACATAATGAGACAATCACCATAATAGGAAGCTAATGACTTCTGAAGGCAACATGTTCCTCTTTGAACCACGTCATTAGGAATTTCTTCCTCAGACTGCGCCAATATATCTGTCCTTCCAAAATTTTGCATGTACTATAGATAATCCCCAAACAGGAAGTAACCGTCCCCACTTGGCACAATTAAAATCTATGGCCATATACTACTATCTTGAAAATTCACTGATATTGCAATTTGGGGTGAGGAAGACTGGTAGTTTCCTACATATGGGCTTGCTCCCTGGCCTGTGGACATGTAGTCCTACTTGGTGCCTAGAGGTAAAGCAGAGTGGTGATGAATAGGGGCCAATGAAGTTCTGCTTTTTTTCAGTTGATGCCATGTCTGAGCCACTGATTTACTTGTTATAAGAAATGCATCACCTCAATGGGTACATATTTATAACAGTGGATTTCATTTGCATATATTCCATATTTAAATTTTAGCCTCTGGAGATTTGGTTTACTGATTTATAGGTTTAAATATGAAAAAAAAACTTTAGTGAATTCTGCTGCTAAACAAATATGTTAAGATTAGCAATTGTCCTGATAATTATCTCATCTTTATTTTTATTTATTTATTTTTTGGGGAGGGGGGGGATCAAGGTCTCACTCTGTCTCCCAGGCTGGAGTGCACTGGCGCAATCATAGCTCACTGCAGCCTTGATCTCCTGGGCTCAACCAATTGTCTTGCCTCAGCCTCCCAAGTAGCTGGCACTGCAAGGGTGTGCCACCATACTAGCTAATTTTTAAAAAAAATTTTTTAGGCCAGGCTCAGTGGCTCACATCTATAATCCCAGCACTTTGGGAGGCCGAGGCAGGTGGATTGCCTGAGCTCAGGAGTTTGCCACCAGCCTGGGCAACACGGTGAAATCCTGTCTCTACTAAAACACAAAAAATTAGCCGGGTGCAGTGGCATGCGCCTGTAGTCCCAGCTACTTGGGAGGCTAAGGCAGGATAATTGCTTGAACCGGGGAGGCGGAAGTTGCAGTGAGCTGAGATTGTGCCACTGCACTCCAGCCTGGACAACAGAGTGAGACTCCGTCTCAAAAAAAAAAAAAAAAAAAAAAAATTTGTAGAGGCAGGGTCTCGCTAGGTTACCCAGGCTGGTCTCAAACTCCTGGGCTCAAGTAATTCTCCCACTTCATCCTCCTAAAGTGCTGTAATTATAGGCATGAGCCACTATGCTAGGCTTCAACTTTATTTTTAATAAGAAAAGCAACAGTGATACCACTATGAAAAGATGCACTGGGAAGTTTGGGCATGCTTTTGAATCATCATAGCTGGGCTGAGGAGTATATGGCTGCCCCAGACAAAAGGAGCTCCATCTCTTCTGTTCTTAGGAGCTCAGGGAGGTAGCAACCAGATAGGAGACCTCTGATATTACCAGGTTCCGTAGGCTTTAGCTGTCTCCCTGTGCCCCCAAACGGCCAGCAAACTCTTTCTGCTCTCTTCAAAAGTGACGGACTATTTCCTCTGGAACACCAAGGGGACAAATGGCCTTCACACCCTAAGTCCAATGTACAGCCTGCTTCATCACACTTGAACAGAGGATTAACATCTGGTGGGGGTCTCATCTTTTAGAATCACTGTTCTCAAACAGTGTAGCACAGTCTGTCAGTCTGGGGGTTTCATGCAACAGAGGACAAGCAAAGACATAAGTATACACACACACACGCAAATATATATTTAAACACATAAAAGGAAATAATGAATATAAATACACATATCAACATATAATAGATAAACATTAAAATATAGCTATTTATACATGTAAATATGGAGTGCTGCTGCTAGTCTGGGGTGCTCCTCCCTACAGGGAAGAAGAAAAACATAAATATACATACACTCTATATATATATACACACACACACCCACACACACACACACAAACACACAAGTATATAGAGCAGGGGTGTCGAAACTTTTGGCTTCCCTGGACCACACTGGAAGAAGAAGAATTGATTTGGGCCACACAAAAAATATGCTAATAATAGCCGATGAGCTAAAAAAAAAAATCACAAAAAAATCTCATAATGTTTTTAAGAAAGTTTATGAATCTGTGTTGGGCCACATTCAAAGCCAACCTGGGCTACATGCAGCCTGTGGGCCATGGGTTGGACAAGCTTGATATAGAGAAAAGATGCACTGGGACAGATAGGACAACTCCAGGCATAACTGACCTTCCCATGTAAGCATAGTAAATAGCTATTTCTACCATCTCAAAATTCTCCTCTACTTGCTAGATGGTTTCTGAAATCCTGCTAATGGGAAACAATGACCTTTGTTCCCTGATTCAGTTCAAGTATTAATATGATGAAAATACAAGCATTCATAATGTAACCTCACATCAATATCTAAATAACCAATATTCCCGAGACCAGACTATGGGCCATAAAGGTGAATAAAGATTAGGATCATACAGAAGCACTACACTGGGGAAGGGAGCAGTGCAAAGAACACAGAACTGGAAAAATTTTAATGTTTGAAATGACCTTAGAAATTTGCCTGGCACGAAGCAGTGAGAGATAGGAAAGGATTTATTCAGGAAGTCACTTTCTGGACAGTCTAGAAGAGTAGTCTGGATTTTGTTTGTTGGTTTGTTTTTTGAAACAGGGTCTCGCTCTGTTGCCCAGGCTGGGAAGCAGTGGTGCAATCTCAGCTCACTGCAACCTCCACCTCCCGGGCTGAAGCAATCCTCCCACCTCAGCCTCCCATGTAGCTAGAACTATAGACACACACCCCAACACCCAGGTTTTTTTTCTTCTTTTTCTTTTTCTGGTGTCTCATCATAGTGTCCAGGCTGGTCTCAAACTCCTGGGCTCAAGCGATCCGCCCTGCTCGGCCCCCCACAGTGCTGGGATTACAGGCATGAGCCACTGTGCCTGGCCCAGTGTGGTTTCTAAAACAGAAGTGACAGTATGTGGATCAGCTCCATAACTTATCTCATCCATGAGCTTCAATACAAATAACTTACTTCTATAAATCAAACTGTCTACACTTGGCGGGACCAATGCTTCATGCAGCCCAAGGCTGTCCTGAGGCTAGTAACAACCATTAATTCAGCCCACCTTCTGCACCCAACCCCACCTGTCAAACAAAACCCCAGACACTCAACTCCAAAAGCTCTATTGAGTAATATCATTGTTGCTGATGGACTCATGGATAGACAGAAGAAAACATTTTTAGAATACCTTATACATCCCTAGTCTCTCTCTCTGGCAGAGATATTTGAAATCTGGTCAGCTTGCAGTCTCCACCCAACACAATAAAAGCTAGTTGTTCGGCACAAGCTAAGCAAAAAGCCTGGTCCTAAACCAAGCCCTATTCTTCTGAGAACTGCAAGCGAGCTCACAGAATCCTGCAAAGTTACAGCCACAATCACTTTTGATCCTCAGAAAGTTTAATGGATACATATATCAAAACATCATGTTGTACACCTTAAATACATACAATAAAATTTTTTTAAAGTTGAGCAGAAACATATATTTGATCAATTACTTGAGGATTTTCTTTTTTTTTTTTCTTTTTTAGAGACAGGATCTAACTTTGTTGCCCAGGCTGGAATGCAGTAAGCAATCACAGCTCACTGCAGCCTCAAACTCCTGGAATCAGCAATTCTGCCACCTCAACCTCCCAAGTAGCTAGGACTACAGGCACATGCCACTATGCAGAGCTAATTTTTTATTTTTATTTTTTGTAGAGTTAGGATCTTGCTATGTTTCCCTGGCTGGTCTTGAATGCCTGGCCTCAAGCAATCCTCCCATGCTGGCTTCCCAAAGTGCTGAGATTACAGGTGTGAGCCACAATGCCCTGCCTTGTAGATTTTTTTTCTTTTACTGTATTTCCAGTTTTTCCGCTGTTCAATGACAGAGGAACTCCTTATAAATAAAATATATATTCAAACCCTAAAAAATATTAACTTTCTTGTTTACCATTTTTATTTTCATTTTTTGCCTATGGATTTCAGTTAAAAACTGGTGTTTTTCCTTATTTCAACATAACTACATTACCATTCATCTTCTTTGTATAGTTATTGTAAAACATATTCCATTTCTGTATGTTATACTCAGCAATATGATTGTATAGAAATTATTGTTGCCTACAATTGCTTTTAAAATAATTTAACATAAATTTTTTACAGAAATATATTTTTAAGTCTGTTAGGTGGCAGGGAGGTCAAGTTCCATCTTTATCTTACTGAGGAAATTGGAGCTTAGGTTATGACTCCCACCTAAGGCATCAGATTCTGCTTGCAAAATTTGGACAACAATCCACCCATTCATTCCTTCAACTTGCAAAGAGTCGGGCAGTTGGGGCTAGTGACTCAAGTCTAGTTGAACACTGTAACATGGACTATGGCAGAATTAAATGGAATGGCATGGCACCAAACCTAGACTGAGAAGTCCAGAAAGGTTTCTCAGAGGAGGAGGTGACTCCTGAGCTACATGTGGTAGAATGTGTGGAGGTATCCAAGAAGTGGGGCAGAGCTACTCCAGAAAGAACTGACAGCATGGAAAAAGGCATGATGGTAGATTCTGGGTATGAACTAAAGTGTTTTTATTCTCCTTCACAACCATCACATAAAGTGACTCTAATCCTGGGGAACTAACCTCACCAGGAACCCACTAGGAAGCTCTCCACCCATCAGTGGAATTTCATTCATTTTTCATCTATTCACTTAAAATTTAAAGAATTACCACTCCAGCATGAATAATAAGATAGTTAACACTTATTGGGCAACAACTATGTTCCAGTCACTTTGCATACATTATTTCATCTGATCCTTGCCACAAACCTACAAGCTGGGGACTATTATCTCTGTTTTGTAGATGAATAAATGAGTTTCATTGCCATTAAGTGAGTTATCAAAGGTCACATAGCTATGAAGTAACTGAAACAGAATTCAACCTCTCAGTCGATCTGTCCCCCAAACCTGGGCTCTTTTGAGGCCTCCATACTGCCTCATTCATCTATTCAAAAAAATACATCTCAATTGCCTACTGTGTGCCCTCTGCTGAGGAAAACAGGTCCATAGACTGATAATTTTTAAATAAGAGTTTTTCTAAGAACTGCATTGTAGGAGGAAAGATGAGGATGCTCACCAGCCAATATCTGGGCAACCACCACACCCCAGTTCCAGAATACACCAAAATTACAGCTTTTTTTGATATATGACTGCAACTTGAAGTAAGACCCTCTCTGAAAATTGTCATATGGTCAGCAAGGAAGGAGGTCATTGTAAACTCAGGTAAGGGAAAACTGCTGAGGCTCAGCAGAGAAAGGAGATGTACCTTTTAGTTTTATGTTGACAGACTTCAAAAACACAATCTGAAAGGAACACAGGTGACATTCATTCAAAGGGGTGCACAGAGTTTGCTGAGGAAGACATTAGGGACCTATCATCTTGTTGAGACATCAACCTTCTTTCTATAGCTCCTGACATGAGCATGCTTTTGTGATGGAGGGCTGACTTTCTCACCCCTGCAGGCCAATCCTATGCCAAGTAAGGCACTGTGCTTGGGTTCATTCGCAGAGGAAGGAAGCCCTGTGGTATTAATGACATGAAACAGGTATGGTAGATATTTGCTGCCTAGATTCAGAAACTCTTTCCATGTTTGAGGAATCTCCACTTAGTGAGTCCTAATGAGGGAAAAGGAGCAAAAATTCCTTCTTCATATGAATGGAAAATGCTAGGTACTTGCTTTTCCCAGCTCCTTTAGGCATGTGATGTTCTCATGTCAAACATGGACATAGGAGCTTTGAAGCAAAAGGAAGGAGATAAGGGACCGCTCCTTCCCTCCTGGCAGCAGTAAGTTACAGAAAAACCACATTCATGGTGAGAAATTAGCAGCAGTACAAACTGACTTCCAAGATTTAGTGGTGGCAGCAGCAATTTTCTCTTCAGATCAGTTCTATGATGTGATTTGGGGCTCAGCTTTAAACCTGGCTCCTAGCTTTCACAACAGATCTGTGTTTCCCAACATTAATTTAGTAAACTCTTTCATGCTTAAGCAGCCAGAATCAGCCTCTGTTGATTACAGATATGAACCCTGTCAGTCCGAAGCATCCCTTAGCCTCTTCTTCTTGTAACATCACACCATTTCCAGAGGGGAAATGCCCTAACATCAAATTAAACCCAGGACCAAAAATCAATTTGCCCATCGTAGAGGCTCCCCAAGCCTTCCCCTCCACAGATACTCTTCATAATCAAACACCAAGCTAATCGTGGTGTCCCTTTCCCCTGAACACAGTAATTACCCCAGGTATAACACTTGACCAAAGCTGGGTCCAGCAGTCTAGTTAGGAATTTTGTTTTTCATCTGAAACTAAGAAAGAAACCTTGCACACCAGAGTACAAGAGTAACTTGGCTTATGAAATTTAAAGTATAAAATAGCAAAATGCCATTGCCTTCCCACCACCATAAAGTAGCCTGGTCCTGTACATCTGACTTAAGGGTTCCTGCAGAACAGAAGAAAGGAGTCATAGGAATTTTAAGCTAGCATGTCTCTCAAATTTGACAAATGAAAAACACTAGGCCTGCAGAAGGGAAACAACTTGCAACAGGTCACACAACTTTTATAAACCGGAATAAAAATTCTCTCCATCTCCTGCCAACACTCCTGCACTCTTTCTAACCCCTACCATGTTTCAACTTTGTAGCACTAATTAGTACCTAATCTAATGTTACCTATATTTGCTAGAATTAAGGCTCTGCAAGAGCAGGGGTTTTCTGGTTTGTTCCCCACTATATCTTCAGTGTATAAAACAGTATCCAATACAGTTCTTCCTACACAACTGGGACAGAAAGGCATCTATCAATAATTGGTTTTATTCCAACAGAAATAGACTCTAGAATTGACCACTTCTAACTTGTCACCAAGCTAAAAACTATTTAGTTTTCTAGGTGTTAACCCCACAAGAATGATATTTCTATATTCAAGTCATATATCCCACGCTGTATTTTGTATTTGCACTCTCTGGGCCTGGCAGCCCTGCCCAATACCTGGAGTAAGGAAATTTAATAGACTATAGAAAAGCATTTATTTCATTTAATCTATTGCCCTAATTGCTAGACAACCCAAGCGAATTCAATCCATTTGAGTTCAACTCAAAGAGTATATCTCAGTGAATATTTTAAATAAATTAATACTTTTTTTCTAGTTCCCAGTTGACTAAGTGCAAACTTGAACGAGTAATGCTGCTGATTATAAAATGCATGTGTCTTTATATGCAAATGTATGCCATCATTAAAACATTTTCACAGCCTTTCATTTTTTCCAAAGTTGATCCAGAGAGAAGCCTTGGACACATCTGTCTGCATCTTTGAGTACCTATAGGATCATTCAGTGTCTGGAGACTAACTTCTTACCCTTTGTCCTCCTGGCTATGAAGTTAATCAATAATCCCCTTACCCTCAGGTGTGTCCACCCCATTTAATTTCTTGGTGTTTGGTCTTATCACAGGGATAATTCATAGAATAGGTTATTTAGCATCACAGACATCTCCAATTCAGAATTCTTACTTCTCTAGCTCACTCACTGCTGGGCCAGTTTTTTAGATGTGCCGGTCATGTTCCTTAAGCTAGTAACCACTTCAGGGAAGAGGCCTTTACCTTCCCTCCTCACTTCATATAGTATTAGCCCTTGACAGTCACTTGAGCTTGCTTTCCAAGTGGCTGTCATTATCCATAAGTTTATGATGGAATATTTATCAACATTACAGCTATTTTATTCTGTTCCATTTCATGTAGAAAGTGATTTACTTCTTTCCCCAAAATATTTTTAATCAATAGTTCTCTTCTTAGTTTTATATCACAATATTTTACCCTCAGGGTCACTTTCTCAGAATCACATATCACTGGAAGGGCAAGAGTTGACTTCTGGGTCATCCTGCTGTAATGAGTCCATGGATTTCTTCTTCCCTGTGTTCTTCTCTCTAATCATCAGAGTGATTTACATTTTGTTTCCCTTATAGCTCTGCTTATCTCTATACGCTTCTTTATTTATTCCTTTTTCCAGCATAAGGCAATTAAGAATTTAAGTTCTTCCCACAGAAATGAGACAGACAGGCATCTATTAGTAATTACTTTTATTACAACAAACATAGGCTGTAGAAGTGACCACTTCTACCCTGTCACCGAGTTAAAAACTATTTAGCCTCTGGGTGCTAATCCCACAAGAATGATACTTCTGTACTCAAGTCATATATCCCATATTGTACTTTGTACTTTCAGTCTCTGGGTCTGGCAGCGTTGCCCAATATCTGGTATGAGGAAGTTTAATATATTACAGAAAAGCATTTATTTCATTTAAACTAGTGCCTTAATTGCTAGACAACCCAAGATAATTCAATCCAATTGAGTTCAATTCAAAGAGCATCTGCCCTGTGCCAGGTGTTGTACTCAGCATCCTTTGCAATTACCAAGAGGCCAAAAACACAGTCTTTGCCTTCAAGGAGCTTATTATGGTCTAGATGATTAAAAGATAAACATAAAATACAAGGCAGTATGCAGTAAGTCACAATGGAGATATAAACAAATGTTTTGTATAGTTTCCAAAGTTCCTTGTTATTGACTTCTAGTTTTATTTTATTGTGTTCAGAGAAGATACTTGATATGATTTCAATTTTTTTGAATGTTTTAAGACTCGTTTTGTGAGCTAACATGTAGTCTATCCTGAGAATGATCCATGTGCTGAGGAGAAGAATGTATATTCTGCAGTCATTGGACAAAATGTTATATAAATATCTATTAGGTCCATTTGTTCTATAAGTACAAATTAAGTACAATGTTTCCTTGTTGATTTTCTGTCTGGATCTGTCCAGTGCTGAAAGTGGAGTGTTGAAGTCTCTAGCTATTGTTGTATTGGGGTCTATCTCTCTCTTTACCTCTAATAATATTTCCTTTATTCACTCAGACTCACAGATAGATATGTGCTCATATATATCTGGGTGCTCCAGTGTTGGCTGCATATATATTTACAATTGTTATATCCTTTTGCTGAATTCACAACTTTATTACTATATAATGATCTTCTTTGTCTCTTTTTATAGTTTTTGTCTTGAAATCCATTTTATCTGATATAAGCATAGGTACTTCTTCTCTTTTTTGGTTTCCATTTACACAGAGTATCTTTTTCCATCCCTTTATTTTCAGTCTATGTGTGCCTTTATATGTGAAGTATGTTTCTTGTAGGCAACAGATCGTTGAGTCTCTTTTTTAATCCATTCAGCTACTCTACGTTTTTTGATTGGAGAATTTAGTCTACTTACATTCAATGTTATTATTGATAAGTATTGTACTGTCTGTGTCTTGAAAAGTTGTTGCAGGTTTTTTTTATCAGTTCATCTTTTCATCTTTCTACCCAGATATGAATAGTTCATACACCACAATTACAGTGTAATAATATTCTGTGTTTCTCTGTGTACTTACTATTACCAGTAAGGTTTGTACCTTCAGATGCCTTACTCCTGTCATGTTATTATTTGTTTGCTGGTTGTTTTGCAATCTTCTCTTCCTTTCCTTTCTTCCTGCCTTCCTTTTAGTGAAGGTGATTTTCTCTGGTGGTATTTTTTTTTTATTTTGTGTGTATCCATTGCATGTTTTTTTTATTTGAGGTTACCATGAAGCTTGCAAATAATATCTTATAATCCATTATTTTAAACTGAGGACAACTTAACACTGATTGCATAAACTAAGAAACAAGCAAAAAAACCAAATTACGAACTCTACATTTTAACTTCATTTCCCCCAGTTTTAAACCTTTGTTTCTTCTATTTATATCTTATTGTACCATGTCTTGAAAAGTTGTTGTAGTTATTTTTTTGATCAGTCCATCTTTTCATCTTTCTACTTAGATATGAATAGTTCATATACCACAATTACAGTGTAATACTATTCTGTGGTTCTCTGCGTACTTACTACTACCAGTAAGGTTTGTACCTTCAGATGACTTCTTATTGTTAAAAAACATCCTTTTCTTAATCCTTTTCAGATTAAAGAACTCCGTTTAGCATTTCTTATAGGACAGACCTGGTGTTGATGAAATCCCTCAGCTTTTGTTTGCCTGAGAAAGTCTTAATTTCTCCTTTATGTTTGAAGGATATTTTCACTGGACATACTATTCTAGGGTAAAAGTTTTTTTCCCTGAGCACTTTAAATATGTCATGCCACTCTATCCTGCCCTATACAGTTTCCACTGAAAAGTCTGCTGCCAAACATATTGGAGCACAATTGTATGTTATTTGTTTCTTTTCTCTTGCTGATTTTAGGATCCTTTCTTTATCCTTGACATTTGGGAGTTTGATTATTAAATGCCTTGAGGTAGGCTTCTTTAGTTCAAATCTGCTTGGTGTTCTTTAACCTTCTTATAGTTGAATATTGATATCTCTCTCTAGGTTTGGAAAACTCTCTGTTATCATTGCTTCAAATAAACTTTCTACCCCTATCTCTTTCTCTACCTCCTCTTTAAAGCCAATAATTCTTAGATCTGCACTTTTGAAGCTATTTTCTAGATTTTATAGGCATGCTCTATTCTTTTTTTTCTTTTTTTCTTTTTTGAGACAGAGTCTCTCTCTGTCACCCAGGCTGGAGTGCAGTGGTACAATCTCGACTCACTGCAATCTCCACCTCCTGGGTTCAAGCAATTCTCCTGCCTCAGCCTCCCAAGTAGGTGGGACTACAAGTGTGAGCCACCACACCCAGCTAATTTTTATATTTTTAGTAGAGATGGGATTTCACCATGTTGGCCAGGCTGATCTCGAACTCCTGACCTCAAGTGATCTGCCCGCTTTGGTCCATTCTCTTTTATTCTTATTTCTTTCATCTCCTCTGCCTGTGTATTTTCAAATACTCTCTCTTCAAGCTCACTAATTCTTTCTTCTGTTTGATCACTTCTGCTATTAAGAGACCCTGATGCATTCTTCAGTATGTCAATTGCATTTTCAACTCCAGAATTTTTGCTTGATTCTTTTTAACTATTTCCATCTCTTTGTTAAATTTATCTGATAGGATTCTGAATTCCTTCTCTGTGTTATCTCTAATTTCTTTGCGTTTCTTCAAAACAGCTATTTTGAATTCTCTGTCTGAAAGGTCACATATTTCTGTCTCCTTGGAATTAGTCCTTAGTCTCTTATTTAGTTTGTTTGGTGAGGTCATGTTTTCCTAGATGGCCTTGATGCTTGTGGATGTTGTTTAGTGTCTGGGCATTGAAGAGTTATTTATTGTAGTCTTCACAGTTTGGGCTTCACAGATGTACCCATCCTTCTTGCAAAGGCTTTCCAGATATTCAAAAGAAATTGGGTATTGTGATCTAAATTTTTAGTCATTGCAGCTGCATCTGCTTTAGGGAACACCCCAAGCCCAGTAATGCTCAGACTCATAGAGATACCACCTTGGTGGTCTTAGGTAAGATCCAGAAGTGTTCTGTGGATTACCAGGCAGAGACTTTTGTTCTCTTCCCTTACTTTCTCCCAGACAAAGAGAGTCTCTCTCTTTGTGCTGTGCTGCCTGGAGCTAGGGGAGGGTGACACAAGCACCCCTGTGGCTACCAACACTGAAACTACACTGGGTCAGACACAGCACTGAATCTTGCCCAGTAACTACTACCTGGCTACCACCTATGTTTGTTCAAGGCCCTCTACAATCAGCAGGTGGGAAAGCCAGCGAGGCTTGTGTCCTTCCTTTCGGCAGTGAGTTCTCCGAGGCCCTCAGTGGGTCCAGAGATGCAGTCTGGTAACCAGGGCCTGGAGTTGGAAACCTTAGAAATCTACCTGGTGCTCTACTCTACAGGCTGAGTTGGCACACAAATCATAAGACAAAGTCCTTCCCACTTTCCCTCCCCTTTCCATGGGGAGTGGAGTCTCTCTCCATGGCTGTCACCATTATAGGCCCACAGAGAGTACTGCCAGACTACCATCAATGTTCACTTAGGGCCCAACAGCTCTTCAGTCAGCTTCTGGTGAATGCTGCTAGGCCTGACACTCACCCTTCAGGGCAGTGGGCTCCCCTCTGATCTAGGGAAGGTCCAGAAATCTCATCTAAGAGCCAAGACCTAGAATCAGGGACCCCCCCAAAGTCTATTTTGTGCTCTACCCCACTGTGGTTGAGCTGGCACCTAGGTTGTAGGACAAAGTCCCCTTTATTCTTCCCTCTGCTTTTCTCAAGCAGAAGGAGTCTCTCCTCATAGCCACCACCGCTGGAAATGTGCTGGGTCACACTGGAAGCCAGCACATCTCAGAGTCTCACCCAAGGCCCACAGCATGTATTACCAGGCTACCACTGCTGATTTTTCAGGGCCCAAGGGCTCTTTAGTTAGCAGGTGATTAATCCTGCCCAGGACGGACTGGGTCCTTTCTTTCAAGGCAGCAGTTTCCCTTCTGGTGCAGGGTGTATCCAGCAATATCATCTGAGAGCTAGGGCCTGGAATGGGGGCCTCACAACTCTGTCCAATGCCATATCCTGTTGTGGCTGAGCTGATATCCAAGTTGCAAGACAACGTCCTCTTTATTCCTCCCTCTCCTCTCCTCAAGTGGAAGAAAGGAGTCTCTTTTGGAGCAGCAAGCTGCACTACCTGAGGTTGGGGGAGGAGTGGTAAAGCACTCTCTTGGCTGCCCTGTCTGGTGTCTCACTAGGTTGCATGTCCCCCAAATCCACTGGCTCTGAGCCCAGCACATGACTAGGACCTGCCTAGGACTTGCAGTCCTTGTGGCCTAGACTGTCTTTCAAGTTTACTTAGGACCCCAGAGCCCTTTACCTAGCAGTGGCAAGGCTTGTCAAAACTCAAGTTCTGATGGCTGAGATGGGTAATGCCCCTCTTGCTAGGGCCTGTCTATGCTTCCTCCATGGACATCAGCTGAGTTCAGCTTGGTGTTGCTTTCTACTGTGACAGCAGAGCACTGAGTTTCAATGTAAAGCCCCTCAGTCACTGCATTATCCTCCCACAAGCATAATATTCTCTCTTCATGCCATGCAGCTGTTGCCAGGATGGGAGTGAGGTGGTGTCAGCAATTCAAGGCTGTCTTTCCTCCCCTCTTCAATGCCTCTTTCAGTGATATGAAGTTAAAACCAGGTACTGTGATCACTCACCTGATTTTTTGTTCTTATGAAGGTGCTTTTTTGTGTGGACAGTTGTTAAGTTTGGTGTTCCTGTTGCAGGGACAATCAGTGGAGGCTTCTACTCAGCCATCTCACTCTGCCTCCCTCCTAAAAAAAAGAAAAAAGGTTTTGAAAGTAATGAAAGAAAAATGAAAAATGTGGAATGCTTCACAGAACTACAAACTCATCACGTTAGTGTCCATTGCTGGCACTCTAAAAATGTAAAGTTATTATTTAGCCCAACTGAAGGAAGAAAAATGGCCAGTATGGATCAAAAATGTACAAATGTCTGATGTAAAGTCACTGGGTGTTGAACTAAGCAGCAGCCTGAAAAAAAAATCCCTGTCTACTGCTACACCTAGGAAATGTAGGCTCCACTCTTCTCCCTGTAGACTGCCAGGGTTTCCAGGTCACTGCACTTAGCCCATTGAAGAGAAGAGAAACAAAAACACTCCAACAACCAATTATCTCTCCTTGTTTTTATTGTACCAAAAAGCAGGCTTAATCTCCTTGCTCCTTTTTAACCTTCCTTTTCATGCAGATGAGAGAGAGAGAGACAGAGAGAGAGAGAGACAGAGAGAGAGGACAGAGAGACAGACAGAGAGAGAGAGAAAGGAAGGAAAGAAGGAAGGAATGAAGGAAGGAAGGAAGGATGGAAGGAGGGAGGGAGGGAGAATGGGAATGTATAGACTTTATAAAGATGTAATAAAATCTCTCTAATGTATCTCTCAAAGTCCTATTACAGGATCTTTCTTCTATCTCTTTGTTGACATTCTGGTTTTCTTGTACTGGCATCCAGGATACTTTCCTTGGACCCACTTTCTCAGACATTTCTGTAAAGGAACAGTCTTCCAGCTCCTCTGTATGAGAGGAAATTGAAGCCTATGAAAGGTAAGTGCCATGCTCAAGGTCTAGAGTGAGTGGGGCAGAGTTAAAACAACATCTGGGTTTCCTAACTGCAGCTCCATGTTCTTTCAATTCTACCAGTCCACATCATAAAGAGAGATCAAGATGTATTGTTAGGTTTGATCCTGTTTCTTAATTTCCAACATCAGTCTTCTAATAGACAGCCATCATCTTATATTTTTCTATGAATTACCTTGGAAAGGAGTGGAGAAGACCATATATTTTCCATTTCTATGGCCCTGCCCTGGAACACACACAAGCCTGTACTGAGAATCACCTGTGAGAAGCCAAACAGAAAGTCTGCAAAACTGTTAGAACCACTGGCTATTTGATGAATAGCTTCATGGTAGTGATTCCCTCCTCAAGCAGGGGACAACAAATGGGTAACTTGTTCCCCATATTCATATAGATAATAGCTCCAGCTTTGGCTAATATGTCCCTCCCTAATAAGGGTGTGGGACTTTCAGGCATAAGAAAAAAGGCATGTGAAAAGAGCAAAGTCTCCCAATTACAACTGAGGAGGTGGGAGAAATACCTGGTTACAAGCTGTCTCAGGATTCCTAGGATGGTAACGGACCTTGAGGACAGCTGTCCAGGGCAGGAGATTAACACTGAGAAGGCCATGCCAGTGTCCAGGAGGAAGTCAACTTCCTGGCCCTCAATAGTTAAACGTACTCAGGGCTCAGTGAGGGTGATGACATGAGCTGGCGCTTACCCCAGGCACCCTCAGTTCTGTTGTTGGATCATCCAGTTGGGGGCTTCTGGCCCAAAGAAACTTTGCCCTCTGGGGCAGTGCACCTTCCAGTGATTGCCTTGGCATAGTGGACATGGGTGAGGGGGCAGCTTGTTTCTCTTTGGGCAATGTTTTTTAAGGTGTTCTTGCAAACCACACTGATAACAAGCCCTACCAGGTGATTGGCCTGCTCCATTTTCTGTGCTGTCTGAATCACCAAGGTTTGTTTGTCTGAGGGCCATGACTAAGGCTGCGGCCTTTCTCCGATTTCTCTTTTCCTTTTCGGCCTATTCCTCTTGGTCGCTATTATAGAACACTGAGATTGCCAGGTTTAATAATGCCTCCAGATTTTATTCAGGGCCCACGGCTCGCTTTTGGAACTTTCTCCTGATATCTGTGCCTGATTGGGTAGTAAACTTATCTTTTAGGATCAATTGACCCTTGAGTGAGTCGGGTGACGGGGGAGTATATTTTCCTAAGGCCTCCCATAGCCATTCGAGGAAGGCAGAAGGATTTTCTTCCTTTCCGTAAGTTATCGTGGACATCATCGAATAATTCATGGGCTTTTTCCTAATTCTCCTTAGTCCTTCTAGAACACAGGTCAGCAGATGTTTACGAATCCAGTCCCCATGATCTGAGTCTAGGTCCTAGTGGGGATGCATACTGGGAACGGCTTGCTCACTGGTAGGGAATTTGTCCCTTTCTTCAGCTGTCATTCTATCATTTACTTGACTAAGATACCAGGTATCTCCAAATTCTCAGGCTGCAGCTAAAGCCACATTCTTTTCATTAAAGGCCATGGTTTGATCTAACAATAGCAAGACATCTCTCCAAGTGAGGTCAAAGGTTTGCCCTAGACCCTGTAGGGAATCTATATACCTATCAGGATCATCTGAAAACTTCCCCAGGTCTACCTTGATCTGCTTTAAATCAGAGAGGGAGAAGGGGAAATGTACCCAGGTTGGGCAAAATTCCCCTCCCCCTACAGCTTGAAGGGGACATAACAGATAGCCCAGGGGTTTTTGTGGTCCCTTGGAGATTTCTTTACTTATTTCCTCCTGGGTGGGGGAGATTAAAGGAGGCTTAGCATTAATAGGAAGGGGAGCTGTAGGAAGGCTAGGATATGGAGGTAAGCTGAGAGGTCCTCCTGTGGGATGTAGATTGCAAACTTTGCATAGTTGTGGATTATTTTTCAATGAAAAGAAGGCTTGGACATAAGGTATTTCACTCCATTTGCCTTCCCTCTTACAGAAAAGGTCAAGCTGCAGGATAGTATTGTAATTTATACTTCCCTCAGGTGGCCATTTTTCCACATCAGAGAGAGAATTGGGGCCAGGCCATGGTGCAGAAAAAAATGAGCCACTTCTTTTTCAAGGTTTGTGGGTCAAATTGGTCCCAATGGCTTAGGATGCATTTCAAGGGTGAGCCTGTTGATGCCTGAGTGTTTCCCATCTGAAAGAAAAAAATGCCCATGGTTTTGATTTGTTTGTTTCCCCCCCACACCCGAGCAAGAACCTGAAATGGTCCCTGGACCCTGCTGATCAGAATAGTTGTGCTCACTGACGCAGCAACAGATCCCCCTCTTGCCCAAGAACCCATAACAGTCCCTGGACCCTGCTGATCAGAATAATTGCGCTCACCAATGCAGCAGCAGAAACACTAGTTTTCCTCCTAGACCGCAAAGAGGACTGACAAAGGTCGGATTTAGTGGCCCTTACCAACACATTCTTGAAAACCTGTACCCTTGCCTTTCCTCTTAGACCACAAACCGGACAGAAAAATCGGATTTAGTAGCCCTTACCTATGCATTCTCGAAGCCTGTTAGAGTCCTAAGCGTTTTCCCCTGTTAGTATTGGGACCTTACCTTTGTCCTATAAGATGATATGCATCAAAATGGGGCAGAGGACCATACCAATGAGGGAGGGAAGGGATCTCCAGGGTTGGAGGAGTGATGCCTTTTGTCCACACTTCTCATCATATGAATAGGAAGGATATAATTTCTGAGGGTTCCCATATCCTAGCTTCAGGAATAGCCTTTGTTAGGCCTGCTAGTCTGAGAAGGGATCCTAAAATTCCAGATAGTCCCCCACGACAGGGCTTTGGGCAAAAATTATATCTTTCTAATTGGTGATCCCAGGTGCCTAAAGAAAGGAACAGAGTCCCAAAATTTACACTAGAAATCATTCTTATAGGAGAAACTAGAAGAGCACCATAGACAGGAGTGGTTTTTAGATGCACGACTAGCCCCGGAGGAGAGAGGCAGAAGGAAGTTTGTCTGACAGGCATTAGGACCAGGAGGCAAGGGTCAGGAAAGATAGGACAGATGGGCAAGTCTCACTTGGGTGATGTAACTTTAAGAGCTCAGCTCATGGCTGCAGGGCCAACCAACTTTTTGTTGGGACCCCAGAGCTGAATGGCTTTCCTCTCTGTTGACCCTCAGCTCAGCCCAGAAGTACAGGAAAAGCAGAAGCTGGTTCCAGGCAAACCAATGTTTCCAACTCCAAAGAGTCAGGGGTTGTTAGAGAGCCCTTTCCCAGAAAGCCTGACACCCATGTCTTTAGTCCGGCAGCCGCACTAGTCACTTTAAACTGGCTGACAGGTGTCCAGTGTTTAGCCTCCAAATTCTAAGGAAAAATAGGAGAGAATAGCAAGCGAAAGGGGTCTGATGGTACTCACTGCGTGGCGATACCCCAGATGAGCCCCCAAGATGTGTCTGGAGTTGCTTCCTTCTGGAGGGTTCATGGTCTCACTGACTTCAAGAATGAAGCCACAGACCTCCACAGTGAGTGTTACAGCTCTTAAAGGTGGCACAGACCCAAAGCGTGAGCAGCAGCAAGATTTATTGTGAAGAGCAAAAGAACAAAGCTTCCACAGCGTGGAAGGGGACCCAAGCAGGTTGCTCCTACAGGCTAAGGTGGCCAGCTTTTATTCCCTTATCTGTCCTCTCCCATGTCCTGTTTCTGTCCTATCAGAGTGCCCTTTTTCCAAGCCACCCCATGATTGGCTACTCTTAGACTCCTGCTGATTGGTCCATTTTATAAAGTGCTGATTGGTCCATTTTACAGAGTGTTGATTGGTCCATTTTACAGGGTGCTGATTGGTCCATTTTACAAACCTCTTGCTAGCTACAAAGCACTGACAGGTGCGTTTTTACAGAGTGCTGATTGGTGCATTTTACAAACCTCTTGCTAGCTACAGAGTGCTGATTGGTGCATTTTACAATCCCCTTGTAAGAGAGAAAAGTTCTCCAAGTCCCCACTCGACCCAGGAAGTCCAGCTGGCTCTTCACCTATCAGTAGCAGTGACAACTCAGACAATACACCCTGCCTATTTCTTCTGCAAGGAGCACAGAAGAAAGGTCAAAGAAGCAAGCCCCAAGATTTGACTTATATTTATCTGAGAATGATGAGGTAATATGTCTCTTGCTAACTACTTTTTAGATATAGGAGGAAGATAGAGCAGGTATCTCTTTGTCACTTGCTTCTTGGAAAGCCCAGCATGAAGTACAGTATTCCAATGATAAAGAGCCATACTCTTGTCCAGTTCTGTCCAGAGTCTTATATATGCATATTTATTGTGCTCATAAAAGTTTAAAACTCTCTTGGGCACTTGGCAGTGACCATTACCCAATACACAGCCTCTATTTTCAGGAAGTTTACAGTGTGGCACATTATATCCCTTCAATCAGAACTAGATATTTGTTAAAAGGAATTAAAGAACTCCTCTCTTTCCAAACATGATTACAACCCCCATGTGGTCTGAATCTTAAGGACTACACTTTGGAACCCGTGGACAAAATCTACATTTATTACTGACTCAACCTGCCCAAAAACATATGCCAAATTTCAATTTAATTGTGATCTACCCTGCCTAAAAACTTTCGATGACACAGATTGCCCAAGGATAAATAAAAAACTCTTTAGCCTTAAGTTCTGAGCCTTTATAATGTGATGACAGATGAAGAGCTCTGCCATCTCCAGCTCCAGCTCTGCTCAGAAGCAAGGTTGGTCTTCACATCACTAATCATTAAACTATATGTAGTAGGTGGTCAATAAATATTTTATGCAAATGAATTGCAGAGTGGGATAAAATTAGCACAGTGGTTAAAAACATGGGCTTCCTCTTCACTTACAGTATGTATACTTTTCTGTGTACATATTACATTTCAATTTAAAAAGTTATTTTAATGAGTTCTCAAGCTACTTTGGGTAAAAATCTCTGTTTTGCCACTTTCTGGTAATTACACTGAGCAAGTCATTTCATACTTCATCTCTCTAAGATTCATCTGTAAAGAGGAGACATTTCATTACCCAGTATTGTGATGAGGATTTCATGAGATACATGTGAAGCACTTAGCACAGTGCTGAACACACAATAAGAGCTTAACAAATACTGGTTACAGTTGATATAAATGAATGAATGTCAATTTCCATCTAAACTCTGGGCATTTCTTCCACTAACTGAGCACATGCTATATTCAACAACCATGTTAGATATTGTTCCAGCAACGTATTGGTTAAACCCCTGCTGATAGTTTGAGTTCCTTCTAACATCTGCTGTACAAGTAATAATATTTTTCTCTCTTGGGAAAAAATAGATAGAAAACTGTAATTGTTGTCTCTTTTCCTGAAGTAAGGCAAAGATGTCTCTATGCAGCTTTCCCAGAGGTAAATATTGCATTGTGTAACAGATGGAATAGATAATGCTGGCAAATTCACATGTGAAGATTCTATCTGGAACAGCTGCTATTAAACTTCAGTTTCCACCTTAATCACTATTATAGGTTGAATTGTGTTCCTCAATAAAATGTTGAAGTCCAATCCCCAGTACCTATGAATCTGACTTTACAGAGATAGGAGTTAACAATGATCAAGTTAAGATGAGGTCATTAGTGTAGCTCCTCATCCAATATGACTAGTATCTTTATAAAAAGGGGAAATTTGGATGCAAAGAGAAAAGACAATGTGAAGACACAGAGAAAAGGGGCCATGTGACTGGAATGAGGCATCTACAAGACAAAGAACACCAAGCATTGCCAACAACACCAGAATCCCAGAGAGGAAAAAAAGATCCCCTAGAGCCTTTAGAAGAAGCATGGCCTTGCAGACACCTATATTTCAGACTTCTAGCCTCCAGAACTATGAGGTGAATCTCTTTTGTTTTAACCAGTTTGGGTACCTTTTTACTGAAGCCCTAAGAAACTAATGCAATCATCGTTACCAATACCCCATTTGGGGCTGGCAATCTGCAGTGATTTAAAAGCTCCTGTAGCATATGTCCATCATGTAGGGCTTGTGCAAACGGCATGCTCAAGAGTGACACTAAATGACAAACTGTCTGCTTTTTAAATAAACAGTATAGTATCAGGCATTAAGGACTAGCTGGAGTGAGATGAACTATCAAACTTCAGCACTGCAAAAGCCCTGTTAAAAGAACTACTCAGCAAGAGAGTTTTCCTTGAGAGGTTTTTAATTAAAAGGTTCTAAATTAAAGAGGTTCTAAAATGATGTAGAACATGGATTTCCAAAAAGAACAAGACAAATGCCAAGTATTTAGATGTGGGAGAGGTGAGAATGGAATACAGCAGAGGTTGGCAAACTATGGCCTGCAGACCAAATCTGCCCACCACTCCACCTGTTTTTGTAAAGTTCACTGGAACACAATATGCTCATTTATTTACATATTGTCTATGGCTGTTTTTGTGCTACAACAGTAAAGTCAAGTCATTCTTACAGAGAACATAGGGCCTGCAAAGCCTAAAATATTTACTATCTGGCTCATTACATAAAAAGTTGGCTGAACCCTAGAGTAGAAAAATGATCTATATCAATGGTTCTCAAACTTTAGTGGGTACCAGAATCACCTGGAGGCCTTGTTAAAATTCAGATTGCTGAGTGCCCTAGATTTTCTGACTCAAAATATCTGGGGGTAGGGCCTGAGCATTTGTATTTCTAACAAGTTCCAATGGCCACACTTTGAGAACTGATGCTTTAAGTTTATGCTGACCAATGCACCAATTTAAGCATGATGTAAGACAGGAGTGGGGAATAAGGAAGGGCAGTTAATTTTAAAATTGCATTTGATTTTGAAAAATGAACACAGTTGGAAGATTTACACTATTGATTTAAAACTTCCTAGTAAGCAACAGTAATCAAGACAGTGTAGTATTGTCACCAATAACAGACAATAGATCAATGAAACAGAATAGAGAGTCTGGGATTAAACCATCACATATATAGTGAACTAAACTTTGACAAAGGTGAAAAGATAATTCAATGAAAAAATAATTGTCTTTTCAACAAATGATGATGGAACAGTTGGCTATCCATTAACAACACAAAATATGAACTTTGATTCATTCCTTACACCTTATATTTAGTACAAAAAGGAGAATAGCCAGCTTTCTCTTCATGGTTTGTAGGAAAAATAAACCCAGAAGCAGATGAAGTCAGGCACTGTTGTATGAACTACATGTCAACATTTTTATAAGATGGAAAAGTTGAAAAAGTTTGAAGAAGGTGGCAATGTAGTGCTCTACACCATTCACCCAAACTCTGCATTCGCATCAGAAGAATACTGCTGAGACTCTAACACAAAGACTTCAACAGAATCTTAATCTCAAATTCAAATTTTGTTAAAAAGAATTATTCGATACCCTTAAGGAGAGAGGATACTTTATGGCTGAATAAACACCTTGCTCCTTGTAATAGTTTTTCACCCCCATCATGCAGAATTTTGCTAACTACTAAGGATTTTGCCACCATCAGCAGCAAGGAGTATTGCAGATGCTCTGCGATCTATTCCAGGATTCTCTAATACACAAGGAAATCCCCTCATCATGCATTTGACAAAATGTTGGTCGGCACACATGAGTCTATAAGTAGGTCTCCAGAACAGGAGATAAATCAAAAAGGAAAGAGTAAATTAACTTTTTGAGGTGTTGGTTAGCTGACAGTTAGACTTGAGTTTCATAGATGTGTCTACATGGGCCAAACAAACCCAAGGGCCCAAGGGTCATCTGAATCATTCAGGCCAAATTATTACATCTAAATTAGACCAGACAATTATGTCAAAAATAAATTAGTATTTTTTATTGTTTACTTGCCTGGACACTGAAATACAAGTGTCTCTATTCTTAGGAGAATCTGAATGTAGATGAGAAAATAGATAACCCTCTGATATGGAAGCACAAAGAGGCAGTACTCAACATTGCCCTGGCCCAAAAGACTTCAAACTGACAGCAAGTTTTAAAGAATGACTGATGTTCCAGATAAATGGGCTTGTGAGGTGGGGAGGAGATGGAGCTGTAGGCTGGGAAGCACATGCTACACACAGGAACAGCATGTTCAGAGGTAATAAAAAGCACGAGCTAAGTTCAGGAAAAAGCAAGTTCTTCCATATACCTGAAACATCACGTACCAGAAGGTGTAGAGAGGAATGAGACAGTAGTCCAATCATGATATCCTTCTGTGCCAGTCAGAGGAAAGCATACTCTACCCTGTGAGGCACCTTTAAATCACTTTTAAGAAGTGATGCTATCAAATGTATGTTTTAGAAAGATCACATTGAAGGCAATATGACGGGTTGAATGCGGCAAGAATTGAGGCAGAGAGACTGGTTAGAAAGTTTCTGTAGGAAACGGACTTCAGATAGGACAGTAGCCAATGCAAGTAGGGGGATGGAATGAAAAATACTTAAATGAAATCTTGATTTGATTTCAAATATTTAGAAAATTCAATTAGCAACACATAGAAGGTGATTGGACTTTGCAGACAAAGGGAAAGAGGAGTTATTAAAGATGACTCCCAGATTTCTGTTTTGGGGAAACTGAGTGAATAGTGGTGTCAGTCCCACAATTATAAATACAAGGAGAGACATGCAGGAAATATGATAAGCTTGATTTTAGACACGTTGAGTTTTTAATGTCTATAAAATTTATACATGTGCTTTCCAGGTATTCACTAAAAACTAGGACCTAAAATCCAGCTGATAATAGTAGCACACTTTTTTGAGTCCCAGGCATTCTTCTGAGAACTTTCCTCATAAAACTCATTTAAATCTTCACAGCAACTCTATGAGAAAGGTAAGATTATTAGCTCTGCTTTACAGATGAGGAAAGTGAGGGTCAGATGGGGTTAAGTTACTTGCCAAAGGTCACACAGCTAAGAATAAGTTTCACATGTTTGTCGGCTGCAGAAATGTCTTCTTTTGAGAACTGTCTGTTCATATCCTTTGTCCACTTTTTGATGGGGTTGTTTTTTGTTTCTTTTCTTGTAAATTTGTTTAACTTCCTTGTAGATTCCGGATATTAGCCCTTTGTCAGATTGATAGATTTCAAAAATTTTCTCCCATTCTGTAGGTTGCCTGTTCACTCTGATGATAGTATATTTTGCTGTGCTCTTTAGTTTAATTCAATCCCATTTGTCAATTTTGGCTTTCATTGCCATTGCTTTTGGCATTTTAGTCATGAAGTCTTTGCCCATGCCTATGTTTTGAATGGTATTGCCTCGGTTTTCTTCTAGGGTTTCTATGGTTTTAAGTCTTACTTTAAGTCTTTAACCCATCTTGAGTTAATTTCTGTGTAAGGTGTAAGGAAGGGGTCCAGTTTCAGTTTTCTACATAGGGCTAGCTGGTTTTCCCAGCACAATTTATTAAATAGGGAATCAATTCCCCATTGCTTATTATTGTTAGATTTGTCAAAGATCAGACGGTTGTATAGGTATGGTGTTATTTCTGAGGCCGCTCTTCTGTTCCATTGGTCTATATATCTCTTTTGGTACCAACACCACACTGTTTTGATTACTGTAGCCTTGTAGTATAGTTTGAAGTCACATCACAGGTCATTAGAGAAATGCAAATCAAAACCACAATGAGATAACATCTCACGCCAGTTAGAATGGTGATCATTAAAACGTCAGGAAACAACAGATGCTGGAGAGGATGTAGAGAAATAGAAACACGTTTATACTGTGGGTGGGAGTGTAAATTAGTTCAACCATTGTGGAAGACAGTGTGGCAATTCCTCAAGGATCTAGAACAGAAATACCATTTCACCCAGCAATCCCATTAATGGGTATATACCCAAAGGGTTATAAATCATTCTGCTATAAAGATACAAGCATATGTATGTTTATTGAAGCACTATTCACAATAGCAAAGACTTGGAACCAATCCAAATGCCCATCAATGATAGACTGGATTTTAAAAATGTGGCACATATACACCATGGCATACTATGCAGCTATAAAAAAGGATGAGTTCATGTGCTTTACATGGACATGGATGAAGCCGGAAACCATCATTTTCAGCAAACTAACACAGGAACAGAAAATCAAACACTGCATGTCCTCACTCATAAGTGGGTGTTGAACAATAAGAACACATGGACACAGGGAGGGGAACATCACAGGCAAGGGCCTGTCAGGGGTGGGATACTAGGGGAGGGATAACATTAGGAGAAATACCTAATGTAAGTGACAGGTTGATGGGTGCGGCAAACCACCATGGCAGGTGTATACCTATGTAACAAACCTGCATGTTCCGCATATGTATCTGCACATGATTTACCCAGAATCATGTAATTAGCTAGTATTAGCTAGCCTTAAATTATGGTTACCCAGGCTGGGCACAGTGGCTCATGCCTGTAATCCCAGCACTTCAGGAGGCTGAGGCAGGCGGATCATGAGGTCAGGAGATTGAGAGCATCCTGGCTAACATGGTGAAATCCCGTCTCTACTAAAAATACAAAAAGTTAGCCAGGCAAGGTGGCAGGCACCTGTAGTCCCAACTACTCGGGAGGCTGAGGCAGGAGAATGGCGTGACCCTGGAGGCAGAGCTTGCAGTGAGCCAAGATCACGCCACTGCACTCCAGCCTGGGCAACAGAGCGAGACTCCATCTCAAAAAAAAAAAAAAAATTATGGTTACCCAGTTTGGAAATTAAACTTGGAATCCAGCCAGGCACGGTGGCTCACACCTGTTATCCCAGCACTTTGGGAGGCCAAGGCAAGCAAATCACTTGAGCTCAGGAGTTCAAAACCAGCCTGGGCAACATGGCAAAACCCCCATCTCTGCTAAAAACACACACACACAGGGGGTGTTCCAAGATGGCCGAATAGGAACAGCTCCAATCTGCAGCTCCCAGCGTGATCAATGCAGAAGACAGGTGATTTCTGCATTTCCACTGAGGTACCTGGTTCATCTCACTGTGACTGGTTGGACAGTGGGTGCAGCCCACAGAGGGTTAGCCAAAGCAGGGTGGGGTATCGCCTCACCCAGGAAGTGCAAGGTGTCAGGAGATTTCTCTTTTCCAGCCAAGGGAAGCTGCGACAGACTACCTGGAAAAATGGGACACTCCCACTCAAATACTGAGCTGTTCCCAAGGTCTTATCAACCAGTAGACAAGGTGATTCTCTCCCGTGCCTGGCTCAGCAGCTCCCACACCCACAGAGCCTTGCTCACTGCTAGCGCAGCAGTCTGAGATCAATCTGCCAGAAGGCAGCCTGGCTGGGGGAGGGGCATCTGCCACTGCCCAGGCTTCAGTAGGTAAACAAAGCAGCCCGGAAGCTCGAACTGGGTGGGGCCTACCACAGCTGAACAAGGCCTAATGCCTCTAGACTCCACCTCTGTGGACAGGGCATAGCTGAACAAAAGACAGCAGACAACTTCTGCAGACTTAAACGTCCCTGTCTGACAGTTCTGAAGACAGCAGTGGTTCTCCCAGCACAGCGTTTGAGCTCTGAGAATGGACAGACTGCCTCCTCAAGTGGGCCCCTGACCCCGTGTAGCCTAACTGGGAGACATCTCCCAGTAGGGGTCGACAGACACCTCATACAGGCAGCTGCCCCTCTGAGATGAAACTTCCAGAGGAAGGATCAGGCAGCAATATTTGCATTCTGCTGCCTCTGCTGGTGATACCCAGGCAAACAGGGTCTGGAGTGGAACTCCAGCAAACTCCAAGTGACCTGCAGCTGAGTGACCTGACTGTTAGAAGGAAGACTAACAAACAAAAAGGAATAGCATCAACATCAACAAAAAGGTCACCTACACCAAAACCCCATTTGTAGGTGGCCAACAGCAAAGACCAAAGGTAGATAAAGCCACAAAGATGGGGAGTAACCAGAGCAGAAAAGCGCAAAATTCTAAAAATCAGAGCGCCTTTTCTCCTCCAAAGAATCGCAGCTCCTCACCAGCAGCGGAAGAAGGTGGACGGAGAATGACTTTGACAGGATGACAGAAGTAGGCTTCAGAAGGTCAGTAATAACAAACTTCTCCGAGCTAAAGGAGGATGTTCAAACCCATCACAAGGAAGCTAAAAACCTTGGAAAAACATTAGAAAAATGGCTAACTAGAATAAACAGTGTAGAGAAGACCTTAAATCACCTAGTAGAGCTGAAAACCATGGCACAAGAACTTCGTAACACATGGACAAGCTTCAATAGCTAATTTGATAAAGTGGAAGAAAGGGTATCAGTGATTGAAGATTAAATTAATGAAATAAGCAAGAAAACAAGGTTAGAGAAAAAACAGTAAAAAGAAATGAACAAAGCCTCCAAGAAATATGGGACTATGTGAAAAGACCAAATCTGCGTTTGATTGGTGTACCTGAAAGTGATGGAGAGAGTGGAACCAAGATGGAAAACACTCTTCAGGATATTATCCAGGAGAACTTTCCTGACCTAGGAAGCCAGGCCAACATTCAAATTCAGGAATTACAGAGAACGCCACAAAGATACTCCTCAAGAAGAGCAACCCCAAGACACATAATCATCACATTCACCAAGGTTGAAATGAAGGAAAAAGTATTGAGGGCAGCCAGCGAGAAAGGTCGAGTGACCCACAAAGGGAAGCCCATCAGACTAACAGTGGATCTCTCGGCAGAAACCCTACAAGCCAGAAGAGAGTGGGGGCCAATATTCAACATTCTTAAAGAAAAGAATTTTCAAACCAGAATTTCATATCCAGCCAAACTAAGCTTCATAGTTGAAGGAGAAATAAAATCCTTTACAGACAAGCAAATGCTGAGAGATTTTGTCACCACCAGCCCTGCCTTACAATAGCTCCTGAAGGAAGCACTAAACATGGAAAGGAACAACCAGTACCAGCCACTAAAAAAACAGGCCAAATTGTAAAGACCATCGATGATAGAAAGAAACTGCATCAATTAACGGGCAAAATAACCAGCGAACTTCATAATGACATGATCAAATTCAAACATAACAATATTAACCTTAAATGTAAATGGGCTAAATGCCCCCATTAAAAGACACAGACTGGCAAATTGGATAAAGAATCAAGACCCATCAGTGTGCTATATTCAGGAGGCCCATCTCATGTGCAAAGACACACACAGGTTCAAAATAAAGGGACAGAGGAAGATCTACCAAGCAAATGGAAAGCATAAAAAAGCAGGGGTTGCAATCCTAGTCTCTGATAAAACAGACTTTAAACCAACAAAGATCAAAAGAGACAAAGAAGGCAATTACATAATGGTAACGGGATCAATTCAACAAGAAGAGCTAACTATCCTAAATATATATGCACCCAATACAGGAGCACCCAGATTCATAAAGCAAGTCTCTAGGGACCTACAAATAGACTCAGACTCCCACACAATAATAATGGGAGATTTTAATACCCCACTGTCAATATTAGACAGATCAATGGGACAGAAGGTTATCAAGGATATCCAGGACCTGAACTCAGCTCTGCAACAAGCAGACCTAATAGACATCTACAGAACTCTAAAGACCAATCAACAGAATATATATTCTTCTCAGTACCACATCACAGTTACTCTAAAATTGACCACATAATTGGAAGTAAAGCACTCCTCAGCAAATGTAAAAGAAAAGAAATCACAACAAACAGTCTCTCAGACCACAGTGCAATCAAATTAGAACTCAGGATTAAGAAACTCATTCAAAACCACACAACTACATGGAAACTGAACAACTTGCTCCTCAATGACTACTGGGTAAATAATGAAATGAAGGCAGAAATAAAGATGTTCTTTGAAACCAATGAGAACAAAGACACATCATACCAGAATCTCTGGGACACATTTAAAGAAGTGTGTAGAGGGAAATTTATAGCACTAAATGCCCACAAGAGAAAGTAGGAAAGATCTAAAATCAACACCCTAACATCACAATTAAAAGAACTAGAGAAGCAAGAGCAAACACATTCAAAAGCTAGCAGAAGACAAGAAATAACTAAGATCAGAGAAGAACTGAAGGAGATAGAGACACAAAAAAATATTCAAAAAAATCAATGAATCCAGGAGCTGGTTTTTTGAAAAGATCAACAAAATTGTCAGACCACTAGCAAGACTGATAAAGAAGAAAAGAGAGAAGAATCAAATAGATAAAATAAAAAATGATAAAGGAGATATCACCACCAATCCCACAGAAATACAAACTACCATCAGAGAATACTATAAACACCTTTACACAAATAAACTAGAAAATCTAGAAGAAATGGATAAATTCCTGGACACATACACCTGCTGAAGACTAAACAAGGAAGAAGTAGAATCTCTGAATAGACCAATAATGGGCTCTGAAATTGAGGCAATAATTAAGAGCCTACCAACCAAAAAAAGTCCAGGACCATATAGATTCACAGCCGAATTCTACCAGAGGTACAAAGAGGAGCTGGTACCATTCCTTCTGGAACTATTCCAATCAATAGAAAAAGAGGGAATCCTCCCTAACTCATTTTATGAGGCCAGCATCATCATGATACCAAAGCCTGGCAGAGACACAACAAAAAAAGAGAATTTTAGGCCAATATACCTGATGAACATCAATGCAAAAATCCTCAATAAAATACTGGCAAACCGAATCCAGCAGCACATCAAAAAGCTTATCCACCATGACCAAGTTGGCTTCATCCCTGGAATGCAAGGCTGGTTCAACATACACAAATGAATAAATGTAATCTATCAATAAACAGAACCAATGACAAAAACCACATGATTATCTCAATAGATGCAGAAAAGGCCATTGACAAAATTCAACAGCCCTTCATGCTAAAAACTCTCAATTAACTAGGTATTGATAGAATTTATCTCAAAACAATAAGAGCTATTTATGACAAACCCACAGCCAATATCATACTGAATGGGCAAAAACTGGAAGCATTCCCTTTGAAAACTGGCACAAGACAGGTATGCCCTCTCTCACCACTCCTATTCAACACAGTGTTGGAAGTTCTGGCCAGGGCAATCAGGCAAGAGAAACAAATAAAGGGTATTCAATTAGGAAATGAGGAAGCCAAATTGTCCCTGTTTGCAGATGACATGATTGTATATTTAGAAAATCCCATCGTCTCAGCCCAAAATCTCCTTAAGCTGATAAGCAACTTCAGTAAAGTCTCAGGATACAAAATCAATGTGCAAAACTCACAATCATTCCTATACACCATTAACAGACAAACAGAGGGCCAAATCATGAATGAACTCCCATTCACAATTGCTACAAAGAGAATAAAATACCCAGGAATCCAACTTACAAGGGATGTGATGGAGCTCTTCAATGAGAACTACAAAGCACTGCTCAAGGAAATAAAAGAGAACACAAACGAATGGAAGAACATTCCATGCTCATAGGTAGGAAGAATCAATGTCGTGAAAATGGCCATATTGCCCAAAGTAATTTATAGATTCAGTGCCATCCCCATCAAGCTACCAATGACTTTCTTCACAGAATTGCAAAAAACTACTTTAAAGTTCATATGGAACCAAAAAAGAGCCCACATTGCCAAGACAAGCCTAAGCAAAAAGAACAAAGCTGGAAGCATCACGCTACCTGACTTCAAACTATACTACAAGGCTACAGTAACCAAAAGAGTATGTTACTGGTACCAAAACAGATATATAGACCAATGGAACAGAACAGATCCCTCAGAAATAACACCACACATCTACAACCATCTGATCTTTGATAAACCTGACAAAAATAAGCAATGGGGAAAGGATTCCCTATTTAATAAATGGTGCTGGGAAAACTGGCTAGCCATATGTAGAAAGCTGAAACTGGATCCCTTCCTCACACCTTATACAAAAATTAATTCAAGATGGATTAAAGACTTAAATATTAGACCTAAAACTGGAGAAGAAAAAAACCCAAGAAGAAAACCTAGGCAATACCTTTCAGGACATAGGCATGGGCAAGGACTTCATCTCTAAAACACCAAAAGCAACGGCAACAAAAGCCAAAATTGACAAATGGGATCTAATTAAACTAAAGAGCTTCTGCACAGCAAGAGAAACTATCATCAGCATGAACAGGCAACCTACAGAATGGGAGAAAATTTTTGTAATCTATGCATCTGACAAAGGGCTAATATCCAGAATCTACAAAGAATTTAAACAAATTTATAAGAAAAAAACAAACAACCCCATCAAAAACTGGGCAAAGGATATGAACAGACACTTCTCAAAAGAAGACATCTATGCAGCCAAAAGACACATGAAAAAATGTTCATCATCACTGGTCATTAGAGAAACACAAATGAAAACCACAATGAGATACCATCTCACACCAGTTAGAATGGTGATCATTAAAAAGTCAGGAAACAACAGGTGCTGGAGAGGATGTGGAGAAATAGGAATGCTTTTACACTGTTGGTGGGAGTGTAAATTAGTTCCACCATTGTGGAAGACAGTGTGGCGATTCCTCAAGGATCTAGAACTAGAATTACCATTTAACCCAGAAATCCCATTACTGGGTATATACCCAAAGGATTATAAATCATGCTACTATAAAGACACATGCACACATATGTTTACTGTGGCACTATTCACAATAGCAAAGACTTGGAACCAACCCAAATGTCCATCAATGATAGACTGGATTAAGAAAATGTGGCACATATACACCATGGCATACTATGCAGCCATAAAAAGGGATGAGTTCATGTCCTTTGCAGGAACATGAATGAAACTGGAAACCATCATTCTCAGCAAACCATCTCAAGGACAGAAAACCAACACCACATGTTCTCACTCATAGGTGGGAATTGAACAATGAGATCACTTGGACATAGGACGAGGAACATCAAACACCAGGGCCTGTCGTGGAGTGGGGGGTTGGGGGAGGGATAGCATTAGGAGAAATATCCAATGTAATTGATGAGTTGATGGGTGCAGCAAGCCAACATGGCACATGTATACCTATGTATCAAACATGCACATTGTGCACATGTACCCTATAACTTAACACACATGCACGCACACACACACACACACACAAAATTAGCCAGGCATGGTGGCACACTCCTATGGTCCCAGCTATTTGGGAGGCTGAGGTGGAAAGGTCACCTTAGCCTGGGAGGTTGAGGTTACAGTGAGCTGAGATCACATCACTGCACTCCAGCCTTGGTGACAGAGTGAGACCCTGTCTCAACAAAAAATAAATAAATAAACTTGGAGTCCCCACATGGTTGGTAAGAATTCTACTACTAAAATACACTTCTCTTTGAGAACACAAGGAAAAACATGCTTACAATTCATTTACTAACCAAAATAATAACAATACATTTGGTTAACTCTGGGGGTTAGGGAATCAAGTAGCTAGAGTAAAAATGTATCTTATGTAATTGCTACCCATATCAGAAATGGATAAGCACAGGAATTTCTTTCCACATAGAGAATAGTGGAAGAAAAGACTGGTGTGCCATCAAGGGTGTCTCCCATTGTGCTTCCTCATGAGGGTGGTTCTCTGACTTATGTTTGGTAAAGGGAACATTTTTTAATTCATGTTTTCCTTTGCTCTGTTGTCAATTACAGCTTTTGCTCAGGGGAGCCTTCACCTCCTCACCTCTACCTCCTTCCTCATTCCTGGTTTGTACAACACCCAGATGAACCCTCTGCCAGCTCAGTGATTATGGTTCGAAGCTTAAATCACTGGCTACCCTAGGGAGCATTCTTATTTAAAAGACTGCTTGAAAAACATTCTGAAGCTGAAGAAGCAATAGAAAAATATATCTTCTTGGGGATTTCAGTCTACGTAAAGAGGCTGGACAGACAGAAAAGGATGAAAGAAGATCTGATGTCTAATCTTCTTAGCTCTGCCATTGGCTTGGGGTTTTACCTTGGGCTAGTCATAAAATTTCTCTGTATCTCAGTTGCTTTGTTTGTAAAATGAAGGCCTTGAATCAAATGAATTCCATGTTTCCTTCCAATTTTATAATGCCATTATTTTTTGAGCTTCCCAAAACCTCCCTTATGCCCAAGCAACAGTGTCCCCTGTCCTGGAACCCACAATTTACATAGTCTCAGGGTCTAAAGGGATGAGCCTACCCTTGGACCTGGCTCCAAGAGCCCAGGACCGCAGAATTCTCTGGCTGTGCAGGCTGACATAGGTATCACATGCATGTGTGTGTAAGGGCCTCATATAGCACTACATGGACCTGAGGCTGGGGAACACAGTCTGCTGATTGGCTGTCTCTGCTACTGCATTCTGGCACTGAGCTCTGAAGAGTCCAGAACCTGGCCTTCCAAGTCATTATAATATTTGTTAATGTAAGAGACTAAAATATATATAATTTCATTGTTTGCTATAGCTTGATTTGTAACTTTGAAATACAAGGTATACTGTGATAGAGCTTCTATTTACATTCTTGCCCTGGGCCCTGAAAATCTCAAAGGCTGCCCTAGAGATTCCTATTCAAGAGTCTAGGTTTCAGAGCTTTATAAGTTTTACTTAATACAAGGTGTAAATAATGATACAGGGTATGGGTAAGCATGGGGTAGATGGAGTATATCTACATTAATCCAGAGTGTCAAATGAATTGTCATTCTCTCAAAAATAAAATATTATGCCTATTCCTAAATACGTTAAAGCCCCTAGGTTATTCTATTGGCATTTATAGAGCACTGTAAATCAGTAATCTGTGCATGATAAATCCAACTTCCAAGTTATATCTATTAATAAATTATATTATAATTTATTTATATTATTTTATTATTATATTTTTTATTATATTACTTCCCCTCTTTTCTTTCCCCTTTGCCTTAAGGAAAAAAGAAACTTGTGTTCAGCGGGTAAAACGTAGAACTTCAGACATATGCTTCCATTAAATGAAAAGGAAATCTTAAGGGTCCCAAAGAGCTAGAATAGTTCAACAGGCTTTGTTCTGCTATGTATTCCACCCCAATTCTCCAAATCCTGGTGTTCATTCTCTCTCCCTTTCTCGCTGTGGTTTCTCATGATTTTTATAATGCAAATTTCAGGCATGATGGCAGGACAATGGGAAGATCTTATTGGACTTCAGGTATAGTTTTAGAACACTTGGGGTTACACTAGTGGAGAGTCATCATGGTTAGTATTAGTACTATGCTTTAGAGTTAAAACAGGCTCACATCCTGAATCTGAGACACTCATCACAGTAATCCTAGAGGTAGATTATATTCTATTTTACCTATGGGGAAAGAGGGTAAGTTGGACACTCTGCTCAGGTCATGGGTATCCTTCCATTATGCCTCAGACAGAAAAAACCCAGCCAATTATCTTGGACTCGGGGCCCCAGTAGACACTGAGGTTGGCTTGAGGGTTTAATGTGTGACCATATAATTTCTGCTATCGGCCAACTGGGAATAAGAAAGTTTATAGGTGTGGGAACTTGTCTGAACTGCCTTGGATAACTGTTCCATTCCAAGTACTAGCAGGTATTGAGCTTACATCTAAGGAAGAGATTAGAAACTAAAAGCTTCGTGTCAGAGGCAAGGACAGTTAATTTACTACAATCTCATTGTATAAAATTAAGAACGTTTAGTAATATTTGTGGAGTTTTGAAATCACCACATCTAGATTAAAATAAAACAAAAATATAGTTAAAACAAAAGCAAGTTCATTGAAATCTAATCATGTCCTTCTCCTTTATGTATTAAAATTGGAAGCTGTGAATGATGCCTTTAATTATACTCCTGATGCTTTAGTTGCTGAGCAGTTTATTTAAAGTGACAGTATCATTTTCTTATTATATAATTACTCCTACTGAATTTGTAATGTAAACAAATAGGAGACTAATAATTCGGAGACAGGAGGAAAATTGATAGCACTCATCAGATAATAATCTTGATGTATTTATTGCAGATTGCTGATTCAGACTAATTTAGTTTGAGAGTTAACTAATTACAGAGAAAAGCATTACAGGTTCACTTCTTTGGGAGGATCTACACCTAAATAACTCATGATGTTAAAGACAAAAATGATTCATGGAAAAACTGAAAAACACTGAAAATCAATATCAGTATGATTTTCTTATCCACTTTAAGCCTGCCTATATGATTCTTGGATATGCAAAACCAATGGAAGGTGGCTAAAAGGAAATAGGATTCTCATTAATTAAAACAAAGAACTGGAAGTTGGTTCACAAGGTAATGGGCTACTTTATAAGTAGTGTTACCCCATCAAAAGAGGCATTAAAGAAAAACGGCAATTAGGGAGGTGGGTGGTCACTTGAGGCCAGGAGTTCAAGACCATCCTGGCCAACGTGGTGAAATCCCGTCTCTAATTTAAAAAAAAATACAAAAATTAGCCGGGCATGGTGGCACATGCCTGCAGTCCCACCTACTCGGGAGGCTGAAGTATGAGAATCACTTGAACCTGGGAGGAGGAGGTTGCAATAAGTTGAAATCACACCACTGCCCTCCAGCCTGGGTGATGCCATGTGACCCTGTCTCGAAAAAATTAAAAAATAAAGAAAAAAGGCAAAAGAGCCTAAGTGTGGTGGCTTATGCCTGTATTCCCAGCACTTTGGGAGGCTGAGGTGGGCAGATCACTTCAGGTCAAGAATCTGAGACCAGCCTGGCCAACATGGCAAAACCTTGTCTCTACTAAAAATACAAAAATTAGCCAGGCATGGTAGTGTGCGCCTGTAATCCTAGCTACTCCAGGGGCTGAGGTATGAGAATCGCTTGAACCCAGGAGGTGGAAGTTGCAGGGAGCCAACATCATGCTGCTGCACTCCAGCCTGGGCGACAAAGTGAAACTGGGTCTCAAAAAGAAAAAAAAGAAAGAAAAAAATGCAAAAGAGTAGATTCTTACACTGAGTGAGGGACTTGGTCTCACAACGATCTTGAAGTTCATTTCAACTTTAATGTTTTATGACCTCAGATTCAGATCATAATTAAGTAATTAAATCCAATACCATCTGTCTATATATTTACAGAAAACAATTTCCCTGGATTTTTTTTTTTTTTTGAGACAGTCTTGCTCTGCTGCCCAGGCTAGAGTATAGTGGTGTGATCTCGGCTCACTGCAACCTCCGTCTCCCGGGTTCAAGCGATCCTCCTGCCTCAGCCTCTTGAGTAGCTGGGATTGCAGGCACCTGCCACCATGCTCGGCTAATTTTCAGATTTTTAGTAGAGATGGGGGTTTTGCCTTGTTGGCCAGGCTGGTCTCAAACTCCTAATCTCAGGTGATCTACCTGCCTGGGCCTCCCAAAGAGCTAGGATTACAGGCGTGAGCCACCGCACCTGGCCTCCATATGCTTTTAAAAAGGTGTCCAAAATGCTCTGTGTACTCCTCTCTGATTTAAAATAAGGTACGATCATCCTATTTCATATACAAGAAGATTTTGTTGGTAAAATTTTACGAGATGAAAAGTAGTCTATGGCTTCACAACAAGAAGTAAAGATTGTTTACATATCATTATCTTCTCATGTCTATGAATTTCCCTAAAGAAATCATACTGTATGCAGGCTTCAGAGGCATAGTCCTTGTTTACTGAACAATCCATAAATGAAGCTTCAAAGAGATGATTGAACATCATATATAATCCCATCTTAATATAGAGAAAGATTTCTATGTGTTCAAAATGTTGGCCAGTACACCAAAATAACCAATAATGGGTGAAAAGTGATTTTCCAGCTCCAGGAGATAACAGACTTATTTTACTTTTCATTGTTTTTTTGAATCTAACAACTAAGATGTTGGTGAATTATTTAATGTAAGATACATTATCCTGCTCCAGTCCAATAACTACTATGAATGCTTTCATGCTTTCTGTCCTCAACAGATATCTGAGAGTCTACAATGTTCTAAGCCTTGGATCTAGCAGACAGAAATGTTTCCTTTCTCTAAACTGGGATAGCACACTTCCAAAGTTAACACTAATGAGAACTGTAGCAGTTGAAAGTTAATATTTGGAATCCCAAACAATGATATCAAGAGATGCCATAGTTAATTACTGCAATGTTTATAATGATTATAAATTAATAGATCAATTGTAATAAATGCTGAGATAGTCAGAGTATAATTTTATAAAAGATTAATAAAGAAAAGGAAAGTGTTTGTACATACATGGGTAACTGCAGATATATGTGAATTACTGGAATGATAGATTATACTGGCTTGAACAAGGATATTTTTGTTCTTGTTTTTTCAGGAATGTTCCTCCATGGAAAAACTTCCTTATAGTGGCAGGATTAAAAAGGGGCATTCTCTCATGGCTCTGAGATGGAGCCACACTGGAAGTACCAGAAGCAAATGTCTTGCCTTGGATATCTCAAACTCACTTTGACCTAAGATCCTTTACTCTTTCCCTTCCCTATGGACAGTATCTTCAAGATGACCAATTGTGTTTCTATTCCAGTCATCATTAGGGATAGAGTCATTTTAAATACACTCAAGATGTTACAAGTTCTATGTTTACTCTACATAGAGAGTTTATATCCTTGGCACCAAGACATAAAGATGGTCTGAATTAACCTACAGGCTCATGCTAGTGGGCAGATGCTGTATGTCACAAAATACAAAGATCCACAAGAAGAGAATCAGAACCTGAAGGCCAACACCTCCAAATTGGGCATAATGTTTGTATCTGGAGGTTCAATCCTACTATTTTTCCATTAAGACTCCACCTATGTGGGTTGCTACGGTAATGGGGGGAGGTGAGCTGCATTGGAAAATAATTATATACAGAGGAGTAGAGACATAACCCATACAGTGGCTTATCATAATATGTGCTTTCACCGTACACAAATTCAAATATATGTTGCTCGGTAAGAAATAATTTAAATAATAGGGGGAATTCGCCCACCATTTTGCTCAATAAGTATATGGCCTAGAGTGAGTGGAAGCTGAAATATAATGCATTAATCTACTCTCCCTTAGTCAATCTCAGTTCATTTGTGCTGAAAAATAAAATTGTCCCTATGACCAATTTTACTGGGTGTTCATAAGCAATATTTATTATACCCAAATTTTGGCTTGCATACTAACTACAGAAGGTAACCTGAATGTAAAATGCAAATTCACTATTTAAATATTGACCAAAATTTTCTCCTCCAAGAAAATGTGAGAAGTTCAATTGCCCTTTTGTGTGATGCCAGATATTCATGAGGTTAGCAATGAAGATGTAATGAGCCACAATCTTCTCTTTCTTCTCTATGTTCCTTTGATATAATTTTATCTGGTTCCAGTAAAAGTTCAGATGTACCCCAAAGCCAGACATCTACTAAAAATCATTCTTTGTGTAACACATACAAACCAATATGTTACTAGCATAACATATTGCTAGTTATGCAATACATTCAGGACCTGATGTGTTGGGACTATACAATTGGATGGTGGACCATAAATCTTCTGAGCTGCCAAAATAATTAAGTCATAGGCCAGGCACAATGGCTCATGCCTATAATCCCAGCAATTTGAGAGGCTGAGGTGGGAGGACTGCTTGAAGCCAGGAGTATGAGACCAGCCTGGGCAACAAAGCAAGACCCCATCTCTACAAAAAATAAAAATATTAGCCAGCACAATGTCAGGTACCTTCAGTCCCAGCTACTCAGGAGGCAAAGGTGGGAGGACTGCTTGAGCACAGGAGCTTGAGGTTGCAGTGAGCTAGTATCGTGCCACTGCACCCCGGCCTGAGAGAGAGAGTGAGACACTGTCTCTAAAAAAAAAAAAAAAATTAGAGACAAGGTCTTGTGTAGACATTTGAATTCTTGTTCAAACGTTTGATTTTTATGTTCCTTCAGAGGACTGTGGGCTTCTTAATGCCAGGGACTATGTCTTGTTTAGTGGTATATAATTCCCAGTGCCTGGCACAATATAGATGCTCAATAAGTGTTTAATGAACAAATGAACAAAATTGAGGAATTAAAATTGGAGAAGACAGAATTTTATTGAGGGTTTCCCAATAAGTGAAAAATCAGAGTTGTTCCAGTGCAGCAAGTATAAATAATCCTGCATCTATTCTCACTAACTACATGTAGTATGTTAATAGATTGTGTGTAGAGGACTATGTTTGCATATGTGTGTCAATAATAATTGAAACCTATTGATTAGTAAATTTCTTCCAATTTTGAATATTGTGTCCTAAGCTAATGGTTTGTCTTAAACTTCTTTGGACCTCATATTGCCAAAATAATGTTTTTAATTTAACAGTATTTTCTGACCATACACCCGGACCTTAACATGCACTTCATTGTGATAGCCCAATGTTACTGTTTCGTAATGACATTGATTTTGACCCCTCATGATAAAACTTTTTTTTAAAAGACTTTATTTGTTTAGAGCACTTTTGGGTTCACAGCAAAATTAGAAGGACAGTACAGAAATTTCTCATATACCCCCTACACACATGCTCTTAGAGTCCTGCATTATCAACATCCCTCACCAGAGTAGTACATGTGTACAACTGATGAACCTACACAGACACATCAGAATCTCCCAAAGTCCATAGTTTACATTAGGGTTCACTTTTTTTTTTTTTTTTTTTTTTTGAGATAGAGTCTCACTCTGTTATGCAGGCTGGAGTGCCGTGGGGTAATCTCGGCTCACTGCAATCTCCGCCTCCCAGGTTCAAGCAATTCTCCTGCCTCAGCCTCCTGAGTAGCTGGGACTACAGGAGGCAGGGTTTACTCCTGGTATTATACATTCTATGGGTTTGGAAAAATGTCTAATATAATGGCATATATCCAACATTATAGCATCATACAGAATATTTTCACTGTCCTAAAAATCCTCTGTGTTCCACCTATTCAGCCCTAACTTACCCCAATCCGTGATAAAACGTTTTCATACACACGTTCTCTCTCTCCAGATAACCTCATCCAGGGCAGAACTCTGGGCACTAGGTTTTCCACAAAACATGAGTTTAATGAGGTGGCAATAGACGTGGCCTGGGACTATATAAGGCAGTGTAGCCTAGTGTCTAAGAGTGCAGCTGGGAGACAAACTACTCAGGGTCATATCTTGGCTCATCTTTTAGTGCTGATTTACTGTGGGTAATTTGCTTAACCTCTGTGAGCCTCATTTTCCTTGTCTATAAAATGGGGATAATAAGAACAATTACCTCAAAAAGTGTGAGAATTAAGTGAGCTCATCCACGTAAAATATTTTGAATAGTGCCTTGTACGTGGTATCCCTATTATGCCAAGGGCTATCATAAGTGTTTTGCTTATATTAATTTGAGTAAACACTACAATTAATACATGTTATATGTAATAAATCTTAGTTATTAGCTATTGTTATTAGGTTTAACTGTATAAAATTCCCAATATTTCACCATTTTGACCTACAGAAACAATTTCACATGGGTTCTAGCTCATATTCTGTGAGTTTAAGATACATAAGTGATTTGGTCAAGTCAATCGGTTCTGTTAAATCAGAACATGGTAGAATGATATAAACTAGTTGCTTGTACATCAAGTCCAAAATATTAATCCGTCAGTAATATTATCTTAATATAATAAGCTGGGGATTTTTTATATTTGTATCTCCTGGCTCAGGACAGAACATGAAAGCCTATTTGCGGGGAGGGGTCCAAAACTGGGAAGGGACCCTGAATACTCCATACCAGTAGACTTGTGCATTTCACTATCACCCACAATTCACTACCCAGTGGTCCAACTCAAGGCTAACTTTGTCCATTATGGCAGAGTTGGTGAATGCCCTTAAGTGATTCCAGGGAAATTTTTAAAAGACAGGCATGTTAATTAAATTAAAATGTCTAAACTCCAAGTTCATAGTCATATTCATTTTGGGGTCAGCAATAATTTTCCTAGAAGATTCCTGATAAATGTACAAACACGATACCTGAACAAGATCATGCTTAACCTATTTAATACCTACTAAATAGGGTTTCCGTTCAGCTAAGAGACTACTGATGGGTTAGGCGAGAGGATACAGATGCTGTGACGAGGCAAATGGTGGAGAAAGTTAAAATATAAAAAGGAGGGCAAGAGAACAAGAGATCTTAGATTAAAGACTCAAGATTTTGATGAACAAAAGGAAGGAGGAGAAAACTAAAAACAAATGACCCAACCTCACCTGGGCTGGCACCATCTCCTCCTGCTCCCCCAAATCCTCTGTACCCTTTGGATCAGTGATGACACCTTGCACATTTCCAGCCCCACGCTCGCTCCCTGACTATGTGCCTATTCTTTTGCTGGTCTAAAATCTTCCTCCAACAGATTAGCTCAAACTGCCTTTTCTGCCTCATGTAAAGTGTCTGCTTTCATCTGAGCATCTGCAAAATCAATTTTCCTTGCCCTCCACTTCGAAACGCATTTTTATATATAGCTCCAGTAGCTGTTGTGCTTAACAACATCAGTGAATTGACTCCAATTTAACTTTTCCAAATAACCATTGATATCTATAAAGATTTTTAGTTCTGCCATAGAAAAAAAATCCCTGAGCTGAATAATTACTTTTTTTAAAAAATTAAGAAACAGTATTCTCTGAGCTTTAAACAGTTTTTAAATGAACTAGGAATCCTTATTGAGTGTTTTTTTTTTTTTTTTTAATGAACTGAACACAAGCATTAACACAGGAACAGCTGGACGCTAATCATTTAGCTCGTGAAAACTATATTACATGGCTAATGGAAACACTAGGGAAGCACAGGGGAAATAAGAACTGTGTGTTGGCAACAGCAACGTGTCTGTAGGCAGCTCCACATTACCAAGTAGGCTTGCATTACTATAAAGAGTACAGAAGCAAAAGAATTATTATAACATCCTTTCAGCCTCTTGAGAACTTATCACGTGGGGCATCTCAGTCTTTGAAGGCCAGTAAGAAGTATCTTTGGCATGACTGAGGAATGCATTATTAATATGAGCTCTGTGGGCCTGTTTAGCAGAAACGTGACCCATGATAACAATACCAATCCCCTACATTTGTAGAACACTGTATCCATTGATCACCTTTCATCTTGACAACAACCCTGAGAAACAGGTATTATAAATGAGGTTCAAAGAGATTAAGGAACTTTCCCAAGGTCACATACACTATCATAGAGGACAAATTTAATGAAATATTACTCAGTGAATTTTTACTGACTTTTCTACCCTGTACTAAGCACTGGGGATACCAAAAAATAAGCCACCATGCCTGCTTTCAGGGAGTTCACAGCCTACTGAAGACCACAGATGGGTATTCATTCACTTGAAAACTACATATTGAGGGTCTACTATGTCCCACTACAATCGGGGTGCTCAGAAATAAGCAATACACAAAACACACCAGGTTCCTACTATTGAGGAGTGCGCATTCTAGGGAAGCCAGACAGTAGGTAAACAGACAAACAAGACAGGTTATTGAGCTCTACCAACTCTATAAACAAGGTGGGATCACAGAGCTGGGAGGGTGCTATCATGGATCAAGGAAGGCCTCTCTGAGGAGATGACGTTTTAACCAATTCTGGTAAAGAATCAAGCCTGAACATTCTGGCAGCAATCTGGTTGGAAGAGAGGGACCAGGAAACTCATCTTGAGGCTGCCTTTGTATAGCAAGTCAACTGTTGTTACTTGGATTTTATGTTCATTTAGACTGGCTTTAGGGGAAGCTAAGGAGAATATGTGGGTTGGAGAGAGGGCAAATCTTCCTCTTCCCACCGTACTCACACAGCAAGCCACACTTTGGTGCAGCTTTGATAAAGAAACAAACGAGGTGTGTTTAAGGAAGAAATTTAGGCAAAGTCTAGCAAGCCTGGTACCAAATGAAGGAGTAAAAGGTTACATCATGTAGGTCCTTGCCAGCCACCATAAAAAGTTAAGATTCAATCTCACTGAAAGGAGAAACCAATAGAAGATTTTGACCTAGAAGTGACATAATCTGTTTTATATATTGAAAGGATAATTCAGGCTACTGCATGGAGAATGAATTGAAAGAAAGTAGGAGTAGAGGCAGGTAGACTGGGTAGGCAGTGAGAGATGAAAGCTTTGGGATATATTTAGGCTGTAGAATCAAAGGACTTGGTGTTAATTAGATGTGTAAGATTAGGACAAGAGAGAAAGCAAGATGATTTCTAGATTTTTGGATTGACATCTGGGTCAGTAATAATGCTACATCAGGGTAGGAAAGACAAAAAGAGGAACAGATTTATTGGTAATAAGAGTGAATCAAGAATTCTGTAAAGGCTTGAAATGTCTATTCAACAAGGTGAAAAAGAATTACAATACAGTGTGATAATTACTGTTGAGGTAGAGGCATATTCTAAACAATGTAATAACACAGAGGAAAGAGAGATTAATTCTGTGAGAAGAGTGTTATTTTAACTGACATCAGGGAAGGCTTCACAGAGGAGGTGATGTTTAGCTTGCATATTTAAAAACAATTAAGAAATGGCCAGTGCAATCATTAAAAAGTCAGGAAACAACAGGTGCTGGAGAGGATGTGGAGAAATAGGAACACTTTTACACTGTTGGTGGGACTGTAAACTAGTTCAACCCTTGTGGAAGTCAGTGTGGCGATTCCTCAGGGATCTAGAACTAGAAATACCATTTGACCCAGCCATCCCATTACTGGGTATATACCCAAAGGACTATAAATCATGCTGCTATAAAGACACATGCACACGTATGTTTATTGCCGCATTATTCACAATAGCAAAGACTTGGAAGCAACCCAAATGTCCAACAATGATAGACTGGATTAAGAAAATGTGGCACATATACACCATGGAATACTATGCAGCCATAAAAAATGATGAGTTCACGTCCTTTGTAGGGACATGGATGAAATTGGAAATCATCATTCTCAGTAAACTATCGCAAGAACAAAAAACCAAACACCGCATATTCTCACTCATAGGTGGGAATTGAACAATGAGAACACATGGACACAGGAAGGGGAACATCACACTTCGGGGACTGTTGTGGGGTGGGGGGAGGGGGGAGGGATAGCATTGGGAGATATACCTAATGCTAGATGACGAGTTGGTGGGTGCAGCGCACCAGCATGGCACATGTATACATATGTAACTTACCTGCACGTTGTGCACATGTACCATAGAGCCTAAAGTATAATAATAATAATAATAATAATAATAATAATAAAATAATAATAAAATAAAAAATAAAAAAAAAAAATAAATAAATAAATAAAAAAAAAAAAGAAATGGCCAGTGGACAAAAATGGCATTAGAGGCTGACAGAATGGCATATGTGAAAGGCAGGAGGTACACAAATACAGTCTGGGCTGAGCTTTGCCCATTGGGCCACAGCTATCTCCTGAAAGTGGCCTGAGGTTTCTAGGCACAGGAAGGCAGGGAGAAAAGTATGAGATAGTCAGTTCATGACCAGTGTTATAGGAGGAGCTTGAGGCTATGAAGATGATAAGAACATTAAATGTAAGGTTTAAAGTCCTAAAGTTCCAGTTCCAACTCTGCCATTTCCCTTCTCTTGGCCTATTTCTCCATTTATAAAGTAAGAATATAAAGCCAAATTATTTCTAAGGCAACCTTTAGTTATAGAAATCCATATGATAATGGTTAATAGTCCTTTAGTATAAACATATAATGTTTATATTTTTATTTATATATACACACACAAACATACATAAATCCTCTACCTTATTTCAAGAAGGATTTGAGGCAACCTTAAAAAATACATAGTATTGTGTAATAAAGAATTTGTCTGGTTTTGTTCCTGGTTCCTAGGAGATAACTTCTAAATCCTTGGAATTTCCTGAGATAGAAGTGTCTTTGTTATTCCTGATAGGTTCCTTGCATAATACATGATTTATGCTAATGAGATAACTCAGGATGGGTCAAAGAAAGACCAACCAGGAGATTAAAGGGTTGGGGCTTTGAGTTAGGCCAACCTCCAGGAAGGCTGAAGACTGAGTTCAATCATGTGACCAATAATTTAATTAATCATGCATTTGTAATGAAACTCCAATAAAAACTCTGGATGCCAAGGCTCAGGTAAGCTTCATGGTTGGTGGATAGATCAACGTGTCAAGAGGATGATGGGCCCTGCTTCCAAAAGGAGAGTCTGACATGTAAGAACAATGTCTGCCACCTAAGAATATTTAATACACATTAGCTATTATTATTAGAATAGGCCTCAATCGAGGCCAATGTCAGCATGTCAAAACATAATTCAATTAATGTTTTTTAAATGCAGTCCAGATATGAAGCCATATAATTGTCTATTGCAGCACTGTCCAATAATCATTTCTGCAATGATCATAATGTTCTATATCTGTGATGTCCAATCTGGAAGCTATTAGGCATATGTAGATAGTGAGCACTTGAAATATGGGTATTATACATGAAGAACTGAAATTTTATTTTATTTTGAATGTATTTAAATTAAATGAATAATGAAAGTTCCACATCCAAGACCCTCCCAGCCATCACCCTTTGTGTCTCTTCATTTAGCTAGTCCTGACTGATGGCCTTTATAATAAGACTGTAAGTGTAGCACTTTCCTGAATTTGTGAATCATTCTAGCAAAGTTATCAGACTTGAGGGGATCATAAGAATGCCTGAATTTGTAGCCAGTTCATCAGAAGTGCAGGTGGCCTGGGGACACCCGAATTTGTGGCTGGCATTTTAATTGTGGGCAGTCTTTTGTGGGAGACTGTGCCCTCAACTTGTAGAGTCTGTGCCAACTCCATGTAGTCAGCATCAGAATTGTATTACAGCATTATAGTAATAAAAATAAAATAAATAAACAGCTATAGCCAGGAGGAGCAGGGGTACACAAATAGTGTCATAAAAGTAATGCAGTTACTACTCAGACCCTGAGAATAATTCCAAAGCAGTTTCATAGGGATTTCAGATGTAGCATGATGTGGTTTGAGTCAAACTTATAGGACTCAAATTTCACCTCCACTATTTTACCATCTGGGTGACCATAGGCAAGTCTTAACCTCTCTGAGCTGCCACTCCTTTATGTAGAAAATGGAGTTGATAATAATGCCTACTTCATGAAATTAAGAATTAGCCAATTCATAAAAAGTATATAAAACAGTATATGACATGTAAGAATGAATATTCAATAAACATTAGCTATTATTATTGGAATAGGCCACAATACAGGCCAACATAAGTATGTCAAAAAACAATTCAATGAAAGTAATTTTTGATGCAGTCCAGATATGAAGTTCTACAATTGTCTATTGCAACACTGTCCAATAGATGACCACCATGATCAAAATATTCGATACCTGTGATGTCCAATCTGGAAGCCATAGGCACATATAGATACTGAGCACTTGAAAAATGGGTGTTGCAACTGAAGAACTGAGTTTTTTATTTTACTTTGTTTTATTTAGATTTAAATAGCCACATGAGACTAGATACTACCATATATTGGACAATAGAGAATGCAAGTGTATACTAGACAGGCCACATGCCCTTTGGGTGCTCTCTCATGAACAATATTTCTTATAACCAAGCTTCTGGCAATGACTGGGCAGGCAAGAGTTCAAGTCCGCTTAATTCTAAGTGGCTAATTAGGGGCAGAATCATGTGCTATGTGCATCTGAGTAAAGAGTAGGATTAACATTTTGTTTTGAAACTCAAGAAGCCTACCCCTCAGGCACGAGCCTGGCGAAAAGCCCACCATCTGCCACGTAGAGATGGGCCAAGATAATATTTACAGATATGGATAAGGCTTTCTTTAGTCTAAACAGTCCAGAGTTTACTATAATGTATAATAATAAGAGATCAAAAGCTCTACCTACCTTTTCAAGTTGTGGTGAGAATTACAGGAGAAAATGCTTATAATTGCTTGGCACATTGCCTTGCACAGCAAACAGTCAATAAATTTTAGCTCTTGTTATCATCATTACCAGAATTATTCTGTGCTATAAAATATACTGTAATAATTTCAACCTGTAAAACTATGTAAGCACACATTAATATCGTCAATACAGTTCCCATATAATACAGAATTTCGAACAATGTTATTTACGGATGACCCCTTCAAGATAAGCTAGCGGTAAAATATAAGCTATAAAAAGTAAAAGAGTTAACACTTCTGTATAGGATTTTTAGTTCTTGACCAATTAAATGCTAAAGGCTGTCTGCCAAAACTGATGATTTAGGTTTTGAAGTCACTTATTTAAAGTAAAGCAATTAGGTCACAGAGCCCTTGTCTGTGGAGGCTTAAATTCAAGAAAATAAAACTGTATCATCAGCTTTTAGGCAAGTGCTTATCTGTCTGTTCTCTATAGCAAGGAAACACAAATTTGGCTCATTCAGGAATAATAACAAGTCATTAAGATACACATTACAAAGGAAAATTTGAAACATATCATATTTTGTCTTCCTTGAAGTTATCTAATCTGCCAAGAAACTGTGTCTAGTGACCTAGATTCTGGCAGTGGTGTTAGGAGACAAGCTACAAGTCCCATATAAGTATCAGTAGCTAGGAGTACGCATGTGGGTCATAACCAATTCCTACACATAAGCCAAGGGAAGAGCAATAAAATCAACATTTTCAAGGTTCTCAAAGAACTTATTCACAAACTGATGATACTTATACAATGTTGGTCAACAAGGCAAGAGCTGTGCCTAAAGCCCTGATATTCCTCCTACAAAATATTGTCCTAAAAAACCCAGACTTGCCATTTAACAAAAAGGAAACTGGCCTACATTTAAATGGGAAAATGTAGAGGGAGCAGAAAGGATTTTTTATTAGAACCATTCTAGGTATTATTTTAGGTATTTTTTGACTCCCAGGTAGTAGGAATTATGAATAGGCAAGGATCTAAGCATATTATGGAGAGCAGTGTGAATATTCAAAAAGCAGATGAACTTTACCTGTTCTTCATTTAATCAGAGACACTTACTAGGACCCAAACTAAAGTTTTTCATTTCAAGGCAATTGATCGTGGTTTTTAAAGCTAGGAGTTTTGTTCAATTTCACTCTTCTTGAACACTAAGAAATAAACTAAGAATCCTATAGCTTTCATCTCCCATATCTTATCTATGAAAAAACACCAAAATAGAGAGCTTCAAAACATGCTTGTCATCAACTCTGAATTGCACTAAGATTACAAGGAAACAGTATGGTGGGAAAGAATGGCTGACTGGTCCCTTTGGATACCAGAAATTATATATAATAATTTAGATCATATCAATTATACAATAGTAAAAAGCACTATATGATTAAATGGTATATCATTAGGAATACTTTAGGCTACATGAAGCAGAAAACATGCCTATGGTGACTTAAATATTAGTAACTTATTTCTTCTCACATAAGGGGAAGTCCAGAAGCATGCAGCTGTTAGTTCTGGTTTAGTTAGCTCCAGAGCCTCTGAATTCCCTTGATATTTCCTTCATGGAACCAGGTTACCTGTTGCAACTCCAATCATAAGGTCCCATCTCAGCTTAATGAAGGAAGAAAGAGAAGAGGTGGTACTTATTGAGGAGTCCATCTCTAAACCAAAATCCTACAAGTGACCATTCAGACCCAACCACAGACAATTTCCAGGCTTTGCCTGGCAGGCTTCATGGGGGGAAGCTTTCCTCCCTATACCAGACTTGGTACACAGTGAGTGCATTGCAATTTTGTGGAATGAGTTGCAGTCAAGGACTGAGACATCCTCTCCGAAGCCAGCCATACTAATATGCATATCTTCATTCCTAGCCCTGGCACCTCCATTCAGAGGCCTCCTTATCAGAGGCCTTGGCTGAGGCACTTCCCAGACATCTGCACTGAGCTCTCCTTATCAGAGATCTTGGCTAAAGTACTATTCTACACTCTGACTTAGTGCTTTTCTACCTCTAACCCTTTTCCCTCTCTCTGGCCTCCTGGGTCCATAAAAAGGCAAGATTCTTCTGTTCAGGGCTCCTAAGCAATAAAATATTTCCTCACCTGCAATGTATCCATCTCACCCTTGCAAAGTGCTGTTCCATGGGAAAAGTACTAGAGATTAAATACCAGGGAACCAGTGCCACTTTTTGCTTCTTGCTTTCTGTGTTAAAATAAATCAGTAAAAGACTTGTTTGTTACTTTCATTTGGCTCATTGTCCTAATTGGCCACCTCAACACCTGGCATCTTGACAGGATGACAAACCTTACCAGGGACACTACAGCAACCTTCCATTCTAACCCTACTGGCCTCAACTGAGATACACATGGCCACTCCTAGACGAAACTGTCTACAAAGACAACCATGAGTGACTGTCATAATTTGAAAATGAATTCTATAAGGAGAATATAGGCTTAGGAGTTCAGAAAAGAGAGCAGTTTGGCTGAACTATCAGGAGATGGTATCATGGACCTGGAGTACAGTGGCGCGATCACAGCTCACTGCAGCCTCGACCTCCCCAGGCTCAAGTGATCCTCCCACCTCAGCCTCCTGAATAGTGGGGACTACAAATGCACGCCACCATGCCTAGCTAATTTTTGTATTTTTTGTACAGACAATGTTTCACCATGTTGCTCAGTCTGGGCTCAAGTGATCCCCCTACCTCAGCCTCCCAAAGTGCTGGGATTACAGGTGTGAGCCAGTGCACCCAGTAAGGAAATGGTTTCACAGAAAGATTAAACTTACACCATGCTCTAAAAGATAGATAAGGTTTAGAGATGAGAGGGCATGACAGATGGAATAAATAGTCTAAGGAAAGGTTTTGAGGAAGGAATAAACTTCTGAGACAGAGAAGAAATTACCCTGCTTCTCTGGAAAAGAACAGGAGAAAGGATGTTTTGATTAAGGAAATAAAATACTGTTGGTCCCCCAAGGAATGGCAGAGGATGCTACTCTTATAGAATAATCTTTAGCAAGTCTGTTCTGACAAGTAAACTAGGAAATGCCTATAAAAGATACTCTATTGTCTATCCAAACATATGAGTAAACATTTACGCCAAACGAGTAACCTTAATACATGCAGATTACACTCTTCAGAAAAACCAAGCAAAACGCGCCTTGTGCAATACAATGAAGAAAGTGTCATTCTGCCACTATCTCTGCTTCAACTCCAACTGTGATCCACGGGGTATCCATTCATGGAATCAAAGTAGCATATGGCTCTGAAAATATCAGCCTCTGATCTTACAATGAACAGGGTAATCTTTAAATTAAAATATCAAATCAAAAATGTTCCCGAATAACAATGAGTTTAAGTTGATGGGTTTTTGTGTTTGTTTTAGGCTTTTTTTTTTTTTTTTCGGAAAGAGAGATTCTTATTGGTCAAATGAAAAATGTATTCAATAATTGCAGTAGATAAAATCAAAGCAATATTTTCTCTATATTACCTAAGAGGTATGTTTCTCTCCTATTCCTTATTCATTGGCAGTGAAGGTATAAACAAAGAGTGGAAATAAAACCAGTGAGTGGGATTCTTTCATGTCTCTTGTTATACCTCCTATGGAGTAACATGCAGTTAGACACCAAAAAGCTCAAGGGCCAAGATCTCTCCTGCCATGTCTAAGTGTGTGACACCAGAAGGAAACGGGAACTCTGCAGAGATCATTCTGAAGGAAGTCATCTCTTGATTTACTAAAAGCTCCCTTTCAAGATGGTTCCCAAAAGTCTTAGTTTGAAAGTAGATACTTCTTCCTCCCAGCCCCAAGTTGACAATTCCTGCTTATTAATCTACCTAAGTGACTGTTCCTGAAAATTAAAATGTGGTATGCTTTCATTATGCAACCATCTTGGAAATGGAAGGAAATAACAAATTGTAAACCCACAACTGTAGCCTCCTAAAAGTGAAAAGACTGACAATGGCCCGACAAAGAAGACATTTTAATTAATACGCCTCCCTGTGGCTTTGCCTTTCTTCTTGTGTGCTCAGCTGGAGTAATTAGAGGAAGATCTGAGGGGAGCCTACCTCAGAAGCCTCACTCAACCCTCTCCTGCTGAGTCTCACTCTTCGCTGGCAACTGTCTCCACTGCAGAAGAGACTCAGCATATGCTGTAATGTACATCTGCTCTGGGGAATAATCCCTTCCAAGAACCACCATGAAGTATTCTGTCCAAAAAGAAAAAAAAAAAAAGTCTACTCACTTTAAAAATAAGAAAAAGAAATAATCATTTAAGAAAGATACCCTTCCAAGCTATTATCCCTCTGAAATGCTTCGTCTTCCAATATTTTTTCTCATTTAACAACTTTTTAAAGTGCAATTTATAATACCATAAAATTTGACCACTTGAAGTATACAGATCAAATGAGTTTAGGTAAATGTATGCAGTTGTGCAGCCATCACCACAATCAAGCTTTAGAACTTTCTATCACTCAAAAAGTTCCCTTGTATCCAATTGCCTTCAATCCCTGTTCCTACTCACAGCTCCACAGAAACCTGATCTTCTGTCTCTATAGTTCTGTCTTTTCCAGAAATTTTATATAAATGGAATCATACTATATGTATTCTTTTGTGTATTGCTTCTTTCACTTTTGAAGTTCATTCATGTTGTTACATGTATAAGTAGTTTGCTCCTTCTTATTGCTGAATGGTATTCCGTTACTTAGACCACATTTTAGTTATCTATTTCCCAGCTGAAGGATATTTACATTGTCCAACTTTGAAGTATTATAAGATGAACATTCAGATACAAGTCTTTGTGTGCACATATGATTTCATTCCTCTTAGGCAAATACACAGGAGAGAAATTTCTGGGTTGTATGGTAATTACATGTTCAACTTTTTAGGAAACTGGCGGGTAATCTTTCAAAGTGGCTATATCATTTTCCATTTCCATCAGCAATGTATGAGGGCTCCAGTTTCTTCATAAATCTAAATAACACATAGCATTCTTTCTTATTACGTATATTTTAATAAGTGTGTAGTAATATCTCCCCGGTGTTTCAATTCTCATTTCCCTAATGACTAACAATGTTGAACATTGTTTCATGTGCTTTTTTGCTATTTATTGATCTTTTCTGGTGAAGTGTCTAGTCAAGTTTTTGCCCATTTTTTAATTGGATTATTAATCTTCAGGTTATTTAATTGTAAGAGGTCTTTTCATACCTGGACATAAGTCTTTTATCAAACATATAATTTTCAAGTATTTGCATCCATTCCTTTTTGCTTATCTGTTTTTTCATTTTCTTAATGTCATCTTTTGTAGAACAGAAGTTTTCATTTATCTTTTATTGTTCATGTGTTTTGCGTCCTATCTGAAGGTCACAACATAAAGGTTCATGTGTTTTGTGCCTAGCCCAAGGTCACAAATTTTTTCTCTCATCTTTAATTCTGGAACTGTTATACTTTGAGCTCTTACATTTAGATCTATGATGCATTTTGAGTCGTATTTTGCATATGGTGTGAGGTAAGCATCAAGATTTTTTTTTTTTTTTTTTTTTTTTTTTTTTTTTTGCGTATGGCTACTGTGATGGTTACTTGTAGGTGTCAACTTGACTGGATTAAGGGATACCTAGACAGCTGGCAAAGCATTATTTCTGGGTGTGTCTATGACAGTGTTTCCAGAGGAGACTGGTGTGTGAGTCAGTGAATTCAGTGGGCAAAATCTGCCTTCAATGTGGGCAGGGCACTCCCCACTCTGCTGGGAGCCCAGATAAAACAAAAAGGCAGAGGAAAAGTGAATTTGTTCTCTCTCTCCTGGAGCTGGGACACCCTTCTCCTGCCCTTGATCATCAGAACTCCAGGTTTTCCAGCCTTTGAACTATGGGACTTGCATCAGCAGCTCTCTGGGTTCTAAGGTTTTCAGGCTCAAACTTAGAGTTACACCATGAGCTTCTCTAGTTCTGAGATCTCTGGACTTGGACCAAGCCATGCTACTGCTTTCCTTGATTCCCTAGTATGCAGATGGCCTATCATGGGAGTTCTCAGCCTCAATAATTGCATGAGCCAATTTCCTTTATGGATCTCCTCTTATGTACCTATCTATCTGTCTATCCATACTATCTATAACAGGATTCTGTCTCTCTGGAGAACCCTGACTAATGCAGATACCAAATTGTTCCAGCATGTTTTTCTGCTGAATTACCTTTCAACTTTGTCAAAAATCAAGTGGCCATAAATGTGTGGATACATTTCTAGACTATCCTGTTCCATTGATCTATAGTTTATATTAGCTAATACCACATTGTCTTACTATAATTTTATAGTAAAGTTTTGAAAACTATGTAGCATAAACCCTCCAACTTTGTTCTTTGTTTGTAAATTTTTATAGGTATATATTTATAAGGTATATGAGATATATTGGTATAGGTATACAATGTGTAATAATCACATCAGAGTAAATGGGGTATCCATCACCTCATGGCATTTATCATTCCTTTGCATTACAAACATTCCAATTTTACTCCCTCACTTATTCTAAAATGTACAACAAACTGCTGTCTATAGTCACCCTATTATGCTATCAAATACTAGATCTTATTCATTCTATATAACTATATTGTTGTACTCATTAACCATCGCCACTTCCACCCCCGACCCACTACCCTTCCTAGCTTCTGGTAACCATCATTCTACTACTCTCTATCTCCATGAGTTCAACTGCTTTAATTTTTAGTTCTCATAAATAAGTGAGAATATGTGAAGTTGGTCCTTCCATGCCTGTCTTATTTCACTTGACATTATGTCCTCCACTTCCACCCATGTTGTTGTAAATGACAGGATTTCATTCTTTTTTATGGCTGAATAGTACTCCATTGTACATATGAATCACATTTTCTTTATCCATTTATTGGTTGATGGAAACAGGTTGATGGAAACAGGTTGATTGTAAATATTGACAATTATGAATAGTGCTGCAATAAACATGGGAGTGTAGATATTGCTTCAATACACTGATTTCCTTTCTTTTGGGCAAATACCTAGGAGCAAGACTGCTGGATCATGTGGTAGTTCTATTTTTAGTTTTTTGAGGAACTTCCATACTGTTTTTCATAGTGACTGTACTAACTTACATTCCAACCAACAGTACGAGGGTTCCCTTTTCTCCACATCCTTGCCATGTCTTTTGGATGAAAGCCATTTTAATTGGGGTGAGATGATATCCCATTGTAATTTTAATTTGCACTTTTCTGATGTTAAGCACCTTTTCAAATACCTGTTTGCCATTTGAGCAATGTCTATTGAGATCTTTTGCCCATTTTTTTAATCTGATTATTGGATTTTTTTTCCTATTGAGTTGTTTCAGCTCCTTACATATTCTGGTTATTAATTGCTTGTCAGATGGATAGTTTGCAAATATACTCCCATTCTGTGGTTTGTCTCTTCACACTGTTGATTGTTTCCTTTGCTGTACAGAAGCTTTTTAACTTTATGAGATCTCATTTGTCCATTTTTGCTTTGGTTCCCTGTGCTTGTGGGATATTACCAAAGAAATCTTCCCCAGACCAATGTCCTGGATAGTTTCTCCAATTTTCTCTTTTCATTGTTTCATAGTTTGAAGTCTTAGACTTAAATCTTTAATCTATTTTTATTTGATTTTTGTATATGGCAACAGATAGGGGTCTCATTTCATTTTTCTGCATATGGATATCCAGCTTTCCTAGTGCCATTTATTGAAGAGACTGTCCTTTCCTCAGCGTATGTTCTTGGCACCTCTGTTAAAAATGAATTCATTGTAGATGTTTATGGTTGTATTTATGAGTTCTCTACCCTGTTCCATTGGTCTACATGTCTGTTTTTATGCCAGTACTATGTTGTTTTGATTACTATAGCTCTGTTGTATAATTTGAACTCAGGTAATGTGATTCCTCTAGTTTTGTTCCTTTTGTTCCAAATGGCTTTGGCTATTTTGGGTCTTTTGTGGTTCTATATGAATTTTGTGATTATTTTTTCTATTTCTGTGAAGAATGTCATTGGTACTTTGATAGGGATTGCATTGAATCTGTAGATTGCTTTGAATAGTATGGATGTTTTAACAATATTTGTTCTTCCAGTCCATGAACTTTTACTGTAACCCATCAGTTTTGGTATGTTGTATTTCCATTTTCATTTGTTTTAATGAATTTTTCAATATCCTTCTTAATTTCTTCATTGGCTCATTGGTCATTCAGGAGCATATTGTTAACTTCCATGTGTTTGTATAGTTTCCAAAGTTCCTCTTGCTATTGATTTCTAGTTTTATTCCATTGTGGTCAGAGAAGATACTTGATATTATTTCCATTTTTTTTTAATGTTTTAAGACTGATTTTGGGGTCTAACATATTCTCTATTCTTGAGAATTATCCATGTACTGAGGAGAAGAATGTACTGAGAAGCAGCAGCAGCCATTGGATGAAATGTTCTGTAAATATCAAGTATCAAATAGACCATTTGGTCTATAATGCCAATTAAGTGTGATAGTTCTTTGTTGGTTTTCTGTCTAAAGTTCTCTCCAATGCCAAAAGTGGAGTATTGACATCCCCAACTATTGTTGTATTGGGGTCTATCTTTCTCTTTAGCTCTAATAATATTTGCTTTATATATTTGGGTGCTTCAGTGTTGGATGATATATATTTGCAATTATTATATCTTCTTGCAGAATTCACTTCTTTATCATTAATGACTTTCTTTGTCTCTTTTTCTGTTTTTTGCCTTTAAATCCATTTTATGTAATATAAATATAGCTACTCCTGCTCTTTCTTGGTTTTCATTTGCATGGAACATAATTTTCCATCCCTTTATTTTCAGCCTTTGTGTGTCTTTATGTAAGTGAAGTATGTTTCTTGTAGGCAACAGATTATTGGTGTTGTTTTTTAAATCCATTCAGCCATGCAATGTCTTTTAATTGGAAAGTTTAGTCCAGTTACATTCAATGTTACTACTGATAAGTAAGGACTTTCTCCTGTCATGTTGTTATTTGTTTTCTGGTTGTTCTGTGGTCTTCTCTTCCTTCCTTCCTTTCTTCCTGTCTTCCTTTTTGTGGAAGTGGTTTTCTCTGGTCATATATTTTAATTTCTCTTTTTGTTTTTAGTATATCTGTTGTAGGTTTCTTTTTATTTGAGGTTACCATGAGGCTTGAAAATAACATCTTGTAACTCATTATTTTAAATTGATGACAACATTGATTACAAAAACAAGCAAACAGAAGACTAAAAAAAACTCACAATTTAATTTCAACCCCCTGCTTTTTAACTTTTTGATATCTCTATCTTATATTTTTGATGTCTTAAAAAGTTGTTGTAGTTATTATTTTTGATAGGTCCATCCTTTAGTCTTACTACTCAAGACATAAGTAGTTTATATACCACAATTACAGTGTTGTAATATTCTGTATTTATCTGTATACTTACTATTATCCATGAGTTTTGTGCCTTCAGATGATTTCTTAGTGCTCATTAATGGCCTTTTCCTTCAGATTGAAGAATTCCTTTTAACATTTCTTCTTGTAGGACAGGCCTGGTGTGACAAAACTTCTTGGCTTTTGTTCACCTGGGAAAGTCTTTATTTCTCCTTCATGTTTGAAGGATATTCAAATACATACAATGTTCTAGGATAATTTTTTTATCTTTAGCACTTTAAATATGTTAGCTACTGTCTCCTGGTCTACAAAATTGCCACTGAGAAGTCTGCTGCCAGACATATTGGAGCTCCTTTACATGTTATTTGTTTGTTTTCTCTTGCTGCTTTTAGGATCCATTCTTTATCCTTAACCTTTGGGAATTTTGTTTATTAAATGTCTTGAGGTAGTCTTATTTGGGTTAAATCTGCTTGGTGTTCTATAACCTTCTTGTGCTTGAATATTGTTATCTCTCTCTAGGTTTGGAAAGTTATTTGTTATTATCTCTTTGAAGAAATTTTATGGTCCAATCTTTCTCTCTACCTCCTCTTTAAGGCCAGTAACTCTTAGATTTGCCCTTTTGAGGCTCTTTTCTTGATCTTATAGCCATGCTTCATGCCTTTTTCTTTTTTTTCTTTTGTTTCCCCTGCTTGTGTATTTTCAGATAGCCTGTCTTCAAGCTCATTAATTCTTTCTTCCGCTTGATCCATTTAGCTGTTAAAGACACACTGATGTATTTTTTCAGTTTGTCAATTGACTTTTTCAGCTCCAGGATCTCTGCTTGATTTTTTTTATTATTTCAATTACTTTGTTAAGTTTATCTTATAAAATTCAGAATTCCTTCTCTGTGTTTTCTTGAATTTTGTTGAGCTTCCTCAAAACAGCTATTTTGAATTCTCTGAAAGGTCATATATCTCTGTCACATGAGGATTGGTCATTTGTGCCTTATTTAGTTCATTTGGTGAAGTTATTGTCAGGCCTCTGAGCCCAAGCTAAGCCATCATATCCCCAGTGACCTGCACATATACATCCAGATGGCCTGAAGCAACTGAAGACCCACAGAAGTGAAAATAGCCTTAACTGATGACATTCCACCATTGTGATTTGTTACTGCCCCACCCTAACTGATCAATGTACTTTGCAATCTTCCCCACCCTTAAGAAGATTCTTTATAACCTCCCCAACCCTTAAGAAGATTCTTTGTAATTCTCCCCACCCTTGAGATCCGCCCCCTGCCCACAAAACATTGCTCCAAACTCCACTACCTATCCCAAAACCTATAAGAACTAATGATAATCCACTACCCTTTGCTGACTCTCTTTTCAGGCTCAGCCCGCCTGCACCCAGGTGAAATAAACAGCCATGTTGCTCACACAAAGCTTGTTTGGTGGTCTCTTCACACGGACACATGAAACAGTTATGTTTTCTGGATGGTCTTGGTGCTTGCAGATATTCAATGATGTCTGTGCATTAAAGAGCTAGGGATATATTCTATTCTTCACACTCTGGGCTGGTTTGTACCCATCCATCTTAAGAAAGCTTTCTAAGTATTCAAAGGGCATTGAGTGTTGTAATTTAAGTTTTTGATGACTGCAGCCATATCTGCTTTGGGGGCAACCCAAGTCCAGTAACACTGTGACTCTTGCCAATTCATAGAGGTACTGCCTTGGTGGTCTTGGGCAAGATCTGGGAGAATTCCCTAGATTACCAGGCAGAGTCTCTTGTTCTCTTCTCTTACTGCCTCCCACAGAGTCTCTCTCTTCATGCTGAGCTGCCTGGAGTTGGGGGAAAGGTGATGCAAGCATCCCTATGGCCACTACCACTGGGGATGCGCTGGGTCACATCTGAAGCCACCATGTTACTGGGTCCTGCCCAAGGCCCATGTTAACTACTGCCTGGCTACCACTAATGTTTATTCAAGGCCCAAAGACTCTTTAGTCAGCAGGTGATGAATCTTGCAAGGACTGAGTCTTTCCCTTCAGGACAGCAAGTTTCCTTCTGGTTCAGGGTGGGTCTAGAACTGTCATCTAGGAACTAGGGCCTGAAATGAGGGCTTCAGGACTCTGCTTGGTGCTTTATTTAATATGGCTAAGCTGGTATCCAACGTGCAGGACAAAGTCCTCTTTCCTCTCACCTCTCCTTTCCTCAAGCAGAAGAAGTCTCTCCAGGAGCTGCAAGCTATGTTGACTGGACTTGGGGAAAGGTGACACAAGCACTTCTTTGGCTGCCCCAGCTGTATCTGAGTCATGTCCACCCCAAGTCCACTGGTTCCAAGCCCAGCAAAGCACCAGAACTTGCTCAGGAATCACAGTCTTTGTGGCCTAGACTGCCTTTCAAATTTATTTAGTACCCTAGATCACTTTAGCTGGACGATTCCCCTCCAGTGAGGGTTGGTCTAAATACTGCCTCTGTGGACACCAGGTGAATTCTGCCCTTCACTATTACTAGGAAGCACTGAGTTCCAATGCAAAGTTCAACAGTCACTGCGTTCTCCCTCTCCCAAACACAGATTCTTTCTCTGTGTCACATGGCACTGCCAGAAGATGTGACAAGGGTGTTGGAGGCAATTCGAAACTGTCTTTCCTACCTCTTCAGTGCCTCTTTCCTTGAAATGATGTTAAAATCAGGTACTATTATCACTCACCCAATTCTTTGGTTCTCATGGAGGTGCTTTCTTTTGTCAACAGTTGTTCAGTTTGGTGACTGAACAACTATTGTAGGGGAATAATTACTGGAGGGTTCTATTCAGCCATCTCGCTCCACCTCTCACCCATTCTTTTTTTTTAATTTTGTTTATTCTAGGTACTCTGCATTTCCACTTAAATTTAGGAACTAGTTGTCAATTTCTATGAAAAGCTTGCTGGAATTTTGATAATGATTATGTTGAATCTATAAATCAATTTGAATTGCCATTTTAACCAAACTAAGTCTTCTAATCCACAAACATAGTATATCTTTCCACCTATTTAAGTCTCATTAATTTCTCTTAGCAATGTTTTATAGTTTTTATTATATAGTTCTTGTACTTTTAAAACATTTATTCCTATATATTTTATTCTTTTTACTTTCATAATAAATGATATTATCTTAATTTTTAGATTGTTGATTGCTAATAAACAGAAATACAATTGATTTTTGTATATTCATCTTGTACCTTATGATCTTGTTAAACTTGCTTATTAAGGCAGATTCCTTAAGATTTCCTACATACAAATCATATCGTCCATGAATAAAGACAATTTTACTTCTTACCTTTCAATATGCATATCTTTAATTTCTTATTCTTACCTCATTGCACTGCCTCGAATGTCCAGTGCAATGTTAAATAAAAGTGGTGAGAAGAACATTTTTGTATCCTTTCAAATCTTAGGGTGAGAAAGCATTCAGGCTTTTAATATTAACCATGAAATTACCTGCAGCTCTTTATCAGGTTGAAGAAATGTTTATTTCTAGTTTGTTGAAAATTTTTACCATGAATGTATGTTGGATATTTTCAAATGTTTTTATGTTTCTATTGAGATAATTATATGGACTTTGTCCTTTATTCTATTAAGATGATGTATTACACTAACTGATTTTGGGTTAATAAGTTAACCTTGCCATGTGAGGAGCTCAAGAATCACTACTCCATCCAAACAACAAATAAAAAACTAAACAAACTGAAAAATCAATAACTATTCTTAAATTCATCAAAGAAGTGAGGTAGCAGGGCAAACCTCTGCCCCCAAAATCATAGCGACAGACAAGGAGATACAGAAAACCACAACTTACTAGAGCAGAAACTCACAAGAAGAAATTCTGTGCACAACCAGTGCCCAGATAGGAAATCTTGAAATGTAATTCACAATTGCTGGAGACTCAGTGTGAACATGTCTAAGAGTTAAAAACTCCAGGGAGAACGAGTCATAGGAGGGCCCCCATGTTTTTATGAGTTCTACCTACAGGAGCTCTACAAAACTCTCATGGTGAATATCTAGGAAAATCTTTTCATGCTTCTGGCAGGGGTTGGGGAAAAGTAAGCATTCTGAAGTATGCCAGATCACTCTCTTCTTAATAAGGAATACCCTCAAGAGAAACAATTTTATTATAGCCTAAATTGCTGGGGTTTTACCACAGCCTACCTCAGAAAAAGGAAATACCCAACTCCAGCCAATTCTAGCCTTCCACAAGGGGAAAAGAAATACCCAACTCCAGCCCCCTCTAGCCATCCTGTCCCACCTAAAGGGTAAGGAGAGGACTAAGAAGTATTTGCAACTATCACGGTCCAGGGACACAGTCTCATAAAAAGACTGAAACCTACTCATAGGACTAATGTTTTCCCTCCCCACAAACCTTACCGCTACTTTACTAAAGGCCTATTTACTGCAGTTCCAGTTACCCAGTATATCATGTCAACCTTTTTACAGAAAATTTGTAGGACATTCTAGAAGGGGAAAAAAAAAAAAAAAAAACTGTGAGGAGACAAAACAAGCATCATAACCAGAGATAGATATGGTAGAAATGTTAAAATTATCAGACTAGGATTTTTTTAACTGCAATTAATATGCTAAGGTTAATGGCAGAAAAGATGAGTAACAAGCAGAGAGACGAAAATTCTAAGAAAGAACCAAAAGACATGCCAGAGATCAAAAACACCGTAGTAGAAATGAAGAATGTCTTTAATGGGCTCATTAGTAGACCGGACGTGATTAAGGAAAGAAACCCCAAGCTTGAGTATTGGACAACAGAAACTTTCCAAACTGAAAAGAAAAAAGACTAACATAAAATCCAAGAACTGCTGGACAACAACCAAAGAGGAAACCAAAGAGGTAACATGCACAATGGGAATATCAGAAAGAGAAGAAAGAGATCTGTTGCTAGACTCAGATTAATATTTTGTTAAGGATTTTTGCATCTGTGTCCATGAAGGATATTGGTCTATAGTTTTCTTGTGATGTCTTTGTCAGCTTTGTCTGGCTTCATTAAAATGAGTTGGGAAGAAGTTCTCTCCTATCTGTTTTCTGAAAAAGTTTGTGTAGAATCAGTATGATTTCTTCCTTAAATACTTCACAAGATTCTCCAGTTAAAACATCTAGACCTGGATACTTTATGGGATATTATCCTTTTAATGATTCAATTCAATAAATTTTTATTGGGTAACTATTATATATGCACTGCTGCAGTTGACTTTAAGGACCTACAATTTCCTATATGTATAAATTTTACACTCTACTCTAAAGATTTTTAAAATCCTACATACAAAAATCAACCATGCCATAATACAAGGTACTGTTTAATTATGTGCAAACATCATGGAGAACAAAACACTAACTGAAACTTTATTCAAATTCAGTTCCTGTCATTACCTGGTAGTTGAACCTTAATCACTTAAACATCCTAAGTTGCAGTCTCCTCATTGTAAAATAATAAAGTTCGATGAGAATACTTCTAAGATCCTTCCAGTATTTAAATTATTTAATCTACAAGGAAAGTTTAAAATTAAACTTTATCACAAATGACAATCTAAGAAAAATGTTTATAATTAAAAGCCCAGACAAAATATTATTCCAAATTTATTAGAAGATCTTAGAGATCAAGAAGAAAAAACCAACAATGTAATAGAAAAATAACATTCAGAAAAAGAAACACCAAATGATCCCTAAACACATGAAAATTACTGAACATCAAAATCAACTATATGCTAACAAGTAACTGGAAAATATAATTTTAGAAAGATAAGCATTTAAATTGCAATAAAAGACATCAAATACTTGGGAATACATTTATCAAACTTTGTATAAGATCACTACGCTAAAGACTACCACTCATTGCTGAGAGAAATTAAAGAAGGCCAAAATAAATATTCATGGATTTCAAAATTTAGAAAAAAAAATTTTTTTTGAGACAGAGTCTCACTCTGTCACCCAGGCTGGAGTGCAGTGGCATGATCTCAGCTCACTGTAACCTCCACCTCCTGGGTTCAAGCAATTCTCCTGCCTCAGCCTCCCGAGTAGCTGAGATTACAGGTGTGCTCCACCACACCTGGCTAATTTTTGTATTTTTAGTAGAGACAGGGTTTCACCATGTTGGCCAGGCTGGTCTTGAACTCCTGACCTCAAGTGATCTGCCTGCCTCAGCCTCCCAAAGTGCTGAGATTACAGGTGTGAGCCACTGTGCCCAGCCAAAACTTAGAAATATTAACATGTCAATTCTCCTCAAAATGTATCCATAAATTCAATGCAATCCAAATAAAAATTCCAGCAGACATTTTCTACATTTATTGGAAAATGTACATGAAAACACAGATGACCTAGAAAAGCCAATACAAACTTGAAAAAGAACAAAACTTGAGGATTTACACAACCAAGTGTCAATACTTAGAAAAAAGCTACAATAACTAAGGCAATGTGGTATATACACCAATGGAACAGAATAAAAAGAGCCCAAAAATAGACCCACACATATTGTCACCAATTTACATACCACTGAAGTTCAAAGGGGAAAGAATGACCCTTTCCCAGTCCCCAGAAATGGTGCTGGATCATTGGAAAACTATATGGAGAAAGAGGAACCTTGACTCTTAAATTCCACAATGCACAGAAATTATTTTTTTAACTTTTAAGTTCAGGGGTATATGTGCATGTTTTTTACACAGGTAAACTTGTAATGTGGGCATTTATTATACAGATGATTTCATCACCCGGTGTGATGGTTAACACTGAGTGTCAACTGGATCGGGTTGAAGGATGCAAATATTGATCCTGGGTGTGTCTGTGAGGGTGTTCCCAAAGGAGATTAACATTTGTGTCAGTGGGCTGGGAAAGGCAGACCCTCCCTTGATCTGGGTGGGCACCACCTAATCAGCTGCCAATGCAGCCAGGATATAAAGCAGGCAGAAAATCATAAAAAGGATAGACTGGCTTAGCCTCCCAGCATACATCTTTCTCCCGTGACGGATGCTTCCTGCCCTCAAACATCAACTCCAAGTTCTTCAGCTTTGGGACTCAGACTGGCTTCCTTGCTCCTCAGCTTGCAGATGGCCTGTTGCAGGACCTTGTGATTGTGTGAGTTAATACTCCTTAATAAACTCCTATATATATATATCTCCTATTAGTTCTGTTTCTCTAGAGAACCCTGACTAATACACCCAGGTATTAAGCCTAGTACCCATTAGTTATTTTTCCTGATCCTCTCCTTCCTCTAACCTCCACCCTCCAGTTGGCCCTCGTATGTGTTGTTCCCCTCTCTGTGTCCATGTGTTCTCATCATTTAGCTCCAACTAATAAGTGAGAACATGCAGTATTTCATTTTCTGTTCCTGCATTAGTTTGCTAAGGATAATGGCCTCCAGCTTTTGAAAGAGGTAAACATGAAAGAGAAAATAATAAAGCTTCAAGAGGAAAATATAAGAGAATATCTTCATGACCTTGAGGTAAGGAAGATTTCTTAAACAGGACACAGAAAACTCCAATCATTTAAAAAACATAGACAAGTTCAACTTCATTTAAATTAAGATCTTCAATTCTCCAAAAGATGCCATTAGACTATAAACTAGAAGGTATTGGTACTAGAAGGTAAAACCACAATTAAATATCACTTCATCCTCATCAGATTGGCTAAAATTATAAGAACTGATAATACATCAAGTCTTAGCAAGGAGTAGGTGGTTTTATGCTCATAGTGTAAACAAAGCAGCCAGGAAGTTCGAACTGGGAGGAGCTCACTGCAGTTCAGCAAGGCCTCCGCAGCCAGACTGCCAGAGTTCTCCTCTCTGGGCAGGGCAGCTCTGAAAAAAGGCAGCAACCCCAGTCAGGCACTTACAGATAAAACCCCCATCTCCCGGGGACAGAGCACCTGGGGAAGGGGCGGCTGTGGGCACAGCTTCGGCAGATTTAAACATCCCTGCCTGATGGCTCTGAAGAGAGAAGCAGACCTCCCAGCACAGCATTCCAGCTCTGCTAAGGGTCAGACTGCCTCTTCAAGTGGGTCCCTGACAGCCGTGTATCCTGACTGGGAGACATCTCCCAGTAGGGGCCGACAGACAGCTCATACAGGAGAGCTCCGGCTGGCATCTGGCAGATGCCCCTCTGGGACAAAACTTTCAGAGGAAAGAACAGTCAGCAATCTTTGCTGTTCTGCAGCCTCCACTGGTGATACCCAGGCAAACAGCATCGGCAGTGTACCTCCAGCAAACTCCAGCAGACCTGCGGCAGAGGGGCCTGATTGTTAGAAGGAAAGCTAACAAAAAGAAAGGAATAGCACATCCACTCAAAGACCCTATCCGAAGGTCACCAACATCAAAGACCAAAGGTAGATAAATCTACAAAGATGGGGAGAAACAAGCACAAAAAGGCTGAAAATTCCAAAAACCAGAATGCCTCTTCTCCAAAGGATCACAACTACTCACCAACAAGGGAACAAAAATGGACGGAGAATGAGTTTGATGAATTGACAGAAGTAAGCTTTAGAAGGTGGTAAATAACAAACTCCTCTGAGCTAAAGGAGCATGTTCTAACTCAATGTAAGGAGGCTAAGAACCTTGAAAAAAGGTTAGATGAATTGCTAACTAGAATAACCAGTTTACAGAAGAACATAAATGATCTAATGGAGCTGAAAAACTTAGCACAAGAACTTCAGGAAGCATACAAAAGTATCAATAGCCAAATTGATCAAGTGGAAGAAAGGATATCAGTTATTCAAGATCAAATTAATGAAATAAAGCAAGAAGACAAAATTAGAGAAAAAATTATAAAAATGAACAAACAAAGCCTCCAAGAAATATGGGACTATGTGAAAAGACCAAACCTGTGTTTGATTGGTGTACCTGAAAGTGACAGGGAGAATGGAACCAAGTTGGAAAACACTCTTCAGGATATTATCCAGGAGAACTTCCCCAACCCAGCAAGACAGGCCAACATTCAAATTCAGGAAATACAGAGAACACCACAAAGATACTCCTCGAGAAGAGCAACCCCAAGACACATAATCATCAGATTTGCCAAGGTTGAAATTAAGGAAAAAATGTTAAGGGCAGCCAGAGAGAAAGGTCAGGTTACACACAAAGGAGAGCCCATCTGACTAACAGCAAATCTCTCTGCAGAAACCCTACAAGCCAGAAGAGAGTGGGGGCCAATATTCAACATTCTTCAACCCAGAATTTCATATCCAGTCAAACTAAGCTTCATAAGCCAAGGAGAAATAAAATCCTTTACAGACAAGCAAATGCTTTAAGATTTTGTCACCACCAGGCCTGCCTTACAAGAGCTCCTAAAGGAAGCACTAAACACGGAAAGGAACAACCAGTTCCAGCCACTGCAAAAACAAACCAAAATATAAAGACCATCAACACTATGAAGAAACTGCATCAACTAACAGGCAAAACAACCAGCTAGCATCATAATGGTAAGATCAAATTCACATATAACAATATTAACCATAAATGTAAATGGGCTAAATGCCCCAATTAAAAGGCATAGACTGGCAAATTGGATAGAGTCAAGACCCATCAGTGTACTATATTCAGGAGGCTCATCTCATGTTCAAAGACACACATAGGCTCAAAACAAAGGGATGGAGGAATATTTACCAAGCAAATGGAAAGCAAAAAAAGCAGGAGTTGCAATCCTAGTCTTTGATAAAACAGACTTTAAACCAACTAAGATCAAAAGAGACAAAGAAGGCCATTACATAATGGTAAAAGGATCAATGCAGCAAGAAGAGCTAAGTACCCTAAATATACATGCACCCAATACAGGAGCACCCAGATTCATAAAGCAAGTTTTTAGAGACCTACAAAGAGACTCAGACTTCCACACAATAATGATGGGAGACTTAAACACCCCACTGTCAATATTAGACAGATCGATGAGACAGAAAATTAACAAGGATATTCAGGACTTGAACTCAGCTCTGGACCAAGAGGACCTAATAGACATCTACAGAACTCTCCACACAAATCAACAGAATATGCATTCTTCTCAGAACCACATCACACTTATTCTAAAACTGACCACATAATTGGAAGGAAAACACTCCTCAGCAAATGCAAAAGAACGGAAATCATAACAAACAGTCTCTCAGGCCACAGTGCAATCATATTAGAACTCAGGATTAAGAAACTCACTCAAAACTGAACAACCACATGGAAACTTAACAACCTGCTCCCAAATGACTACTGAGTAAATAACGAAATGAAGGCAGAAATAGATGTTCTTTGAAACCAATGAGAATGAAGACACAATGTACTAGAATCTCTGGGACACATTTAAAGCAGTGTGTAGAGGAAAATTTGTAGCACTAAACGCCCACAAGAGAAAGCAGGAAAGATCTAAAATTGACACCCTAACATCACAATTAAAAGAACTAGAGAAGCAACAGCAAACAAATTCAAAAGCAAGCAGAAGACAAGGAATAACTAAAATCAGAGCAGAATTGAAGGAGACAGAGACACGAAAAATCATTCAAAAAAAAATCAATGAATCCAGGAGCTGTTTTTTGAAAAGATCAACAAAAGACAGACCACTAGCAAGACTAATAGAAGAATCAAATATATGCAATAAAAAATCATATAGGGGATATTACCACTGATCCCACAGAAATCCAAACCACCATCAGAGAATACTATAAACACCTCTATGCAAATAAGCTAGAAAACCTAGAAAAAATGAATAAATTCCTGGACACATACACCCTCCCAACCCTAAACCAGGAAGGCATCGAATCCCTGGATAGACCAATAACAAGTTCTAAAATTGAGGCAGTAATTAGTGGCCTACCAACCAAAAAAAGTTCCGGGACCATACGGATTCACAGCCAAATTCTATCAGAGGTACAAAGAGAAGCTGGTACCATTCATTCTGCCATGATTTCAAACAATAGAAAAAGAGGGAATCCTCCCTAACTCATTTTATGAGGCCAGCATCATCCTGATACCAAAATCTGGCAGAGACACAACAAAAAAGGAAAATTCCAGGCCAATATCCCTGACAAACATCGATGCAAAAATCCTCAATAAAATACTGGCAAACTGAATCCAGCAGCATATGAAATGCTTATCCACCACGATCAAGTCGGCTTCATCTCTGGGATGCAAGGCTGGTTAAACATATGCAAATCAATAAACGTAATCCATCACATAAACAGAACCAATGACAAAAACAACATGATTATCTCAATAGATGCAGAAAAGGCCTTCAATAAAATTCAACATCCCTTCATGCTAAAAACTCTAAATTAACTAGGTATCAATGGAATGTATCTCAAAATAATAAGAGCTATTTATGACAAACCCACAGCCAATATCATACTGAATGGGCAAAAGCTGAAAGCATTCCTTTTGAAAACCAGCACAAGGCAAGGATGTCCTCTCTCACCACCCCTATTCAACACAGTATTTAAAGTTCTGGCCAGGGCAATCAGGCAAGAGAAAGAAATAAAGGTATTCAAATAGGAAAACAGGAAGTCAAATCGTCTCTGTTTGCAGATGACATGACTGTATATTTAGAAAACCCCATAGTCTCAGCCCAAAATCTCCTTAAGCTGATAAGCAACTTCAGTAAAGTCTCAGGATATAAAATCCATGTGCAAAAATCACAAGCATTCCTATACACCAATAATAGACAGAGAGCCAAATCATGAGTGAATTCCCATTCACAATTGCTACTAAGAGAAAAAAATACCTAGGAATACAACTCATAAGGAATGTGAAGGACCTCTTCCAGGAGAACAACAAACTGCTGTTTAAGGAAATAAGAGAGGTCACAAACAAATGGAAAAACATTCCATGCTCATGGATAGGAAGAATCAATATCGTGACAATGGTCATACTGCCCAAAGTAATTTATAGATTCAATGCTATCCCCATCAAGCTACCACTGACTTTCTTCACAGAATTGGAAAAAACTACCTTAAACTTCATATGGAACCAAAAAAGAGCCCACATAGCCAAGACAATCCTAACCAAAAAGAACAAAGCTGGAGGCATCATGTTGCCTGACTTCAAACTATATTACAAGGCTACAGTAACAAAAACAGCATGGTACTGGTACCAAAACAGACATATAGATCAATGGAACAGAACAGAGGCCTCAGAAATAACACCACACATCTACAACCATCTGATCTTTGAAAAACCTGACACAAACAAGCAATGGGGAAAAGATTCCCTATTTAATAAATGGTGTTGGGAAAACTGGCTAGCCATATGCAATAAACTGAAACTGGAACCCTTCCTTACACCTTCTATAAAAATTAACTCAAGATGGATTACAGACTTAAACATAAGACCTAAAACCATAAAAACCCTAGAAGAAAACCTGGGCAATACCATTCAGGACATAGGCATGGGCAAATACTTCATGACTAAAACACCAAAAGCAATGGCAACAAAAGCCAAAATAAACAAATCAGATCTAACTAAACTAAAGAGCTTCTGCACAGCAAAAGAAACTATCATCAGAGTAAACAGGCAACCTACAGAATGGGAGAAAAAAGGGCTAATATCCAGAATCTACAAAGAACTCAAACAAATTTACAAGAAAAAAACAACCCCATCAAAAAGTGGACAAAGGATATGAACAGGCAATTCTCAAAAGAAGACATTTATGCAGCCAACAAACATATGAAAAAATGCTCATCATCACTGATCATTAGAGAAATGCAAATCAAAACCACAATGAGCTATCATCTCATGCCAGTTAGAATGGGGATCGTCAAAAAGTCAGGAAACAACAGATGTTGGAAAGGATGTGGAGAAATAGGAAAGCTGTTACACTGTTGGTGGGAGTGTAAATTAGTTCAACCATTGTGGAAAACAGTGTGGCAATTCCTCAAGGATCTAGAACCAGAAATACCAGTTGACCCAGCAATCCCATTACTGGGAATATACCCAAAGGATTATAAATCATTCTACTATAAAGACACATGCACACGTATGTTTATTGCTGCATTATTCATGATAGCAAAGACTTGGAACCAACCCAAATGCCCATCAATGATAGACTAGATTAAAAAAATGTGGCACATACACACCATGGAATACTATGCAGCCATAAAAAAGGATGAGTTCATGTCCTTTGCAGGGACATGGATGAAGCTGGAAACCATCACTCTCAGCAAACTATCACAAGAACAGAAAACCAAACACCAAATGTTCTCACTCATAAATAGGAGTTGAACAATGAGAACACATGGACATAGGGAGGGGAACATCACACACAAGGGCCTGTCAGGGGGTGAGGGGTTAGGGGAGGGATAACATTAGGAGAAATACCTAATGTAGGTGACGGGTTGATGGGTGCAGCAAACCACCATGGCACATGTATACCTATGTAACAAAACTTCACGTTGTACACATGTATCCCAGAACTTAAAGTATTTTATTTATATATATATATATGAAGAAAAAGAAAACTAGACTAACTGTGACACCTTCAGAGACAACATTTTGTATATATTTCACGATTTCTTTTTAGGGAAATGCACAAGGTCTAATTACACAAGCTGTTTATTCTCCTTATTAGCCTTTTGGGTTTCAGCATGTGTAGGTTTTCTTATATTCTTTTATTAAAAAAATTAAAAATTTTTTTTATCTTTGAACCACAAAATTTCTTACCTATTTTTTTTTAAACACAAGAAAAGAATAAGGTATATCTACAAGTACTGCAACTAAAATTCACCAGGGAAAAAATTAAGTTGTATACCAGTTGAGAAACAATTTGCAGGAGAAACAGAACTTCATATGGTCTTTGAAAGATAAGTAAGGTCTGATTTGGGACATCTACTTTCACGTTTCCACAAGTGGATGAGAATCTCACCTTGAAATCCTGTTACTTCAGTCAAAACATTCAGTTTAATATCATGTTATTCGCTTAATTCGGCATAGTGGTCACTTCTCGAAAGCAAAGGAGAGAAACAAGAATGAGGAGGGAAGGATTTCTCAGAGGCTTTAACTGTATCTTTATTTTACTTCTTTAAAAAAAAAATAGACGCGCAGGGAAGATCAGGTGAAGACACTGGAAAAAGGCCATCGATAAGCCAAAGAGAGAGACCTTACAAGAAATCAACCCTGTCAACCGAACACCTTGACCTCGTGCTTCTAGCCTCCTGAATTGTGAGAGAATAAACTTCTGTTGTTTAAGCCACATACAAAATAATAATAATATGTAATAAAAAAATGAAGCAAAACTGGCAAAATGCAAAGATTTGACAAATTTAGGTGGTAGGGGGAAAAGTTAAATTGTGTCCTTTTTATTGAAGACACCATAGGCCTCCGAGAATAATAATTGATTTTTTTAAGATAAAGCATTTCATTGTGTTTTTTGTGTGGACAAGCAGTATAAGGAAGAATAAACATGTGTGAAGCCAAAACAAAACAGTACATTTACAAGACTTTGGCTCATCAAGAAGTCACTCTAGAGCCACCTAAGGTCGCACTAAACTGTGGGCATTCAGTGCAGAGCAAATCTGGATCTGCGTGAATGCCTGCTGCTGTGAATGGGGGCCAGGCCAGAGCTTCAAATGTCAGACTTCGTGTGAGAGCATCAGTTTATAGACAAACCAGAAGCCTATTGTTCTTGTAATTCCTACAGGCAATGAGCATAGTTTCCAAATTGAAAACTAGACTAACTATGACGCCTTCAGAGACAACATTTTGTACATATTTCATGATTTCTTTTTAGGGAAATGTACAAGGTCTAATTACACAAGCTGTTTATTCTCCTCATTAGCCTTTTGGGTTTCAGCATGTGTGGGTTTTCTTAAGCTTTTCTCACTATTAAACTCAGCCAAATTCGTGCTCACAGAGGAAGTCAGATTCTAGTATGCAGCTCGACAGCAGACCTCCAAGTTACCCAAATCCACTGGGTAATCAAAAACATTCCATAGGCTGCTGTATGACTTTTTTCTTTCCTCCTGCAAATAGCAGTAGCAGGATTAATGTTAACACACACTCCCCCACACCACCCCCACACAGGCTTAGCCTGTTTAACTGCAATTACTCTCCTGAGCAAGATTCTTGTTGCCACTTGGCAAAGATGAAGAGAGGGTAAAGAGCACAGACTATTCATATAAATAAATACCAAGTCCACATTTCAAACATTTTCACATATTTGATCCTTACAAATCAATGAAGAGGCAGAGGAGGTATTGCTGATCCCATTTTACAGATGAGGAAAGCTGAGGCTCAGGGAAGTGAAGTGGCTAACCAAAAAGTTACATAGCTCATAAGTGGATGGAACCCACACTCATATCTTCTGACCCTATTGCAGAGTTCTTTCTGCTGTGCCAGATGTTTGCAGACTCAACTCAAAAAAACTGGTGACATAACTTTTCAAATTCCCTTATATCTACCTGTAAGTTGCAAAGTCTCCCACAGTCATGGTTGTCTAATGTATTCAATTCCTCTAGATGTTTTGGACCCAAAATCTCTCTTTCCTCACCCTCTGGCCTGCCGTGGATCTGTATTTCCACCATTTGAGTTTACTCCTCCACCTAACAAGCTGGACTTTACCATGCAGGCCAGTTTTTCTCAATATTGTTTCTGAGGTACCTCCATAAGAAATACACTGGGAATATGTTAAAAATATAAATTCCTGGGCATCATCCCAAATCCATGGAATCAGAATCTTTTGGGGGTGTGTCTAGGAATTTGCATTTTTAACAAGCTCTCCCAAGCTGAATCCAGCCTTAAAGTTGAGAAGCACAGCTTTCAGCAACGAAAATCCTGGGATGTTTTAAGCCAGAAACTAGAATCACCAAAGGGTTATTTTAAGGTGATAAACTTGGAAGCAATGTTTCACATGAGCTGGGGTAGAAAGATTGGAGTCTAGGAGAACTGTCTGAGATTACTGCAGTAGCCCAACTTGAGAAACAGGATGGGAGGGAAAAGGTAAACATGGAAATACAAAGAAAAATTCTAAGGAGCATTACGTAAGTCACTACAATTTCTTCTCTTTGTTTTCCACAAAAATTTTACTTCACCCAGGCTCCACAGCTGTTAGTAAGAGGCCAAGTTAATTCTGTGAGCATATTTCATCAGGGCCACAGTTCAGCTCATCTATCTGTATGTGTGCTGCACTTCATACAAGGGGATTTAGCTACGGTTCATGCTGGACTGCTTAATTAGTCTCCTGTGACTAAAATTGAGTTCCTTTGCTAAATTCATTTAGATCAGAAGAAAAGGTGGTAAGCTTCCAGTAGTGATGTCCAAAGCATTTCAAATTCCTTTCTAAAACTACAACCCTCCAGGTTTTTCATGTGTGATGGAGAAGTTCATAGGAGCATTGCTTTCCAGCTCATTCTGTGAAACCACAGAATGTATTATCTAGGACAGTTTTCATTTTCATTTGTTTCCTTTGTCCTCATTTCCTCTCTTCTCTCTTTCCATCTCTCTCTCTCCCTCCCTCCTTCCCTCCCTCCTTCCCTCCCTCAAATGGTGGTCAGGTGTTCTTGGATGATGTTTTAAGTTTTTATCTTTCTCACAGCAGATGCTAAAATTATATCACCCTAGAATTTAGAATGCCTGAGTTCTAGTTCCAGTTTTACCACGGACTTGCTATAAGACCTTGAGTAATTCCACTCTCCCTTCTGGGGCTCAGTTTCTTCATCTGTAAAATGAGAAGACTGAACTAGCTGGTATCCAAGGTCACTCCAGTCCAAATATTCTTAATTTCTAAGTTGACTTCCCTGGATCCCTTCCAGCAACATGAAAGTTTAAAATCACCAGGTCCAAATTATTACTTGGTTCATTTGAGTTCAGAGCATATAAAATGTCTCTAAGAGTGTGTACCAGAGTCTTATGCTACAGCAGTGGAACTATAAATTGGCTTAGCTACTTAACTGTCTGCCCACACATATTTCTCACTATGACTTCTTTAATCAGGTCCAGTGAAACTAGGTAAGGGAGAGACATGTTAAAATAATAAGTAGTCACCTTAGCATCTGGTCACATCAGAGAAGCGTCGCATGCCTTTTATTCACCACAGGGCCTCTCTATAAATAATTTTCCACCCCTTTCATCCTCCTACCATCACACTCACCAAGAAACATGTGCTGATGCCGAAGACACATATGCCAATGCAGCAGCAGTACTAAGATGAACACCACATGTTCCTTGCCTTCTTAGAGCTAGTTAGAGACATGTGGACAGTGATGAATGGAGGTGTTTTAAATTGCCATGAATCTTAACAGTCATAATGTAGCCAAAAGTGCAACTTTTCATGTACTTAAAAGCAGCAAATGGTTTGGGTTTGGTTTTTTGGGGTGGGTGTGTGTGTGTGTGTGTGTTGTGCGTTTTTTTAATGCACAGATGCTAAACATATATAAGCAAAGATCCATAACCTGATGTCCATAGTTCTGAAAGCCCTGTCCCATTTCCCAGTGATTAGACAACATTCTTATCATCATCTAATTCAAGATCCATTACAATGTGGACCTATCATTCACTCATTCATTTATTTGATAAATGTTTACTAAATGAACGCCCATTATGTGCCAGGCACTGTGCATGGAAATAAGAATTCTCTAGTGAATGGGACAGACACAGTCTCTGCCCTCATGATGTTTAAAAATCTGTGAGAGGAAGGTGGATGAGAGATAGTAATCAAATATTTAAAGGAATAAAATGTAATATATAGTATACATATATGTTTCACATATGCACACACACATTTGGAAAAAGTTGGGATGTATATATACTCAAATAATAGTAATAATTGCTGGCGGGTAGAATTGTGATTTTTTTTCTTTTCTTCCTTATAACGTTTTGTATATCCTCTGATTTTTTTTCTTCGCAAGCACTACACTTTTATAATGAGAAAAAAAGCAATTTTCATTGTAAAAAAATTTATGCTTTTGAAGATTTATTGACAGGAAAATATCATATTGCTAAAAACAAAAGTTTCAAAACAACAAGTGTATAATAAGATTTCATTTTGATTATATAATACAGTAAAAAGTAACTGGAAAAGCATGTACCAAAATACTAGTAGCAGTTATCTTTGGTGGGATAATACTCCATTCTTTCTTTTATGCTTTTTAAAAATTATCCAAGATTTCTATATTGAGCATATAGCTTTTTATTTATTTCAGCCTTAGAATCTCACCACCTCAAGGAAGCTGCCTTTGGCCAGCACCATACTGTGATCACATCATCTTCCTCTACTCAACACCTGTACAACTTGTTGCCACCTTAACACCAAGCACAAGAGACGGTTCTCATCATTATTTTTCTGTGAGCTCTATGAGGGAGGTACCAGATGTTTGAGTTCTTTCACTCACACAACCATTTTATCATGGTCAATAAATACGGGTGTCTCCATTCAATCGCTGGTACCCTCAAATCCAACCTGGATGGATCACTGCTGTGTGTAGGGTTGGTTTGTGAGTTACTCCCCCCAGCAGTCCCCACACCTTGCTCCTAGCTCTCTACCCCGAGGGCCTGTCATCATCATCTCCCAACACCAAGTGCACTTCCAAGGGTTAGAAGCTCATTTCTAAACTGAGAGTTTTTCTGCCTCAACCCATCAAGGTTCACTGTGAAAAGTGAAATCAGCAGATGGAACAGAAGGAAAGGGTTCATTATTACAGAACATAATTTATTACCCACAGGATTCCTGAGTCATTGCCGCTGGGTGAGGAAAGAGATTTGGAGAATGTTGAGCCTAGAAGGGAGGCAAGCAAGAGGCTCAAGCTTACCAATGGAGAAGCCAGGTACACAGATAACGAGTGATGTGCCCCGAGTCCTACAACAAGTTGATGGCAGAGTGGTTTCTCCCACTGCAGCAGCCTGAGAGATAAATTAGAATACAAAGTAATCTGCACAGGATGAGGGGACAGTGAGGTGAAGGGGAAACTTGCACGTTTTTCTCTGTGCTGTTTGCATCTTGTACAAGGAGACTGCAAGATATTTATGAATTGATGATTAATGTTCAACAAAGATATATCTTTTTTTTTAAAAAAAAACTGACAAATAGAATAGTTTTTACTAATAGCATCAGCTCTCTGGACAGATTTCTGGGACTGCTTTTCTGGCTTCTTCTCAAATTCATGCAGCACCCTCCAGCTGCAAAGTATGTTGTTAAGAGAAAGAATAGACTTCAGGATCAGACAGGTTCAAGTCTGTAAACTTGATTTCTTACCAGCTATGTGATTTGGGTGAGTTAATGATCTCCTTGTGCCTCTGTTTCCTCAGCAGTGGAGGATGGACACAATGGTATTACATAGCTCACAGAGTTACCTTAAGACTTAAACAAGGTAAAGCATGATGGTGCTCAGAACGGTGCCTGGAGCACAGCAGCTGCTCACTTTGCCACCTTGGTTTTTCACCACTTTCCTTGAGGATACTGTTATTACTACCACTACTCCCACACTGGTTTCATGACATGAGACAGAGGCCTCTTCTCATTCAGCTGCTTTACTCAGGTTGCTCTTGTTCCCTAGAGTGGCCTCCTCTCTTCTTCCAGCCCATCAAAAGCCTGAATTTTCTTCTACACTCAACTCAAGATTCACCCTCCACAATTATCCCTAAGTCACTGTCAAAAGTCTCCCCCTCTCCAAATGGTGATTATGTGTTGGGAAGGCAGTGGTAATGTTTAAAGGTCTGAGCAAACACAGCGAGAGAACACAGCAAAGAGGAAAGAGTCTGAGCTTTGGCATCAAAAGGCTCTGACTAAAAATTGCTCATCTGCCAAATACCAACTGCGCGACCTGGAACAAATCACTTTAAACTCTGAGCCTTCATTTCTTCATCCGTTAAATAAGCATCATAATCCCCCTAGCTATCTCTTCTGACAGAAACAGTCCAATAGAGAACAGCATTAAGGATAAGAGTAAGCAAGAAGGAACAGGAGGGAAAAAGAATCAAGGGCAGGCAAAAGGACCAGGGGCCGGGGGTGGAGTGTGATGAAGATGGACAAAACCTAATTGAGGGGAACAGTGCAAGGACCTCATGTCTGTCATTAGCAGAAAAATCAGTCATTATTCCTACGAGCAGAGCCCAATGGGCCTCATGCCAGCAGATTGGTGCAGATAAAGTTTCCATCAGAAAAGCAAGGTAGGTTAGTTTAGCATTATTTCGGAAAAGACCTGGAAAGGGGAGAAAAAAGCAACAACTTATCCTTCAAAGTGTCAACAGATGGCCTAGCTGGGATGCTCCGTGACAAGCTGTGTAATGAGGAACTGTTTTTTATTGAATTCAGCTACACAGTGTTCAAGGCATATTTTGGTGGCAAGTTTTTGGCTCCCTAGCATATTTTCCCCATCTCTTATTTTTATAACAAACCCTGCCATGTGCACCATTACCCTCATCCGGAGCTCACAGAGATAGACAGATGACCCAAATCAGCCAATCAGAATATCCCATTTCCAGGGATACTACTCAAAATAGTTCACAACTAGCACAGCAAGGGGGCCAACATTCAGGATGGGCTCCTGCCACAATGGTATACACCTGCTGAATGTCAGCCCTGCCCACTCCTCTAGGCATAGGATGAGTCTAGTGGTGGACCCAAGACCACATGGGGCCAATCAGATCTTTGTCTGGGCATGAAAAAAAAATGGACCTTGGAAAGAAGCAAAGCTCTTTACATTAGGAGAGTTAAGATGTAAAACCTGAGATAAGAGAGGAAAATGAAAACAATCAGACAAGCAGGAATGAGAGATGAGCAGGGAAAAAACCCTGGTGAAGTTGTGTCCTGATTCTCAAGTCCCTGGTCCTACAGTGCTTTCCTTAATTCTATGGTCTGCACCACCATCCCTCCCAGTTGCCTGAGCCAATCAACTCATTTTTTCTTAAGCTAGTTCAAATTGGGTTTGTCTCGGACAATCAAGGGTTCTGACAAAAACTCCTCCACTCACGGTGTCAAACTTTAGCTGTGCATAAGAAGTGGCCATGTACCAAATTAATTACAGTAGAAAGACAAGGGAGCATTTGAAGGAGAAAAAAAAGGAAAGGCTCTGAATCTGAGGATTCACTCTTGGGAGAAAAACATCTCCACCCACAGCACATTTGGCCACTGGAGATAGTTAATCTTAGAAAAACATCTGCTGACAATTGAGCCTTGAAGGCTCACAGTGCCTCTCCTTGTCACAGCATCCCTGTCTATACTAAGTACCCCACAGGCCTCAGGAGTTCAGTCAGCTTCAAGTTAATACACACCTTTTCCTAGGCTGAGATATCACCAGCCCCAGGTTGTTTTGAGCAAGCAAGTTCCACTATGACAAACTATTACTGTTTAAGCATTCATCATGAATGAAGTCTCTGGACTTCACATACAGTAAGCACCCAATGAATGTTTGTGTCATAAAATAACCATGCACCACAACACAAACTTCTCAGTCTCCAACTTGACCAGATAGAACAGCAGCTTCAGTCTATGGTATATAAACCCAGCTAACACACATGCAGACAAACAGCACTGGTGAATAGTCCAAATCCCTGGTGACAGGAACTCAAATGACCAAAACCCATGGGTTTGTCAGATCGATCCACATCTCAGTGACCTTAATCATGAGCAGAGAGTAGAAGTCACCTGAGGTTATAAAAGTCTCTCTAGGTTCTTTACAATTAAGAAAAATCCCTGAAGTGCAAATACTCAAAAACGCAGAGCTTAGTAAAGGCCTGTACATAGAATACCTTCAGTTTACCCCACTTAGAAAAGTACATCAAAATGGTTGAATAACCCCAGTCAGACATGACTAGGCTTACAAGTACTTATGGCTTACTATAAGGCTATGCATCAAGTGAAGCCAAAAAGACAGGAAGATGTAGGATGGAGAGCCCATCAGAGGGCAGGATGGTGGGAGCAGAAACAACAGGAGGAGGACACCAGCCCCACACTCTTCCAGGTCATAAAGATGACTGATTAACCTCTACCATGATTCCCTCAACTGGAGAAACTTCTGGCCCACTCCAAATACATAGGATCTACCCACTCTCCATTTTTAAGCAATAATAGTAAGCATTCAATAAATTGTATGCACTGAATAAGCTAGCACTTGGAAAGAGCTTCAACAGTGTTTAGACACTTAATAAGGGCCTAATAACTGTTAGCTATTATTACCATCATGATTATCGTTTTTTCTTTTTTTTTTTTTTTTTTTGAGACAGAGTCTCACTCTTTCACCCAGGCTGGGGTGCAATAGCGCGATCTTGGCTCACTGCAACCTCTGCCTCCCAGGTTAAAATGATTCTCCTGAATCAGCCTCCTGAGTAGCTGGGACTACAGGTGCACCCCACCATGCCCAGCTAATTTTTGTCTTTTTAGTAGATACGGGGTTTCACCATGGTGGCCAGGATGGTCTCGATCTCTTGACCTTGTGATTCGCCCACCTCGGCCTCCCAAAGTGCTGGGATTACAGGCAAGAGCCACTGTGCCTGGCCGTGATTATCGTTTTTAGTCTCCGCAGCACTTATATGAATTAGCTACTATTTGCTATGGTTATTTTATTAATATATTCGTTTCCTTATTTTATATGGAATTGGATGCTTAGAGAGATAGTGTGAGCTGTACAAAGTTACTCTATAAGCAGAGGAGCCTCGATTCTAAACCAGACAACCTGGCTCAAGTACTCTTAACAATTATGCTCTACTGCCTCACTTCAGATCAAAAAGGAGTTTCAAAAAACCCAAGGAACTGCCTCCTGCCGGTAACTTTTATATGCTATGACTATGTAAGCATGACCTTCTCACTTCTCCCTGTCCCCTACTCCAGTGGTTCTCAAACATTACACACATTAAAATCACTCTGGGGGCTAAAACACAGATTTCTGGGTCCCATCCTCAGAGTTTCTGATTCAGGAGGCATAGGGTGGAACCTGGGAGTTTCCATTTTTGGCACTTTCCCTAATAATGCTGGTCCTGCTGGAACAGACACTACACTCTAACAACCCCTGCCCCATTCTAGCCCTCAACTCATGATTCTACCAATCATTCAAATGACCCAGTTCTCTAAGAAGCGTTCTAGAGCTTCTTTGGGTATAACGATATGGTGACAACACATCCATCTCCTTCCTTTTCACACACTCTAATTTCCTTGACCATTCAATTCATTCATTCCACACATGATTACCAAGCTCCTACTATGTGCCTGCCACAGGCACTGCGGATACAGCCATGAACACTGCAGAATGGATCGCCAACCTGCAGAAGCACACAGTAGATATTAACCAAATGAACATACAAAATACACTACATTTCAAATTGGTCAAGTGCTATGAAGAAAAATAACTGCTTCTGCAACAGAAAACCACAAGGGAAACTAGTGGAGATCCATCGGCTTTCATCTATCCAGTAGCCATTCTTCCCTGTTCCTCCTCCCCACCGGACTTCCTGAGTCACCCCTCCCTCACACAGATAGACATGTTCTCCACACTACCTTGGGAGATTAACCTCAAACACAGGGCTCCACACTCTCCTTAATCCAGGCCTAGCCAGGCCAGAAAAGAGAAACCTTAATGGTCTCTAGCCATTGCTCCTTTTCCCTCTGCTACGTGGTCGAAGTCAGTCCTCAGGTGGGAAGAATGAAAACAACAGTGAGTCATGGAGTTAAGAGGTGGGAGGAGCACAGCAGAGCTAAAATGCAGGAGGCATTGCTTTTAGTCCCTAGAGCCAGTCATGCTTGAGGTCAGCTCCATCCCTGGGCTCCCTGTTTCAGAAGCCAACACATTCCTTTTTCTAATTTTCATTACTTTATTGCAAATAATCATTATGAATACAGAGACCTAATTTATATTTGAGTGTGATGCTTTTTTGAAGAATACTTAGGTTAAGACCTAAAGAATGAGTTGGAGTAGCCATGGAGAGAGTTGGAGGTTACAGAAAGAGAATGCAATACATGCAAAGGCCCTGCAGTGGGAAAGAGCTTCCTGTAGGAACTAAAAGCAGAGGGGGTGTGGTGGACCAGTGTGGTGGGAGAGGAGGAGACAGAGGTAGTTGGGGTCGGACCATGCAGACTATGTGGATGACTTTGTAAGTCATTTTCAATATATCATTTATAACTATGAATCTACAGTTTATCTTATGATTTCAGTGAAAATAACTTTAAGTCAAAATTAATTTTCCTAGACACCTGCTCTAACTCAAAACATAGTTATCCACATATCAAGCCACTCTACTATGTCTCCTTCACCCTTTGCATATACACATCTCTTGCCGCATTCAGCTAACTCTGGGCCCCAATTCCCCTCATCCTAGATTAGAAAAAAAAAGCACACATCCTCTGGTAGCAGATGGCAGGGGACAGAATACTCAGGGTAGCACTGCTGTTCCAATAACTAAGTTTATGGAAAGCAGCCCCTGTGGGGCCAATTAGAACCAACTCTAACTAATAGTAGCAGCCACATTCTCTGATCTGCCCTCACCTTTACACAGCTCTGTTTCACTGCTTCCCTAGGTCTGATGTACGGGGAATTGAAGGGTGATAGAGAATGTGGTTACTGAGAAGTTCAAACACCTGCTCTCTTTAAATAAAAGGACATTCAATATTCTTTCCTCCATCTTTCCAAGGTCCCAAATCCTAAAAACGACACTGTAAATTCTTAGAACCCTGACATATCAATTCTTTTAAATGGACCATTTTAGTTAGTAATAAAAGTACCCAGTGGCAGCAGCACTAGAAAGAGATGCCTCTTACAGCCATTACTAGATGTCAGGCACCAAGAGGAGCCCCTCCATCCTTTGTCTCATAAACCTACGATTTTTTCCAAATTACAAATACAGAAATTGAAGCTCAAAAAGGTGAATTATTGTAACTAAGGGTGGCTAGAAGGTAAAAGTAGGAAATGAGAGTCAAACCCAAATGCCAAAGTGTGTGCCAATAACCACAGTGTTATGTGACCTTCGTTATCAAGAAACTGCGCTGAGTGATGTATGAAGCAATTTAGATCAAAACGGCAACTAGCCTCCAGGAATATAAACTCCAAGTGAAATAAAACAAGGACATACATAGAGATAAGTAAAATGCTGAACAAATAAACACACCCTGTGTGGCCAATCTCTCACTGGCTGGTCTAAACTTAGGACTCAAGAGAAGCATCCTTCCCTGGTTGTCACAAGAATCCACTGCCCACCCAGACAATCATCCTCCTTCATATGCTAGCAACTAGGTGTGTATATTCCATTCCTGTGAAATCCTCTGGTGAGCCTTTGATAATCCACCTTTCTTATAAATGTCCACAGCCCCAAAAGCCAAGAAGAGAAACCATCAGAGCATGTCTTAGTTATGTCATTTCTCTTAAGACTTTCAGCACCATTCCTTACTAACCAGGTAATTTGAGAAAAACTATTGCACCTCTCTGAGCCTTAGTTCTCTCATCTATGAAATTACCTTGCTTAGGAGGTTGCTGTGAGGACTACATGAAATAATTCATATATAATGTTTGGCATTTAGCATAGTGCCTAACACACAGTAAACATTTAATAAATTCCAATTATTATGGGCCATATCATCAAGTATGATCTGCTCCAAGAAAATATGAAGTCTGAAAATCAGAATTTCCAAATAGATACATTAAAAATTATTAACAACACTAAAAGAAACTTCAGGGCCAGGCACACTGGCTCATGTCTCTAATCCCAACACTTTGGGTAGCCAAGGTAGGAGAACTGCTTGAGACAAAGAGTTTGAGACCCGCCTGGGCAACATAGCAAGACCCTATCTCTACAAAAAAAAAATTAATTAGCTGGGCAAGGTGGCATGCACCTAGAGTTCCAGCTACTCTGGAGGCTGAGGCTGGAGGATCCCTTGAGCCCAGGAGTTCAACGCTGCAGTCAGCTATAATCACTCCATTGCACGCCAGCTAGGGTGACAGAGTGAGACCTTGTCACCCAAAAAAAAAAGAAAAGAAAAAGAAACTTCATTTTACGAGAATTTATGATAGATTTTTTTTTAGATAGAAGTTTCCCGAGAGCATTACAAATGTGACTTGGTCTGTGCTGTTTCTACTCACAGCACTTCCAACACCAAATGTGTCCTTTCTTTCCTCACAGCAACCAATTCTCCAACTCTCCAGACACCAACCAGGTGTCCTGCAATCCAACTCAGTTCTGACACTAAATACTCAGAGTTAAACTTCACAGGTTTAAAGGTTCAGTCCCACAAGACTGCCCTCATTTCAGATGCCAATCATAAGTATTGTGCCCACAATCATAAGTGCCAAAAGTTTTGTCTGTCTTGGCAACAAAAGAAGAAGAGTTCCTACAACACACCTTTCGGTTTTGATAATTTGGTAAAATGGCTTACAGAACCCAGGGCAATACTTGACTTATATTTACTGGTTTATTATAAAGGATACAACTCAGGAAAGCCAGACGGAAAAGGCACATGGGGCAAGAAAGGAGGAGACAGGTGTGTGGAGCTTCCGTGCCCTCTCTGGATATGCCACCTTCCCAGCACCTCAACATGTTCACCAAATTGGAAGTTCTCCAGAGGATTCATAACCTAGGTATGACTGATTAAATCATTGCCCACTGGTGATTAGCTCAATCTCCAGCCCCTCTCCCTTCCCCAGTGGTGGGGCTGAAATTCCCAATCCTCTAATCATGCCTTGGTCTTTCTGGTGACTAGCCCCCATTCTGAAGCTGTCTGGGGGCCTCCAGCCACCAGTCATCCCATTGGTATACAAAAGACACTCTTATCACTCCGGAGATTCCAAGGGCTTTAGGATCTGTGTACAAGAAACTGGGAACCAAATACATACTTTTTATCACATATGGGTACCCAAAAGTTACCTTACCATAACTTTGAAAAAAGTCTATGCTTTAAAGGGAGGTACATGTGAATTACAGGGCTTAATAACCCTATGTCTACAAAAGATTTATAGAAGGGATAAGAATATTATCAGAAAGATCTGTCCATTTCTAGAGAAAGAACACCAGCTAACAGACATTCCTGAACAATTCACCATGCCAGAGAATGACAAAAAGCAAAATTTTCCAGCCTGGAACTGACTACAGAGCTGGCCTGTTAATAGCTAGGCACAATTGAGTTTTGAGAGGTGGGAATGCATTTATTACAAGAAAATGAGGAAGAGGACTGTGATGCAACCAACTATGTAATCTTAGCCAGGTCACATAACATTTAGGACTTCAGTTTCCCTGTTAATGAAATGAGATCATTGTACATAAATGATTTTTCAGGCCCATTTTGGTTTTTAAATGCAATGACCTTAGAAAGGCTACCATTGCCTGCAGAAGATAATACAGAGAACTTTTCTCAAATAACACCACACTTCAAATAGAAAGCATGCTACTAATACTTTATTTCAATCTCTAACCTTGTCCCTTGCTGTTACCCAAACGAGCTAACAATTTAATCTGTAAGAAATGAAACTTGAACTGATTATTTTGAAAAGCAGGTCACAGAGGTATCTGCTATCCTAATTGCCCCAATGATATGCCCTTTTCTGCTTTACATGCAAAGAACGGGACATCCTCTTCAAAAATCAGGGGCAGGCATAGCAGCCTTCTGTTAAGAAACCACTGTTCCTTAATAACACATAGCCCTTCGTGTTGGAAAAATCACTGCATTTATCTGAGAAGTGTGTCAACATCTGCATGTTGAGAAGAATCTTGGCAATGGGAGGTAAATATGTATGCTACATTGGAATCTGGAAAACAAAAATCACCCTACCTTTTATGTCACAGTCATAAAGAATTTTAGCACATAAAGTATGTATCAACTCTCAGAGTGATCTCATTACAGAGAAATTCATTACATGTTTTATTAAGTCTAGGAAAAAGATGCATTTCTTAATTTGTCAGTGGCAAAGAGTATAGGTGATATTGAAGAGAATTATTTTAATGGGAATGATCCAAACAAGTAACTGAAACTAGTGAGTGTCTCATGTAAATTCCTCCTGATGCTTCATTGATAAATGTAAATAGAGTCCATCTTAGGTAACCAGACTTAGCATATGCATCAAAGTTGTTATTTGTAAGCAGCAAAACTGACACTGACTAATTTTATCAAAAGCAAACATACTGGGGCAGGAGAGTGTCAGACCCAACAGGAGCCTGGAAGAGCAGGCTTAGAACCACGCAGCAACCAAGGAACTCCAAGAGGCCAAAATGAGGGAAAGACAGCAAGCACGTTGTTGCCAGAACAGTCAAACCAACATGTCACTGCAGCTGTTCCCCATGATGAATAATATCCAACTGTACTTTGTGTCTTTAAATCACTCACTCAAGATTCAAAATTCTGAAAAAGAATATGACTGCCAGGGTTCATCATGTCAGTCCCCTGTGAGCCAAGAGAAGGAGGCTCTGTGCTCTTCAGATTCCATAGAGAGACAAGCACCTGAAAATTTACCCTCCCAGCAATACTACATGAAAGAGTGGAGAATGGTCCCTCAAAGGAAATCAGGGAATTATTCAGAAGGAAGAATTTATGCTTGCTTGCAGCCAAAAGAAAACAAACAAACAAAAAAAAACGAAAGAAAGCTATAACCAACAGAGTTGTATCCGTATTTGTTTGGTTATCATTTAATAAATTATTCAAGGCCATATGGTATTTTTTTTTAAAGGCAGTCCAGGATATAGAATATCTCACTATCAAAAATAAAAATGCAATATCTAATACATTCTCACCACCTTAGATGTCTGTAGCTGTTGTGTGTTAAGAAAGAATGGGATTCCGATGCAGGTGTTATGCCTGTACTCAAAGCAAAAATGTCCAAGAACCAGGTTGCCAGACAAATCCCCACAGAGTCATTGGGTTACTGTCCTCCTTTTCCTCCCTCATCTGAAGAAGGGTAAAAAATGCAGGTGATTCCACGGGTCTCACCAGGAGTCCCTAACTTTCAAATTTAAATACTTCATATGTGCAGCTGCAGTTAACAAAAGCCTATGGTGTTAAGTAAAGCAAACATCTGTACCCACTCCTAAGCCAGGTTTTCAATAGTGAATCCAAAACAAATGATCTGGATTTACGAAGCCTCATCCTCAGATCCCAAAAACAAATGGGATGTTTGGCAGCAGCAGACCCTTTATAGATCACTGCTACACCTTCTGTGGGAGCTTGGCCAGCATTTATTCTGAGATCTGCAGATGACATTATGAGAGATGTCATTATGGCCTAGCATGTCAATGTTAGTTGATGTGTTTAAAAATCTAAGGTCTATTCCAAACCTTCCTGCTTCACTGAACAATGAGGTATATGTTATAGCAATAAAATTTCTTGTAGGGAGTTTTGACCTACAGTGGGAAGTTTTCTTTTTTTATGAGCCATTTTCATTTTTAATATAAATTTCTCGCAAGCTCTTCTTCCTATTCTATGAGAAAGTAGTCAACTTAGATGCTTTCAGTGAGCAATTACTAAGCTATAAAATAAGTACCAAGCTAATTTGGTGTGTGTGGTTTTTTAACATAAACAAAAGGCTTCCCTGTTATACTGACAGAACACACAACCAATTTGAATTGTTTAAAATAAAGTATTCAATTTAGAAAGGCCTTAAAATACCACACTGCAGTTTCAAAATGTCTGAGTCATGAAAGACTGTTTGGGCACAGATGAGCAGACGTGAAATGCTATTACAGAAGTTTCTCAAGGGAGTCCCTGAACCTATGTGAGTTAGGTAAGGACATGAGTTTAAAACGAAGTCAATACTAAACAAGCTTCAGAAAAAAGAGTATGTGGTTAAAAGCAGAGTACTGCTCTTCCCTTCCTCAAAGTAACAGCAACAGGGTTTGCACCCATGCACCAATAAATATTCATTTGTACCCAGAGATGCTCCAACATTGACCAGATTCCCCCAGGAACTAGTTCACACTTACCTAATTAGCAATTAACTCTTATTGTTCATTAGTGTCCCATAGGTACAGAAGCAATGACCTCCTGGCCTGAAAGAATTATGGCCATTTTTCTAAAGACGCCTAAACTGGGAACTTGGATAATTTTTCGAAAGATGCACAATGCTAACAATTGTACGGGTATTTAATTTATCCATAGTAACTGATAGTCAAAAGAACTGGGATCTGGTCCTGACTCTTGTTTCTACAAGTTGCTTAACCTATCTGACCCTCTGTTTCCTCACTTTTAAAGTCAGAGGTTGAATAATTATATAATTTTTATAATAATAATTATATTTTATAGAAATAAATTTGCATGCAAGAAAAGGAACTGATTTATCAAAAGTCAAAGGGAATATGAATTGTTATAGTTCTTTCAACTTCTAAGCACAGGCAGCAATTGGAAACTTTACCTTCAGGTATTAAATGTTTTCTTTCATGTTTCTGCTTTTGTTTTATCCTCCCTCAGACTTTATAATGCTAACTCGTTATGTAGATGCTGGATGGAATCTTTTCATTTCTCCTGCTCATTCACATATCCATTCAACTAACATGTATATGACTGTTTATGTGTATTCATATATATACAGAACTCACAGCCTAGTAGGATCATTTGTGCAAGCAAGAATTACTGTACAGCATGATATATGCTCCAAAAGAAGTAAAAATTTCCCTGCAAACACCTATTAGTGGTACCTATTCCAGACTTTAGTGTTAAGGAAGTATTTGGGGAGAAGGGAATATCTCAGCCAACCTGAGATGTAAAAGATGAGAATCGGCTACCAACTAAAGAGGGATGGGGGGACTATTCCAGGCCAAAAAAAGAAAAAAGCCTACGTGACATTCCAGAAGCAAAAGAGAGCATGGCATCGTCAAGGAAAATAAATTCTTTTAGCAAGAAGTGGGCTAATAAGGTCTAAAGATGCATTATCAAGGGCATTTGTATGTAGATGTGTGTCTGTATCCACATATCCATGTATGTATAATATATATCAGAGATTTAACAGAAAAGTAACATCGACTGAATTTGTATTTTAAAAAGATCACTCCGGCTGCAGTTGGGTAAATAAATTTGAAGACAGTAACACCAGAGGCAGAGAAACCAGGCAGAAAACAGCTGCAGTAACCTAGCTGACAAACAACAGTGGGCTGGACAAGGGCAACAGCAGTAGAGACAAAGGAAAGTGGATGGAAATATCTAAAATGTAGCAGAAAGCATCAACAGAACTTGATGACTGGCTGGATAAAGGGTGATAAGGGAGAGGAAGGAGTCAAGATTAACACCTTATTTTCTTGCCTGAGCAATTATCTGAGGGTGGTGCCATCCATTGTCATGTGGCAGATTAACAAGTTCTAGAGGTAAGGATAAATACAGTTTTGAATTTCATAAATTTGAAGCACCTGTTTGGGAGAATAATACTAGGCTAGACCAGAGATACAGATTTGGGAGTCACCAGCACATTGAAGGCAAAATCAACTAGAGAGAAAGTGCTAAGAAGAAAATACGGCATAGAAGAAAGCCCTTAGGATAACCAATTAGCAAATGACTAAATTAACCATTATACAACTCTAAATTATGCAAGTACTAAAAATTATAATTAGGAAAAATGCTTTATGATATTCTGTTGCATTTAAGAGATATATCATAAAACCAAATGTATTACCTCTATGTACTTACAAGGGAACATCCTAGGCCCTTCTCTGGACATTCTTAGAGAACCTCATGCCCTCATATTTCTTATGGCAGTGGAAGGTTGGGAGAAGGAGTCAGGAAAACTATCTGCTGATATTTTTTATGCATAAGCATCTAAAATTGTTAGACGCAAGTACCATCTCCCTCCCTTCTTTTCATTCAACGCTGCCCTGAATCACTGCTTACCTCCCCACCTGCCATGCTACTCATCTCTGAGGTGGTTTCCATGGCAGTGATGAAGCATTAAAGAGGAAATACAAGCACATGTCTATACCAATGTGTACAATAATTTTTTTGAGACAGGGTCTGGCTCTGTCATACAGGGTGGAGTTCAGTGATAGGATTTTGGCTCACCATAACCTCTGCCTACCTGTCTCAAGCCATTCCCCCACCTTAGCCCCCCAGATAGCTGGGATAACCAGGCGTGCACCACCACATCTTGCAAATTTTTTGTATTTTTTGTATAGATGGGGTTTTGCCATGTCGCCCAGGCTGGTCTTGAACTCCTGGGCTAAAGTGATTCTTCCACCTAGATAGTAAAAATTCAGTTTAAAAGCTACAAAGGAAACTAATAGAAAAACCACATATCTAACAGAAATTGGCAAGGGATAATAAATGTGAGCTAAATTTCTCATATTCATATTGATAAGTTGTAAATTTCCCAAAGCTAAGAAATCAAGGACAAGAGATATAAGCACCTTACAACTACCAAAGGAACTAAAAAGAAAAATGAGAAATGGTCAAAGATAAATGTTTTTTCTAATGACTGGGCCATTAGGAAAAGGGGGAAAATACGTTTTTAAAAAAATAGACTTTAGCCAGGCTTGCAGGCACCTGCCTATAGTCCCAGCTACCCAGGAGGCCGAGGCAGGACAGAAGTTCAAGTTCAGCATGGGCAACATAGTGAGACCCCCATCTCTAAATAAATAAATAAATAAACAAACTTTATTCTCTAGAGCAGTTTTAGGTTCACCGCAAAATTGTGCAGAAAGTACAGAGTTCTCATATATCCCTTGTCACCTATGAACATCCTGTGCTAGAGCATTATGTTTGTAACAATCAATGAACCAACACTGATACACCATTATCACCTGAAGTCCATCATTTATATTAAGGTTCACCCTTAGTGTTGTACATTCTGTGGGTTTTGACAAACGTATAATGACAAACCATTATATCAAACAGAATAGTTTAACTGTTCCAAAAAACCCTGTGTTCCACCTATTCATCCCTTTCACCCCACTGACCCCTGTCAATCACTGATCTTTTACTGTCTTCATACTTTTCCCTTTTCCAGAATGTCATATAATAGAAATTATACAGTATATACCCTTTTTAAATTGGCTTCTTTCACTTAGAAATATGGGTTTAAGTTTCCTCCATGTCTTTTCATAACTGGGTAGCTTATTTCCTTATACAGCTAAATAATATCACATCATAGGGATATACCACAGTTTATTTATTCATTCACCCAATGAAGAAAATCTTTGGTGGAGTGCATGGTAAGAGTAAATGTAGTTTTACAAGAAGCTGCCAAACTGTTTTGCACAGTGGCTGTACCATTTTGCATTTCCACCAGCAGTGAATGAGTTCCTGTTGCTCCACGTCCTCACCAGCATTTGATGTTGTCAGTGTTTTGGATTTTTACAATCCTAATCAATGTGTACTGGTATCTCATTTTTTTTAAATTTGCAATTCCATAATGATATATGATGTTGAACATATTTTCTTATGCTTATTTGTCACCTGTATACCTTGATTATGTGTGTGTTCAGATCTTTTGCCCATTTTTTAATTGGGTTGTTCATTTTCTTATTCCTGAGTTTTAAAAGTTCTTTAAATATTTTAGATAATAGTCCTTTATCATAGATGTCTTTTGCAAATATTTTTCTCCCAGTCTGTCACTTATCATTCTCTTGACAGTGTCTTTTGCAGAGCAGAAATATTAAATTTTAATGCAGTACAACTTATCATTGTTCCTTTCATGAATTGTGCCTTTTGTGTTGCATCTAGAAAGATCTAAGAAGTCATTGCCAAGCCCAAGATCATCTAAATTTTCAGTTATATTTTAGGATTTTTATAATTTTGCATTTTACACATAGATCTACAGACCATTTTTTTAATACTTTAAGTGCTGGGATACATGTACAGAACGTGCAGGTTTGTTACATAGGTATACATGTGCCATGGTGATTTGCTGCACCCATCAACTCATCATCTACATTAGGTATTGATCCTAATGCTATCCCTCCCCTAGCCCCACAACACCCAACAGGCCCCAGTGTGTAATGTTCCCCTCCCTGTTTCCATGTGTTCTCATTGTTCAACTCCCACTTATGAGTGAGAACATGTGGTGTTTGGTTTTCTGTTCCTGTGTTAGTTTTCTGAGAATGGTGGTTTCCAGCTTCATCCATGTTCCTGCAAAGGACAGAAACTCATCCTTTTTTATGGCTGCATAGTATTCCATGGTGCATATGTGCCACATTTTCTTTATCCAGTCTATCACTGATGGGCATTTGGGTTGGTTCCAAGTCTTTGCTATTGTGAACAGTGCTGCAATAAACATACGTGTGCATGTGTCTTTATAGAATGATTTATATTCCTTTGGGTATATACCCAGTAATGGGATTGCTGGGTCAAATGGTATTTCTAGTTCTAGATCCTTGAGGAATTGCCATACTGTTTTCCACAGGGGTTGAACTAATTTACACTCCCACCAACAGTGTAAAAGCGTTCCTATTTCTCCAAATCTTCTCCAGCATCTGTTGTTTCCTGACTTTTTAATGATCATCATTCTAACTGGCGTGAGATGGTATCTCATTGTAGTTTTAATTTGCATTTCTCTAATGACCAGTGATGAGCTTTTTTTCATATGTCTGTTGGCTGCATAAATGCCTTCTTTTGAGAAGTGTCTATTCATATCCTTCACCCACTTTTTGATGGGGTTGTTTCTTTTTTTCTCATAAATTTGTTTAAGTCATTTGTAGATTCTGGATATTAGCCCTTTGTCAGATGGATAGATTACAAAAATTTTCTCCCATTCTGTAGGTTGCCTATTCACTCTGATGATAGTTTCTTTTGCTGTGCAGAAGCTCTTTAGTTTAATTAGATCCCATTTGTCTATTTTGGCTTTTGTTGCCATTGCTTTTGGTGTTTTAGTCATGAAGTATTTGCCCATGCCTATATCCTGAATGGTAGTGCCCAGGTTTTCTTCCAGGGCTTTTATGGTTTTAGGTCTTACATTCAAGCCTTTAATCCATCTTGAGTTAATTTTTCTATAAGGTGTAAGGAAGGGATCCAGTTTCAGCTTTCTGCATATGGCTAGCCAGTTTTCCCAACACCATTTATTAAATAGGGAATCCTTTCCCTATTGCTTGTTTTTGCCAGGTTTGTCGAAGATCAGATGGTTGTAGATGTGTGGCATTATTTCTGAGGGCTCTGTTCTGTTCCATTGGTCTATATATCTGTTTTGGTACCCATACCATGCTATTTTGGTTACTGTAGCCTTGTAGTATAGTTTGAAGCCAGGTAGTGTGATGCCTCCAGCTTTGTTCTTTTTGCTTAAGATTGTCTTGGCTATATGGGCTCTTTTTTGGTTCCATGTGAAATTTAAAGTAGATTTTCTAATTCTGTAAAGAAAGTCGATGGTGGCTTGATGGGGATAGCATTGAATCTATAAATTACTTTGGGCAGTATGGCCATTTTCATGATATTGATTATTCCTATCCATGAGCGTGGAATGTTTTTCCATTTGTTTGTGTCCTCTCTTATTTTCTTGAGCAGTGGTTTGTAGTTCTCCTCAAGGAGGTCCTTCACTCACATCCCTTATAAGTTGGATTCCTAGGTATTCTATTCTCCTTGTAGCAATTGTGAATGGGAGTTCCCTCATGATTTGGCTCTCTGTCTGTTATTGGTGCATAGGAATGCTTGTGATTTTTGCACATTGATTTTGTATCCTGAGACATTGCTGAAGTTGCTTATTAGCTTAAGGAGATTTTGGGCTGAGATGATGGGCTTTTGTAAATATACAATCATATCATCTGCAAACAGAGACAATTTGACTTCCTCTTTTCCTATTTGAATACCCTTTATTTCTTTCTCTTGCCTGATTGCCCTGGCCAGAACTTCCAATTCTATGTTGAATAGGAGTGGTGAGAGAGGGCATCCTTGTCTTATGCTGGTTTTCAAAAGGAATGCTTCCAGTTTTTGCCCATTCAGTATGATATTGGCTGTGGGTTTATCATAAATAGCTATTATTTTGAGACACATTCCATCCATACCTAGTTTATTGAGAGTTTTTAGCCTGAAGGGGTGTTGAATTTTGTTGAAGGCCCTTTCTCCATCTATTGAAATAATCATGTGGTTTTTGTCATTAGTTCTGTTTATGTGATGGATTACATTTATTGATTTGTATATGTTGAACCAGCCTTGTATCCCAGGGGTGAAGGTGACTTGATGGTGGAGGATAAACTTTTTGATGTGCTGCTGGATTTGGTTTGCCAGTATTTTATTGAGGATTTTCGCATCAATGTTCATCAGGGATATTGGCCTGAAATTTTCTTTTTTTGTTGTTGTGTCTCTGCCAGGTTTCTGTATCAGGATGAAGCTAGCCTCATAAAATCAGTTAGGGAGGATTCCCTCTTTTTCTATTGTTTGGAATAGTTTCAGAAGGAAGGTATCAGCTCCTCTTTGTACCTCTGGTAGAATTCGGGTGTGAATCCATCTGGTCCTGGGCTTTTCTTGGATTATAGCCCACATTTTAGTTAAAGTTTGTGACAGTAATAAAGAGTTTTTAATTTTCATTTTGAAACCTTCGGTTCTATTTTATTTTGTTTTCAATTGCATGCTTTACTTTTAGAAGAATGATTTTTTAAAATTACCCATAAACTTGATAATTCAAATTCTAAGCAATTATTCTAAGAAAACAAACAGAGGCTTAGACAAAGATGTTCATCCAACACTATTTATGATAGTGAGATATTATAAGCAACCCAAGTATCAAAAATTACAAGAAAAATTAAAGTATATTATACTCATTTCATAAAATGTTATAAAGCTCTTTTAAGTATTGTTTTTAAATATTTTTTACTTTCCTGGAAGAAATTATACCAAATGTCATCATTAAAATATAGAAGGTAGGTTATTTATATTTTATTTTTATATGTTTTTATATAATATGTATTCATTTTATAATCAGAAAAAATTAAGACTTTTTTTCCTATGGAACTGAAGTGTCAAGTGACCCTTTATAAAGACCTTTATAAAGATTTAAATGACAAATGACATATTTTTCAGGACACTAGGCCAAACCAAAGATACGATATCCTTTCCTAATATTATGAAGTAGATTTCGGCACCCAAAGCACATATAAATCTCTATATCCGAAATCAGTAGAAAGTAATTAGTAGTGGTTGGTTTATTAGAGACAGAATTTAGATAATTAGAGACATGATTTGGGGGTTAGGAACTACAAGGTAAGGATAAATCAGAGAATTATAGTCAGGAACCTGAAAAGGTTCTCCAAATATATCTGCGTAATAGAACATTTCCACAGAGTGCAAAGGATCTTCAACTTCTGAAACTCTGTGATATAAATGATTAATAAATCCAGACTATCTGATGCTTCTCATGTATCTTCACTTCAGGATAAGGGGCTACCAAATAAAACTTTTCTGACCCTTTATACCCAAATAATATGTATGCTTAGGTAAGAAGAACCTTGGTGTTTGTGGGATAGGTCCTGGATTGAAGTCTGAAAGCCCAAGTTTAAGTCCCAGCTCAACTACTTATTTATGGCATGACTTGGCTAAGTCATGTAACCAATATAGAAGTTATCTCATCTGTTCATGATACCAGCTGTGTCTCTTAACACAAAGTTATCATGAGAACCAAATGAGATCATATATATGAGAGCTAAGAAGTGCTAAACAATGTGTTTTATAATAAAATTTTCTTTCTATCAACAATTATTTGTTTGGCCTCCATAGCCACTTAAAAATGAAGCAGCAGCATTGCCTGGGGTAAATACCCAAGGTTCATTGTCTCACACCAAGGGAATTGAGGACACAGATACCACGAGAAGTGGGTTTAGGAGCAGAAGTTTAATAGGCAAAAGAAAGAGACAGGAGAACAGCAACCAAATGGGACTTCCGGCCTACAGTGGAGTGCATCAGATTTTATAGACAGGCTTGAGGAGGCAGTGTCTGATTTACATAGGGCCTAGAGATTGGTTGGACCAGTTGTGACATTTATGTAACACAGAGGGAAGTTGGCTATCCCACTCTAATCTTCTTATTATGCAAATGGGCTTTCCACTTGGCTGACACCATGTTGTCTGTTCCCTACTGCACATGTGCTTGGAAAGGAAAAGGGAAGATAGCCGGCTTGTTGGTCTAGGGGTATGATTCTTGCTTTAGAAAAGGGAAGATGGAACTGCCATTTTGAACATGCCTAGTCCCAGATGGCCATTTCCTATTGGCACAGCTGCCAGCATTCACTCATGCAAGCTTCCAGCTTGTTTGTCTATGTCTGCAGCTCAATTTTACAGGCTGCTCCTTTGTTAGAAAAGAAAATTATTTGGGGGCTGCTTTTCATTAAAAGGAAAACCTTACTGAGAACTTCCTTACCCTTGCTATCTGCCTAAATAATTTCTTTTTAACTCCTATATCTAAAAGAGGAAAAATGTAATCCCTGGTTGAAAGGGTAAGTGACAGACTGATCTGGTGGCCAAGTGAAGCAACATCTTCCTCCCTGGCTACTCTGCGCAGCACTGCTGAATCTGGGTCCAAAATGGCAGATAACCTTCTTCAGACAACATTTTTTTTTTTTTTTTTAAGTTCCAGGGTACATGTGCAGGATGTACAGGTTTGCTACATAGTAAACATGTACCATGGGGTTTGCTGCACCTATCAACCCATCACTCAGGTATTAAGCCCAGCATACATTAGCTATTTTTCCTAATGCTCTCCTTCTGCACTCACCCCACCGACAGGCCCCAGGTGTGTTGTTCCCCTCCCTATGTCCATGTGTTCTCATTGTTCAGATCCTGTTTATAAATGAGAACATGGAGAATGGCCATTCTTTAGCTGAAGTTTACACAGGGCTGTGTGCTTCTAGGTGGAATTACAAACAAGCCCCCAAACGCACCACCAGCCACCTTCATGTTATATTGCTTTATTTGTCCACTCATCTACTCATTGAGAGACTATTATGTGCCAACCACTGAAAACAAGCAATAAAGAACAGAAATCAGACAAATCCCTACCCACTTGGAGCCCACACAAAGAGGGAGAATCAAGTACTAAACACAGAATCATACACACAAATGTAAAATGAAATTGTGATGACAATAAAAGGAGAGATTCAGGGGTTATCAGAATATTTAGTTGGAGGGTGTATTAGTCCATTCTCACACTATGAAGAGATACTCAAACTGGGTAATTTGTAAAGAAAAGAGATTTAATTGACTCACAGTTCCACATGGTTGGAGAAGCCTCAGGAAACTTACAGTCATGGCAGAAGGTACCTCTTCACAGAGCGGCAGGGGAGAGAATGAGTAAGTGCCAAGCAAAGGGGGAATCCCCTTATAAAACCATCAGCTCTGGTAAGAACTTACTATCACAAGAATAACATGTGGGAAGCTGCCCCCATAATTAAATTACCTCCAACCAGTTCCCTACCATGACATGTGGGGATTATGAGAACCACAATTCAAGATGGGATTTGGGTGGGGACACAGCCAAACCATATCAAAGGGGTTAATCTGTACCAAGGGGTTTAGGGAAGTCTTTCTTGAGCTGACATTTGAGAGATGAATAGGTGGGAAGAAAAGAGTAAAAGAATCAAGTAAAGCAATTAGCATGCGAAAAGGCCCTGTGATACAAGGCAGTGACATTCAAGAAAATAAGACGAAAATATGTCTAGAGCACAGAGCATGAAAAGAAATGCAGTGCAAGATAAAAGTAAAAGGGTAGACTATGTCAAGTGTACACTATGTTCAGGGCTCATGAGTCCCTAGCAACTATGTAGTCTTTATTCTGACTGCAATGATAGCCATTAAAAGCTTCCAAGCAAAGAAATGACAATATCTAATTCATATTTTAAAAGATCATTCAGACCATAATGTATCAGAAAGCCAGGTCAATGAATATGAGATTTGCATATAGTTTTGTTTTTTTTTTTTTTTTACATGCACAGTTACATATAGATTGGTATAGTTGAAAGTTTTTTATTAAAATTCTAATTTGAGGCCAGGTGCAGTGGCTCATGCCTGTAATCCCAGCACTTTGGAGGGTGAGGCAGGAGGATCACTTGAAGCCAGGAGTTCAAGACTAGCCTGGGCAACAAGGCAAGATCCCATCTTTACAAAACAATTTTGTAAAGATGCATGCACTTGTAGTTCCAGCTACTCAAGAGACTGAGGTGGGAGGATTACTCGAGGCCAAGAGGTCAAGGCTGTAGTGAGCTATTATGTCACTGTACTACAGCCCAGGCAACAGAGTGAGACCTTGTCTCTGAAAAATAAAAAACATTTAAAAAAAATTTTAACTTCAAAAGACCACTTTATTTCCTTGATGCTATAAGACAATAATACTGATGAACAAAAATAGCAAGACATTATTAATGAATCCTACCCTAATCAATACATCCTAGGAGGAATTAATAAACTGTAATGAGCTTCCTGGCCTCATTTTTCCCATCCTTTTCCAATATGGCATACCAACAAGTTTTGACTAATGAAAAGAAAAAGAAAGATAAAAACAGGCAAAGGCTGAAGTCTAGAAAAACTGGAAAATGCTAACAAGTACTGTGAGTTTAACCAACAACATCCAGAACAAAGTTCTTACCCACAATATTAAGATATATTACAGCTGCTGATCAACTGTGAAGTATCAAAGGTAACTGGACCTAACAATAGCAAAGGTACCAAGGTGCTGAAGTTAGTGGATGATCAACCTTTTTATGGATATCCCTCTAAACTTCACTTTCACTCATATTCTGAAATATTTTTTGAATAAAAGAAAAAGAAGCAGTTATAGCACTGGAACATTGAGTGTGCATAATCTTTATTTTTATTTCCAACTTTTATTTTAAATTCAGGGGTACATGTGCAGATTGTTACATAGGTTAACATGTGCCATGGTGGTTTGCTGCACAGATCATCCCATCACCCAGGTATTAAGCCCAGAATCCATTAGCTATTCTTCCTGATCCTCTTCCTCCTCCTGCCCCCCCACCCTCAAATAGGCTCCATTGTGTGTTGTGCCCCCAATGTGTCCATTTGTTCTCATCATTTAGCTCCCACCTGTAAGTGAGAACATGCAGTATTTGGTTTTCTGTTACTGCATTAGTTTGCTAAGGATAATGGCCTCCAGCTCCATCCATGTCCCTGCAAAGGACATGATCTCATTCCTTTTTATGATTCCACAGTATTTCATGGTGTATATGTACCACATTTTCTTTATCCAGTCTAAAACTGATGGGCATTTAGGTTGATTCCATGTCTTTGCTATTGTGAATAGTGCTGCAATGAACATAAGTGTGTATGTTTCTTTATAACAGAATGATTTATATTCCTTTGGGTATATATACCCAGTAATGGGATTGCTGGGTCGAATGGTATTTCTGTCTTTAGGTCTTTGAGGAATTGCCACACTGTGTTCCACAATAGTTGAACCAATTTACACTCCTACCAACAGTGTAAAAGAGTTCTTTTTTCTCCCCAACCTCACCAGCATCTGTTATTTTTTGACTTTTTAGTAACAGCTATTCTGACTGGTGTAAGATGGCATCTCATTGCAGTTTTAATTGCATTGCTATAATGATCAGTGCTGTTGAGACTTTTTTTGCATACATTTGTTGGCTGCATGTATGTCTTCTTTTGAAGTGTCTGTTCATGTCCTTTGCCCACTTTAAATGAAGTTGTTTGCTTTTTTCTTGTAATTTTTTTTAAGTTCCTTACAGATGCTCAATATTAGACCTTGGTTAGATGCATAGATTGCAAAAGTTTTCTCCCATTCTGTAGGTTGTCTCTTTACTTTGTAGACCATTTCTTTTGCTGTACAGAAGCTCATTCGTTTAATTAGATCCCAATTTGTCAATTTTTGCTTTTGTTGCAGTTGCTTTTGGTGTCTTCATCATGAAATTTTTGCCCATGCCTATGTCCTGAATGGCATTATCTAGGTTTTCTTTTAGGGATCAGTTTTGGGTTTTACATTTACTCTTTAATCCATCTTGAGTTGATTTTTATATATGGTGTAAGGAACCCAGTATCAATTTTCTGCATATGGCTAGTCAGTTCTGCCAGCACCATTTATTAAATAGGGAACTCTTTCCCTGTTGCTTGTTTTTGTCAGGTTTGTCAAAGATCAGACGGTTGTATGTGTGTTGTCTTATTTCTGGGTTCTCTATTCTGTTCCATTGGTGTATTTGTCTTGTACCAGTACCATGCTATTTTGGTTACTGTAGCCCTGTAATATACTTTGAAGTCAGGTAGTATGATGCCTCCAGCTTTGTTCTTTTTGCTTAGGATTGCCTCGGCTATGCAGGCTCTTTTTTGGCTCCATAAGAATTTTAAAATAGTTTTTTCTAATTCTGTGAGGAATGTCAATGGTAGTTTAATGGAAATGGCATGGAATCTATAAATTGCTCTGGGTAGTATGGACATTTTCACAATGATTCTTCCTGTCAACGAGGATGGAATGTTTCTCCATTTGTTTGTGTCATCTCTGATTTCTTTGAGGAGTTGTTTGCAGTTCTCCTTCAAGAGGTCCTTTGCTTCCCTTGTTAGCCATATTCCTAGGTATTTTATTCTTTTGTGGCAATTGTGAATGAGAGTTCATTCATGATTTGGCTCTCTGCTTGCCTGTTGTTGGTGTATAGGAATGCTAGTGATTTTTGCACATTGATTTTGTATCCTGAGACTTTACTAAAGTTATATATCAGTTTAAGAAGCTTTGAGGCTGAAACGATGAGGTTCTCCAGATATAGGATCATATCATCTGCAAACAAAGATAGTTTTACTTCCTTTTTGAATGCTTTATTTCCTTCTCTTACCTGATTGCCCTGGCCAGAACTTCCAATACTATGTTAAACAGGAGACTCACAGACTCTCATTTGTACTAAAAACTTCACTGACTTCTCATCATTAATATACTACTGGTAGTTGAAACTATTTTAAATTTTTTGTGCCATATGTGATCCATAATTTTATTTTTCTTTTTTTTCTTAAACATGCATACATATTTAATAATATTTAAAAAAGAAAGCATAGGTTAAGAAAGCATGAATGCGGCCACCCCACCGTCTGGGAAGAGAGGAACGCCTCTGCCCAGCCACCCAACCATGTGGGAAGTGAGGAGCGCCTCTGCCTGCCCCTGCACCGTCTGGGAAGTGAGGAGTGCCTCTGCCAGCCGCCCCACCATCTGGGAAGTGAGGAGCACCTCTGCCCGGCTGCTATGCAACCCTCTAAGTGTGAAGTGGCAGCCTTGTGTGTGATCTTTATGCCCTCCCCAAGTTTGCATTTTTGACATTAAAGTTTACTTTTAAATTAGAAAAAAAAAAAAAGAAAAGAAAGCAAGCATGAATCATCCACACACGTACTCAGTACATGAGTGAAAATGACGCTGAGTGTATTTCTGCTAATACTGATACAACAATTACAATTTCTAGGTCAAAAACCACATGACAGGACAAGCAAGCCTTGTAGTAATGCTAACCACTCAACATATTTAAAATCTTAAAATTATAAGTCTTACAGTCATAATAAAATGAAGTATATGTTGCATGTTTCATCATCTGTTAAAGCATAACTCCTCTTCTAAAGTAATGATAAAAACCAGACTAGTCATGTTAACGGATTTTCCCATATAAATTATAATTTTTAAGATTATAAAATTGGAAAATGTATTACATGTCAGAAAAATACCTTAAGGAATGCCATGCTAAATGAGTAAAACCCAGTGGTTTGGATTTTATCCAAATCTGGGTGCATTTGTCAAAGGGTAATATGCATGGGAATAACATGTCAGAAAAAGTCTGGTGTCTCGGGGCCTTGACAAGGTAAAGTGAAGTGGGCAGCTGAGATTGGAGAGGCAGATCAACACAAGTATGAAGGGACAGGTAAGCATCAAAGAGTTATGAGGTGCTGGCTTTCAGCACAGTGTGGGTAGTATAAACACATAGTGAGGGTGAAGAGAACTAGAAGTAAGAACTTCAGTGAGAACACAGGGAACACAGGAGCAGTGACTCAGACACTGAGAGTAATAAGAATTGGAATCCAAGCTTTTAAAAAGTGGCAATAAGAGCCAGAGACCAAACATTGAGTGCAGAGGACAGGAAGAGAGTGGTAATGAATCTGACTTCAGCCTAGATTGTGGGCTCTTGGCTCAGTGCGGGAAAACAAAGGAGTATGCGCCACTAAGGCGCACACACTTCTTGTGACCAGAGAGTTCAACATCCTAAGGAAATCTTAAAAAGCAGGGAAACATAAAGAGCATAACATTAACTAGGAAACATTCATTGTATGAGATGCTTCAGATGGAGGGATGAAAATCACCCCTGGGTTCAAATTCTGGCTCTATTATGAACAGCTTGAATTCAGGTCAATTATTTAATCTCTGTGTGTTTTGGTTTTCTTATGTATATAAGATAAATTTCCACTTCACAATGCTGTTAATGAGACTAAATGGGAGAATATATGTGAAAGAACATGGACCCTGGCAAAATAAATGTCCGTTTCCATACATTCTCCCTTATATCTATCAGCACTTTTCACCAACAGGGTAATACAGATTATTTCTGTTTCACATACACATAACATAGCCATGGTGGCCTTTTCTACATATAGTTAGTATTCCCTCCCTTGATTTTATGCGATTCTTTTTTCCTTTCTACACAGGTTATGACTGAACAATATTCTTAATCTTAGAAATGAGTGCTTGTTGCTTCAAATAATCTCTTCACCCTCAGAACAGTGTAGTTATCTGGGGAATAACTGAAAATATTCATTGTTCTACAACTCTCCTTTTGGACAGTGTGGCCTCAATGCTCAAACTAGCTCATTGGCTCTAGGAGTCTTGTCTACCCAAATCGTACTTCTATTCAGACAACAGGCAAAAGCAGCAGCTGTGTAACACCAACCTCAAGTTCCTGTTGCTTCTAAAAAAAAAAATTCAACTGTTCCCATTTTTGTATAAATGGCCTCAGATAAACATGACTTATAAATATGTCAAGTAAACGATGGCATTGTTTAAACGGGTCCTGCTGGGAGCAGCAGGTTTCAAAGAGACATTTAGAAAATGAGGGACTTGAAAAAAAGTTTAACTGTAAAAGCGGTTAGGTGTCCACAACCTATATTTTTAATAGTAAATACATCCCTTTTTCTACAGCTATCACCTTGAAACATCAAACTCTAAATCAGCTCTGAAAGCTCCATGACCTCAATCAATTTTTGCCCTAAACCTAGCCAGTCAACAAGCAATCACAGCAAATGTAAAACTACAAGACATTATAATAACCAAATCTCTGTATTTTTATTGTAATTATTGACTGATTCAGCCATTCATTCAATTTAACAAATAGTTATTGAGTGCCTACCACATAAATAATATTATGGTATATAACAAATAATGATTTGTCCCTCAAATTAATAGACAAAACATAAAAGCAAAGATCATATTGAGATCATAAGAGAAGATAATGGAAAACACAGAGTCCTAAAGAATCGAAATATTTTAAATTACTTTTACTACTTTAAATGACAGTGTCTCCCTCATCCATAGTCAATTTCGAATCCCTGACTTCTGTAAGAATTAAATAATTCTGATAACTAATTTACTGAAATTTTGATCCTGCTCTCTCCTTTATTTATTTATTTTTTTTTTTTTTTGGCAAAGTCTTGCCCTGTGGCCCAGGCTGGAGTGCAATTGCACAATCTCAGCTCACTGCAACCTCCGCCTCCCGGGTTCAAGTGATTCTCCTGCCTCAGCCTCCCGAGTAGCTGGGACTACAAGTTCATGCCACCATGCCTGGCTAATTTTTTGTATCTTTAGTAGAGATGGGGTTTCACCATGTTGGCCAGGCTGGTCTTGACCTCCTGACCTCATGATCCACCCGCCTCGGCCTCCCAAAGTGCTGGGATTACAGGCGTGAGCCACCACGCCCAGCCTCTTTCTATCTTTCTATCTATCTTTATCTTCATCTGTCTTTCTGAGGTGTACTCACATTTCTGCTAATTATCAGGACCTCTTCCATTCTGGCATATGGTTGGACCAATTGCTGATTTGTTTCATTTCTCCTGAAGATATCTGCTTTTGTTTCTGTGATAGAGAACCCTGTTGAAATACTTCTTCCTTACTCCATAGCCTTTTGTTATTTTGTCCACTGAAGTCGTTATGTTTATATCTTTGGTTACAATTTGTTTAAGAGCTGGCCTAGGTGTATGATCTTATGATACAAGGATTCATTAGGAACTCCCAGGGTCACTCAACATTCCTTTCTATTTTGTTACTTTTTTTTTTATTGACACATAATAGATGTACATATTTTGGGGGAATATGTGATATTTTGATAAATTCATGTAACATGTAATTATCAAATCAGGATAATTGGGATATCTATTACCTTAAACATATCTTCTAGCTGTTGTGAAATACACAACAAGTTGTTAACTATAGCCACCCTACTGATTTATTGAACACTAGGTTTTATTTCTTGTATCTAACCATATTTAATGGTTGATTAACCATTGATCAAATTTTCTTCATATACCCCTCCTTTCTACCCTTCCTGGCCTCTGGTACCCATCAATCTGCCCCCTATCCTCATGAGATTCACTTTATGACACTCATTTTTAATGCCATCACCGAGTTTTTCTGTTTACATATATATATATACATTAAGTTCTAGGGTACATGTGCACAACGTGCAGGTTTGTTACATAGGTATACATGTGCCATGCTGGTTTGCTGCACCCATCAACTCATCATTTACATTAGGTATTTCTCCTAATGCTATCCCTCCCCTAGCCCCACAAACCCTGACAGGACCCAATGTGTGATGTTCCCTGTGTCCGTGTGTTCTCATTGTCCAACTCCCAATTATGAGAAAGAACATACGGTGTTTGGTTTTCTGTCTTTGTAATATTTTGCTGAGAATGATGGTTTCCAGCTTCATCCATGTCCCCGCAAAAGACATGAACTCATCCTTTTTGATGTCTGCATAGCATTCTATGGTGTATATGTGCCACATTTTCTTTATCCAGTCTATTATTGATGGACCTTTGGGTTGGTTCCAAGTCTTTGCTATTGTGAATAGTGCTGCAATAAACATATGTGTGCATGTGTCTTTATAGTAGATTATTTATAATCCCTTGGGTATATACCCAGTAATGGGATTGCTGGGTCAAATGGTATTTCTAGTTCTAGATCCTTGAGGAATCAGTATACTGTCTTCCGCAATGGTTGAACTAATTTACACTCCCACCAATAGTGTAAAAGCGTTTCTATTTCTCCACATCCTCTCCAGCATCTGTTGTTTCCTGACTTTTTAATGATTGCCATTCTACCCGGTGTGAGATGGTATCGCATCGTTGTTTTAATTTGCATATCTGATGACCAGTGATGATGAGCATTTTTTTGTATGTCCGTTGGATGTATAAATGTCTTCTTTTGACAAGTGTCTGTTCATATCCTTCACCCACTTTTTGATGGGGTTTTTTCTTATAAATTTGTTTAAGTTCTTTGTAGATTCTGGATATGAGCCCTTTGTCAGATGGATAGATTACAAAAATTTTCTCCCATTCTGTAGGTTGCCTGTTTACTCTGATGATAGCTTCTTTTGCTGTGCAGAAGCTCTTTAGTTTAATAAGATCCCATTTGTCTATTTTGGCTTTTGTTGCCATTGCTTTTGGTGCTTTAGACATGAAGTATTTGTCCATGCCTATATCATGAATGGTATTGCCCAGGTTTTCTTCTAGAGTTTTTATGGTTTTAGGATTTATTTAAGTCTTTAATCCATCTTCAGTTAATTTCTGTATAAGGTATAAGGAAGGGATCCAGTTTCAGCTTTCTAGTATGGCTAGCCAATTTTCTCAGCACCAATTATTAAATAGGGAATCATTTCCCCATTGCTTCTTTTTGTCAGGTTTGCAAAGATCAGCTGGTTGTAGATGTGTGGTGTTATTTCTGAGGCCTCTGTTCTGTTCCATTGATTTATATGTCTGCTTTGGTACCAGTACCATGCTGTTTTTGTTACTCTAGCCTTGTAGTATAGTTTGAAGTCAGGCAGCATGATGCCTCCAGCTTTGTTCTTTTTGCTTAGGATTGTCTTGGCTATGCAGGCTCTTTTTTGGTTCCATATGAAGATTAAAGTAGTTTTTTCCAATTCTGTGAAGAAAGTCAATGGGTAGCTTGATGGGAATAGCATTGAATCTATAAATTACCTTGGGCGGTATGGCCATTTTCACGATATTGATTCTTCCTATCCATAAGCATGGAATGTTCTTCCATTTCTTTTGTCGTCTTTTATTTTGTTGAGCAGTGGTTTGTATTTCTCCTTGAAGAGGCCCTTCACATCCCTTGTAGTTGGATTCCTAGGTATTTTATTCTCTTTGTAGTAATTATAAATGGGAGTTCACTCATGATTTGGCCCTCTGTTTGCCTGTTCTTGGTCTATAGGAATGCTTGTGATTTTTGCACATTGACTTTGTATCCTAAGACTTTGCTGAAGTTGCTTATCAGCTTAAGGAGATTTTGGGCCGAGAAGATGGGGTTTTCTAAATATACAGTCATGTCATCTGCAAACAGGGACAATTTGACTTCCTCTTTTCCTAATTGAATACACTTTATTTCTTTCTCTTGCCTGATTGCCCTGGTCAGAACTTCCAATATTATGTTGAATAGGAGTGGTGAGAGAGGGCAACCCTCTCTTGTGCCAGTTTTCAAAGGGAATGCTTCCAGCTTTTGCCCATTCAGTATGATACTGGCTGTGGGTTTGTCATAAATAGCTCTTATTTTGAGATACGTTCCAACAACACCTAGTTTATTGAGAATTTTTAGCATGAAACGCTGTTGAATTTTCTCGAAGGCCTTTTCTGCATCTATTGAGATAATCATATGGTTTTTGTCATTGGTTCTGTTTATGTGATAGATTATGTTTATTGATTTACATATGTTGAACCAGCTTTGCATCCCAGGGATAAAGCCAACTTGATCATGGTGGATAAGCTTTTTGATGTGCTGCTGGATTCAGTTTGCCAGTATTTTATTGAGGATTTTCACATCGATGTTCACCAGGGATATTGGCCTAAATTTTTCTTTTTTTGCTGTATCTCTGCCAGGCTTTGGGATCAGGATGATGTTGGCCTTATAAAATGAGTTAGGGAGGATTCCCTCCTTTTCTATTGATTGGAATAGTTTCAGAAGGAATGGTACCAGCTCCTCTTTGTACCTCTGGTAGAATTCGGCTGTGAATCCATCTGGTCCTGGACTTTTTTTGATTGGTAGGCTGTTAATTATTGCCTCAATTTTGGAGCCTGTTATTGGTCTATTCAGAGATTCAACTTCTTCCTTGTTTAGTCTTGGGAGGGTGTATGTGTCCAGGAATTTATCCATTTCTTCTAGATTTTCTAGGTGATTTGTGTAGAGGTGTTTATAGTATTCTCTGATGGTAATTTGTATTTCTGTGGGATTGATGGTGATATGCCGTTTATCATTTTTTATTGCATCTATTTAATTCTTCCCTCTTTTGTTCTTTATTAGTCTTGCTAGTGGTCTAACAATTTTGTTGATCTTTTCAAGAAACCAGCTCCTGGATTCATTGATTTTCTGAAGGGTTTTTTGGGTCTCTACCTCCTTCAGTTTTGCTCTGCTCTTAGTTATTTCTTGCCTTCTGCTAGCTTTTGAATGTGTTTGCTCTTGCTTCTCTAGTTCTTTTAGTTATAGTGTTAGGGTGTCGATTTTAGATCTTTCTTGCTTTCTCTTGTGGGCATTTACTGCTATAGATTTCCCTCTATACACTGCTTTAAATGTGTCCCAGAGATTGTGGTATGTTGTGTCTTTGTTCTCTGGTTTCAATGAACATCTTTATTCCTGCCTTCATTTTGTTATTTACCCATTAGTCATTTGGGAGTCAGTTGCTCAGTTTCTATGTAGTTGCGTGGTTTTGAGTAAGTTTCTTAATCCTGAGTTCTAGTTTGATTCCACTGTGGTCTGAGAGGCAGTTTGTTGTGATTTCTATTCTTTTACATTTGCTGAGGAGTGTTTTACTTCCAATTATGTGGTCAATTTTAGAGTAAGTGTGATGTGATACTGAGAAGAATGTATATTCTGTTGATTTGGGTTGAAGAGTTCTGAACATATCTAAGGTTCTCATGATCCAGAGCTGAGTTCAAGTCCTGGATAGCCTTGTTAATTTTCTGTCTCCTTGATCTGTCTAATATTGACAGTGGAGTGTTACAGTCTCCAATTATTGTGTAGGAATCTAAGTCTCTTTGTAGGTCTCTAAGACTTTGCTTTATGAATCTGGGTGCTCCTGTATTGGGTGCATATATATTTAGGATAGTTAGCTCTTCTTGTTGAATTGATCCCTTTACCATTATGTAATGGCCTTCTTTATCTCTTTTGATCTTTGTTGTTTTAAAGTCTGTTTTATCAGAGACTAGGATTGCAATCCCTGCTTTTTGTTTTTCTTTTCCATTTGCTTGGTGGATCTTCCTCCATCCCTTTATTTTGAGAGCCTATGTGTGTCTTTGCATGTGAGATGGGTCTCCTGAATACTCCACCAATGAGTCTTTACTCTTTATCCAATTTGCCAGTCTGTGTCTTTTAATTGGGGCATTTAACCCATTTACATTTAAGGTTAATATTGTTATGTGTGAATTTGATCCTGTCATTATGATGCTAGCTAGTTATTTCACCCATTAATTGATGCAGTTTCTTCATAGCATCAATGGTCTTTACAATTTGGCATGTTTCTGCAGTGGCTGGTATCAGTTGTTCCTTTCCATGTTTAGTGCATCCTTCAGGAGCACTTGTAAGGCAGGCCTGGTGGTGACAAAATCTCTCAGCATGTGCTTGTCTGTAAAGCATTTTATTTCTCCTTGGCTTATGAAGCTTAGTTTGGCTGGATATGAAATTCTGGGTTGAAAATTCTTTTCTTTAAGAATGTTGAACACTGGCCCCCACTCTCCTCTGGCTTGTAGGGTTTCTGCAGAAAGATTTGCTGTTAGTTTGATGGGCTTCCCTTTGTGTGTAACCCGACCTTTCTTTCTGGCTGCCCTTAACATTTTTTCCTTCATTTCAACCTTGCTGAATCTGACAATTATGTGTCTTCTGGTTCCTATTCTCGAGGAGTATCTTTGTGGTGTTCTCTGAATTTGAATGTTGGCCTGCCTTGCTAGGTTGGGGAAGTTCTCCTGGATAATATCCTGAAGAGTGTTTTCCAACTGGTTCCATTCTCCCCATACACCAGTCAAACATAGATTTGGTCTTTTCACATAGTCCCATATTTCTTGGAGGCTTTGTTCATTTTTGGGTTTTTTTCACTTTTTCTCTAATCTTGTCTTCTTGCTTTATTTCATTAATTTGATCTTCAATCACTGATATCCTTTCTTCTGCTTGATGGAGTTGGCTACTGAAGCTTGTGTATGCTTCACAAAGTTCTTGTACTGTGGTTTTCAGCTCCATTAAGTCATTCAAGCTCTTCTCTACACTGGTTATTCTAGCTAGCCATTCATCTAACCTTTTTTCAAGGTTTTTAGCTTCCTTGCTATGGGTTTGAACATCTTCCTTTAGCTCGAAGAAGTTTGTTATTACTGACCTTCTGAAGCCTACTTCTGTCAACTCAACTCATTCTCCATCCAGTTTTGTTCCCTTGCTAGCGAGGCGTTGTATTCCTTTGGAGGAGATGAGGCGTTCTGACTTTTGAAATTTTAAGCCTTTCTGCTCTGGTCTCTCCCCATCTTTGCAGTTTTATCTACCTTTGGTCTTTAATGTTGGGACATACAGATGGGGTTTTAGTGTGGATGTCCTTTTTGTTGATGTTGATGCTATTCCTTTCTGTTTGTTAGTTTTCCTTCTAACAGACAGGCCCCTCAGCTGCAGGTCTGCTGGAGTTTGCTGGAGGTCCACTCCCAATCCTGTTTGCCTGAGTATCACCAGCAGAGGCTACAGAACAGCATATATTGCTGCCTGATCCTTCCTCTGGAAGCTTCCTTCCAGAGGGTCACCCACCTGTATGAGGTGTCTGTCAGCCCCTACTGGGAGGTATCTCCCAGTCAGGCTACGCAGGGGTCAGGGACCCACTTGAGTAGGTAGTCTGTCCGTTATCAGAGCTTGAGCTTGAATGCCATGCCGGTAGAATGACTGCTTTCTTCAGAGCTGTCAGGCAGGGACGTTTAAGTCTGCAGAAGCTGTCTGCTGTCTTTGGTTCAGATATGCCCTGCCTCTAGAGGGGGAATCTAGAGAGGCAGTAGCCCTTGCTGAGCTGTAATGTGCTCCACCCAGTTCGAGCTTCCCTGCCACTTTGTTTACACTGTGAGCATAGAACTGCCTACTGAAGCCTCAGCAATGGCGGATGCCCCTTTCCCTGCCAAGCTCCAGCAACCCAGGTCAATCTCAGACTGCTGCACTAGCAGCAAGCAAGGCTCCATGGGTGTGGGACCCACCAAGCCAGGTACAGGAGGGAATCTCCTGGTCTTCTGGTTGTGAAGAAAGTGGGAAAAGTGCAGTATTTGGGCAGAAGTGTACCGTTCCCCCAGATACAGTCACTAATGGCTTCCCTTGGCTAGGAAAGGGAAATCTTCCGACCCCTTGCACTTCCCGGGTGAGGTGACACCCTGCCCTGCTTCGACTCACCCTCCGTGGGCTGCACCCACTGTCCAACCAGACCCAATGAGATGAACCAGGTACGTCAGTTGGAAATGCAGAAATCACCCGTCTTCTGTGTCAATCTCGCTGGGAGCTGTAGACTGGAGCTGTTCCTATTTGGCCATCTTGGAGTTTTTGTTTGTTTTTGTTTTTGTTTTTGACAGAGTCTCACTCTGTTGCCCAGGCTGGAGTACAGTGGCACAATCTCAGCTCACCACAACTTCTGCCTCCCAGGTTCAAGAGATTCTCCTGTCTCAGCCTCCTGAGTAGCTGGGACTACAGGCACATGCCACCATGCCTGGCTAATTATTGTATTTTTAGTAGAGACAGGGTGTCACTATGTTGGCCAGGCTGGTCTCAAACTCCTGACCTCGTGATCCACCTGCCTCAGCATCCCAAAGTGCTGGGATTACAGGCGTGAGCTACTGCACCCAGCCTTTTTCTCTGTTTCTTGATGTCTTTTAGTTGAAGATACTTCACTAACCACCAAGAGAAGTGGTTGAGTTAGCAGCTCTAACCAAGTTCCCTTCAAATCTTGACCTTTCTATATTTCCCTATGACATGACAATAAGGGCAAATACAACAGTAACCTGAGGAAATTCAGCACTAATTCTATAAGTCATGGATCCATTTTTAATTGTATATTTCCTTAACACATAATTTGGTTTTGGGTAAGTTTAGCCAGTTTTTTTCAGGGCTCATGAGTGCCTAGAAACTATGCAGCTTTAAGTATATATCATGTACAATTGGTTTCAAGGCATATGCATGAGATGACTTCATGTTTTAAGTATTAATTTCTACCCTGCCACTTAAATAGATTCTCTGCAAATATTAAAACACTACGGCAATACAAGGCAAAGCGGCATATTTTTGCACTGCCCCATTGCCCAGATGGTGAAACAGTGAGTCAGCAACAGAAGCAAAATCAGAGTCAAGGCCAAGTAATTAATTCACTATGCAACTTCCATTGCATAAAATATAGTAGTATTTTGGAACATGTGTTCTATAATATCCACTCTTGGCCCAGTCTACTCTGAGTTAATGTTCTTGATATTTCCAAGAACAGCAAAAACCATTAATTCAATTCAACCCTGTGCTACAGTCAAATCAACATGCTCCATATTACCAATAAAGATTTCTATGTAAAGCTATTAAATTCAATATTAGGTTCTGAAATTAGAATTCAGGATTTCGTAAAGTGGCAGTGTTCACTATTCTCTGCATTAATCATTCAGGAAATCTGACTATAACCTACTACAGTAGATTAGTACTACAAAGAAGGGAAAGAGGGGGTGAGAAGCCCAGCTGGAGATTTGTAGTGCTAGCGGGGGAAGAAGACTGGCTTAGATTTATTGGAGACTAATTAAGACATGAGTTGGAGCAAGCAGCTGACATCTAGACTAAAACTGGAGGCACAAGTTTCAATATAGACAGAGGGAGTCAGTTGAGAACCCAAGGAAGAATAGCAGTCCACTAGGCATAGAAGAATACAAGCAGAAAAATGTAATGATCCAAACAAGTCCTTACAAAGCCCATTGATCCAGTAACCAAGATTTCGACGAAGTACAAAAAGTGCTTAAAACCAAAATGTCTCAGTTCCAGTCTAAAATTGAAAACTCACAACATGTATGATCTTAGGATAGTCCCTTGATCTCTCTGAGTCTCAATCCCCTCATACAAAATGGGAATTGTTTTCAAACTACTTTGCAAAGGCATGGGGAAAATTACCTATTTCATTAGAAAATATTTTGTAAAATGCAAATTGACACAAATATTTAGTGATGGTGATGGCATTATCATGGCTTTTGATATTACTAGTATTGATTTAATGGGATAATATTTTAAAGATTAACTGATATATTTTTGTCCTGGGTAAGTCTCATTGCCCAGTGATGCTCTAGGCATTGAGGCTGAAGTGTCTACTGCTGAAGAGCAACATCAGCCTGAAAACAAAGGAGTCATTGCTCAACCTCAACATTCAAAATAGACTGTTTTAAGTCATAAAAGGCATACCAGTCATAAAAGGAATTTGTTTTAACTACAAGAACCACACACTTAAGAGAGGGGGAAAAAAGGTTTTCTGAATTCCAGAAGCTTTGCTTTATATTAAAAACCAGTACCTCACTAATTCAAGACATCACTTTTTTGTTTTCCTGTAAGCAGTAGAGAAGAAAAGATACAAGACACAAGGAAAAGCAATTTCCCACTAAAAAGAAAGGCCCACAAAACCATTCCTAGTCTGGATTAATGAGCGGCAAGATAAAAAGAGAAGCTTTAGACATAATTGAGGGCTTCTGCCACATCCCCCCATGCATCACCACATACCTGAGATTTCATTTCTGGAATGGGAGAATTGATATAAGAAACATCCCACCCCTCAGCTACACTTTAGAATCCAAAAGCAGAAGGGACTTTTTTCCTGCTTCCACCTGGAATCCCAGGGAAATCCAATCATTCAGTGTATAATCCAGCAACATGGAGTGGCTATCGAAGAAAAAGATAACTATAGACAGAAGGAAACAAGTATAGGAAAAGAAAGTGTTGATGAGAGCAACACGTTCCTAGAGCCTGCATGTGGTATGGAGGAAAACCAGACATTCCCACCTACCCACACTGTGGCCTGCAGACTTGCTGAGAGGATCAGCCGACTCAAAGAGCCCTGACATGGGATCAAGAAGACAAACAGACCACCAGTGGCCATGGCAGTTCACGTGCATGTGCATCTGCATGATCTTTCGTCCCCTTCTCCTTCACTTCTCACTGAGTGGCCTTGCTGATGTGCCTGGAGCCACTTGGCCCATGAGGCACATGGGGTCACCTGCTCCTAACTCAGAAGGTATCTTCCTAATGCATTGGCTTCAAAATTAGTAGAGAAAATAAGTTCTGTGTTCTCTAGCAGAGTGGGTATAATTTGACATTCAGCAAATCAAATATCAAAGGAATTTTAGTCTGCTATGAACTATGCATTCTACTGAGTGCCAAAACCAAATATAATATACAGACATTCTTCATTTTATTCTGCTTCACTTTATTGTGTTTCACAGATATTTCATTGTTTACAAATTGAAGGTTTATGGCAACTCTGAGTCTACGTCTATTGGCCTCATTTTCTCCAACAGCATATGCTCACTTCATATCTCTGTGTCACCTTTTGGTAATTCTCGCAATATTTCAAACTTTTTATTATTATTTTATCTGTCATGGTGGTCTATAATCAGTAATCTTTGATGTTACTATTGTAATTGTTTGGGGGCACCAGAAATCACGTCCATATAAGATGGCAAACTTAATAAATGTGTGTGTTCTGACTGCTCTACCAACTGGTCATTCCCTTCTCTTTACCCTCTCCTCCAGGCCTCCCAATTCCCTGAGACACAGCAATATTGAAATTATGCCAACTAATAACCCTAAAATGGCCTCTAAGTTTTTAAGTAAAAACATGTCTCTCACTTTAAATCAAGAGTTAGAAATTATGAATCTTAGTGAAGAAGGCACATTGAAAGCCAACAAAGCCTGAAAGCTAGGCCTCTTGTACCAGTTACCTAAGTTGTGAATGCAAAGGAAAACTTCTCCAAGGAAATTAAAAGTGCTCCTCTAGTCAACACACAAATGATAAGAATGCAAAAGAGTCTCATTGGGCCAGGTGCAGTGGCTCACGCCTCTAATCCCAGCACTTGGGGGAGGCTGAGGCAGGTAGATCACTTGAGGCCAGGAGTTTGAGACCAGCCTGGCCAACATAGTAAAACACTGTCTCTACTAAAAATACAAAAATTAGCCAGGCATGGTGGCACACACCTGTAATCCCAACTACTCAGGACATGAGGCACAAGAATTGCTTGAACACAGGAGGCAGAGGTTACCAGAAGCCAAGATTGTGCCATTGCCCTCCAGCCAACAGTGTAAGACAAGAAAGCGAAGGGGAAGGGGAAGGGGAAGGGAGTGAAGGGAGAGAAAAGAAAGGAAAGAAAGGAAAGAAAGAAAGGGAGAGGGTAAGGGAGAGGGAAAGGAAAAGGGAAAGGCGGGGAAGGGGGAGGGAAGGGAAGAGGGAAGGAGGGAGGGAGGGAGAGGAGGGAGGGAGGGAAGGAAGGGAAGGGAAAGAAAGGAAAGAAAGTAATCTAGCAGAGGTTGGCTCATGAGGTTTGAGAAAAGAAGCCATTTCCTCAACATGAAAGTGCAAGGTGAAGAAGCAAGGGCCGATGGAGAAGCTGCAGCAAGCTATCCAGAAGATATAGCCAAGATCATTGATAAAGGTAGCGACACTAAACAACAGATTTTCAATGTAGATGAAACAGCCTTATACTGGAAGTAGAGGCCATCTAGTATTTTCATAGCTAGAGAGGAAAAGTCAATGCCTGGCTTCAACACTTCAAAGAACAGGCAGACTCTCTTGTTAGAGGGTAACACAACTGGTGACTTAAGGTTGGAGCCAGTGCTCATTGACCATTCTGAAAATCTTAGGGCCCTTAAGAATTATGCTAATTCTAATCTGCGTAAATGGAATAACAAAGCCGAGATGAAATCATGTCTATTTACAGCATGGTTTACTGGATATTTAAGCCCACTGTTGAGACTTGCTAAACAGAAAAAAAGATTACTTTCAAAATAGTACTGCTCATTGATAATGTACCTGTTTACCCAAGCGTTCAAATGGAGTTTATAAACAAGGAGATGAATGTTGTTTTCACACCTCCTAATGATATTCATTCTGCATTCCATAGATCAAGGAGTAATCTTGACTTTCAAGTCCTTTTATTTAAGAAATAAATTTCATAAGGCTATAGCTGCCATAGATAATGATTCCTCTGATGGTCCTGGGCAAAGTAAATTGAAAGCCTTCTGGAAAGGATTCACCATTCTAGATACCATTAAGAACATTCATGATTCATGGAAGTCAAAATATCAGCACTAATAGGAGTTTGGAAGAAGTTGATTCCAACCTTCGTGGATGATTTTGTGAGGTCCTAGACTTCAGTGGAGGAAATAACTGCCTATGTGGTAGAAATAGCAAATGAACTAGAATTAGAAGTGGAGCCTGAATTGCTGCAATCTCATTATAAAACTTTCACTGATGAGGAGTTGCTTCTTATGGATGAGTGAAGAAAATGATTTCTTGAGATGGAATCCACTCCTGGTGAAGATGCTGTCAACATTGTTGAAATGACAATAAAGGATTTGGAATATTACATCAATTTAGTCAATAAAGCAGCAGCAGGGTTTGAGAGGACTGACTCAAATTTTGAAAGAAGTTTTGTGTGTAAAATGCATATCATCACATGCTTTACAGAGAAATCTTTTCTGAAAGAGAAAGTCCATTGATGTGGCAAGCTTCATTGTTGTCTTAAGAAATTACCACAGCCACCCCAGCTTTCAGTGACCTCCATCCTGGTGAATATTCAGACAGTCAATCCTTTGAAGCTTTGAAGCTAGGCTTCTCTCTAGCTTTGAAAATACCAGATAGCATCTTCTTCTATTATAAGGCTGTTTTACCTACATTGAAAATCTGTTGTTTAGTGTAGCCACCTTCATCAGTCAGGGGCCATCAATATCAAGGCAAGACCCTACACTGGCAAAAAGGTAACTCACTGAAGGCTCAGTTAATTGTTAGAATTTTTTTAGCAATGAAGTATTTTAGTAAGGTATCTACATTTTTAGAGATAATGCTATTTCACACTTAACAGACCTACAGTAGTGTAAACATAAATTCTATATGCACGGGAAAACCAAATTTTCATGTGACTCACTTTATAACAATACTCAATTTGTTGTGCTGGTCTGGAACCAAACCTGCAATATCTGCAAGGTATGCCTGTAGATAGTGGTAGTTTACATCTTAATTTCCTCATTGTCCTCACCCCACTGACCTAAGTAAATAAAGAAATGAGTAACACTGCACAAATCAGCAATGGTTTCTGAGAACAATTCTAATCTACAAAATATATTGTAGCTACAAATGATGACAGAATTAATGGTTGCCCCATGTCCTCTTGTCCATGAGCTACACAAGTGTCATTTCTAGGATAACGAAATCTTCTGAAAAGTCAACAAGAAAGTAGCAAATAATAGTTCTGAGGGACATTTTGGATTCGCTTCAAATACACACATGCGCACGCACACACGCACACACACACACACCCCATTGGCTGTTTAAAACATTTGTACAACCTGCCTACATTGTCTATTATCTCAAAATATAAAAATAAAATAATCTCTAAATAGATTCACCCTTTGAGACTGCTGAACTTTCAAATATTGAAAAATCAAACCCTGAGTGGCAAAAGCAGGGAATGAAGGCAGCCAAGCTCATTACCAGCCTGCCTTTTTGCCATTTTTACAGGTACAATGAACTTAAAGCTCTCAGAGAGAGAACAAAAAACTAGGAAAGTTAAAAGTTACAAGCTCAAGCAGTTTCCATCAAACCACTTTCTTCCCAATTTGCTACATGCATCCAGCCAACCCCTTTAATGAAGGGGAAAATCCATTCTTTCACCAAGTACAGTGAAAAAGAGTAGCAAAGCAAAGAACTTTACGTCCAAGAAAAAAAAAACTGCAAATGGTCTGACTCAGTGAATATTCAGGCAGTCAATAGATAATCTAAAATTGCACCTGTTTCTAATATTTAAACACAAAAATGCACCCTAAAACAAACGTGATCCTGGTGTATTCATATCTAAAATATTAAGTTGTCCACTGACTCATTACTCTTATGAAACCAGCATTGGAACATTTGACTTAGATCATCTAACTTTCAATGCAGTTTATCACCAACTACACTTTATTATGTATTTTTCCATAAGAGTTTTAAAATTTTTAAAAATCTAGCTACATGTTATATGTACAACATGTAGTGTAATGAAAGAAAAAAGACACTGTGAAAAGGCTTTTGGGTTATGACACAAGCTCAGTTTGGTTCACTTTCCATCTCTTGTATTCCTTTCAAGAAGGGATCATAATTTGAGGATGAACCTTGCTTTTTTCTTTCCATTGGAAAAAAATGGAAAGAAACAAAGTTTCTTTTCATTGTTCCTGTACTTTCATGGCTATTGTGATTTTAACTTACATTAATATTACCTGATTTGACCTACATGTTACATAAGGCAAAAGGACAGCATTTAGGGAATCTGCAGTTATATAAGATCATATGATCATTCAACACAGTATGAAAATCTCAAATGTGAATTATTTACATGTTTCTGTCTTTTTCACAAAATATTTCGATTCGATGTGGGATATAAGGCTTTTGGGGATTGTGGTTTGGTTTTTATTTTTATTTTATTTGTTTTTTCTATCAATAAATCTCAGTACCTTGCCTTTTGGGTTATAAACAGCTTGGAACAATCTAAGAAGGGAATTGCATGTCTCTAAATACCAAGCAATGAATAATTCTGTATTCAATTCTCTTTGCCTAGAGCTCAGTAGTGAAAGCACAAAGCCTAATGGCAAAAGGCGATTTTTTAAATAAATAACTTATATTATATTTTTTCAGATTATAAAAGTATCATTTGCACTAAGGATAGGTGGAAAATATATTTTCAAAGGGAAGCCTATTAAAACAACCCATAATTTACTACTTAGAAACTATTACCATTTGTTTAATTTTTTTTTTTTAACCAATGGAGATAATAATATTGACATCCTCAACTAACTGGAATGCTCAGAGGAGAAGTTATAGTTGTGGTGAGTTAGAAAGTTTTCTCAAATGTCAAAACATATGTGTTGACTCTGAAACCAGAAAAAGGATTAAAAAAAAAGAGTAATGTGTTTATCTAGTTCAATAATTCAGGAATAATGAATTAGTGAAATCTAGAATCTAATTTATGACTCAGGAACTTGTAATACTTCTGGATCATCAGGGTGAAAAATCAATTTTTATGCAAGGGCTGAAGTCATAAAAGGAATAGAACAGGGCTTGAATATGCAAATGCTCACACAGGGACTGATAGAAAATATATTGGTAATATTTAAAAGCAGGTACAAATATCCATTCTATAAAAGACAACCAACAGGTACTAGTCAGTTCTGGCTAATTGATACCAGGCAATAAAACAGCCTAGTATTCTATATTCTCCTACTTGTTGTTGCTGTTGTTTCTTAAAGAGAAACCAGAAATCTGTGTCTTTATGTGAAATTTCTGCATTTTAAAATTTTCAAATAAACAGAAATGTTTAAAATATGTAAGCCAATCTACATGACTGTGAGCCTAATTTGGCCTGTTGCTTACCAGTTTCCAGCCCTGATTATCAGAGATTGGGATAAACCTGGGCAGAACCTAGATCATTGTCTTATTTGTAGAAGAATTCTGAACAGATAGTAAGCTTCCACAAACAGAATTTAATATTTAGCTGGCTATGGTGACACCTGTGGTCCCAGCTACTCAGAAGGCTAAGGCATGAGAATCGCCTGAACCCAGGAGGCAGAGGTTGCAGTGAGCTGAGATCTCGCCACTGCACTCCATCCTGGGTGACAGAGCGAGAATATGTCTCGGAAAAAAAAAGGAAAAATTTAATATTGACAGAGACTTAGGAGTTCAGTAACCAGTAGGCAGATTAATGCCACCCCCAATCCTCCACATGTGCGTGTCCTAATCCCCAGATGGAAGAAAGGGCCACTAGCCAAGGAATGCAGCCGCCTCTAGAAGCTAGAAAAGGCAAGGTAATGAATTCTCCTGCAGACCTCCCAGGAAGCCCTGGTGATACCTTGATTTTAGCCCAGTGAGAACTGCGTTGGTCTTCTGATAAACAGAACCATAAGATTAAAAGTTTTTGTCACTAAGCCAGTAAATGTGTGATAAGTTGTTACAGCAACAATAACTAATACTCACCCTAGTATGACACTGTACAGATTGGAAAACTAAGGTCCACAGAGTATAAAGACAAAGCAAGGAAAAAAACACATCTCAAGAGTCCCCATCCAGTGATCTTCCCACTGTATGAGCCTGCCTTGATTGACTTTGTATTTGCTTTATGTAATTTTCTCATAAGGGCAGAATAAATAACATGCAGAGAGAGAAGGGGAGAGAAACATTCAGTTTAACTGGGACTTACTTGAACAGTAACATTTGGTTTGGGATAGAGAGGACAAGTAAGTAAAAGGAAGAAGAAGATACATTCAGTTCAAAAACACAAAGCTCCTCCAATATATGAAATCAGTCTACCTTGTTACTTTTACTTAAACGCCTGCCTTTGATGCTTTGCTGTCTAACTGGGAACTTAATTTTCTGTCTAGTTTGGAATTTACAGAAATTAAAACAGCCTGGGCATGGGTTGCTTGTCCTGCCATCTCTGGAGGATTTATAAGGATCTGTTATCCCAGGGATTATGCACATTTTCTGTTGGCTTAGGTGTCAACCATCTGCAGTGTAACTGGAGCTGTGATATGCCTGCCGAGATCATGATTACAATCACAGCTCAATGGTCGCAGCAATGCCAGAGTCAGCAGCGTGAAGGACATCAGAGCTCAAGCCTGCTTGAAAAATCTATCCATGTTCACTTCGCTTCCCCTTCCAGTGTTCAGTAGAAGACCAGCATCAGTGCCACATACAGATTTCTCCCAAAGGCCCCACAACTAGTGCCTGCACTGCCAGCACCTGAGTACTGATGTACAGAGTCTGGTGGCAGGACCACAGCAAGCATTCCATTCCACTTCTATAAGCAACCTACAGGTTGTCCTTTCAGGGGCTGCCCTTGATGTGCATTTTAGCCAGATTTCACCAAGAAATAAATATTCTGAATGAGAATAAAGGGAAGGAAACCAAACATATAACAAGGTCTGGCCCCTTTGGGCCAGGTAGGAGGAAGTACATTGCTCAGCACAACCTCCAAAGTGTGATGGAGAGAGCTGGGCCCAACATAACAAAGCAATCCTAGCCACACTGCAAGGCTTATTATAAATTCCATCTTCAACATTATGACTTCCCAATTCACTTCTGCTCCCAGAGACTGCCTCTTTCCTCTGAGTACAAACCCTAACACCTCTAATACTTCTCTATGTGCCAAAGTGGTCAAAGCAACTACAACGAAAGAAGACAATTATTGATAGACAAAACCAAAAAATCCATGACTAAGGTGCCAAATTCTGGCATGGCTGGTGCACAAGCAAGGTCATCAGAATGTGATCCCTCTCTGGCTCCTGGCTCTGCTTTCCCCCATGTGGCTCCATTCTTACCCAAGACGTAGCACAATGGCTACCAGCAGCTTTAAGCTTTACATTCTATTTTCTCAGCAGCCCCAGCGGAAAGGCATGCCTCTTTCCCAAAAGTTCCAACAAAAGTCACAGAAGTGAATCTCTGGCTCCCAACAGCCTGGCTGACCACATGCCCTAAACCAATCACCATAGCCAGGGTGATGCAACTGTCCATCAGGCCATGAGAGGATCCTCCTAGATGTATCAATAGGCGAGGTCCACCCCAACCATGTAGTCCAAGAGTAGTTTGTTTGTCTAAGGAAAATCAAAGTGCTATGTAAAGAAGAAAATCACTTCTGAAGATGACTTAATAAGACAAATGGCATCATGAACTGCCTTCCAAATGATTTCTGCTTCATTAAATTGTCTTATTCTAAATCCACGGGCATGATTCCAAAACAATTCAAGGTAAAGGTGGGTGATGTTTTCAAAAAATCCAAGAAAAAGATATTTTAACTGGTTCTAAATGCTATGAGGAAAGATCTAGTACTATAAAGATTACTTAGCCTAGCAGATCCAAGACCCTCCTTGATCCAGCCCCAATCTATCTCTCTAGTTTTGTCTCCTAGTATACCGAACCAAGTGTGCCACACTCATCAACACTGGTCCATTTCTATTCCAGCAACTCACCAAGCATTCTCCTGATTCCTGTCCTCTTTCACCCAGTTCACTGGGAAATGCCCTCAGACTATTCTTTGCCTATAAAATCCTTCTCATCTTTAAAGGCCCAATTCAAACACCACATTTGCTAGGAAATATTCCCTTGCCCCCTTATTAAGTTCTCTTAATACTGAAGGCATATTATGAATACTCCTCTCTGGCCCTTATTCCATTCTGCCTTAAATTATAGTAGTCTTGTGCTCCAAGTGGGCAAGGCCAGGTCTACATATTTATAGTCTCTTTCCTACCCTGATGATTGCAATGGAGTTGCTTATTTTATTTTACTTATTGTTTCATTGAGTGACAGAGGGTCCAAAGATAAGAAGATAGACTTGTCCTCTATAAACTACAGACAGGAAAATACATATTAATAGCAAATCTTTACTATTACGCACATAACATTTTCTGAAGAAGTTTATCATTTCCTTCTCCTAGTGACAAAAGAGAAGAGGAAAATGGTTATGATCCATACTAAGTAAGAAAAGAAGGTCTAAGAATGAAACTGAGCTCTCCTCGCTATAATCTGACTTCAGCAATCATCTGAAATTGGGAGTAGAGTTAAAAATAAAGCTCCCACCCAAAGGCAGCCAGGATACAACCCAGTTAGGCTGAGCCAGCATCTTTCTAGAGACACTTCCCAGGCAGTTAGATATAGCTGTGCACAGTCCTCTGGGCCAGAGCCTGGAGCTAATGAGGGAGTCTGGGAAGGAGCAGCAAGACTTTTAACAAAAGAGCCCCACAAGCCATCGCGTTCATATTATGCCTCTTCAAAATGTCCCAGTTCCTTTCTCACCGTCAAATATCATCACCACACTGACAAACAGGGGAGGTTGGAGTAATGAACATTTCATGAGCCATGGGATGTTTCTGTAATTCTCAGCATCAGAACCCTTTTTTTATAAAAGACAAACAGCAGGGAAAGGCACACATTTTATTTTTCCATAGATATGACTTGTAAACGTCTAACTCAGCTGCCCTTTCAGTACTTTTAAAGTGCTTTTCTTCTGAGAGAAATAACACCCATTTAGGTTTTCCATCAAGTCTGGGTGATAAAATGGGTACTTTCACATCAGAAAGTGGACTCATTGTAAAGGTGAGATACGTCAGGGGAGGATATCCTGGACTCTCTCAGGCTATAAAAGTGACATTTAACTACCTAATATCAGACATCGTTAACAGCAGCAATTGCTAACAAGTCTGACCCCAACTCTCATCAGTTAAGAACATTTTGGACACAGCCAGGAGCAGTGGCTCACGCCTGTAATCCCAGCACTTTGGGAGGTCAGGAGATCTAGACCATCATGGCCAACATTGTGAGACCCCATCTCTACTAAAAATACAAAATTAGCTGTGTGTGGTGGTGCATGCCTGTAACCCCAGCTGCTCAGGAGGCTGAGTGAGACGGGAGAATCGCTTGAACCCAGGATGGGGAGGCTGCAGTGAGCCAAGATTGTGTCACTGCACTCCAGACTGGGTGACAGAGCAAGACTCCATCTCAAAAAAAAAAAAGGAACGTTTAGGACACAAATATGTTCTATGCATCTGGCAGGAGCAGGTAGATCCCTGGTTGTGTGAATATTTTTGCTACTATTTTATTCCTGCTCATGTTTTCTAAGAATCTCAATGTTGAGTATCTTAAAAATAATGTAGCCAAACCTTTAGCTTAGAGATCACAAACTTGTAGTCCACATTTTTTGCTCCTTTAAAATTCCTATAGTTATTTACAACAGTAACTTCAAGTGTGATTTGTCAATTTTTTGGCAATAATGATCATGATTTTTCATATATAAATAACACTTTATAGCTTACAAAATACTTTTTCACATGTGATTATTTAAATTCTCAGTGTCTCTGCTAATTGCTCCAAGCTTACCTAGCTACCCTCCAAACTATACTATTTCACAAAGGCACAAAAACATTTTAAAACCCCGCAATTTACTTTTACATAGTAAAATAAAATGTTTTTCTTTTTTTTTTCAGATCAATTTTTAATGATAGGTTTACACAGTTGTGTGATAGCTTCTGTTGGCACAGGAAACACTACTACATACTCAGAAACATACTTCTATTACTTCCCATTTTCACAATAGCAACCAGGTTTAATATTATTTCCCCTGTTTACATACACAGAAACTCAGGTTAAAAAAAAAATCTATCCAGTGCTAAGTAGCCAATAAATGGCAAAGACTGAACTTGAACCCGTATCTAACTTTAAATCATATGCATTTTCTACTCAACCACTCTCCACTTAGCTACTTAATGCATTCTTCTAGTTAATGTTAGCATCACAGGACAGAAAAAAATACCTTTAAAAAAGATATTTAGAGTGTGTGTGTGTGTGTGTGTGTGTGTGTGTGTGTGTGTGTGTGTATATATGCTTTTACTTAAGTTGCAAATCATAGCATGCTCCAGTAGTATAAGGAAACTGTTTATAGGTCTAAAATATGGTCTTAAACATATTTTTAAGTGTTAATTTTTAAAGTAACTCTTTAAACATACAGAAAGGGAAGTGAACATACCTCTGGAAACACCACCCAGATCAGTGATGATCCTTGCCTCATACTGCTGTACAGCAAAAATAATCACTGCCATAGATGTGTTTTGGCTGTCTTTTGATCTTTATACACACCAAATCATATTTTTTTTATTATACTTTAAGTTTTAGGGTACATGTGCACAACGTGCAGGTTAGTTACGTATGTATACATGTGCCATGTTGCTGTGCTGCACCCATTAACTCGTCATTTAACATGTTAATGCTATCCCTCCCCCCTCCCTCACCCCAAAGAATGAAAGAATTACAGGATTATATCTCAGAAATGTTTGTGCTTCATAATTCACTATTAGCAACACAAACTTACCAAAGGCCTATAATAGCATTCCAATTTTTTAAACCTTAAATGCAGAAATACAGTTTTAATCCAGAACTAGTCATGAATCATAATTAAAGGGTGTTTAGTAGATACATGCAAATATCAAACAATCTTAACCAAAGTGCCATATTCCAAATTACTTGGTATATGCAGAAGATAGGGCAGCACTACAGGGCAGAGGAGAGTTAACAAAGACCAAAAGCAGGGGAAAGAAAGAATGAATGGGTGAGTTGTTATCCTGACAATCAAAAATTCACATTTCCCAAAACCCAACAGTCCAAAGGCAAAACAGGCCAATTCCTTAAGTGGAATAATATTGGAAGCCATGAAGCTCACAATGGCACTTCCATTCAACTACTAATGCACAAAATTCTACCAGAAATGCATCCCTCTGAGGATTTGGCCCTATTAAATTCTCATCCTTCTCTGGACAGACTAGAAAATGTAGGGTATACAATACAAGCTGCTCTTAGCTACCTGTACTCTGTGTAAGGACAGTCTACAAGAGGGAACTTTTTGAAGGTGAAGAGCTGATGATGAAGTAATGATACCATGTATTAAGTGACTTATGTCCTAAGCTTTTTACAGCTACCATCTCCTTTAGTCCCCAGATAAGTACTACAAATAAGGTATTTTTAATCACATTTTATGTATAAGAAAGCCAAGGCCCAGAAGAGGTAGGTCATTTACCCAAGGTTCAGGAGGAACAAACGAAGAATCTGGGGTCAGAGCTGGACTATCAGGGAAACTAAATTGATGATACACTGATGCTGAGTCAATGACCTTGGGCTCCTTATAAAGGAGCCTCAGTATTGAAATAATTAAGCACTGAAGCAATACTGACTATAGGTGATAAAGTGGCCCCAGGTCTCCATCTGCAAGAAAACAAACAGGGAAATCAAGAGGGGGAATGTCTCTTCCTTCTTATCTCTTCCTTTCCCTTCCCTTATTTTCACTTCTCTTCTCTCTTTGCTCTCTCTCTCTCTCTCTCTCACACACACACACACACACCCCACCCACTTAAATTCGAGGGATATAGGTAAATAGAAAGCTTAAACCATTTAATAAGCAATGAATTTATAAGTACAACTCCTAATTCTTAAGGATTCTGCCATAACAAGGGTATATATTTACAGAGACAAAGGGAATTGAGTGTAAAGGGAACTTCAATTTATGGGAAGAAGAAGGTCGTCAAAAAATAGCATTGAACTTTGCCTCAGATTTCAACAAAGGATACCAGCATGTGGGGTGCTCCCTAAATATAACTGGTATTAAAAATTAATCAGGTCTGGAACTAGGATATTTCCTGGCTTTGCCAAGCAAAAAAGTTAGATAATTTAATACTGATATTAACAAAGATGAAGGGAATGGTTATTTGGTTTTCACTTTGTTAGGAACTTCCCTAAAGGGCTTTGTATTCTTAAATAGCATTTCACCCAGGAGAAGAGTTTTAGAGACCACAAAGTGAAACCAAATCATGTAAAACGGAAACTGGTCAACTAGCTCTGACTGCACTATGCTATTTGTGAAGGCAACAAAGAGAAAATACTTTTAAGTCTGAATACTTACATGTCTCACAAATGTTTGTTAATGGTAGTATTAGAAATAACTGAAATGCAGAGGATAAAAACTAAGTCCTAGAACACATCAAACTCAAAGTCACTGAAAGTGCTATAGTCAGTCTGATTATTGTGCTAATACCCATCACCAGTCACATTTCATAAGGATCTCAACAGTGATTTTCTTTATGAGGAAAAGTTTTTAACTCCTGAAAAACTATAAATAACCAAAGTCCTAAAATACAAGAAAAGGAGCAAAGTATAATAATAAGGCATTTGACCAAATTTCAGTCTTGGTTCTCCTTGGTGTTCTTGGGCCAGCCACTCCATGTCTTATGCACTATATATTTCCACCTACTAAATAAGGAGGTCAAGCCAGATAAGCTCTGGAGTCTAACATTCTCTGATTTCATAAGGCATCCTTGACTGAATGTTTAAAAATCTACTCTATTCAAATATTTTATACTATCTATAGATAGATAGATAGATAGATAGAGAGAGAGAGAGAGAGAGAGAGAGAGAGGATCTCAACATTGCCCAGGCTGGAATGCAGTGGCGTGATGGTATCTCACTGCAGTCTTGAAATCCCAGGCTCAAGTGATCCTCCCACCTCAGTCTCTCAAGTAGCTGGGACTCCAGGAACATGCCAGCATGCCCAGCTAATTATTTTTATTTTGTAGAGACAGGGGTCTCACTCTGTTGCCCAGGCTACTCTCAAACTCCTAGCCTCAAGTTATCCTCCCACCTTGGTCTCCCAAAGTGCGGGGATTACAAGAATGAGCCAACCTGGTCTATGCCATCAATTTAAACATTAATTAAAAACTAAAATCATAGCTTGTGCTCAGAAGTGTCCCTAAAAAGAAGTTTCTCAGAATTCTGCTTCTCTAAGAGCACACAAATGAAGACTATTCCTACATAGCCTCTGGTTGATATAAGATAAGCCAAGAGAAAATATTTTTTCTTAAGAACAAAGTGCTGGGAATTTCTGTGGCAATTAAATTCTTCTTTATCTCACTACATGACTGCCCTCTCTTGGTAGATACTGAGATAACAGAAGCTGATTTCCTAACCCGGACTGGAATTTGGCTTCAGGCTTCAAGAAAATATTCTTGATTCTTGCCAGTAGGGAAATCTACTTAATAAGGCAAGTGTAAATGTAATCTGTAATATTTAAAAGATAGCAATTTGTTGTTTTCAAGGTTGGTTTCCTGAGAGATGAAGAATACTATGCAGGAAACATTAGGAAAAGCTCTGGGGATCAACCCTTTCTCTGTGGGACTGGAGGAAAACACAGAGGCTGGGCTGTAATGTGGTTCCAACAAGGGCTTTAATCAACCCCACAGAGAATTCTGAAATTGGCTGGACCTTCGGAATTGTTCTGAGTTGGGACAAGAAGACTAGGCCTTCACATCCTCACATCAACCAGCCATTGGATACAGGCTGTCCATAGCCCTGGACAAGGAGCCATGACCCTAAGCAAGGTGACTCTTCCTCTGAGAACAGTTTCTGAAGGGGGCTGACACAAGGAAACTATCAGGTAGCCGCAGACCTGGAAGCGGGAGGAGCAGACCTTTCAGACCTGAGGGAGAACCTGCGTGTGGCATCACAATGTCTGTTACATAATTATTCTATACTGCCATTAATAACTGTTTCTTAATAAACACAGTGGCAAACACAGTGTAACTAATCTTGTAATGATTACAAAAATCAAAGGTAATAAATATAGGAAATGATGCAGCCATGTTGGAAAGCAATTTGGCAGTTTCTTTAAAAATTAAATTTACCATATGGGCCACGTACTGTGGCTCACACTTGTGATCCCAGCACTGTGGGAGCCCAAAGTAGGAGGATCACTTGAGGCCAGGAGTTTGAGACCAACCTGGGCAATATAGCCAGACACCATCTCTACAAAAAAGTTTAAAAATTAGCCAGGCATTGTGTTATGCACCTGTAGTCCTGGCTACACAGGAGGCCAAGGCAGGAGGAATTCGAGGCTACTGTGAGCTATGATCATGCCACTGCAACTCCAGCCTGGGTGACAGAGTGAGGCTCTGTCTCATATATATATATGTGTGTGTGTGTGTGTGTGTGTGTGTGTATGTGTGTGTATATATATATATATATATATATATATATATATATATATAATTTACCATATGGTCCAGTAATTCCACTCCTAGATGGAAGAGAAGTAAAAACATGTTTGTCTACACAAACACATACACAGGAATGTTCATAATAGCATTTTTCATAATGGGCAAAAAATGGAAACATTCCAAGTTCTATCAATTTGTGAATGGACAAACAAAATGTGTTATGCCTATAGAATGAAATAGTATTTGGCAATAAAAAGGAACAAAGTACTGATACATGCTACAACATGGATGAACTTCAAAATATGCTTTAAAACCCTAAAGCAACAGACTACATATTATATGATTCCATTTATATGAAATGTCTAGAAAAGTATCTATAGAAACAGAAAGTAGATCAACGACCGCCTGAGGCTGAAGGCGGAAACAGAGGATGATTGAAAATGGCATGAGCAATCTTTGGAGGTCATAGAAATGTTCTAACATTGAATTGTGATGGCACCACCCGATGAAGGTACTAAAAATCTTTTATATACTTAAAATGAGTAAATTTTACATTAAGTAAATTATACTCAATAAAGCAGAAGGAAGGAAGGGAGGATACGGGAGGGAGGATACGGGAGGGAGGGAGGATACGGGAGGGAGGGAGGATACGGGAGGGAGGGAGGATACGGGAGGGGAGGGAGGATACGGGAGGGGAGGGAGGATACGGGAGGGGAGGGAGGATACGGGAGGGAGGATACGGGAGGGAGGATACGGGAGGGAGGATACGGGAGGGAGGGAGGATATGGGAGGGAGGATATGGGAGGGAGGGCACGGGAGGGAGGGAGGATACGGGAGGGAGGATACGGGAGGGAGGATACGGGAGGGAGGATACGGGAGGGAGGGCACGGGAGGGAGGGAGGGCACGGGAGGGAGGGAGGATACGGGAGGGAGGATACGGGAGGGAGGGAGGATACGGGAGGGAGGGAGGATACGGGAGGGAGGGAGGATACGGGAGGGAGGGAGGATACGGGAGGGAGGGAGGATATGGGAGGGAAGATACGGGAGGGAGGATACGGGAGGGAGGATACGGGAGGGGAGGGCATAGGAGGGGAAGGCAGGTCATGATGTTCCTAGGTGGCCGACTCTGATCAGTGCTGTTTCTTTTTTTAATCTAAACATAGGATATGGGGTTAAAATAATAGCCTAGTCTGCATCTGTCAGAATACATCGTATCAGCAGGTCCCTGGACCTCAATGTTTAGGATCTAAATTCACTTTGGGGAAAACTCAATATAAACAGGGCCCATAAACAGTATGATAGTTACCTCCCTAAAGCAGCTGGTAGGAGACTGCCCAGTCATACTAAAAACAAACAAACAAACAAACCACTCAAAGATATATACTTTCAATGTATCTCTAAAATCTCCATCTTCATTCGTCTGGCAAATGAAACTGTTCTTCCTCCCTTCTACACATATACCTAGGCTTAATAATAATACCATGTTTGACCAGCTTCCCTTTTCAAGATTGCCCTTGATGTTCATTTTTACCCAATTTCACCAAGAAACTAAATTTGTAGGGGGCAAAGGGAGAAGTGAGGATGGGGAGGGAAAAGACATAGGTATCTAAGCTCTACTGAAAGCATACTATATTCAGCACTGTACTTGTTATATATTATGTCACTTAGTCTAACTACAATTCTGTGAGGGGGACATTATTCTTATTTAATGAATAAAAAAGCAGAGGCTAAGAGGATTAAGCCATTCATCTGAAATCAGCCAGGATGGTAGTAAGATGAACATAGGTAAGACTATATAAACAAGATAATACAAAAATATCAGACTACTTTGCAATTGTCTTTTTGGAGTTAGGCAGCCAGACTCTGCCCCTATGAATAGGGATAGGTTTTCCCCTGAAAAAAATGAATATCCTACTGTAAAATATCCTGGGAAGAAGTTTTTCCTGCAGCTGAAAATCAGTCTCTGGAAATAAAAAGCTTCTCTGGTCACTCTGCTTAGGAGACAAAAATTCAGAATAATCTAGAATGATCAAAAGAGATGAGCTGTTCTTGGCCTCATAGAGGCAGGACAGAAGGTAATAGGAAGCTGGTCTGCAATCACAGGTTGAATTCTGCAGAAGCAGCTGTCAAGACAGTGTTTAGGGTCAAAATATTTATTAGGGAATAACACCAATGAAAGGAGGGTCAAGGAAGCAGAACTGGACAAAGGAAAAAGTCCAAATGTCATACAAGCCTGATGAAGCCCTGATCACACCGGAGGGCATCTCCAGAGCAAGCATTATCCATCAGAAGTGTTCTGTGATGCATCTCTGTGTCTCCCAAACCTAGGAACAGACCCTCGGGTTGGTCTGGGTTTTTGAGCAGTTGAAAATTAGCCTCCAGACTGTACATTCTTTTCTTTATAGTCTGCCCTTGGTTGTGCTATGAGAAATTAGAAAAAAACCTGACCGTGGTAGAATAATAGAAGCAAGAAATTAAGTAGTTAGAATGACTTCAGCTCTAAACAGAGTTTTAATTTGTTGAAATAATATGTATTGTCTCATATACAATATGAGATGTTCACAGGCACAGAAATTGCAGAGTTGGCATGATTGGGGCACCACTTCCCTCTGTGATATGGGTTCTCTCCTCTGTGTTGGCTTCATCCTTAGGATGGTAGTAAAATGGACTAGTTCCACATATAACATTCAACAGGGCAATGTCAAGAGGCGGAAGAGGGATGGTCTCTTCTGGTGCATCCTTCATAAGACCAAGAAAACCTTCCCAGAACTCCCCACTTCCATCCCAGCAGACCTTCCCTCACATCTTATTTGTCAGAACAAGACACATGTCACTCCTAAACAAATCACTGGTGATCCCTTTGGAACAGTCAAGGCCAGCTTAGTCTATTCAGGATCTATCTGCTGTAACGGGATGAGGCCAACTTCTCCTAAAGCACTTAGCTCTGGGGAGAAGAGATGGATGTTTGGACAAAATCAGAATTCTCTCAGGAAGAAGACAAAAGCAAAAAGTTAGTTGAGTAGGTAACCTACAATGTTCTCTACATAAGGACACTATCGCTGAAGTCAGTAAATGTCACTTAGCCAAGCAACTATGGTACAAGCGTCAGAACTAGCAGAAGCACCAGCTTTAGAACAGTAGCAGAAAATAATCATACGGGCCTGTTTCTGCTCATATACTAGAATCCTAAGAAAACCTGGATCATTAAAAAATATTTTTTTAAGTCCTAGAAGGCTAATTTCCCAAATCAGTTTCATTTCTCTGTAGTTCTGGTTAACCTATCCATAAGAAATAAAATACTCAAGCCCTGATCTGTGTGGTTCCAAGTTCATGAGTTCAAGCACAAGACATTAATTTTTCTCAGATTCCATCCTCCCTGGGGAAATTTATTGACCAGAAATCCACCCCCATGGCCCAGCATCATTCTCTGATAAGAGATTTGAAGGGGTATTTTACAGGGGACAACAGGCCTGATTAACTGCTGTGGGAATGGACAGATAATAATATTTATTGCATTTCCTAAAACTGAGGCTATAAGGCAGCACATTATGAATATGCAAGTTGATTTAAATGAAGAAATAGCCTAAAAAGACATAATAATATATGTAATTGATTTCTCAAAATGCTTTATTATATTCAAAATATAACTATCTTTTACTATGACAAATGAGAAGTTATGAGCATAATTAAAAATCGCAGAATATTCCAATACTTTGTTGTAGAAGTAGTCTTGTATCTATTAAAAGAAGAAACTATTTCTTTGAAAATCATTTGTACCTCCAGCTCCACCACTCATTGGATGGTGGTCTTAAGTTCTTGGGGTCTCCTCATTCCTTCCTTTATAAAATGCACATGATTTATAGGTTCCTTCTAAACCCCACAATTTATTATTGCAAGATATAATTGATTCCAGGAATCAGTCATATTGTGCCATATCATAAATTTTGTATGGTTCTTGGGAACAACAAGCTACGGTATTTCTTTTTGTTTTCATGTTTTCCAAATATGGCTTCATAGGCTTTATGTCTGTAACATATGTCTTTCTTTAGTGGCTTTTTATTTTCTAGGTAAATTCCCATACTGTGCATTTTATTATTAGTCATTTAAACAATAGTTTTGTAAAATAAAGCAATGTTTAGAAACCTTGACAAAATAAGTATATAGATCTGGACACAATAATCTCCCACTGTCTTAAATAAGTTCACACTTTCAGCCTTCAGGATGTTCTGATGGAAGATGGGGATGGTGGAAAGGAAAGAAAGATGAGGTAAAATATCAAACGCATCATTTTAGATCTGGAAGATTTTGGAGGCCATCTAATCCAGTGGTTCCCAAACCTTGTTAGGCAGTCTATTATACGTGGAACCTGCTTAATAAACTATCCCCCTCACTCCCAATCCCCCAATCCCTAAACAAACTGAATATCTGTATTTTTATCAAGTTCGTCAGGTATTCTCAAGCACAGGCAGGTCTAGGAACCATTGATATAGTCTAATCACATTATTTAATAAAGGAGAAAAATAAAATTAAAATAAAGAATGAAGACAAAATGAAAATACCCAGGTCTCCTTTCCCAAAAGCCTGGTGTTCTTTCCACTACCTTATCAACATAAATTATAATTACATATAAATAATACTCCTAACATTAAATTAAAAACCACTTACAATTCTTTGGATCCAAGGAGAAAGATTACCCAGGACAGTGCAAGAAAATGAGGGTCAACTAGAGGAAAACTTACATCACATAGAGAGATCCAGACCTAATAAGAACAGAGGGAACTGGAGGAAAAGAAGCAGGAGACAGGAAAGACAGGGATGCTATGCAAATTAGTAAGGGAAAATAGACACAGTAGGACCTTGAATTAAACTCAAAATGAAAAACATTTATAATCTTTACATCTAGGAGGCTCAAAAGAACTGGCATAAATGAGAATGACTTTATATGTTCCATTTCTGTATTATACTTTCTCAATCAGCATAATAATCTGTGGATGGATAGATTGCAACAGAGCACTATCAGCAATGTTAAGAGTACCTCCCTTAAATAATAGGCCAATAACCAGGTCACCACAGCCTAGGAAGAGCTTCCTCTGGGGTCTCCCATTTCCACAAGTACCTTTAAACAGGGCCCATCCAAAGTTTTAAGGTATTGACGTGGTAATCTAATCATCACTATCATTATCATCAAATTATCATCATCAATTAAAAAAAGTATGCAGTTAAAGTACAGCAGTTATCAAAGGAAAAAATTATGTAGAGAATGTTTGAACTACAAAATGAATTTCTTTTATCGCTGCAACATAAGACAGCAATTTGGTCCCAAGTATTTAAACATGTTAATTGAACACCCAGATTTGTTTGGCTGATATTTTTGGCACTTTTATTTTCTTAATATTTCAATAGAACAAAAGGACTGCAACATCTTTTTGGATGGCATATGAGATCAAAGGACAAAAGCAAATTTTAAAACCTTGGAAAAACATTATGGCATGTTCTATAATTTATCAATAATTATCAGTGAAGTAGGTGATAATCTTGATATATTGTACCAACTACCTTATTAATTTGATGAAACTTCTGAATTTTGTTTTCCATTAAAGGAGATCAAATCATAGGATATGCATTAATTTCAAACCTATTACCTTTAATGAAAGGTCATTTAAATTTGGCTATAATTTTAAAGGACAAATTGTTAGAATTAACTACTGATAGAAAATTGAAGATGAACTTTGAAAACACAGGATGACTTGCTTAATTCTGAGCAAAATTTTAAAAAGAACATCCTGAGCTTGCTAAACTTTCCTAAAAATCTCTTCTTATATAACAATCAAATACTTCTATGAGACTGGTTTCTCTACTAGGAGTGTTATTAAAACAGACAACAGAAACAGTTTAGACATACGTTATCTCCCTCAAGTGGCACTGTCATCAATCGAACCAAGATTAGATAAATTAACAAGCAAAAAGCAAGCTTATCTGTCACATTGAAGGCATTTAGTCTTGATATACATGGTATTCTTTCAAAATGGGTTATAGGTATATAATAAAAGAAACCCCAGGTTCACCTTTAACATTTTATTTATTTATAATGGTGGAAAAATAAAAACTTCTAAAAACAATAAAAATTCCCCATAGTAGCTATTCTCAAATTTTTTGATGCCTTTTACATCAGACAAATGATTGAGGATACCAGAGTACCCTTTAAGAACCACTGCTCTGTATTAATCATCTAGGCTTTGTAGTTTGTATGCATTTCTAATTTTATTTTTATGATAATTTGTTTTTACTGCACTTTACAAAAGTATTGGTCTACAAAGGATTGGAAAATTTTTTTTAAACAAAACAAAACTTGACACTTTTGCCACATGTAGTTTGAGAAGAATTACTCTAATTCAACCCTGCATGACTAAGTTAGACATTTCTAGTCTAACACCAGCCACTTCGTTTGACAGATTATTAGTATTACACTAAAGTACTATATGAAAGTCATGGTAACCTAAAATAGTTCATCAAAAGCCAGATATGTGAAGAAAATCATGTAAATACCTTTAACCTTTTATTGTCAATTCATAATCTCACAATGTAGAAAGAAAACAATCAAGGGCCTCTAAGAAGTCATATATGTGTTTTTACTAGCTAAAAGAATGAAAACAGCCTGCATGCCCATCAACAATTAAATAAATTATGACACAGTCATACAACAAAATATTATAAAGCCATGAAGAATGAGGTAGCTTAATGTGTGCTGATTCACAACTCTCTCCAAGATATACTGGAAAGTACAGAAGCAAGTTACAAATAGTAGGCGCTATGATCCAACTTATATGAGTACCAATCTGAGGAGATGCCATTGAGCTAGGAATGCATTCTCTGTGGGAGGTGAAGGTTCATCACAGCAGAGCTGGAAGCAATAAATGCAAAAAAAAAATAAAACCATGTTGTGTTTATACTCTGACAAGAGACTCATAATACGAACCAAGTTACATATGCCACCTCAGCAGGCTGGAAGATAATTTTTTAAATGGAACCACTTTTTCCCAGTTCCTGGCTTTATTTAGGGAACCTATTTCCTAAAATTATCAACTTTAGGATGCATAAAAATTAGTGTACCAGATGGCATACACACCAAAAAACTGCATGTACTATATCTTATGAGACACTTTTTAAAGATTTTTAAATTTAATTTTGGCTATATATTAAAGCTAGCTTTAAAGAATCCTTAAAGCTGTATTCTTTAAAGGATGTGACTCAACTGTAGTAAAAACATATACATAAGAGATGACACTAGCCATCTGTAAAAAGACAACAATTCCAGTTTTGAAAACCACTAAGACAGTAGATTTTAAGTGTTCTTACCACACACAAAAAAGATAAGTTATGTGAGGTAGTACAGATGTTAATTAGTTCTCTTAAGCCATTCCACAATGTATACATATCTTAAAGCATCATGTTGTACATAATAAATATATAGAATTTTTGTCAATTAAAAATTAAAATGTTTTAAAAAATTCCAAGAGGCATTTTATAAATGCACTACAAATGTAACCAAAGATGTAATCAAGAACACCCTGGGGTCCTAAAAAGCTTTAGCCTACTCCATTTAACTTAGGTTTGCTTGGTGCGTACTGTATGTTATGGACCACTGGGAATTCAAAGATGAAAAGTGCAATGGCTCTCTTCAAGTAGCTCATGGTCTAGAGGTACTGAACTTGAAGTACCTTGACTTAAAATTTTTTTTTATAAAGCAAGATAATCTAATAGAGGAAAAAAAAAAAACAGAGGCAGGAACCCCTTATGTGAGAGGAAGGCTTTATAGAGAAGGTAGCTTTGAGATGAAAATTTAAAAGGCTTGCGTATCAGTTTCCTGTGGCTGTCCTAACAACACACCACAAACTGGGAAGCTTAAACAACAGAAATTTACTGTCTAACCGTTCTGGAGGTTAGAAGTCCAACATCAAGGTGCGTGCTGGGCTCTGCTCCCTCTGAAGGTGGCTAGAGAAGAGCCTGTTCCAGGCCTCCCTCCTAGTTTCTGATAGTTCCTTGGATTATGGCAGCATAACTCCAATCTTCAAATGGCATTCACTGTGTGTGTGTGTGTGTGTGTGTGTGTTCTCTGTCCAAATTTCTTTTTTTGATAAGGGCACAGTCATGTTGGATTAGGGTCCATCCTAATAATTTCATCTTAACCTGATCACCTGCAAAGACCCTATTTCCAAATAAGGTCACATTCACAAGTACTAGGAGTTAAGACTTCAACATCTTTGAGTGGGGTGACAGTGGGGGTGGGGGGGGCCACAAATCAATCCATAACAGCTTATCAAATGGAAAAGCAGGGACTGGGACTTCTGGGCAAGAAGAAAAGCATATACAATGAAACTGCATAGATAAGAAGAGTATCGTGAAGAGTATAACATGCCCTTTGACGGAGCTCCTCTGTGCAGGTGATACAAGCCACAAAAAGACCACTCTACTTGCACTGTGAAGAATAGATGTACAGGAGCTATACTACAGACAAGGAGACTCTTTGTGATGTTATTATAGCTTTGATTCAGGGAAGGGATGATGGAGAGGGTTGATTTCACTGTGAGAGAGAGAGAAAAAGCCAGAGGAAAGGAAAGAGAAACTGAGATACATTGATCACCCACATTGGCTACTAGCTGTAAGTTACCTCATTTAGTCCTCATAACAACCCTACACCATAGATATTGATAATTCCATTTTTACAGGTAAAGTAACTGAGACCCTCAAGTTTAATCCAAGGTCACACACTTAGTAAGTAGCAGAACCAGCGCTCTGAAACTTGTCTGACCAAAAAAGCCAAAAAAAATCTCAGAGAGATGTTTACAGTTCAGGGATGAGAGAAAATAATTAGAAGAAGTAACAATTAGAAAGGTTTAGAATAATTTACATATTAAATAAACTTTTGGGGAAAAAAAACAGGAGGAAAGGAAAATAAATATATGTATTTACATGAAACAATTGGAAGAGTTTACAATAAACCAATAAAAGTTATTACCTGGAGGGTAGAGTGGAAGGAGTAGAGAAAGAAGAAGAAAAGTGGGAACAGGAGTGGAAATGAGACTCCTTAACACATATTTTTATATTCTTTTGAGTTTTTAGTCCATGTGAACATACTTCCTCTTCAAAAAAACAACAAAAAAGATTTCAGAAAGAAAGACAAATTCAGTAAAATAGCAAAGACAAGCCAGAATGAAGAAGATTGTATAGGTATTTAGAAGCTGGCTTAAGTCTTTTGATAAAAACTTACCACCTTAATTTTATTTAACATGACTGATTTGTCATTATCGTGATACATTTTATTTAATGTTGTCTAGAGCAAAGAGAAAACATCTTTAAAGACTCTGTGTGGGTTAAAAAGACAGTTAAATCCAATAACAATGTAGGAAAAATTAGAATCAGTAATCCCTATTATCATTTTGTTAAACCTCTAATCTCCATGAAACATAAAATCAATGTACTTATCGAGCTGCAGAAAGAAATCACATTCAGATGAATACGAGAGAAAAAGCTTTATTGCAGTTTTACCAGAAGAAATACCTGGTTGCTAATAAAATACAGTACTAAGAATTTTGCGGCCGTCACCCCGTCTGGGGGGAAGTGAGGAGCACCTCTGCCCGGCCGCCCCGTCTGGGAGATGAGGAGCACCTCTGCCCGGCCGCCCCGTCTGGGAGGTGAGGAGTGCCTCTGCCCAGCGGCCACCCCGTCTGGGAGGAAGTGAGGAGCACCTCTGCCCGGCCGCCCCCTCTGGGAAGTGAGGAGCGCCTCTGCCTGGCCGCCACCCCGTCTGGGAGGAAGTGAGGAGCGCCTCTGCCTGGCTGCCCCATCTGGGAAGGGAGGAGCGCCTCTGCCCAGCCGCCACACCGTCTGGGAAGTGAGGAGCGCCTCTGCCTGGCCACCCCGTCTAGGTGAGGAGCGCCTCTGCCCGGCCGCCCAGTCTGGGAAGTGAGGAGCGCCTCTGCCCGGCCGCCCAGTCTGGGAAGTGAGGAGCGCCTCTGCCCGGCCGCCCAGTCTGGGAAGTGAGGAGCGCCTCTGCCCGGCCGCCCTGTCTGGGAGGTGAGGAGTGCCTCTGCCCGGCCGCCACCCCGTCTGGGAGGAAGTGAGGAGCGTCTCTGCCCGGCCGCCCCATCTGGGAAGTGAGGAGCGCCTCTGCCCGGCCGCCCGGTCTGGGAAGTGAGGAGCGCCTCTGCCCGGCCGCCCCCTCTGGGAAGTGAGGAGCGCCTCTGCCCGGCCGCCCCATCTGGGTGGTGAGGAGCGCCTCTGCCCGGCTGCCACCCGGTCTGGGAGGAAGTGAGGAGCGCCTCTGTCCGGGCGGCCCAGTCTGGGAAGCGAGGAGCGCCTCTGCCCGGGCGGCCCCGTCTGGGAAGCGAGGAGCGCCTCTGCCCGGGCGGCCCCGTCTGGGAAGCGAGGAGCGCCTCTGCCCGGCCGCCCCGTCTGGGAGGAGAGGAGCGCCTCTGCCCGGGCGGCCCCGTCTGGGAAGTGAGGAGCGCCTCTGCCCGGGCGGCCCCGTCTGGGAAGCGAGGAGCGCCTCTGCCCGGCCGCCCTGTCTGGGAGGTGTACCCAACAGCTCCGAAGAGACAGCGACCATCGGGAGCGGGCCATGAGGACGATGGCGGTTTTGTTGAAAGGAAGGGGGAGGGGGAAGTGTGGGGAAAGGAAGGAGAGATCAGATTGTTGCTGTGTCTGTGTAGAAAGGGGTGGGCATAGGAGATTCCATTTTGTTCTGACTAGGAGAAATTCTTCTGCCTTGGGATGCTGTTGATCTATGGCCTTTCCCCCAGCCCCTGCTCTCTGAAACATATGCTGTGTCAACTCAGGGTTAAATGGATTAAGGGCGGTGCAAGATGTGCTTTGTTAAACAGATGCTTGAAGGCAGCATGCTCTTTAAGAGTCATCACCACTCCCTAATCTCAAGTACCCAGGGGCACAAACACTGCAGAAGGCCGCAGGGTCCTCTGCCTAGGAAAACCAGAGACCTTTGTTCATGTGTTTATCTCCTGACCTTCTCTGCACTATCATCCTATGACACTCCCATATCCCCCTCTCCGAGAAACACCCAAGAATCATCAATAAATACTTCATAAATTTAAAAAAAAAAAAAAAAAAAAAAGAATTTTGAATTTTGTCTTTTAAAGGGAAGAAATATACAGAGGGACAGGGTGTGGAGTTAATACACTGCTATTCTTAATTTCTACAATAATTAGTTAGAATAAAAATCAATTCACACAAACCTTCTACAATTTCTGTACTCCCTAATTCTTGCCTTATCAGAGCAAAGAAATAACTACTTGGTACTGCGAAGGGGGAAAATCCTTATGGTAACACGAATGGCTCTTAGACCACAGTTATTACAATTTCAACCATTTTACACTAAATGGCACTTTCAGTGAAAATAATGATACCAGCGCAAGAGTGGAAAGTGGGAGAACTGTTGCTCAGTCAATTCTTATTTAGAGAAAGATTTGAAAAGAAAATCTTATTTTGAAACTTAAAGGTCATAAAACACTCTCTTAAAATAAGGTATCTCATTTTTGTCCTGCATCGATCATATGTTCCTTTCTCCCGTGACTGCCTTTGGACACTTAATATCTCCAAACATACTACCAAACAAGAACTCCAAAAATGTCTTCATTGATTGGCTACTCTGCTCAGTGAAAAATTATTTTTTTATTGGAAATGGCTGTCAGAGCTATTTTTATTGCTCTCCTAAAGGCTCAATCTGTAATCATGTACTACACTTCTCTATTCTGAGAAGAAAATGAATTAGATGACTGCCTCTCTTTTTCAGACTGCATATTATGCCATTTTAGGAGCTCAGACTGTGGACCTGAATGGAATTGATGACCTGCATTTGATGCCTCTGCCTTGAGGATCTTTAGACTCTTAGAGATAGAGAAATAGCTAAGGAGAGAAGGCTTGCAAACCTGCTACAAGTTTGTTCCTTTTAGTTCCAATCTCTTCAAGAAAACCACCCCCACTTTCAACTTCTAGAGGCAACAATGAAGCACAGAAAACCTTGTGAAAAGGACTTTTCAAATGCCCATTTGTATTAAAAGACACAAGTATCATTTCATCCTTTTATTGTTGTTAAAAAAGAACTATACGTTCAACTAGAACTATTTGGCAGTCTGTGGGATAAACTTAGGGGTCCTTAATGTTAGCCTGTCTCCAAATATTCATACATTCTCCAACCCATCTGAAATTTCATTAAATTTCATTAAATATTTGCCTTTTCTTGGTTAAAGCTTTGACTCTAGAAACACTTTGTTAAAATTCAAATAAGAGCAAAAGATTAACAAATTACAATAACCTAAGTAATGAATACCTTTGGAGGGATCAATGCATGCCTTATTTTCCAACATGGTAACAGAGAAAATGGCCAACAGTATGTATAGGCTTTAATAAAGGAAAAAAGCATAAGAGAAGTCTAAGTATTTGCCACTACCTAAAGAGGATGGTGTTATTCACCAGAAAGTGATTGACTTAGTCCATTCAAGCTGCTATAATAGAATACTGTAGACTGGGTAGCTTATAAATAACAGAAATTCGTTTTTCACAGTTCTGGAGGCTGGGGAGTATACCATCAAGGTGCCAGCATATTTGGCATCTGGTAAGGGATCACTTTCAAAAAGACAGTGCCTTCTACCATGTCTTCACATGGTAGAAGAGGTACGGGATCTCTCAGGGGCCTCTTTTTTAAGGGCCCAAGTCCCATTCACGAGAGATCTACTCTCATCACCTAATCATCTTCCAAATGTCCCACTCCCCATTATCATCACCTTGGGGGTTAGGATTTCAACATATGAATTTTGGGAGGATACAAATATTCAGACCATAGCAAGAACCCTAGAGAAAATATCAAGGAGGAGCTAAGAATGCGAAGTGCTAACAAAGAAGGTGGGAGGCCAGGAGCAGAGGCTCATGCTTAGAATGCTAGCACTTTGGGAGCTGAGGCAGGCAGATAGCTTGAGCCCAGGAGTACAAGACCAGCCTAGGCAACATGGCAAAACCCCATTTCTACAAAAAAAACTTAGTCATGCATTGTGGCACATGCCAGTAGTGCCAGCTACCCAGGGAGCTGAGGTGGGAGGATCTCCTGAGCCCTGGGAGGTTGAGGCTGCAGTGAGCTGTGATCATGCAACTGCACTCCAGCCTGGATGACAACATGAGACCCTGTCCCAAAAAAAAAAAAAAGTACATAAAAAATGAAAGGAGGAGGAGGAGGAGAAGGAGGAGAAGGAGGAGAGAAAGTACAAAAGAAGGGGCTTGCCTTGCTTTTCCATTTTCTACAGGTGGCCCTGGCATCAAGTTTGCATTTCCCACATGTGATTGATCCACTTTAAAAACTATCTTTGATATATATTTTACTCCAGTGTTACATTTTCTTGCCACCAAAAATGTCTTTAAGCTGGCTCTTCCTAGGCAGTCACACTAGTGTCAACAATTACTTCAAATCAGGGAAGGCAAAAAAACTCCTGAAAAAAACAGTACCATAGATTCCAACCCAAAATATAAAGAAGCATGGGGTAATTTGTTATTTGGGATTATCTGTCGTGCTTGTAAATGAGAAAAGCTAAGATAAAGGGATTATTTAATACATTATTTTTCCTGTAAATTGAGTATCTTAGTAAGCAAATGTTACTTCCAATACAAAGATTTAGCTGATAACTTTGATATGAACATACTTTATGGTAGATTTGCTAAGCTTTCACCCCCATTTATAATAAGGTCTCTAATAATCAGCTGATCATCTTCTTCTCACAAGATGAGGCTTTCTTCTGTTTCTCAATAGAAACTATCACATTCCTAGAATTCCATGAGTGCAGTTCTCCTGTCTCTAAGCCACCGAGTAAGGCAGCTGCACTATCTCTTTCATAATTCTTGGGTACAATTATAATTATAATAGGCATAACTATAGCCAAATCACTATTCTCCATAAAATAACTTATGCTTAAAGTAGTTTGACTTAATAGTATCTCCTCTTTCGAAATTACTAATAGCAAGGGCTGTATATAATATTTGCATTACTCCTAGGACTATGCTCAGAATGAGTATCTTTACAAAGCACTTTTCTGAAGAGTCTACTCAAAATAATAAAGTGGCTAAAGCTAAATACCAAAATATTAATGATGGTAATTGTTATAAAAAGTTACAGGTGATTTTTCTTTTTGGTGACTCTCTAGAGTTTATGAATTTTCACAATGACAATGCATGATTCTTATAAGGAAAAAATGTATATGGTTATTCCTAAACTTTGACAACGAAATTTCCCAAACAAGATTAATCTCTCTACATGAGTACAACTTGTATGTAATATTAACAATTCTTTTCTAATATTTAGTACTTTCTTCCATATATTCTATTTCCTTGTATAGGTATGTAATAGATTACAAGCTCTCTGAGGATGCATTTTGGGCCTTACACATATTTGTCACCTCATACAGTACCTCATAGTGCCTCATATTTGCTAAGTGATCAGTACTGTATGAGGGATGAATGATACTTCCAATAACAAAGGTTAAAGTTGATATATTCATCCAAATGCACAGAACTGCTAAAATGTTGAAATACTTCCATACTAATGGATAAACACTATAATAGCAATGCAATAAGCAAAAAAAATTAACTAAAAGTATAAATTATAATTTAAATTCATTAATTCAAGCTAATAGTCAGAACATGTTGTCAAATAAAACCTAACTAGGTCCCCCACCAAGAGAGAAATTAGAAATACTTGCAGAAATATCTACCTGTTTGGCCCAGAGCAAAGTATGCAGTAAGAATGTATTGCACATTCTTTACAAAACTCCTTAAGAGCATCACTCATTTGTTACATTCTTAAATTACATAGTTACTTCTATTTTCAAATTGTTTAGTTTTTTCTCTGGTTTTCATTGTCAGTGCACTACAATTCTTGTGTAAGTAATAAGTATGGAGCTTTTTAATATTTATAAATGGAAAAATTTATAATAAAATATTAAAAACAAATTATCAAAATAAAAATACTATAAAGTTAGGGCAAGTTTCTTATTGTTCCTTTTGCATATTATAAACATGAATCTTCTGCATCTATAGGAAAACAAAGCAAAAACCGTATTAACAAAGAACCAAGGCTGGGAACATCTTCTAATATAGCACAAAAGCAGTAACAGTCCAGAACGTCTTTTTATGCTGTGCAACAATCCAGCACATAGTAAAACTAATTTTAGCTCTGGAATGAAAAACAACTTATTTGAAGAAAGAATATGATTGGTTTATTTTCTGAACAAAATGATGAGTAAAATGATGCTGAAGGTTTTATTGTTTAAATTTCATTTTCATCACACTAGCAGTCATGTTCTGTTAAAGCCCATGATTCCAAGAGAAAATGCAATCATTAATGAGGAAAATATAAAAGAATATTACAAATAAGTTTCGCAAGTTAAAGCTTGAAAATAATAAGTTCAAAGATGTTTTACCAGTGTCAATAAGGCAAATGTAAAACATTAAGATCCATTATAACACTGTCATAACATATAACACCTAACGTACACTTATAAAACTATGTACTATAGATAAAAATTATGAAGCATTTTAGACATGAAATATTTACACAGAACTTAAAGAACAATGCAATGGGTGTATCACTGCAACCTAGATTTATGTTTTAGGTTATTGTAAAACCATCTATTGTAATGTTCTCAAAGTGTGGTCCAGGGATGCCTGGGATACCTGAGATCATTACAGGTGGTCTGCAATGTCAAAATTATTTTCATAACAATACTTAAGTGTCATTTGCCTTGTAACTGTCATTCTCTCACAAGTGTATGTGTTTTCCAGAGGCTACATGACATCATCTTTCTCACAGCTAATGGAATGTGTGCTATATGTTCCTGAGTTTTTATATGTTCTCAGTTTTAATTCCTAATATGTTAAATATTGGTAGATAGAACCACACAATGCAAAGCTTTCGGGGGGTCCTCAACTACTGTTAAGAATATAAAGGGAACCTGAGACCAAAAAGTTGAGAACCAGCAACTTAACAAAATAAGAAAATAACCTTTCAGAAATCAAGGCAGTAAAACATCAATTGTTCACAGTAAAGATTCAAATGTTTCCTATTACACTGTCATGTGAAATTTAAAACTTTTGAAGACTACTTAATGGTTTCTGTTGATTTTGTGGAGCTGGGAGGAATAATATCTGAAATAATATATCAAAATTATTTAGTAAGTTCTTGAGAAAATGATTTCAATAAATAATATTCACATATAAATCTTTACTGGATTTTTACAGGCAATACAATGCTAAGGAAAAAGTCTAGAGGTTTAGCCAAAATTCTAGCAAATGTTCAAAAATATTTAATTTGATGCTAAGATGCCTTGTTCAATTACCTATGGATGATTCCATAAAAGGCACAATATTAATCAAGTTCTCACTATATTTTTTCTTACATGCTTTCTGTTTATTACCATACTCTAATAGGCAATACGCAAAAAATTTAAATAATATACCTTAAGAGCTCAGAATTGAAAGAATGAAAAATGGAAAAATGTTTGGACCTTAGTCTTAAGTCTAGACTTAGGCTCTAAGTCTGGAACTGCAAGTTCGAAAATTGTATCAGACTTTATATATTCACTTTAATGGAAATTATGAAATAAGAACAATTAAACCTAGGAAATACACCAATTTTTGGAGATTTGGTTTCAATAAACAATGTTCTAGCAGAATTCTCTAACTTCAAGAAATGTCTCACTCACATTATTATAGTTAACACATTACCTTGACAAAAATAAATGTAATTTATAAAATTTTAAAAAGTAGCTAAAAAGAGAAAACAGAAATTTTTAAAAATTAGACAATTTGAAATAAAATAAGTAATCGATTTCAAAAAAGAACTATTAGATGTAAAAATGCATTTGTTTCTGATAATAAAAGTGAACGAGATCACGAATTTTTTAAGTTGTTTCAATTTATTGAATCCTAAAACTTGGCTGAATTGGCCGGGCGCGGTGGCTCGCGCCTATAATCCCAGCACTTTGGGAGGCCGAGGCGGGCAGATCACTAGGTCAGGAGATCGAGACCATCCTGGCTAACATGGTGAAATCCCGTCTCTACTAAAAATACAAAAAATTAGCCGGGCGTGGTGGCAGGCGCCTATAGTCCCAGCTACTCGGGAGGCTGAGGCAGGAGAATGGCATGAACCTGGGAGGCGGAGTTTGCAGTGAGCTGAGATGGCGCCACTGCACTCCAGCCTGGGCAACAGAGCGAAACTCCGTCTCAAAAAAAAAAAAAAAATTGGCTGAATATTTGTTAAGCTCCATGAACTAAAAGTGGTCAAAAATAAAATTAAGCCAGCTAATTATATATGATAGGCCAATAAATGATCATTTACTTGAAACACAGATATTGAATATATAGGAATCTCAGATGGTACTATAAGTGTTAGAAAAATTAATGTAAATTATGTTAGTTCATCAAAACTGGGAAGATATTTAAAACTACAAACAAGATCACTGATACAAATAAAATTCTCTACTTATTTAGACTACAAATTGGCTCACCTTTTTGGATAACAACCTAGTACTATCTACCAAAATGTAAAATATAGAACATCATTTGGGTAAAGATTCTACTTCCAGTATTATGACCAACCAAATACTCTCATTTACATATAAAAACACGTTACCCACATAAGGATATTCATTAAGACATTATTTGTAATATGAAAACCTATAAGCAACCGGAAATCTCGCCATTAGGGAAATAGGTTAAATTATAGTAGATATGTCCAATGGAATTTTATACAACCACTAAAAAGAATGAGATAGTTTACAGATTGTACTAACATGAAATAATTCAATTTTGGAAAGGGAAAAAAGTATATATGTATATATGGATGTTTATACATGCAATGAAAAAGTTCTAGAAATTAACTTTGAGGGATAGAAGTGAGAGGACTTTCACTTTATGTATTTTATGTTCATTGAATTTTTACAAGTATGTATTGCTTTTTATTTCATGAAAGGAAACACACATACATATGCATCAGCCACTAAGGCATTTTTTATACACTTTTTTAAAAAGTTTAAAAGCTCCAATACCACAATATTAATAGTTATGAGTGATTTTAACTTTTTTCTTTTTGCCTATTTCTCTTCTAATGTTTCCACAATATGTATAAAATGCTTTTAAAATTAGAAAGCACTAAGATTACTAAATAAAATTTTCTGTGAAAAAATTAGAAATGTACCAGATAGGCTGAAAAAGCAAGATGCAATGCAATACTATGATCCTATTTTCATAAAACAGTGACCCTTCCCAGCCTTGTACATTTGAATAAATTATTAAGTATAACACATACTAGGTTGCTACTATTTCCTCTGGTAGGGGAGTGGGGAAGAAGAGGAAAGCTAGAAGAAACAGAAAAGATATTTTTAAAACAAGTCTGTGGTTATAGCTGTACATTTAGATTAAGTAATGGAGAAAAAAATGCAAAAGCTTTTAAGAAAAAAGGCCACCACATATAATATTTTAAATTTGTTTAAACTGTAGTTTGCCAAACTGTTTTGGTCTGTGGTGACCTTCTGTGTCTAATTTTTTCATGATGTCTACAAGCCAAAGGAAATGCCTAAGAGTTCCATTAGATTCAAAAAACTTAATAAACATTTATTTTCCAAATAGCCATTTAGAAGAATAATGAACATAAATTGTAAAAAATATATATATATATATTCTTTCACACATTTTCTTACTAATGGGATGTGTGTGCCTGTTGGTCACCGCACAACCTTCTAACTTTGGAATCAGACTGGATGCTGTCACTCTCATTTCTCATTCCACATTGATTTTCACTGGTATTTGCTTCATATTACAGCAATTACCAAAAACACAGCTTCACAAAGATAGGACCTCACCAAAAGGAACGTGGCACAATCTAATGTTAAAACCATGACCTACCTAGAGCTAGTAATTTGCACAGACATTTAGTATCACTGTTTCCCTTGAATATTTAAAATGTACTACAGTATTCCCTTTGGAGTCCCAAGGTGCCTCAGTGCAGTTTAGGAACAATAGATTCAAAGAATAGAGTGCTTTTCCTTGTCATCTTGTTAGTTCTGCATTAGCTAGTTGTTCGTGCTTAGAAAATTCTATTATTATCAACCAAGCAAAGCTTAAAGTAAATTAGCAAATCTTCCAATATAGGGAAATAGAATATTTTGTAAGCTTTCTGATAATTCATAGATTTGGATAATTAATGCTACTGCTCTGACATCCATACTTCTCTTCTGCTCATCTTTTTAGCTCCCTTTCCTAACTCTACAGTGGTATGAAAAATTTAAAGATGATTCCATGCAAAGGCAAAATAATGACCCCAGAGAGTTCAGGCACCTGCTATCTGCAATCTAGGTCTATGACCTTTTAGAACTACCTCACCAGAAAACACCTAGGGAAGGTGAGGAATATGCAATAATATAAATGAAGTTCTTAATTGCTTCATCACTGGTACATAGATACCAGTTTCCTAATTTCTGTCAATACATCTGAGCAGTAAGCAAATGTACTGACAAGGGAAAAAACTATGCATGGACAGAATTTCCCTGTTGGCACAGCACAAAAATGTCATCAGCTTTAGACAAAGATTAAGAACCAGAAATTATTATTTTGTGTGTCTTTCTACTTTTAAAAAATTAATATTCCAAAGCTTTTGGATAGATGTAAAAGCATTCTGAAAGAATTATTATCATGGGTCTCTGTCCCCAAAACATCTATTCTCATTGAGCTCCCTTTCCTAACTCTACAGTGGTATGAAAAATTGAATACCCACTAACCTAGCTTAGTATTGCAACACAATCACCCCACTCAAAAATTAGAAGCTACAAGGCTGTGGCAGATCACGAGGTCAGGAGTTTGAGACCAGCCTGAGCAACATGGTGAACCCCATCTCTACCAAAAATACAAAAATTAGCTGGGCATGGTGGCATGCACCTGTAATCCCAGCTACTCAGAGTGGAGGCTGAGGCAGGAGAATTGCTTGAAACCTGGGAGGTGGAGGTTGCAGTGAGCCAAGATCGTGTCATTTGCAGTCCAGCCTGAACAACAGAGCAAGACTCTGTCTAGAAAAAAAAATAATTGAACCTACAAAGCCCTCTATTGTTTCTAAATACAATTTAATTTCTGCCCCCAAAGGAAGATGGTTTCAGAACTTCACAACGTTCTCTTAACTTCTTTATTATTTACTGTTTTATCTATGAAAATCAAGAAGGACCTCAAGCCCACAGTGGTGGTGTTCTTTCTACCAACTCCATCTCTTTATTCATTACCACACAACCTTTTCTGCTACAGTACATAGCATAATTTGCTCCTGGTGGGCCGTAATGCCATCACATTCAGAGTGAGGGCTATTTTAAACCCTATCCCAGCCAAACCAGAACTGAACCACACTGAAAGCAACTACGAGGTTTCGGGAAAATGGGGAGGAAGATAGTGACAGAAAGGAAGCCTGAGAAACTCAGACTGGAGGTGAAAGAGCAGCTGGAGGCCAAGATAGTCCCACTTGGGGAGGGACAAGAATCCAAGGATCTCCTCCTTCTCTTAGCACTTACAAAGCTGAGTCCAAAATAAATCCTGTATTTCCTGCTCAGTTAAATCTCCAGGACAATCCTATGAGACTAGCATTATCAACCTCATTTTATGGGTGAGGAAACAGGCTCCAAAGAGCAAGGAACCGCACTGGGCCAGTGTGGTGTAAATCGGTCACACATAGACTGTCTGTTGAAGGGTGTTCTTACATTACTACACGAGCAATTAGAAACCTGAAATAAGATAGGAAGCTCTATGAGTCAGAGCTTAAGCCCTTGCCTTCAAGCAAGTACTTATCTTAATTATATCAATTCTGTTCTTAGAGATTTCCTACAAGGAACCCCCTCCATACTCACCCTCCATCACCCATTACAGTACTTCTTTTCCTTTTGTCAACTGGATCTACCACTTCTCTTAATTTAAACCCATTTTCTTTGTTGCTATCATCCAGAAGGGGTAAAGCATCTGGTTGTAGGGTTTCTAGCTAGAGCACTCTGTAAACTAAATGACCATTTAAAATAGCACCTAGCACAATGGCCAACACACAGTTGGTACTTAATAAACATGTTGAATAACTAAATGAACAAATGCTAAAAATAAACCTTTCTTTATTATGAATGACTCTAGCATCAAATAAATTGTGGTATCAACAAAAACAACAAAACATTTCAAAACTTCTTCCATAATTGATTAAGTTGCCTTTTTGCAACTATTGGCAGATCTAGATATGAGATCCAGGTACAAGGCATAATAGGCAAATCACACATGGCATAATGAGTGGCACACTGTAGCCATTCAATCCGGTGAATGAATTTAAATTATGCTGGGTTGGTTTTTTAATCACAATGAAACTTAAAAGACATACCCAATTTTTAACTCTCAGACAAATAAAACACATTCCCAAGTTTAGTATCTTTAGACAGTATTTTCCATCTTTGTCAAACATATTCACTCAGTCATTTTACAACTGCCTATGTACTCGTTATAACTTGAACATAAATTTCTCTTAGATTGTGTAAATGTGAGTCTAAACAAATCACAGCAAAGGAAAACCTTTATCTGAATTTTCTCATCACAATTTGCTACAAACATTTTTTAACTCTTTCCTCATTTTCAACAGAGCAAAAACTTCTTGTCCAGTTTATGTAAAATGGGTATTTTATCATTTGTAATTAAATGGACAAAAGGATAGGGTTATCACACCCCCTTGTGGACGGTAAGGGCATTGCTGCTACAGAGCCAAAGCACATTTTAAGAATAAGAAGGTAACATGGAACATCAGCTGTTCATGCTTTTCCCTTCCCCTCCAGCTCTTCTGCCCCAAATTTACATCTTCAAATCCTACCCACTCCACAAAATACAGTTTAAATGTCCCCCTCATAGAACCTTCTAGATCAAAAGTATCTCTTCTCTAAATTTCCATGCTGCCTTATCTGGTTCTTCTTATTTTCTACTTCATATTGTATAGTCTTATCTCCCCTGCTAGACAATAGGTAGTTTGAGGATATGTGGACAGTCACCTTCAGACGTGTACTGAAGCTAGTTCATACCTACTCTCATCAATAGCTTAACATTCAGAAAGCTTGCAAGTTGGTTGTTAAAGTGTTGGTAGCTTGAAATTAGCCATGGTAGGTGCATTTACAAAATGGAAGTCAGGAAAAAAAAACTGTAAATCAGAACACTTATAAAACTTTATTGACCAACTTTAACTTCTTCATATCTCATTGTCTCTACAGTAATATGTAGTGAGGAGAGGTAGTGATAGTGCCTACCTCACAGGACTCTTTTAAGGATAAAAGAACCCACATAAAATGCTTTGTCTAATGTCAGACACATAGTATGTGTCTGCCAAATATTATAATAATTATTCCCGATAACTCTATCATGGTGCATTGCAAGTAGCAGATCCTCAATAAACATTCAATTGTTAAATGACAATCAAGAATTTCAATGAGAAATTTTCAGATATGTTAACACTGATGGTAGTCCCAGCTTAACAATAGGCCAGATCATTATAGGAGACATAAACTCTTTAATTATAAATAATCCAGATGTTTTCGCTTGCCCTGACTCCCATCTTATTCCTGCTTGAAATCAATCTCTCTCTCCCCCTCATCTCTGCTCTCTCTCCTTGTTTCCTGCATTTCTCTTCCATTTTTATTCACTCTAAAGTGCCTTCCTCTCTCCTTTTTACCACTTTATTTCATAATGCAAAATAAATAATTTATGCCTCACTTTGTTCCAGAAAAGGTTTGCAGTGAATAATAGATAACTTGGTTTCATGTTTAGTGAATAAGGATTTTATACTTCTCCAAGGGAAGGAAATGAAGTCGCTTTTTACCACTTCTATCAGTGATTCCATGATCCTGTTTGATTGGTCCTTGGCAGAAAATGGGTTCTTTATATAGACCTTTGGGGAAAGACGAAATTAAGTTTCCAAGTGCAAAGTGGAAAACTAAATTGCCATGAATTCCAAATACTTTCCAACAGGGAAGCAAAAAAATGTCCTTATCTTTTAGGGTTGATGTGGGCCACATTTCCAAATATATAATCTCTTGCTGCTTCTCTGATCTGGATTAGAATAAATTCTACCTTAAATAACCTTCCACCAAACGTCTTTTGCCAACTCTCTTCTGTGAGCTTCTCTTCCTCTCACCTCACTTCAGCTACCTCATCCCAATGCTAACATGGTGTTTTAGATACAAGGTCGCTTCCAGTAGCTAACTATGTTTGAAGATCAGCCAATAGTTTCATTTTCTCACTAAAAAGTAAAACCAAAGATTGAAACAACTAATTATTTGCAAAAACATGTCTGGAATAAAACTCTAGTTGTTCAAATGTAGATCTATTGATCAAAAATAAAATTTTCCTTATTTATCAATTATTAATTAGCATAGTTTTTTAATGCAGGAAAAAAATTAAAAGTATTGCCTTTTCTCTAAGATGATCATTTGCCCTAGAATATATAAATACTGTCCATGATCATTTCTACTTTAAAAATACACATAGGCTAAAACGAATGGCACGTCTTAAGTCATTGGTTAAATGCAAGGCGTTTTGTTTAGTGGAATATCTACTTCAGTGTTGGTCTACACAGTACCCTTACCCAAGAACATATGGCTGATGCAGTACATGACAAGAAGGTGCTTTGCCTAAGAAGTGAAAATAAGGTGGGTGAGTCAGAAATTTAAATTTCAACTAACCTAAAGGCAGCTATAAGATGAGGCAATATATTGTATTTTATTCACCTCATGGTCTATTCCAAATGACACTGTCAAACACAATGATTCTTTTACCCACCAGCTGTCACCAACAAGTTAGCTATACTTTGTACTTTCCCTTTGTGCTTGAAAGCCAAAGCTAGAGCAGATGGCTGGATTAAGTGCCAGAGCAAAGGTAAAATTGGCTATTTCATCTGAACAGGTATGGCCAGATTTCATTAAGACAAAAACCCCAGCAACAAATACCTACAAAATCTAGGGTCTGGAAAGTGCAATCTGAACTGCTTGTTTAATTTACCAACTAAAAACAAAAATGCTCTTTGGGGGAAAACTTTACCTAATTTGCTAAGAGATGAAGAAAGACACACATATTTCATCTGCAGTGAGAAGTGGTTTCCTGTGTCATTAACCCTGTAATTTCCAGGCTCTGTAAAAAACAAATTATGTTCAATCTTCTTCTAAGCTAAGCTCATGGGTGAGTTCCAGAACATGAAATTTAATCTTCCAGAGCTCAAACTAACAAAGCAAAGATGTTTGAAAATACTTGACTTTTTTTAAAACTGCAAATTAAAATGATAAGAGAACAGCTAAATGAACAACTAAATGAAAGACTTTCGAACTGAGGGATTAAAGCTAGAGTCAGGATTCAGGATAAAGTAATTCAGAGCTGCCTGATATGACCAATCATTCATCAACCACATAGTGCAATTATAATATGTAACTGGAAGTGGAAGAGTTATGATTAGAATGACACTGAAAAAATCCATTCCACTGTTGCAAAGAAAGCTCAATTTCCCAAAACACATCTTCCTTGACTTTCCATTCTGAAACTAAAAGGTTTTGGAGTTCAAAGAGCCACCTATTTTGCCTCTTCTGAGTGGCACAGGCATAGAGCAGTTTGTTGCCTCCATTCACTTATTTTTAAAAGCCCAAAAAGATAAAGAGAATAGAATTAGAAATCACTTCTATGACCATTCATAAATTGGTTATTTCCTCAGCATTTTTATTACTACCAAGAGAGACATAATCATATATGCAATAGATTTCTATTATTCAGTTCCCTCACTCAGGTAACTCACAATTAGTAAAATTATAGTAATAACATTCGAATGTCACAAAGCAGAAACCTCAGTAGCCTAATAGACTGTTCTAAGTAGTCAGGCTGTAAGACTAGCATATTCAGCAGTGAGATCAAGGTTTCCTTTGAGGCAGATTAATTAATGTGATTATATTTTCAAAGCCCAAGAGCACAACCCTTAGTAAAAACATCTCTCAAGCTACATAATGCCCTTCACTATATAAATCACTATACTTTCCAATGGGATGAAAAACTGTTTATGTTTTCTAATTTCATGATTTCTAATCCTTTCCTTCCTGCACAGCAGCCAGAAGAAAAGTAGTCTCTGAATATGGGAAAGGCTTAGAAACATAAATGGTGAGAAACTTCATCTTCAGAGAGGCAGAGTTTCAGACCTAGGCCCACATTCACCCCTACCACTAATACATGTGAAATACATTTTTTAAAATACCTAATCTATCGGAATTTCAGTTCTCAGATCTTGGGCAGTGGAGATATTAATACTGCCTACTTCGTGGAATTGTTGTGAGGATCAAATTTAACATATGTGTAATGTTTAGTATAGTATCTAGGAATGTGCTGTCCATAGCTATATGTAGCTATTTAAATCAAATTTAATTCAAATTGATAAATTTGAAATTCAGCTCTTCAGTCACACTAGCCATATTTCAACTATTCAGTAGTTACACGTGGCCACGTCCATTCAATCCCAGCACTTTGAGAGGCCAAGGCAGAGGGATCATTTGAACCCTGGAGTTCAAGATGAGCCGAGGCAACACTGCAAGACCCTATCTCTACAAAAAAATTTAAAAAGTTAGCCAGGCATCATAGTGTGTGCCTGTAGTCTCAGCTGCAAAGGACGCTGAGGCAGGAGGATTTCTTTAGGCTGAGAGATCGAGGCTGCAGTGAGCCTCTGAGGTACAATGAGCCTCTGAGTTGTAGAGAGTGTACCACTGCACTCCAGCCTGGGCAACAGAGCAAGAACCTGTCTCAACAACAACAACGACAAATGTTAATCTGGTGTGTCTGACATTTTTTTCCTCCTCTTCACCAATTCCTCTAAGTTGTCAGGCTGCCCAGGTTTCTCCTTTTCTGGAAAGAAAGCAATATGTAAAACATATCTGTGTTTACCATTTTTTTCACTCCCAGGAATATTGGAGTTCTAAAAGAACATGACATGGAAACAGCAATGTTTATCGCAAATGGGAAAAGTTCTAATGATGAGGATTTCAGGCACCGTAGTCAGACACTCAGCAAGGTCTTTTTGGACTAACTATATGTGTGAGGAGAGGAGAGTAAAAAGGAGTCTCCACAGTACTCTTCAATTCTTACGTAGAGATCCACTGTCTGCAGTGACACTGACTTTAACACATTAACACTTACCAAGATAATGAAAAAGAAAAGAGCTTTTTCCTCTGTGGAATTCTTTTTACGCCAAACTTTTCCTGGTTGAAATATCTAAAAATAATTATAAATCATCAACATTTTTCCAAGAGATGCTTTAGACAAGTTAGTCTTGGGCAACTGAGTAAAATTTTTTGCATTTGGTTTTTTGTTTCCATGGTTTCCTTTCTCCACTCAAATGCTAGAACTGGGGCTGGGAAGCTACCAGAGTGAGAATGCCAGGGGCCTATATAGTTGCAGGAATGTTGCATTATAAGAAGCAGAAAATTAATACAGTCTCTAAGAAGGATTCTAGTCTCAGATGATATTTGGGGGTATCCAGCGAAATTATCCTGTAGATACTTGTAGATCTGGGCTTAGAATGTTTTGGGTAGATTGCTCTAAAATAGGACACTTGTGAACTAAACTTCAAAGGTTACACATCTTTGCTTTCAAAACTGCAAGCAGAAAAGGCTGGTGGTGTGCCTTATTATAGATAAGAAGGAAGATCTAGTACTTTAGAAAAAATTCTGTTTATAGGTGATGTACTTATAGGTGGTATCCAAAGCTTACTACCTAGAACGTGAAATGAACATAACCGCGGGCTGTGCTTTTCAAGGTCAAACTGCAAACAAAGCAAGTCTGCTCTCATAGCCTTGGTAACAGTATTTGAATATGCATGATAATAAATTTGTTCATATGTTTTCTGTGAGTGAAATTAATTTCTTGCCGGTGACACTGCAGGTTATATAAATACATAATACTCTTCTTTCACCTCTTCACATATTATCAAACAATCCACATTTGACTGCATAACATTTTGAGACAGTCTACAATCATCAATCCTGGATATTACTTCACAGCTAAAGTACTTACACTAACAATATTCTGATTGCGATTTTATCTTTATGTTTTTTATCATAACAACAAGGGAAATTACGGGTTTCATGAAACCATAATGCAATGATAAAAACATAGGACTAGATGGAAGTTTTTCTATTCTACTGAAAACATATTTACTAGCAGTCTAAACACAAAAATGTAAACTGCTGTCTTTTGGAAAACATAACACAGGGTCACAATTTTGTAAGATAAAAGTTTCAAGTTATTTTAATCAATTGCCACATTTTTTCTTATAGAAAAATGACCCATATGCCTTTGCTTTAAAAAAAAAAAAAAACGATACCTGGTATGACTTATGTACTATAGAAGTATTAGCCATTATTACTGTATGATTATCCCTTCCACCAGATAGAAATTTCTTATTTTGTACTACTGTTTGATGTTATAAAATTCTATTAATATTATTTTGGGAAGGCACTCTTTAGTGAAGACACATCAGAAAGGCAAAGTAGTTAAAAAAAAAAGCTTACCCAACTTTTAAAATGAACAAAAATTAATAAAGATCATATAACTTCTATATAGAGTTGTATGAGTCTGTTCTCAGGCTGCTAATAAAGACACACCTGAGACTGGGTAATTTATAAAGAAAAAGAGGTTTAATGGACTCACAGTTTCACATGGCTGGGGAGGCCTCACAATCATGGTGGAAGGTGAAGGAGGAGCAAAGGTACATCTTACATGGCAGCAGACAAGATGAGTGTATACAGGGGAACTGCCCTTTTATAAAACCATCAGATCTCATGAGACTTACTATCAGGAGAAAAGCCCACCCCCATGATTCAATTACCTCCCACTGGGTCCCTCCCACGACACGTGGGGATTACAGGAGCTACAATTCAAGATGAGATTTGGATGGGAACACAGCGAAACCATATCAAGAGCAAAGTAGCTAATTATCCAACCCACACTTTCTAATGATAATAATGGTAATAATAATGTCATTATAAATGTTCACAGTACCTTTCCTGGCTAAAATTCTTTAAAGTAACAGAAACCACTCTGACTTAACCTAAACCCAAAGGAAGAATTTATTATAAGAATATAGTTATGTAATGTGAACCGAAAAAGAGACTGAAACCAGAAATAGACAGCTGTCCTCTCTCTTTATCACTCATCTGCTTTATTTTTCTCTTGGAAGACAGACTTTCCTCTGCTTCTCTGTCTATATACCAAATAAACCTACCTCTCAGCTCCTGAATTATAAATAATAGTTTTAGCTGTGATTTGGTCTCAGCTCCTGACCAAGAGAACCTAATTGTCCTAGATTGAAAAAGGTGTGCACCTGTAAGCTAAAAACTTGGGCCGAGGCTTTTTAGGAGATCACTGAGTAATATAAACATAACCGTCTGTGAGCCCACCCCTGTTAGACGGGCTGGGTGAGGGATGGCATGTTCTCACAAGGGAAATGGTCACCAAATTGGACAGAAATCCCCAAAAGTATCAATTACCATGCTTCTTTTTAAAATGATTTCATGCAACAATCTTTTTTCATGAGAGGATCCAGTGCCTGTACTATGCCTACTTGGTATCTACTGGTGTCAGGTGTTTTGGGTTTGTTTTAGAGAGAAGGTCTCTCTCCGTCACCCAATCCAGGCTGCAATACAGTGGCACAATCATAGCTAACTGGGGCCTTGGATTTCTGGGCTCAAGCAATCCTCCCACCTCAGCCTCCCTAGTAGCTGGAATTACAGCCACAAGCCACTACACCTGGATTTTTTTTTTTTTTTTTTTTTGAGATGGAGTCTGGCTATGTTGCCCAAGCTGGCCTGGAACTCCTGGCCTTGAGCCATCCTCCATCCTCCTACCTCAGCTTCCCAAGGCGCTGGGATTACAGACATGAGCTACTGTGCCTGGCCATGATAGTTCTTATTAGAAGGCTAAGATGTTTCAAATGCTAACAAATATGTAAGTAATTTCTGCTGACTTTCCTCCTTTCATCACTGGCTACAAAATACATCCCAGAATATTAAGCTCAGATAATGCTAGTGAAACTTTGATAAAAGAATGGCTTCTGAATACAAAGTCATGCAGAACTTCATAAAAACCCTGACCAAAAAAGCATAAAAACACCCCAATTAAAGACCATTTTTGTTAATAAATGTAAAGCTCAAATAGTCATCCCTCATAATTTAGCCAAGGATAATTGAACCTATGAAATGTCAGAGTTTTATTATATTGCATTGTTTTCTTTTTATTTTTTTTTATACTGATCAGATTAGTTTCTCTTCTGCCAGTGAAAAATCCAAAAGAAATCTGAATAATCAATGCAATATTCAGTTCCAAAACCTATTTATGGAAATCTATTAGGGCAATTCATTAATGTCCAGAAATACATTTTTCCCCACCATCTAGCTATAATGGTTTTCAGAACAAATTCTGAAGATCAAGGTTCCTGGTCAATGAAAAGCAATTGTCTAGAGAGAATAAGACAGGTTTCTGGACCCCGAAAAGATGAAAGACTGACTGCTTGGCATTCTGAAGATTGGTTATATCAGTCTGCAAACATCCTCTCATTATTTTAATCTCATACTCTATAAAATACTTTTGGATCCTTTGCCAGCAAGATAAAAACAAATTAAACCAAAGGGCCAACATGCACAAAATATCGTATTCTGGAAGCACCAGTGCTGACAGCTTCTGAAAAAATAAAATAAAGTGGATCCTTCAAAAAAATTTTCCAAATAGCAGACAGTATTACCAAGAAAGTGTCAAAAACTAAAAATGGTATAACAGCAAATATAGGAGTGTGGTTCTCCTCATGGCTCTTATAATTCTTTTCTCACAACATTCTTACAATTTCTATCACATTCTGTAAGTATATAGTTATTTGTCTGTTACACTGCAAGCTTTTCTAGGGTACCATGTCTTCTTCATGTATACATTCCCCTAATTGGTAAACCGGACCATGCATGTGATCAGTGGTCAAACTTTTCTTAAAATGAATGAACAGCATGTTCTCTGAATATCTGAGAAATTCCTATACTATTCAAAATTCCTGAAAAGTGAAACAAACCTTATCTCCAGCCAATGTGAAGTTACTCTTTCCTATCCACATCTTTCTTTTTATTACTTTGCTCTTCCTGTTCCTTCCACCTGGAATGCCTAAATCCTATCCATCCTTCAAGGCCTATGGCAAATTGCCTCTTGTCCATGATGTCCCCAGCTAAAAGTAATCTTTACGAGTTCTAAAGATCCATAGCACTTTACCTAAACCTTCCTATGTTTCTTAATTATACTATAAGCAGCTAATTGTATCATATACATGACTGTCTCTTCTTTTAAGGAAGGATAGGTACATAACTATATCTGATAAAATATTTACTAGGCAGCTACCTTAAAGTCTATAGCTTCTGAGAGGCAAGGCTTCTAATTCAGGATTCCCCCACACCCTATTAATGGGATATATTCTCCTTGCATTTGAGCCACCCTCTGGGAGAACAAACAGCTCCCAGGCAACTCTGTGACCTGCTGTGTGGACTGCAAGCACCATTCCCACAGAAGGGGTACACCTGAGGCCTCTCTGCTGGTAGGCTTCGGCTCTTGTCCTATAATCTCAAGTGAAGCTAATGCCAAGTGTGGCCAGTGACAGTCCTGTGAACCTGAATGTTTAGTTGAACCTAAAATGACCCTGTGGTAGATGTTTCAAGTACCATATTATGGGTATTAATGAATTTATACATATCAAATGTTTAAACAATATCTGGGCCAGATGTGGTCGCTTATGCCTGTAACCTCAGCACTTTGGGAGGTGGAGATCGGTGGATCACTTGAGGTCAGGAGTTTGAGACCAGTATGGTCAACTTGGTGAAACCCCAGCTCTACTAAAAATACAAAAAATTAGCTGGGTGTGGTGGCACACACCTGTAATTCCAGCTCCTCAAGAGGCTGAGGCAGGAAGATTGCTCGAACCCAGGAGGTGGAGGTTGCAGTGAGCCAGGATCGCGCCACTGCACTCCAGCCTGGGTGACAGAGTGAGACTCCGTCTCAAAAAATAAAAAATAAAAAAACAATATCTGGTACGTAATAACTCAATAAATGTTAGCTATTATTTCCCATGGTCAGAAATTTGCAGAGTAGGAATATGAATTTAGTCATGGCTGATTTCAGATACTGTGCCCCTGACTCTTACATTTTGATTCTTTTCTACATAGAATCAATTCCCTATTGATATAGTTTGGATATTTGACCTCATCCAAGCCTCATGTTGAAATCTAATCCCCAGTGTTGGAGGTGGGGCATAGTAGGAGAAGATTGGATCATGGGGGCAAGTTTCTCATTAAACCCATGGGTGCTAAAGCACCATCCCCTCGGTGCTGTCATCACAACAGTGAGTTAATTCTCACAAGATCTGGTCATTTAAAAGTGTGTGTGGCACCTGCCCTAACCCCCACTCTCTCTCATTGCTCCTGCTTTGACCATGTGAGATGCCTGCTTCCTCTTCACCTCCTACTACGACTCAAAGCTTCCTGAGGCCTGCCCAGGAACCAAACAAATGCCAGCACCATACTACCTGTACAGCCTGCAGAGCTATGAGCCAATTAAACCTCTTTTCTTTATCAATTACCTAGCCTCAAGTATTTCTTTACAGCAACACAAGAACAGCATAACACATCTAAACCTGCTCTCAAAAAAGTTTTTATATCAGATGTGTACTGCAGTGCAAAATTATGTGATTTTATACACGCTCATGAATAGCACATTTATAAGGCTGATCTTTAATTTCTGTTCCCAAACCTATTAATGCCAGGTATAACTGTTATTATAATTTTATGAAAAAATGATGATGAACTGTGAGTGCAAAGAGTTTCTCCCTTCTGGGATAACTAAGTAGAACATTCTGTAAAGACTTGGAGAAAAAAAAGCAAGTCACTAAAAAATGTTTTGCCCTTGAAGTGGGTGTGAGTGAGAAAAGTATAAAAGACTAGGGAAAGAAAACAGATCACAATATCAGATTGCTTCACTATCCTTTAGTTCCCACCCCACTTTAAAGACACCAAAACTGGAACTCAAAGTAAGCTTGACCTGGAGCTCTAATCAGTAGAAAACAAACATACGGAGACATACATACACACACACTCTAGCTCTCTTTCTCTTTTGGCCCTACATCAAAAGACTAGCATATAAATGTACCAAAATCATTTAAGTTAAAACAAAATGTTTCTCTATCTATCTATCTCCCCACCCTCCACCAATATATATATAATTTTTATGAGTTCAATAAGATGGTTTTGCCTGTGCTTACATTAAATAGTTGCAGGTAACATAAGAAATGGCTTATAAAGTAGGAGAACTAATGTAAAGAGGGTAACCAATGCTATGAGAAACAGGGTAAAGAAAGATACAGAGAAGGGACTACTTGAGCTGAGCAGACAGACAGTCCTGGGTAAAGGCACTGGAGATACAAGAACAATGTGGACAAAGGCCCAGAGGCCCAAGTAGAATGGCTTATTGAGGGAATGTCAACAGAACAAAGGGTTCCAACAGAGAACAGCAGCAACAGAAACCAAGGAAATAGGTAAAATCTGGGTCCTCAAAGGCTTATAAGGCAGAATATAGAAGGTAAACTTTGAGAGAAAATGGAGCAAATAAGACTCTAAGCAGCAAAATATAATAACTGGACAAGGATCTTCAAAGGTCATTGTAGCAGCAGCAGTAAGGGTGATTTGGGAATATGGAGAATGACAGACTTAAAGAAAAGAACTTCCAAAGTCCAAGCAAGAAATGAGAGAGCCTAGGACTAAGTGAGAAGAGACAAAAATGAAAACATGAAGGCAGAATCAACAAGACTTACCCACCACGTCCTTAGCTATATGAGTCTAGTGAAGAGAAGGAATACAGAGTAACTGGTTTGTTGCTTTAGTGGCTCTGTAGATCACAAATTATTTTCCCAGTTAACTTTAAAGAAGAAAAAGCAAGATTGGCAGAAGAAGGAGTCAATTCAGATTATTTTGAGTTTGAGGAGCCTGTAGGACAGAAAACAGAAATGCTCAATCATTAGCTGAATATGTGTAACTGGATTTGAGGAGAAACGTCTGATCTGGGTTGGAGACTGGTGACCTAATCCTTTGTATTTGAAGCCATGGGAGTGGATGTTATTAATGAGAAAGTCCAGGGAAGGGGAGCAAAGAAAAAGGTCAAGGGCAGAACCCTGAATCACATCCACTTTTCAGAAAAAGGCAGGAAAACAACGAGAGGATACTAACAAGGAAAGGTCTGCAAGATGGAAACATATTTAGGCCAATGGGACCTCAGAAGCTGCAAGGTCAGAAGCGTTTGTGAACCCAAAATCATCTGAGACAGGTCTCAATTTAGAAAGTTTATTTTCCCAAACTTAAGAATGCGCCCCCGACATAGCCTCAGGCAGTCCTGATGACATGTGCCCAAGGCGGTCAGGATACAGCTTACTCTCACACATTTTAGGGAGACATAATACATCAATCAATACATGTAAGATTGGTTGGATCTGGAAAGGCAGACAATGAGAAGCGGGTGAGGGGTGGCTTCCAGGTCATAGGTAGATTTAAAGATTTTCTGATTGGCAATTGGTTATTATCTAAAGACCTAGAATCAATAGAAACGAATGTCTGGGTTGCAATAAGAGGTTGTGGATACCAAATTTGATCGTAGAGATGAAGCCTCCAAGAGGTAAATTTCAGAGAGAACAGACTGTAAATGTTTCTTATCAGACTTAAGGTTGATGCTGGCTGGCTTTTCCTGAATTCCAAAAGGAAGAAGGGCATAATGAGGCATGTTGGACCCCCCTTCCCATCATGGCCTGAACCAGTTTCTCAGGTTAACCTTGGCAGAGAGGAGGGGTCCATTCAGATGGTTTGGAGGATTGGAATTTTATTTTTGGTTTACAGTTTCAAGGAGAAGCAGGACAATCATGTCAGAGAGCTTCAGTGAGGTTGAAAATGCTCCACCAGATTCAGCAGTCTTGAGGCTATCAGAATCCTTTGGCAGGGCAGGGGTTTGGAGGGGTGAGGGTAGAGGGATGGAGAGGAGGGAAAAGGACAGGCAAAGGGGCACAGATACCTCCATCAGGGAGTGAGCACGCCCCACACAAATTCCTTAAGGCATCCTGTGAGGCTATCGCCTTGGCACAAACCTTATCACATGTCAACTTCCCGGCAAGCCGCAGATCTTTAGAAACCTTGGTGTGCATTTCCCCGCTCGGTTTAGAACGCACACCTGCCTCCACCCCACAAACGTCCAGTGAGCCCTCAAAAACCTGGACAAATGACCTCACCTCGAAAGCCCCCTCTTTGATGCTCCCAGGAAAAACTAAAGCACCTCACTTTGTTTCGTCCGTACCTTACATGATTTTGTAATTATCTGTGGTGCCTCTGGCTGAAATCAAAACGGGAGCCAGACCCAAAAAGTCAAGGAAGTGAAGCGCCTTCCAGGCCACTCCTGAGGAGAAACGAACTACAATTCCCATGAGGCGATGGGGCCACGGGACCACAAGTCCCAGCATCCACTGCGCGGCCCAGGCCTGTCAGGGTAGTAGGCGTTGCGTGAGGCGGGTAAATGTTCGCGGAAGCGGCAAAGACGACACGGCCTTGTGGGATGGCGGAGTTTAAGGAGAAGCCTGAGGCCCCGACTGAGCAGCTGGATGTCGCGTGCGGCCAGGAAAACTTGCCGGTGGGAGCGTGGCCCCCGGGGGCCGCGCCGGCGCCCTTCCAGGTAGGGGCGGGGCCAGGCGGCGCGGGAGGCGGGCGCGCGGCTCCCCCACGTGGTCTCCTCAAGCCGCCTAGCTGGGACGGCCTCCCAGTCGTGACCTTTTGTCTTCTCTTACAGCACACCCGTTGGTGCGCGGGAATAGGTGTGCATGCCCCGGCCTGGGCCTTTTTCTGTTAACCCACGGCATCACCTTAGCAAGGGTGTTGTCCTTTTCAGTCCATTCCCTGAAGCGCAGAACCAGAGGCCTTGTGACAACCTTGGCTTTTTGTCCAGTCCTGTCCTCAGAACCCAAGGAGGCATCAAGGGGGGAGTCATTTACCTCCCTGGTCTCAGGTGTCTCTCACAGGTAGGATAAGCCGTGGGGCCTATTAGTGGGTCGCACCCGGTGTCGTGCATAAAAACAGCCCCTCGAGTCAGCCTTAGCTGTGGTCTCCCTCATGCTGTGGGCTCTTGGGCGGGTATAAATTAGCTATGGCTAAGCCTTTGAGTCTTCCAGTGTACAGTTTAACAGTACCTCTCTTCCGGAGTGCTTTGAAAATTGCAAGGAAAATACACTTTCTGGTTTGCTGTAAGAACTCAGTAAATGTTTGCTGCTATTAACTATCTCAAAGCCCTTTCTACTCTTTTTTTTGAGACTGAGTCTTGCTGTGTCGCCCAGGCTGGAGTGCAGTGGCGCGATCTCGGCTCACCGCAACCTCCACCTCCCAGGTTCAAGCGATTCTCCTGCCTCAGCCTCCCGAGTAGCTGGGATTATAGGCATGTGCCACCACGCCCGGCTAATTTTTGTATTTTTAGTAGAGACAGGGTTTCTCCATGTTGGTCAGGCTGGTCTCGAACTCCCAACCTCAGGTGATCCGCCCGCCTCGGCCTCCCAAAGTGCTGGGATTACAGGCATGAGCCACCGCTCCCAGCCTCTACTCTGACTTTCTTATCCCTCTGACCTTGGCCTGAGCCTTACCTAAGGAATAAGGAATGACCAAAGATTTTGAAGCGGAAAGAGCACTGGACGTCGAAGTTGGAGAGCATGGTTCAGAGCTTAGCCATCTTAGCTACTTCTCAGAGCCTGAGTTTCTTCATCTGCAAAATGAAAATAATAGTTTAAAAATGCATAGCCCCTTTAACATCCATTATCAACAATGAACCCTAACTGCCCTTTCTTTTTCCTAGGGGTCTTTGTGAGGATCAGATAAGATAATAGATTCAATAGCAGCTTTCAAAGATGTCAAGGAAAAGAATCAAACTCTGTAAAATATTTGAAGAGATTTGTTCTGAGTCAAATATGAGTGACCATGGCCTGTGACACAGCCCTCAGGAGATGCTGAGAACATGTGTCCCAGGTGGTTAGGGCACAGCCTGGTTTTATACACGTTTGGGAGAGAGGAGACGTCAATCAAATACATTTAACATGTACATGGGTTTGGTTCAGAAAGGCGAGGCAACTCAAAGTGGTGGGGGGGCTTCCAGACTATAGGTAGATTTTAATTTTTCTGGTTAACAATTTTTCTGGTTAACAATTGGTTGAGTTTGTCTGAAGACCTGGGATCAATAGAAATGTTTAGGTTAAGATAAAGGGGTTTTTTTTTTGAGACGGAGCTTGACTCCATCACCCAGGCTATAGTGTGGTGGTGCGATCAGCTCACTGCAACCTCCGCCTCCCAGGTTCAAGCGATTCTCCCACCTCAGCTTCCCGAGTAGCTGGGATTACAGGTGCCTACAGCTACGCCCAGCTAATTTTTGTATTTTTAGTAGAGACAGGGTTTTACCATGTTGCCCAGGCTGGTCTCAAACTCCTGACCTCAAGTGATCCGCCCACCTTGGCCTCCCAAAGTGCTGGGATTACAGACGTGAGCCACCGCACCCGGCCACGTAGAGACCCAAGTTTTAATTGTGGGGAGGAAACTCTCAGCTGACTTCAGAGAGAGCAGGTTGTAAAATGTTTCTTATCGAACTTAAAAAGGTGCCTCGGTCTTAGTTGATTATCTCCTTGTTGTGGAAAGAAAGAAAAAGAGGGGGAAACGGGATTCTCTATAGAATGTGGATTTTTCCCACAAGAGACAACCCTCCAGGGCAATTTCAAGATATGGCAAGGAAATATATTTGCAGTTAAAATATTTTGATTTCTTCCCTTATTTGCTATGTGATGTTATGCCAGAATCAGGTAGAAAGCAGACCATGCTATATTGGGTTAAAATTAAAACTCCTCTGATGAGACTTTATGGTTTGTAAGGCATGACTCCCCAGGTGCCTTAGGTAGGAATTTGGGCAAGATAAAAAAAAATCAGAGTTTAGTCCTCAAAGAGTAGAATAGGATATTAATGTCAGAAATCATTATTGTTCCCCAGACTATCTTTGGCAATTTATGGTTAATAATACAGTTAGCTGGCCCAATATTAAACAGTGGTCCCTGAAAACTTAGGACTAAGCATTGCTGAGTTCCTTGTCAAAAACACTGATTTAAAAAACCACTGTTCTAGTCCATTCTTAATTCAACAAATATTTATTGAGAGCTAAATATATGCAAGGTGGTGGGTTGGGCTGCAAAGAATACAACAAACAGAAAAACACACTCTACCCTCAAGGTGTTTACAACTGTCACGATTAGCTTCAATATTCCTGCCGGGCGTGTGTGTGTGCGTGTGTGTGTGTGTGTTTAAGACTATTCTATAAATCTCTTTCCAATCTCGAGTCATATTTTTCTTTGCCATATCCAAGAACAACCTGTAAAACTATGTGCCCAACGTATTTTTTTAATTAACTCACTTTAAGCATTAAATTATTTAAAAATAAATTATATAAGTATCTCCCTTAGAATCATTGTAATCATTAATGTCCATAAAATCATGAGGTTTTCTATTTCACAAAGTGTATATTAAAATAAATACATCTATTTTTAAAAGGGGAGAAAGGAGTGACAAGAGGAAGCTTTGTGATTGATTGTTACATCTACAGTTGGTGGGCATAAATGAAAATTGGGAGATTAAAACCCAGTCCCACAGTGTTCTAACTATCTCTGTATATGCACAGCTCCCAATAGAGTTAGAGTTACAAAAATAAGACAGGATCCCTTCCTAAGAGAGCTTATTGTCTTTCTTACCAAGAAGATCAAACATGCTTGAAACATTTAAGTGACAAGCCTAAAAGTGCATTCAACTCGTTTTCTTCCACGTATTCATGGAACACAAAACCAGTCTTCTAAAAGGTCAAAACAGCTTGCTTGCTCCCAACCCTGCCTTCACAGGCATATGCACACATAAGAATTAAGGCATGAAAAACTTTCAAGATAAAAATAACTTTGTGTCTGTTTTGCCTTTGGCTACTGTGTGAAAAGGCAAAAAAATTCAAATGTTCATATTGGAAACAAGCATATCATAATGTCATCAGTGTTGAAAGCCAAGTAGAAAATAAACTAATTGATTTTATTGAGCTAACAGTTGGATCTAACCATTTTTCAGGTCTCTGAAACCAGCTTCAAACATTATTTTTAAGATCTCAACAGGCCTTGACAAGAATTATCTGGCTCACAGTCTTCTAATAGCTGCTTGGAGGAAAAACAAACTTATGAGGCGAGAGGCCAAGTACAAAGATTCTTGTAGCTGGGTTTTCAACACAACCAAAAAAGGAATGAAGATTTTCACAACACTTCTTTATGATTCAGAGACCCAGGTTTTAAGCCTAGAATATTATAGTGTCATACTTCAGTTTCTGGGTCTTCAGTACAGAATGTGATTCAGAAAAGTCAAACTTCTCGTTAACAAGTATCAAGAGCTGCAATCTGGCAATCGAAAAATGCTTCTTGAGCACCTGCTGTGTGCCTCGTCCTATGGATAGGAACCCCACCCCCATCACCATGCCACACTCGAAACCTCATAACCATGCTTTTCCCTGAGACACGTATCTGTTAGAAAGGTAAGACCTACACATTTAACACAATTAGAGAGCCCTACAATCTGTGTCATTTAGACCCTGAAGTTCATGCTATTAACAGTAAATGTAAGTCTAGTTCAGAGAAGAAAGAAATTATTGCAGACAGGAATAGCCAAGACAACAGTGTATTTTCTCTTAAGTTTTCTGTCAAAAAACTTGAAATCTTCACCCAGTGCTTCAAGGGTCTGATTTCCAGTATATCATTTTGCCCTGATTGTTTTGCATTTATTCCCAGCTCTTGCATGAGTAATTCTGTGCTTTGATACATACGAAAAAGAAGTAAAACTTACATTGTAACAATGCAGGAAATTTAAAAAATCCCAGCCAGGCATGGTGGCTCACTACCGTAATCCCAACCCTTTTGGAGGCCAAGGCGGGAGAATCACTTGAAGTCAGGAGTTTAAGACCACCCTTAACAAAGGGCAACAAAGTGAGACCCCATCTCTACAAAAACATTTTAAATTAACCAGACATGGTGGTGCATGCCTGTAGTCCCACCTACTTGGGAGGCTGACCTTGAGCCCAGCAGTTGGAGCCTGCAGTGAGCTATGATCATGCCATTGCACTCCAGACTGGGCAGCAATGTCTTTAAAAAAAAAAAAAAAAAAAAAACCCATTCTCCATGTCCTTTATACTTTTCTGACTGTTTCTAAATCCCAGTATGTGCATATTGCAGACAGTAAGGTAATACTTGATAAATGAAAGAAGTCTGGTCTGGGTCAGCTCTTAGCTTTTCTCCACTCAAATGGAGAAGTAATGGAGGAAAGGTATACAGTCCGATGGCTTCCTAGACACAATTTTGGTTTGAATATGTTTGAAACTGGAAAGTTTAACTCCAGAACTTATTTTCTTCACTACCCTACTATGTACTACCTGCAAAATTTTTATTGAACACATATATGCTAATCCCTAGAGTAAGCTTTTTAAGCCAGTTCTGTCATTTTTTCTTTCACAGAAACCTATGAAATAAATAAGATGTTTATTAATGTTAAGTAATTTGTCAGAAACATATGTTGTTTGAAATATAACATCTAAAAGTAATATCTAGAAGAATTGAAAGAAGCCAATATTTTTATAAAGTGCCTGACATGGAGTACAGCATTATTTCATTAAAATTTCATGATAGCCACCCCAAATGTGGGTATTATCCTTGTCTTATAGCTACTAATCTGAAGCCTAGCCAGTCACTTGTCCAGAATCACAATGCTAATAAGAGCCTGGCTGTGGTTTGTGTCTCGTTTAGAGCATTGCATGTTCTGCACTAGGAAGCTCTCCGCTGCTTCCTCACAGTTCAAGACCATAGTCACAGAGTTTTCCTGCCTGGTCTCCTGCACACTTTGCTCTAGTCTAACCTCCTAATTGAAGACATCTTTGTTCATTGACCATTTACACCTTTGACTTGTCTATGAAAAGAGTCAAACTCTGCAAAATATTTGAAGAGATTTATTCTGAGCCAAATATGAGTGACCATGAACCATGACACAGCCACCAGGAGATCCTGAGAACATGTACCCAAAGTGGTTGGGATATGGCTTAGTTTTATACATTTTAGGGAGACATGAGACAACAGTCAAATACATGTAAAACTTACATTGGTTCAGTCCAGAAAGACAGGACAGCTGGAAGCGGAGGCTTCCAGTTTCTGATTAACAGTTTGCTTGAAGGAATTGTTATTGTCTAAAAACTTGGGAATGCCTTGGGTAAGATAAAGGGTTGTGGAGACCAGGGGTTTATTATCATGCAGGTGAAGCCTCCAGGTAACAGGCTTCAGAGAGAATAGATTGTAAATGTTTTTTATCAGACTTAAAGAGTCTGTTCTATCAGTAATTCCAAAAGGGAAAAGGGTATAATGAGGCATGTCTGACTCCTGCCCCCTTCCCATCGTGACCTGAACTAGTTTTTCAGGTTAGCTTTGGAACGCCCTTGCTGAGAGGAGGGGTCCGTTCAGATGATCAGGAGACTTAGAATTTTATTTTTGGTTAACAGAGTAAATTTTGTAGCCATTTCCTGAAACCATTCTCAGCTTCTACCCAGGGTGTATCAGTCAGGACTCATTTGTTTGCAAGAAACATAACACAAACTGGCTCCAACAAAAAGGGAAGGAATTGCCTCAAATCAGAAAAGCCCAAGACTATAGGCATGTCTGGACCCAGTAACTCTAAAAGTATTGTCAGATACTTCTTCCCACCACCTTCCCCCTTCACACCCCTGCTTCCCATTTCTGTGGTAGACTATACACTCAGTAGGCCGCATCTACGTGGCAGAACTTGGAAATGCCAGGCAAACACTACAGTTGAATAATTCTAGTAGAAAGAGAATGAATGGCTCTTCCCTAATTGTTTCAGCAGAAGTCTGGCTTAGGTCATATCAGCTGACTCCCAGTTTGTAACCCACTTTACATTAGCTTTCAGATACAATTATACTTCAGATACAATTATTATTTAACTATGGGGAAACAGTCTGAGAAATGTATCATTAGACAATTTCGTCATTATGCAAAAGTCATAGAGTGCACAGTACTTACACAAACCTAGATGGTATAGCCTACTACACACTTAGGCAATATGATAATGCCCTATCACTCCTAGGCTACAAACCTGCACAGAATGTTACTACACTGAATACTGTAGATACTTGTAATTCAGTGGTGTTTGTGTATCTAAACATAGAAAACATACAGTAAAAATACTGTATTCTAATCTTACAGGACTACCATTGTATATGTATATATGTGATCTGACCAAAAAGTCATGCGGCACATGACTGCTCGAAGTTTAACCGCGTGGCATGTAAATATTTGAATAGAATGTTAGGACAATGACCTCACATTATTTCTGAAAATAATAAATAGCTTTTCAATATGTAAATACCTGAAAAGATGGGTAATTACATAATCAGATGTTAAATTAGACTAAGGTTTTCAAAAGATTATTCTTGAGTATAGTCATTTTTTAAGTCATTATCATCTGAAATGATATTTTATTGACCTTTTATGGAGGAGAAAATGGAAAGATGAAGACAAAATGACTCAAAGCAATTGTTGGTATCAGGATCAGTGATTATATCCATCAAGGGGAAAAAATTTATTTAAACAGGAAATTTTCCCAGAAGTCTCTGTCTTCTTTTGGAAGGTATCTGCAGTTCATTTGGAATTAGCTACCGTCTATAAATCCCTAAAGGATTATAGCTTGTGCGGCAAGTTTAATTGCAGAATTTTAAAAAATATATCATGAGATTCTTCAAAATCTTTTTAAATTTGTAAGTAAAAATAACGAAATAAAACTGTTTTTCACCTGCTTTCCTGATTAGAAAACTGCAGTAAGTCAGACTTGATTTTAAAAGAAGTTATCCATGTCAAAAAAAAACTAGCGTTTAGTGATTTATATAGTACCTTAAAAATATGTGCACCTTTAATGACAAATCAACTTAAAAGTTTAACATGAAAAATTTAACAAAGAGATCTTCATTTTACAAGTACTTTTTAAAATGTCTCAGTAACCATTTACATTTCAACATTGAACCTTTAAAAAGCTGAAAGTAGATTCTATATAAAACAGCAGTCATTGAGTTTGACTGATAGAGCATCATTTTCTAACCTATCCTTTATCCATTTAGGATATTCCTGCTAAGCTAAAGCTGTAAGAAATAACACAAACAAAAGCTATTTCCTCTCTCCACCCCCAAATGACTTTTTAAGCAGAATGTTGGCCTTCCCCCACAGGTCCTCCCACTGGTTGTCCTCCTCATCTTTCACAAGAGGATGTCAATCCTCCCCAGCTCAGAGTTTTTTTAGTATAGGGTTTTGCACTTAACTACATAGCTCCACCTGAGGCCTCCACAGGGAGTATAACTATCTGCTGTTCAATACCTTTCTAAAGCCTGGCCTGGAGACAAAACATTAATGGAGGATTGACTGGAAGACATGGTGCAAACATTCCTCCAGGTGCTTTAAATCTGTCCCCAATGAAAGGCCGTGCAACTGGTTCCTTGCAGAACTGCTTTTACCTGACTGTGCTGTTGTGGGATCCCAGCAGCCTTTACTGGGGACCAGAATAAAAAACAGCCCATGAAACTGCTTCCTGGAAAAGAATGGCTTAGAAGAACACATTGGTGGAATTCCTTCCTGGTATCAATACTGAAAAAAGTCAATGCCGCTTCTGAACAATGAGATTATTCCTTACAGGCAGGGCAAGCTACGTATCTAATCATATATCCTTCTCTGAATTGGCAGCTCTCAGGCAGAGCCAAATGTCCAGTCTACTTCTACCACATACTGTGTGTCTAAGCTCGCTAGACCTGTTTGTTCTGTTTCCCTTTCACCTTACTCTCCTTATTTGTTCATTTATCTTACCTGTTTGTAAGTCTCATTAAATCCTTTTTGGAATAAAGCAGGCATAAAATGCATTGGGTTCTATGTAAGCAAGAATTACTGTATACGTAAAAAAATCTGCTGGGCTTATGAGAGATACTTTAATCTGAAATCACGGTTTGAAAATATGCTTCACGATGCTAATGAGGATCTAACCAGAGATCAGGCTTCACATAGAGTTTAGATTGAGGATTGTCTTCTTTTTATATGACATTTTACAAATGTAATGTTTTGAAAATACAGGTACATTTAAATGACAGATTTTTTTCATATTCCTTTCTCATTCAATTAGAACAGAATTTCTTTACAAGTGTACATCTATAATAAATTTAAATATCTAGTAGTATCTATTTAAGAAACAGCATTTTTGGAATTCTGTGTGCAATTGACTTGTCATCTATGACTTTCTTATCCCCAACCAGTATAACCAGTATAACCAGTATTGTAACTCACAATTAAAATACATATATGCATGTATATTATCAGGTAAAAGTAAAAGAGATCAAAAGCTAAGGATAAAATGCTTAACTGTACTCAGACACTAAATTCAGCACTGAGTTTTCTGACATCCAAAGCTAAGAGGGAAACAAAAGAAGTTACAAAACTTTCCATTTCTGATAGGAGAAAAAAATAGTATTTTTCTTATTGTCCTTATACATAACATAATACATATATATGTCCTTATGTGTACCTATATATAACATACTATTATATACATTAAGTATTATAATGCCCAACTCATCCTTATACATACCTAAAATAAAACCACAAATTCTAAAAATTAATCTTAGCTGGACATGGTGGTTTCCACTTGTAGCTGTAGCAACTAAGGAAGCTGAGGCAGGAGAATCGCTTGAGCCCAGGTTACAGTGAACTGTGATCACACCACTCCACTCCAGCTTGTGCAACAGAGCAAGACCCTGTCTCTTAAAAAAAAAAAAAAACAAACTTGTTTTATTGGAGAGAGATCTTTTTGGACAATATCTTAGTACTCTGTGTTTTTTCAGTTTTGTCCTGTTTTTATATATGTTAGAATTAGAATGGGTCCCAGTCAAAAGCTACTTGCAATATATAGGAAATATATGACATGCCATGCTGACTTACAGTGTGTATATTTTTTACAGTACACTCCTGATCATGTAGTTGGACCTGGAGCAGACATTGATCCCACTCAAATAACCTTTCCCGGATGCATTTGTGTCAAAACTCCCTGCCTCCCTGGCACTTGCTCCTGTCTCCGCCATGGAGAGAACTATGATGATAACTCATGCCTTAGAGATATAGGATCTGGAGGAAAGTATGCAGAGCCTGTTTTTGAATGCAATGTCCTGTGCCAATGCAGTGACCACTGCAGAAACAGAGTGGTCCAGAAAGGTCTACAGTTCCACTTCCAAGTGTTCAAGACGCATAAAAAAGGCTGGGGACTTCGTACCTTGGAATTTATATCGAAAGGAAGGTTTGTCTGTGAATATGCTGGTGAGGTTTTAGGATTCTCTGAAGTTCAGAGAAGAATTCACTTACAAACAAAATCCGACTCCAATTACATTATAGCCATCAGGGAACATGTTTATAATGGGCAGGTAATGGAAACATTTGTTGACCCTACTTATATAGGAAATATTGGAAGATTCCTTAATCATTCTTGTGAGCCAAACCTTTTGATGATTCCTGTCCGAATTGACTCAATGGTACCTAAGTTGGCACTTTTTGCAGCCAAAGATATTGTGCCAGAAGAAGAACTCTCTTATGATTATTCAGGAAGATATCTTAATCTAACAGGCAGTGAAGACAAAGAAAGGCTAGATAATGGGAAACTAAGAAAACCTTGTTACTGTGGTGCCAAATCATGTACTGCTTTCCTGCCTTTTGACAGTTCTCTGTACTGCCCCTTAGAAAAGTCGAACATCAGTTGTGGAAATGAGAAGGAACCCAGCATGTGTGGCTCAGCCCCTTCTGTGTTCCCCTCCTGCAAGCGATTGACCCTTGAGGTGAGTCTGTTCAGTGATAAGCAGCTTGCCCCTCCCTTTAGTGGAAGACAGTGGTTGGCTAGCTTTACCTCTGCCTAGTTACGTAAGTTTAACTCAGGAATGTGGCAGAGACTACAAGTTGTCCATCAGTATCCTTTCCCCTTTCTGTAATAGAATTCTCCATTTAATGAGTGCATGACTACCCGGAATACTCACTTTCCTAGTTAGATTTGTCTTAGTAACTGTTCTAGTTAATAGGATATAAGCAAAAATGACAAGTCCTTAAATGGAGATATCCTGCCCTTCACCTCCTCTTTCTTCCTGCTGGCTGGAATGTATACATGATGACTGGAACGGGAGCAGTCATCCTAGACCCCAGGATGACCCTGGGAAAGGAAGCCATTGCATAGAACAATCAACAAGATTAAAAGGAGTCTAGGTGTCTGGCACTGTAGAACATCCTGTCAGTCGTGATCTGACACCTTTGTACTTTCAGGTGAGAAATAGTCTCTCCCTTGCTTAAGCCACTGTTATTGTAAGTTTTCTAGCACTAACATCAAACCTAATAATGATCCAAGAAACCCTTGTGGCTGCATACCTAAACCCTGCTTTCCAACCAATTTTAACAGTAATAAAGCTGACTTTTTGATTTCTGTCTGACTCCTGCATCCTACTTAATTGTTTCTAAGCATGGATCAAGGAAAAAGGCATTATTAACTATCACCTGCTAAAACCCTAATAAGTACTACCAATAGTGAAAAATATAACTATGAAAATGACTTACATGTTGTAACGAAAAGTCAGAAAAAGAGACACATTGTAAATTTTTCATTTTATACTTGGCTGTATTCCCAATCTTGTGAAGTTATGCTTCAAAACTTCAAACAGGCTCACTTCATGTATAAATAACAGAAAAATAACCCTGTCCACACCACAAAAGGAGACGGGAGTTTTATGATCCCATTTAAACTTCTAGAGCAGCAAACATCTCTAACTACCTTCCTTAAAGCAGGGATGTTGCAAAAATACAGTTACTGTGGAGGTTTATCAGACATTTTGAAAGCTAAAATAATTACTAGAGCCCCTATGATATTATTAAGTAATTTAATTTGTTCTCTAGTACATTTAAACTCTACCACTAGGAGGTCCTGCACTTTCAACATTATAGGAATCCATGTTATATATAACACTATTCCTCTGTAATATAAGTACATTGTACACTTTCAATGAGTGAAATATACAGCATTTGAATTATATCTCAATAAAGCTAGGTTGTTTTTAAGTATCTTTGGGTTTATAACGTTCATATAACATTATATGGAATGGTTCCCTGTGAACAAATGGTATAGAGTACACATAAAATGCCCCAAATTACAAATACATAGTATCAAAAATTTTCCTCCAGATTAATCATTTCTCCATGCCAACTTTCTTCTTTTACTTCAATGCCTCTGAAGCAGTCCTGCTTTTTATAAGGCAGTTTGTATCCCTTACTCCAAAATGTGCTTTTTCTTGCTCACAAGCTCACCTAATAACTGAGCTGCTTCAGACGCAATATGGAAGTGGTCAGAAGGAAAATGATTGGCTCACCATTTGATTCTGCAGATACCCTTTTCTATGTCCTTTTACCTTTCTCTATTGAACAGCAGAGATATTCCCAGAGGACAATCTTCCATTCAGAGACAAGGACACAAACAGCCTCCAACTCAGTGCCTCTGCCAGAGACAACTGACTGAATATGGACCCCTGGAAATTTTTTGTCCTCAGGCACTAGTTTATTATATAGCACTTAGTCCAGAGACAAGGACACAAACAGCCCCCTCCAACTCAGTGCCTCTGCCAGAGACAACTGACTGAATATGGACCCCTGGAAATTTTTTGTCCTCAGGCACTAGTTTATTATATAGCACTTAGTCCTAGAAACCAGATTCCTAAGGTAAGAGTCAAAGAGTCTTTATTCCAAGTCTTTTCTAAGCAGTGAGTTAACTGCATTTGTTTGCTTCATTGCCATATTTTTGAGAATGTTGACACTTCTTTTGAGAGAAAACATTTAAAAATATACTTCCACGTGACTATTATCCCATGATAAAATAACATTTTTATAATTATAAATTATAAGATTCAAATTTTTAAAGATGGGGCTGGGTGCAGTGGCTCACACCTGTAATCCCAGCACTTTGGGAGGCCGAGGCAGGCAGAACACTTGAGCTCAGGAGTTTGAGACCAGCCTGGCCAACATGGTGAAACTCCATCTCTACTAAAAATACAAAAATTAGTTAGATGTAGTGGCACATGTCTGTATTCCCAGCTACTCGGGAGGCTGAGGCACGAAAATCGCTTGAGCCCAGGAGGCAGAGGTTGCAGTGAGCCAAGACTGTACCACTGCACTCCAGCTTGGGTGACAGAGCGAGACTCTGTCTCAAAAAAAAAAAAAAAAGTAGTTACAGTTTTTGCATGGTTGGAATTTGGTATTTGATATTGGAATACATTCTTAAATAAATGTGGTCATGTTATACATCATTTTAATGAGCATTTCTTGCTTTATGTTTTTTTGCTAATGACATCTTACTGTTTATGTTTATTTTAGACTATGAAAATGATGTTAGACAAAAAGCAAATTCGAGCAATTTTCTTATTCGAGTTCAAAATGGGTCGTAAAGCAGCAGAGACAACTCGCAACATCAACAATGCATTTGGCCCAGGAACTGCTAACGAACGTACAGTGCAGTGGTGGTTCAAGAAGTTTTGCAAAGGAGATGAGAGCCTTGAAGATGAGGAGCGTAGTGGCCGGCCATCAGAAGTTGACAATGACCAGTTAAGAGCAATCATCGAAGCTGATCCCCTTACAACTACACGAGAAGTTGCCGAAGAACTCAATGTCAACCATTCTACGGTCGTTCGGCATTTGAAGCAAATTGGAAAGGTGAAAAAGCTCGATAAGTGGGTGCCTCATGAGCTGACTGAAAATCAAAAAAATCATCGTTTTGAAGTGTCATCCTCTCTTATTCTACGCAACCACAACGAACCATTTCTCGATCGGATTGTGACGTGTGATGAAAAGTGGATTTTATATGACAACCGGCGACGATCAGCTCAGTGCTTGGATCAAGAAGAAGCTCCAAAGCACTTCCCAAAGCCAATCTTGCACCCAAAAAAGGTCATGGTCACTATTTGGTGGTCTGCTGCTGGTCTGATCCACTACAGCTTTCTGAATCCTGGTGAAACCATTACATCTGAGAAGTATGCTCAGGAAATCGATGAGATGCACCAAAAACTGCAACGCCTGCAGCTGGCATTGGTCAACAGAAAGGGCCCAATTCTTCTCCACGACAATGCCCGACCACATGTTGCACAACCCACACTTCAAAAGTTGAATGAATTGGGCTATGAAGTTTTGCCTCATCCACCGTATTCACCTGACCTCTTGCCAACCAACTACCATGTCTTCAAGCATCTCAACAACTTTTTGCAGGGAAAACGCTTCCACAACCAGCAGGATGCAGAAAATGCTTTCCAAGAGTTCATCAAATCCCGAAGCACGGATTTTTACGCTACAGGAATAAACCAACTTATTTCTCGTTGGCAAAAATGTGTTGATTGTAATGGTTCCTATTTTGATTAATAAAAATGCACTGAGCCTAGTTATAATGATTTAAAATTCACAGTCCAAAACCGCAATTAGTTTCACACCAACCCAATATCTTCATAGATTGAAACATAAATTAAAATTGCATTTGAAGTAGATTCCATGGACTTTATTAAGAATGTAGAAATGTGACCTGGCATGGTGGCTTACAACTGTAATCCCAGCACTTTGGGAGGCCCAGGCGGGCACATCACTTGAGTCCAATAGTTCAGGACCAGGCTGGGCAATATAGTGAGACCCTGACTCTAATAAAATATTTTTTTAAAAAAAGAGTAGAAACATGTACCTTGAAAAACATTTTGGCCCAAGAATAACGATCACACTTGAAGAACAAAGCTTTTCTTTAAAAAAATTTTCCTTTAATTTTCAAATTACTATTCACAAAATAGCAGTGGCTGTTAGATTTTGTTCTTGGCCAAATGGAAAATTTTGCCCTAATTAAAATGTAGTCACTCTCCAGTGTGTTACCATTGAACAAATCACTGAACCTTTCCAAGTCAAAGTTTCCTTAGTTGGGAAGATTGAGTTAACACATGCAAAGGGGTTACAGCAATGCCTGAGTATATAGAAAGTATTCAATAAATGTAAATTATTAGTCTTGAGAACTGTCTGTAGCATGTGACCCAAAGTTCTCCCTTCTATTCAGGTGTAATTAGGATATAATGTCCTTCAATGGCAGACTTAAAGGGGGAAAAAGTCACTAAGAGGTGACCAGAAGGATTAGAGCTGAGCAAGAGAGGTTCCTGCCCTGAGCCCTGCATTTTAGAGTGCCTGGGGTTACATACATACACACACACACGAGTTAAAGAAGACACGGATACCATAACCAGACACATGAGTTAAAGAAGACACGGATACCATAACCAGACAAAGACATTACTAGGAAAGAAAACTAACGCCAATATCCCTTTTGAATATAGAAGAAAAAAAAAAAAAAAAAGTACTAGCAAATGAAATCCAGCAAGATATAAAAAGAATTATACACTGTGATTAATTGGGATTTATCCCAGGAAAGCAAGGTTGGTTTAACATACGAAAATCAGTAAATCCAGTATATTAATGGGATAATTCACAAAAAATAAATGCATAATCATTTCCATAGACACAAAGCATTTGACAAACTCCAGTAGCCTTTCATGATAAAAGCAGTGAACAGACTAGAAGTAAACAGGAACTTCTTCAACCTGAGAAAGGATATCTATGAAGACCCACAGCTAACATCATACATAATGACGAAAGACTGAAAGCTCGTATCCTAAGATATGGAACAAGAAAATGATCTCCAAGCTCACCACTTCTATTCAGCATTGTACTGGAGGTTCTAGCCAGGACAATTAGGCAGGTAAGAACTTAAAACTCAGGGCCGGATTCAGTGGCTCATGCCTGTAATCCCAGCACTTTGGGAGGCCAAAGCAGATCACCTGAGGTCAGGAGTTCAAGACCAGCCTGGCCAATATGGCAAAACCCTGTCTATACTAAAATTACAAAAATAAGCTGGGCATAGTGGCACACACCTGTAATTCCAGCTACTCCTGAGGCTGAGGCAGGAGAATCATTTGAACCTGGGAGGTGGAGGTTACAGCCAGCTGAGATCACACCACTGCACTCCAGTCCAGGTGACAGAGTGAGACTGCCTCTCAAAAAAAAAAAAAAAAAAAGCCTTAAAAATGATAAGACAAATGACCCAATTTAAACATGGGCAAAAGATCTGAATAGACATCAAAAATAAACATGAATGTGAAAATGTGCTCAGCATCATTTGTCATCAGGGAATTGCAATTTAAAACTATAAGTTATCCCTTAGCACCCACTAGGATGGTAGAAAGCAAAAACACTAAAAATGCCAAAAGATGGCAAGGATGTGGAACAACAGGAACTCTTCATTGTTCATTGAAATGTGACATGGTACAGCTTCTTTAGAAGACAGTTTGGTGGGCTCTTAAAGAGCTAGGCATAGCCTTAGCATTGATCCAGCAATCATGCTCCTGTTACCAAAATGACAGGGGTTCAGTCCTGCTGCTCACCACACAGAATGTCAATCACTGAGACAATGAATGTTGCCAGGAAAGAAGTATTTCATTGGGTGCTGCAGCCAAGGAGAATGGGAGATAAAGTGTAAAATCCCTGACCAACTACAACTGGGGAGGCTTATATAGTGAGGGAAGGAATTAAGGGGGGAAAAGAAGCAATTATGATAAATGAGGGGGTCTGGCATCTTATTTCAATGTGGTGATCTGGTGAGTTTAAGTCCCTTGCCTGAGGATCTGTTTCCTGAGGAAGGAACTCAGATGAGACAAATGTAAATTTCAAGTTTTAAGACCTGAAGGGTCAATTTCCATGTGTGTTCCAAAACTTTTAAATATCATTTCTATGGGACAGTTGGAACAGTTTCACTGCTAGGTATTTACTGATTTGAAAACTTGTCCTCATAAAAACAGCACACACGTGTTCATAACAGGGTTATAATTGGTTAAAACTTGAAGCAACACACATTTCTTCAATAAGTGAATGGATAAACAAACTGGTTCATCCATATGATGGAATACTATTCAACAATAAAGAAATGAGCTATCGAGCCACAGAAAGTCCTGTATGAACCTTAAATGCATACTGTTAAGTGAGAGAAGTCATTCTGAACAGGCTGCATACTATATGAGTCCAACTATATGACACTCTGGAAAAGACAATAGAGAATAAAAATGTCAGTGGTTGCCAGAGTTTGAGGGGAGGGAGGAATGAATAGGTGAAGCACAGGAGATTTTTAGGGCAATGAAACAATTCTGTATGACACTGTGATGGTGTATACATGACATTGTGTATTTGTGAAAACATAGAACTTTACTGCACAAAGGGTCAAAATTTTATGTAAACAATTTTAATCATTTAAGAAGTCAGGGAATCACAGGAATGCAGACTGTGACAAGAGAGCATAACTATTAGTACAAATGTAGGAAACAAACTCAAAAGAGTAGGGGTGAAAGGTGCTGATCTAAGTAACTTTGGAAATTACTGGAGTTTGTAAGACTAAAGGCAAAAGGAACTGCAAGTAAGCAGTTCCTAGTTGATTCAAGTTGTTTCCCATGGGGGTTGTAGGGAAGTTTAAACATTCCCTCTGGAGGTTTGATAATTAAGTCTGCTGAAATGAACTGACAATAAACAGATTAAGAAGAGAAAGACCATTTTAATTATGTACATGCAAATGGAAGCCTCAGAAAAATATGAGACTCAAAGGAGGAGGCAGATGGTTGAAAGTTTCATAGCATAAAATGAATAGGGGCTTGAAGGGGAGGTGATGACAAGTTATGGGAGGAAAAGGGGAGGAACTGCATGGTGAACAAAGATTGTCTTATGTAAATAAAGTCTCTCAGGTCATAAAAGTTGTTTAGGAGTTTTTTATTGCTGCTGAAGAATAGGCAATAGCCTGTTTTGGTGTGGTGACAACTTTTAATCTCCTCTGGTGATAAATCTTTCCTGGTTTTTTGATGAAATTCCTAGGGAGGAGGCTCAAAACAAATGTATTCCTTTTGGAAGAACTTCCCTCAGTCAGAGAAGGGAACTTCAGGAGAGCCCCTCCCTGCACTTATGGGAGTAGGGTGAGAAACAAGAGAAAGCCAGACAGGCCTCCATGGGGGCAGCTTCTAAGGCCTTTCAATTTCCTTTAATTCTAAGTGCTCAGCATGTTAAAGGACCATACGTTGGGGTATCATTTTCTGAGCCTTAGCAGGATACAATTCTGATATTAACAATTCTGCTATTGCCTTACATGTATACTAGAATTAAACAAATTGATGGCAGATCGTGGGAGCCAGGTTTCTCACTGTTGGATTGGGAATTTACATTTAAGCAAAGGAAGGATGATCCATGTGATAATGGATCAATTGGAGACATCAGCATGAACTCACATTTAGCTTAATATAGATACAGAAGGTTACATATAGAAATATTTCTAGATTACAGTTAGTATATTACAGTTAGTATGCACACATATATTTCCTTTCTCTGTCAGCTCAGACGGCCTAGAAGCAATGATGCTCCAGTAGCAAGGAGCACATTTAGCACCCAGATCTTGATTTTTATACCATTCTCCAACAACAAAAAAACAGGGCTCTTTGGAGAAATGGCTAATTCTGCTACTAAAGAAGGAAATCAACAAGCTGAGACTGGAGCATCTTGTAGTGCCAGAAAGAAGGAAATGCTAAAAAAAAAAAAAAAAAAAAGAAACCTACATTGATGGGGGTGTCAAAGGAGTATAGAAACAAATTGAAAGAGCTCCCAGTGACCAAATCTGGAATAATTTGAGCAAGAAAATAAAGTAGTACTGGATTATAATACAAAATATAAAAATCTGTGAGTCCATACTGATATAAATAAATGATTGAATCAATAAATAAATGGGGTAAAGACAAATCTAACTTTGCATAAGAATTCTAAATAACTTATGTAGCTATTTCTGCCCACAAAAAGGGGGACCATAAATTCCTACTCCTTTAGTGTAGGCTATACATAGTGACTTCCTCCCAAAGAGTGTAGAATGGAAAGTTGAGGGTGGAGGAAAGGGGCGGGGAGCAGAGTAACTTTACTCTGGGGAAACTTGACAAATGACCTCAGCTAGGTGATCAAGGTCAATATGAACAGTCATAAATCATGTTGGTAGTATATGCCATTGACAGGATGTGATAAAGATGGTACATTAACTCTGTGGTCTTGCTCCCCAAACCCATAACCCAAGACTAATCATGAGGAAAAGAATCAGATAAATTTAAATACAGGGTCATCTACAAAATACTTGAACATTATTCCACAAGACTGTCAAGGTCTTGGAAAACAAGAAAAGTCTAAGAAATTGTCACAACCAAGAGGAGTCAAAGAAGACATGATAAGTAAATGTAATGTGGTGTCCTGGATGAGATTCTAGAACCAAAACAGACAGGTAAAATTAAAAATCTGAATCAACTATGGTCTTTAGTTAATGATGTATCAATATTGGTTCTTAATTGTAACAAATGTATCATAATGTAATGATATGTATAATATCATATGTATGTATCAATACATAATAATATATATTGATATGTATAATAATGTAATATAAATGTACCATAACTAATGTTAGTAATAGGGGAAACTGGCTATGGGATATATAGGACCTTTCTGTATTATCTTCTCAATTTTTATGAAAATCTAAAACCATTCCATGAAAGTCTACTATAAATGAAAATGTGCCGATGCCAGAAATGGTGGTGCATGCCTGCATGCCTTAAGTCCAAGCTACTTAGGGGTCTGAGGCAGGAGGATCCCTTGAGACCAGGAGCTCAAGGCTGCAGTGAGCTATGATCCTACCATTGCACTTCAGCCTGGGTGAAAGAGGGAGAAGCGCCTATAAAAAAAAAAAAAAAGAAAGAAAAAAGACAATTATAAGTGTTGACAAGGATGTGGAGAAAGTGGAAGCCTCATATATTGGTTGGTTGGTTGCAGAATTTACTCTGTAAAGCAGTTTGGCAGTTTCTCAAAGCCCACATACAATTACCACATGTCCCAGTAACTCCACCCCTGGCATGGATCCAACAGAATTGAAAACATGTCCACAAAAAGTGTATGCACATCCAGCCTGGATGACACAGCAAGATGCTGTCTTAAAAAAAAGTATGCACAAATGTTCATATAGCATTATTCATAACAAAAAAGTGGACACAACCCAAATATTCATTAGCCAATGAATGAATAAACAAAATGTAGTATCCATACAGTGAAATATTATTTAGCCATAAAAGTATGTGCAAATATTCATATAACATTATTCATAATAGCAAAAAAAAGTAGGCACAACCCAAATATCTATTAGCTGATGGATGAATAAACAACATGTAGTATCCATGCAATGGAATATTGTTTGGTCATAATATTATTTGGCCATTCCATAAAAAGGAATGAAATACCAAAAAATGCCCTGATATGGATGACCCTTGAAAACATTATGTTAAGTGACAGAAGCCGGACACAACAGGTCACATTTGTGGTATTCTGTTTACATGAACTATCTGGAATAGGCAACTCTATACAGATACAAAGTAGATTAATGGTTGCCAGGGCCGGGAGCAGGAAGGAGTATAGGGATTGACTGCTAATACTAACAAGTACATGGTTTCTTTTGGGGTAATGCAACATTCTAGAATTAGTTGTGATGGTTGCACAACTTGTCACTACACTAAAAAGCACTTTAATTAGGTGGATTTTATGGTATGTGAATTGTATCTCCATAAAGATATTATAAGAAAAAGAAGAAAAGGAAGGAAGAGGAGAAAGAGAAGGAGGAGCAGCAGAAGAATGAGGAGGAGGACAACAACCACCTGGTACCTCTGGTTTGGAAACTGGTAACTTGAGACTGAACATTTGTTTCTGGGAAGAATGCTTTAGGCCCCAGGAAAATGCTACTCCACTTACTTTCTGTCCTCAAAAACAAAACATAACTGTGCCTAATGCTCTGGGTTGGGCCATTACCACCATCAGAGAGTGACACAGCTTTGGGGTGCAGGGAGAATGTGGACAGAAGTGCTTAGTTAGATAGATAAGAGATACATTAATTAACTTGACAGCTCTTCCTCTCAGCATAAATGTAACAGATTCATGAATAACAATGTACAGTTTTTAATTCCTATTACTATTAGACTTCCAATTCCTATTACTTTTAAATCTGTGTATGTGTAAGCCTAGAAATTTGATACTGGTTCTTTATATTACTGTATAGATTTAACAGATGATGAAAATGACAGCATGAGTGATAGCTTATGTGATGAAATTAAGATTTTGTGTTTTCTGCAATAATAATTTACCAAATATGGCCCCATTAGAATGTTTGAACATGATACATAAATTTCATGGTTTGTTTTCAACTCTGTCTCAGCAGAGTGACGCTTTCTCAAATTGAAATTAATTGAAAAAAAACTGTCAAAGACCTACACTGACTGAAGAAAGATGGCCTCATTTGGTGTCATTGTTAATAGAACACCAACTATATGAAAATCTTTTTTATAATATAGACCAAAAAGTGACCGAGGCAGGTCTCAATCGATGAGAGGTTTATTTTGCCAAGGTTGAGGATGTGCCAAGGAAAACCATAAATCACAAGAGCATCTGTGACCTATGAGTTTTCCAAAGAGGATTTTGTGAACTTAAATATTTAAAGGGGAAAACGTAAGCAGGAGAGGGGACAAAAAGAGGTGGGAGTGAGCATGAGCAGTTAGGTAGATGGTTAGATTCTTGTGAGGCTCTGATTAGCTTCACTAAATCTACATTTTACATGTGAAAAGTGGGAGGAGAGGAAAAAGTCGATTATGCATTGTCTCATGCTCAGTAAGTCTACATTTTTACATCAGATGAAGTAAACATGTGAAAACAGGGAGTAGAGGAAATAAGGCTATGACATGGGGTTGTGAAATTACAGTTATCTGTTTGGGCTCAAAAGAAATACGGTATTGGTTGATTACCAAGTTAATTTCCCAAGCTCAACTTTGCCTTTGGCATAGTGAGTTTGGGGGCCCTGTAATTTTATTTTTCTTTTACATTTCCCCCCTGTATTATCCCATTTTCATGCTGCTGATAAAGACATACCCAAGACTGGGTAATTTATAAAGAAAAAGAGGTTTAAACGGACTCACAATTCCACTTGGCTGGAAAGGCCTCACAATCATGTTGAAAGGTGAAAGGCACACCTTACACAGCAGCAGACAAGAAAGAGTTTGTGCAGGAAAACTCTCCCTTACAAAACCATAAGATCTCATGAAACTTATTCACTATCACAAGAACAGCATGGGAAAGACCCACCCCCATGATTCAATTACCTCCCACCAGGTCCCTCCCATGACAAATGGGAATTGTGGGTGCTAAAATTCAAAATGAGATTTGGGTAGGGACACAGCCAAACCATATCACCCCTGTTCTTCAAAATATTTCAAAGAAAGTACTGTAGAAGAAAATAAACCATCACTAGAATGATTTATTCCTAGAAGGTTAGTATCCACATGGCTAGGAAGGCTCATTTCTAAGATGTCATGAAGTGTCATACCCCACAGAGAAAGATAGGGGGAGAAAGGAAGAAAGAAAAAAAAGACCAAAAACAGAAAGAGAAAAGGGAACAAGGACAAATTGTAGCAGCAAAGGGAAAGCAATCCTGGAAAACCAATTCAGGCTGTACTACTGAGAAGTCCATACATCGGTGGCAGGCACGAAGGTGGCCTATATGTATGTGTGTGTGTGTATATATGTGTGTGTCTGTGTGTGTATATATATATGTATATATGTATGTATATATGTATGTATATATGTGTGTGTATATATACGTACACACACACACACATGTATGCATAGGTTGCTGTTATTTCTCCTGAATTTTAAGTTGTCTAAGTTCCGTTTGGAGGGCTTTAAGGAAAGCACAGTTTTAGTTTCTAGTGATTCCAAGTCAGAAAAATGGATAAAAAAATTGATTAATGTTAGTTTGGAAACATGTAGTCAAGAAAGAATTCAGAATCCAGTCCAAATAAATTGTAGACAAATAATAAAAACTGAAAAAAGAATGAATAAAGCTAGAATCTAACAGGTATACTATAGTGACCTCAGCTCACTACAACCTCCACCTCCTGGGTTCAAGCAATTTTCCTGCCTCAGCCTCCAAAGTAGGGGAGATTACAGGCATGCACCACCATGCCTGGCTAATTTCTGTATTTTTAGTTGAAACAGGGTTTCACCATGTTGGCCAGGCTGGTCTTGAACTCCTGACCTCAGGTGATCCTCCCACTTTGGCCTCCCAAAGTGCTGGGATTACACGCGTGAGCCACAGTGCCCAGCTATCTTTTAAAACATAACTTTTTTCTCTCAATCCTTTATTTTTACCAAAGACAAGTCACTGAAAGACCAACGTTTTTGCAAAAGTTTTAGTCTCATTATACTTGGCCTGATTAGTTGCATAAAGTACAGCAAGAATAATTATTGGCCAATAGGCTTTTTTTAAATTGGTTTTGCTGGAACTTTTTCATAAGGAATCTCAGATTAGACTTTTAAAGCCTTCTCAAGCACAGCCAAGAATTTGTCTGTGCCTGCAGATACCTGTCTCAATTCCTCTCTTCTTGAGGTCCCAAAATAATATGAGATTCCTGGGCCTGTCAGAAAATGACATTCTCTACTTACCACAGGTCAATAACCCTATAAAGGAATTTCATAAACAATGTACAAGGCCAGTTTTTCCTAGGGTTTTTTTTTTTTTTTTTTTTTTTTTTGAGATAGATCCTCAGTCTGTTGCCCGGGCTGGAGTGAAGTGACATGATCTCAGCTCACTGCAACTGCTACCTCCTGGATTCAAGCAATACTCATGCCTCAGCTTCCTGAGTAGCTGGGACTACAGATGCATGCCACTATAACCAGATAATTTTTTTTGTACTTTTAGTAGAGATGTGGTTTTGCCATGTTGCCCAGGCTGGTCTCAAACTCCTGAGCTCAGGTGATCTGCCTGCCTCATCCTCCCAAAGTGCTGGGATTACAGACATAAGCCACCATGCCCAGCCTCCAAGGGGCTTTTATTGGCTCTCTAACATCATCTCAATTTCTCAAAGCATTCTGGTCATATCTGAAAATATGCCATGCCAGTCAAGGCTTTGGTAAAATAACCAGTGTCTCCAATTATAGCCTATTCCAAAAGAAAACAGATTCTTGCTGAACTTATGCAAATAACTATATTGTTATAAATTAAGAATACTTACAAATAGTTTCTAAATTCTGGAGAAATCAGGTAGAGAGAAGGAAATATGCTTCAAATTTGGCTCACAAGGGTATACTTTACAAAATTGTTAAAAGCTAAAAATAGATCAATTTTTTCTTGACCAAAAAAACACAAAAATATCAGCAATGTTTCAAACAAAAAAGTCATAGAAACATTATTTCAGTCCTCTATTAGTTCAGTCCCATGCAATTAACTCATTCCATTTGATTGGGGTTAGCAAGCCTCATGAACACATTAGCTCTCCAGTGAGAATCCTGGAAATTTTCTCTCTAGCCTAATGGCACAATGTCTAAAATTATCTGAAATCTGCCTTTAACAGCACCCAGAAGAGTCTTTTCCATAAATTTCCCAAAAAAAGCAAGTTGTTGTTGTTTTTTTTCTGTAGCCAACTATAAACAGCTTTTTGGGAAGAATCAAAGTAAAACAATAATTGTCTGTGGATGACAAAAGTCGTAGGACAGTAATGGTTAAATATACAATTGTCAAGGAAATTTGGTTATCTTTTTTGTATGTAACAATTTAACATAATATAATTATAGCTGATAACATTAAGACAGCAGAATTATAGGAATCTCATACAATTTTGGAACACATATTAATAACATATAAAATACAACCCAAAGAAAGTTAAACACCATTTCATATTTGACATCTCTTGTATAATTTTTAACATAGCAAATAAGCTCAATATGTCTCCTTTGGACTTAAGGGGACCTAATATCTAAAAAAGTTAATGAGATAAAAAATAATTTAGAACTTGAAATTTTGACTTTGGAAAATGTGTTAAATATCAAAGATGTAAAACACTTGATATCACAAAATAGGTACACAGGTTACTGTAAAATAAGTCATTAGTTTAGCCAAACGGTAATTCAAGGATTTTAGAAGCAAAAACCACTGCACTCAGCAGCTCACACTTGTAATCTCAACACTTTGGGAAGCCAAAGTCAGAGGATCACTTGAGTCTAGGAGTTCAAGACCAGCTTGTGCTACATAGTGAGGCCGTCTCTGTACAAAAAAATTAAAAATTAGCTGGGTGTGGTGGTGGGTGCCTGTAGTCCCAGGTACTTAGGAGACTGACGTGGGAGGATTGCATGAGTCTGTAGGTTCAGGCTGTGATCAGCCATGATTGTGACGCTGTACATTCCAGCCTGGGTGACCAACAAGACCCTGTCTCAAAATAAATAAATATGAATTTAAAAAATAAATGAATAAAAATATTTATTAAATAAATTAAGGAAAAACTTTTACTGTTTTATGGAGAGGAGACTCAGTTTCCCAAACAATACAGTCAAAATAAGATAGCATATTAGTCAGTTCTCATGCTGCTAATAAAGACATGCCTGAGACTAAATAATTTATAAAGAAAAAGAGTTTTAATGGACTCACAGTTCCACATGGCTGGGGAGGCCTCACAGTCATGGCTAAAGGCAAAGGAGGACCATGCACATCTTACATGGTGGCAGGCAAGAGAACTTGTGCAAATAAAACCATCAGATCTCATGAGACTTATTCACTACCACAAGAACAGTATGGGGGAAACTGCCTCCATAATTCAATTTTCTGCACTTGGTCCCACCCTTGACACATTGGGATTATTATAATTCAAGGTGAGATTTGGGTGGGGACATAGTCAAACCATATCATTCTGCCCCTCACCCCTACCAAATCTCACGTCCTCATATTTCAAAACCAGTCATGCCTTCCCAACAGTTCCCCAAAGTCTTTAATCATTCCAGCATTAACCCAAAAGTCCAAGTCCAAAGTCTCATTTGAGACAAGGCAAGTCCCTTTCACCTACGAGCCTGTAAAATTAAAAGCAAGATAGCTACTTCCTAGAAAAAATGGGGCTACAGGCATTGGGTAAATACACTCAATCCGAATGGGAGAGATTGGCCAAAATGAAGGGGCTACAGGCCTCATGCAAGTCTGAAATCCAGCAGGGCAGCCAAATCTTAAAGCTCCACTATGATCTCATTTGACTTCATGTCTCACATCCAGGTCTTGCTGATGTAAGAGGCGGGTTCACATGGTCTTGGGTATCTCTGCCTCTGTGGCTTTGCAGGGTACAGCCCTTCTCCTGGCTGCATCCACAGGCTGGTATTGTCTGTGGCTTTTCCAGGTGCCTGGTGAGAGCTGTTGGTGGATCTACCATTCTGGGGTCTGGAGGATGGTGGCCCTCTTCTCACAGCTCCACTAGGCAGTGCCCCAGTGGGGACTCTGTGTAGTGGCTCCAACCCCACATTTCCCTTTCACACTGCCTTATCAGAGGTTCTCCATGAGGGCTCTGCCCCTGCAGCATACTTCTGCCTGGACATCCAGGCATTTCCATACATCCTCTGAAAATAGGTGGAGGTTCCCAAACCTCAATTCTTGACTTCTGTGTACCCACAGGCTCAAAACCACATGAAAGCTGTCAATGCTTATGGCTTGCACCCTCTGAAACAATGGCCTGAGCTCTATGTTGGCCCCTTTTAGCCATGGCTGGAGTGGTTGGGACACAGGGCACAGGACTCTAGGCTGCACAGAGCAGCAAGCCCCTGGGCCCAGCCCACAAAACAATTTTTCCCTCCTATGCCTCCAGGTTTGTGATGGGAGGGGCTGCCATGAGGACTTCTGACATGTCCTGGAGACATTTTCCCCATTGTCTTGGCAATTAACATTTGGCTCCTCATTACTTATGCAAATTTCTGCAACCAGCTTGAATTTCTCCTTAGAAAATGTTTTTTTTTTCCTATGACATCATCAGGCTGCTAATTTTCCAAACTTTTATGCTCTGCTTTCCTTTTAAACATAGTTCCAATTCCAAACCATAATTTTGTGAATATATAAAACTGAATACTTTTAACAATACCCAAGTCACCTCTTGAACACTTTGTATTTCTTAGAAATTACTTCTACTAGATGCCCTAAATTATTTCTCTCAAGTTCAAAGTTCTACAAATCTAATGCAGGGTCAAAATGCCACTAGTCTCTTTGCTAATGTGTAACAAGAGTTACCTTTGCTCCAGTTCCCAACAAGTTCCTCATCTCCATCTGAGACCACCTCAGCCTGGACTTTATTGTTCATATCACTATCAGCATTTTGGTCAAAGCCATTCAACAAGTCTCTAGGAAGTTCCAAACTTTCCCACAACTTCCTTTCTTCTGAACTCTCCAAACTGTTCCAACCTCTGCCTGTTACCCAATTCCAAAGTCTCTTCCACATTTTTTGGGTATCTTTACAGCAGCACCCCACTCTACCAGTACCAATTTACTGTATTAGTCAGTTCTCATGCTGCTAATAAAGACATGCCTGAGACTGCATAATTTATACAGAAAAAGAGGTTTAATGGATTCACAGTTCCACATGGCTGGGGAAGCCTCACAATCATGGCTGAAGGCAAAGGAGGACAATGCACGTCTTACATGGTGGCAGGCAAGAGAGCTTGTGCAGGGGAACTCCCATTTATAAAACCATCAGATCTCACAAGACTTATTCATTACCACAAGAACAGTATGGGGAAGACTGCCTCCATGATTCAATTTTCTCCACTTGGCCCCGCCCTTGACACATTGGATTATTACAATTCAAGGTGAGATTTGGGTGGGGACACAGCCAAACCAAATCAGATGGCATCAGGCCAGATGAATTTGTCACTCCACTGTCTTTTTTTCCAGCTCATTCAAAAGATAAATGTTTTCTTATCTCTTAATATTTCATGAAAATCTTATTTAAAAGAGAAAAGCAAATTTTACCGTTACATTAGTGTATTACTAATGCTGAAGCCAATTTTTATTAAAATATTGTCAACAAATCCATCTCAATCTCAATCAGTTTGATCACAAAGTAAGATTTCCATAAGTCTTTTTATAACCTTTTTACAGTTTTCTATTAAAGAACAAATCAATGCTCCTGTAAAACTCTGTTATTCCAATTCAAGGGCCCAGACTCTAACATCAGTGTGCTTTTGATATTAATATTTACTGTATAGAAAAAGTAAATAATCATTTTAAATTTTAGACAACTTAACTGCACATAGAATTCCTTTCACAAGGTCAGTCTTCTACAAACCTTCTACAATTTGCTTAAACCTTCAGTTTTGTCCTGTCATCTTACTTTAGGACAAAAATTTACCTTCTTTTCCAACTTTTTATATTTGTTTAGTTTTATCTGTCCTTTTTTTATTCCTTTAATTAAAAAAAAAAAAACCTTTAAACTAGGCAAAATTACTTTCCTTTTAACAAAAACCACATTTTCATGCCTTCTGATAACTTTTCTTAAACCAAAAACACATCCTACTTCCCTTATACACTTTCGATGGAGAATTTTTTCTCTTGTATTTAGTAATGTTAATTATATACATTTATTACAATGTTAACTTTTAGTAACTCTTATTTTTAGCGAAAAACCTAGGAGGTAAGCCGTTTTAATTATGTACCAGATGCAAAGTCCAGAACGGAGGACAATGCCTGGAGCTAGGCCTCGTCATATCCTAAAAACTTAAATCTAAAGATAAAAGGCTGGGCACAGTGGCTCACGCCTGTATCCCAGCAGTTTGGGAGGCTGAAGCGGGTGGATCACCTGAGGTCAGGAGTTCAAGTCCAGCCAATGCCAACACGGTGAAACCCTGTCTCTACTAAAAATAAAAATATTAGCTTGGCGTGCTGGCACACACCTGTAATCCCAGCTACTCAGGAGTCTGAGGCAGGAGAATTGCTTGAACCCAAGAGGCGGAGGTTGCAGTGAGCCAAGATCGTACCACTGCACTCTAGCGTAGGTAACAGAGCAAGACTCCATCTCCAAAAAATTAAATAAATAAATAAATAAATCTAAAGACATAAGTTTATAGACAAGTTAGTTATCAAAACAAATCATAGAAGCAAGTTTTATGCCTTAAAACATCTGGTGGAGATAGTATCTAATCAACAGACTCAGACAAAATGTCTAAATTAAATTCTGAAGACTTTTTTCATTTTACCAATAATTTTTAAATTGTCTTAATTTACCAAAGATTAATAAAGTTATGTGAACTACAAGGCATTTTAATTAAAGTTTCTATTTTTGTGATAACACATTTGATTTAAGCACTTACTTTTTTCTTTAAGCCAATTAATTAGAGCCCTTTTACATATTTTGGTAGTGAAACATCACATACACACAACACGTATAAACACATAGACACATAGACAGTAGCAGATCTTATATATTTATAAGATTCTTCATTTGCCAGTTTTCAAAATCTCACCTCCACTTTAGACTATCAGTCTCTTGATTACCTGTTTCCTGCCCTAAACAATTGTCAGCTAGGCAACCCTAAATTTGCATTTCTAAAGGGACAGCTTTTACGTGAAACAAGGTAGAAAATTTATATCTCAAAGCACAGAGCTAAGGCATTAGGCCTAAATATTTTACCATCATTTGCTCAAACCAAAGGGGTTTTAAAGGGTGTAAGTAAAAGTTCAATTAAGAGACCAGGAAAACCACCTTAAGCAAAGGTATGACTTGTAACATTAAAACAATGGTAAATGTTTCTAGTGTATACCAGCAGACACCCTTACAAAATGGGAATTTTCTTAAAGATGTTTCTTTTACAAAGGAGTTTAAAGATAGCCAGATAAATGCCTGAAAGTTGTATTTTGGATTTTTGGCTTAGCTTGTTTTCTTAATTAGATTACTGGCTTCATGGTGATACAGACAGAAGACAGGGAAATACTGGGTAGAAGAGAGCAGTTCCCTGGCAAAGGTCCCCCCACCCCAAGCCTGGATACCTGTGGCCTTAAGTGAGAACAGGCATTCCTGTTTTTGTACTCAAAAAGTTGCCTTTTGGCCCACCACGCCCCCTATCCTGTACCCATATAAACCCCAAACCCCTGGCTCCAGGAGGCAACAAGCAGACAAATGGCAGAACAGTGCCGCAGAGAAGAAAAGAAACATTGGGAGGAGTTTGGCTGGGGAGAATCGGCCACTGGATGGCCAAACTCCAGGGGAAGATTATCTTCACACTCCATCCCCTATCCAGCTCCCCATCCATCCTGCTGAGAGCCACCTCCACCCCTAATAAAACTCCACATTCACCATCCTTCAAGTCTGTGTGTGACCTGATTCTTCCAGGACACTGGACAAGAGCTCGGGATACAGGAAGCTGTCACACTTGCCCTCTGCCCTTGCAGAAAGGCAGAGGGTCCACAGAGTTGGTTAACAAGCCATCCACAGATGGCAAGGCTAAAAGAGCACACTGTAACATATGCCCACTTCAGCTCCTGCACCTGTCTGTCTGCATGTTCCCCCTCCCATAAGGAGGGTTTGAGCAGCGGTGGTGACCAAACAGACATGCCACATCCATGTCACACATCCTCAGGGGGGTGTCAGGGAACTAACTCTCCCGCCTCATCGGATGGAGCCATTTAGTGAATACAGAAAGGAAAGCATGCAATTTTTAGGGCCTAATATTTAAATATGTGAGAAGCAGGTATAGCTGGAAAGCAAAACACAGGTCCCCCAAAATTTCAAGGATCTCATTTTTTTATACCAAATCCTGGGTCCCCAAAAAGAAACAAAAGCCATGGGACAAGACAGTACAATGCTTCCACAGTGCACCTCACTGCAAGGACATTCCTTCAAGTCTGATGGACAACTCAACCCCAATCAGCCCATTTTGTGATCAGCCCATATCCCATGGGATGAGGACTCAGAGCAATGAAGATGGCAAAGAAGAAGGAGGAATAGTGTGGAGTAAATATAAACAGGAGAACAATTTTTTTTTAAAGAAAGCCAACAAAGATACTAAGCACATAATTTTTTTTTTAAAGTTTTAGCCAGCCAGGCATAGTGGCTCACATCTGTAATCCCAGCACTTTTAGAGGCTGGGGTGGGAGGACTGCTTGAGACCAGAAGTTTAGAACCAACCTGAACAATATAGTGAGACCCCATCTCTACAAAAATATTTAAAAATTAGCCAGATGTGGTGGTACACACCTGTAGTATCAGCTACTGAAGAGCTGAGGTGGGCAGATCACTTGAGCCCAGAAGAGCATGGCTACAGTGAGCCCTGGTTGTGCCACTGCACTCTAACCTGGGCAACAAAGCAAGACCCATCTTTAAAAAAAAAGTTCTAGTCAACTAAAAAAAAAAATTCCAAAAAACAGGAAACAAAAGGTGTTGAAAACATAAAGGCTAGATATCAGCTTCTAATTAAATTGACTTCTAACCATAGAGCTCTCTAAAAAAATCCTTTCAGATCTTTTATTACCAGATTTTAGCTGGAACAAACGGTTGATTTTTTTGCTTTTGAACTTCTTTAGCAAAGGTATCTTCCCAAGTGTTTCAACCAAGGTTATAACAACCACAGACACATGAGATGTCTCCAAAGAGGTGGCAAGCAGTTTTTTACAAGATCCAGAATCACCCCAAAGACAGCTCAGAGAAAGAAAATTTCACTATCCATAAAGGGGGTATAGACCACATTCCTTTCAGGACATGTTCTCTAGGATCTTAGCTTCTCAACTGACTGTCCACACACAAAGGCTCAAAAGCCTTGTGTGACCCCAAACAGACAGAAGAAAACAGGAAATCAAAAGCTTCCCAAGGAAAGGGAATGATCAATAATAAATTCATACCCCAAAAGACATTCACACAAGTATCAAACCAAGAGGGGTGGGTTCCCTGACCAGGAATCAAACCCATGCAGTGGAGGTAAAACTGCAGAATTTTAACTATTAGGCCACAAGGTGGAGTAGCCTTTGTTGTTCCCAGATTAAGAAACGAACTCAAGCCCTGATGGGAATTTTAACTACCAGAACTATTTTAGGTCAGACTTTTTTGCACCTATTTTAGTCAAGAGAATTTTTTTAGGCCAGCCTTTGTCCTTTAAAAAAGTTTATCTTTTTCATTAATTGCTTAATATAAGAGATCTCTAAAATCTTTAACAGCACAGAGAGAGAGGCTGGGAAGGCAGTCTTATGTAAATAAAACCTCTCAGGTAGTCAAATTTTGATTTTTCTTAACCGGCCAGGGATTTTAGAGGTAAAATTTGTCTTTCTGCAGCTGCAGGGATTTCAGTTGACATAAGAGGGGACCAGAAGTTGGTCAAATCTAACAAAAGATGGACTGAAACAAACAAACAAAAACAGAAAAAAGTGATCTCTGCCTGCAGCCTAGCCATCCTGCCTTCCATTCCTCAAAATGCATTTTCCACCTTTAAACTCTTCAATGACTTCTCATCACTCTCAGGATGAAAGATGATGCCCAAACTTAACAAGACCAAACCACCCTACCTACCTCTTCACCTCATCTCTTAAAATTTACATATAGCCTAGATCTCTGATTATAAGGAGAAGTGATAGCCAGCTGACAATTAACTTTGACCTACAGCTACCAGATACCAAAATGAATCCCCAAATCAGCCTCTTACCTGGAGATGGGGTCTAAGCTAAAGGCTACCCTCCACCATCACGGAAGTGGGAAACTCATCTTCCTTGTTGAAAGTAAACAAAACTCCCATAAAGGAGTTCTGCAGCAGAATTAACTTCATCTCAATTGAAAATTTGGGGGAGGTCAGGGACCTCTGAAGGGAGAAGTTCCCAGACCTCAGCAAATCATCCCAATAGTCATAGAAATAAAAATAGCCCCAGCTGGCCAGGCACAGTGGCTCACGCCTGTAATCCCAGCACTTTGGGAGGCCAAGGTGGACAGATCACGAGGTCAGGAGTACGAGACCAGCCTGGCCAAGAGACCAGCCTAGTCAACATGGTGAAACCCCGTCTCTACTAAAAATACAAAAATTAGCCCAGTGTGGTGGCAGGCACCTGTAATCCCAGCTATTCAGGAGGCTGAGGCAGGAGAATTGCTTGAATCCAGGAGGCAGAGTTTGCAATGAACTGAAGATCATGCCATTGCACCCCAGCCTGGGCAACTGAGCGAGATGCCAACTCAAAAAAAAAAAAAAACAAAAAAAAACCCCAGCCCCAGCCAGTACCAGGCACTGATAGGAGACTTGCTGCTGGCCAAGGGCCAACTCTACCCAGAGAATCCCTGTGTGGCTACCAAAATGGAAGCCAAAAAGTGACTGAGGGAGGTCTCAAACGATTCAAGGTTTATTTGGCCAAGGTTAAGGATGTGCCCAGGAAGAAACACAAATCCCAGGAGCATCTTTGACCATGATTTTTCCAAGGGAGATTTTGTGAGCTTTAGTATTTAAAGGGGAAAGAGCAAGCAAAAAGGGGAAAAAAGGAGATGGGAGGAAGGGTAGGCAGTAAGGCAGATGGTTACAGTCTTGTGAGGCTCTGATGAGCTTCACTGAATCTACATTTTACATGTGAAAGAGGGAGTGTGGAAGAGTCCATTGTGTATTGTCTCATGCTCAGTAAATCTACATTTTACATAAGATAAAGTAAGCATGTGAAAAGAGGGAGTAGAGCAAATGAGGCTCTGACATGGTTGTGAAATTACAGTTATCTATTTAGGTACAAAAGGAAAACAGTATTGGTGGCTTGATTCCCAAGTTTAACTTTCCCTTTGGCATAATGAGTTTGAGGTCCTGATATTCTACTTTTCTTTACAATAACAACACAATTTATGATTTTGCCGAAAGGAAGCCAAGAAGAACAAATTATATGGAAAAATATATGATAATTTATTAATCAGGTCATTATTTTATTACCCATCCAAATATCACCAGCTCAGCTGAATGCCCAGGCATGATCAAAGATAATTCAATTTAGATACATTTGATATTCTGTCAACTTTTAGTCACATAAAAACCATAGTTTCATACATGCTTTTCATTCTTGTGGTTATGAAGACACTTTCATCAATCTGGGAAAATACAAATTACTTGATGTACTGAATAACTATCTCTACCATGTACCACTTTGCTAACTTTTCTTAGTCCTCTGGTCCAGATATATTCAATGTTCCCTAATTTATAAGGGCAGCCAATTGCAAACTGCTGATCCCACTAATTCCAACTCTACATGCTCTTACCCTCACCTTCTTTGCAAAATACTCTGGATTTTCTTTGTCCTGGTTTCTCTTTTAGATATTGCTGGCATTTCCCATATTCCATCTCTTATGATTCTTATTTACATAGCCACTAGGCAGCTAAAACAACAAGAGAGCCAGCAATATGTTCTATTTCTCTGTCTCTTTTCTGTCCCTCCCTCCCTCACTCCTTTCATCCTTCCTTCCTTCCTTCCCTCCTTCCCTCTCTCCCTCACTCCCTCCTTTTTTCTTCCTGTTTGCTGTCAACCAGCTATCCATAGCCTCCATCACCCAACTGTCTCCTTGTCCTTCATCTTCCTGCAGCCAGCTGCCCAGCCTCATCCTCACTGCTACACCTCTGGGAAAATACAAATTACTTCATTACTGAATGACCATCTCTACCATGTATCACTTTGCCAACTTTTGTCAGTCCTCTCGTCCAGATATATTTAATGCTCCCGGATTTATAAGGGCAGCCAGTGACAAACTGCTAATCCCACTAATTCCAATCCCACATGCCCACAACCTCTGCTCACCATGGTACCTACCTGAGCAGCCCACACTCTACCCTCCCTCCATCCCTTGACCACTTCCCTCCTCTTTCCTAACTTGCCACTACATCAAAGCATTTGTGTATAGTACGTGGATACAGAAAAGTGCTTTCAAACAAATCTAAAACCCATTTCTCCTATCCTGCATTGAACATAATTGTATCTCTTCAATTAAAATTTTCATCTGCCCTCAAACAGTTTAACAAGGTGGGTTTGTTTTTGTTGCTTATTTTGGAAGTGTTTTCTTGCCAATCTGTATCTCCTACCCAACTCTTGAAAATAACCTTGTTTCCCTTTCCCCTCCAGTAATCACCTCACCTCGCTCCCAGTAAACCCCCAATCATAGACATCCTCAACTTTTTCAAGGATAAAAAATCAAGGGCAGCGCAAAGATTAATCCTTTATCTTCAACAGACACCGGGCCTCACTCTATCCCAACTTGGTTTGCAGAAATTGCTTCCAAATTTTTGACTAGTTCAAAAATTAATTTTGGCAACTAAATTATTGACTATTTTGAGTAGTAAGAATATTTTAGAGCTTGGCACAGTGGTGCATCCCTGGAATTCTCACTACTCAGGAAGGTGAAGCAGGCAGAGGATGGCTTGAGCCCAGGAGTCCAAGTCTGCAGGGAGCTACAATCACACCATGCACTCCAGCCTGGCGGACAAAGTAAGACCCTGTCTCTATTAAAAAAAAAAGATATTTTAAAGTAATATTTACTATCGCCATCCATTCAAAAAGAAAAGGCATCTTGACACAGGGAAGTCTCTTAAAATCTCTCAGCAGTTCTTAAAATAAAGTCAGTGTGGCTTTATGAACAACATGACACCTTATCAGCACTTTGGAAGTAGTTCTGGTTGAACCACCTTGAAACCAAAACAATTCATTCATTCATTCACAAACGTTTGTCAAGAATCTAGTACATGCTAAGTGGTAGGAAGTTGAGAACCTGAGCTCATAATTCATTCAACAAATGTTTTCGAGCATCTACTGTTACATTCTGCAGAAATCAAGACGCAAAGCAATTTTCATTCTCAAAGAATTCATGGTCTCATAAGGGAAAAACCAAAACAAAATTTGAATGAGAGAGTCTACGTACTAGGTCTACCTAGTACCTATGTATGTCTAGTACATAGACTCTCATATGTATACCTAGTACAGAGTTTCTCACAGGTATACCTACTACATATGTATACCTAGTACACAGAGTCTTTCACTGGGTCTTTGAGCCCCTATAATTTAGTGCACGTGTGCAAATTTGGCATTCGTCTGATTGAGTTATGTCTAGCTACTCTATGAGACTGTAAGATCCTGGCGGACTGGGACCAGGTCTGTCTTTGCTCACCAGTGCCTCTCCAGCACTGAATGGGTATTGCTGACTGAGGCAACTAATGTTAGTGTGATGAGCCTGACGTTAACTTTACAACCAAGTTCAAACTATTTATTTGGGGACCTTAATATCTTCCACAAACTACTTACTCAGCAATATCCCACTACTCCCTCCTCATTCGGTGACGTAGCCCATTTCTGTGGCTCTCCTGTTCCTAATGGGCCTTAGGCTATGTTTCACTCATGCTGCTTTCCTCTCTTGGGACACCTCCCATGTCCAATCCTTCCACCCCTACCTTCATCACTTATTGACTTCTTCCCCATCCTCTTTAAAGTCTCAACTTGTCCAATTTTCCTTGTGAAGTATGCCCCACAGCTCAGGGGGTACCCAAGGAAGCAGTCTCTGGGAGGAAAATTGGAGCATGGGAAGATCAAGAGCTGCTGCTAGGATTCCCACCTGTGGAATGGAAGGAAAGGAAGCAGGCTGGGCAAAGGAGTTGGGCTGCAACGAAATCTCAACGAAGACCTCAGCCAACCCACAGGGAGCTCTAAAGCCAAGGCAGCTTTTTAGGGTGGCTGCATGCTGTAGCTGCGGACAGGGTCTTTAGATTTCTGCATCAACCAGTCAATGGATGTAGACTGCCCCCTGGAAAGAGGTCTTGGGTAGGAATGCTGATAGCACTCTCAGCAATTAGATGAATAAATCTTTCAGTCATTCTAGGACATCTGGGCAATGCACACAACAACTGCTGTACAAATATTCCCACATTTTTGCACCCATCCAAACCACCCAGAGGCTTTTTAAAACACAGACTGGGCCAGGCATGGTGGCTCACGCCTGTAATCCTAACACTTTGGGAGGCCGAGGCAGGCAGATTGCTTCAGCCCAGGAGTTCAAGAACAGTCTAGGCAACATGGCAAAACCCCACCTCTACAAAAAATGCAAAAATTAGCCGGGTGTGATTACACATACCTGTGGTCCCAGCCACTCGGGAGGCTGAGACCAGGAGGATTATTTGAAGCCAGAAGGTTGAGGTTGTAGTGAGCCATGATCGCACCACTGCACTCCAGCCTGGGCAACAGAGTGAGACCTTGTCTCAAAACACACACAGGCACCAATGTGCACACACACACACACAAACACACACACGCACTGCTTGGCCCCAACTCCGGAGTTGTTAATGTAGTAGATCTAGAGTGGAGCCTGAGTATCTGCATTTGAAACAAGTTTCCAGATGATGCTGATGCTGCTGAATCCGGGACCACACTTTGAGAACCACTTACCACACACTGTACCCACACAAAGCCTCAACCCACATAACTTCTGACCATTCACATTGTGCTTACCACTTGCTGCTTGGTGCCATGTTATTTGTGTCATCTTTTCCCAAGATGCATCCTTTTGTGAATGCAGAGCTCTATAGACTGTGTAATAGTTTATGGTCTTCATGAAAGTAAATGGAAAGCAACTGCTGGAATCGGAGCTGCATGGGATAGGGTCACATGTATATTTCAAAAAGATCACTTTCACTACAGTGAAGAGAACTGACTTGCAATGGGGGCACAAAGGGATATTGCCAGAGAGGACTCAGGTGGAGTTAGGAGTTTGATTCTAGTAGTCCTGGTAGAGTTAATAAATAGGAGGAGCTTGCACTAATGAAGATGGAGAAAAACAGAGAGATTCAAGGGATATTTAAGAGGCAACAGTGACAAGACCTGGAGATGGACTAGTTGTCGGGGAAGAGAGGTCGTGTGAGAGCAAGAATGACTCTGCAGTTTCTGCTCATGCAGCTGTATGTGTGTTGAACTGCCATTTCCCGAACACTGGAAGAGCAACAGCTTGTAGAACATGAAGGCCTCATCTACAGGGCATTTACAACTTTTTTGTTTTTCCATTCCTGAAAGCATCAAGTTGCAAATGCTTTAAAAAGATTAACTTGCTAATTGCTTCATTTTTTTTCTTTTTTCTTCTTCTACACAAACATTGACTTTTCCACACAATATCCTTTGTGTTAGGAGATATATGTGCTGTAGCTTTTGCCATCAGGGAGTGCATCTTTGAAGATTTGATTGTCAAAAACTAATTTAAAGTCTCCTAAGAGAACATTTTGTCCTGAACTGTCTGTATCCCCCAAAAAGTAACAAAGAACATCATATGAGCTGGCATTATTGCCAGAAAGTACATCAGCATCTTGCCAGATTTGTTCTGCTCTGGCCATTATGATGACAACATTAAAAAAATAAAAAAGAAAAATAGGAAAGTTGACATAAAGAAGAATATGATCAAACAGTGTAGACATCATGATACGATTCAGGCATACCTCCTACCATGCCGGAGTGGCTCTTAGAAAATAATGACCCTGGGAAACTAAGGGCATTTTGATTTTTTTAAAAGGAATTTTCAGGCTTTAACTTGTAAGATTTAGGATTCCTTCTTTAGTTCTGCTGTGAATGAATACATAGCTTTTCTTTATTTTTTTTTAATCTGCCAAATGGACAAAGGGTTTTTTGTTTCCAGAATACAATAGTGTTATATCAAATAGACATCTTTTTTAAAAAAAGTTCCAGAATTTTAAGAGACTTACAAGGCTACATGCAAGAGAGATTTTTTGACACTTGTCGTTTGAAATGGTTTAAGGTATGACAAGCATTTATAAGTCATTTGTTATTGAACAAAGATCAAATGGATTCACTCCCCATTTAAAAAAATTTGTATTTCTTATTTACATTTAAAAACCCCTATTTCTTACCAAGACACCTATAGGTGGCTTGTGGCTTTTGTAGCTATTAGACTTCTTGCCTTGCTCACTTAGACACTGTCACAAAATATCAAATGCTATTTATGTGTGTGTTTTTTTTTTAACTAAGAAGTCATTCATTTGAAAATACTCCAATTCCAGTTGCAGCTTATTTGTTTATAAACAGTGCCACTCTAAGGACATACAAGGCAATAAGTAATAATTTATACTTTAGCACAAATCCAATTTGATTATAAGGATCTTACAGAGATTATGGGACATTAAAGTTCTAAAGCTCCAAGTTTATATTGAAAAACTCACAGGTTCCAACAAAGAAAGCACATGCCAAATGTAATCTAGCAGGCTAACTTTAGGTCTTCAGTTCCAACAAATGTCAAAACTCAGGTCATTTAGCCAACATTTATTAAGCACTCACTACATACCAGCTATTTTGAGGTGCTTCAACATCATGGTAAAGCTTTCTGTTATCATTGTTGCTGTTTTTAAAAGTTGGCCAGGCGCAGTGGCTCACACCTGTAATCTCAGCACTTTGGGAGGCCAAGGCAGGTGGATCACTTGAGGTCAGGAGTTCGAGACCAGGCTGACCAACATGGTGAAACCCCAACTCTACTAAAAATACAAAAATTAGCTAGATGTGGTGGCACATGCCTGTAGTCCCAGCTACTTGGGAGGCTGAGGCATAAGAATAGCTTGAACCCAGGAGACAGAGGTTTCAGTGAGCTGATATCATGCCACTGCACTCCAGCCTGGGCAACAGAGTGAGACTCTGTCTCAAAAAAATATATAATAACAATAATAATTATAAAACAAAAGTCACTCCTTAGTTTTATATGGCTGGTTTCACATTTGGGCTTCCTTTACCCCTGGACTTCAGTTACAGAATTCCACAGTGGAAGGTCCTCAAAGAATGTGCAATGAAGGGTCTACAACAGGTTTATGTCAAGGGAGCATTTTTTCAGTCTTGTTTTCTCACCAACTGGTTTACTATTACTCGAGAAATAGAGCCTAACACAGAAGCAGCACCCTACCAATATCTGCAGTCATAGAACCATCAAGGTAGACTCACTAGTGACTCTCAGAAGCAGCTGTCCTAAAGTCTCCAGGCAGAACTTTCCGGGCAACCCTCTTTCCTCTTTCTCCTACAGGAGAGCTCAATATAATTCAAGTCCTCATTTTACAGATAACGTAACTAAAGCTCCCAAGGGATAAAAATGCCCCACGGCTCAGGGGATGTGAATGGGGATTTTAAAAGTATATAATCTCCAGTCTCAGTTTAGTCCTATTAACCCAGTCTTTTAGAGGGAGGGCTCAGATAGGTGCATTTTGAACAATTTCCCCTGCTTCTAACACAAGCCAGGCCTAGGCCAGGGACCAGCTCTGAGGACTATAACATGAAGATGGGAGATGGGAGAGAGGAGGCTGATGAGACTGGATAATACAGAAGGTCCTTGGCCTACAGAACACGATTTTTCAACTTTCATGAGTGAGGTCAGAAGCATTCCCAACCAAGCCATATGTAGGAAAGGTCAAAATTATTAACTCAGTGAGGAGCTCCAGATCACCAAACCACAGGGAGAAAAAGAGCATGGCAATTACACACAGTTAAGAGGTCACTGTAGATTGTGGGCAGAGAGGGGAGTGCAAACAATTTACTCCTGAAGACTGATTTCATTAACAGTGAGTCACTTTTGCAGACTGGAGTCATTGCAACTACAGTTGGACCAATTAGCATACCCCAGGGTTGTATTTCAGCCACAGAAAGCAGAGAATGCTCTAGAACTACGGCCAGATGAAGACCTCAGTTTGATTTCATTCATCTCCCCTGACAACTATGCCTGCACCCTACAGAAGAATTTCTCCTATGCTGAGCTACCTTGGCTGTTCTCAAATTAGTTTTAGAATAAAGAAGCATTGAAATGCTGCAAATTCACTGTGCATGGATGTAAATTGGTAAACTAGTACAACCTTTTTGGAGGGCTGTCAATATCCAACACAATTTGAAATAACCATATGTTTTGACGCAGCAGCTAGACTCCCAGGAATTTATCTCACAGAAATATCTGCACAAATTGGCAAAGATATAAATAGGTACAAATAGGTTTATTGGAAAAAACTTTAACAATGAAAACTGGGAATAACTCACATATTCATCAGTAGGGAAATGCTTAAATAAATTAATTCAGCTATTTTAAAAAGACCTAGACCTTTATAGAACTTTCACAAGATATACAAAATAAATTAAATGAATAGCCTTTATAGTATGACTCAATATTGTTTTATAAAAACCATATATAAGTTGTGATTGACAGGCCAAGATGACTGACTAGAAGCAGCAGCATTCTGAGGCTCCCATAGAAAAAAACCATAATAAGCATGAGAATCCTTCACCGGCAACCAAGGTACCCAGGTTCTCTCATCAAAATTGACTAGAAGGCTGTCATGACCCACGGAGAGAAGGAAGAGCAGTGTGGTGTGGTGACCACCCTGAGAGCCACACGGGGAAGGGGAACCCCCACTGGCATCAGGTCGGTGCCCCTCGAGGGCAGAGCTCCCAGAAGGAGTAGGCACCCATCTTTGCTGCTCTCCAGCCTCCTTGAGTGACATCTCCAGGCACAGGAGCAAATCAGATGAATAAGGCCTGAAGTGAACCCCCACCAAACTGCAGCATCCCTACAGAAGAGGGACCTGACTATTGAAAGAAAAACAAGCAGGAAGTGACAACAACAGCATCAACAACAACAACAGCATTAACAACAACAACAAGGCCCCCACAAAAGCCCCATCCAAGGGTCAGCAGCCTCAAAGACCAAAACTAGACAAACTCATGAAGATGAGAATCAATGAAAAATGCTGAAAATCCAAAAGGCCAAAGTGCCTGCCTCTTCTCCTCCAAATGATTGCAATGTCTCTCCATCAAGGGCGCAGAACTGAATGGAGGATCAGACGGATGAATTGACAGAAGTAAGCTTCAAAAGATGGGTAATAAAAAATTACGATGAGCTAAAGGAACATATTCTAACCCAATGCAAAGAAGCTAAGAAACTTGATAAGAGGTTAGAGGAATTGCTAACTAGAATAACCACTTTAGAGAGGAACATAAACAACCTGATGGAGCTGAAAAACACAGCATGAGTACTTCGTGAAGCATACACAAGTGTCAACGGCCAAATAGAGCAAGCAGAAGAAAGGATATAAGAATTCGAAGAACACCTTACTGAAATAAGACACACAGACAAGAATAGAGAAAAAAAAGAGTGAAAAGGAATGAACAAAGCCTCCAAGAAATATGGGACCTCTTACAAAGACCAAACCTATGATTGACTGGAGTACCAGAAGGAGACAGGGAGAATGGAAACAAGCTGGAAAACACACTTCAGGGTATTATCCAGGAGAACATCCCCAACCTAGCAAGACAGGCCAACATGCAAATTCAAGAAATACAGAGAACACCATTAAGATACTCCACGAGAAGATCAACCCTAAGACACATAATCATCAGATTCTCCAAGGTCGAAATGAAGGAAAAACTGTTAAGGCAGCCAGAGAGAAAGGCCAGGTCACCTACAAAGGGAAGCCCATCAGACTAACAGTGGCCTTCTCAGCAGAAACTCTACAAGCCAGAAGATAGTGGGGGCCAATATTCAACATTCTTAAAGAAAAGAATTTTCAATCCAGAATCTCATATCCAGCCAAACTAAGCTTCATAAGCGAAGAAGAAATAAAATCCTTTCCAGTCAAGCAAATGCTGAGGGATTTCATTACCAACAGGCCTGCCCTGCAAGAGCTCCTGAAAGAAGCACTAAATATGGAAAAGAAAAACTGGTACCAGCCACTGCAAAAACACACCAAACTATAAAGACCAATGACACTATGAAGAAACTGCATCAACTAGTGTGCAAAATAACCACATAGTATCATGATGACAGGATCAAATTCACACATAACAATACTAACCTTAAATATAAATGGGCTAAATACCCCAGTTAAAAGACACACGTTGGCAAATTGGATAAGGAGTCAAGACCCATCAGCATGCTGTATTCAGGAGACCCATCTTACATGCAAAGACACACATAGGCTCAAAATAAAGGGATGGAGGAAAATTTACCAAGCAAATGGAAAGCAAAAAAAAGTAGGGGTTGCAATCCTAGTCTCTGATAAAACAGACTTTAAACCAACAAAGATCAAAAAAGACAAAGAAGGGAATGGTAAAGGGGTCAATGCAACAAGAAGAGCTAACTATTCTGAATACATATGGAGCCAATACAGAAGCACCAAGATTCATAAAACAAATTTTTAGAGATCTACAAAGAGACTTAGACTCCCACACAATAATAGTGGGAGACTTCAACACTCCACTATCAGTATTAGACAGATCAACAAGACAGAAAATTAACAAGGATATTCAGGACTTGAACGCAGCTCTGGATCAAGTAGACCTAGCAGACGTCTACAGAACTCTCTACCCCAAATTAACAGAATATACATTCTTCTCAGTGCCACATGGCACTTATTCTACAATCGACTACACAATTGGAAGTAAAACACTCCTCAGTAAATGCAAAAGAACTGAAATCATAACAAACAGTCCCTCAGACCACAGTGCAATCAAACTAGAACTAAGGATTAAGAAACTCACTCAAAACCACACAATTTCATGGAAATTGAACAACCTGTTCTTGAATGACTCCTGGGTAAATAATGTAATTAAGGCAGATATCAAGAAGTTCTTTGAAACCAATGAGAATGAAGAGACAATCTACCAGAATCTCTGGGACACAGCTAAAACAGAGTTAAGAGGGAAATTTATAGCACTAAATGCCCACATCAGAAAGCTAGAAAGATCTCAAATCAACACCCTAACATCACAATTAAAAGCTAGAGAGGCAAAAGCAAGCGAATCCAAAAACCAGCAGAAGACAAGAAATAACTGAGATCAGAGAAGAACTGAAGGAGATAGAGACAAAAAAAACCCTCAAAAAAATCACCGAATCCATGAGCTGGTTTTTTGAAAAAATTAATAGAAAGATAGACCGCTAGCTAGGCTAATAAAGAAGAGAGAGAAGAATCAAATAGATGCAATAAAAAATGATAAAGGGGATATCACCACTGGCCCCTCAGAATTACAAACTACCATCAGAGAATACTACAAACACCTCTGTGCAAATAAACTAGAAAATCTAGAAGAAATGGATAAATTCCTGGACGCATACATCCAACCAAGACTAAACCAGGAAGAAGTTGAATCCCTGAATAGACGAATAACAAGCTCTGAAATTGAGGCAGTAATTAATAGCCTACCAACTAAAAAAAGCCCAGGACCAGACAGATTCACAGCTGGATTTTACCAGAAATACAAAGAGGAGCTGGTACCATTCTTCTGAAATTATTCCAAACAATTAAAAAGAAGGGACTCTTCCCTAACTCATTTTATGAAGCCAATATCATCCTGATACCAAAACTGGGAAGAGACACAACAAAAAAAGAAACCTTCAGGCTAACATCTCTCATGAACATCAATGCGAAAATCCTCAATAAAATAGTGGCAAACCAAATCCAGCAGCACATCAAACAACTTACCCACCACGATCAAGTGGGTTTCGTCACTGGGATGCAAGGGTGGTTCAACATACACAAATCAATAAACATAATCCATTACATAAACAGAATCAATGATAAAAACCATGATTATCTCAATAGATGCAGAAAAGGCCTTTGATAAAATTCAACATCCCTTCATGTTAAAAACTCTCAATAAACTAGGTATTGATGGAACATATTTCAAAATAATAAGAGCTATTTATGTCAAACCCACAGCCAATAACATATTGAATGGGCTGGAAGCATTCTGTTTGAAAACCAGTATAAGACAAGGATGCCCTCTCTCACCATTATTCAACATTGTATTGGAGGTTCTGGCCAGGGCAATCAGGCAAGAGAAAGAAATAAAAGGTATTCAATAGGAAGAGAGGAAGTCAAGTTGTCTCTGTTTGCAGATGACATGATTTTACATTTAGAAAACTGCATCGTTTCAGCCCCAAAACTTCTTGAACTGATAAGAAACTTCAGCAAAGTCTCAGGATACAAAAATCAATGTGCAAAAATCACAAGCATTCCTTTACACCAACAATAGGCTAACAGAGAGCCAAATCATGAATGAATTCCCTTTCACAATTGCTACAAAGAGAATAAAATACCTAGGAATACAGCTAACAAGAGATGTGAAGGACCTCTCCAAGGACCTCTCCAACTACAAACCACTGCTCAAGGAAATAAGAGAGGACACAAATAAATGGAAAAACATTCCATCCTCATGGATGGGAAGAATCAATATCATGAAAATGGCCATACTGCCCAAAGCAATTTATAGATTCAATGCTATTCCCATCAAACTACTGTTGACATTCTTCACAGAATTAGAAAAAACTATTTTAAATTTCATACGGAACCAAAGAAGAGCCTGGATAGCCAAGACAATTCTGAGCGAAAAGAACAAAGCTGGAGGCATCACACTACCTGACTTCAAACTATACTACAAGGCTACAGTAACCAAAACAGCATGATACTGGTACCAAAACAGACATATAGACCAATGGAGCAGAACAGAGCCCTCGGAAGTAATACCACACATCTACAACCATCTGATCTTTCACAAACCTGACAAAAACAAGCAATGGGGAAAGGTACTCCTATTCAGTAAGTGGTGCTAGGAAAACTGGCTAGCCATATGCGGAAAACTGAAAGTGGACCCCTTCCTTACACCTTATACAAAAATTAACCCAAGATGGATTAAAGACTTAAATGTAAAACCCAAAACCATAAAAACCCCAGAAGAGACCAGGCGCAGTGGCTCATGCCTGTAATCCCAACACTTTGGGAGGCTGAGGCGGGCAGACCACCTGAGATCAGGAGTTTGAGGCCAGCCTGACCAACATGGAGAAACCCTGTCTCTACTAAAAATACAAAAAAAAAAAAAAAAATTAGCCAGGTGTGGTGGCACATGCCTGTAATCCCAGCTACCCAGGAGGCTGAGGATGGAGAATCACTTGAACCCAGGAGGCAGAGGTTGCGGTGAGCCAAGATCACGCCATTGCACTCTAGCCTGGGCAACAAGAGTGAAGCTCCATCACAAACAAACAAACAAACAAACAAACAAAACCCTAGAAGAAAACCTAGGCAATATCATTAAGGACATAGGCATGGGGAAAGACTTCATGACAAAAATGCCAAAAGCAATTGCAAAAAAAGCCAAAATTGACAAATGGAATCTAATTAAACTAAAGAGCTTCTGCAGAGCAAATGAAACTATCATCGGAGTGAGCAAGCAATCTACAAAATGGGAGAAAACTTTTGCAATCTACCCATCTGACAAAGGTCTAATATCTAGAATTTACAAGGAACTTAAACATATTTACAAGAAAAAAAATCATCAAAAAGTGGGTGAAGGATATGAACAAACACTTCTCAAAAAAGACATTTATGCAGCCAACGGACATATGAAAAAAAGCTCAACATCACTGATCATCAGAGAAATGCAATGAGATACCATTTCACGCCAGTCAGAATGGCGATTATTAAAAAATCAAGAAACAATAGAGGCTAGTGAGGCTGTGGAGAAGTAGGAACGTATTTACATTGTTGGTGGGAATGTAAATTAGTTCAAACATTGTGGAAGACGGTATGGTGATTCCCCAAGGATCTAGAACCAGAAATACCATTTGACTCAGCAATCCCATTCCTGGATATATACCCAAAGGAATATAAATCATTGTAATATAAAGACACATGCACATGTATGTTCCTTGAAGCACTGTTTACGATAGCAAAGACATGGAACCAACCCAAATGCCCATCAATGGTAGACTGGATAAAGAAAATGTGGTACATATACACCATGGAACACTACGCAGCCATAAAAAGGAATGAGATCATGTCCTTTGCAGGGACATGGATGAAGCTGGAAGCCATTATCCTCAGCAAACTAACATAGGAACAGAAAACCAAACACCACATGTACTCACTCATAAGTGAGAGTTGAACATTGAGAACACATGGACACAGAGAGGGGAACAACACATACCAGGGCGTGTTGGGGGTAGGAGGTGAGGGGAGGGAACTTAGAGGATGGGTCAATAGGTGCAGCAAACCACCATGGCACATGTATTCCTATGTAACAAACCTGCACGTTCTGTACATGTATCCGTTTTTTTTTAATAGAAGAAATAAAAAAAAAAGTTGCATATATTACGTATTATTTCCTTTTTTTTTTTTTTTTTTTTTCTGAGATGGAGTCTCGCTCTGTCGCCCAGGCTGGAGTGCAGTGGCGCGATCTTGGCTCACTGCAACCTCTGCCTTTGGGTTCGAGCAATTCTCCTGCCTCAGCCTCCTGAGTAGCTGGGATTACAGGCATGCACCACCATGCCAGGCTAATTTTTGTATTTTTTTAAGTATAAAAAATCACCATTTTTTAGTATATAAAATCACCATGTTGTTCAGGGTGTTCTCAAACTCCTGACCTCATGATCTGCCCACCTCGGCCTCCCAAAGTGCTAGGATTACAGGTTTGAGCCACCACTTTCTCTGTGTGTATATGTGTGTGTGTGTGTGTGTGTGTGTGTGTGTGTGTGTATATATAATTGTATTCAATATATATCCATATACACATGTAGTATAGATGTTTGTAAATACATTTTTAAAAGTCCGGAAAGACAGACCGTTGATAGCAGTCACCTATTGGCATGGATATGGGAGAAGACCAAAAACTCATAGAATGAGGAGCTTCTATATAAATTCTACTTATGCTTTGAGTTTCTAATTTTACCCTCTGATAAGTAAAAAATAATAAATTTTCAAAGAAACTTGATAGTTAAAAATGAGATAATTCTTAATAAAGGCAGTAGAAGTTCAGAAAATGATTACAGTAAAAAGATGACAAATTATTCCAGAGCTCTCTTCACCTCTGCGGGTCACATTCGCTATCTCCTTCTCTTCCTCCTCTTTAAAAAGCTAGCAATTGAAACAAACACTTTAGAACAATTGTTTTACCTATGGAATAAAATTTTGCACCCCCTCCCTTTTTACTCATACCTCCTAGCCTTCCCAAATCCACACAACCCCTAAATAAAAGGTTTGCCAACTCTAGAGATCACTTGTACAACAAAAAAGGAAAAAAAAAAAAAAAAATCAAACCAATACAACAAACCCAAACTGGCCACTAGAGGGAGAACATCACACATAAAACCACTTTGAGCTACCACTCCACGGAAAACCATACCCACAGATGGAGGCACCAGGGTTGGCTCCACAAGAGAATGTTCAAAGCTAAAAGCCCACAGGCAATCATCAATGTGATTCAGTCTTTGGCTTGCCTAATATGTCCTGAAGCAAAGGGTTTTATTAATAAATATAAAATTACAAATGTGAATATGTTTCCCATATTAGTGAGGTTCCCCCACCCTCCCTGCTCTGAATTAAATTTTTACAAATGTTCTGGAACAGGAGCAAGTATTGAGTTGGAAGCCGCCCTGAAACTGAGTCTTAACAAAACAATACCCAGTTTTGAGCCCAGCCGCAGAGTTAGGAGAAGCAAGTAAGAAACTTTAGCCTCCTTTTACAAAGACCAGGGGATTTAATCTTATCAAGGAAGTCCTCTCATATACTTTTTCAGACTGCTATTTAATGAGGATGATGCAGCACACTTTTCCTTTCATTCTTCACACACTGATCTCAGTTGTCTTTATCAGCCACATTCTTTTCATGTATTTGTGCCTGGAACGAATGAGCTGATAATGCACCTTTTGATCATTTTTTCCAGTGGATGAATGTGTTCCATGCACCCAAGCCTTCTTCCACGCCACCCCTAAAAAAAAGTCAATTTCTTTAGGGTAACATAATCATTTTAAAAAAGAAGTGACACATGGGTGGGGAGGGAGGTGTGATGAAAACACATCTTTCAAAAATGTGTAGTCTTAGCCTTGGCTATTTCATTACCATATTGAGAATAATTTCTGCAATGTGACTAAGCATCAACCCTTGAAGTTTGGAGCGGATTTAAAGCAGGTCAAAGGTTTACACTCAGATCCCTCTATACTGACTGCTTTAACCCTCCTGCCTTGATTGTACCTTTTCTAGAAGTACTTGCACATAATTTTCAAAATCTGAAGAAGAAATAGATTTAGTAACTTGTCCAAAGTCACAAATCTAGTAAGTGGTAGGAGAAGAATTTAAACCCAGACAGTCTGGCTCCAGAGCCCATGTTCTTAACCACTAATCCATTCCACCTCCTCACTCTTTGCCTTTTTACTCCTGAAAGCTATCCCTCGCCCCAGTAATCTCCTGTCTTCAGTCCACCGCTCCCCACCCCAAACTCACAATAAAACAACGGACTCAATGATATAGTAGAGAGAACGGAAGTCACAAAAATGGCATGAGTCCTGGTTCTGCCTCACTCAACCGTGTCACCTGGGGCATCTTGAGTCCTAGTTTTCTAAGTGCACATTGGGAATATTAACCAAAAATAACCAGTTCCTCCCCAAAACTACTCTGCAAATTAAATTAGGTCATGTACACAAAGCCTCCAGTACAGTGCCTGGCACCTAAGAGGTGCCTGTTGGCTGGAAAGCAAACTAGCCAAGACAAGAGAAGACATGGAACAACCACAATTTACCGCACAATGAACACAGTCTACCAGGAGAAAGTGAGCTGTTTCAGAAAGTAACACTTTCACCTTCCTCACTGGCTTTATAATACAGCCACCATCTGGGGAAAGATGGCTGGGGACATGGCAGGGTCCCACCACAATGTCACCTTGAGTGGAGGCTGCAATAGTCAGAGAATCTTCCATGACTTGCACCAAATACTTGCAAAGCCCTTTTTGGGAGTCATTTTATACAAAGTGATTCCAACTACAGGATTGTTGAGGGCAGTCCATGCATAGAATTATGGTCCAAAAGATGTAGGTCCATTATTGCTTCCTGTAAAAAAAAAAAAAAGTGTGACAACCCACGGCAGGGCCATCTGTCTGTGAAGGGGCCAGGGAAGCAAATTCACCTCTGCATTTAACAGGTCTCCCAAAACAAACAGGAAGGAAGTGCTTCTTAACAGTTAATTTAACTTGCTCTTGTGGTCATTTAAACCCAATTCTTTTTGACCGTCCTCAGAAGAGATGGAGAAAGGCTGTCATTTTCTCCCAAGACAGATTCAGTCACTGTCAGACCTTGCTCTTCTCCTAAATGAACAGCTTTCAGATTTTTTGGTTTCAGGATCCCTTTACACTTCTAGAAATCACTGAGGACCCCACAGAATTTCTGTAATGTGCATTATATCTACAGACATTGAACATATTAAAAGATTGACCCAAGTATGGTGGCTCACACCTGTATCCCAGAACTTCAAGAGCTGGAGGCAGGAGGATGGCTTGAGGCCAGGAGCTTAAGACCAGCTTGGGCAACATAGTGAGACCCCCATCTTTACATTTTAAGAAAAAATTAAGATTAAGAATTTTTTTGAGACGGAGTCTCGCTCTGTTGCTCAGGCTGGAGTACAGTGGCATGATCTCCGCTCACTGCAAACTCCGCCTCCCGGGTTCACGCCATCCTCCTGCCTCAGCCTCCTGAGTAGCTGGGACTACAGGCGCCCGCCACCACGCCCAGCTAATTTTTTGTATTTTTAGTAGAGACGGGGTTTCACTGTGTTAGCCAGGATGGTCTTGATCTCCGGACCTCGTGATCCGCCCACTTCGGCCTCCCAAAGTGCTGGGATTACAGGCGTGAGCCACTGCGCCCGGCCTAATTTTTTAACATAAAAATATACAAGCTCATATTCTGTGAGCCCTCAGGCTACATATCATATAGTCTCTAGAAAACTCTACTGTATACTCTTAGATAATTTAAAAAACAAACAACATCTTAATATTATTATGAAAATCAGTTTGACTCACAGGCCCCTTGAAAGGGGGCTGGAGGTCTCTGGGGTCTCCAGACCACACTTGGAGAACTGCTGAGCTAGATAAAACCTCCTACAACAGGTTGTAGTGAGTTCTGTCTGCCACATCCTGAACTCTTCTACTTGGACATCATATTGATTTTCATTTATTTATTTTCATTTTTATGATTTTTAAGGACAGGGTATGGCTCTGTCACCCAGGCTGGAGTGCAGCAGTGTGATCATAGCAAACTCCTGAGGTCAAGCAATCCTGCCACCTCAGCCTTACTCCTGAGTTGCTAGGATTATAGGACTACGCTACCATGCCCAGCTAATTTTTCTATTTTTTGTAGAGATGGGGTCTCACTATGTTGCCTAGGCTGATCATGAACTCCTGGCCTCAAGTGATCCTCCCTTCTTGGCCTCCCAAAGTGCTAGGATTACTGGCGTAAACCACCCTGCCCAGCCCCCATCTTGATTGTTAAATTTGGTAATTTATGTAGTTAGAATTAAAATCCTGGACCAGTAATCTCAAAGAAGGATTAAATAAGAAGTAAGAATGTAAACAATTAGGCAGAACTACCCAAACAACTATTCTCTAAAACTGAAATTCAAATTAGCACTGAAGACACCACAGAAAACCTTGAACAGGCAGATCAATATAGTATGGGCCAACAGACTATCCTCCCTTTTCTTTTTTCCTTCTTTTTAATTATTGTTATGCCCACAAATGACTTTTCCATTGGTATTAAACCTGCTAGAGGTTCTTTGTGAGGTGGATTCAAGAGGAAAAGTCCCAGAATTTCACAATATATGTAGCAATAACCAGGTCTCACTTTCCCCTTCCGTGAGAACTTTGTGGGACAGACAGACCACGCAGGATCAGGTATTTCCAAATTCAAGTACTAACAGAAGTTTGGGGATTAATCATGCCAGCTTTTTTCTTTTTTTAATGTTTGATATGGGGGTCAAGGTTAAGCTTTTCTATGCAGTCTCTTCGCTCTTTCTTACTCTTAGCCCATTTTGTCCTCCTCTCTGTGGCTGTAACTCCATGGCTGCCCAGGACCATCTGGTAGTACCTTCCTGCTCCTTTGCTTCTAATAATCATATTTATAACAGGAACAAGTACCTAGGAAGCACTTATCCCAGTATCTGGGAAGCACTTATCCAAGTACTTTGTGCTAAGCACTTTATTTTTGCATGGTCTCATATCTCCCCATAACCCCACAAGGTAGGTATTATTATTCCCATTTTACCTTAGATGACATTGCTTGCCTTAAGGTGGCAGTTACGTATGTGGTGGTGCAGGGATATGATCCCCGACAATCTTATCCCAAGGCTCTCTACCCACGGTGCTAAACTGCCTTTTAAAGACAGTGATGCTGGACACAGTGGCTCATGCCTATAATTCCAGCATTTTGGCATGCTGAGGCAAGTGGATTGCTTGAGCCCTGGAGTTCAAGACCAGCCTAGGCAACATGGAAAAACTCCATCTCTACAAAAAAAAAAAAATACAAAAAACTAGCTGGGCATGGTGGCATGTGCCTGTAGTCCCAGATACTCAGAAGGCTGAGGTGAGGGGATCACCTGAGCCTAGGAGGTAGAGGCTGTAGTGAGCCATGACTGCACCACTGCCCTCGAGCCTGGATGACAGAGGGAGATTCTGTCTCAAAAAAATAAAAATAAAAGACAATGTTTGAAGAGATTAAAACGACATCCTTCCCATGTCATTTAAAGGTAAATAAATAAAATCTTATTTGGCAAAGGTGTAGAGCAGAGAAAAATTGTGGACTTTGAAAATGCAACCAATGGCTCTTCCCCACAGGCACCAAAGTAAATGTAGGTGAACCTTTTATCAGTGCCACCTGACAAGGAAAGCCTTATCTCTGCTCCCCTGATAGTCTGTTAGTGGTTTCACTTTTCCCCTAAGCGTTGATTTACAGCTTCTAGCATTACCCTGTTAAGGTCCAAGCTGACATGCTAGAAAAGAGTTGCTCTGATCAGTCTTCCATTCCCCTCGGCAAAGAAAACAAGGGGTTTGTCAAATATGTCCCAGACCCCAGGGCGGGAGAGCAATCCTATCCAACCTTCAATTACTCTGAACTGGAATCGCCTTCTTCCCTGACAACTGTGACTAATTCCAAAGGCCCAACCAGCCTTCTCATAATGATGACTTTGGGGTCAATTACTTTGGGGGCAGATTAGAATCTGATCTGAAGCTGAAAAATTCCGCCCCCTTGGTACTAATCCCTTGAACTTTCCAATCCTAAATAGGGCAAGTTTCAGGAAAGAGCATTTCTCATTTTACAGCCTACCTGAATATTGTCTGTAATGATTTTGCTTAATCAAAAAATTAATTAAACTCTTGCTCTAATGGTCTAAACACAGGAGTCAGAGGAAGGAAGTTCTGGCCACCTGCCAAAGCTCCATCTGAGGCTCTCGGAGTTAATAATTTCCATGGTGTTTTAAGCATTTGAAACAACAAAGGCTAGCTTTCACTAATAGAACAACTGATTCTGGAAAACCTCCTATAAAAATGAGGCCTGCTCTACAGTGGTTTGTATCCAGAGAATTACGTTTTAACAAATAAAATTAAATCAACAGTCAATAAATTAAAATTTTGCTATTCTCTGATATTAATCTGCAAACTTAGCCATAAGTGCTCAAGTTAATGAAAATGCGCTGCCAATGGCTCTGCTGAGATTACTGATGGCTGTTAAATGGTTTTCAGTGGGGACAGCATGGGGATAGAGGAGAGGAGTCTCATAAGGCATTTCTAGGCAAGATGAGGTCCCTGGGCAAGCCACGGCCCTTTCTTACATTTATACATTTCTTGCTAATACATTACTTACTTGATCAGTCATTCTTCATAAATAAATACAACTTTTTTTTTTTGCTCTGTGAAACGAATCAACTCTTCATAATCTAGGCTGCAAATGCAAACTGGCACCCTGCAGATGAAACGGGGCTGCAGAAGCAATTTATTAGGTCTTCACAGTGTTTGCTTTTTTAAAATATTAGTTGGTTGCCAACATTAAAAACTCAGAAGACTTCACACAAAAATGCAAACATCCAGCCAGTCCTGGAAACTGGATAACTGAGCAACTCCAGGCTGACATTTCTGCATGGCAGCTATGGACGAGAACAGAGCAGTGGCAGCACGCTTAGAACAGGCCTCACTCATGCCCAGCCTGCTTCACCTGTTGACACGTCTTGCCTGGCTCTGCACTTCCTTTGTTCCTCCATAGCCAGCCTGCAGGTTAACTCCCTTATGAGAAATACTGCTAATGGAATGTTAATATTTGTTGGAAGGAAGGAGGGAAGGAGGGAGACAGATATGCCAAATATTTAAAAAAGAAAAAATAAGCCCACACTAATCCCTTGCATAAAATTCCTGAAGTTTCAGAACAGAAAGCACTATGTTTACGGTGTTTTTTTTCAAGATATTCCTGAAGTCAACTATGGATTTTACCACATGCAAAAATTCTGTTTGCAGCTCGAATACTGAGGATAAAAATGTGATCTATTTTGAAAAGGTAAGATTAGCAAGAGAATTAGAATACTGGATTCCCATGGATGAAATTTCAGTCATTATTTTTTGTCAATAGAATTCTCAGTAAAGATAGTCCCTGAAAAGTAGAATTTACCAATGTACTACTTTGAAGCCACCATCCCCACCACACCCCTGCCCCAACCAACTTTTATTTATTTATTTATTTATTTATTTATTTATTTTGAGATGGAGTTTTGCTCTTGCTGCCCAGGCTGGAGTGCAATGGCGTGATCTCGGCTCACTGCAACCTCCGCCTCCCGAGTTCAATCGATTCTCCTGCCTCAGCCTCCAAGTAGCTGGGATTACAGGCACCCACCAACAAGCCCAACTAATTTTTGTATTTTTAGTAGAGATGAGGTTTCACCATGTTGGCCAGGTTAGTCATGAACTCCTGACCCCAGCTGATCCACCCGCCTCAGCCTCCCAAAGTGCTGGGATTACAGGCATGAGCCACTGTGCCTGGCCCCAACCAACTCTTACTAAAATAAATGGTAGCTTCCATTTCTTTTTTTCCTCAAGGGTCATATCAACAATTGAGATGCTCTGTTCAAAAAAAAGTAAAAGATGGGGGTGAAAAGAAAATGCCCATATTGACACAGATCTGTACTGCATTTTAAGCTGTAGGTTGAACCATGTAGTTTGAAGCATCTATGCAGCCCATTTTCCATGAAGAAAAGGTCCCTCTTGATTACCACCCGTATTTCCCCCCGCCCCTGCCTTCTTCTAATCATGTATACAACTTTAAAAAAAAAAGAGATACACCTTGCTTCTCACTCAACTGTCATGTGCAGTCCAAAAATAAAGACCGTCCAGGATTCAGGACTAAAGCAGACTTGAAAACAAACTCCAAATTCCTTCCATGCTTCAATGGGGCAAGAAATGAGAATTCGAAACCACCAACTCTAGATATAAGAGTTCCTTAAACAACAACAACAACAACAAAAAAACAGTTTTTTAATACTGGAACTGGCACATCGACCAAATGGTCTGCTCTGCTCCTACTGTTGATTTAAAGCAGAAATAGCTCACAAGTGATTAATAAACAGAGAATGGAGGACAGTAGAATGTGGAAGTCATGTTGGATCACATGTGGTTTAAAACGTGTTTTGAAACAAGCAGGCACAAACTTTCTCATAATTTAAAAGAAAACCTTAGCAATATATGAAGACCTTCAGGAAAAAAAAAAATTTAATCCTATGAAAGTGCCTTCTTTTAGTGCATCTAGTGATTTATTTAGTGGCTTCGAGAACTGCTACACTTTCCACTGTGTTAAACTCTGAAAAACTGAGAGTGCAGATAAAGATGCTGCAAAGACACTGCCTACCTTAAAGTCGACTGATGAAGAAATCTACATCCCAGATCAGATTTTTTACTTTTGATGGAAGTGGTCTTCATTAGAAGCATATGTACTGAAGGTCTTACATTTTGGAGAAGAAAGAAGGTGCCTCAAGGCTTAAGGCTGCAAAGGATCAACTGGCTGTAATACTGGCTGTAAATGCCAGTGGAGATTGAATTAAGCTATTGGTTTTGTTAGGATAGTTATTATTTTGTTAGTGCTGTGGTACAATGTACAAAGTTCCTTAAGTTTTGAGTAATCTGCCTCTACCCCAATTTTCCCCGTATGCCTCTATTTTTTGTGTACAATGTCACAGAAAGTGAGGCTTTTCAGGACTACATCTATGGCATTCAAACCAAACTTTTCGTAGTCCCATTTTGCTGGTCTGCTCATATGTCACTATCCAACATTATAAAGTGTAGTGACTATAGCTATCCATAGTTTAGGGTACTCTTTAGTTGGTAACCCAGACATGTAGTTCTTAAATAAATGGCTTGTTAGGATGTCATTTTATTTTATTTATTTTTAGAGACAGGGTCTTGCTCTGTTGCCCAGGCTGGAGTACAGTGGCACAATCATAGTTCACTGCAGCCTTGAGCTCTTGGGCACAAGCGAACCTCCCACCTCAGCCTCTCAAGTAGCTGGGACTACAGGTACACACTGCCATGCCCAACTAATTTTGATTTTTCATTTTTTGTAAAGATGGGGTCTCGCTTTGTTGCTGTTATAACTCTGTGTTCACACTGTTATGAAGGAATACCCAAGACTGGGTAATTTATAAAGAAAAGAGGTTTAATTGACTCACAGTTCCACATGGCTGGGGAAACTTACAATCATGGTGGAAGGCACCTCTTCACAGGGTGGCAGGAGAGACAGTGAGTGCTGAGCAATGGGGGAAAAGCCCCTTATAAAACCATCAGAACTTGTGAGAACTAACTCACTATCACAAGAACAGCATGGGGGTTACTGCCCCCAAGATCCAATTACTCCCACCAGGTCCCTCGCATAACACCTGGGGATTATGGGAACTACAATTCAAGATGAGATTTGGGTGGACGCAGTCAAACCATCTCAGTTGCCCAGGCTGGTCTCAAGTTCCTAGCCTCAAACGATCCTCTCGCCTCGACTTCCCAAAGTGCTGGGATTATAGGTATCAGTCACCGTCCCCAACTTAGGAATTCATTTTAAATGCCTTCCAGTATTATGCTGATGCTAAAAATGCAATTCTAAAAAGTATACCCAAAACACCAAAAATATTTATGCAATATAACATTAATTAACAAGAGAAGAATTCAAAATATACACACTATAAATATAACAATGTAAAAAATATATGCAGGTGGGAGGTAACAAGTAAAAACAAACTGTACTGGAGTAGGGTGACTTTAAAAATAAAATCTCTTATTTCCTACATTAGTTATTTGCTACAAATGTTTGTTCTTTTTTTTTTTTTCTTTTTTTCTTTTTTTTTTTTTTGCCTGGGATTAATCATCAGTAGGTGGAAGTTTGTAGAAAAACATTTAATATCCACAAAATGAACCACAAATGTGGCTAAACATGCTAGCTATATGACTTTTTTTTTTTTTTTTTTTTTTTCCTGAGACAAAGTCTTGTTCTGTTATACAGGCTGGAATGCAATGCCGCGATCTTGGCTCACTGCAACCTCCGCCTTCCAAGTTCAAGCGATTCTCCTGGCTCAGTCCTGAGTAGCTGGGACTACAGGCAAGTGTCACCACTCCTGGCTAAATTTTTTTTTTTTGGATTTTTAGTAGAAATAGGGTTTTGGCATGTTGGCCAAGCTAATCTTGAACTCCTGACCTTGAGTGATCTACCCACCTTGGCCTCCCAAAGTGCTGAGGTTACAGGTGTGAGCCACTGAGCCTGGCCTACATGACTGCTTTTCAAGTGAATTGTTTTAACATGTTAAGAGGCTAAGCACAAAAGTAGCAATCAAGTGTTGGTTAAACACTTTTGAATATTATTTGATTTAAACATTTCTTTCAAATGGCATGCAAGAAATGGCTTAGGTGTTCTCAGGACTGAGGAATCAGTATGGGAACTTGATAACAGGGACCTTAGGTTGAAAGCCATCGTTCTAAAACAAGGTGCTTTCCTGGCATGGGAAGCAAATGCTGGGTTTTACAAGACCACAAGTGAGGCAGTGCCTTTGACTTGGCATTATCTACTGTGGCAACAAGCAGCAAGGTCATGATAGGGTTCCTGGTGGAATAGCCTTGCTTTTTGGAACAAAAATTCCCACAAATTACCCACATATCAAAGTTATCCACTAGCTAATAAACATGAAAGTTTTCTAGCAAATAAAACACACATATCACAAAGTCCTTTCTTTAAAAGAAAACACAAAGAAGAGAAAGAGAAAAGAAGCTGATGAGAGTGAAGCCTGATTTAGCAGATAAGTTTATTCAACATAGTGCATGATTCAAAGCATCTGATATTCCATAGCCAACAAGGTTTCCTATTCCCTATTACAAAATACCGGATTCCCTGAATATAGCTAATTCAAGGTCCTCGTTACTTTTTCCCTATATCTAGAATTAAACAGTTTTCCCCATTTAGCACACATTCCACATTCACTGAAGGCTTTGGGGAGAGGGGGAAACAGAACTTATGACTGCCCCTCTGAACCAAAGGCACTTAATGTTAAAAGATAAAGCACAGTAGAGTCACCCCACAGACATTCCTATGTGTTCAACGGCTGAACTTCAGCATACCATCACCGGCCCATGTGGGATTCATCATAACAATGTAAAAGACACTGATTTCCTTGGAAAAACAAAGTGCAGTATGAATATAAAGGAGTCACCACACCCCTCTTCTGAAAGTAATACATAAGAGAACTCTTACTTTACATGATTAGTATCACTCAAGGTTCACACATGGAAAAAATAGCTAAAAAATAATCTATCATAAATTCTCACTATGAAGTCACAATAGAATCTGATATCCTTTTTAGAATTGGTGAGTTGGAGAGAAACCCAGAGGTCATGCTGTCCATCCCTTCATCTGATAGGGGAGGGCACTTGAGGCCCAGGAAGGTCAAGCATCGGACCTGGGGTCTAACCCCTGTGGCAGAGCCTGCGTAGGACGTGGGCCTCCTGAAGCCTAGGTCAGGGTTCCCTCCACTCCCCTTCCTCTTTAAAGACTCTCAAAAGTAAAATATGGCGATGATCTCCAAAGATGCACCACACCATAAAGCACATGCACTGACCCAGGTCAGCAATTTGGTCTCACAAGGCGGTTCCTTTGGCCATTGGGCAGGTATGTAACCCACCTCAGGGTGGGAATTCTTTGCATGGGATCATTCAAAGTTCTGAAGGAAGCCCAGTGTAGGTCAGACACGACTCCTTCTTGGACTGGGGAAGACTCTTCTTGGTTGTCAGTCCATGGTGGGCAGGCGGTCGGCTGCACAGCGGAATCCCAGATTCGAAGCAGAGCTATCAGGTGTGTTCTGGCTCCGAGCAGCACAGCGATACCTGTAACAATAAGACTGTGTCGAGAGAAAAAGCAAGGTAAGTGCTACCGGGACTCTCAGCTGAAGGCTCTAACCCGTCAGATGCATGTTGCACCGGCTGTAGACAGTGCTTCCCCACAACCCTGCCTGTATGGATACTTAACATGTATGCTTTAAAAAGGGCAGCACATTCAAGAATTAACCACATATTTTCCAACGTCCTTTACCTTATAAATGTAACACGGATATAGTAGAAAGATGTTCAGCATTAGATATAACAGCAAAAAAGAAAAATGTAACAACCAATGATTGCCTAAGTTTAGGCACATCCATATAATAGAAAAGTAAGCAGCCATTGAAAGTCATGTTTTTACATAGTATTTAATGACACAGGAAGTTTTCATGATAAAATGCTAAATGAGGCCAGGTGCACTGTCTCACACCTGTAATCCCAACATTTTGGGAGGCTGAAATGGGAGGACTGCTTGAGGCCAGGAGCTCGAAGCCAGCCTGGGCAACACAGCAAGACCCCATCTCTACAAAAAATTAGCTGAGCACGGTGGTGTACACCTGTAGTCACAGCTACTCTAGAGGTTGAAGTGGGAAGATCTCTTGAGCCTGGGTGTTTGAGGCTGCAGTGCACCATCATTGAGCCACTGTACTAAAGCCTGGGTGACAGAGCAAGATCTTGTGTCCAAAAAAAAAAAACCAGTTAAAATGAAAAAGTCAGAATATAAAGGTGTATATGTGGTATGACCACAGTGTAGATAACTACAAATGCCAAGAAGAAAAGACTGGAAGATTCAGAATGCACCACAATATGCACAGTAGTTATCCCTCAAGCAACCTGAGTTTCATATTTCCTATATGAAACCTATTCAGTATTCCTATACAATAAGAATTAATATATATTAATTTTTGAAATTAAACCAAGTAATAAGTGATAGACGACCACTGAAAAAATATTAAGAACAACACTAAGATACCATTTAATATCTAAATAATATTTATGATATCATTTACTATCTAAATCATATTTATGATATCATTTAATACCAGTAGATCGGCAACAAATTCAACAACAAGCCTAGGAACATCAAACGTACGAAAGGCTGTGGGACAACATTGCTTTTTAAAAATATGTTGCCTTGGGAGTTTAAATCATAGTAACTAATAAAGCTATACAATGTTGTGTGCAGTTTGTTTTACATCTGTGTTATTAAATAAGGGCCAGGCACAAGTACACACATGCACACTAACACAGACCTTCAGCGCCTAGTACACACCAGACATGGGACTAGGCATCTTCATCTGTTAGGTCATTTGATTCTAACAGCCCAGAGAAACTCAATGACTTACCCAAGATTGCACAGTTATTAAAGAAAGTAGAATTCCAGCTCAGGTCTAACTGTGGCGTGCTTGCTTTCCTAACAAGATTCTACACTCCAGAGAGAAGGATATCACGACTCATGTCTTCTTTCCCACTGCCCAATACACAAGCCCTGCATGCACTTGTACACTTGCACAAACATAAGAGAGCCTAACACACATATCCCTGGCTACCTAGCAGATATTCAGTGATTAACCACAGATTACTTCAAAAGCCTCCACATGCCAAACATAACCACGCATGAAACTCTTGTGCCCTAGGATTGTTCTCCGATCCAAAATAACGGAGAATAAAAATAAACTAGTCATCCTGTGTGCCATGAGCATAAACTCTGAGTTGGCCCAGTACAGCTCAAGTCCCTACAAGCTGGTTAAAGAAGTTTCACAAAGAAACGTGGAATAACTTTAGAATCTGTGCAGAAGCGATAATTTGGAGTCGGGGGGAAGATAAGTCAGCATGCAAAAGGTTTTTTTTTTAATTATTCTCTTTTCTCTCAGAAAAGTAAAATGCTTCTTATCTTTACGAAAAGTATCTCTAAAGTTGACACAGAAATTCTCTGGAGCACTTCTACTGTAAAAATAAAGACACAGTGCTTTGTCTTCTATAGATAGTGAAATGATAGCAACCAATTTTCTCAATTTCCTTGTGGTCAGTGAATAATATAACATTAGCAATTCTCAGGTAGACAGAGGGAAGATGAATTTAAAGTGTGCTTGAAATAATTGATAAATTGATGGCATCTCCTACTATGTGTGATCCGCATGCAATGGAAGCTCTCAAATGACTAGAGGTGACCATGCAGGAAGACATAGCAAAAGCCTCATTCCATGCAGGGCCTACTCATCGGGCTGCTGTGAAACAACAGTGCTTTGGTATTTCTAGAATCAAGTTCCTGTGGATAATCCAGGGCCGCATGCAACCAAGCACGTGTAGCAAATTCCACACTGCAGCAAAGATCAGGTTCAGGGGGAGCTACACAGATGACATGACATTCTTGTCCCATAAATGTACACGCTTTTTTAGAAGGCAAAAATTGATGTGGATGAGATTTCCATGATCATGGCAGTGGTCCTCGGACCTCAGCATACATAAGAACAGCCAATACGCTTGCTTAAATCCATGTTCCTAGGCCATACATCCAGAAACTCTGATTCAGGAAGTCTAGTATGGGGCCCAGGAACCTGCTTCTAACAAGCTTCTAGGTGCTGCTGATGCTACAGGCCCATGGGCCACACTTTGAGTAACACTGGTTTATAGGATTTAGAGGGGAAGTTGAGAGGATAGCAAGGCCACAGCCTGATCATATCAGAGCATGGTTTAATTATTCATTGAATATACGAGAGCTTACAATATGCCAGATGCTATTTTAGGTATGATGGATACAATCAGAACAAGACAAACAAGATACCTGTTATCAGGGAGCTGACATTCAAATGGGAATTGTCAGACAATAAATAAACCGATACATTCAAGATGGTTTCCAGGAGTAGTCACCTCTGCAGGAAGGAAAATAGGGAAAGAGGACTGAGAGTGACTGGGTGGCTACTTTAGATAGGGTGGTGGTCTGGAAAGGCCTCTCTGAGAAGATCACATGTGGGCTGAGTTGCCCAAAGATCTGGAGCATGAGAATTCCAGGCAAGAGTAATGACTGGCACAAAGGTGGTTAATGATGTCTTTGGGGTAACTGGCTTCCTCACTAAAACAACAAAGGTATTAGCCAGCTTCTAAGCAGGTCTTAGAAACCTTGTGTTCAACTGCAGGAAGATGGTAATAGCCCTGCCAGCATCTGAATGTGGATATACATTTGCTACATAAATGGGAAAGTTAAGAAATCTCTCCGGTGATAGGGCATAGGACTTAGGTTTTTGTTGAATGGCATATTTCTACCTGTCACTTACCTCTTAAATTATATCAGAAACTATTTTAAAATAAGATGATATTCATATGCCACAAAATCTAGCATATAACAACTCAAATGAACTGTTGGGATCTGCCCAAAGCACTGGGTTGAGGATTCTACAGCTGTGACACAGGATAATAGAAAAGACATATACAAGACATTATTCCCAGGGCCATATCTGAAGACCCTGGTATATACAGAATAATTCCATTCTTGAAAGACAAAAATTAAGTACACAAAAAGTTTGCTGGAATACTATCAATTGTTTTCTTTAGGAAGCATGATAATTTTATTTTCATTTTGATCTTTACTATATATTTTCTAAATTTTATGCTATGGAAATGTTTTCTTTGAATAATGAAAAGTTTAAAACCAGTGCCTCTCCCTTCCCCACCACCAAAAATTAGTTCTTTATTAGATCACAGCAATCCCTGAGACTGTCTGTTAACCAAAATGACAATAAATAATTAAACCCTAAAAAGCAAGACTCACTACAAAAGTTAGTGTTGAGAGGTCAGGGCCATCACTTGAGAAAACAGTCAATTCACACATCATTCCATTTCAAAGGCACTCATTCACTCGGCAAACATTTATTAATAAGTTGCTTATTTAAAATTCCAACTAATAAAGCACATAATTAAAGAGGTAAATGTCCTCATTATAAATGTCCTCATTGCTCTTTCTTTTTTTTCCAACTTTATTTTTAGCACCAAAAGTGGTTCTTAAGGATGTGAGGTCTTTAGGTGGCTGAAAAATGGGTCATTCCATTAATTAAGAACAGGGAAAGTGGGAAGGACCTGTTTTAGTCCTATTTCATTAAGATGGCTAATTATTGTGTGAAATTGATCTCCATGTCTGTGCTAAGAATGAGATCCTGGACTTGGGAACAATCCATTTAAGATAATGACTTATCAGCCTTGGGGCTTCAAAGTCAAGGGGAACAGCAATATGGTTTTTATGAGAGGGAGACTTTTAGGGACAAAGGGCATTTTAAAGATAATTGTAACTCATGTTAAACAAAATCATTATAGAGAACGCCACAACAGAACAGAGGTCTCAATTTCCCATCCATTGCTCTTGCCACTAACACTAGACCAACTCCTTTCGCTCTTCATCTTGGTAGGATGGTGACGATTTCCTTAATGTTGTAGGCTGAGCTAAAGACCCAGAGGGATTAATCTAACAACATCAACAACAATGAGTATTTCTTGAGTACTTACTATGTGAACTGTTCTAAGAACTTCTATGTATTAATTCACTTAATCCTCTCAACAATCCTATGAGATGGGCATTATTAGTATCTGCACTGTATACATGAGGAAAAATTGAGGCACACAGATGTTAATAGTGTGCCTAAGGTCACGTGGTTTATAAATGGTGGATCCAAGGTTCCAGCCTATTCAATCTGATTTCAAAGTCTGCACCCTTAACCAGATGACATGTTGTCTCATAGTTTTTCTTTCTGTGCCCCCATCTCGTTATTGAAGCTATACTTTGGATAGATTTTCAAAAAATTATGAATGATCATCAGAATTTACTTCAGCCAGGCAGGCCGGGCATGGTGGCTCACGTCTGTAATCTCAGCACTTTGGGAGGCCAAGGCGGGAGGATCACTTAAGGACAGGAGTTCAAAACTAGCCTGGCCAATTTGGTGAAACCCTATCTCTACACAGAAATTAGCCGGACGTGGTGGCACACGCCTGTAATCCCAGCTACTCAGGAAGCTGAGGCAGGAGAAATGCTTGAACCTGGGAGGCGGACGTTGCAGTGAGCCTAGATCATGTCACTGCACTCCAGCCTGGGTGACAGAATAAGATTCTGTCTCAAAAAAAAGAATTTACTTTAGCCAGGCAAACTGGTGTTGGTCCATGATCAAAAATAAGTTATCATCTAAGCAAGAAAATTTTTTAAAAAAATGAATTATAACATTATTCTTTCTTTTTATTGATTTTTTTCCTTTTATTGATTTTCACCTATGCCATGAACATTGCTTTTGCCTGCCTAGTTGGGAGTTTATTAGTTGGTTCCCTATTCAAAAGAGAAGAGGGGAAATAATCTAATTATAATAAAGATGATGGTGATAGGAGCAACTAACTTTTACTGAGCCTTTACCATAAGCTAAGCACTGTACCAAGAACTTATATATTTTGGTTCATTTACTCCTCATCAGAACCTTATAATGGGTACAATTATAGTAAGTTACAAATGTAAAAACTGAGGCTTAGAAAGATTAAGTAATTTGCCCAAGGTCACATACCTGGCAAGAAACAGATATAGAACTCCAATCCAGAAGTAATTCCCTAATCCACGTCTCAATAATTTAGTAAAAGCTGTCACTCTTCATCTACTGGAAAGGCTAAGCACTCTGAAAATAATTCACAATCAACACTATGCTATTTTCCTAACCTTACAGATATAACCAGACTGATGTTAAAGACCAAACTAACATACAATTCACTTGACCAAGATCCTGGAAGTGCCATTTTTCTACGGAAAATCCTGTGGATCCCACTCAGTTTTGTCACTCTGCTATTCTCCTCTTCTAAAATGTTATCCCCATCACATGGAACCTGACTAAATTAAAACAAATCCTTCAAGTAAGCTAAGAAAAGATAAAAATGCATAATATAGACTTTAAATCAACCACTAAAATTATAAAACACAGAGTTACAGCTAATAAGCATAAGGAGAGAAAATGGGGTGATAAAAAGTATGTAATCGAAAAGAAGACAAACAGAGAACAAGAACAGGTGAGACAAAGAGAAAAAAAATCAAGATAGCACATTTCAACCCAACCATATCAAAAACCACATTAAAAATAAATAGTCTAAACACCCAATGAAAGGCAGAGATTATGCCAATAAATACAATAACTCAAATGACATGGACCAATTCCTTAAAAGATACAAACTACTAGAATGTACTCAAGAAGAAACAGATAAGCTGTATAGTCCTACATCTATTTAAAAAATTAGGCCTATAGTAAAAGAAAAAAAAAATGGGTATACTGGCTCACACCTGTAGTCCCAGTCACTCGGGAGGCTGAGGCAGGACAATTGCTTGAGTTCAGAAATTCGACCCTGTCTCTAAATTAATTAATTAATAGTTAAAACTCTCAGCCCAAATGCATTCACCAAGGAATCCTATCAAACATTTCAATAATAACACTAATTCTACATAAACTCTTGCAAAAAATTTAAAATAAGTTAATATTTAACAACTCAATCTATGAAATCAGCAACACCCTGAAACCAAAATCAAAGACATTACAAGAAAACAGAATCAACTAGATTCAAAAATACTCATAATTTTTGCAAATCAAATCCAAAATGTATAAAAAAGATAATACATCATGATTAAGTGGAATGATATGTATCCCAGGAATGCAAGGATAGTTTAATATTTGAAAATCAATGTAATTCACCATATGAACAGATAGAAAAAGCAAAATCATATTATCATCTCAATAGATGCAGAAAAAGCTCCCAGCAAAATCTACATCCATTGCTGATAAAAAACTCACAAAAAATTAGCAATGGAAAAAAACTTTCTCAAGATGTAAAGAGCATGCGTCTATGAAAAAGTTATTGCTAATACGTATCCAATTTTGAAAAACTGAATGTTTATTCCCTAAGATCAAGAATGAGGTATGAATGTCTACTCTTACCATTCCTATTCAACACTATCCTGAAGGTTCTAGCCAATGACATACAGCAAGAAAAAGTTATAAAAGGCATCTAGATTAAAAAGGAAGAACTGTCGATATTCACAGATCATATGATCAGCTATGTAGAAAATATGATACAATTTACAAAAACATTACTAGAACCAATAAATGAGTTTTGCAAGGTTGCAAGACTCAAGATGAACATACAAAAATCAGTACCATGTAAGTGTAGTTAACAAAGCATGTAGGAGGTTAAAAGATATTTTTAAAGAATCTACTGGGAAGCTTATAAAAATGTAGATTACAAATAAGCTAAAAATTATAAAACATGAAAGTAGATACATGCATATGCATGGAATTAGGACAGTTAATGTTCTTTACTTGCTTAAAATGTTTTTTACAAGCTTGTGTTACCCCATTTACTCTTGATGAAACATCTTCTGGTCCTCAATTACTTAGAAAGTAAATGGATTCTGAATTTAGAAAAGTGCCATATGCCAGAGACATAACTGGTGGCAATTAGGATTTTGAGATACTACTGAACAAAGAGAGATTCACCTGTTTTCCATGGAAGTCTGGTTTCCTGGCAAGAAGATCTAGGTACATTTGTAGCAATAACTTCAAACAGAGAAGCAATCTGGGATTAAAGACTCTGATGTGTACATGAACATGTAAATATATTGGGAAGACCTGGGACAATGCTTTTAATTTAAAATCAAAACTAGAATTTTAGGCTGGGCGCAGTGGCTGATGCCTGTAATCCCAACACTTTGGGAAGCAAAGGCAGGAAGAATTTCCTGAGCCCAAACGTTCAAGACCAGCCTAGGCAAGATGGCAAGACCCCATCTCTAAAAAAAATTTAAAAATTAGCCAAGTTACTTAGGATGCTGAGATGGGAGGATCGCTTGAGCCCAGGAGGTTGGGGCTGTAGTGAGCTGTGATTGTGCCACTGCACCTCAGCCTGGGTGAAGAGTGAGACTCTGTCTCAAAAAAAAAAAAAAAAAAAAAGATTTCATGAAAATAAATTGGTCTACATCTTGTTACCAATGTAGGTCTAAAGCATCAGTTGAGCTCTGCTCTATGAACTTCTACCTGAATCACTGGATTAAAAATTCTAAGAAATACAGAAGATATACATACATACAAACTTACATATATATATAAAATCTAGAGAGATTTGCTTTAGGCTAGTGATTCCCGAACTTGGCTGTATGTTTTCATCACCTGGAGAGCTTTAAAAAATGCAATGTCCAGCTCACACTGAAGAAAAATCAAATCAGAATGGGGGTGAGTGAGGAGCCAGACATCAGTATTTTATATAGATCCCAGATGATTACAATGTGGAACAAAGTTTGAGAACCACTGTTTAAGACAAAATTTGATAACGCCATCATTATCAAATTAGTAACTTAATTTGGAGCCATTATAGGTGGTTTTAAGTCTCTAACCACCTGGACAGAATAAATTACTAGGGGAAGCTTTGCGGCAATAACAATCTGCAAAATGCCATCTCTGCACAGGGATAGAAAGCTGGAGTTCAGGAGACGTGAAAAATAAATGACTCAAAGAAAAAAGGGAAGGGATGATATTCTATTTCCAAATTCCTTATAAAGGTTATTTAGGAAACACCAAGTCACTCTAACTGATGAAGAAAGCCAGCTCAGACCCTAAAATCATAGCCCAAAGAGAAGAAACACTCTCTGGGAATGATGCTTATTTCACAAGGCACACTTTGTACCTAGAACACGGGATGCTTCCATTTCAGTATATCACAATCTGCCTTCCATACATAACTCTCACCTGAATCTCAGCAGAAAATCCAGAAATGTACAGGATTCTCAAATAAATTAAGGGTGTGCTTTCAGACTTACATGCTGGAAAAGTTATATACACCCACCCCCACGCAGTTCACGGGACAACAAAGGTCTCTCCAAGGGGCAAGATTCAATAGATGAAATTTGGTTGACAATAGGTCATTCACAACCTCTGTTACTTGTGTTACTTTTCTCCATGCTTGTAACCAAATTTGAGATGACTGTCCTCCTTTTTTTCTGGTTTCAGTGGGGTTAGGTATGCATTTGCAGAAATGAATGAGACATTTGGGGCTATCATTTACGATGGATCCATAAAACTGCTATCACAACAAGAACGGCAAAACAGTTTAGTGACATGACTTACCCTATGGCACATGTAGGATCCACCTTTCTTCACCCGGTCTTTCCCAGAAGGGGGACCTTTCTACAGATGAAGAAAAAAGGCTATGTTAGACCAGAAGGCAAAGCTGCCCCTTACACAGTGGGAGAGAATCCACTTTGATCCAACCAGCTCTCTCATGGTTGCCTAAACTCTCCACAATGCATTTCCACCCCTAGGCTTTGTATCTATATTCGTGGGCCCTCCCAAATGCCCACCTCCCCAAATCCTACCCATCTTCTAAGGCCTACCTCAAGTTTCCACTCCTTGGTGAAGTCTTTCTGACTATAGGAAGCAATCCTGTCTCTAAGTCCCTACAGCATTTCTTGCCTAGATGACTAATAAGCTGCTTGACTGCACCTCTTACCATGTTATGATGCAAATTTATCATGTGTTATAATTGGTTTACTCATCTACACTGGCAAGCCTCTTTGAATTACATGGTATTTTTTGAAACAAACATTTTTCTTGAGACAGGGTCTCCTTCTGTCACCCAGGCTGGAGTGCAGTGGTGTGATCATAGCTCACTACAGCCCTGACCACCTGGGTTCAAGCAGTCCTCCCTCCTCAGCCTCCCAAGTAGCTAGAACCACAGGCATGAACCACCACGCCCAGCTAATTTTTAAAAATTATTATTTGTAGAGACAGGGTCTCGCTATATTGCCCAGGCTGGTCTTGAACTACTGAGCTCAAGTGACCCTCCTACCTCAGCCTCCCAAAGTGCTGGGATTACAGGCATGCAACACCATGCCAGGCTAGAATTATATGTTTTTATAATCCCGCTGTGTAATACTTAATAAATACTTTGCTGATTGAATGAAAGAGTTTGCTTGTTAGCCTTGAAAAAATTTAGGTGTGCTTTATTAAGATATAATTAATATACAGTAAAATTCATCCTTTTTAAGGGCACAGTTCCAGTGAGTTTTGACAAACATATATAGTCATGTAACCGCTACCACAATCAAGACATACAACATGGTTTATCTTGAAGAAAAAAAAAAGACACATATACGTACTATGAACCAGGCACAGTTTGAGCACTTTACAAATATTAACTCAGGTATTCTCCATCCAACCTTGGAGGTAGGTTAAGTTACTGGCAAAATAAGTGGCACAGCCAGGCAGCCTTGCTCCAGAGTCCATGCTCTGAGGCACTCCACTGCCCTCCCACTTAGAGACAAGAAGTGTAGGAAATTAGGCAGTGCTTAAAAGGAGGCAAGAAAGAGCAGTGTCTACCACTGTAATGAGAATTAAGATCTACACAGAGCCAGTATAATGGCAAGACTTTTTTCTAGGAAGGGCTTCAGATAAAAGTTCAAAGGAAATGAAAATCCTAAAGGATCAGTTGCCAAGATAAAAGCCTCAGCATCAGGTACGCCATACACAGCATCTGAGAGGTACCAATAAATAGGCTCTAATAAGCCAGAACCATATCAGGGGAGTCTGTGGGGAAAGGGATCTATCTCCTTTTTTTGTTCAAAAAGACAATTAATCACACACCTGTCTACTATTTGCTCCAAAAACGCAAGAAGCCGGGACAATCCCACTCCTATCTTAGTTCTTCCTTTTCCTGTGACCCAAAAGCACCCTTACTTAAGTGGCAGAAATTAAAAGAATCACGTTTTCTCCAAGCATGGCTAATGTACTTTCTTGCAAATGTAAACCATGTGGGCAGAAGTGCACATTATCTTCTAAGCATTTCCAGGTACGGATGCTCCTTAGCATGGGATTAGGTCCTGTCCTAATAAATCCATCATAAGTTGAATATATTATTAAGTCAAAAATGCATTTAATACTCCTAACCTACGCAACATCACAGCTTAGCCTAGCCTACCTTAAACATGTTCAGAACACTTACGTTAGTCTGTAGTTGGGCAAATCATCTAACAACACAAAGCCTATTTTATAATAAATTGTTGAATATATCATGTAAATTACTGAATACTGAACTGAAAGTGGAAAACAGAATGGTTGTATGGATACTTAAACCACAGTTTCTACCGAAGGCATATCTCTTTTGTACAATTGTAAACTCAAAAAAAAATCTTAAGTCAAACCATTGTAAGTAGGGGACTGTCTGTGCTTAGAAACTATCACAGACAAAGCCATTGGCTATTCCTCCTTCAACTGCAGGGCTACAATATTTCCAAGGCCTTAAATGCTTAATGTTACATTAATAAACTTTTGTTAATTATAAACAGGCACACTGCAAACATGAAAAGCTACATGTCAAAATAATGGCTGGCAGCAGTTTTCTTCCCAGCAATATCTAGAATCTGACAAACACTCTGAGTCAGTTTATTACTCTATAAGACAATTACCAAGAATTCACTGTAGCAGCAATGAAAGCATTTATAATTGTGGAACTCTCCCATATAATGGCCACACTCTCCTACACTGTTTCTTGCTTAACAATTCTTGCATTACACTGCTTTAGGTGGTTCTCCGCATGCTCTGTTACAATGTATCAAATTGTGATTCAAGTCTCTCACAGTATCTGCTAGCATGCAATTTAGACTTCTCAAGTAGATCTAGGAACAAGAAGGAGCTGATTTGCCAATGGGAAGGCATGGGAACAAAATAGTTCCCTTTCATCATCAACTTCAATGAACTAAGTCTGCAATCAATAACTATGACACTTATCACAGTGACGCGAGTACTAATGACAGTCATCCCAGGCTGACACAACTGTAGCACCTAACACAGTCCTCAATTTAGGTGACTGCTCAGCTGCTTCTTATAAATAAAACTATTTTTGCTAGCAAACAACATGATAATTAACTAAAACTGTTTGAAATGCTTGCCACTTTGCCAAAAAACAGAAAAATTACTAGGAGGATGTAGTGGGTTGAAGAGTGTTCCCAAAATTAATGCTCATTCACAGCCCTAGTATCTGACCTGATTCAGAAATAGGAACTTTGCAGACTTGTAATTTTTGTAATTAATATAAGATCATATTGGATTAGGGCGGGCCCTAAATCCAATGACTGGTGTCCTTATAAGATGAGGAGAGGATGCACAGAGGAAGACAGAGAAGTCTATCTATGTGGTGATGGAGGCAGGGACTGGAGTGAGGTGGCTATAAGCCAAGGAATGAGAAGGATTCCTGGAAGCCACCAGGAAGGATCTTACCTTAGAGACTCCAGATGGGGTGTGGCACAGCCAGCACCTTGATTTCAGACTGCTAGCCTCCAGAACTGTGAGAGAATAAATTTCTGTTGTTTCAAGACACTAAGAGTGGGAGGCCGAGGCGGGCGGATCACAAGGTCAAGAGATGGAGCCCACCCTGGCCAATATGGTGAAACCCCATCTCTACTAAAAATACAAAAATTAGCTGGTCGTGGTGGCACACACCTATAGTCCCAGCTACTTGGGAGGCTGAGGCAGGAGAATCACTTGAATCCGCAAGGCAGAGGTTGCAGTGGGCCGAGATCGCGCCACTGCACTCCAGCCTAGCAACAGAGCGAGACTCCATCTCAAAAAAAAAAAAAAAAAAAAAGACACTAAGTGTGTGGTAATTTGCTATGCAGCCCTAGCAGACTAATCCGGAGAGTTGGGGAAGAGGGGTATCTCCATTACCATTTGTGAAAGAAAACATTAATAAATCAAAATTAACACTATCTCTCATGATCAAGTTTATTACTGCAGGCTAAAACAACTGAAGTGGCTATTGGTGGTGGTGTTTAAACACCTCATCTGTTTGCCTGTATACCACAGCAGGAAGAGCAGCTGCAGGGCCCTATGACCTCCACTTCCTGTGCTCAAGAGTCTCAGGGATGCATAAGAATCCACTTGGAATTAACCTAGATATCCATCAGCAGTGGACTGGATAAAGAAAACGTGGTACATATACATCATGGAATACAACACAGCCATAAAAAAAGAATGAATCATGTCCTTTGCAGCAACATGAATGGAGCTGGAGGCCATTATTATCCTATGTGAATTAACGCAGCAACAGAAAACCAAATACTGCATGTTCTCACTTATAAATGGGAGCTAAACATTGGGTATACATGGAGACAAAGAAGAGAACAATAGACACTGGGACCTATTTGAGCAAGGTGGAGGGTGAGAGGAGGATGCGGACTGAAAAACTACATACTGAGTATTATGCTGATTACCTGGGTGACAAAATTATCTACACCAAACCCCCACAGCCCACAATTTACCAATGTAACAAATCTGCACATCCATCCTTTGCACTTAAAATGAAAGTTGGAAAGAAAAAAAAAGTCTCAGTGGAAAAACATATGGAACATAGGGACTCTGCCTATAACCAGGCAGGAACCATCGTGAATGCTGTCTCCAAAGGTACTATTGCCCGTAACTGCTCTAGTCTCATAGACACCAAAATATTAACGTGTCTCCAATGCTTGCATCGTTGCAAGAAGAGCAAAACACACAGGTTTCTACATAACAGTCCCAATAATCTCAAAAGGCCAAGGTACAGCTAAAGTTCTCAGGAAAAGTGATGAAGAAGCAACACTCAGCATTAGTGCAGAGAAATCTACCCCTGTTTAAAACACCTGGGAAGGCATGTAAGTCTTTAACGATGAGTTGAATCCACTGGAGATGCCACAGAACCACGTATCAGTGAGACTGGCTTGTTTGGAGGAGGAATGAGACCGTAAGGAAGAGGGGTGGCCAGCCTGCTCACGGCTACCAGGACATTTTTCACAGCAAAACGACTGCACTCTGTGTAGTCAAGAGACATTTCCCTTTCCCTCCTTGTCATGCCCAATACATTGACCAGGAAAGCAACAGAAGGGATGGAGAGTGTGACAAATTTCCATCCTCAGCAAACAGTCAAAAGGCACTACTAGTGACCTGGATGGGACTGGAGACTATTATTCTAAGTGAAGTAACTCAGGAATGGAAAACCAAACATCATATGTTCTCACTCATAAGTGGGAGCTAAGGATGCGAAGGCATAAGAATGACACAATGGACTTTGGGGACTTGGGGAAAGGGTGGGAAGGGGTTGAGGGATAAAAGGCTGCAAATCAGGTGCAGTGTATATTGCTCGGGTGGGGGTGTACCAAAATCTCACAAATCACCACTAAAGAACTTACCCATGTAACCAAACACCACCTGTTCCCCAATAACCAATGGAAATTTAAAAAATTAAAACAAATAATAAACATGTTATTGACACAATCCATAGTAATGAAATGCTAAGCACCCATTAAAAAGAATGAGGCACTTCTGTATGTGTACACTTTACTATCATTTTTTACTAAGAAAATAACAGTATCAAGCATTTATTCTGACTTCCCCACGCAAACTATGCCTCAGGAAAAAAGAAGAGTTATGAGTGAACGTTCTTTATAGAGGAATTCCAGATAATTAATGCAGAAAGAGTAATAGAATATCACTATTTCAAAATCTTGGCCAGGTGCAATGGCTCATGCCTGTAATCCCAGCACTTTGGGAGGCCAATGTGGGAAGATTGCTTGAGCTCAGGAGTTAAAGATCGGCCTGGGCAACATGGTGAAACCTCATCTCTACAAAAAATACAAAAGTTAGCCCAGCGTGGTGGGCACGCCTGTAGTCCCAGCTACTCAAGAGGCTAAGGCAGGAGAACCACTTGAGCCTGGGAGGCAGAGGTTGCAGTGAGCAGTGACTGCGCCACAGCACTGCAGCCTAGACAAAAGAAATGAGAAACTCCATCTCAGGAAAACAAACAAACAAAGAAACAAGAAAAAAAAACCCTCCTAAAGAACTGAATCTAGGCAGTGAGTATCAATGGCTGCTAAATTCAGTGAGTGAAAGGCTAATGAAGAACCTTGCAACGGATGGTTCAGACTGACAATGCCTACTTAAATACTGATAAATCTTATTAACAAAAATAATCTTATCAGTGTCACAATAAGAGCCATGCATAATATGCCTCCTGATATGATATAAAGAATGTACACAGCCCTATGAAGTATTTTTAATTACTCTTATACATACACACACACATACATGAACACACACACACACACATCCTACCTAAAGCCTAAATATAATCAAGACTTTAAATCTAAATAAAGATTGTAGGAAATACAAGGGGTAGAAGAATATACTAAAATGATTCCACAAAGATGCAATGAACAAAACCCAGACCACGGGAAATTCTTTCAAAAACAGATCATTTGTGGTGATTCCTCAATGATCTAGAACCAGAAATACCATTTGACCCAGCAATCCCATTATTGGGTATATACCCAAATGATTATAAATCATTCTGCTATAAAGACACATGCACACTTATGTTTATTGTGGCACTGCTCACAATAGCAAAGACTTGGAACCAACCCAAATGCCCATCAATGATGCACTGGATAAAGAAAATGTGGCACATATACACCATGGAATTATATGCAGCCATAAAAAAGGATGAGCTCATGTCCTTTGCAGGGACATGGATGAAGCTGGAAACCATCATTCTCAACAAACTAACAATAGAACAGAAAACCAAACACCGCATGTTCTCACTCATAGGAAGGAGTTGAACAACGAGAACACATGGACACAGGGAGGGGAACATCACACACTGGGGCCTGTTGCAGGGTTGGGGACTAGGGGAGGGATAGCATTAGGAGAAATACCTAATGTAGGTGACGGGTTGATAGGTGCAGTAAACCACCATGGCACATGTATACCTAAGTAACAAACCTGCACATTCCGCACATGTACCCCAGAACTTAAAAGTATAATAAAAAGAAAAAAAAAGAGATCAGGGCAGGGCACAGTGGCTCATGACTATAATCCCAGCACTTTGGGAGGCCAAGGCAGACGGATCACTGGAGGTCAGGAGTTCAAGACCATCCTGGCCAACATGGTGAAACCTTGTCTCTACTAAAAATACCAAAATTAGCCAGTCATGGTGGTACACACCTATAATTCCAGCTACTAGGGAGGCTGAGGCAGGAGAATTGCTTGAACCCGGGAGGCGGAGGCTGCAGTGAGCCGAGATTGTGCCACTGCACTCCAGCCTGGGTGACAGAGCAAGACTCCAACTCGAAAATAAATAAATAAATAAAAATAAAAAGAGATCAGACATGTTTTCAACAAATAAATAGCAAGGGAGGAAAAAGAGAGACGTTATAAATTGAGAGACCTAAAATATTCTCTGGTCGTGGTGGTGGCATGGGGCAATTCTATATGCCTTGAGGCAGTTTTTGTCCTGGATTATCTTTTGAAGGATGTTTGTGTAACCAAGAGTCTCAGAAGATGACAGAAGGCAGGTTTGTTTCCTGGCCAGAACAATAATGTCAAAGGTTGGGTATGTTTATTATAAACCTTTTTATAAGACTGGAAGTCTCCTAAGCTCAGGATTCTCCAGCTGTGACAAAGACCTACTGTGTCATCCTTATGGGACTTGGCGGACAAGGGGAAGCGATGTGAACATGAAGTGCATGTTGCCTGCTGTGCTGTGACTAGAAAAATCTGTAACTCTGACACAGAAACTTCATGTCTTCTGCCAGCATCCACGACACTGTAGTGGCCTAACTCATGAGCTTGCAAACAGAATAAAATTTCAGACTCTTCATAGTCTTGACGAAGACATATCAACAAACAAAATGCATAGTATTACTGTCATATATATTACAGTTATATATGTGAAAAACTTAACAACACAGTGCGACCATTATTGCCTTAAACAACCTTATGTTTTTAAAAGGAATTAAGTGAAAAAATAAATGCAGTATTTTCTACTTAACTATTTACCATATTTCCTACTTGTCAGTTCTGCCTGTGTATCTATCTGAGTTATCACCTAGTGCCAGTCCCTTTCAGTCTAGAAAATCTGCTTAGTATTTCTTAGTATGGCAGATCTGCCAGCAGATTCACTGTCTTTGTTAATCTACAATGACTATTTCTCCTTCATTTTAAAATATTAAACCTTTATTATGGGTAACTGTTGATTCACATGAAGCTGTAAAAGGTAACAGAGGAATTGGTGTACTCTATATCCAGTTTTCCCCAATGGCAACATCTTCCAAAACTCTGTACTGTATCTCAACCAGGATGTTGACATTAACACAGTCAAGACACACAACATTTCCATCACAAGGATCCCTTACGTTGCCCTTTTACAGTTATGACCACTTCCTTCCCAACCCCCAACCCCTTCTTAACCCCTGGAAAACACTAACCCCTTCCCACTCCTATAATTTTGTCATTTCAAGAATGTTATATTAATATAAATGGAATCATACAGTATGTAAACTTTTGGAAATGGCTTTTTTTCCACTCAGCATAATTCTCCGGAGATTCATCCAGGTTTCTCTGCGTACCAACAGTCTATCCCTTATTACTATTGAGTAGTATTCCATGGTGTGGATGTATCAGTTTGTTTAAATATTCACCCACTGAAGGACATTTGGGCTGTTTCTAGTTTTTTTGGCTATTACGAATAAAGATGCTATGTACAGGTTTTTGTATGAACATAAGTTTTCATCCCTTTGGAATCAATGCCAAAGGAGGGCATATAGTAGTCAAATGTTTACTTCATTTTCTTTTTTCTTTCTTTTTTTTTTTTTTTTTTGAGACAGAGTCTCTTGCTCTGTCGCCCAGGCTGGAGTGCAGTGGCGTAATCTTGGCTCATTCCAACCTCCACCTCCTGGGTTCAAGCGATTCTCCTGCCTCAGCCTCCCGAGTAGCTGGGATTACAGGCACGTGCCACCAGGCCCAGCTAATTTCTGTATTTTTAGTACAGACAGGGTTTCACCATGTTAGCCAGGCTGGTCTCAAACTCCTGACCTCATGAGATCAGCCTGCCTTTGCCTCACAAAGTGCTAGGATTACAGGAGTGAGCCGCTGTGCCCAGCCGAATGTTTAGGTTTTAAAGAAAACATCAAACTGTTTTCCAGAATGGCTGTACTCTGTCACATAACCACCAGCAATGGATAAATGATCCAGTTTCTCTGTATGCTAGCCAGTCACTACTTTTTAATTTTAGCCATTCTGATAGGTGTGTAGTTGTATCTCATTATGGTTTTAATTTGTATTTCTCCAGTGCTAATGATGTTGAGCATCTTTTCATGTGCTTACGTGCCATCTGTATATCTTCTTCTGTGAAGTGTCTCTTCATGTCTTCTGCACGTGTTCTAATTGGATTGTTCGGTTTTTTACTGTTGAGTGTTGAGTTTTTTATATATTGTAAATATATGTGGCTTTTGTCAGATATATGGGTTACGAATATTTTCTCCCACTCTGTAGCCTGCCTTTATATCCTCTTAACAGGCTCTTTCACAGAAAAGAAGTTCTAGTTTTTATAAAGTCCAGTTTATTTATTTTTCCATATGTGGGTGATCACACTTTTTGGTGTCAAGTCTATACACTCTTTGCCTAGGCCTAGATCTCAGATTTTCTCCTGTGTTTTTTTGTAAAGATTTTAGAGTTTTGCAGTTTAAATTTTAACTCTGTGGTTCATTTGGAGTTAATTCTTATGTAAGGTGTGAGACTAAGGTAGAGGTTTATTTTCTGCCCACGGATGTCCAATTGTTCCAGCATCATATGTTGAAAAGGCTTTCTTTCCTTCATTAAATTGCTTTGGCAACTTTGTCAAAAATCAGTTGGGCATCATATATGTGTGGGTCTATTTCTGGATTCTCTATTTTGTTCCACTGATCTATGAGCATATCCCTCCACCAAACAGTCTTGATTACTGTAGCTAAGTAGTAAGTCTTCAAATTGGGTAGATTGGTTCCTCTCACATTATTATTTTTCAAAATTGTTTTAGCAATTCTAGTTCCTTTGCCTTTCCATATATATTTCAGAATAATCATGTCAATATCTACAAAAAATCTTGCTGGGATTTTGATAGGAATTACTTTAAACAATTGGGGGAAGAACTGACATCTTTACCAGGCTGAATTTTCCAATTCATGAGCATTGTCTCTTCATTTATTCAGATACTTCTTTCATTAGTGTTGCATAGCTTTTAGCACACATGTACTATACACATTTTATTAGATTTACACATAAACATTTCATTTGGTTTTGGTGACTGTAAATGTATTGTATTTTAAATTTCAATGTCCATGTGTTTGTTGTTAGTCTTACAAAAATAAACTTATCTTGTGTCTTATAAACTTTATAAACTGAAATATTAGTTTTAAGAAGATTCTGGTAGATTCCTTGGGACTTTCTCTATGTAAACAAACACTCATATATCTGCAACTAGGAACTGTTTTATTTCTTCCTTGCAGATCTGTATACCTCTTATTTCCATTTCTTACCTTATTCTACTGGCTAGAAATCCCAGCACTATATTGAATAAAAGAGTTCTGGAAACAGACATAGTTACCTTTTTCCCGATATTAGTGGGAAAGCACCTGGTCTTTTACCATTAAGTATAACGGCAGGTATATAGTTTTTTGTAGATGCTCTTTATTAAGTTTGAGAAAATCTTTGTATTCCTATTTTCCTGAGAATTTTTGTTATAAATGAGTGTTGAAGTTTGTTAAATGCTTTTTCTGCACTGATATAATCATGCGGTTTTTTTTTTTTCTTCTTTTGCTTCTTCTTATGGTAGATTACACTGACTGATTTTTAAATATTTAACCAGACTGCACTCCTGGAATAAACCTCAATTATCATGTTTTAAAAAATACACTGATGAATTCTACTTGCTAACATTTTGTTAAGGATTTTTGTGTCTCTATTTATGAGGGATGTTCACCTGTAGTAACCTTTTATTTTTTTACTGCTTTTGGTTTGGGGATCAAGGCAATACTAGCTTCATAAAATGATTAGAAAGTGTTCCCTTCTTTTCATTTTCTAAAACAAATTGTGTAGAATTGGTGTTGATTCTTCTTTAAATGTCTAGTAAAATTCTTCAATGAATCCATCTGGGCCTGGAGATTTGTTTTTTGAGAAGTTTTAAAATTTCTAATTCTATTTCCTTAATAGTTCTAGGACTATTCAAATTATCTATTTCATATTGGGTAAACTGTGGTATTTGGAGTTTTTTGAGGAAGTGTTGTTCCTCGTCTAAGTTGTCACATTTATGGGTATACAGATGTTCACAGTATTCCCTCATTATCCTTTTGATGTCTACAGAGTTTGCGCTGATACCTTGTTTCATTTCTCATATTAGTAATTTGGGTGTTCTCTTTTTGCTTTGTCAGACTTGCTAGAGGTTTGCCAATTTTATAAATCTTTTCAAAGACCCAGTTCTTCATTTAACTGATTTTGCTGTTTTTCTGTTTTCTATTTCATTGATTTCTGTTTTTATTATTTCCTTACTTTTGCTTGCTTTGGGTTGAGTTTTCTCCTTTTTTTTCTGGGTCAAGCTGAAACATATTGATTCTAGACTTTTTCTCTTTTCTTTTTTTTTTTTTTTTGTCAGAATAAAAATATTTATTGAATTCTGTGCCCACTATGTACGAAACACAGGTGGAGGAGGTTGCGGAAGGAAGATTTATGGAAGACGGGAATCTTGCCTCTAAACATGTTTATGAACCAGGATTTATCACTAGGAAGCTGAACAAAACCCTTATGAAGGACCCAAACAATAATTTAAAAAAGAAATATACTAAAAATAATGATGACTACTGGGTGATTCCAAAGCATCCAGGGAAGATTGAACAGGTGGGGTAAGTCATGGTAGACTTTGCCCAGTTTTGATCCTGGATTTAAAGTAAGGGCCTTGGGCTGGCAGGATAGAAGGAGATTCCAGGACCAGTCATGAAAGTGAGAATGAGTAAGTCAGGCTAGGGAAGGAAAAAGACAGTCATATGGGTGTCTTTGAAAGACGGTACAAAGAAATTTTAAAAAGGGGCTGGGCTTGGTGGCTCATGACTGTAATCCCAGCACTTTGGGAGGGTGAGGTGGGCCTCACCTGAGGTCAGGAGTTCTAGCCAGCCTGGCCAATGTGGTGAAACCCCGTTTCTACTAAAAATACAAAAAAAAAAAAAAAAAAAAAAAAAATTAGCCAGGCATAGTGGAACGCGCCTATAATTCCAGCTACTCTGGGGGCTGAGGCAGGAGAATCGCTTGAACCCGGGAGGCGGAGGTTGCAGTGAGCCGAGATCAAGCCACTGCACGACAGAGTGAGAATCTGTCTCAAAAAAAAAAAAAAAAAAAGAAAGAGAAAAGCAATTTTAAAAAGGGCGACTCTGCCCTGTATTCCTCAGGAGATTCTCTTAGGAAGTGACTGCTAGAGCTCACTGTAGATGTGCCTCATTTTATGCAACAAATATATTTTTGGTTTTTTTTGTTTTTGCCTTCAGGCATCTGTTTAACAAAGCACATCTTGCACCGCCCTTAATCCATTTAACCCTGAGTTGACACAGCATATGTTTCAGAGAGCATGGGGCTGGGGGAAAGGCCATAGATCAACCGCATCCCAAGGCAGAAGAATTTCTCCTAGTCAGAACAAAATGGAGTCTCCCATGCCCACCTCTTTCTACCCAGACACAGCAACAATCTGATCTCTCCTTCCTTTCCCCACACTTCCCCCCTTCTTTTCAACAAAACCGCCATCGTCCTCATGGCCCGCTCCCGATGGTCGCTGTCTCTTCGGAGCTGTTGGGTACACCTCCCAGACAGGGCGGCCGGGCAGAGGCGCTCCTCACTTCCCAGACAGGGCGGCCGGGCAGAGGCGCTCCTCACCTCCCAGACAGGGCAGCCGGGCAGAGGCGCTCCTCACTTCCCAGACAGGGCGGCCGGGCAGAGGCGCTCCTCACCTCCCAGACAGGGCGGCCTGGCAGAGGCACTCCTCACTTCCCTGACGGGGCGGCCGGGCAGAGGCGCTCCTCACTTCCCAGACGGGGCGGCCGGGCAGAGATGCTCCTCACCTCCCAGACGGGGCGGCCAGGCAGAGGCGCTCCTCACTTCCTCTCAGACGGGGTGGCAGCCAGGCAGAGGCGCTCCTCACCTCCCAGACGGGGAGGCCGGGCAGAGGCGCTCCTTACTTCCCAGATGGGGCCGCCGGGCAGAGGCGCTCCTCACCTCCCAGACGGGGTGGCCAGGCAGAGGCGCTCCTCACTTCCCAGACGGTGTGGCGGCCGGGCAGAGGCGCTCCTCACTTCCCAGACGGGGCGGCCGGGCAGGGGCGCTCCTCACTTCCCATACGGGGTGGCGGCCGGGCAGAGGCGATCCTCACTTCCCAGATGGGGCGGCCGGGCAGAGGTGCTCCTCACTTCCTCCCAGACGGGGTGGCAGCCGGGCAGAGGCACTCCTCACCTCCCAGACGGGGCGGCCTGGCAGAGGCGCTCCTCACTTCCCAGACGGGGCGGCCGGGCAGAGGCGCTCCTCACTTCCCAGACGGGGCGGCCGGGCAGGGGCGCTCCTCACTTCCCATACGGGGTGGCGGCCGGGCAGAGGCGATCCTCACTTCCCAGATGGGGCGGCCGGGCAGAGGTGCTCCTCACTTCCTCCCAGACGGGGTGGCAGCCGGGCAGAGGCACTCCTCACCTCCCAGACGGGGCGGCCTGGCAGAGGCGCTCCTCACTTCCCAGACGGGGCGGCCGGGCAGAGGCGCTCCTCACTTCCCAGACGGGGCGGCCGGGCAGGGGCGCTCCTCACTTCCCATACGGGGTGGCGGCCGGGCAGAGGCGATCCTCACTTCCCAGATGGGGCGGCCGGGCAGAGGTGCTCCTCACTTCCTCCCAGACGGGGTGGCAGCCGGGCAGAGGCACTCCTCACCTCCCAGACGGGGCGGCCTGGCAGAGGCGCTCCTCACTTCCCAGACGGGGTGGCCGGGCAGAGGCGCTCCTCACTTCCCAGACGGGGCGGCCAGGCAGAGGCACTCCTCACCTCCCAGACGGGGCAGCCGGGCAGAGGTGCTCCTCACTTCCTCCCAGACGGGGTGGCAGCCGGGCAGAGGCACTCCTCACCTCCCAGACGGGGCGGCCGGACAGAGGCGCTCCTCACATCCCAGACGATGGGCGGCCGGGCAGAGACGTTCCTCACTTCCTATAAGGGATGGCGGCCGGGCAGAGGCGCTCCTCACTTCCCAGATGGGGCGGCTCGGCAGAGGGGCTCCTCACATCCCAGACGATGGGCGGCCAGGCAGAGACGCTCCTCACTTCCTAGACGGGGTGGCAGCGGGGCAGAGGCTATAATCTTAGCACTTTAAGAGGCCAAGGCAGGAGGCTGGTAGGTGGAGGTTGCAGTGAGCCGAGATCACGACACTGCACTCCAGCCTGAGCACCATTGAGCACTGAGTGAGCGAGACTCCGTCTGCTATCCCAGCACCTCGGGAGGCTGAGGCAGGCAGATCACTTGAGGCCAGGAGCTGGAGACCAGCCCGGTCAACACGGTGAAACCCCGTCTCCACCAAAAATACAAAAACCATTCAGGCGTGGCGGCGCGCGCCTGCAATCCCAGGCACTGGGCAGGCCGAGGCAGGAGAGTCGCAGGAGAGTCACAGGAGCCCGAGGCAGGGAGGTTGCAGTGAGCCGAGATCACGGCAGTACAGTCCAACTTCGGCAACAGAGGGAGACCGAAAAAAGGAGAGGGAGACCGAAGAAGGGAGAAGGAGAGGGGGAGGGAGGGGGAGGGGGAGGGGGACTTTTTCTCTTTTCTAATGTACACATGCAGTTCTGTAAATTTCCCTCTTAGGACTGTTTTCACTGTATCTGACAAATTTTGATATGTTTCATTTTCATCCAGTTCAGTGCATTGTTTGATTCACCTTGGGACTTCCCTTGTGACCTAAGGATTATTTAGAAGCGTGTTTCATAGTTTCCATGTGTTTGGAGATTTTCCTATTATATTTCTGTTACTGATTTCTAGTTTGATTCTATTGTGGTTGGAGAACACATTCAGTATGTCTTCAATTTTTAAAAATTTGTTGAGGTTCATCTGATGGCACAGGATATAGTCTAACTTGGTATATGTTCCATGCATACCTGAAAAGGGGTATTCTGCAGTTATAGGGTAGCCAGTGCTAGAAATCTCTATCAGACCCTTTGGTTGATGGTATTGTTGAGTTCTTCTATATCCTTGCTGAACTTCTGTCTAATTGTACTATCAATTATTGAGAAAGGAGTGGTAAGGTCCCCAACAAAAATTGTGGATTAGTTTACTTCTCCTTTCAATTTTATTACTTTTTGCTTCACATGTTTCAGCTCCATTCTCTGGGGCACACACAGTATTACTATGTCCTCTTGAAGGATTAACCATTTTATCATTATATATGTTCTTCCTCAACTCTGGTAATTTCCTTTGCTTTGAAGTCTGCTTTAAATGATATGAATATAGCCACTCTGACTTTCCTTTGATTAATGTTTACATAATATATATTTTCCCATCATTATGTTGTCAACTTGCTTATATATCATAATATTTGAAGTTTCTTGTACACAGCATATAATTAGGTTGGTTTTTTAATCTACTATGCCAATCTGTCTTTTTAACTGATATATTTAAGCAATGTACTTTTAATATAATTATTGATATGTCAAAGACTTAAGTCTGTCATTTTATTTTTTGTTTTCTGTCTGTTCTCTATTTTTTTGTCTCTGTTTTCCTTTTTCTGACTTCTTGTGGGTTCCCAAACTTTTAAAGCAGAATTCCATTTTTATTTACCTACTGTGCTTTTGAGCATACCTCTTTGTATAGCTTTTTTAGAGGCTGCTAAAAGGTGTATGCATATTCATAAACATATCACTCTACTTGTGTGTGTATGTATAGTCATAAATGTATCAGTCTATTCATGTCATTTTAACAGTTCCAGTGAAGCATCAAAACCATAACTCACTTTAAATCCCTTTAGCTTCCCTTGTTTATAATATAATCATATTAAATATTTCCTTTAAATACATTTAGAACCATATCAGACAATGTTATAATTTGTTTCAACTGTCAAATAAAATTTAGAAAACTCCAGAGAGGAAGGAAAGTCTATTGTATATACTCATATTTGGGCTTACCATGTTCTTCCTTCTAGTCCGATATTCAAAAGTTCCTTCTTTCTTTCTGTTTAAGAAAATTCCTTTAGCCATCCTTTTAGGATAGGCTGGCTAGCAACAAATTCTCTTAGTCTGCCTTTATCTGAGAATGTCTTGATTTCTCCTTATTCCAAAAAGATACTTCACTGGATAAGGACTCTGGGTTAACAGTACTTTTCTTTTAGCACTTAAAAAACCTCATGCCATTTCCTCTGGCCTTCATGGTCACCAATGGGAAATCCATTGTCATTCAAATTGCTTTTTTTTCCCCATATAGGTAAAGTGTCATTTTTCCTGGCTGCTTTTAAAAGTTTTGTCTTAAGTGTTCAGAAGTTTAATTATAACAATGTCTTCTTGTAGATTTCTTCAGAATTACCCTCATTGGGGTTTGCTGAGCTCCTTGAATCTGTGGGTTTAAGTCTCTTGCCAAACTGGAGGTGTTTTCAGCCATTATTTTGTAAAGTACTCTTTTTGTGCTGTCTTCTTTCTTTTCTCCTCTGGGATTCTCAATACATAAATGTAAGATCTTTTGTTATAATCACGTAGATCCTTGTGGCTCTCAACATTTCTTTATTTACTATTTTCTTTCCATTGTTCAGATTGGGTAATTTCTTTTGTTCTAGTTTACAGTTCACTGATTTTTCCCCCTCTGTGCCCTCCATTCTGCTGTTAAGCCCATACACTGAGCTTTTTAGTTTGATTTTTCAATTTTCAGTTCTAAAATTTGCATTTGGTTCTTCTTATATTTTCTACTTCTTTGCTGAAGCTTTCAATTTTTTCATTTGTTTCAAGTGTGATCATAGTTGCTCACTGATTTCTTTTTTCTCCCATGGTTTCTTTAAAATCTTTGGTGGGTAAGTCTAACATCTCTGTCATCTCAGTGTGGGCATCTGCTATCTATTTAAATTCACTTTGATATCTTCCTGGTTCTTGGAATGGCAAATGACTTTTCAACTTAAACCTGGACATGTTCTTATTATGTTAAAAGACTCTGGATCTTATTAAACACCCTGTTTTAGCTGTCTTTCTCTGATACCACCCTGGCAGGGGAAGAGAGAAGGTGTGATCCTATTACTGCCAGGCAGAAGCAGAAGTTCAGGTTCCTTGCTCAGCCTCCATTAACAATTCAGAAGGGATCCCTCATTACTACTAGATGTCGGTAGGAGTTTTGGCTCCCCACCTGGTTGTATACAGCAAGGTAGGGGTAACCACTTTACTACTAGACAATAAGAAAGACCTGGCTAGGCCTTCTCTGGCACCTAAATACAGCTTCATGAGGGTACAAGCCTAGACTCCCCATTCAGCCTTTGCTGGACAGTTGTTTCTTTGGTGTTTAGATAGAGTAGAGTGGTTATTGTCTAAAAGCTTTCTGTATTGTTAGACTGCCCATTTCCTACTTTCTCCTTTGGCTAGAGAGCAGGCTTTGTTGAGACTTCCTTTGTCTGCACCTGTTAGCATTTCTGAGTTGCTTGCTTCTTTAGCTCCAAGTCAGGGATATATGCAGCAAAAAGAGACAGGGTCTCACTCTGTCACCCAGGCTGGAATACAGTGGCACGATCTTGGCTCAATGCAGCCTCAACTTCCTGGGCCCAGGGGATCTTTCCACCTAAGCCTCCTGAGTATCTGGGACTACAAGCGCATATCATGATACCTGGCTAATTTTTGTATTTTTTGTAGAGACCAGGTTTTTTCATGTTGCCTAGGCTGGTCTCGAACTGCTGGGCTCACCATAATGTCATTTCTAGGACTCTGAGGTCTTCAGCCACTCTGCTTTAACTTTCCATGGTCTGCTTATAATTCTTTTATGTGCAGTGTCCAGAGTTTTAGTTGTATTTAGTAAGAGGAATAGAAAAATGTACATCTACTCCATCTTTCTAGAATCATGAGTCAAACCTCCTTCACCTTCATTTTTGAAGGATTGTTCTCCCGGATATAGAATTCTTAGTTGACAGGTTTATTTTTTTTCCTTTCTACTCTTTGATTATGTCACACCATCATCCTCTGGTCTCCACTGTTTCTGATCAGAAATCAGCTATTAATCATATTATTGTTGCCCTGTATGGGATGAACTGTTTTCCTCTTGTTATATTCAAGATTTTGTCTTTCAACAGTGTGAATATGATTTGTCCAGGTGTGGTTTTTTTTGTTCTGTTTTGTTTTTGTTTTTGTTTTTGCAGTTTATCCTAATTGAGGTTCACTGAGCTGCTTGGATTTATAGATAATCTTCATCAAATTTGGGAAGTTTTCAGATTTTTCTTTCATATTTTTGTCCCTTTTGCTCCTCTCCATTTGAGATTCCCTTTACACATGTGTTAAAATTATGTTGGAACACATGATGTTGTTGTACAGGGCTCTCTTGATTTTTCTCTGAAATTTTTTCTGCTTTTTAAATTTTTATGTATTTATTTTGAGACAGGGTCTCACTCTGTCACCCAGGCTGGAGTGCATTGCCATGATCTGGCTCACTGCAGCCTTGACTTCGTGGGCCCAGGAGATCTTTCCACCTAAACCTCCTGAGTAGCTGGGATTACAGGTGCATACCATGACACTTGACTAATTTTTGTGATTTTTGTAGATATAGGGTGTCGCCAGGTTGCCCAGGCTGGTCTCGAACTCCTGGGCTCCAGTGATCTACCTGCCACAGCCTCCAAAAGTATTGGGATTACAGGCATGGGCCACCATGCCCAGCCCTCTCTGCTCGTTGGTTTGGATAATTCCTTTTTGGTTTTTTTTTGTTTTGTTTTGTTTTGTTTTTGAGATAGAGTCTTGCTCTGTCACACAGGCTGGAGTGCAGTGGTGCGATCTTGGTTCACCACAGCCTCAACCTCCCTAGGTTCAGGTGATCCTGCCACCTCAGCATCCTAACAAGTAGTTAGGACTACAGATGTGCACCACCATACCTGGCTAATTTTTTATTTCTTGTAGAGACATGGTTTCTCCATGTTGCCCAGGTTGGTCTCAAACTCCTGGGCTCAAGTGATCCACTCGCCTCAGCCTCCCAAAGTGCTAGGATTATAGGTGTGAGCCACTGCACCTGTCCTGGATACTTTCTCTTGATCTACCTTCAGGATCACTGAATCTTTCTTCTACCATTTCTAATCTGCTCTTGTGTTCAACTAGGGAATTTTTCATTTCAGTTAGTAGTATACTTTTCAATTCTAGAAATTCTACTTGGTTCTTTTTTTAAAATTTCTATTTGATTCTCTATTTGTTGACTCACAGTTGGCATATTTTTATAGCAACTATTCAAATACACTTTAGTTCTTTAAATATAATCATAATAGCTATTTTTAAGTCTTTGTTAAATCTAGCGTCTGGGCCTACTCGGGAGTTAGTTTTAACTTAAATACTCATCTTCTTTAGTATGGGTCACACTTTCTTGTTAGTCTGCATGTTTATTACATTTTAGCTGAAAACTAGACATTTAAGATTATATATATAATATGCATAATTTAAGATTACATATATAACCTTAAATAATCTTAAATGTTTATATGTTCAGATATATATGTGTGTGTATATATATATATCTATCTATCTACCTATAGATATAAAGAGAGAAAGAGAGAGAGAGAGAGAGCATATGTATATGTAACAGCAACTCTTGATTACCCTATTTTTCTGAAGGTTTTTGTTTTGTTTTGTTTTGGTAACTTACCTGAATATAAACTGTAGAATCTCATTCCCCATGGTCTGTACCCACTGATATCTCTGTTCAGATTTTTTTTTCAATTCCATTGAGGTCATATTTGTGTTGCATACTTGAACAGCTGACCAATAATTTAGACAGAGGCTATCTCAGACACCTTGAACCCACTGGGCTTTCACCCTTCATGAACCAAGGTGTATGAATTGAGGAATGGCATTCAAAGTGGCAGTCATCTCAAGTCTCCCTGGCTTTCACTTTTTGCTGGGCTCTCTTCGGTCTTCCCTGCTTATGTTTAGTTTCCCAGAAAGCCTAGAAAAGCTTATTTCACACCTTTAATGTCTCTCTCACTTGCACGATCTCCCTGTTAAATTTCTGGCTGGTCTACCACCCATCACAACTGCTACCGTGGGCTAGTCATGCTGCAGGATTTCCCAAAATATTCTAACGTGAGTCTGCTTTTTTAGCTGACAAAGCCACAGGCTTTCAGTGCCCCCATCCTCCACCCTGAATCAAGTCAACCTTTGGCTGTAAGGCTTTGGTTTTCGCCACCAGTCCTGAACTGACAGTTACATTTTTATTTTAGTTTTAGAGACAGGGTCTCCCTCTGTCACCCAGGCCACAATGCAGTAGTGCAATCATAGCTCACCGTAGCCTCGACCTCCTGGGGTCAAGTGATGCTCCCATCTCAGCCTCCTGAACAGCTGAGACTACAGGCATATGCCACCACACTCGCCTAATATTTTATTTTTTTGTAGAGACAACGTCTCACTATATTGACCAGGCTGGTCTTGAAATCCTGGCCTCAAGAGATCATCCCACCTCAGCCTCCCAAAGCACTGGTATTACAGAAGTGAGCCACCATGACTGGCCTTTTTATTTATTTATTTTTTAATGATAGAGTGTGGCAGGAAGAGGATATGGAATCAGTTCCAAGCAAGAACACCACATATTCTCACCCATTCTTGGCCAAAGCTATAGAAATTTCTCAAGAATCAACACTTATCAATTTTTCACCTCCCTTTGGTGGATTTTCAGTTTCCAATTGTTGGGTGTGTGTTTTTTCTTTACAATTTTGTTCAGTTTTGTACTTGTTTTCTGTATTAGTGAATCACTTGACCTCTTACATTGCAATTACCAAAATAAGAACTCAACCAAATGTAATTAGGATCCCAACAAGAATGGAACTTATTAGGATCCTGATTCTCAACAAGCCAATTACAGAAAAATGTTCACGAGATAATTAAGGACATGTGAATGCTGACTGAGTATTTGATAATATTAAGGAATTCTTTTTAGTTTTTTTTGAGATTTGATAATACCATTATAGTTTTGTTTTTATTATTTTTTTTAAAAGAGTGTTTAGCTTTTACAGTCACGTACTGAGTGCTTTTTTTGTGTGTTTTGAGACAGGGTCTTACTCTGTTACCCAGGGTAGAGTGCAGTGGCGTGATCATGACTCACTGCAGCCTCAATTTCCTGGGCTCAAGCAATCCTACCACCTCAGCCTCCTGAGTAGCTGGGACCACAGACACATGCACCATTTTAAATTTTTGGGTAAAGACGGTGTTTCACTGTGTTGCCCAGGCTGGTCTCAAAGTCCTGGGCTCAAGTGATCCGCCCATCTCGCGCTCCCAAAGTGTTGGGATTATAGGCATGAGCCACAGCACCCAGCCACATACTGAAGTTTTCTAGGGAAAAAAGTATATAGTATTTGGGGTTGGTTTTAAAATAATTCAAAGGTGTTAGATTAAACTAGATTGGATAACTGTTAATGTTCCAGCTTTGTAATGTGTCACCTTGGCTAGACTGAACCTCATTTCCCAGAATTCTCTTCCCTTTATGTTTCTGGTTAGGGTGTGCTACAAAAGACATTTACTGAGCAATCTGGAAGACAGAAGAGTAGCAATAGCCATAGTGTTTTTATTCTCAGAAGACTGATACAAGGGATCCAGGCAAGGCTGCAGCTGTTTCTCACTGACCCTATATCCTCCTTTAGTTTCTCTGGGTCCTGGGCAGGTCTGTATTTAGCTCTGTGATGAAGAGCACTAGCTTCTCCTGCATGAAATCCACATCATCAAAGTATTTTTATCATCAGAGACACAGCCTCTGCACATCTTCCTCCTAAAAGAAGTCTCTTCCAATCACCTCAACCATCTTTCGAGAAAGGAACTCTGTTTTCAAATATTCTAGAATTTAAAATGACTGATGACTCTGTAATTACCATACCATCCATTTGTTGAGAGTATACTAATCCTTATCATCGTATTTCATCCTCATAATCACCCTGTAAAGCAGGAAGTATCATTCTTTTCATTTTAAGGATGAAAAGACTGAAGCTCAGAGAGATGAAATAAATGGCATCCCCAAGATCACACAGCTAGCAAGCGAGAGAACCAGGAGTCAAAGTCCATCACACCGTGGCACCTGCAGGCTTATCCCACCCCTGTGCCTAACCAGATAGAGCATCTTCTAGGTTCAGCAGCATCTCTACCCAAAGTACATATTTGTGAAAAATAAAGTCAAAATACCAATAATTTGTATTTTTTTTACCTAATGTCCAACGTGAAAAAATATTTTAAGAGTGAGCAGATGAAACCATTACTTCAAATAAAGCTTTTTGAATTATGTTTAATTTTATTTATCTCTGGGGACAAGGACCAATGAAGAAGGGACTACAATTAGCATTAGCCTCTCCTGCATGAGAGGAAAAGGTGACATCCAAAGAAAGGTCAAAGAAAGAAAACTAGAGATCAAATTGGAAAGAATAGCGCAGTAAAACACACGAACCAAATTAACAACCTCCACTGTATTTTCTCTGTAAAACCAGTATGCCATTGCGGTGATTACCATTTTAGTGAAATGAATGAAAACAGTCATTTCCTCCACACTACTTGTTTCACCTACACCAGATTAGAAAGGAAGAGAATTTTTGAAATTGTATTACACTTGCTCATACCACAGTGGCTCCTGATTTTCCAATAATATAAGTCACTTTCAGACCCCAAAGTCTATGGTGACAGTTCTTGCTCCTGGAGTAATACGTGAAATCAGGTATTTAAAATACCAGTCTACTTGTAAAATAAATAGCATATAAATAAACAATAGCAGCTAATATTTACTGAGCACATTACAGTTGGGTATTGTTTTCTATATTTTTAGTCTTCCAAACAAATTTTTGATATAGATTCTCTTATTGGTATGGCAGACATATAACTGACCATCCAAATAAGGATACTTTAGAGATTGAAAGGTGGCACTATTAAAACTTGTGCCAGGCACAGATATAAACCAGGAATGTTTGGATACCCACTTATTGGCCTTATTTTACAGCTAAAGAACTAAGCAACAAAGAAGTTGAATAGTGTGCCCAAAGTCACGCAGCTAGTAAGCAGAGGAGCCAAGCTGAAGGCCAGGATGTCTGGCTTCAGCATCATACTTGGCCATTCTGCCATGTGCCCCTTCTGAGCTAACTCATAGACTGTAACATTTTTCGAATAAATCATTCAACTATTCTAGTTTCAGACACACAAATCTCTCTATAGTTCACAAGTTCCACAAGGCCATAAAAGCACACAATAAAAAGTCTTACAAGAGATTGCAAATAGAAAGTGTCTGCAAAATAACCTGCAGAGACTCCACAGGATGAGCCCAGGCAGGAGGCATCACCAGGGGACCCACCGCACTGGCCAGGTAGTTGGGAGAACCAGTATCTAGTCTGGGCTCTATCCTTTCCCTTCTGGCCTGAGTTCCCTCACTTGTGCTCCTCTAGAGACCTTATAGGGTCCTTCCCCACCAACCATTTGATGTGAGCTGGTGGACACATGTCCAAATCCTTTCATCTTGGAGCTTCTCCATCCCAAATTGTTTCACTTCCTTCAAGGAACTTTTCCATGGTTTCTTGCTGAGGTGTGAGATAATCAACTACAATCTTCTTTGAGGTGCCTCATTCAAGGGCCTCAAGTTTTACAGCCTCTCTCCCCACTGAGAGACAGGAAGGAGAGAGAGTAGAAAAAAGAGTGAGGCCCCAGGAGAATGATTAATTCTCTGACCTACATAACGGTAGATACATATGCTCTGTTTAAGAAGCATGAATTATTATAGCTGTGAAACACAAGGCTATAAAGCATCTATGTGCTGAAAACCAGTCAACCTAAACACAGAAGAAGCAACTATTCAGAGAAAACACATTAACACATTAGATTTCTGCAACAAAGAAGAAACTTTCTCATCATCTACTGGTAGTGGTAGACTGCCAGATGGAATGCAGTAGACTGCTAGATGGAATTAGCCTCCTAATAATGCAGGTGGTTCTTTAACTTCAGAAAGTGTAACACACTAATATGCAACACAAAGGAACATGCCTGCTCTATCCAATTTCAGATGGACTAGATCTAAATTATAGAGAAATCAGTTTGTTTTATCCTAAGCAATGCATGTTATACAGCGGCATCATCCTAAATGCAAAGGCGACTTCTAGGTCAACTAAAACCAAACCACCGCCAACACAGGATACAGACTACATTCACTGAAAGATTTGCTCCAGAATCAATCACTTATATTGCTTAGAATAACTGTATAAAACTGTCAGTCCTGAATGCAGGGCCACATATGGTTCTAAGTATTACTTGAAGTGAGAAAAGTAGACACGGTTTAGTCTCACTATGAATCTATCACATTCTTTTATTCTCACAATCTTCTGTGTTCTTCAGTGACAATTCATTAGCAAGTTATGAGAGAATAAAGCAATTAGCTTATACCAAATGGCATTTTCACTTAAACATTATTTTCAGAGAACCACTTGAAGACTTCTATGATTTTATTTGGACGTTTTGAAAGTGGATAAGTGCTAAGTGCCCAATTCTGTATGTTCTGCTGCTTGATTAGATGCCATGTTTACTTCCTTTACTGAGTATAAAGTGGAGACTGTCCATGGAAAGAAGTGTTATTTATAATTGCATGCTACCAGATGGCTTATCTCCTTTCCACATCCCTAAAAAGGTCCCAAAAATGTCTTCCATGGATTAGATTTCAGAGTAAGGTATAATTTCATAGCTTACTAGCTTATTTCATTTGAATTTTCATTACACATAACACATAATACTCATAATTAACATATATCAAGTGTTTACTACATGACAGCCTCTACCCTAGACATTTTCTCTGTAGCATCTCCTTAAAACCTCCAATAACCCCATAAAGGGTATTACTATTTCCTCACTTACAGATGAGGAAGCTGGGTGAAAGATTAACTAACTTGCTCCAGGTTATTCAGCTAGTAGGTGGCTGAGCTATGACTTAAATCCAGGTCCCACTCCAAAACTGCATGCTTTTAACCATCATGCTATACTTCCTCCTTAATTTTATACTTTTATAGCAATAAATGTATATGTATGTAAACCCACCAAGGTAGGTTTGCTTGCTCTTTTAACATCTGCAAGCTCCTTAAGAAAAGAGGATTGTGTCTGTTAGATTCCCAGAACCCAGCATACAAATCTGGCATTCAGTAGCTTGCCAGTAAATTTTGCTGAATGGATAGAAGTATACCCTTACATAAAACTTCCATGTGTGGATATGCATATTCCTATATTAAAAAGGCATCCACACATCCACATGAAAAAAATCACAGCATAATTTGGTAACAAAAAAAGATAATTTAACTATTCTATTTTCTCTTCTTAATAACCTGGTTTTATTTCCAGATCCTTAGGGAAAGAACAAATGAGTCATACTATGACATGGGGAAGTCACTAAAAGTAAGCTATAGGAATGGGAAATGGCACTATATTACTTTACAACTCATTAACAAGTCAGACGTCAGATACAAAAACTAGCTTGCCAAATCAATGATTTTTAAAAATAATTTAATAGAAATAAGAGGTTAGGAAGGTAAAAAGGACAAGAAACTGATTAAAAATCTCAAGATATCAAAAACCATAGGAAAAATTCACTGCCTCCCACTTGCTTTTGGAAGAAGCCACTGTATGACATAGCAATTCTCATCTCTTAAATTATCTTTATATTTATAACAAGTCTTGAGATGCCTGATTTAACATATGCGGCTTGTGACAAAATACTACTACAAGGAAATAAGTAGCTTTTCATGTTTTGTATTGGAAATAACATCTGGAATCCAGTAAACATTAACAAGTCTGGAGATCAGAAGATCTGGGATTTAATCCTGACTGCAAATCAAGTTCAAAATCCGGGTCAAAGTCAAAACCTCTAGAGCTCCACACCATAAAAAATGAGTCCAAGACCACATCTTCTTTTTTGCATAATCAGGAATATTTTGAGGATATGAGAACGAGAGGGGGCGGAGGGATGGGGAAAACGCACGCATGAACACTTCGAGCTCTTCAGGGGAGAAAAGTCCCACATAAATGCAAAGCTTTAAGACATTAACTTCACTTCTCTCTCCTCATTTTGTTCACTCCAGAAGCACAGCAGTCTGGAGTAAAGTCAGGACTATTACACAGGGATGCAGCGTCTGAGGCATATATCTTCTTTTAACCCGAAACACATTTCACACTGAAAATCTATAAAGCTACAGTGGGGAAGGGCTTGGGGGCCATCTTTAAGTTGACGGAGACCACTCTTCCTCCCCAAACCATTTGTGATGACTCCGGAGTGCTGTGGGAAAACTGTTTATGAACATGGACTACTATATGTGAGACAATATAAAGAAGAGAATTATTGTGTGAGTTGGAATATATACGTATATTAATCTTTGCTTACAGCCAAGAGTGATGAGACAGAGCCCTATCTGAAAATATTAAGCAGCAATCACAGGCTGAGACAGTGTGGGAACATTTAGGGTTAACTGTAATTCACTGCCAAGAAAAAACAATCTGTCCAGGGAGAGCCCAGGTCATGAAGAAGATGGAAAGGAAGGCCCACAGAAGTGGAAGACAGGATGCCAACTCTGGCAAAGAGTCTGGCCCTCAAAGCAGTGCGTAAATTTCCTTTCTTTTCTTTTCTTTCTTTTTTTGAGAAAGAGTCTCGCTCTGTCATCTAGGCTGGAGTGCAGTAGCGCAATCTCGGCTCACTGTAACCTCTGCCTCCTAGGTTCAAGTGATTCTTGTGCCTCAGCCGCCCAAGTAGCTGGGACTACAGGCCCCGTGCCACCACACCCAGCTAATCTTTGTATGTTTTAGTAGGGATGGAGTTTCACCATGTTAGCCAGGCTATGTGATCCACTCACTTTGCCCTCCCAAGATGCTGGGATTACGGGCGTGAGCCACCGCACCCAGCCGAGAGCCTAAATTTCTGTTCTCGATTCATACCTCAAACCACACCAAGACAAGAGATAAAATTCCTCAAGCAACTGACCCAAACTGGGGGCCGAATTCTACCTGAATTCCCAGAGTACCCCTCCTCTGCCCAGAAAAGCTGCTCAGACATGGCCTGTCAGCTACGGATGCAACTAAGGGAGCCAAGAAGCACAGGCTTTCAAGCCCTCACCCTGAAATTTCCCCATGGCCTTTCCAGGTGAAGAAAAGTACAGGAAAGGAATAAACAATCTTTTGATTGAAAGAAATCCAAAAAACCCGGGCTTTGGTTCTGGCTTCCTAAGCATCAGTGGAGCAAAAGTGCCTATTACCATGGAAATGATAAGAAACCACCATCAGGAATTCTGAGATTCAAATTCTCTGGAGGCAAGGACTGCGTGATGTTTATGTTTGCCACTATCACAGAGCAGGTGCTCAAAAATGCTATTAAACAAATGAAAGAAAAAGAACATAATCTGGTCTACTAAACAACAAGAGGCAATGCTGAAGGGGAAAGGATTTTCCAAAGGGAGATGTTCCAACCAAGAGGCGCTTAGAAACCATAATCTGCTCTCATTTACCAAGTGCTTGCGTGTGGTGGGCACAGTGAGTTAACCTCTCTTTTTAATCCTCAGAACAGCTCAATATTGTTGAATCTTACCATTACTCCATTTTATAGACAAAGAAACAGAAGCAAAGGATTTCACCCCCTGGCCCCAAGATAGCAGAGCTGGGATGTGGACCTAGGTGGAAATCATTTTATTTTATTTTATTTTTATTATACTTTAAGTTCTAGGGTACATGTGCACAACGTGCAGGTTTGTTACATATGTATACATGTGCCATGTTGGTGTGCTGCACCCATTAACTTGTCATTTACATTAGGTATTTCTCCTAATGCTTTCCCTCCCCCCTCCCCCCACCCCATGACAGGCCCTGGTGTTTGATGTTCCCCACCCAGTGTCCAAGTGTTCTCATTGTTCAATTCCCATCTACGAGTGAGAACACGCGGTGTTTGGTTTTCTGTCCTTGCGATAGTTTGCTCAGAATGATGGTTTCCAGCTTCATCCATGTCCCTACAAAGGACATGAACTCATCATTTTTTATGGCTGCACAGTATTCCATAGCGTATATGTGCCACATTTTCTTAATCCAGTTTTCACTGATGGACATTTGGATTGGTTCCAAGTCTTTGCTCTTGTGAACAGTGCCACAATAAACATACGTGTGCATATGTCTTTATAGTAGCATGATTTATAAGCCTTTGGGTATATACCCAGTAATGGGATCGCTGGGTCAAATGGTATTTCTAGTTCTAGATCCTTGAGGAACTGCCACACTGTCTTCCACAATGGTTGAACTAGTTTACACTCAGTGGAAATCATTTTAAAACCACCCTCTTAACCATGTTACTGTCAGCTGCAGCCTCCATCACTGCCTACTTTCCAAGCAAGCAGCAGACCCAAGGGCAGTTCCCCAGATTTACTGTACCCTTAGGAATGGCTTGCTACATCCTCAGCACAACTTACAGATGAAGCACTAAGCCTACAAGGGTGACATGACTCACCTAGGGCTCCACGACATTTTAAAGCTAAATCTCAGATGGAAACCCAGGCGACTGATCTCACTTTCATCACTTAACCATGGCTCTGTTACTCAGTGCAGCAGAAAGAACTTTACTGAGAATGATGAATAACCACATTAGCAAACTCTCTGCTCTTTTCTTTTAATGTTTCTGTTATAAGCCCAACCCATCCTGCTGAACCGCTGCCATCCCAATCTTATAATAGCATATGGCTCTCCCTTCCCAGGAGTGTGATACACTGTGAAAAGGTAACCAATAAAAGCCCCTTTCTTGAGCACACTGAAGTAAGGAAGACAATTTAAAAGTCACTCTCCAAAGCCCCTAGCTGGTAAGCTAAAGGAAATTCTTGAAACAGCTCTACTGCTCCATAAGAAGTAGGAAAATATGTTGCAGAAAAACAAGAAGAAAGAAGTGCGCACACACACATGCTCCCCTCACTGCATTTACTTTGGGTATGGAAAAGTCATCACACTTCAGGACTAAGGGCAAGTGGAGGAAAGCTATGGCTCAGGGCACTGATTAGGCATTTACTTAAGAAATTAAAGAAGTGGGGAAAGAAAGAAGAAAATCCTTTCACCATTTACCCTGAATTTCTCAAAATGCTGGACCCTGTCTTCTTCATCTTTGGATCCCATGGACCTATCATAGTTACCTCATCAATTGCTGCCATCCTTTCTAAAGGTACTTCCTCCAAGAAGCCTTCATAGCTCCAACTGGTGGAGAACAGAGAGGTCACCAAGGCTCCACCTCAATCATATCCATAACAAATCTTACCACATAGTGCATCTTGATTCATCTGATTGGCATTCAATCTTTCCTCAACAAACCAGGAGCTTCTTAACAGCAAGACTGGTGTTCCACATCTCTGTATCCCAAGAGTAGACACAGCCCAATACTACAGTAGATACTCAGGAAATGTAGGCTGACTCCCGTGCTACAGGGCTTTGCCTTGGGCCCTGTCCCATTCATACTATATCAATGACTTTAAAACAACCAAATCTGTTGGTTATAATAAATTGGAAGGGAAAGCTACCACCATCAAAGACGGCACTGATAGCCAGAATGATTTCTATAAGCTGTCTCTCTAGGTTGAAACCCATAAACAAAATAAAATCTCATGGAGAGTTGAGATAGGCATTGCATGAAGTTTCAAAATGCACATACAAAACAGAAAAGATTCAAAATTTTTAAAATCATTTTTTAAAAAATAACTGCATGTAAAAAATAGCTACATAAAAAAAAATCGCTGTGTAACAACATTTGGGGAGACCTAGCCTGAGATCAACATGGGAGAAAAATGCAAGTTTTATTTGGCTACAAGCTTAACGGCAACCATCAGTGAGATATTGTTCTTCATTACTACTGCAGCTACTACTCATAGTAACAGTAGGAGTGCCCATAGTAGTGGTAGCATAGCACTGACAGCAATTAGGATGGAAGCTACCATGTATCACATACTATTTGGCAAACATTGTGCTAAGTCTCGTACTACACTCTCTCACTTCCTTACAACTCTACGAAGTAGAAATCTTCACCCTCATTTAAGAAGGAAGTAAACTGAGTCTCAGAGCAGTTAAGTGACTTGCACAGGGTCACACATCTGGGAAGCCACAGTTACAGTGACAAGATTCAAACCCAGCTTGATTGGCATCCACCAACCAAACTCTTAACTGCTGACGTAATCTGAGACCTGATGAGAAAGAATGAATAAAAAAAGGATAGCTCCACTATTATCTGCATCTATCAGACAACATCTAGAATACTGTGTATAATTCTGGGTGTCCATTTATAAAAAGGGACATTTTCCCCCAATTCATGTTATTCAGAGGAATGTAACTGGGTTGCCCTGAATTGCGAACCCAGTTATCCTAGGTGCAGCAGAAGAACGGGAATGCTTATCTAGAAACAGAAACATGTGTGGGGCAGAGGAGACACGACAACTGTTCTTAGGTATCTGAAGAGCTTGTATGTACAAGGCAGAAGGAAGATACATTCTTATTCTCAGCAACAGCAGAATTAGGGCCACTGAGTTGACACTTCAAGGAGGATTTGAGTTGGACAGAGGAACCTTCAGTGAGAACATCTGACAATGCAGTAAGTTGCCCCAAGTGTTGGAGAGTTCTTGTTCACCAAGAAGCTTTTAGCAAGAGGCTGCAGGACCACAGCTGTCAGGGGTATCAAAGAAGGAATTCCTACAGGGGGAGAAGTTAGAGGAGGTTTCCACTTCCCACCTTTCAGATCCAGTGACCCTCCAAACTAAGGAGGCCATGGTACATTTTGGTGTTCTGCTCTCTTTGCCCAGGAAGAATCAGTAGTTGTAACATGAGGCTCTGAGGGTAATTTTGTCCTGAAGTGGAAACAAATGGTATTTCTAACATTGTCCAAATAGTAACTGGAATTAGAATTCGCTCTTTTCAAGCAAGAAGCATATGTCTGGATAACGTGTTTGGAAATGTGTCTGCAGGATCTAAATATCTGAACCATACATTTGAGTTTATTTCTATTTCTCAATAGTTCTATTTTACTGGATGAAGAACCTTGCAACTGATCCACAGTGAAAAATTACAATGAGTAAACATTAGTACTTCCTCCAGAAGACATTCATCTTCCACTAGGGAGAAGGAGATAAAATTATTTTCCCAAGCATAGTCCCAAAAGGCTGATATTTTGATCACCTTGCTTTCCCCTTGGCATTTACTATGTAGAATACTATGTAGAACTTGTAGCTGTATTAAATTTATTATCAGGTGAACTTCATTATCACTTTCGTGCTTTTTTTCATTTTGAACATTAGGTTAGTTCTCCATCAAACTGATTTATTCATGTCCTCAGAATATCCTGATTAAAAACATGTGAATGGGCCAGGTGCAGTGGCTCATGCCTGTAATTCTAGCACTTTGGGAGGCTGAGGCGGGTGAATCGCCTGACATCAGGAGTTCGAGACCAGCCTGACCAACATGGCAAAACCCCATCTCGACTGAAAATACAAAATTAGCCAGGCGTGGTGACACATGGCACATGCCCGTAATCCCAGCTACTTGGGAGGCTGAGGCAGGAGAATTGCTTGAACCCAGGAGGTGGAGGTTGCAGTGAGCTGAGTGAGATACTGCCATTGCGCTCCAGTCTGGGCAACAAGAACGAAACTCCGTCTCAAAAAATCAAAACAAAACAAAACAAAAAACACACGAGTGAAGGTCTTATTGCAGGGAAAAATTCTCAATCAACTTCCTCCCCCAGCCCCCAGCACATACTAGGTACTCAATGAATGCTTGCTTGAAATAATGAGGCTGTTGATGGGACCATCAATGGGTATGAAAGTCTTAACTAAGGAGAAAGATGATATGATATTTACCGGTTTTTGCCAGACTGAGAAAATGGCAGTCTCATCGCCTGGGCAGAGGAGGATCAGGAGGCAAGCTAAGTAACAGTCTCATGTTTCTGTTGCACACTGAGACACAGTGGTGGGAGGCCAGAGGATCATAGGGAAGAGGAACAATCAAGTGTGGAGTTTAGAGGATCTAAAAAACTACTGTGAGTCCAAGCCCTAAGTCCTATCATGCAGTGGCAAAGAAGTACCTGAGCGGGGTCAACAAGTGTGGCATCTGCAAGTATGAGTATACATGCTAATCTCTGGCCAGAGAACTGGTATGTGCCCCAAATGTACTTAATGTGCTATGTGTGGATAGGCAAGAGCTCAGAGGAGTGGCCTCTGTACACCACAGAAGACAGACAAGGAGGGCTTATCCCAGGTCAATTCTATTTTTTGTGCATTTTGTTTGTTTTATTTTTTGAGACCGGGTCTGGCTCTGTCATCAAGGCTAGAGTGCAGTGGTGTGATCTTGGCTCACTGCAACCTCCGCCTCTCAGGCTCAAGCCATTGTCCCACCTCAATCTGCCGAGTAGCTGGGACTACAGGCATGTGCCACCATGCCCAGCTAACTTTTTGTGCTTTTTGTAAAGATGAGATTTTGCCATGTTGCCCAGGCTGGTCTCAAACTCCTGAGCTCAAGCGATCCTCCCACCTCAGCCTCCCAGAGTGCTGGGATTACAGGCATGAGCCACTGCACCCAGCATATCCGAGGTCAATTCCATACATCAAACAACCCTGAGAAACAGAGGACGCTTTCCAGAATGTCTAGAGCTATACAATCTATTAGACAATCAAATTCCACATTAACAGAAGCAAAACAAACTGAATCTCTGGCTAAAATGTGGTAAGTAGCAGACATTCATTCAAAGGAGGAATACGTTTTGGAAACTTTGATCTGACTGGGCTTTGATGATCCAGGAAGCATGAGCAAAGTTTTCATTGAGAGAATGAGTATGTGATAAGCCAACAAAAGGTAAGGGTAAGAGGAATATCAGTAATCATTATTTATAAATATTGTTTTCTTTCCCTCTGGTTCTTTTTTTCTTTTTTCCCTGCCCCACCCTCCCCCATGCTTCCAAAGGCCAACGTTTCTCATTAACTCGTCTGATGGAAGTAAACAATATTATAATTAGATAGCCAAAACATAATATAAACAAAAACAGTATAATAACAACATTCCTCTGTAAGTGATATAAAGTTTCCACATATAATGACAAATTAAATGTCACACAATTTCATCCAGTATAATTATTTCCAATTTGTAGACAAGGAAACTGAAGATATATTCTAAATTTAGCAGTAGTCCTTTAATATTAAGTGGCAGAGCTATAATCCAAGTTACTTTGGTTAATTCCAAAATTAGAGTTCTTTCCCTGACAGCCAAGCGTGGTGGCTCACACCTGTAATCCCAGCACTTTGGGAGGCGGAGGCAGGTGGATCACCAGAGGTCAGGAGTTCAAGACCAGCCTAGCCAACATGGTAAAGCCCCATCTCTACTAAAAATACAAAAAAAATTAGCTGGGTGTGGTAGCACGGGCACCTGTAATCCCAGCTATTCGGGAGGCTGAGGCTGAAGAATTGCTTGTACCTGGGAGGCGGAGGTTGCAGTGAGCCAAGATTGTGCCACTGCACTCCATCCTGGGTGACAGAGCGAGCCTCCATCTCAAATAAAACAAAACAAAACAAAAACAAAATGAGAGTTCTTTCTCTGAGAAAAAGAAGCCACCTAAATGTAATTGTGTCCCTCACAGAGAGGGAAAGATATCACAGATCACCCCATCCTGTCACATCGTCAACTGAACAAGTCAGCATGGTACCTTGGTACTGAAAGTGAGTATGCAGATGTGGGAAATTAGAACGTTATATAACCTCTACATATTTCTTTAACTGAAAGCACTATGTAGCACCACAGATTAATATCCGTCTCAGACTTAGGCAACTGAAAAGCAAATAACCACAAACTACATTTTCAAAAACCACATTATTATTGGGTTAAAATACATCACAGCACTGGCCATACACTAGATTGTATCTGTGAGGAGGGGAATGAGGCCATCTAAGTGTGGCACCTCCACAGGACACACACATGGGACACACACACACAAACACACACACGTTAACACCAAGCTGACCCTTTTTTCACATGGCCAAATACCTCATCTTCTCTCAGATGTGTACAAAGCACACATGGCTGTTTCCACAACCTGCTTTTGCCATAAATGACTGCCCAATAAAATAAAAACTAATGATTAACTTTTGCTCCCTGGAAATCACTGAAAAAGAAAAATATATTTCCTGAATAGCCTTTGCATACAGGGCACTGACTATTCTCAAGCTCTCTGAAGAAGCTTTAAAATTATTTGCCATTATGAGTTAGTCACAGAACTAACATAAATACATAACACAGAAGAGGTCAGTTCCTGAATTGAAATATTTACTAACCACATGGATATTTTGGTTCTAAACATTCCCTGAAAATGTCTCTTCTAACCAGCCTCTGCTTATGAAACACATGGAGTCTGGACAGTCACCAAACTCCCCCAATTCCACATATCTGGAATTGGTATTATTGTAGGGTCAATAATTATATACAGGTTCTTTGCTAAGCACTAGAGATACACAGTCCATTAGGGAAGAAAAGCAAATAAATTAAGATCTCAAAGAAAAATAGGACTTAACCAGACCAGATGAGAACTACCACAGCTGTGAAGAATTGCAGGGCTCAAATCCTAGAGAGGTGAAACTGTTTTCCTTAGAGATCTATTGCCTCAAATGGCAGATGTAAGGCTGAGAAGCTGAGCAGAACTTTCAATAGACTCATGGCCTGAGGATATAAAAAATTGGAGTTCAAGGCCCTCCAAGGTGGAGGATCTATGGTAAAACCCCTAGACTTTTGGTTGGCACCCTGAAGAACTATACCCAGGGGGAATTGGAAATAGACTGGCCATTACAGGGACTGAAGCTCTGCTTCAAATCATCTCAATTCCTGACTAGATTAAAGCTAATCTGAAATAGAAGTTTCTAGAAACAAAGGTAAATCCTTTCCAGAGACACATCACACTATCTAGATCTCAACCTCCACAATTTTTCACATAAAATGTCTGACAGTCAGTCAAAACTAACCAGGCATGTGAGAAAACAAGATGTGACTGAAAGCCAAGAACAACAGAAACAGATCAACATGGTGGCCAGAAATTAGTTATCAGACAAACTTTTAAAAATGATGACTGAAAAACACAGTGAAACAGCCCTGCACACTGACCAGAGCACCTTAAATAAAACATACTGACGATATCAAGCATTGATGAGAAGAACAGTTTTTGTTCTTTTTCTTTGGCTAAAAGAGAAAGTAAACACAGTAAACTGTCAACATTATGTAGTCAGTACACAGTTATCTATTACACTATTTTCTGTACTATTCTGAATTTTTGTAACATTTCATAATTAACTGTTTAAAAAAGAAAAAAAAGATGTGGCTAGAGAGATCAGCAAGGGTTAAATTATGTTAGCCTTCAGAAGTCATGTGCAAGAATTTATACTTAATCAGCCAGGTGCAGTGTCCCACATCTGTACTCCCAGCACTTTAGGAGGCCAAGGCGTGAGGATTGCTTGAGGCCAGGAGTTCGAGACCAGCCTGTGTAACAGAGCAAGACCCCATCTCCACAAAAATTAAAAATAAAAGTAGTAAGACCTTATTAAAAATAAAAGTAATAAGACCTGATTACAGGTGGCTCACACCTGTAATCCCAGAACTTTGGGGGGCCAAGGCGGGCAGATCACCTGAGGTCAGGTGTTTGAGACTAGTCTGGCCAACATTGCGAAACCCCGTTTCTACTAAAAATACAAAAATTAGCTGACGGGCACCTGTAATCCCAGCTACTTGGGAGGCTGAGGCATGAGAATCGATTGAACACAGGAGGCAGAGGCTGCAGTGAGCTGAGATCACGCCACTGCACTCCAGCCTGAGGGATAGAGCGAGATTCTCTCAAAAAATAAAAATTAAAAAAAAAAGATAAAAGTAATTAAGTTTTTAAAAAATATTTTACACTTTATTCTTCAGATAATAAGAAGGCATTAAAGGATTTTAAACAGGGGAGTGACCTCACGTGACTTGCTCTCTATATAGATCAGTCTAGTCACAATATGGCAAAGAGAGGGAAGGCAGGGAGCCCTCTGGGAGGCTGCTGCAGTAACCCAGATGAGTGATGATCATGGCTTTTCTGCTGGCAATGAAGAAAAGCTGTAAAGACCTGAATTATGGAGTATGAATTGTCTAAGGATTTGGGGTTTAGTTCTCAAAACTGTTAAATTACATCCCAGTCAAATGAGGAAGCAAAGGAGGCCACTGGGACAAAGAGAAACCTAAAATGAGAACAATTTCATTAGAGCAAGGGCAACATCCAGGATAAAGCCTGGGATTGGTGAAAAGAAAAATGTGAATTTTTCTGTAAATCCTTAGAAGAAACACAAGTAGTTCTAAAACTGAAAGCTAACAAGCGCTCAGCTCCATACCAGATGGTCAGATAGATACATTCACAACTTGCCAGCATTCTAAGGCCTTGTGCACCCCCTTCCAAGCATGCAGATGCCTTTATCTGAGAGGAAAAAAACTCTATTTCTGATTCTGACAGCAAATGCCAAGTCACATCTTGCCAGTGGAGAATGACATCTCCCAACCACAAACCCACCTAGAATTTTACAACCTTATTCTCATTTTGACCACTACTTCCACCAGCCCCGCTGGAAAGTAAAAGAAACTGAGGAGGGATGACAGTTTCTAAAGAACTCAGCTTTTTTATCTGCATCCCCCAAAAAGTAGATCTGTTTCTCTAGATTATTCATGAGCAGCCCATGTGTTATTCTGTGAAGAAAAATTAAGCATATCAAACAACTTTATTCCCGTATTCTGAAAAACGAGCCTCAGGCAGAGTCTATTTCTTCAATTGCTCTGTAATCCTATATTGAGAAGATATTGAAGAATTAATTTTCTTTATCATTACCCTTTGAGCCTTTTCAAAAGGTTCAGGTTTAAAATTAAGCACATCAAGTACGCAGTCCAGCTAGTTTGGTTATAAATATACATTCTTGGAACTGACTTATGAATGACTACTTTGCTAGAGATGGGATTTTGCATGATATTTTCCCCCCAATCTGTTCACACCATAAAAAATATTCAGAGATGTTCTTTTTAAAGGAAGCACTTTCCACACACATGCCCATGTAGTGTCTCAATTTGTATACATTCTGCTGGGATAGCTTGGTTTTAGAGGCAGGGTAGTATACTATTTGCATTCAACATTTTTCACATGCCAGAATAAGTAAAACTTAGACAAACATGGTTGTTTTCTGTTCCTAAGTTATAAGGTGCATTGGTCTGACATACTAAGAGGTTCAGGAATTAATCACTAAATGACACAACTTCCTGCTTCAACATTTAACCAGAAAACACCCTTTCTCTTTCTCTCCAAACAATGCTGCTGAATCAAAATTTCAACCCATCAGAACTCAGGCAACTAGAGGCATGATAAATACCACCTAGCAGATCTTAATAGTTAATAATAAAACAGTAATAAACTTTATAGTTATTTATATATCATGCATGCTTTGATCAAATTCACGAGACAACATAATTTCTAAAGTTATAGGCAGATTTCCTCAAATAGTTATCACCATCACAATCCAGGAAAAGATAACATGCTCACAGACATTTTTACAAAATGCTCTGAGGTTGAAATAAGAAACATGTGCTTAATGTGCCTTTAGGGAAATCCCAAGATTAATTTCCAGAGTATGTAAATACCCCTCGGAAACACATGATAGTCTGGCTGCAGACTGCCCAGAGGACAGATGCTACCATTCCAAGACACATGCTCTGTGAATAATACTCACTGGGTTAAGCGTTTCTTCAACAGAATGATGAACGGTCCACCAGTCTGAAGTCCATTCCCACGCGTTCCCCACTATGTTATATAAGCCATAACCATTGGGAGGGAAGGCATCAACCTAAAAACAAAGAAAGGAAAAATGCTGTCAAACTATTCACCTGGTTTAAAAAACATCTTCAGTGCAGAAATGCAACAAGAGCTTTAATTTCAGAGTATGAATATTGGTTTTTATTCCAATAGTCAAAGTACAATTTGGCCAACATAAAGGCAAAGAAAGGGGCGTTTTTTTTTTTTTTTTTTTTGGCTTTGAGCTCTTAGAGGAATTCAGAAACCTAAAGAGAGTTCATATTAAATGGTATGAAAGTCAGAGAAATTATTCCTAATAGAGTTACTAACATTATCATCAATCAAAAATTTGTGTCAAACACTGGGTGAGTAGGGAGAGGATAGATGATACTTAGACTTCCAAAATCATTCACAGGAAAATCCCATTGGACCCAATATGAGTCTTGTCATCACAGCTCAGCTTTCCTGGCCACACAATGTCTTTCAGCACTGAGAGATCCCAAGTCAGTCAGCTCTGTCCTCTCCACAAGTTTCCGCCAACTCATCATCTTATCTTAAGCCTCAAAACTTAAGGGGATTTCTTTTTATAAAGAAAATGTGAATTCATTATCAAGTATATTGGTAATAGAGGGTTTTCAGTCTCTGAAACCTGAGTCTGAGGCAAACTGTATGCATTCTTCAGCAGAAAATTATACATTTCAAAGGCAGGTCAGACAGTCTGCCACATAATACTGTCACAAACACAGGACCAAAGTGTAGAGTTTTTATAAAAGGGGGGAGAGCAGGAGAAAAAAAAAAAAAAACTTTAACTGAACAATAATAAATGCAGAATAGTTTTGCTGCCTTAATGGCTTAACATTTTTCCCAACATTTTAAAATGGAAATTCTCAAACATAAAGGAAAATTTCATTTTTAAAATGAAAAAAATATATATGAATATCACGTAATCCTTGAGGGGTTAAAAATCTTTTTGTAAATCCATGCTTTTTCCATACTAAATGAAGTAGAATGGAAGGAATGAATAAACTAAAATTCATTCCATGTGGCTTCAGATGGTTTCACATCTATACATGAATATGGAAGCATCTGATGCTTGGGCAATTCAGAGCACTCCAATCAAAGTCACGAAGCTAGTGTGAAAAGAACTTAATCTGGATGAGTTGGAAAGCTGAAAATTCTCACCACACTGCTTCCAAAATCAGCAATCATTATGGAAACAGCAGTACTTATTCATTGGTTCATTCAGTAATTCCATGCACAGTGACTAAAGACAGTGAGGGCTTCAATGACAAATAATGAATGACCTCAACTAGTTTAATGAGGGAGAAAAAAAGAATATACCCAAAACTCAAAATCCAATTCTGAAAGGCAGAATGGGATGAGTAGGGTAAGAGAGGGAAATAAAATGTCAGAGAAATTCACAACAGGGAGAAATTTCTGGTGAAGGCATTCTCCTTTACAAAAGTAGAGTTGTCTGGGCAGGTTTCAAATAGGGCTCAGAGTTCAAAAAGAAAAAGAAGAGGCCACAGGCATAAACAACTTTTTCAACAATTTGGAGATGATCAAAAAGAGCATGGTAGAGTAATAGCTGGGAGGAGTAGGAAGGAAAAGAAGAAATTCAGTTATTTTAGGAATAAAAGGAAAGGAGCCAGAGGAGCAAGTGCAGTTAAAAGATGGAATAGGCCAGGTGCAGTGGCTCATGCCTGTAATCCTAGCACTTTGGGAGGCCAAGGTGAGCAGATCACCTGGGGTCAAGAGTTCAAGACTAGCCTGGCCAACATGGTGAAACCCTGTCTCTACTAAAAATACCGAAAAAATTAGCCAGGCAGGTGCATGGTGCATGCCTGTAATCCCAGCTACTCAGGAGGCTGAAGTAGAATTGCTGAACGCAGGAGGCAGAGGTTGCAGTGAGCCAAGATGGCACCACTGCACTCCAGGCTGGGTGACACAGCGAGATTATGTCTCAAACAAACAAACAAACAAACAAAAACAGATGAAACAAACACTGGAGGAAGGAATCATTTTCCAGACTTATAGAGCACAGGCAGAGGTGCTCTCAAATCAGTCTACCTGAGGTCCTATGTGTGCATCAACACTATTTTTTTTTTTAGACAGGGTCTTGCTCTGTCACCCAGACTGGAATACAGTGATGCAATCACAGCTCACTGCAACCTCAACCTCCCAGGCTCAAGTGATCCTCCCAGCTCAGCCTCTCGAGTAGGTGGGACCACAGGTGTGCACCACCACACCCAACTAACTTTTGGAATTTTTTGTAGAGATGGGGTCTCCCCATGTTGCCCAGGCTGGTCTTGAACTCTTAGGCTCAAACAAACCTCTTGTCTCAGCCTCCCGAAGTGCTGGGATTATAAGCATGAGGCACCAGACCCAGTGACACCAACAGTTAACAGCTAACATTAGGCAAGCAACTTAATCTACATGGGTGCTATTTTGTCTGTAAAATGGGAAAAATAATAGTACCTACTCAAGGGTTTGGGTATTTTTTTCTTTACCCACCTTAAATAATTTGATGTTTAAGTGAGGTAGAATGTGGAGGTCACCACCCCTAAAATTACCATAGGTGAGTATGCCACTAAGGAAAATAAAAATTTTAACTGCCTGCTATTAAACCAATCTACTAAATAAAGCTTCCCCTCAGGAACCTCAAAAGCAAACAAATGTATATGAGAATACTCCTGGCACATTTTCAGATGAATAAGCTGATATGCATTAAAGCCAAAATTAATCACTGTGTAACAAGCAGCATAGCAAAATGTAAATTATTTAGTCTCACTGTGGTCAAAATAGTTTGCTCAGTATAAAATCAGGTGTAGCTGGGTGTGGTGGTTCATGCCAGTAATCCCAGCACTTTGGGAGGCTGAGGAAAAAGGATAGCTTGAGGCCAGGAGTTCAAGACCAATCTGGGAAACACAATGAGACCTCACCTCCACAAAAAAAAAATTTTTTTTTTTGAGACAGAGTCTCACTCTGTCGCCCAGGCTGGAGTGCAGTGGCCTGATCTCGGCTCACTGCAATCTCTGCCTCCTGGGTTCAAGCGATTCTCCTGCCTCAGCCTCCTGAGTAGCTGGGATTACAGATGCACGCTGCCACGCCCGGCTAATTTTTTTGTATTTTAGTAGAGATCGGGTTTCACTGTGTTTCCCAGTCTGGTCTCAAAATCCTGAGCTCAGGCAATCCACCCGCCTCAGCCTCCCAAAGTGCTGGGATTACAGGCATGAGCCACCGCACCCGGCCCAAAAAATTTTTTTAAATTAGCTGGGCATGATGGTGTGCACCTGTAGTGCCAGCTACTTGGGAGGCTGGGGTGGAAAAATCGCTTGAGCCCAGGAGGCTGAGGTTGCAGTAAGCTGTGATCATGCCACTGCACTCCAGCCTGGGCAACAGAGCAGGACCCTGTCTCAAATAAATAAAATCAGACCTGAAATAATAAACACATGAAATATCAGGTCAGGGAGCTATTTCCCTGTAGTCCATCTCATCATCAAAGTTAAATTCCTGCTCCAATTGACCAGAGCATGTGGACACAAAAGAGCAGCTTAGGTGGACTTGAGATACTACATGTAAACGATTTCCATAAGATAGAGATCTCACTAAGACTCATTCTAAACACAGATGGCAGCTGTCTCTCTCTGGCTGGCTTGCTTGCTTTCTCCTCTAGTCCTGTTTGTCAAATTGGTTCCCTTAGGACTCCCAGTAAATGTTCTAATTTATTTTAGTAACTTCCATGGCAACTTCTTCAGGTCAATTTCCTACACAAATGCTGAACTTTCAGTCAAATATTCCAATTCTAAACATCTGTACAGTGTCCTTATTTCATACTGAACATTGTGTTTTTTGAAAAGGTACACTGATTTTAGAAGAGTAAATAGCTCTATATTCCTTGGTAGCTCATGTAATTAAATAGAAAAGAAACTCTGTAGCTGCAAGTACTGTCAAATATGCATAACTGTCCAAGAAAACCTTGTCATGGCCTTTTGCTAAAATGAACAGGCACTTATATCATTTGTTTGGTTCATCAAAAATGCTTATCACAGGCCAGGCGCAGTGGCTCATGCCTGTAATCCCAGCATTTCGGGAGGTCAAGGCGGGAGGATCACCTACCAGCCTGGCCAACATGGCAAAATCCTGTCTCTACTAAAAATACAAAAGTTAGTCAGACATTGTGGTGCACAGCTATAATCCTAGCTACTAGGGAGGCTGACGCAGGAGAATCGCTTGAACCCAGGAGGCAGAGGTTGGAGTGAGCCACGATCACGCCACGGCACTCCAGCCTCGGCTACAGAGTAAGACTCCGTCTCAAAAAAAAAAAAAGAAAGAAAGAAAAATAAAAGAAATGATTATCACAGTCTTGTCCAAATGAGGGCCACGAAGGCCATCACCTGTGTCTTTGGAATGGAGCTCATTCCAAATGAGTATATGATTATGCCAACAAAAGAATGGTGAGAAAGGAACTCTTTTTTTTTTTTTAATTATTATACTTTAAGTTTTAGGGCACATGTGCACAATGTGTAGGTTAGTTACATATGTATACATGTGCCATGCTGGTGTGCTGCACCCATTAACTAGTCATTTAGCATTAGGTATATCTCCTAATGCTATCCCTCCCCCCACCCCCCACCCCACAACAGTCCCCAGAGTGTGATGTTCCCCTTCCTGTGTCCATGTGTTCTCATTGTTCAATTCCCACCTATGAGTGAGAACATGCGGTGTTTGGTTTTTTGTCCTTGTGATAGTTTACTGAGAATGATGATTTCCAATTTCATCCATGTCCCTACAAAGGACATGAACTCATCATTTTTTATGGCTGCATAGTATTCCATGGTGTTTATGTGCCACATTTTCTTAATCCAGTGTATCATAGTTGGACTTCTGGGTTGGTTCCAAGTCTTTGCTATTGTGAATAGTGCCTCAATAAACATACGTGTGCATGTGTCTTTATAGCAGCATGATTTATAGCCCTTTGGGTATATACCCAGTAATGGGATGGCTGGGTTGAAAGGTATTTCTAGTTCTAGATCCCTGAGGAGTCGCCACACTGACTTCCACAATGGTTGAACAAGTTTACAGTCCCATCAACAGTGTAAAAGTGTTCCTATTTCTCCACATCCTCTCCAGCACCTGTTGTTTCCTGACTTTTTAATGACTCCCATTCTAACTGGTGTGAAATGGTATCTCATTGTGGTTTTGATTTGCATTTCTCTGATGGCCAGTATGGTGAGCATTTTTTCATGTGTTTTTTGGCTGCATAAATGTCTTCTTTTGAGAAGTGTCTGTTCATGTCCTTCGCCCACTTTTTCATGGGGTTGTTTGTTTTTTTCTTGTAAATTTGTTTGAGTTCATTGTAGGTTCTGGATATTAGCCCTTTGTCAGATGAGTAGGTTGTGAAAAATTTCTCCCATTTTGTAGGTTGCCTGTTCACTCTGATGGTAGTTTCTTTTGCTGTGCAGAAGCTCTTGAGTTTAATTAGATCCCATTTGTCAATTTTGGCTTTTGTTGCCATTGCTTTTGGTGTTTTAGACATGAAGTCCTTACCCATGCCTATGTCCTGAATGGTAATGCCTAGGTTTTCTTCTAGGGTTTTTATGGTTTTAGGTCTAATGTTTAAGTCTTTAATCCATCTTGAATTAATTTTTGTATAAGGTGTAAGGAAGGGATCCAGTTTCAGCTTTCTACATATGGCTAGCCAGTTTTCCCAGCACCATTTATTAAATAGGGAATCCTTTCCTCATTGCTTGTTTTTCTCAGGTTTGTCAAAGATCAGATGGTTGTAGATATGCGGCATTATTTCTGAGGGCTCTATTCTGTTCCATTGATCTATATCTCTGTTTTAGTACTAGTATCATGCTGTTTTGGTTACTGTAGCCTTGTAGTATAGTTTGAAGTCAGGTAGCGTGATGCCTCCAGCTTTGTTCTTTTGGCTTAGGATTGACTTGGCGATGCGGGCTCTTTTTTGGTTCCATATGAACTTTAAAGTACTTTTTTCCAATTCTGTGAAGAAAGTCATTGGTAGCTTGATGAGGATGGCATTGAATCTATAAATTACCTTGGGAAGTATGGCCATTTTCACAATATTGATTCTTCCTACCCATGAGCATGGAATGTTCTTCCATTTCTTTGTATCCTCTTTTATTTCATTAAGCAGTGGTTTGTAGTTCTCCTTGAAGAGGTCCTTCACGTCCCTTGTAAGTTGGATTCCTAGGTATTTTATTCTCTTTGAAGCAATTGTGAATGGGAGTTCACTCATGATTTGGCTCTCTGTTTGTTTGTTATTGTATATATGTGTATAAGAATGCTTGTGATTTTTGTACATTGATTTTGTATCCTGAGACTTTGCTGAAGTTGCTTATCAGCTTAAGGAGATTTTGGGCTGAGACGATGGGGTTTTCTAGATATACAATCATGTCGTCTGAAAACAGGGACAATTTGACTTCCTCTTTTCCTAATTAAATACCCATTATTTCCTTCTCCTGCCTAATTGCCCTGGCCAGAACTTCCAACACTATGTTGAATAGGAGTGGTGAGAGAGGGCATCCCTGTCTTGTGCCAGTTTTCAAACGGAATGCTTCCAGTTTTTGCCCATTCAGTATGATATTGGCTGTGGGTTTGTCATAGATAGCTCTTATTATTTTCAGATACGTCCCATCAATACCTAATTTATTGAGAGTTTTTAGCATGAAGGGTTGTTGAATTCTGTCAAAGGCCTTTTCTGCATCTATTGAGATAATCGTGGTTTTTGTCTTTGGTTCTGTTTATATGCTGGATTACATTTATTGATTTGTGTATATTGAACCAGCCTTGCATCCCAGGGATGAAGCCCACTTGATCATGGTGGATAAGCTTTTTGATGTGCTGCTGGATTCAGTTTGCCAGTATTTTATTGAGGATTTTTGCATCAATGTTCATCAAGGATATTGGTCTAAAATTCTCTTTTTTGGTTGTGTCTCTGCCAGGCTTTGGTATCAGGATGATGCTGGCCTCATAAAATGAGTTAAGGAACTCTTGTACACCCACAAAGGAAAACATGCCCCAAGCATTCTGGAAAATAATTCAACCATATATCTGAAACTCTTACCAAGAAAGTTTTCTGATCTTTGACTCAATTATTTCACTGCTGGGAATCTATCTTTAAAAAAATCATCAAAGGGCCAGGTGCAGTGGCTCATGCCTATAATCCCAACAGTTTGGGAGGCTGAAGTGGGAGGATCACCTGAAGTCAGGAGTTCAAGACCAGCCTGGCCAACATGGTAAAACCCTGTCTCTACTAAAAATACAAAAATTAGCCAGGCGTGGTGGTGTGCACCTGTAGTCCCAGCTACTCGGGAGGTTGAAATGGGAGAATTGGTTGAACCCAGGAGACAGAGGTTGCAGTGAGCCAAAATTACACCACTGCACTACAGCCTGGGTGACAGAGTGAGACTCCCTCTCAAAAATAAATAAATAAATAGATAAATAAATAAGTAAATAAAATGGCTCAAGGTTGAAGTGAGTGCTCTTTTGCCCTTCTTCTGCCTTCTGCCACGGGAGGACACAGCATTAGTCCCTTCTGGTGGATGCAGCCAACATCAATCATGCTGGTGCCTTGGTCTTAGACTTCCCAGCCTCCAGAATTGTGAGAAATAAATTTCTGTTGTTTACAAATTATCCAGTCTGTGGTATTTTCTTACAGTAGCACAAAGGGACTAAGACTAAGACATGGCTTTATGAGTATATGATTATGCCAGCAAAAGAACGGTGAGAAAAGAACTCTTATACACCCATAGAGGAAAACATGCCCCAAGCGTTCTGGAAAACAGTTTGGCCATATATCTGAAACTCTTACCCAGAAAGTTTTCTAGACTTTGAATTATTTCACTGCAGGGAATCTAATCTATCTTTCAAAAATCATCAAAGATGTAGGTTAATATTTATGTACAAGATGTTCACCGTAGAAAAAAAAACAGAAATAACCTGTTTCTGGTAAATACATTGGGGTTTATTTATGATAGGTTATCCAGCTGCTGAAAGACAACGTATTTGTGGCATACTGCTAATGACAGATGAAACATTTCTGACATAGGCAGGAAAAAATAGTAGGATTTTAAACACTGTATCCAGTCTGACCTAAATGCAATATGTAAAAAAATATGATACATATACACCAGAAACACATATGCTGGCAAATACAGTAGTTAAGAGCATGGGCTTTGGAAACAAACCGACCTGGTTCAAATTCCAGCTGTGCCGCTTTCCAGCTGTGTAACCTTGAGCAAGTTAGTTAACCTCTCTGTGCCTCAGAATGCTCACCTGGAAAATGGGGATAATAGTACCTACCTTACAGAGTTGAATGGACAGTAAATGAGACAATTCATGCAAATGCCTTACCACAATGCCCGGCACATTGCAAGCACTCAATAACTACAAGCCATTATTAGCATCATCAACACAGAGAACAAACAGGGAAGAAATGCACCAATATGCTAACAGGGATTATTTCTGGGTGGTAGAATTCCAGGTCAGTTTAGCTTTCCCCTTTATAGTCTTCTTTTTTTTCCAAATATTCTACAATAAGTATTATGGAATCAGAAAGGAAAATCCATTATACAAAAAGAACATCTGATTAATTATTAGTATTTGCTACGTGCAACAGTGAATGCATACACGAAGGGAACACCATGTGAGTCAGAAAGTGAGCAATGCCTTTCACCCATGTCTACTGGGAGCCTCAGTTCTCAGCAGCTGCCACCCTCCTGCAGAGGTCTCATTACTCACGGGCGCAGTTCCTTGGAAGCCATCCTCGCCAGTGTTGGTCACCGGAAACTCGCCCTGCCAAATGTTGGCATAATGCTGGCCTTTGGGCTGCAGTTTGTTGCCCCAGGGGAAAAGTCTGTCAGAAGAGACACAGGCATCAGCCTGTCAAACAGGCACAGGTTTTGGATTAAAGTCAAGAGAAGGGATGCAATGAAAAAGAGAACATTGCTTGCTTGTTCTGAGTGAGCCTGTTAAAATATATATATAAATAAATAAAGCTTTTAATCAGGATTTATTTTCAATTTCCTTATAACTTCTCATGTCACATCCACAACAGCCTCAGTCTTGCCCAGGTACTCAGGAGGCCTGAAATAAATCACAAAACTAAAAGAAGGACTTATAGAAAGCTGGGAGAGTAGACCTCATTTTGGACTTATATGGTAGCGTGATCAGGCACCACCACACCACACTTTTTTATAAAGCCTGGGCTATTTTAAGGAGCCTTTCCTAGAAGATGTGAACCCAACATGAGTTTTCTGTCTCATGGCTCTAGAAGCAGAGAAATACCACTGCTTCAGGAGATGCCTAAAATAAGAAAATGCTAAAAGCAGGGCAGTCTGCCAAGAAGCTCTAAGCAGTGATATGTAACTCAAGGGGGTTGAATTGCTAGGACTTACTTTGGGGCTGGAGGGAGCCCACTTGGCCAGACACTTGGTTTAGGGGTGATAAAAGATTTGTGACCCATTCTCCAGTGTCTTCTAAGTAATTTTGTGGAAAAATAAGAAAAAGAATTATTGTCGTTATTAACTTTCTAACCAAAGTAAGTTCCATGGAGCTTTTTGTTGTTGTTTGTTTGTTCAAATGTCAGGCAAAATGAGATCCTCTAAATACCTATTATGCAGGCCTCCTCGACAGCTGTATTCCCACTCAGCTTCCGTGGGCAGCCGCTTCCCCGCCCAAGTGCAGTAGGCAACCGCATCATTCCAGGAGACATGGAGAACTGGATGATCCAGCCTGGGAAGGAGCAAAAGTAGAATGAAAAGTGACACCAACCAGAACAGGAAGCAGGAACTGGCTTCAGCAAAGTGCCCATAATCCCCCTCAGTTCAGTCTGTGACACTGAGATCATCTTGGTGCTGAAGTCAAACCCCAGCCATGCTGCATCTGTCATGCTCCACCAAGGGTTTCTGACAACCCAGGCTCCCAAATGGGTTACAGTTCCACTGGGAACTAGACTCAAAACATTTCTTCACTTCGTAGGCTTGGATTCCCACAGAATGTCATTGGTATGGCAGATGTGGAGATACTCCAGCTGCTAGGAGGGCCAGTAGCAGAAGCTTTTAGCTCCTTTGGGGTTCAGCAGAGCTGACAGCCATCTCAGAGAAACCAGTGACTAATCAACCAGAGCAGGGGCATACAGACCCAGCCATTTTGGCCTACAGTGGCTCAACCTATGGGCCATATACACCCTAGAGGCCCCTGTGTTGGGTGGAACTTGGTTGGACCTGCATTGTGGCTTTGACTTCTCCCTCTGCCCAGTCCTGCCCTGGCCCCCTCCTTTCTACAGGTGTGGGGCCCTAACATTCTGCATCCTGAACTCTGTCTCAGCCTCTGTTTCCAGAGAACCCAACCTGCGACCCTTGGCTTTCAATTCTGTGTCTTTCTACTTTTCCTCTACAAGAGGCCAGTCTTTTTTTCCTGAGGGTATAAAGGGTGTGGAAGTTTGGGGAAAAAAAAACTGAGAAAAAGGGGATAGACTCATTCACCCAGCACTAGATGACTTTGGTTGAATTCCCTGCTCACTTTTTTTAAAGTGGGCTACAAATTCCTAGTCCATTCCTTATACACCTTTGAATTCCCCACAGTAATTATACCAGGCCTTTCATTTATTCTTTCAACAAACATCTACTGAGTACCTATCATGTGCCAGTCACTGTTTCCAGCACAGACAAGAGATGTACTCTTCTCAGAAGACCCATCGGTGTTGACTGCATGGATGACATACATTCTCCTTTTGGGTTTTCCTTCCTCCCTTAGCTTTTTCCTCTGTTACTAAATTCAGGAAAGCAGATATTAACTGGGAGCTAAGAAGCCAAGTCCACCTGAGAAACCCAGGAATCCTATGACTTTCCACCTCGAAGCCTAATTTCAGCACAGAGGCTTCCAACTCAGGCTTTGAAAGATGTTTGACATTTGTCAAGGGGCTATATCCCTAAAGCTGAACTTCCTATACTCCCAGCTCCCGACAATAAGGGCAATAACCAGGAATGTTGTTAAAAATAGAGACTTAAAAACTGCATCTGAAAAATTAGGTTAGGAGAGCAGGTTTCTTGGGCTGCTGAGATGCTGAGTCCTAACCCAAACCTTGCTCCATCTCCAGGGTTTAAAGTGTTACTCTATTTTTGCTTGAGATAATTATTTCCTTGCCACCCTGGAGACTTGCTGACCGACTTGGCTCTCTGTGGTTTTCCAGGTAGATGGTGGCTTCAAAGAATTCCAATCCGGGACTCAAGATCATGTGAATCCTATACCCAAGGCCTGGGCTTCTACAGTGGCAACCTGGCAGGACACAATTACTTATCCATAAGACAGACGTCTTCTTCCTCATAATGACCCGCTAATAATAGAAACAGAATGTAAACATTAAACATGTCATGAGGTTTGGAATAGGCCTCTCAAAAGGAGCAGGGAAACTGGGAAGAGGCAACTCTTTGACAAGCCAAATGAGGAGGGAAAGAGGCCACTAATTAAGAGCTTTCTTATGAGCAAGGTGCAGTGTTTGGGTCTTTACATACATTATTTCCCGCCATCTTATTTTCCTACCAATCAATTACAGTTTGTCTTTCTTACCATTTTATAGATGAAGATGCCCACTGAGTTCTTTTGCAAGAGCAAAGGGTATCTATTTTGCAATGGAACATGTCAACTGGGGAAATAGGGACCAGCCTCACCTGTGCCGAATAGTAGAGTCAGGCCCTTCTGGGTGTCTCCAGTTAGCGCCTTTCACAGGTAACCACCAGGGAGCAGCTGCAACCTCAAAGCAACCCAGAACAGGCTGATGTTAGCTACTAACATCAACTCTAGAAAAACATCAACTCAGTACACGCAGCAAAAATCTCAATGTATTCAACTTCCATTTGGGTTACCAAACAAATACATTTGCCAGAATACCAAAATAAAGACTTATATGTAAATAAATCTTTAACAAAAAAGTATTACTTCATATCATAAAGCATCACAGTAAACAAATACATATGTATTTAAATGGCGTATATCTATAAGAATTTTTTTTTTTTTTTGAGATGGAGTCTTGCTCTGTCGCCCAGGCTGGAGTGCAGGGGTTGCAATCTTGGCTCACTGCAACCTCCGCCTCCCAGGTTCAACCTGGGATTCTCCTGCCTCGGCCTCCCAAGTAGCTGGGACTACAGGCACGTGCCAGCACGCCCAGCGAATTTTTTGTATTTTTACTAGAGACAGGGTTTCACTGTGTTAGCCAGGATGGTCTCGATCTCCTGACCTTGTGATCCGCCCGTCTCGGCCTCCCAAAGTGCTGAGATTACAGGAGTCAGCCACCGCACCCGGCCTCTGTAAGAATTTTTAAAAAGTGCATGGCTAGCCAATCCTCTATAATCTCTAACAAGTGAGACAGGTAGTGCTGCTCCTATTTAAAAGTTGAGGAAACAGAGTTAACCTTACAATTAAATGTGAGGCTGAAGGTCAACCATGGTGGTTAGAGATCAAGCTGCAGCACAGAGGAAAAAATGGGGTGTGTTTTCAAAAGACCCTGATTCAACTTCCAACCCAACATTAGCTGGGTGACCCTGGGCAAGTTCACTACTTGTCTGGACCCTCCTAGTCCTTGTCTGTGAAATGGGAGCACACCCATCTGCCTCACCTAACTCAGAATACAGAGGTCAAATGAGGTAAGATTGGAAAATGCTCAGCAAACTGTAACTAGAACCCTAACTCCTACTTTATGGTTCTGTTAACCAAAATAACAACAGTCAGTGGTCCTCATTTAGTGAACACTTTAGTTAGGAACACAGGCTTTGGAGCCAGTCAAAATGAGATTTGAATCATGGCTCTGCTGTTCACGGTGTGACCCTAGGCAACTTATTTAACCTCTTTTCCCAAGCCTGTTTTCTCATGTGGAGATAGAGATAGTAACAGCACTTACATCTTGGGTTATTACAAGGAGGAAATATAATACGCATACAGGACTTATGACTATGCCCTTAGCAACTGAGGTTAATGACTTAGCAAGCACTCAGTAAAGGGAACCAGTCTCACTATGGCCCCATGACACTCAGTCACAAGGAGAGCCACAAAAACTAATCATTGTTGCTAATACTAGCTAAAGAACAGATGTTGCAAATGATTCTTTTTGAGACAGGGTCTCACCCTGTCACCTAGGCTGGAGAACAGTGGCACGGTCATGGCTCACTGCAGCCTTGACCTCCTCAGCTCAAGTGATCCTCCCGCCTCAGCATCCCAAGTACCTGGGACCACAGGTGTGCGCCACAATGCCCAGCTAAATTTTTTGTATTTTTTGTAGAGATGGGGTTTTGCCATGTTGCCCAGGCTGGTCTTGAACTACTGGGCTCCAGTGATCCCTGCCCAACTTGGCCTCCCAAAGTGCTGGGATTACAGGTGTGAGCCACTGCACCTGGCCTGCAAATGATTCTTCTAATACAAATACAAATACAAAAGAAAGTGACTCGAGGTTATCCCCACAACAATGTTACTCTTTGATTGTTTTCATTCTTTTGAGCTTGTCTGAGTAGAAGTTAAGGGAGAATATGTCCCTGCTAACAATTACAGCAATCACTGAAAACACCAAGCCCCATTCTTGTTCATTCTCTTTTCACATCAACACATTCAGAACATTCATGATATCTCAATCATAATGTGATGGGAAAAACCAATTTTTAAAATATTTCAACAAAACAAGGCATTAGGTACTTAAATGACACTACAGTAAGGTGTTTTATTTTACAGAGAACAGGGGAGTGAAAAGGCATGGCTTCTTTCTATTTCATTTGTGGCGCTGTAGAAGCTCATCTGGGGGCTGTTCTCACTGACTGGGCTGTGCAGGTTTAGGTGCCAATGACAGGTAATTCATTCAGTGTCAAGGGAGGAGCTGCAGTGAAAGCTCAGGTCAGCCCACACTTGTGTTTCAGGAGGATCCTCAGATCATTCTCCCAACTCTACCCTGTCCCCAACACTAAACACTACCACCAGAAGGTTCTAGTTCTTAAATTAAAAAGTAAAAATAAAAAAGCTTAAAAGAATGACAAAATATAGCAATATGTTAACCTCCATGAAATCTGAGTGGTAGATACTAGAATGACTTTTCTTCTGATACCCTTTTGTGTCTTAAAATATTTCATCATTAGTGATTTAAAAAAAAAAAACATGATTTGTTTATCCATTCTACTACTAATGGGCATTTGGGTAGTTTCCAGTTTGGGGCTATTATGAATAGTACTGCTTCTATGAATATTCTTAAAAGAGTTTGTGGCTTTTGGCAAATATATGTACGCATTTCTGCCGACAGTACATGGTGGAGTGGAACAGCTGGGTCCTAGAATACACATGTGCACAGCTTTAGTAGAAACAAACACAAGCCTTAAACAGGAGAAGGCCCCTGCCATTTCCCACCCCCTTTTCTTCTTCTTTTTTTTTTTTTAATTTTTTTTTTTTTAACTTTTTATTTCCATAGGTTTCTGGGGAACAGGTGGTATTTGGTTACATGAGTAAGTGCTTTAGTGGTGATTTGTGAGATTTTGGTGCACCCATCTCCTAAGCAGTATACACTGAACCCAATTTGTGGTGTTTTATCACTTCCCCTGAGTCCCCAAAGTTCGTTGTGTCATTCTCATGCCTTTGCATCCTCATAGCTTAGCACCCACTTATAAGTGAGAACATATGTTGTTTGGTTTTCCATTCCTGAGTTACTTCACTTAGAATAATGGAAAGAGCATGGAGATTCCCTAAGGAACTAAAAGTAGAACTACCACTTGATCCAGCAATCCCACTACTGCGTATCTACCCAGAGGAAGTCACTACATGAAAAAGATACTTGTACACACATGTTTATAGCAGCATAATTCACAATTGCAAAAATGTGGAACCAACCCAAATGCCCACTAATCAACAAGTGAATAAAGAGACTGTGATACACACACACACACACACACACACACACACACACAGTGGAATACTACTCAGCCATAAAAACAATGAATTAATGGCATTCACATCAACCTGGATGGGATTGGAGCCTACCCCTTTTTCAAAGGGGAGCTTTCCCTCAGGTCAGTTTATGTATAGAAGTCCCCAGGGCTTCTCTCTAGTGGCCTCTCAGCCCATACTCTTCTACTCTCCTTTTCCTCTCAATTCAATCTGGTTACAAATGTTTATTGAGCACCCACTATATGGCTAGCACTGAACCTGATTCTTGGAGGGGATCTACAAGTCCCAGGAATCCTCAGAGTATGATTGAAGACAATTGGTATATTAAATAGTTTTAAAAGTATTTATTTTAAATATAATAATTGATATAGTTTATATATTTATCCCCACTCAAATCTCATGTCAAAATATTAATATAATCCCCAATATCGGAGGTGGCGCCTGGTGGGAGGTCTTTGGATCACTGGGGCAGAACTCATGAATTGCTTGGGCCGTCCCCTTGGTGATGAGTGAGCTCTCACTGTGTCACAGGAGATCTGGTCAAAAGTGTATGGCGCCTCCCTCCACCTCACTCTCTTGTTCCTGCTATCACCATGTGAAGCGCCTGCTCCCACTTCGTCTTCTGCCATGATCGAAAGCCCCCTGAGGCCTCCCCAAAAGCTGATACCAGAGCTACGTTTCCTGTATAGCCTGCAAAACCGTGAGCCAAATAGACCTCTTTGTTTATGAACGACCCAGCCTCAGGTATTTGTTTATAGCAATTGCAAGAACGGCTTAATACAACAATTAATTCCTCAGTTGCAATAATTGGCATAGAAAGTGTGCAATTAGTCATCTCATTTTCCTTGATAAATGTCTCTAAAATTCAAATTGATGGGTCCAGATATCACCCTACACATATTAGTACTATAGTTTTTTTATCTCCTTCCACCCGCTACCCCATTCTCTGCTATACACACAGCTACTCACTCACACTTTCTCTCATTCTAGACACCTGCTTTTCTTTTTTCCCAGCAACTATTCTTTCTGAAATCTTTCATGCTACCCTAGCAACCCAAAACACACTACTAACTTAACATCATGGAGCTATATGATGATCACCAATCTCAATGAGGTACACAGTAAGATGGAAAAAACACATGAACACACTGTGGCCAGAGCATGGGAAAGAGGACACCACAACAACACTATCCTTGACCAAAGGTCGCAACCTAGTTTTTTGGTCCAAAATAGTAAGACCTGAATCAAGTATGCAAAGATATATGTATAGTAAATCTAGACATAATATAGTTTCTAACTTAAAATTACAAAATAACCCAACTGTCCTTGGTGTCCATGAAAAAAGGAATACTATACGGCTAGTTATCAAAATACACTATGACATGGAAATATGAAAATAATATACTGTCATAAAGGTAACCTACAGAATACACATTTGATTCCGTTTCTATAAAATGTATGCATAACAATGTCTGTTAGTATCATCAGGAAAAAAATGTCTGGAAGAATATACATAACTTAACATAAGTGAAAGATCAGGAGAGTACTATTAGACATTTTTAGAATGAGTGCACTTCACTATCACAGGTTTTCTCAACCTCAGCACTGCTGCTATTTTAGGCCAAATACCTTGTTATGGGAGACTGTCTTATGCATTGCAGGATGTTTAGCAGTGTCTCTGACCTCTACCCACTAGATGCCAACTGCATCCTCCTTCTCCCATGCCAACTGTGGCAGACAAAAATGTCTCCAGACATTGCTAAATGTCCTCTGGGGAGAGCAAATTATCTACTGCATTATGATAATTAGGAAAAAAAAAAGATTACTCTTCTTAAATATTAATATACAGTTCATAGTAGCATAGTGGTAAGAGTATCTGACCCTGGAACCAAGCTGCCTAAGCTTGAACAACAGTATCACCTTTTGCAAGCTACAAGATCTTCAGCTGCTTATTTAACACCTTCAGGCCTCAGTTTACTCATCTGCAAAGTGGGCATAAAATAATACTATCTACTTCCTGGGGTTGTTATAAGGATTAAATTTAAAAATACATGCAAAGTGCTTAGAAAAGTACCTGGTACAGAGTATTAGCTGTCATTATTACTACTATTCATTTATGTTATTACATGTTACAATATTCTCTTAGAGCTTTCAAAGAACATATTTTCTAATTAGTGAAAATCTACCCCCATATCTGTTCAGCTTGAGCCCCCTCCACCCACCAGTTCACCCGTTTCAGAGTACTGATTAGCTGAGAAAAGTGACCAAGGGCCAAGAGGTGAAGGAAGTGTTGGAACATGTGTCACTTCCAAAGACTTCTCAAGAAGACATACCATCTTCCATCACAGTCATGATGTGAGAACCATCTACACATAAACTAACCCACTCTCTAAAGCAAGCAGCACCATGAGGGTAGGGCAAGGGGAGTGTATTAGTCCATTCTCATGCTGCTAATAAAGACATACCTGAAACTGGGTAATTTATAAAGGAAAGAGGTTTAATTGTGTCACATTCCACATGACTGTGGAGGCCTCACAATCATGGCATGGTGGAAGGTAAAGGGGGAGCAAAGGCACGCCTTACATGGCAGCAGGCAAGAGGGCAAGAGAGCATGTGCAGGGGAACTCCCTTTTATAAAACCATCACCATGTGATCTCAGAGATCACATCAGATCTCATGAGACTTCACTCTCACAAAAACAGTGTAGGAAAAACCCAATCCCATGATTCAATCACCTCCCACCGGGTCCCTCCCATGACATGTAAAGATTATGGGAGCTACAATTCATTCAAGATGAGATTTAGTTGGGGACACAGCCAAACCATATTAGGGAAGGTGTGAGGGGTAAACAGAATACAGGAGGGATCCACATTCCTCAACCTCCAAACTCCAGAAAGCTTGGGCCCCTGTAAGGGAACCAAACTATACACTTGTCTGTCTGTAAGACAGATCGTAAGTCACCACTGTGATGGTCAGATGCAGAGTCAGAAACCATTTTTCCATTTCACACATGAAGAAGGAAAGACAAGTAATCAAAGTCATCCCACAACTGAAGACTGACAAAATCAAAGGTATGGCCTTATTCATCCTGCGCAAGTTTCCCTTGGAATGTCAAATATTTTCTGGTCAAATTTAGGGCAAATCCCATCCAAACTCACTAGACGCTTTCCTTTTCCAAGTGTCACTGTTTCTAAACATTTCAAATAACTTGTTCTTGAACTCCTGACTCTGTCTTGAAAATAAGTGCTATTCTACTAGGTTTAGGAACTTAACAAAATAAACAACTTTTAAGAGTCATATATTAGGCATTTTATCAAGGCTATACTGCAGATTGTGACATCTATAATTCCTTCTAACAGGAATAGTGTTCAGGTGTGTTGTTTACAGAGCAGAAGCAGCCACATGAGTTGACTGGCAGCTGTGATAAACCTCAACCTAAAAAGAGACAATTTTTTTTGGATGTGGTTGTCCACCTACACATTCTCTGCTCAACTGAGACAATTTCCAGAGTTACAGCACTCCCTTATATCCAGAGGAAAAAGGACTTTAACATGACCTATTTCTAATCAACCATCTCCATAGCAACTGTCTAGGGTTTAAGTTGAAACAGCTGTATGAGCCAGCCAGTGACCAATTACAATGTAAATAGGACCCATGTGAGTTTTGAGGTCCCCTTGAGAAATGGACTTCAGAGAGCAAAGATATGTTTCCCATCTCTCCCTGGGGACATAACCAGACTCGGAGTAGCAGCTTAAAGAAAAGGAAACAAGACAGCAAAGGTGCCTTTATTCTTGCCAGAGGTGGCAAATTATGCTTCTTATACACACACAGCCCAGAATAAAATCAGCACAGGAAAAAGAAAGTTCTGTATAATTATGCATACTCAAGTGTAAAGATGTCAAGTGCACAACTTTACAACTGCTCTCTTAAAAATTAAATGCATTTAGACAAGCAAATTTAAATTGGACGTTTCTTGAAACGTAGTATAAACATGACAGCTACCCCTATAAAAACAAACCGGGAGAATTTTTCAACTGGCATCGGTGAACAATGAGAAATTACAGATCTGCTCAAATTCATGAAGTATAAATAAAACCAGAGGAGAATTTAGCAACTGAAGGAATTAAATGGAGTAAAGAGCACACAGTAAAAATACTTCCTCAGTACCCAATACAAGTGTGGAAAGCTAAGAATGAGGCTTGAATAAAGGCTAAAAACAAATTCATCATGAAAGTACGTAGTCAAGTCTGACAGCTTACTTCAAATTAAATCCTAAATCAGGTACCCTGACGACTTAATAGACTGCATGGGAGAGGAAAATGCCTGCTTTTTCAAACAGGGTAAAAATATTTATGAAACTTCAGGCAGACATGAACTTTTTAAATACTTTTTGGTTCAGTTCTTAGTGAAATTCCTCATGCTATAATACATTGCATTCCCAAGGCACACAATCAGTAATCAGTATACTCAAAACATTTCATGTCCTTAAAAGAGGAGTGGAAATTCTAGGCAGAATTTCTAGGCACTATTGAGAATGTGCAAAAAATGGCCCAAGGAATCTATGGACTCAAAGAAGCCTTAAAAGTGATCTAGTTTACTCATTTTCAGTTAAGATCTGCATAATTATCAGGGCAGGGGGAACTGATTTGGGGCTTGTAAAAAAATTAACAAAAATGAGAGAAATATTTTTTATTATTTAAAAACAATTTTTACTCATTTTCATCAAATAAGTAACTGTAAATTGGTATAACCTATCTTGAAAGCAATGTGACAATATTCAGAATCATTTATTTTATACCATTTGAATGAATACATCATAGTCATTAAAAATTATATGCTGAAAAAATAAAATTACAATAAATGTCTGCCCTTTACTGAAAGTGAAAAAAGCCAGTTACAAAAATGTTTGTACAAGTTCAATTAAAAATACATCAATATATACAGACACCCACCCACATACCCACACATCCCAAGAAAATATTAGCAGAACATATATTTAAATGTTTGTGATGATTATTTCTGGGTGGTGAGATTATGGGTATATCTAATGTTCTTCTTGTGCCTTTTTTTTTCTGGAGAGAGGGTCTTGCTCTGTCACCCAGGTTGGAGGGCAGTGGCACTATCACAGCTCACTGTAACCTTGAACTCCTGAGCTCAAGCAATCCTCCCACTTCAGCCTCGCAAGTAGCTAAGACCACAGGCACATGCCACCACACTTGTCTAATTTTTTCAATTTTTGTAGAGATGGAGTCTCGCTACATTGCCTAGGCTGGTCTTGAACTCCTGGCCTCAAGCAATCCTCCCAACTCAGCCTCCCAAAGTGCTGGGATTACAGGCATGAGCCACCTCTCTAGGCCCTGTTCCATTTTTAATGTCTGAAACGTCTACAGTGAACATATTTTTTATTCATATTTTCATTTTAGTTTCATTTAGTTTTTTCTTTTAATGGAGCTGAGATTTAATTTTATATTGAAAAAACAAAAGTAAGCAATATCAAATTAATGTTCATTAAAAATTACTTATATTCATCATTCTATTACAAATTTTATTTTTATATTCATCTTCCAGTTTCATCAGTAAGCATACACATTTTTAGTTTTTCCAAATTTTATATTGAATGTTTTCATTGATTTTATTGAATATTTTTCTATGTTTTATCTGAACTTCATAACAATCACTTTCAGTGGCTGCCAATATTTTTGTCTTGTCAATACACTATAATTTCCAGTCTCCTAACATTGAACGATTCAGGTTATGTTCAAGTTTGTCTGTTGTTGTTTTTTTGCTATTATAGATAACACTACAGTGAACATGTTCAGACACCTTCATGTACAAAAATTTTTGCTTCTGCTAAATTTCCACAAGTAGCATCACTGTAACCTAAGAGCGTGTCTTTATAGCCCTTGCTAAAAATCATTTACAAAAATCCTCAATATTATTAGATGGTATGGTTAGTTTCCCTCTGGAAAGACATCTGAGTGTACACCCAAGATGAAGGTATTTATTTCAACTCTGTAAGAAGGCTCCACTTAGGTTCCTTACATTGCTAGTAGCTTACTTATAGATCTTTACAGATCTTTTCCAGTGTCTAAAACAGAGAAATTACAGAAAGTTGGAATGCCACCTGACTGCTTCTATGTTATTTTTTCACGCCTTACAAGCTCTCAAGCTTCTGAGAAGAGAGGTCAAAGAGAAGACAGAACATAGAAAAGGCATTTTAAGAACAGGAAATTCTCCCACACACGTTGTCTTGGAGGTAAACAACAGTATAAATAATTTCACCTATTATTTGTAAAAGACAGGAAAAAGAGCATCCTCAAGGGACAGGGGCTCTTGTTGCAAAGGCAGCACAGGCTCACAGCCTGAGATGATCTACTTCCTACTTATATTAACAGTCAGAGACATACACATGCAGATGACCATATAACATCATGGCTCTGTTGCTGGCCCTTCAAACGAGAGCCTGGTACTGTACCAGCCAATCTCAGCCTATGGCCGCAAGAGCACAGAACAAATTCTGAACATTCTACAGAACTAATTTCCTCAGGATGCCAGCCTGGCACATCTCATTTCACCAGGCAGCAGAACGCTGCACCAGTGGCAAGATGGTGACTGCTGATTCTCCTGCTGGTGGAGGCAAACCATGCAGGAAACATTTGCATACTTTTAAAGGATTTTAAAAGTGGCAAAGACTTTAAAGGTGGGAAGGATCTGAGAAGATATCTACTGAAATTCTCTCATTTTATAAATGGGAAAATAGGCCCTGAAAAGTGGCAGATAGTGGCAGAGCCAGGAAAATAACCCACGGCTGCAGATTTACAATTCAGAACTTTTTCCACTATTCAAGCATTTCCCAACAGCTGTTTCCTGACAGTTTTCCAGAAGATGGTAGTAGGTGCGGAGAATAAAAGGTTTCCACCATCAAAGGAGTCACACTAGTTAGGAAAGCACTGGGTTACTCAAAGTTAAACTAATTTTTAATTGCAGGACTTCTGAGAATCTTATAAAGTGTATGGTAAGTCTTGAGTAACGGGACAGATAGTAGGCACTTGAGCCAAGTGGCTAATTCTGGGTGCCAATTTTGGCTCTCCTATTACATCACTAGCCATGTAATGTTGGTTGGACAAGTTACTTTCCTCTCTGAGCCTCAGTTTCTTCAATCAGTAAAATTAGTATACTATGAAAATTTATCATATAGGCTCACTATGAGGATATACCATAATAAGCACTCAACATGTAATTAGGTATATGTGGGTACTGGCACATGACTACAAATCTATAGAATAGGTTCATGATGCTATCTGCTCATTCCGCAAATACTTAGTGAGCATCTTCTCTATGCCACTCCTGTGCCAGCCCCCGGGGATACAGAACCAAAGTACACAATTGAGAAGGGAAGACGGACAAACAAGCAGATGATTTCAAGCCTGTTCTAAGTACTGTGGCCAAGAGAAGCTCAATGAACTATGGGAGCCAAAGGTGGGGCACCCAATCAAAGTCAGGGGGGTGATGCCCTGACGGTGCTTCCTGCAGGAGGTGAGAAGGAGGAGCAAGTAAGGCAGGGCAGGAGTGGGAAGGGCATTCCACACAGGAGGCCACCTGTATTACAGGTGTACTTGAACTAATCCAGAAAACTTGGGCATCAATATTTTTTGTTAAATAAAACGTACAAAGATCTTCAGAACCTTAGATCTGGAAGGATGCCAAAAAGCTACTTGATTTTAACCTGTACCTAAAAGCATCCCCTCTATAGTGTCTCTAGGATGAAGAGAAATAAGGTAGGATGAATACTGTTCCCTATTTGACAAGGGAAGTCCAGATTTATATGTGTTGATAGTGGGAGGAGGCAGACAAATGCCTAGGCAGATAGAGGTGGGTCGGTGGTGAAACCCCACCTCCAAGTGGAAGACAGTTTAAAGCCTGAAAGCCAAGCTTTAAGTCAAAGCCACAGACCAGATTGAGAACTTGCCTTCCCATTTGGCACACTTTCCTCTGATTGATCCCCATCCTTCACTAATTTTACATATACCTACCCTTTCCTAATTGGTTTTCTACACTGCCATGCCCACCTTTGACTGGTGTCTTTGCTTTAGCCTTTCTTTGCATACACACAAACCAATCAGCATGCATTCCCCTATTCTGAGCCCATAAAAGCCCTGCACTCAGCCACACTGAGAGAGAAACCACCCAACTGTGGGGGTGGGGGACCACTCCCATGTCCCCTCTCCACTGAGAGCTGTTGCATCGCTCAATAAAATTTTTCTCTGCCCTCCTCACTCTTTGATTGTCAGCATATCCTCATTCTTCTTGGATGTGAGACAAGAGCTTGGGACCCACTGAATATGGGAGCAGAAAAGGCTGTAACATCATGGCCCTCTGCCCTTCACCAGCACAGAGCAGCCACCCCACATGACAGAAATGGTGGTGAGACCAAGCTAGCCCTGAAGTCACAGACCAAGGTGGGGCAAGGGCATTGCCAGCCAGGTATCTCCAGCTGGCAAAAGTGATTGAGAAAAGTCCTAAGTCAGTATTATCCAAGCATAATTAAAAGCATCCCATTTTGCTGTCAAAAGTGTCTTGATTTGGACAACAAATTATGAAGTCACTCTATGAATAGATGGTCCCACAGTCTCAGCTTGAACAATTTGGGTGACAGATATCACTTCCTGGTAGGCAGTCCCTGTCATGTTCAGATCATTCTAACAGAGTTCCTAATCTACAGCTAAACTGAAATCTGTCTCCTGGAGACCTTCCCTCTGCTGTCCCTTTCTAGGTTCCCAGGGATCAGATGGAATAGATCAAATTCTTTTTCCATCATCTTTCAGACATTTGTAGAATAATCATAACTCATTCACCTCTTGGTCTTTAGGTTCAGTAATTTATTCAACCTTTCCCAGGAACTCCAATCTCAAATTAAGGGCATCACCATCTCCCCAAAACCCAGGAGTCATACTAGATTCCTGTCTTTTCTTTTCTCTCTATGCTTTCAGAGGTACTTCCAAATATCAGATCACTTCTTAGCTTCTCTCCTCCTACCACCTGGTTCCTCAGATCCATCATCTCTCACCAGGACTATCACAAAATCCCAAACAGAACCAGAGTGGTCTCTTTAAAATGTTAATCAGATCCAATGGCTTCTAACTGTGTTTAAGATGAAAACCAAACATCTTTGAGGCCTACAAAGCTCTATGTAATCCAACCCTGCCTACTTCTCCAACCTAACCCTGACCCCACATCACAGACCCCCTTGTTCCTCAATCCCTCCTTACTGGTCATGCTAGCCTTGCTCATTGTTTAGATTTCAGCTCAGATGTCATCACCTCAGGGAGACCATCACTAATCCTATAAATAAAAGACCCAAGAGCACAACTGCATTATACTCTAATCATTTCCTATCCATTATTCTGTTTTATTTGAATCGCAGTCCGTCATCACAGTCAGTTATAAATTTACCTGTTTAGAGTCTGTTCCTTATTAGAATTATAACCTCCACGAGAATAAGGATGTATATCTAGTTATCTGTTGTATCTACGGCACTTAAAACACAACCTAGCCCCTAGTACATACTGGATAAACATGCTTAATGAAAAAAGTCATCTGTTCCTTAGGTTTGCATGATTTCCAAACCCCACCCCACCCCTGGGTGACCCTCTTTCTGCATAAACATCAATTTTAAATAGTCTTTCAGTGGGATATCATTTTGTGCCACTTCGTGGGCCATTGTTGCCTCATCTATAAGAAGATTTTTTGCCAGATAATTCTGAAAGTTTCATCCATTCTAAATTCTTATTTTTGCATAAGTTTCTCTTAAAGCTAGACATCCCTGGGCATGACTCTCTACTAACAGTTTACCTTTGTTTTCCCACAGAGGCCGAAGATACAGAGTCCAATATTCGAGGGGCAGGGAATATCAGAATCATTGTTACTTCTTAATCTAAGTTAGGCCTCAAAAGAACCATGACATGAAAAGAAATTTAAAGTCACATTAAACAGCTACTTCAAAACTGAACCTCTGGGACCCCAGCATGCCTCACACACACTCATTCTTATCAGGTGTCTTGGAGCAGGTTAGAAAAAAATATTGTGTGCCCTGTTATCCTATTATATTAGGTTCTCACCTTCCAGGGTTATCATGTTTTGCTTCCTGAGCTTATGCCACACGCTGGCTCCTAAGTCAAGTGAACAACTACTCTTTTCAAAAAAAGACACAAAAGACAGTGTTACCTTCTTATCTCATCCAGTCAGCCAGCCCCGGCCTGCCCTTCCCGAATAACTCAGTTACCGTGAACCCACCTTCACCCTGTTGACCGGGCCAGTGTTCTCTCGCCAAGGAAAAGCTGACTTTACAACATGAAATGGGTCATACCAGGTCTGAGCCCTGTTGCTTTCAAAAACTAAATGCTCCGATAGATGATATTCAAATGGCATTCTTTCATGTTTTGGCATAGTACCTGGAAGACAGTGGGACATCTAGAGTTGTATGCTAAACACACAGACCACATCTTAAGCCAGAAAGCAAATTGTCACAGAAGGAATTAGACTCACTTCCATCACTAGAAGTCAAAGAACACACCCCACTGATGGATAACAGACCTCAAGAAGGCATGAATACAAATGACAGGTCAAGAGATATGTCACCGTATATATCCAGAACAAGTGAAAGCAGGGGCTCAAAGGCAGGACATTCTGATACGTACTACAACATGGATGAACCTTGAAGACGTGATGCTGAGTGAAGTAAGTCAGGCACAAAAGGACAAGGATTCCACTTACATGAGGTACTTAGAATAGGAGAATTCATAGAGGCTCAAAGTACAATGGAGGTCACCAGAGGCTGAAGAGTTATTGTCTAATGAGCATACAGCTTCTGTTTATAATGATGAAAAAGTTCTGGAAATGCATAATGTTGATGGTTGTATAACACTGTTAATGTACTTAGTGCCACTGAATTTTATGCTTAAAAATGGTTAAAATGGTAAATTTTATGTTATGTATAGTGTACCATACACACACATACAAAGTATGTTATTAGTATATTCCTCCAGCCAAGGCTTCTAAGATAATCTAAGAGGATTTATTTCATAGTAAATTTCACAATTTGGTATTCCACAATAGCAAATCTTTTCAAAACATCATTGTAGCTTGGCAGAATGCTACATGAGGTATTACCAAATCTTACAAATGAGCAACAGTAAAGGAAATTTAACTTAATTTTCAATTATATCAAGCAAAGAGATAGTCCACTGGAAGAAATTAGAACAATATCATTTACTAAAAGGCTTTCTATCTGCTAGGTACTGTACCAGGTGGTACTGTATACATTATTTAATTTGGTCTTTGTAACAGCTCTATGGGGTAGCATTATTATAAGAGATTGATTAAAACAAGTAAAATACTAGTGAATAAAAAACTACAATGTTGTGCTGGCATAAAAAAATGAATGAACAGAGTTGCAGAATGATCACGAGCTTTAGGTGAGACAAAACTTACAGTCTGTTCCTAACCAGGTTGATTTTGCTGGAAAAAAAAAATTCCCTAGAGAATTATAACAAGTCCCAGAGACCCAATACCGGAGGGAAAAGAAAATGAACAGATGCCAACCCCAAGATGACCCAGAAGTTGGAATTATCAAAGACTTTATTTTTTAAATTTTTTTGAGACACACTTTCACTCTGTTGCCCAGGTTGGAGTGCAGTGGCATGATCTCAGCTCACTGCAACCTCCGCCACCCGGGTTCAAGTGATCCTCATGCCTCAGCCTCCCCAGTAGCTGGGATTACGGGCTGCACCACCACACCCAGCTGATTTTTGTATTTTTAGTAGAGATGGGGTTTCACCACGTTAGCCAGGCTGGTCTTGAACTCCTGACCTCAGGTGATCCGCCCACCTCGGCCACCCAAAGTGCTGGGACTACAGGCGTGAGCCACCGCGCCCAGCCAAAGACTTTAAAGGAGCTATTACAATCATCGGCTATGAAGCAAAGGTGAATGGTCTCGAATGGAAAGATGAGCGCTCTCAGAGAAAATAGGGAACCTGAAGACATATCAACAGAAGGTACACAATCTGAAGAACACAGAGAAAAGACTACTTTAAAATAATGAACAAGCCTAAGGAACCTCTGGGATACTATCAAAAGGTCTAACATTTATACATTGGAGTCCCAAAAAGAGAGGAGAGATTGGTGTTTAAAAAAAGTGAAATAAGATCTGAAAAAAATCCCAAATATGATTAAAAACATAAATGAACACATACAAGAATCTCAACAAACCCCAAATAGGATAATCCCTAAGAAAATAATGTCCAAATGCGTCATCATCAAACTGTTGAAGATAAAAAAATTTTTAAACTTGAAGGAAGACATAAAATAATGACACAATACATGTAAGAGAAGTGTTTGAAATGACTGTCATCGGCAATCATGTAGACCAGAAAAGATTGTGAATCAACATTTGTAAAGTGATGAAAGAAAGGAACTGCCAGCTCAGAAAATTCCCTTCAGAAATGAAGGTGAAATAAAAACATCAGATGAAGAAAAACTAAGAGAATTCATTACCATAAGACTTACTCTAAAAAAAGTACTACAGGAAGTTTTATTTTAGGCTGAAGAGAATGATACCAGAAGGAAACATGGAACTTTAGGAATGAAGGAAGAGCAACAGAAATGGTTTGGATAAATATAACAGACTATTTTTCTTCTTTAAAATATGTATGAGGCGGGGTGCAGTGGTGCACATCGGTAATCCCAGCAGTTTGGGAGGCCAAGGTGGAAGGATCACTTGAGGCCAGGAGTTTGAGACCAGCCTGGGCAACATGGCGAAACCCCATCTCTATTTTTAAAAAGTAAATAAATAAATTAAGTTAAATATGTATGAGTATTGCAAGAAAAAAAGCAGAACATAGTCTAGGTTTTTTCCAATGTATGTACATGTAATATATGACAACTCTAACACAGGGGATGGGGTAGTAAAATCTATATGGTTATAGGACACATTTACTTAAAGTGTTAAAATGTTAACACTATAGTGTGAGTTGTTATGTATGTATATTATATTGTAATCCTTAGAGCTATCACTAAAAATAATACTAAAGATATAGCCAAATAGACAACAGAATTACAATGGAATACTGAATACATATAGACATAGATATAGATATAAACAAAAATATTCAAAAGTGAGGTTAACAGACATTGGAAGATGGAGTGAGGAGGTCTAACCAATATCTAATTGGAGTTTCAGAGGAAAATAAGTGAGAACAGAGAAAGGGCAATATTCAAAAAGATAATGGTTAAGAGTAGACCAGAGTTGTTAATTAAAAAAAAAAAACTTCCCAATATATGGGTTAAAGAAGAAATTATAATGGACATTAGAAAATATTTAGCAATAAGCAATTGCAAAACTATTAACTGTAGCTCCACAAACACTTGTAGAACTCATGAAGGAGACTAACATGTTACAGATCCTGGAAACCCAGTGAAACTCAAGCAGGATAAACACAAGAAATCAACACCTAGAATAATAAAGACAGGAGATAACCTTAAAATCAGCCAGAGCTGGATCACCTAAAAAAAAAAACAAAAAAAAACAAAAAAAAACCAACTGACTAATGACTGACCTCTTAAAGGCAATAATAAATAACAGAAGACAGTGAAATAACGCCTTTAGTGTGCCAAAGAAAATAACTGCCAACCTAAAATTTTTACTTAGTGAAAGTATCTTTCAAAAATGAGGTACTTAAAGATATTTCAAATAACAAGAAAGTTTACTACCAAAGGATATCCTTTAGGCAGAAGAGAAATTGATCTCAGACAGAATCTCTGAGATGCAGAAAGGAATGGAAAGTACAGACATTAGTAATTATAGGAGTAAAGAAATACTGACTATATAAAAAAGTATTAACAATGTCTAAGTAGTGGAGGAAGAAAACAAATTAGAATGAAAAAGTGGACACCAGTAATCTGTAAGTTGGATAACGATGACTAGAGTAAGGTCATGGGATTATACAACAGAAAAGTTAATGGAATAATAAATGTTAGACTTTATACTCGAGTATTAAAATTGATTAACTACTAAATGAGGAGACATAAAGTATATGACTTCTAAGAAGACAAGCAAAGTTGGAATGAGAAAAATAAAACACAGGCCAGAAATTGAGGAAAAAGAAGAGACAAAAACAGAATAAGCAGAAGGCAAAGAATAAGATGGCAGAATTAAATCCAAAAATGTCAGTAGCCACAATAAATATAAATGAACTAAAGTCTTAATTGAAAGACAAAGAATAAATTACTTTCAAAAGCAGCTATATATTATCTACAATGATATACGTAAAAACATAAAGATACAAATTAAAAGTGAAAAGAAGGCTGGGCGCGGTGGCGCATACCTGTAATCTCAGCACTTTGGGAGGCTGAGGTAGGGGGATCACTTGAGTTCAGGAGTTCGAAACCAGCCTGGCCATCATGGTGAAACCCCATTTCTACTAAAAATACAAAAATTAGCTGGGCGTGGTGGTGCACACCTGTAATTCTAGCTACTTGGGAGACTGAGGCAGGAGAATCTCTTAAACCCTGGAGGCAGAGATTGCAGTGAGCTGAGATCGTGCCACTGCGCTCCAGCCTGGGCAACAGGGCAAGACTGTCTCAAAACACAAAAATAAAATAAAAAAATAAAAGTGAAAAAAAGAAAAAGTATGTATTAGGCAAATACTAACCAAAAGAAAGCTTGTACACCTATATAGTAAATACCAGACAAAATAGACTTTAAGATAAAAATCATTATCAAAGTAAAAGAGAATCTCTATAGAATAAAATGTTCAATTCAATGGTAAGACATGCTTTTCTTACTATTTTAATTATTTCATTTTATAAATAGCATAAAAACTTTTTTCTCTTAAAAATGTTTCAATATTTAGTTTCAATAGCTATAAGAGCAAAAAAAAAGACATCTCATAGAAATACATAGATTAAAAAGAAAGATGCACCTCATTAATGACAAAGATTCTCTCCTTGACTAAACTCTAATGAGGCTCCTCTGAACTCTCCTTTCAACTAGGCCCTGAGTTTTGGGCTTCCAAGCTCATCTCTGCATTGTCCAGCTGCACCAAGAATCCTGCTAAGTCAGTTTGCCTACCCTCAAATGTTTGATCACCCTTGATATCTGATCAAACTCCTCATCCTTCCCAGTCCCCCAGGTGATGTCTGATCACACTGAACTGCCTTCAGCAAGAATCCTGTTAGGCCAGTTGAGCCAGAACCCCTACTTCCCTTTGATGTTTCTTCTTAGTAATTTTTCATCTGAGGAAGACATACTTCCAAACTTACATACACTTAGTAACATAGCTTTAATATATATAAAGCAAAACTTGACAGAATCACTAAGAGAAATTATCAAATCTATCATCTTAAATGGAGATTTTAACAACTCTCTCAGCAATTACTAAGATCAAGCAGAAGGAAAAAATTAGTAAGGATATAGAAAATTTGCACAACAAAATTAACAACTTCCTATAATGGATATGTATAGAATATTGCACCCAATTAATATAAAAAATTATTTTCAAATACACGATTCATTTATGAAAGTTGACCCCTGGTAGGTGCTAAAGACAGCCCCAACACATTTCAGGGACCAATATCATAAGGGCCACATTCTCTGATTACAGCCTCATTGAGTTAGATCTCAGCACCAAATGATAGCAAAATAGCTGCATGCTAAAAAGTAAAAATCTTATAAACTATGTGTTAAAGACGAAATGATAATGGACATTAGAAAACATTTAGAAATAAACAATTACAAAACTACTATAACACTTGTGGAACTAAAGTGGTCACTTAGAAATATGCAGACTAAAATGTTTACATTAGCAAAGAAGACTCAACAATTTTAAACTATGTATTAAACTTAAGAAGTCAAAAAAAGAATAGCAAAGAAGTTAAGTGATGCCGGGTGTGGTGGCTCATGCCTGTAATGCCAGCACTTTAGGAGGCTGAGGCAGGCAGATCACTTGAACTCAGGAGTTTGGGAACAGCCTGGGCAACATGGCAAAACTCCATCTCTACAAAAAAATACAAAAATTAGCCAGGTGTGGTGGTGCACTCTTATAGTCCCAGCTACTCGAGAGGCAGAGGTGGGAGGATGGCTTGAGCCCAGGAGGTCAAGGATGCTGTGAGCAGAGATTACGCCACTGAACTCCAGCCTGGGTGACAGAGCCAAACCCTGTCTCAAAAAAAAAAAAAAAAAAAAGTTAAGTGGCTTTTCCCAAAATCATTTGATAAACGGCAGAGCTCAGATTCAAAACCAAATCTCTCTCACTCAAAGGCTATCTTTTTCTTATGACTTATCCAAATAAACAAGTAGGTTTGAGCAAGAAAAGTCTTAGTGGTCTTATAAGACAGAAAAAAAATCTTTCTTAAATTTCTTTTTATTTTTTAATTTTTTTTTTTTTTAATATTAGAGATGAGCTCTCACTATGTCTCAAACTGGTCTCAAACTCCTGGCCCCAAGCAATCTTCCCACCTCAACCTCCCAAAGTGCTGGCAGAAGCCACTGCACCCAGCCAAGAAAAAAAACTCTTAAAGCAGAATTGAAGTTTTCAAGATGGTGTTGCTTAAACTACTAGAAAACTAAAAGTTCAAACATTCAAAATGATGCTGAGCAGGCTGGGCGTGGTGGCTCATGCTTATAATCCCAGCACTTTGGGAGGCCAAGGCAGGTGGATCACCTAGCCAACATGGTGAAACCCCATCTCTACTAAAAATACAAAAAAATTAGCTGGGCATGGTGGCGGGAGCCTATAATCCCAGCTACTTGGGAGGCTGAGGCAGGAGAATCACTTGAACCCAGGAGGCAGAGGTTGCAGTGAGCTGAGATCATCACACCGCTGCACTCCAGCCTGGGGAACAAGAGCGAGACTCCGTCTCAAAAAAAAAAAAAAAAAGATGCTGGGCTATTTATCTGACTTACATGTGTTTGGAGTTATTTTAATTTACTTTTCCTATGTACTGAAACTTGCCTTTCTGAATACTTTCTGGCTTGGTTTACACTGAAGTTAACTTAGTAAAGCTTTTCTAAAAATTATTTTGGGAAATGTGACCTTAGAATCCCGCTGGACCTCAAGCCATTTCTCATCACAACCCACACACATTCAGGTAACTGGATCGCATCCTTATTAACAGTTCTCTTTCTAGTTTAGAGTTTTTGTGCAGTTGTGATTAAATAACAGCGGGTCAGACTGCATTATTCTTTGCCTTCTGTCCCAGTCCAGTGTCATCCAAATAACAAAGCACCCAGCACCACTTGGGCAGGATATGACCGCCTAGAAATTACTTTTTACTGCAGGGGGAAAAAAGATGCTTGGTAATTCTCATCCTTCACTGAAATTGACTTTCAGTTGAAAAGAACTTAAAATAGCCTACTCCTCTCATTTGTCAAGGATACCTAGTCAGGAATTTGTTTCCTTAAACTGTTGATCTAGAAAGTGCCAAGCTACAAATGAAGAGATAATCCTTGTTCCTCAAGCTCCCACCAACAGCAACTGTTTTCTACCCAGCCTATGGCTATCCCTTGTGTCAAAGTTTAATGAGTCATATTAATAACACAATTATAAAATCAAAACAGTCTTTATCTTAAATACTGGAAGTATATCTTAAATACTATCCTTTTTTTCAAGAAAGGAGGGTTATCTATAGCAAGGGTTCCCAACCCCTGGACCACAAACCAGTACTGGTCTGTGGCCTATTGGGAACCGGGCCAAACAGCAGAAGGTGAGTGGCAGGAGAGCAAGCAAAGCTTCATCTGTATTTACAGCCTGCTCCTCATTGTTTGCATTACCGCCTGAGCTCTGCCTCCTGTCAGATCAGCAGTGGCATTAGATCCTCATAAGAGTGTAAATCCTGTTGTGAAGAGCTCATGTGAGGGATCTAGGTTGCTGGCTCCTTGTAAGAATCTAATGCCTGATGATCTCTCACTGTCTCCCATCACCCCCATATAGGACTGCATAGTTGCAAGAAAACAAGCTCTGGGCTCCCACTGATTCTACATTATGGTGAGTTGTATCATTATTTCACTATATATTACAATCTAATAATAATATAAATAAAGTGCACAATAAATATAGTTTGCTTCAAACATCCCAAAACCATCCCCTCCCCCGCCCCAAGTCCAAGGAAAAACTGTCTTCCACAAAACCAGTCCCTCGCGCCAAAAAGGTTGGGGACTGCTGATCTGTAGTATAATATCCCCCAAAAACACAAACACTGCCACAATAGCAAAACTTGCCTTAATCCCTTCTGGGACTTAATATCTATACCTTTTAAGGTTCTTGTCTCAAATTAAATGTCCAAATAATAATCATGAGTAATTCATGATTAATTCATGATTATTATTTGGATAATAATACTCTGTTTTAAACCATTAAATTCACCAGTTTAAGATATTTTTACACACAAACTCTGAAAGCTAGCTCAATGTTTTACCTCAAAACTTTACGTAAAAAGAAAACTAGCCGAGATGGCAACAGCAACACCAAAGCTTTTGAATCTCGCCTCTCTACGTATAAAACCAGACACAACAACTAGAGAGCAATATCCAAAACCCAGGAACAATGTGCACAGCAAATCCACGTGACAAAGTATCCTCACCAAATGCAGAACACAAACAGGTGAAGAAAAACCGCCAACGGCCATACAACCTGCATGGTGTCTGTGGCTGGGCAGTGACTGGGCAGGAGAAAGAGAAGAAAGCAACAGGGAATCAGACCTGTGAAAAGGAAAATCCCAAAAGAGCCAACAGGCATTACTCAATAGTAGCTCACACTGGAAGGAATTTTGCCCACTCCAGTAAGGAGTAGGTTTAAGGGGCCCATGGTAAGAAAGTGTGAAGGTGCCCAAACAGTTGTGCACCATGAACTCTTGAAACTGACCTGCCAGGGTTCCCTTCCGAATAGAGCCTCACACCAAGGAGAAATCTCAAGAGACAAAACCAAACTCCTGAAACAGAGGGACAAGAGAGAAAAAGGAAAGAGAAGTCGTGGAGGCGGGGAAGAAATCCAGGAAATCTCAGGAGACAGGAGGCCATCGTTTAAACACTACGTTGAGAACAACTAAGAGGGAGCTCAGTGAAGTTACAAAGCTACCCTGAACCATGTCTCTTTCTAAAAGTTCAGAAAAACTGAGTTCAAATAGAAATGAGCAACAGAAAAGACTCAAGCTCAAATGCAATCCAAATTTCTATAAGAAGTAAGAGAAAAAGAAGCAGAAAAACATCCTTATGAATAACAAATGCAGTCAGGAAGACATGCTCAAAAAAAAAAAAAAATCACAACATGGTGTTTTAAAATGAGGTAGTCCGGGCATGGTGGCTCATGCCTGTAATCCTAGCACTTCGGGAGGCCAAGGCAGATGGATCACCTGAACTCAGGAGATCGAGACCAGTCTGAGCAATATGACAAAATCCTGTCTCTGTTAAAAAATACAAAACATTAGCCGGGCGTGGTGGCCGGCCCCTGTAATCCCAGCTACTCAGGAGGCTGGGGCAGGAGAATTGCTTGAGCCCAGTAGGTGGAGGGTACAGTGAGCCAAGATTGCACACTGCACTCTAGCCTTGGTTACAGAGCCAGACTCTGTCTAAAAAATAAAAATTAAAAAAATGAGGTAAATGGCATTAAGAAAATGATGCATGAGAGAACAAAATAAATCAGAATCCACAAACTCAGATGAGGTAGAGAAGTCAAGTAGCAACTAGAAATAAAATAAAAAGTCATTTCAGAAATAAACAGATAATTAAAAGACACAGAAGACAAAAGAGAAGAAAAAATTAAAATAAAAAGAAGAGGCCAGGCATGGTGGCTGATGCATGTAATACCAGCACTTTGGGAGGCTGAGGTGGAAGGATTGCTTGAGCCCAGGAGTTTGAGACCAGCCTGGGCAAAATAGTGAGACTTCATCTCTACTAAAAATCAAAACAATTAGCCAGGTGTGGTGACATGTGCCTGTTGTCCCCACTACTTGGGTGGCTGAGGTGGGAGCATCACTTCAGCCCAGGAAGTCAAGGCTGCAGTAAGCCAAGATCGTGCCACTGCACTCCAGGCAGTGTGACACAGCAAGACCCCTTCTCAAAAAAAAAAAAAGAGATAAAAATGATTAAAAAGAAAGTGATAAACACTGAAAATGGGTAAAAAGAATTATGTAAAGAAAGATATGAGAAGTTCCTAAAGAATAAAACAAAAGGACACAAAAAATAGTAAAAAGTATAACAGAAAAATTTCCTGAAGTTTAAAAAAAAATTGTGAAACTAGATATTGAAAGCTTCTACCCCATACCTGAGAATACTGACCCACAATGACCAACACCAACAAACAGTCCACTGAAATCACTGGATACTAAAGAACGAGAAAAAGGAAAATCGTCGGGTATTCAGGCAAAAACAACTAATTTTCAAGGGAAAAAAATTAGATTACCATCAGGCTTTTCAATAGCAATACTGTATTCCAAAAGAAAAAAAAATAAAGTATGTGAGCTACTCATGAAAAATAAATGTGAACCAAAGATTTCATATCCAGAAAAATTGACTTTAAAGTATAAAGAGCACTAACAAACTGTTATCAACATGCAAAAACTCAGGGCATATTGTTCCCATGGCCACTTCCTGAAGAATCTAGTTGAGAATGAGCTTGATCAATTCAAATGACTAGAGAGACATGATCACAGAGAGTATTAAACATGTATAGTCACTTGTAGAACTGAGATTAGTTGAGAGCTAAAATGGAAAGAGTACTCTCTATAATGGACATATGTTTCAATAATACAGAAATAGTACAGTATTTTAAAACTAGGGGAGAAACAGGAAAAGCATATATAAATGTTTGGGAGTTTTAAAAACCTATTCTCAGTAATTACACTGGGGATGGTAGCATTAGTATTATTGAGACCATTATGTATGTAACCTGGGATAAAATAAATGAGTGATTATGGACTAGTCTATCATCCCCTGTGTCCTTGAAAACCAGGATTCCTGCTGTGGAAGAAAGGAGATAGATGTAATACAGAAAATGTTAAACTAAAAATCACAAAATGGAAGTTATCAGTGTATACTCATTTTGGCATTTTATCTCAGTCTGTCCACTGCAGAGGCCTAGAAACAATGACCAACCTAATAGCAAAGAGCATACCTAGGGCCTAGACAGGGTCCTCGAAATACTGTATTCCACTACAAGATACTAGAGCTTCTTAAAGAAATGGCTTTAAGGGTGAGGGGTAGGGGAGGGAGCAGATCTTGGCCTTACAAAAAGCAAAGCTATGATGCCATGAAGCCATGAAGGACTACTAGGACTGCAGCACTGCTAGGACTCAGGACAGTTGCTTAAAGCCAGGGATGGGAATCGGTAACGACCGCAAATGGGCACGTGGTTTCTTTTAGGACTGATACATATGTTCTAAAATTAGATTGTGATGATATAGATAAATTTTTGATACAACTCCAAAATAAGTGAGTTGTATCAATGGTCAGCTTTCTAGTTGTGAAACTGTACTACGTAAAAAATATGGAATTATACACTTAGTATGGTGAAACTTACGATATGTAAATTACATCTCAATAAAGCTGTTGGAAAAAAAGATATGCCCAAACCTTCAAAAGGGATCATGGTTTCAGTGTAAAATAAAATATGGCTTGTTTTTGTTTTGTTTTGTTTTGTTTTCTCCCCAGAGACAGGGTCTTACTCTGTCACCCAGACTGGAGTATAATGGTGCCATCACAGCTCACAGAAACCTCAAACTCCTGGGCTCAAGTGATCCTCCCACCTCAGTCTCCTAAGTAGCTAGGACTATGAACACATGCTACCATACCTGGCTAATTTTTTGTATTTTTTGTAGAGATGGGGTCGCTCTCTCTCTTGCCCAGGCTGGTCTTGAACTCCTGGCCTCAAGCAAACATCCTGCTTCAGCTTCCCAAAGTGCTGGGATTATGGGCATGAGCCACCATGCCTGGCCATAAAATATATTTAAATCCATGAGTTCATGAAGACTTTTTTAAATCCAGTGATTACACAAATCTACATTTGTGGCAAAATTGTACAGAACTAAATATATACACAGACACACAAATGAATAATATAAAACTGGTGAAATCAGACAAAAACAAGTGGGTCATATGAATGCTCAATTTTCCAGCTGTGAAACCATACTATAGTTATATAAGATGGTACCATTGGAGGAATCTGGGTGAAAGGTACACCAGATCTCTCTGTATTATTTCTTATACTGCATGAGAACATATAATTATCTTAAGATGAAATATTTAATCAAAAAATACTCTAACTGGTCACCTTTGAAGAACAGTAGGGAACCAATTCATTATCTTAAAAGCTAGTAAAGAATCAAGCACTTATCCTATCTTTCCTGTATGACCTGCAACAATGGTTAAGAAATAGTAGATGATGGAACTATCTCTTTATGAAAGTATCTCCATTAATAAATGAAAAAGATTAGATTATCACCATCTAATATGGTTTGGCTGAGTCCCCATCCAAATCTCATCTTGAATTATAGCTCCCATAATCCCCACCTGTCATGGGAGGGACTCAGTGGGAGGTAACTGAATCATGGGAGCAGGTTTTCCTGTGCTGTTGTCATGATAGTAAAAAAGTCTCACGACATCTGATGGTTTTATAAAGGGCAGTTCCCCTGCACAAACTCTCTTGCCTGCCACCACGTAAAATGTGCCTTTGTTCCTCCTTCACCTTCAGCCATGATTACGAGGCCTCTCCAGTCATGTGGAACTGTGAGTCCATTAAACCTCTTTTTCTTTATAAATTACCCAATCTTGGGTATGTCTTTATCAGCAGCACGAGAAGAGACTAATACACCATCTTATGGCCCCCAATGGATTAATGGATTAGGCACTAAGCATCAACAGCCGCTAACTTCATAAAAAGAAGAAGCACCAGACATCAGGTGCCTCATGGGGAAAGAACCCACCAATTATCTGATGTCTTACTGTAGGGTTCAAACCTGAGTCTGATCACACCTCGGGATCCAGCTACCAATTTGCAGGAAATACAGAGGACAGAGAGAACAGATGAACTGCCCCATGACAGGGCATTCAGCAAAATCCAGACTGTAGGAAAGTCTCCAGGCTAAATGTCCTAGATTCTTCAAAGATAAATCACTGTAGGAAAAACTAGGGGGTAAGGGGAAGCAACGCAATGAAAGGGAAACCTGTAGAAGAGTCTTAAAAGACACAAATTTCCTTTAAATTGACAAGATTAAACTTTGCATGTACACCTGGGTAATAATATTATAAAGAAATGCAAAGAAGTGTCTGCTTTGAGAAGCAGGGTACTGGCTACTTTAGGGACAGAGAGGGGTGATGATTAGGATGTGGCACCTGGATGGGGCTGCTAGGGTAGGCAGAAAAATTCTAATTCTGGACCTGGGTAATGCTTACAGGTACGTTCACTTTAGGATAACTCAGTAAGCTGTACATTTGTGTTGTGTGATTTTCTGTATTTGTCTTACCAAAAAAAGAAGATTTTTTTTTAAAAAGGAGAATTTATCTCACTTTTATAACCTGTCATAAATAGAATGCAACACTTAAAATAATTACATGAAAATAAGCAATATTATTAACTAGCTGTGGTAGCCTGAGGACACTTCCAAGGCCTCTTCCATGTTAAAATGGAGAGTAACAAGTGTAGTCAAGTGTTAAGGATATGCTAGCACTCAAACTTGACTCATGTCTCTCTTTTTAACTTAATCAAGTCTTGAAAGACACCTAAAAGGAAAGTGCTTTCTCACTATGTGATTCAGTGAGATTGGAGGCTTGCCAATCTACCACCCAAAATCATCTCCCCTACTGCTCAAATTTACCTCGTAGGCCAGCTCACATCTTACTCTTCTGGAGACACTGGGTTACATAAAAAAAAGGTCTGGTGCAGTGAATAAAGGTAAGTCAGGCCTTATGAGGAGGATGAAAAAACAAAAACTTAGCTCTTCCTGATCATCGACACATTTATGTTACTTGTTCAGCCCTTTCTAAATAAGCTTAAAAGGTTTGCTTTTCCATTATGAGCATTTAAGCAAGTGACGAACACTATACCCCAGTGAGAGCCGCTTGTCCTCATCCTAGTTACAAGCACACACCTTACTATGTACTCAACAGGCACCTTCAGAGCCTAGCAATGACCCACCTCTGACTTCATACCTAATGTGTTTGGAGGTTCTCAAGTGACAAGAGGCCCTGCATATTTGAAAATGCAAATTACAAAAATAAGCACAAACGCCCACCCTCACCTGAACTCAGTATCTTAAAATGAGGCACATGTCCCAAGTTGCTGGCTCACCAACACCAGCCTAAACTGACCTCAAAGCCCTTTAAAAAAAAAAAGTAGGGAGGAATATCAGATTACATATTAGACTTACAAACTTGTAAGGAGCAAAGAAAGCTGTGAAATTCGAATGGAGCTCAATCACATTTTTCAAACATTTATCTAAAACACATATTAAAAAGTGGCTCAATTCACCTATATATGATCTGAAAGCAAGTCTTGTTTTACCTCACCGTTTCCCCCACATTTTTCTACATTAGTTTTAAGAGAAAGCAAACATAAGCCAGGACAGTTTAGTTTTTCTTGCAAGGCTGCTCACAAGAGAGGACAGAGTGAGGCCCACCCACAAAGATGAAGTGCAGACAGGAACTAAATGGCAACTTGCATTAAAAAGGAAGATGAGGGCTGGATTCCTTTGTCTTCAATGCCTCTGGCTTCATCAGCCTCCCTTGAGTGGGCAGATCCCTGTTTCCTTCCCTCTCTCACCATCTCCTATCCCTTCTGCATTCTCTACCCTCTTTGTTTTGTGAACCCTCAACTTCCCAGCTTACCCTCACTCCTTCCCTTGTTCTTATATTTTCAAGAGACACGTAAGCAAGCAAATACTCAAACATACACAAACCTGCTAAAATGTCTGGAACAAGAATCCCAAGTTCCACTCATCACAAAGCTGCTTGTGGAAGTCTACTCCACTGTTTGTTTCCATGATGTCTGAGAAAAACACACCTCATCTGCATTCCCTGGATCCTCCATATGGGAGGGTACACCCCTGCATGTAAAGAACCAGTTCACCACCTCCATTTTTTATGAACATTCAGAACAAAGGGCTCCTTTCTTGAATGCTACTCTGATTCCATGAATTCAAAAATGTTTAAGGAAGCTCTATCTCCACACCAGCACCTGAGGAGATGGAGACTTTTAGAATAGAATTTTAAAATGTTCTCATTGAGCCCTCCATTCTAGAAATGGCTATAAGTAAATGAAACTCAGAAGTGTGGAGCCTACTGAGCTCTACCTAGCAACACTGTGTGTTCCTTGGCACACAAGACAGAAGCTCAAGCCAGGTCCAGCACTTCCTCAGATACCATCTTGTCCCATTTTCCTTAAGATAAGGTGTCCTGATCCATGGGCCTATTATTTGGGGTCAATCCTCAGCAGGAGAATGGTTAGGTGTTACAGGGAGAGGAAGGTGACATGTGTGGTTTGGATTTTTCACCCAAACCCTTTTCAATGAGCCTTAGAGAAATACAGGAGCCTGTTGAAACATTACTTACTGCCTGTTGAATATTGGTCTTCACTTGCTCACTCAACATGCCTTCAAAGACAAAGGAGTCGCCAAACTTCTCAGCCTATAAGGAAGGTAGGAAATAAAAATCCAGAAAAGGTTGTAGTAATGTGTTCTATGTGTGCCATTTTCTCTCCACACTATTAAAGTGATTCCTCTTGTCCAATTGAACTTGAGTCTTTCTTATGACTTCCCAGAGGACTCAGAATTGACCTAAAAGTCTCTGGCTTCCTCTTAAAACAAGTTAATGTCACTTACAGAGACCATTTTCATTTAAGACTCACTTAGCTGATAAGAATGCAGACTGAACAAGATTCGCTTTTGAGAACGTGACTGTTCCTGAAAGAAATACATTTCCCCAAGTATCACAAATGACTCTGGGAAATAGTATTCTGTACATGTGAGATTATATAATCAAGCTTTGTCCTTTGTCCTGAATCTAGCTAAACGAATTAAATGGCACTGTTTGCTCATATTCTGACACATTCTAGTTCCACTAAGGGGTCAAATGTGCTTACAAATCTCAACTGGCCAATTCAAGCACCAAATGGAAATATGTAATGATTTTATTTAACATTAGTGTCTCAATTCTTCATCCACCTGATTATTTTTGTTGCATGTAACCCTATTCTGAAAATGAGGTCGTTTGTCCCTTGGTAACCATGACTCTCCTCCTACATTTGTGAGTGTTCTTATTCATCTCCTAAAATATGTGGGCTCTTGTTTCAGCCACTGCAACACTGCTGCTCCCCAGAGCTCTGCCCTTGGCTCTCTGCAATTCTACTACACCAGTGGCTGTCAGGCTCTGTGCAGTTGAGATTATGTAATCAGCTGGTTAAAACTACATACTGCTGCTCCCCAACACCAGAGAGTCTCATCCTGGGGGTCTAGGGTGAGGCCAAGGAGTCTGTATGTGTAAATAGCACACAGCTAGTTGTCCTAATACAGGTAGTTCAAGAGATGCACTCTGAGATACACTGATCGATTCTTGTTGATGGACAACTTTCAATCTCATCAAATTAACTATAGCCAGTACTCCAAATGACTCTCAAATCTCTACCTCTAGTGCTGTCCTGTTCCTACTACATGAAATTAACTGAGTACTGGATCCTTATATTGCAGATCTTACAAGCATCTCCAACTCCTTTCCCAGAGTGGAGGCTACCATCTTTTCTTCACCCCTAATCTTCTTCCTGCATTCCCTGTGACACTGCCATGACTAACTACCTAAGCCATTTATTTATTCAACAAACATGTATCAAACACCTATCATGTGCCCAGTTTGGGGCTACATTAGGGGATATAAGGTCAATATCAGATAACCATGGCCCTTATCCTTATTGTGCTTAAGTGTGGGAGCACAGAAAAAAATCAAGCCAAACAACGAATGGAAGAAAATAATTATAACTTTACTACACCTTGTAAGGTAGAGTGTCATGAAAAACTTTCTTGAGAAAGTGACATTTAAGCTGAGATGACTCAAGAATGAGAAGGAGCCAACCATGCATAAGGGGGATAAACAAGAGGACTGCGAATTCCAAGCGGAGAGAAAATACAGGCCAAGTTCTTGAGGTGGGAAAGAATGTTGAGTTTTCAAGGAATAGAAACAAAACCAGCAGGGCTAGAACATAGTATACAAGAGGAGCATGATATAAAGTAAAGCTGGAGAGATGGGAAAAGAGTGCCATTAAAAAAATAGAGCATTTTGTCCAAGGCAGTTCTTGGTCCTTTTTGAGCTCCTTGGCAGTATGGTGAAGCTTAAGAACCCCCTTCTCAGAATAAAATGTTTAAATGCATAAAATAAAATCAATTAAAAAAATAAAATAAAATAAATAGTATTATGAAGAAAAGTCACTATATCAAAACATTAATAAACAAATCAGTGCTATAGTATTAAATATGCTCTTCATTAATATATTAAATAAGATCTAGTGGCAGGTCTCATAATTATCATATTTCAAAGTGGGGATGAATGCAAACAATATTTCAACATCTCTGCAACAACAAAAATATGATTAAAAATGTCTGTGATTTCTACTGGTAACAAAGTTAGAGGTACTGCTACTACTGCTGTGGTTTGTTGTTTGCATTATAATTGAAGAAAATACTACATTTTGGCTCAAGGGTAGTAAATAACCAGATATATTAGGCTGCTGCAAAAGTAATCGCGGTCTTTAACATTAAAAGTAATGACAAAACCGTAATTACTTTTGTACCAACTTATAACTTCTCCCTATCCATGTTTTTAGATGCCCTAAATTCTGCTTATTCTATCTAATCTTCATGGAGAACCCTGGTTCTTTAGAAGTCTTCTAAGTAAACTATTGAGGAACCTGAGCTGAGAGTATCTCTGTGAAACCAAAAGGAAAAGGACTTCTGCTTATTACGAATGTGTACAAAAACGGTTTTGGTTTTTTTTTTTTTTTTTTTTTTTTGAGACAGAGTCTTACTCTGTCACCCAGGCTGGAGTGCAGTGGCCCGATCTCGGCTCACTGCAACCTCCGCCTCCCGGGTTCACGCCATTCTCCTGCCTCAGCCTCCCAAGTAACTGGGACTACGGGTGCCCGCCACCATGCCTGGCTAATTTTTTGTACTTTTAGTAGAGACGGGGTTTCACCGTGTTAGCCAGGATGGTCTCGATCGCCTGACCTTGTGATCCGCCCACCTCGGCCTCCCAACGTGCTGGGATTACAGGCGTGAGCCACTGCGCCCGGCCCAAAAAAGGTTTCTAACCACTTTATATATTTGAGAAAATTCCAAAGAAATGTGACAATGCAAAACCAAATTTGAAAGTTGTTTTACTTTAAACATTCACTCTCAAATTATTCATTTAATAATAATTTACAAAAAGACATTTGGGGTCTTAAAAAAAAAGAAAAGGGACCCCACAAACTGAAGACAAGAGTAAAGGTTTTTTTTGAGAGAAAACTGGAAAGCATATAAAATAAGTATATTTCAGAAACTGACATAAACATTCATAGACTAGAAAGCTTTCCTCTTCCTATTCCCATTTAGGACAATATTCACTTTCAGAACCTTGCTCTGTGATTCAGTGACCACCAGATGATGTCCGGAACTGCCATAGCACAGCATGTGTCAGTTGTCAAGGTGTTGGAATAAAGTCACGAAAATGAAAAGCTGCACCTCTGCATTTATCATTTAAAAAATATGAAATGCTTCTGGAAAAAAACAAACTGCAACTTACTGAGAAGAAAAGTGGTCTTACTTTACATGCCATCTGTTATCTCAAAAAGCCTTAGTGGACAGTGGTATTCTCTGACACATTAAGCATTAACACAATATAGCATAATAGTTATAGCACATATTCTGAGGTCAAACTGGCCAGGCTGGAATCCCAGCTCTACCACCAACTAGCTGTGTGATGCGGGGCAAATAACTTTTCTAATTCTCAGTATGCCACCTGAAAAATAACCTGCCTCATGGGGTTGCTGTGAGAAATTAAGATGAAATATATACAATAAAATGCTTCCCACAGTTCTACCACAGAATGCGGTAAAAGTGGTCAGTCAATCTTAGCTGCTGTTAAAGCATTCTTAAAAGTTCTGGAAAAGAACAAGTTCTCCCTCCTTTCCCCAATCCCATTACCTCTGTCAAATAGCCAGTTGAGTTCACAAACTTCTCAAATTCAGCATTACTGACTTCATAGGCATCCATATAAAAGGCATCAATAGTAACTCTCCTCGCAGGTGCTTCCCCATCCTGCTTTATCTGAGGATCATCTGTGCCCATTGTAAATACTCCAGCAGGGATGGGGACCATCTACAATGAAAGGTGAAACACAAGAAGTCATGCATCACAGCCAAGGTGTACCTGTGTAGGGGTAAAGTTCCTAGCACCCAGGAAGCACGCAATAGTTAGTAAATCTTCACCACGGTAATAAGTGTAAAATTAGGAAAAATCTCTCTATACCCCAAAGAAGGTGAATCACGAGTCTCAAAAAGAAGTGAAAATTCTTTAAGAAGGTAATCTCCTTAATCAAACCACTACTTGATACAAATCTGTACCTGCATTGGAAACAGATCTGGAATAACAGTCACCAAGCCGCTAATAGCTAGAATGCAGAGGTAGGGAGAATATTCCACTTTTCTTTTTTTTTTTGAGGCAGGTTCTCACTCTTTTGCCCAGTCTGGGGTGCAGTGGCATGATCAGGGCTCACTACAGCATTGACTTCCCAGACTCAAGAGATCCCCCCACCTCAGTCTCTCAAACAGCTGGAGTACAGACATGTGCCACCATGCCCAACTAATTTTTTTTTTTTTTTTGAGACGGAGTCTTGCTCTGTCGCCCAGGCTGGAGTACAGTGGCACGATCACGGCTCACTGCAACCTCCACCTCCCAGGTCCAAGTGATTCTCCTGCCTCAGCCTCCTAAGTAGCTGGGATTACAGGCGCCCACCACCATGCCCGGCTAATTTTTGTATTTTTAGCAGAGACAGAGTTTCACCAAGTTGGCCAGGTTGGTCTTGAACTCCTGACCTCAGGTGGTCCACCCGCCTCAGCCTCCTAAAGTGCTAGGATTACAGGCGTGAGCCACTGCGCCCGGCCTAGCTAATTTTTTTTTAAGTGATGAGGTCTCACTGTGTTGCCAAGGTTGGTCTCCAACTCCTGCACTCAAGTGATCCTCCCACCTCGGCCTTCCAAACTGCTGGGATTATGAGCCATCGTGCTCAGCCCCACTTTTTTCTTTATATATTTTTTATTCGCATACGCTTTTGTTTCTTTTGAATTGTTTTTAAAAGCACATGTAAAAATGCAATCTATAATATCTTTAAATAACCACTGCATGAATTTTGGCCTCCAACAATCATGAAAACGGCTTACCTCACTAAAATAGAAAGTTTTAAAGTTTACTAAGGGGCTATGTTTGTATAATTCCTTATAAAAACCCTAATTGCAATGACTTTGTTCCTATCTACCTTCCCACATGAACTCTAAATTCCAAGAAGACAGCAACTGGGGCTGCCTTATTCACAGCTCTATTCCCAACACTGAGCACAGGATCTGAGGATCACACTGAAAATTTTCAGTTAAAAAATGCAGGTCCATACTCAACATCATGAGTCATTAGGGAAATGCAAATCAAAACTATAATGAGGTTCCACTTCATGATCACTAGCATGGCTATAACAAAAAAGACACAATAACAAGTGCTGATGAGGATGTGAAGAAATTGGAACCCTCATATATTGCTGGTAGGAATGTAAAATAGTTCAGCTGCTTTGGAAAACAGTCTGGCAGTTTCTCAAAAAGCTAAACAAAGAGTTATATGACCCTGCAGTTCTCCTAGGTATATACCCAAGAGAAATAAAAACATATGTCCATGTAAAAACTTGTACAAAAACATTCATAGCAGCATTATTCATAACAGCCAAAAAGCAGAAACAATCCAAATGTATATCAGCTGGTGAATAAGTAAACAAAATTTGGTATATCTATAAAATGGAATAATATTCAGACATAAATAAGTATTGGTTCATGCTACAACATGCGTAAACCTTGAAAATACTATACTAAGTGAAAGAATCCAATCACAAAGGGCCACATATTGTATGAATCTATTCATATGAAATGTCCAGAATAGGCAAATCTAAAGAGACACAAAGTAGATTAGTGGTTGCCAGAGGCTAGGGGGAGGCAGGAATGGGGAATGATTGCTAATGGGCATAGAGTTTCTGCTTGAGATGATGAAGTATTCTGGAACTAGGCAGTGATAGTTGTAACACCTCATAACTATATTAAAAACCACTGAATTGTACATGTTAAAAGAGTGTATTGCATGCTATATGAATTCTATCTCAACTTTTTTCAAAAACCACAGGCCTTCAACCATACCATCTGTCAGAAATACACTCTTTACAGACACAATGTCTTATTTTCAAATCATCGGAGTGAGTTAATTAATAGACTCCTCAGCAGCTTAGGAATTGTCAAGTCCCTAATCTATAAACAAGAGTTCAATATCACAGAATAAAATGGATCATAAGAAACTACTTATAAACAATTATATATCTACAAATTTGATAACCTTGAAAAAAATGGATAAATTCCTGGAAACATACAGCCTACCAAGACTGAATCAAGAAGAAGTAGAAAATCTGAACAGACTGATAACAAATAAGGAAATTGAATAAATAATTTTAAAAATCGGCCAGGCACAGTGGCTCATGCCTGTAATCCTAGCACTTTGGGAGGCCGAGGCAGGTGGATCACCTGAGGTCAAGAGTTTCAGGCCAGCCTGGACAACACGGTGAAACCCCGTCTCTACTAAAAATACAAAAAATTAGCTGGGTGTGGTGGCACGCACCTGTAATCCCAGCTACTTGGGAGGCTGAGGCAGGAGAATCACTGGAACCCAGGAGGCAGAGGTTGCAGTGAGCTGAGATTGCGCCACTGTACTCCAGCCTGGGTGACACAGCAAGACTCCGTTTCAAATAATAATAATAATAATAATAATAATAATAATAATTTTCCATCAAGAAAAGCCCAGAACCAGATGGCTTCATGGCAGAATTCTAATTTAAAGAAGAACTAATACCAATCCTTCTCAAATTCTTCCAAAAAATTGAAGAAGAGGAAACACTTCCAAACTCATTTTACCAGCATTACACTGACACCAAAGCCAGACAAGAATACTACTAGAAGAAAAAAAAATACAGGCCAATATCCCTAATGAACATAGATGCAAACATTCTAACAAAATACTAGCTAAGTGAATTCAACAGCACATTAAAGGGATCATATACCAAAATTAAGTGGGGTTTATCCCTAGGATCAAAGGATGGTTCAACATATGCAAACCTACAAATGTGATATACCATGTTAGCAGAATGAAGGACAAAACCAAATGTTCACATCAATATATGCAAAGGCATTGATAAAATTCAACATCTTTTCATGAGAAAAACTCTTGACAAGTTAGGCATTGAAGGAATGTACCTTAACATAAGCCATATATGAAAAGCCCACAGCTAACATTATACTCAATGGGGAAAAATTGAAAGCTTTTCCTCTTAGATTCAGAACAAGCCAAGGATGCATACTCTTGCCACTTCTATTCCATATGATACCGGACGTCCTAGACAGAGCAGTTAGGCAAGAGAAAGAAATAAACAGCATCCAAGCTGGAAACAAAGACGTTATGTTGTCCCTGATTGTAGATGCCATGTTTTTTTTTGGGTTTTTTTTTTTTGAGACGGAGTCTTACTGTGTTGCCCAGGCTGGAGTGCAGTGGTACGATCTCGGCTCACTGCAAACTCTGCCTCCCGGGCTCATGCCATTCTCCCGCCTCAGCCTCCCGAGTAGCTGGGGCAACGGGCACCCGCCACCACACCAGGCTAATATATATACATTTTTTTTTATATATATGTATTTTTAGTAGAGACGGGGTTTCACCGTGTTAGCCAGGATGGTCTCAATCTCCTGACCTCAGGTGATCCACCCGCCTCAGCCTCCCAAAGTGCTGGGATTACAGGCATGAGCTACTGCACCTAGCCACCATTTCTTTATACTAATGACAAACTATCTGAAAAAGATATTAAGAAATTAATCCCAGGCCGGGATTCAATGTAATTTCTATCAAACGTAATTCCTATCAAATGTAATTCTTATCAAAATTCCAATGTCATTTTTCAAGGAAATAGAAAAAAAAATCCTAAAATTTGTACAGAACCACAAAAGATCCCAAAGAGCCAAAGCAATTTTGAGCAAAAAGAACAAAGGTGGAGTACCACACTACCTGACTTCAAAATATACTACAAACCTAATCAAATGGCATGGTACTGGCATAAAAGCTAACACAAAAACCAGTGGAACAGGATAGAGAGCCCAGAAATAAACTCATGCATTTACCATCATCTGATTTTCAACAAAAGCACCAAGAACACACAATGGAGAAAGGACAATCTTTCAATAAACGGTATTAGGAAAACTGAATATCCACATGTAGAAGAATGAAATTAGATCCTTATCTCACAGCATATACAAAAATCAACTCAAACTGTATTAAAGACTTAAATGTACGGTCTGAAACTGTAAAACTACTAGAAGAAAACATTGGGAAAAGAAGCTCCATGACATAGACCTGGCAAAGATTTCTTGGACTGGACCCCAAAAGCATAGGCAACAAAAGCAAAAACAAACAAATCAGATTGCATCAAACCAAAAGCCTAATGTATGGCAAAGGAAACAACAGAGTGAAGAGATATCCCAGAATGAGGGAAAATCTTTGCAAACCATGCATCTTATATGGGGTTAATATTCAAAATATATAAGGAATTCAACCCAATAGCAAGAAAACAAAGAACTCAATTTAAAAATGGGCAAAGGACCCGAATAGACATTGCTCAAAAGACATACAAATGGCCAACAGATATAAGAAAAAATGCTCTTCATAACTAATCACCAGGAAAATGAAAATTAAAACCACAATGGGCTATCTCCTCACACCTGTTAGAATAGCTATCATCAAAAAGATGAAAGATAACAAGTGTTGGAGAAGGTGTAGAGAAAAAGGAACCCTACTGCAGTTGGTGAGAATGTAAATTAATACAGTGATTATGGAAAACAATATGGAGGTTCCTCAGAAATCTGCAAACAGAATTACCATATGATCCAGCTATCCCACTTCTGGGTATATGGCCAAAGGAAATAAAACCAGTATGCTGAAAAAATATCTACACTCCCAAATTCATGGCAGCATTATTCACAATAGCTAAGATACAGAAGCAACCTAGATGTCCCTTATCAGATAAATGGATAAAGAAAATGTATATATATGTGTGTGTGTGTGTGTGTATATATATATATATATATGTCAGAATAATTTTTACCCTTAAAAAGAAAACTCGGCCAAGTGTGGTGGCTCACGCCTGTAATCCCAGCACTTTGGGAGGCCGAAGCAAGGGGATCATGAGGTCAGGAGATCAAGACCATCCTGACTAACACGGTGAAACCCCGTCTCCACTAAAAATACAAAAAATTAGCCGGGTGTGGTGGCAGGTGCCTGTAGTCCCAGCTACTCAGGAGGCTGAGGCAGGAGAATGGCGTGAACCCAGGAGGCAGAGCTTGCAGTGAGCCGAGATGGCACCACTGCATTCCAGCCTGGGCGACAGAGCTAGACTCCATCTCAAAAGAAAAAAAAAGAAGAAAACTCTGTCATTTATGACAGCATGGATGAACCTAGCGGACAGTATGCTATGTGAAATGAGCCAAGCACAAAATGACAAATGCCTTGATGATCTCACTCATATGTGAAATCTAAAAAAGTTGAACTAATTGAAGTAGAATGGTGGTTATCAGAGGCTGGGGGAGAGGGGAAGATGGGGAAAGGAAAGATGTTGATCAAACAGTACAAAATTTCAGTTAGATAGAAGGAATAAGCTTTAGTGATGTATTGCACAGAGTGGTGACTATAATAAGGAATGCATTATATATTTCACAATTATTAAAAAATAGATTTTAAATGTTTCAACCACACATAAAAAATATAAGTATGTGAGCTGATGGATTTGTTAATTAGCTTGATTTACTCATTCCACAATGTAAATATATATCAAAACATCAAGTTGTACCCCACAAATTGTTATAAAATTGTCAATTAAAAATAAAATTTCAAAAAACAAGGGCTCAAATTAGAAAGGGGAAAAAAAGAAGTCAAGGAGAGACGACTAGTTGGAAAAAAAGAGAGTCGCTTAGCAATAAGGGCAGAAGCATTAGAAAAATAACATAAGAAGAAACAGAAATTAGGAATCCACAATCATTGATTCTACTTTCTATTTCTACTGACTTTCCTTGCTGGTGGCTGCTTTGATTCTATGAGTGTACTTCCCAATAAAAATGGTGCTGTTTTCATTTATGACAAATTAGTAATAAATGTGTTTTTATTTGTCTAATGTATTACTACTATCCCAAGAAACCAACCTTGACTACTCGCGTCCCCTACTCCCAACATTACACAGGCCACCTAGTCTCACTCGATCTCCTAAATATGTATCTCTCTAATCTCTCTCTCTTTTCTATCCCCAGATAACTGCAGAACCCTTGTAATTGGTGTTCCTGTCTTCAGTCTCCTTTCACATCCCCATCTGCTTCCAAGTCATCTATCTTCCATTCAATAATTCATACAACAAATATTTAAGCCCCTACTAATCCTTCTGAAAATGTTAGTCTACTGTACCCAATGCAATTTTCCAACTGAAAAGGGCTGGAAACAATCTAAATGTCCATCAGTAGTAGGCTCATTTTAAGTAAATTGTGGGCCTTCAATAAAATGGAAAATTAAGCAGCCATAGGAAAGAAAAAAGAAGAGGGGGATATAAAAGGATGCTTTTGATATATTGATATGGAAAGATCTCACCATGATGAGCTATAAGAACAAAGCAAGGTGCACAAATGGTAAGTATGATATGCTGTCATTAGTGTGAAAGTAGGTTGAGGGATACAGGTTCACATATTTTTGTATTTACTTATATTTGCAGAACATAGCTCTGAGGAAATATATAAGAAATGCATGCAGTGGTTGTCTGAGGGGAAGGTTACTGGGTAAATGAGAAATTGTTCACTATATACTCTTCTATGTTTTTAAATTTTTAAACCATGTAAATATACTACCTGTTTAAAAAAATAAAATGTCAATCTGACCATACTACTTTCCTACTTAAAATTGTCAGGAATTCCTATCGCCTTTCAGAATAACATATATAAACATCAGAGCTCATCTCTCACACTCTCTCTTGCCCTGTGTTTCACCTGCATTTCCATAAACCACTTTGTCTGTTTGTAAATATTGTCATGGTTCAAGGATCACCTCCTCCAGGAGGCCTTTCCTGTCTGCATATCCCTCTAGCTCATGTGCCCTCACACACAGAGTGTGTGTGTTTGTGTGTGTGTGTGTGTATATATATATATATATATACACATACATATATATATATATATTTTAAGAGACGGAGTCCCACTCTGTCACCCCACACTGGAGTGCAGAGGCATGATCACAGCTCACAGCACCCTTGATCTCCTGGGCTCAAGCAATTCTCCCACCTCAGCCTCTATGCAGCTGGCACTACAGGCAAACACCAACACACCCAGCTAATTTTTTTTTTAGTAGACACGAGGTCTTGTTATGTTGCCCAGGCTAGTCTCCAACTTCTAAGTTCAAGTGATACTCCTGCCTCCACCTCCCAAAGTGTTGGGCTTACAGGCATGAGCCACTGCACCCTGCCCAAAGTATCTTAATTCTGTGTTTTCATCTTCCCTAGAACCTAGGCTCTTTGAGGACCAGAAATGAATCTTTTATTTCTATATCCCCAGTGCCTAGCACGGTGCATGGTCCACAGCAGACACAAAAAATCTTTACTAATTGAATGAGGTCATGACTGTAATGAGGAATTTATCATTTGAATTATGCATAATTATAAAAATGCTATTTAATTTATAACAGTTATAGACATGCATAACATGTCAACATCACAATGAAACCTGTCTAACAGATGCAGGTCAAGGACTGAACTAGGTTTGTCCATTATTCTCACTATACTCTAAGTGCTGGGACACAAGATAACCCAGTCCTAAAAGGAGAAATCAACATTTTAAGCAGCTCTACAAAGAAGTAGAAAAATTGAAGACATCAGACAAAAGTTTCAAGAGCAGTCTTAAAATGATTAAGAGGCTCTAATAAGAGATTTCATAAAAGACTTAAAGAAAAAGCTTTCCTGTGGCAAATACTTCCTGTTATGAGAACCGTTGTTCATCCCTCAGCTCAAAAGACCACAGGAAGCTGTGCCCATTGTACCTAATGAACTTTTACAATTATCCAACTTTTCTCATCTTCTTCTCCCTCAAGATGAGTACCAACAATGCTAATGCAATCATGACTTCCACTGTGGACTTCTGGCCAAGGTTTTTTTTTTTCCTTCTTTCATTAACCATCAGAGATAGCCAGTGCTGAATAAGCCAAGTTTCCATTCTGGAGACTATAGATAAAAATAGCCTGGATCACTCTGAGTGGATCATAATTTCTCATTTATACTAATGAAATAAAGTTTTCTGTCCTACAAATGTCAAATGTCATTCAAGTGAAAACCAGAGAATCAAGTGTCTCACTCTGTAGGATCCGAAACCACATAAAAAGGACCATTTTAGTCAACTCTTCATTGAAGGTCCAAATTCAAACAATCCATATCTCCTCCAATCTGAAGGTGAGATAAACCCTTCCCTGCCACACCACAGCTTCTGCCACTGCCACTCAAGCCAGAAGTATAAGTGAAGTCAAGAATGACTCTATTATTCATTGGAATAACAGAACCATATGTGGGCTACACACTTAGGCCATGTGCAGTGGGCATTGCTATTTTGGTCCATCCAGCACCCAATCCCTCTACTTCTTGTAAAATACTGAAATTCCTTTCCAAAACCATTTCTTAGGCTTTCTAAGTGGCCCAGGGGTACTGGATGACTCTATCCTACTTCCCACCCCTCACCAAGCCTGGCCAACCATAGCATTCTTTTGACCACAGAGATGTAATTAGGGATAGGCCCAAGACCCAATCAAAGTTCATCTTTTTGCTGGAGCTACCAGGAAAGAACTTTTTCTCTTCTAGTTATCTTATCAGTAGGAGAAGCGACATTACCTGACAATGGAGCCAAGAGAAGAGCCAAGAGATAGCCAAAGAGAAAGGCCTTGGAGATGCTGCCTGAGGCCCTGTATCCAGGTGTGTCTGGGGCCATATTTATTCTTGAACTTCCCAACTAGGGGAGCTATAAATGTCCCTTCCAGTTTTTTCCTGCTTAAGCCAGTCTTGTCTTTTTTTCACTTGCTACCGTAAGATTTTTGTCTTGTACACAAAAATAGAATCAGCTCATACATAACTTTTTTGTGTAACTTCTCCTTTTCCTTCTTTCCTCTCCTCAACCCTAATATTAAAAGCTAAAGGCTCTTGTTCTGAGTCCCCTCTAATAAAAAATAAAATAAAATAAAATAAGCTAAAGGCTTATGAGAAAGCTGGGTGAATAAGGGAAGCATGCTCTCTGGATCTGTCCACAAACTCCTGCCTTATCTATCTATACAGGGCTTATTTATCTATACCATTCTGTCACCCTCCTGCCTCTACAGACAGACACTAATCATAGATGAAATGACATTAAAGTTTCTTGCAGTTCTGAGCTATATGATTCCTTTAAGCCTCAGTTGCCTCATCTGCAAAGTGGGAGACGATCTCTCTCACAGGAATCTTAGGAGGATGAATACAGCAAAAGAATACTTTACAAATGTTTCTTGAAAAAGTATGTGACCTTCTCTATTCCCAAGGCAGTTTCTCAATATTGTATCCACCAAAAAAGGAAACACAGGTCATTCAAGAAATTATTACAGAATGCCTAAAACGTATAAGGCACGTGGGGGATATAGAGATTAAAACATCTAAGAATGCTTCCAATGTAGAATATCAGACAACTACAAAACTAGCACTACATTAGGGCTGGGCGCAGTGGCTCAGGCCTGTAATCCCAGCACTTTGGGGAGGCAGAGGCAGGTGGATCACGAAGTCAAAAGATCGAGACCATCCTGGCCAACATGGTAAAACCCCGTCTCTACTAAAAATACAAAAATTGGCCAGGCGTGGTGGCGGGTGCCTGTAGTCCCAGCTACTCGGGAGGCTGAGGCAAGAGAATCACTTGAACCCAGGAGGCAGAGGTTGCAATGAGCCGAGATTGCGCCACTGCACTCCAGCCTGGGCGACAAGAGCGAGACTCCGTCTCAAAAACAAAACAAAACAAACAACAAAAAAAAACCACTAGCACTACATTAAAGAAAATATACAAGTTGTCATCAAACAACAACAAAATAAGCTATGGGAACTGAGAGGATAGAAAAACTACTTCTTTGTAGGAGGTGGAAGGTTTCATGGAAGAGACGGCATTCGATTGTGCCTGGATGCCCAGGGAAGCATTACCAGTCAGAAACCTCCTCAGACAGGAAATCAAGACTGACTTTATCCATATGTACAGACATGCCACCTACAATCTTAGCATCCCATGATCCTAAATGCCTTTCAAATAATTCTTCTAAAAGATAAAAGCAGACTAAAACATTTTGCTTCCTTGTTACAAAATCATAAGCCATGCAGAAAACTGTTAGGATAATTTTCTCAATGAGAATCGTATTTTTATAACCAGAGGGAATACACATCAAATTTTTAAATGTCTATATTGTTTCCCAGACAATTCTAATTGCCATAACTTTCCAGTGAAACTGAAAATTTCTCGAGGGCAAAGCCAAGTGTTATTTCTCTGTGTCCCTCACCTTGCCACACACACTCATTGTATGAATATACAAAAACAAAAATAGATTCATCTAAAAAGTGTTACATTAAAAAGTGTGAACATGTCACTCCCAGATCTTAAATCACTTATGTTTCCCAGCACACACCACGCATTTCCACAATGTGCCATGTGTTGATACTATTCTCCTTCTTGGAATGTCCTTGAATCTGGAATTCCATTCCCAGCTCCTAAAAATATTTCCTCCAAGGCCTAGCTCAAATGTGACGCTTTTTTTTGAGGCACTACTTGACTTGTCCATGAAGGATGAATTCTTTCTTCCTCTCCAGGTACTCTGGACATATTCCTCCTATAGTATTCTCACTATAGAAAAATGATGCTTATGTGTGTGTCTGTGTGTGTGTGTGTGTGTATGAGAGACAGACAGAGAGAGAGAAACACCTACCAGAGTGTAAATGCCATGCGGGTAGTGTATGGGTCTTTTTCTGTGCCCAGCACATAGGATGAATCTTATATAACAAGTGTTACATAGTAATGTGCCAAATAAACATTTGTTTAATTAAACCAAATAAACAGAAAACAAAGAGGGAAAAAAAGGCAGAACCACTACTATGATCATTTACTTCTCCTGAAATATTGGAGTTCCTGAATTTAGAATAAATGGCAAAGTGTCAGAATTAGACAAAAGTCATGTGCACGTGAACTAAAACATTTGAAACCAAGGAAAATAGAGAGATTAAGAACAGCCTCCTATGACGTCATTGTCTTGATAACAAGACTACTTCAAGTTCAGTCATTAAGTTGAGCCCTTGAAGGCTCGAAGGTATATTCTCATCAACCACTAATTTGTTAATAAATTGAGATGCCCCTAAGCATTGTAGAAAGCAGACTATAAGAACTGGCCAAAGATGGCCCATATAGCATCCAGTCAAGACACAAAACCACTCTATAGGGATGAAAAATGTACATCTTGTAAATGTAATCCAAAAGATTCTAACATCCACATCCCATTCTGGAACCCACAGGAAAACAGAATGTTTAAAAATGAAAAGTGTTCAGTGCTTGCCAGAGAAATCTAGATAAAATTTTGAGACAGACCAATGTATAGATGCAAATGAGATGGCTGCCCTATTAAAAAATAGATAAACAGATGTAAGGATTTCTCCTTAGAAAGAGGGAGAGATTGGCCTGGTGCGGTGGCTCACGTCTGTAATCCCAGCATGCTGGGAGGCCAAGGCAAGCGGATCACAAGGTCAGGAGATTGAGACCATCCGGGCCAACATGGTGAAACCCCATCTCTATTAAAAATTCAAAACTTAGCTGGGTATGGTGGCGTGTGCCTGTAATCCCAACTACTTGGGAGGCTGAGGCAGGAAGGAGAATCGTTTGAACCCAGGAGGTGGAGACTGCAGTGAGCGGAGATCGTGCCACTGCACTCTAGCCTGGTGACAGAGCGAGATTCCGTCTAAAAAAAAAAAAAAGAAAAAAAAGAAAAGAAAAAAGAAAGAGAGAGAGATTATCAATTACCAGGCAAGTTGGAGAGGAATTAATATCAAGTATGGCCAATACACACTAAAACAGTAATCAGGAGTCTTCAACACACAAAAGATAAACAATACTGCAGGGCACGCTCTAAGGGGTAACAGGAAAAAAATCAAAGGCCAAAAATTATACAGGATGGAAAAACAATGAGAAGCCCAGGTATCAACCTCCTACACTCTACACCTGAGAGACTAAAACATGGTCCTGACCCCACCACCTTCACAGTCCAATTGGGGAGAGACATCAGCAGAAAAACATCTTTAATAATTGTTATGTCAGAGTAAACACATAATACTGAGGCAGGATACGGAAATACTGAAGGGGAGAGAAAGAGAGGAGGTCAGGTAAAACCTGCTGTGGATGTTACCTCTCACCTAAGTCCTAAATATTGGTCAGGATTAACCAAAAGGAAAGAAAAATGGAATGGGAAAAGGATAGTGTCTGCTAAGTAAACAAGAAGGAGCACTAGTTTAAGAGTCAGAAGACCTGACTTCTAGTCCCATAAGTTGTTTCGACAACACATCATATGCAAAATACCAGACAGACAGAATGAAGTAACAGGTATTTCTTTCTTTTTTTTTTTTTTCGAGACGGAGTCTTGCTCTGTCACCCAGGCTGGAGTGCAGTGGCACGATCTCGGCTCACTGCAACCTCCGCCTCCTGGGTTCCAGCAATTATCCTGCCTCAGCCTCCCGAGTAGCTGGGATTACAGGCGCCCGCCACCACGCCCGGCTAATTTTTGTATTTTTAGTAGAGACGGAGTTTCAGCATGTTGGCCAGGCTGGTCTCGAACTCCTGACCTCGTGATCTGCTCGCTTCGGCCTCCCAAAGTGCTGGGATTACAGGGATGTGAGCCACTGTGCCCGGCCAGTAAGTTATTTATATATCCCGGCACCTAACACACACAGGCGCTAAGCAAGACAGATAAATAATAGTAATAAAACAACTACAGTTTGCTTAGTCCTTCCTAAGTGCTAAAGTGCTAAGAATAGCAGGATAAACAATACAAGCCCTTGTCCTCAAGCAGAGTGTACTCGAGGAGACTACAGATAAGTATACAACCCTGTTGAAGATACTGAGACCCAGGATCCTAATTTATTCCGTTAATAAGAGAGGAAATGGTGATTTAAACCATAATTTGACTGCCTTAAAATTATGAGATCCTCATTAAGAGAACAGGTTGGAGGGAGGAAGAAATAGGGGGTAAAGTAGTAACAATAACCCTCAAACCAAACTCCCTAATGGTCAATTAAATGGAGTCTTCCGGTGAGGCACGGAGAAGGAACTCCTCATACGGGATCAGCAGGTGCTCGATTTGGGGTGTGGTTATAACCTTTACTTCCCTTCCTACTAGTGCCTTGCTTTGCCTACTCCAACCCCGTCCAGGAACCGAGCAGCCCCCACCCGCCTCGGAGGAATCGATGGAGCACCTTTGAGTGCGCGAGTTGCCGCTCTCCGGGTACAGGGCCCGGAGCGTTAGCCTCCCGCGAGTATCGGTGAGCGGCTGCCGAACTGCCATGGGCGCCAGGCCGCTGGGGCGTGCCGCAGCCGCAAGAACCGGCAAGGGACCCCGCGCCCGCACCGGTCCCGGCCTCCTCGCTCCCTGCCGCTCCACACAGCAGCGAGAGCAGCAGCAGCAAGAGGACGAGACCCAGCTCACAGCAGCGTCCACAAACCATCCCTAGTGCGGGCGCAGCCATGTTGTCCCGCGGGCCATGTGACCCGGTTGGTCACGTGGCTGAGCCCTCCTTAAAGGGGCAGAATTTTGAGCTGACTGACGAAGTGGCCAGGAGACTTGCTCTTCACCTTTCTTCAGGTACTTCTTTGGCGCTCCTGCTTGCCTGTGCTGACGTCAAAACGCAGCAAAACACAAAACTCCACAAAACTCAAGGCCTTCCACAGACCGTGCACCCCTTTAGGATTTCTTGGTTGAAAAATGACAATCAAATTTGTTGGGCATTTGCTAAGTGCCAGAGTACTATGCTAAGCACTTCACTTTTTAAAATCTCATTTAATCCTCACAAAGACCCAGTAATGGCGCGCTTGTAGTCCCAGCTACTCGGGAGGCCAAGACAGGAGATCGTTTGAACCTGGGAGGCAGAGGTTTCAGTGAGCCGAGATCCCGCCACTGCACTCCAGCCTGCGCGACAGAGCAAGACTCCGTCTCAAAAAAAAAGAGAAATACAATACGGAATCAGAATTCGTGGGGACTGGACACAGCAATCCAGCGTTTCACAAGCTCTCCAGATGATTCTAATGCACACAAGTTTAAGAACCACTGTTCTACAGTTTCGTAATCGAACAAAATGCAAAACCAAAACAAAAAGAAGATGAAGGAAAAACTTACAGATTAAAAAAAACATAGCAGGCCGGGCGCGGTGGCTCAAGCCTGTAATCCCAGCACTTTGGGAGGCCGAGGCGGGTGGATCGCGAGGTCAGGAGATCAAGACCATCCTGGCTAACACGGTGAAACCCCATCTCTACTAAAAAATACAAAAAATTAGTCCGGCGTGGTGGCAGGCGCCTGTAGTCCCAGCTACTCGGGAGGCTGAGGCAGGAGAATGGCGTGAATCCGGGAGGTGGAGCTTGCAGTGAGCCGAAGTGGCGCCACCGCACTCCAGCCTAGGGACAGAGCAAGACTCCATCTCAAAAAAAAAAAAAAAAAAAAACCATAGCAGCCAACTGCAATATATGAACCTTATCTAAATACTAATATATGAACTTTATCTAAATACTAATTCAAACCTACTGAGTTCAAAATTTTTGAGATAATCAGGGAAATTTAACAACTAAGTCAAATTATGATATTTGATAAAATTAAGGAATTGCTGTAAATTTTGTTTTTAGGCTTTTAGGAGTAATTATATATATGGATAAAAATATAGGCAGTCAAAGATTTGCTTCCCAAAAAATGGGTAATCAGGGTCTGGCTAAAGATGAAGCATGATTGGCCATGAGTCGATAACTGTCATAGCTGGTTGATGGGCATCCGGGTGTTTATTGCACTATTCTAATGTAGTATCTGTTTGAATTTTTTTTAGCATAAAGAAAAGACCAGCCAGGCACCTTGTCTCAAGCCTGTAATCCCAGCACTTTAGGAGGCCGAGGCAGGAGAATCAATAGGGGCCAGGAGCTTGAGACCGGCCTGGGCAACACAGCAAGACCTTGTCTCTACAAAAAATTAAGAAAATTAGCTGGCCATGGTGACGCACTCCTGTGGTCCTGGCTACTTCAGAGGCTGAGGCAAGAGGATCACTTGAGCCTGGTAGGCAGAGGCTGCAGTGAGCCGTGATTGTGCCACTGCACTCCAGCCTGGGTGACAAAGTGAGACCCTGTCTCAAAAAAAAAAAAAGGCCTTTTCTCCTTGTTGACTATTTTACAGTTTGCCAAGGCCTTTCACACATTTTCTCATTTGAGATTACAACCACTTGGCAAGAAATGTATTATTACTATACTCATTTCAAAATTGATGAAGCTAAAAGGTCAATGCCTTAATCAAGGTTGTATGTATTTACTGTGCATAATATATTGTCAAAGTCTAGGTCAATGGTAATCTTTGTTCGCCTCCTTCAAATGTCAGTCTCAGCACATGCTGTGTCAGCTGTGCTTCAGAGACCTGAACTTCTTTGATTCATGGTCCAGCTACACCATTAGGCTACAACCTCCATGAAGGTAAGGCTCCTGCCTATTTGTTTGCCACTGTATCAGCAAAATCAGGCCAAGCCTGGCACGTGATCACTCAATGTGAACATTTATTAAATTATGGATAAGTGAATGAACGAATGAAGTAACTATTAGCTCTTTCTCTTAAGGGGAAGCAAATTGTGGAGAAAATAATATAGGTCTTAGACTCAGAAAGAGCTGTGGTTAAAGCTGGCCACTTTACATGAAGTATGACCTAGGCAAATTATTTCACTTTTCTGAGCCTCTATTTCTTCGTGTGTGAAATGGGAATAATAATTCCTTTTTCTTATAGATTTTATGGGGATTAAATAACACAAAGTATATAAAAGGCATAGCCTGGTACCTGACATTTAACATATCTCAACAATAACTTTGCTATTACTAATCATTATCAAAGATGGAACTTTGTTGGTTCTCCAGGACGATCATTCTTTTGTCTCAGTCTAACTTTGTAGTCACGAATCAGTGAGTATGAGATTGATGAGAGATTTCTCATCAATATTTTCCACTCTAATATTTTCCTCCTCTCAATGAGGAGGCTTGTTCTAAAAATTAAGAGTTAGAAAGTCCAACTCAGCCATCAGCTCTGTACAAATTAGTGTAATTATATAAAATATCTCTCACCCTCCATCCCTCGTTTGAGCTCCTTCTGCATTTTGTAGCCTTCCTTGCTCCTTCTATCTCATGAAGCTGGATGAAAGACCCCAGTCCTGAAAGCACCTTGTCTGCTCACTGAACATCAAAGACGTCAGCATGGCTACAGTGGAGTGAGCAAGGGGGAGAGAAAAAAGGAAAGGAGATCAGAAAGGTAATATTGGGCCAGGTTATGGATGTTCTGGTAAGCTTGTACTGTGAAAGTTGGTGCCACTGCAGTTTCGAGAAGACACCTGACACTCTTCCTGCTGAGCAGCATCAATTTTCCTTCCAGGTTAGAGGCTTCTCTTGCTTTCTGGGGAAAGCACAGAGAATGCAAAGTGCCCTGATGGTAGCCATGGCTTGTAGTTCAATGGGACCCTTGTTGTGTCCACAGAAAGAGAGCATCCCTTTGGGGATCAGGACCTCCAGCTCTGCAGAGCTCAGAGTTGCAGGGATGGGAGAACAAAATCCCAGTGGGTCAGTAGGAGTAATAGTAAGTGGGGCTACTTCTACTTCCACCCCTTGGTGGAACCTATATATTCTTCCTACGTGGGGACAAGTCTGACATCTCTAATTGAGTATGTATACTGCATCCTTATGGATGGCCCCATCTTTGCAGGAAATTGCATCCAAGCTGGCGTTTCAGCTGTGCTTTCAGTAAGCCATTTTCACCCTTTATGAGGCCAGCTGCTTTGGGTTGGTATTGTAAGGGATAAAACCATTGGATTCTGTGATCATGGCCTACCCCTGCACCTCCTTCACTGTGAAGTGGGTCCCCGGTCAGATGCTATGTGGTGTAGGAATATAGGCCTATGCATAAGGCATTCTGAAAGCCCTCAGACAGTGATGCTGCCTGAGGCTCTTGGAGCAGCAAAGGCACAAGTCAAAATGTTATCTACTTCTCACGTGAAGGACACTTGGCTCCATTTTTTGGGTTTGATGAATAATTTTGTTATGAACACTCATGTACAAGTTTTTGTTTGCACATGTTTTCATTTGTCTTCATATATACTAGAAGTGAGATTGCTGGGTCATATGGAAATTCTAACCTTTTGGGTTTGGGTTTAAAAAAAAAAAAAAAAACAGGATCTTGCCCCACTACCCAGGCTGGAGTACAGTAGCATGATCACAGCTCACTGCAGCCTCAGCCTCCTGGGCTTGAGAAATCCTCCTACCTCAGCCTCCAGGATCACGGCTGCTACCATGCCCAGGTCATTTTATTACTTTTTTGTAAAGATGAAATCTCACTATGTTGCCCAGGCTGGTACCCAACTCCTGGCCTCAAGTGATCCTTCTGACTTGGCCTCCCAAAGTGCTGGGATTATAGGTGTGAGCCGCCACTCCTGGTCTTGTTTAACCTTCTGAGGAATTGCCAGACTTTTCCAAAGTGGCTGCACCATTTTACATTCCCACTAACAATGTATGAGGCATCCAATTTCTCCATGACGTAGTTAATTCTTCCACCTCGTTCAGAGTAAAATCTCTTTCTCCTTTATCAGGCCCAACCTACCCTCAGCCAGGTTATACTGAAACTTGACCCTGGTTATAACCTGGCAGCCACAAGAGGATGTGGAGACACTTTCTCCGGGGTGGGAGGCTGTTGTTTTTAAGCAGAAAAAAAAAAAAAAAAAAAAAGCTCTGGTATATGCAGTATTTTCCACATGTGGAAACTACTGGTTCTCAGTAGGGAGGACACCTCTGCAAGCTCCCTCTGGGGTCCCAAAGGAGTCTGCAGAGCCACATTTCACAGGGCCATCCACCTAGATGTCCCTGCCCCACTTTTCAGGTTCCAGGCCCCATGTTTTTCCAACCAGATTCCTGAATTTAGCATAGGAGACCTACTTTGGCTGAGCATCCAAACATCTGTGGTGGAGCTCTGGGTTCTGCCACTCAGCTGGGTCTGCTCTTGCACAGCAGGAGAAGACTTCTTTGCAAACTACCAGAGAGGCCCTCTGGCTCTCACACTTGGTTCTCAGCTATATATTAACTGCTCTCAGTTTCTAATTATCCCTTGTAGAGAGGGTCAGTGCAGCTTGGTAATAACCAGCCAATTCCATTATCCTTGCATTCATTGTTCCTCTACACTTTTCAAACTCCTGAGTCAGCGTGCTGGCACAGGCATTCCTTTTCACCTGGACATTTTCCCAGGTCACTGCCAGTAAGATTTTTAGCAGTTGGGCCTTGTGCCCAAAAATAATCATACCCCACTCAAGATGAGATCCTTATCACCAGGCAGGCAGTGGGTGACCCAGTCCCCAAACTCCACTTTACCACCTGCTTTCTCAGACCACTCACACTACCAATTGTGTCAGTGTGGTTCCTCTTAAAAAGAGATACCAAGATGTCATTAAAAATGCAAGAGAAAGCCAGGCATGGTGGTGCACCTGTAGTTGCACTTGAGCCCAGGAGTTCAAAGCCAACCTGGGTAACAGCGAGATCTCACTTCTAAAAAGAAAAAGAAAAGAAAAAAAAAACATTAAAAAGGAAAAAAAAGAGAGAGAGACAAAAGAGAAAAAGAGAAAAAAGGAAAAGAAAAAGAAAAAAGAATAAAAAAAAGAAAAAGAAATGCAAGAAATCCTATGGGGTGGGGGGGAGGGTCGCACCTGTGAAACCCCAAGGAGAGAGGGAATAGGAAGGAATCAGAAGGGAAAGCCTCCAAACTGAATACAAGTCCTACCTGTGGAAGGAGGGAGGCAGGAAAGAACATGGAGGAGGAAAAGCCTCTGAGTCTGGTACTGCACTGAGAAAGTCTAGTCCAGGTCAACCAGAAGTCCAGAGCAAAGGCTGCTTATTAGAGGAATTATGCATTGAGCCAAAATGGTGAACGCTATTCTTCCCATCAGGTTCAATCCTTTGTTGGAGCTGCCCAGGAAGAGCGTGGCCTCAGTTGAAACACTGGCCAATCCCACAAGAGCTCTGCTGTGGGCTCTCCATTGACTGTACACCTTGGGGCAGGTTCTGTCTTGAAGAGCAATCTCAGCACATACTACCGGGCTGCCACACTGTGGCCAAGAAGGTCCTCCATGATCTAGACCCTGCCTTCCTTTCTGATCTCTTCTTCCATCAAATTGTCCTTTGCTCACCATGCTCTGGCCATGGTATCCTTCTTACTGCTCCTGGAACATATCAAGCACAGCCCTACCTCAGGGTCTTTGTACTTGCTGTTCCTTCTACCTGCAATATACTACTTTTTTCAAAGCTGGCTCTTTCTTGTCATGCAGGTCTCAGCACAAACGTTATCTCCTCAGAGGAACCTTGCCTGATTCTCAAATGCAAAATAACCCTTTCCCATTCTGCTCTTTTACCTCTTTTATTGTCTTTATAGCACTTGTCACTACCTGAAATGATTTCTTTTGTTCCTCTGTCTCCCCATGGGGGCAGCTATAGCATCTTCAGGATTCAATGCTGTAACCTCAATGGCTAGAACAACATTTGGTATGTATAAGTGCTAAGTAAATATTTACTGAATGAATGAATAGATCATCCAATGGATAAAAACCTTCATGGTCTTGGTCCAAGTAGAAACTTGCTGCCTGACAGTGTTATACTGACATAGAAATTTGAAATGTAGCTTTCCATTTTTACAGCCAGGAGGGCCTGCAAGATGTATATAATAGTACCCAAGGATTGTATGAAGATTCTCATTAATTCATTAGACAAGTGTTTATTGCGTGTCAAATAGTAGCCAAGCACTATTCCAGGCACTGAGAATACATCAGTGAAAAAAAAAAAACAGAAAAGAATTCTTGCCCTTGTGAAAATGACATTAAATAACTTAAAACATGTGACATACAACATTGCTTGGTGCATAAGAATAGCTCAAGAGTTTTAGTTATGATTGTTTCTATTATCAACCCATTTAATATCTAAACTGAGCATTTCAAAGTAGTTTTTTTTTTTTTAAAGGACACCTTCCTCTATACTTAGAGAGTAAAAGAGAGAAGTCCAAATAATTAGATGTAGAAAAAAATTTTCCATATGGTTCTTTCTTTAGACTGTCTTCGGAGCCCTTTATTGGTGAAATCATCTGATTGGAAAGCCTATTAATTTAGGCTTTTTAGTTTTACTAGTTTGCACTGTAGTTTGTGCTGTGGAGAAAGTTATGTACAGAGAATGTTTCATTTTGGTTTGTTCATTTCCTCTTTTCTTTTTCTTTTTTTCTTTCTTTTTTTTTTTTGAGGCGGAGTCTCGCTCTGTCACCCAGGCTGGAGTGCAGTGGCGTGATCTCGGCTCACTGCAAGCTCCGCCTCCCGGGTTCACGCCATTCTCCTGCCTCAGCCTCCCGAGTAGCTGGGACTGCAGGCGCCTGCCACCGCGCCCGGCTAATTTTTTGTATTTTTAGTAGAGATGGGGTTTCACCATGTTAGCCAGGATGGTCTGGATCTCCTGACCTCGTGATCCACCCGCCTCGGCCTTCCAGAGCGCTGGGATTACAGGCGTGAGCCACCGCGCCCAGCCCTCTTTTCTTTTTCAAATGCTTCTGGTCCTACTTTCCCCACTCCTTGAAAGCACCGGGGTCGGGGTGGAAGGCATGGGGAAAGACTTCCTTAAAGAAAATGCAAAGAAAAGATACATTTTAAGAATACACAGGACAGAAGCTGCAGACAACAGAATGATTAATTTCAGGAGGCACCGGCACATTGTGAAAAACAGAACCAGGAGTTGGCTTAGAGGCTGCAGCAGCTCTGGGACCTCAGCAGCGGACTTTTTTGAACTTCACTCTGCTGCTCTCCTGGTTCACTCCCCAGCGCTCCAAGTTCTGCTTTTCCCTGCACACTTATTTCTTCTCTTCCAGTTGGCTTGCCTTCTTCACCCTCTCCTCGTTGTCTTTTTGTCATTGTTGTTTTTGGCTTCACAGCTTCTGCTTAGTCACAGTTCCTGTTCCCAGCATGTTCCTGACCCTTCATGGCCTCAATGCTACTGTACAGCCTCATTCAGCATCACTGTTTCCCCATTCACCTGCCACAAAGGGGAAGCCTGGTTTGCCTAGCTTCTCTTTCTCTCACCGCAAGACACCATAGACCAATAGGAAGCCTATGGTTTAGCTGCATTTGAGTCAGGTAGCTATTTCTGGTCCAATCAGTTGCCATTGAGTCAGGCAAACCTGTAGCTTGCATCGGACTCACTTAGGGGCCTTCTTAAAGCAATGATTGCTGGGGATGCCACCATATTCAGTACATCTTGGGTGGGACCCAAGAATTCACATTTCTGACAAGCTCCAAGGTGATGCTAATCCATACATTTTGCAAACTACTGCGTTCACAAAATAAGCTACTAGTTCTGCCCCTTACTACCTGTGCTGGGTGGGGCACTTTTCTCTTAGCAATGCTAGCAGCATTACAGGCATTGTGACGGACAACTCCAGTACAGCCTATAATTATTCTCCTCCAAACTCACCGTTTGTCTTCCTGATGTTCCTGGACAGTGGTGTTTGGAGAGAAGAGTGAGAAGTAGCCAGAATGGCACCAAAAGAAATTTAGAGCAAGTGAAAGATGCTTTATGCGCCTTTGGAAAGAGAGAGGAAGAAATAATAGAAGAAATCACAGTCATGAGTCTCTTTTAGAGCCTAGATATCACAATTTTTTAAGTCAGATAAAATGAGGAAGAAAAATGGTTCTCAACTTTTTCACAAATGAGAGCTCAATTGTGGAGAGGAGATATATATGTGTTTGCATATATATATATATATATTTCAGATGTTCATTCAATAGCAGTTTTACTTTTAGTGTTCATTTTTTTTTAGAAAATGGAATGTCAAGATGCTGCTGTGAGGCAGTTCATTAGCAAAGGAAACTGCATATTAAATCATATCAGCAGCACCTGTATATATTTGAAGGTACAAACATACATCACCTTTTCAGACTTCAGCTAGTGCTTAACATATGAGTGAACTCTCAATCCTTGTAATTACTCTGTGGTTTCCCAGGGATCTGTGACTAAAGCTTAGGGGATCAGTGAGGAAGTAACTTCTTTCCAGGAAGACTTACTTCTACTTAGAGCAGTCTTGACTAGTATAATACAAGGAGTCCCGGAGTTAGAGTCAAAGATTGGACTTTGGGTCCTGGAATTTATTTAGGGGACTTTAGGTTTAGTCACAAAGCTTCTGTAAGCCTGAGTTTCCTCTTCTTGTCTACTTCATAACAGCGCTCCATTGAAATCAAGTAGGCAGGTATAAGAAGGAAAATAAACACTAGATGAGATTATTATGGTATTACTTTGCTTATAAGACAAATTTCCATCCTAGTTTATGGTTCTGAAATCTAGACGTATTTTTTGAGCTATGGATGCCTACAATGTGGTAGTACTTCCTCTTCCCTAAAAAAAAAAGTTTTTAAAGTAGAGGTTTATATTTTAGCAAATGGTCTTGAAACAAAGGAAAAATGGCTTTATATATTCCTCTAATTGATAAATAATATATGAATTCATTATCTCTTTTTTTCCTATCTCACCTGTAAATATGCCACCTTACATGGTAAAAAGGACTTTGCAGATATGATTCAGTTAAGGTCCTTGAGATGGGGAGATAACCTGGATTATCCTGAAGGTCTCAATGTCATAACAAGAGTCCTTATAAGCAGGAGAATCCCTCCTGGCTGTGGTCAGCAAGATGCAACAATGTGGTCAGAAAGCATGGAACAATGGTCAGAAACATGCAACATTGTTGGTTTTGCACATGGAGGAAGGAAGCCAAGGGCCAAGGAATGTGGGTGGCTGCCACAAGCTGGGCAAGGCAAAGGAACATTTTCCTCTAGAGCCCCCAGAAAGGAATACAACCCTGATAACACTTTGATTTTGGCCTAATGAGCCTCGGATTGGACTTCTGACCTATGAAACTGTAAGATAATAAATTTGTATTGTTTAAGCAACTAAGTTTGTGATCATTTGTAATGGCAGCAAGGGGAAACTAATCCAAATATTTCAGTTCCACCATCATCACTAGGTGCAGGCTGGAAGTCAGAGGCAAAAGGGTCAACAGATGTGTGCCCTCCATCCTCTTGGCATCGTTTGGGGAGTCAGGCAATGTGCTTTGGCTATGACACAGCTGGACCACAGTAGGTCTGTGACCAGGGGAGGGACTCTGCCCCTCAACCTCTCACCATGCTTCCTTTTTGCCAGGAAAGTGGGAGAGTGGTCTTGCATGGGGTAGAGGTGGTGATAACCATTTGGGGCTTAGGCACAGATAGTCTGAGTTCAGATGTCAGCGTTAATGGGAATTTTGAGAAATGCTAACTGCCCTGACTTGGAGATACCGGGGGAGTCTCTGAAACACCATGGGGGTCTCAGCTCTCCCACTGAGAGATAGGAAACCTTGAGTCCCAGCAAGTTCCTGGCCAAAAACACAAAGTTTTTGGAGTCATTTCCCAGACAATCTTTATAGTTCTCTGGTTACATGTGTGATGTCTTTGTGCATGTAAAGCATAGCAAGGTGCAATTAATTCTCTAACTTCAGCATCCATCAATCACCTGGAGGGCTGGTTGGAACATAGATTGCTGGTCCCCACCCTGGGAATTTCTAATTCAGTAGATTTGAGGTACAGGTTGAGAATTTGCTTTTTTTTTTTTTTTTTTTTTTTTTTTTAAAGACAGAGTCTCACTTTGTCACAGAGGCTAAAGTACAGTGGCACAGTCATAGGTCACTGTGCAGCCTTATGCACAACTAATTTTTAAAATTTTTTTTTACAGAGATGGAGAGTCTCACTCTGTTGCCTGGGCTGGTCTTGAACTCCTGGCCTCAAGCAGTCCTCCTGCCTTGACCTCCCAAAGAGCCGGGATTACAGGTTGTGAGCCACTGCCCAGTCCAAGAATTTGCATTTCTTTTAGTTTCCCAGGTAGCGCTGATGCTGCTGGTCTGAGGACCACCATTTGAGCACCATGGGAATAGTGGATAAGAGTTTAGGATTCAGGCCATCCTTGCTGCTTCCAGGTTGAATGATCTTGGGCGGCTTACTTAAATTTTGGAATTCTTAATTTTCTTCATCTATCAAATAGAGTAAATAAAACCCGCCTCCTAGGATTGTGATGAGGATTAAATATGATGATCTATGTGAAGGACTTAGCACATGGTAAGACCTTAATAGTTTCTATTATAATGTGTTACCATTATTATAATTAATGACAAGTTCTTAAGTAGCATACAAGGCACCCAGAGGCACACCCATGGATAAGCCAACAGGGATGATAAATGTCCGCTCACAAACCGCTCACCTCACAACAGTGAGAGCTTTCTCCAAGTCTCCTGCCCATGGAATGTCATTTAACTTTGTAACTCAAAGGACTCCCAGAGGAAAGAGTCTGAATATAATGCTTTACCCACAAAACAGAATGAAGAGGAAGCAGAAAATTTTCAAATATTTTGTGAAAATTTGTCGAACAATAGAAAGAGGAAACTCATTTGGGTGTGATGCAATGGCTACAGAAATGAATAGATGTAAACTGGGCCAGGAGCAAACTAATTTGGAAATAATTTCAGAGAAGAAAAAGGAACTATGCCATGCTCTTTCCTCTGGGAAATCTGACAAGACAGTAAGAACTTGGGTTTTTTCTCCTCCTTGTTCTGGGATAATTGGTATTATCATTATGAGAAAAAAGAAAAAGCCACCTGAAGGACCCCATTTTCCTTCCACTATGAGGAGTTCATTCTCTGGATCACAGCAGCAGCAGAACAGGGTAGGTCACTGGGAAACTAGGACAGTTTTGTGATCTCCCCCATGGAGAAGTGTCTCTTTCCTGGTGACAATTGGGCATATCAATGGACAATAACCCAGTGGAATAAAACTCTACTGTAATAAACAGTGAATTTGTTATAACATAACATTTATATAATACACTAAGTAGCATTAGGACTTTAATCGTGCCTTTTGTTTAAAAAAATTTTTTTAAATAAAGAACTAGGCTGGGCACAGTGGCTCCTGCCTATAATCTCAGCACTTTGGGAGACCAAGGCAGGTGGATCACCTGAGGTCAGGAGTTTGAGACCAGCCTGGCCAACATGGTAAAAGCCCGTCTCTACTAAAAATACAAAATTTACAGGTGTGGTGGCACGCTTCTGTAGTCCCAGCTACTCTGGAGGCTGAGGCATGAGAATCCTTGAACCCAGGAGGTGGAGGTTGCAGTGAGCCGAGATTGCGCCACTGCACTCCAGCCTGGATGTGTCTCAAAAAATGAATGAATGAATGAATGAATAAATAAATAAATAAATAAATAACTGGTAAAGAGAATAGGTAGAAAAGTTTGCTAAATTTATTTAGTAGTTTAAATCCCAGTAATCTGAGAGTCAACAGACTGAACTCAAGCCTGGGGTCAGGAAGCTCAGCTTCTCATCCCAGCATAGTCTGTCTTTGGTTGTGTGATCTGGAAGGATCTTTAGGTGTCAGTTCCTTATCAGTACAAGAAGGGATTGAGTAGATCACTAACATTTCTACAATTTTCATTATGAAGTATCCTTTTTTAAAAATCACTTTTCAACCAAAAGACTTCACATTGTGAATAACTTTGTATAACCAACTGTTTAATTAAGTATCTTTGCTTGCAAGGAGTAAAGACACATTAATAAAAATAGACTGTAGTATTAATTAATAATAGTTCTCATTTATTGGTACTTACTATGTGCTGAGCACTTAGATTTCATGTGGTTCTTTCAACAATCCTGTGAAGGAAGTTCTATCATGATGTCAGTTGGACAGATTAGGGGAGCGAGGCTCAGAGAGTTTAAATGACTTGCCCAAGTCAGAAGGCTAGTAGGTGGTGTGGTAAACTGAGGTTTGAATGTGGGTCTTGAACCTCTGCAATCTGGTGGTGGCACCTCACACAATGGTGGTGGCATATTGCAATCCTCCAAATGGCTCGGGGTTGGATCTGTAAATTACCAGGAATTCAGACAAATTTCAGGACTGTGCACCCGGACATCACTCACAGAATTTCTCCTTCTCCATGGCGTCTGCGTTCTCCTCTCACTACCTACCTTTCTCCGTTGCTTCATGGTTACTTCTGCTCCCTCATCACGACAATTTGCCTGTTGCTCATCCAACCCCTATGACCGAAAATTCAGGCCTCCCAGTCATTTGCCCTAGTCTCTGTTTCACCACTTAAATCTAAAGAGCAGGAATTTCATTGACCCAGGGCACATTTTATATAAGGCAATGCTGCAGGTTGTCAAGCATGGGGCCTGAGATGCACCCTAAATGGTACAAAATAAAGCAGAGTGGTCTGTGAATGGACCAATGTCCTTTAACAATTAATTAGTAATAGCATGGAGTCCAGGAGTTCTAGACCAGCCTGACCAATATAGTGAGACCTCATCTATACAAAAAAAAAATTTGTAAATTAGCTGAGCATGGTGGCATGCGCCTGTAGTCCCAGCTACTCAGAAGGCTGAGGCAAGAGGATCACTTGAGCCCAGGAGGCAGAGGCTGCAGTGAGCCAAGATTGTGCCAGTGTACTCCAGCCTAGGCAATACAGCCAGACTCTGTCAATAATAATAATAATAATAATAATAATAATAATAATAGCTACTACTTATTTTTGCTTTTTAAGTTAGAGGCTTTTTACCAGGATTTTCTCTTTATAGCAACAATCCAGTGAGGTAGAAACTATATTGGTCCCTTTTCACATAAGCAATTTACCTAAACTAGTAAATGGCAAATCCCAGGATTCAGATCCGACTTTTTTGTTTTTTGGTAACAGCTTCGTTGATAAATAATTGGGCTGAGTGTGGTGGCTTATGCCTGTGATTACAGCACTTTGGGAGGCTGTGGCAGGAGAATGGCTTGATTCCAGAAGTTCCAGATAAGCCTGGGCTACAATTAAAAAATCAGCCAGGTGTGGCGGTGAACACCCGTAGTCCCAGCTACTGAGTTGGGGGCTGAGGCTGGATGATCACATGAGCCGGGGAGGTCGAGGCTACAGTGAATTGTGATCATGCCACTGTACTCCAGCCTGGGAGACTGAGTGATACCCTGTCTGAAAAAAGAAAAATTAATATGCTATGCAATTCACCCATATAAAGTATACAATTCAATGCTTTTTTTGAATACAGAGTTTACAATCATCATCACAATCCATTTCAGAACAATTTCATCACCTCAACAAGAAATCCCATCCCCTTTAGCAATTTTCCTCATTTCCTCCCAGTACCCTCTCCACCAACCAGCCCTAGGCAACCACTAATCTGCTTTCTGTCTCTATGGATTTGTCTATTCTGGACATTTCATATAAATGGAATCATAGAATAAATGACCTTTTGTGACTGGCTTCTTTCACTTAGCATAATATATTTTCTTTTTTTTTTTTTGAGACGAAGTCTCACTCTTGTCCCCCAGGCTGGAGTGCAATGGCGCGATCTCGGCTCACTGCAACGTCCGCCTCCCGGGTTCAAGCGATTCTCTCCTGCCTCAGCCTCCCGAGTAGCTGGGATTACAGGCGCCTGCCACCATGCCCAGCTAATTTTTGTATTTTTAGTAGAGACGGGGTTTTACCATGTTGGCCAGGCTGGTCTCGAACTCCTGACCTCAGGTGAGCCACCGGCCTCAGCCTCCCGAGTAGCTGGGATTACAGGCACCTGCCACCATGCCCAGCTAATTTTTGTATTTTTAGTAGAGACGGGGTTTCACCATGTTGGCCAGGCTGGTCTCAAACTCCTGACTTCAGGTGGTCCACCAGCCTCAGCCTCCCAAAGTGCTGGGATTACAGGATTACAGGAGTGAGCCACCACGCCTGGCCCCCACTTAGCATAATATTTTCAAAGTTCATCCATGTTATATAGCATATATATCCGTAGTTCAGTTTTTATAGTTAGATAATATACTATTGTATGGATACTCCATGTTTTGTTTATTTATCAGTTGATGGACATTTCTGTCCACTTTTTACCTATTATAAATAATGCTGCTATGAACATTTGTGTACAAGCTTTTTTGTGGATATATGTTTTCATTTCTCTTGGGTACACAGATACCTAGGAGTGGGAAAATCTAGGCACTTTGAGTCTACTATACTTAGGGGCATGGTAAGCTTCTTGAAGTCTGGCCTGTCTAGGATACAGATAACTTACTATTAGTATTGGCTATATCTTTTTTTTTTTTTTTTTTTTTTTTTTGAGACAGGGTCTCGCTCTGTCACCCAGACTAGAGTGCAGTTGTGCAATCATGGCTTATCGCTGCCTTGACCTTCCAGGCTTAAGCCATCCTCCCACCTCAGCCTGCCCAGTAGCTGGGACTATAGGCATGTGCCACTGTGTCTGGCTAAGTTTTGCATTTTTTGTAGAGATGGTATTTCACCATGTTGTCCAGGCTGGTCTTAAACTCCTAGGCTCAAGCAGTCTGCCTCAGACTCCCAAAGTGCTGGGATTACAGGCATGAGCCCCTGCGCCCAACTGGCTATATCTTAACTTAATTAAAATTTCTAAGTGAATGAATTTTGCTTAATATATATAATTGAATGTTAAATAACAGGGTCACCTAGTTTGTTTATAATATTTTAAGGATCTTCATTATCACTTTAGAGACCCAGAAACATATTGACTACACATGTCCATACAATAAATACATATATAAAGTATCCACTATGTGCCAGGCATTGTGATAGGAACCCAAGAACCAACAGAATAAAAAGGCATAGTGTTGGAAATTATCCTGAAATCCACATGTGCATTCTAAATTCTACCCAAATCTCTTTATTATTGTGTGCTTTATGTATGCCAATATTTGCTGAATATACTTCTCTAGAAGAGTATATCATCCTACAAGCAAAAAGTCTTCTACACTTCCTGAATAGGCTTCTTCCTTATGGAGTAATGATAGAGGTCCATGATTTCTTTCACCCAAAATAGACCTTTAAGACAAACTCAACTGTTTCCTTATTTCACCAAGAATTTTTCTGTTTCTATTGCTTTTTTTTTTTTTTTTTTGAGACAGAGTTGTGCTCTGTCTCCCAGGCCGGAGTGCAGTGGTGCGATCTCGGCTCACTGCAACCTCCGCCTCCCTGGTTCAAGCAATTCTCCTGCCTCAGCCTCCTGAGTAGCTGGGATTACAGCCACCCACCGCCACGACTGGCTAATTTTTTGTATTTTCAGTAGAGACAAGGTTTCACTATGTTGGCCAGTCTGGTCTCGAACTCCTGGCCTCAAGTGATCCACTCGCCTCAGCCTCCCAAACTGCTGGGATTACAGGCTTGAGCCACCTCACCCAGCCTCTATTGCATTTTAAATGAGATAGTGACAGAAAATGTGACTCATAATTTAATACCACAATTAATCAATTTACTTACTCATTAAGAGTTATTCGATGAAACACATGAAAACTGTTTTTCCTTTTACTTTACCTTGTGATATGGATTAATATGTTACCAAGTGCCACTCTTTTGCTTCAAAACATCATTCTAAAATAGGTTAACATTATAAGAAGTCTTTTTTCCCTTTTCTTTTTAACATTGGTGCCTCTTCCCTTGAGATATGCTCTGAAAATAATTTAAGTGGAAGAGAAATAAAGGCCAATTTAATCTGAGAACCTAGTTTCTAATACTGATTTGGGGTCAGAATGTACACATTCTTCCTTTAAAAAAAAAAGTAAAGACAACAAACATAATACAAAGATTTTCTATTTTTTTAGGTTGGTGCAAAAGTAATTGTGTTTTTGCCATTGAAAGTAATGGTGAAATCTGCAATTATTTTTGTACCAATCTAATAATAGCAACTTCTCACCCTACTTCTCTAACCAAGTGAAAATTTCCAAAACCAGATGGACTTAAAGTTTTTTTTTGTTTTTTTTTTTTCTGAGATGGACTCTCACTGTGTCATCCAGGCTAGAGTACAGTGGCTCTATCTCAGCTCACTAGAACCTCCGCTTCCCAGGCTCAAGCAATTCTCCTGCCTCAGCCTCCCGAATGGCTGGGATTACAGGCGCCTGACACCACACCCGGGTAATTTTTGTATTTTCAGTAGAGATGGGGTTTCACCATGTTGGCCAGGCTAGTCTCAAACTCCTGACCTCAAGTGGCCGAGCCATCTCGGCTTCCCAAAGTGCTGGGATTACAGGCATGAGCCACTGTACCAGGCCCATTTTGCTTTTTCTGAAGGCCAAATGAGTGTTCAGTAATACACAAGTTAAAAATGATTAACAAATCCCATCCCCCCTTGTTTTTTTGGAACAAAATCTTGTTCTTCTGACCAGGCTGGTGCAGTGGCATAATCATGGCTCACTGCAGCCTCAACCTCCCGAGTAGATGGTTCTACAGGTTTGTGCCACCACACTGGGCTAATGTTTTTATTTTTTATTTTGTAGAGAGAGAGTCTCACTATGTTGCCTAGGTTGGTCTTGAATTCCTGGGCTCAAGCTCATCTTGGTCTCCCGAAGTGCTGGGACAGAATCCTTTTTTGGAAAGACCAAATCTATTTACATATTACCACATGGAAATTTTTTCATTAAGCCTTATAACAATGTTTCCTCATTCAGGTTCAAAAGAGTATATTCAGAAACTTAGAAAAAAAAGCCTTGATTTGCCTATGAGTGAGATTCTTTTGGAAACAACAATCTTTTTCTTTTAAATATCTTTATTTATTTATTTATTGAGATGAAATCTTGCTCTGTCGCCCACGCTGGAATGCAACCTCTGCCTCCTGGGTGAAAGCAATTCTCCTGTCTCAGCCTCCCGAGTAGCTGTGATTACAGGTGCCTGCCACCACACCCTGCTAATTTTTTGTATTTTTAGTAGAGATGGGGTTTTGCCATGTTGGCCAGGCTGGTCTTGCACTCTTGACTTCAGGTGATCTGCCCACCTCGGCCTCCCAAAGTGCAGGGATTACAGGCATGAGCCACCACCCTTATTTATTTTTGATTATAAGAGTGATATTTGCTGTTTTTTTTTTTTTTCTAATAAACACTGATCTTTACAGAATGGTTAATTTGCTTTAAGATAGCCAATCCCTCCCCTCCCCATCCCTCTCTTCCCCTCCCCTCCCCTCCCCTTTCCTTTTATTTGGATAGACTCTGTTGCCCAGGCTGGAGTGCAGTGGCATGATCTCGGCTCACTGCAACCTCTGCCTCCTAAGTTCAAGTGATTCTCCTGCTTCGGCCTCCTGGGTGTGCGCCACCACACCCAGCTAAATTTCTTAAATGTATTTTTAGTAGAGAGGGGGTTTCGCCATGTTGGCCAGGCTGGTCTCGAATTCCTGACCTCAAGTGATCTGCCCACCTCAGCCTCCCAAAGTGCTGGGATTACAGGCATGAACCACAGCCTTTTTCTGTTTATTAAGGTATTTCAGGTATTGAGTAAGACTTAGACTACTTTTAAAATCGATGCACTTTCTGTTTCCTCCTCCTCTTCCTCTCCCTCTTCCTTCTAAGAGGTAACACAGTTAAAAAATTGAAATAAAAGGGCTTGTTTGGAGGAGAGTTGAGCAGAGAAACTACTCAGAAGAAGGTATTTCCCTCATTCACTCGCTATATTATATTCAACATAAATGTTTCAATGACAAAGAATCATCTTGATAATATGGCCTATAATGGAGAAATAGTCCAGTGTGAATGGACAGGTGCCTGGATGGTGGTGAAGAAACCAAGGAAGATCAGAGGACCACAACACCCAGCTGTTTCCTAGGTCACATCTACTAGGTCTGCAAACTATTACTTGAAAGAAGAAACAAGGAGGGAAATGGCATGAGAGATCAGCTGATGACAATAACCTCTGATAAAAAAGCAGTCAGTCTTCTTATTTGTCATCCTCTAAGCACCATGTATGAAATTCCTCTGTAAGAAAGGTAGTAATCAAGAAAAAAGGCAGATAGCAAAAGTACTTTGCATTCTGTTCAGTCTTTTTAGTGCCTACTGTAGCACCTGGTAGGGTAGGTAGGTACCCATTAAACATCAGTTTAATAATGACAAACATGCAACCAACCAAATGTTCTTAATAGTTCCCTCTACCCTATTCCTCACCACTCCAATCCCACTTTCCTGGGCTGACCCTACCTAAATGATGTTTCATAAAGGATTGACTCAAATTCTCTGTCTGAGTTGAACTCATGACACAGGTTACCTATATCCTAAAACTAAAGTTAGAGGGGGAAATGCTACTTAAAATCTTGAAATAAAATTAAGTGGGAGCAAAAGAAAGCAGTTAATTTGCATGAGTCTACACTGATAGAGCACGGGAAGTGAAAAAAGCTGTAAGTTCTACTTCACTGGTAACTGAATTACATAGTTTACACTGCTCAGTTTAGTAACTAAGTCTATTGATCATTAAAAAGCTTTCCCAGGAGAAGGGAAAGATGAAGCCTGCAATACTCAAGTTTTCCATTTCCTTTTTGGAGATGGAGTCTCGCTCTTGTCGCCCAGGCTGGAGTGCAGTGGTATAATCTTGGCTCACTGCAACCTTCGTCACCCAGGTTCCAGGATTCTCCTGCCTCAGCCTCCTAAGTAGCTGGGACCACAGGCATGTGCCACCTCACCTGGCTAATTTTTGTATTTTTAGTAGAGATGTGGTTTCGCCATGTTGCCCAGGCTGGTCTGGAACTCCTGACTTCAAATGATCCTCCTGCCTTGGCCTCCCAAAATGCTGGCATTACAGGCATGAGCCACCGTGCCTGGCCTTCCATTTCCCTTTTCTTATGCATAATTCTTTTTGCTTTATGGTTGATTTGTAAAGACCCAAAGAAGGACATATTGCAACAAATACAATTACTCCTAACTTGGAGACTGACACAAAAGTTGTTTAGTTATAATAAGTAGCTTGTTCTGCATTGTACCCAAAAAGCTAAGTGTAGATTTTTCAATCATTTGTTGAAACATCATTATCACCTTCAAAGGTAAAAAATAATTACTTCTCCAGCATAACTGTAAAACTATCACAAAAATGGGCACAGACATCTCTATGAATGTGGCGAGATTTTAGATAATTTTTTGAATAAGATAGGTAAGTGTAAACATATATAATTTTTAGATTAAATTGGCATGCATTTTATTTTATTTTTTTTGAGACAGAGTCTTGCTCTGTCACCCAGGCTGGAGTGCAGTGGTACGATCTCAGCTCTCTGCAACCTCTGCCTCCCGTGTTCAAGGGATTCTTGTGCCTCAGCCTCCCGAGTAGCTGGGACTACAGGTGCATGCCACCACACATTTTTGGAGAGTGAGTTTCAGATACCATGAGATTTCACTTCGAAATACTTTAGTATACATCTCTTGAGGACAAGGACATTTTCATACACAATCACAATGCCATCATCACACCTAAGAAAATTATTTACAATTTTTATAATATTCAAATTGTTTACAGTTGCTCAAAAATGTCTTCTATAAATTCATTTTAAAATTTCTTTTAATCCAAAATTCAAAGGTCACATGTTGCATTTAGTTGTAAAATTTGTTTCAGTCTTTTAAAATTTTTAATTTGTAATTGACATGTAATTGTCCATATTCATGGGGTAAAATGTGATGTTTCAATGCATGTATACATAGTATAATGATCCAATCAGGGTAATTACCAAATGCATCACTTTAAGCATTTGCATCTAGAGAATCCTCCTGACATATTTTTTAAACGACACTGATTTATTTGAAGAATCCAGGCCAATGGTCTTGTGGAATGTCCCGCATTCTGAGTTCGTTTGATTGCTTCCTCATGAATATTTTTGGCAAGAACATTTCATATGTAATGTTGTGTACTTCTTATAGAATCATATATGTATGTAAATAGTGTCTAGTTGTCCCAGTATTGCTGGTAATAAATTTGATCACATGGTTACGTGGGTGAATCATGTGGGTGATTGCCATTATCTCTTTACTGTAAAGGTCCATTTTTCACTTCATAATTTGTGTGTGATGTATGGAGTGATTTTTAGGACCACATAACTATCTTATTCCTCATCAACATTTTCCCCAGAGTGTTTGGTATGTATTGATAATCTGCCTAAATATTTACTTATTTATATTTTGAGACAGGGTCTCACTCTGTTGCCCAGGCTGGAGTGCAGTGGCATGATCACAGCTCACTGCAGCCACTATCTCCCTGGGCTCAGGTGATCCTCCCACATCTGCCTCCCAAGTAGCTGGGACTAGAAGCACATGCCACCACGACCAGCTAATTTTTGTATTTTTTGTAGAGATGGAGTTTTGCCATGTTGCCCAGGCTGGTCTTGAATTCCTGGGCTAAAGTGATCTGCCCACCTTGGCCTCTCAAAGTGCTAGGATTATAAGCTTGGGGCACTGTGCCTGGCCTATCTAAATAAATTATTATACTGGAAGCTGCAAATTTTCTAATGTTATTATTTCTTCTACATATATTAGCTGAATTATTCAGTAAGTAAGGAAGAGCTTTATGTTTTTCCTTTGATACACAGATTTCATTTCAGTTTAAACACTAGGATAAGATAAAAAGGCCTTTTCCAAGATTTCTTCAAGTCCCCAGATCTAGCTTGTCTATCAGAGCAATTTAGGATGACAGTCTTGCAGATGAGAGGCAGGAGATGGGGTAGTTAATAATAGACCCCTGGCTCTGCATGTTTTACAGGAAAATAATGAATAAGAAAATAATAGTTCTCTTTACTTGCTTACATGATTCTAGACAATACTGGCAGCAGTCATCAGAGATGGTATAGCAGCTACTTCCATATTGCATAGAGTACTAGGAATTCTTAATTTTTGCATTATTTTGTAGTTATCATGCTGCCTTCCAGATTTTAAATTATTGACATTTTGTCCATGTTCCCTCCACTCACAAGGTGACTGACCAGCAGTTTCTTCTGCACTTCAGAGATAGGACAACAAAAATAGGCCCTCTTGCTGTGTCTTCTCTCATTCTCACAGGATATCTAGAGCCTGGATTCAGAAAACATCTTACTTTCTATAGCTCCATACCAAGTTGTCCTCTCTCCTGCCCTTGTTCGATAGCAACTCCACTTTTTCCATGTCAAGTAGGGTTGATTAAGTGTCTGTAGGTCATTTCTTCTGGTTATCTTTGTAAGTTCCAATTAGCCAGTAAGTGCTGAATGCTTACTCTGTATCCAGAGCAGAACAAGATGCTACAAAGGGTCCTATATTTATAGGACTTAGTCCCTATCTTCAAAGAGGTTATCTGAATGGTGAGACAAAAATCACCGAAAAATAGAGTTGAAAGATAATCTAGTCTTGTGGGAGTATCTGTGAATGATTTTTAGAGGACTGGTACAAGAAACTTAAAGAACTGGTGCAGAAATTTGCAGTATCTCTGTTGTGCTTGAGCAAGTGTCCATGGATTTTGTGAGTTTCAACGAGGGCCGTGACTCTATCCCTCCACCATAAAACATTAACAGTGACCAAGAGAGACTAGTTGGACTAGCTATACGGTAGCTATTTGTCTTTGCTGATGTCTTCCATGGTCAATGGTAGTCCATCACACTAGATAATATAGTGTCAGTGCCAAAATATAGATTGAATTCTATGATTGGGTGTTGGACATTCTTTCTTGCCATTTAAGTGTCACTTAGAGTTATTAAAGCACTCAAGGCTCATTGTGACATTCATAGGTGATTCTGTTCTTTTGTTAAATTTTTTACAGGTACATGGTAGGTGTATATATTTTGGGGTACATATTTTGATACAGGCATGCAATGTGAAATAAGCACATCATGGAGAATGGGGTATCCATCCCTCTCAAACATTTATTCTTTAAGTCACAATCCAATTACACTCCATAGGCAATTGAAATCTTATGCCTGAGAGAAAATTGGGAATAGTGCTGCCCCAATAATCTGAAGTTTGGTTTGGAACTGAGTACTGTATCAGGACGCATCAACATTATCTCCATTCTTGTCGATAATGTTCTCTTACTTTAGTATAGCGAGGGTGAGTTTGCAAAGCCCTTTCATGTCCTATGACCCAATGACCCAGTGAGATTGACAAGGCAAGGATTGTTAGCATCACTTTATCAAACAAAACAAAACAGGATATAAATGGTACAGCTGGGTGTCAAAACCATTTTCTCTGATCCCTCCTTTCTCCAGCTTATCTTGCTCTCTTAACCAGGGCTGCATTTGAGGTGGGCTTCTAGGCAGATGAATTCAGTTAGAGTTTTCAGCTGTGTACTGCTGACGAAACCTGCTTCTATTTGTAGGTCTTCCCTGGGGGTAGGCTCGAGTGCTAGTTTTGGACTTTCTTCAGACTTCTGCTCAGTCTATGATACTGTACTGACCTTGCAAAGCCCTCCTAGTTCCCTGCATGAACATTTCAAGGGCAAAGTCATAAATGGCCATTTTAATGGGCTGGTCGTCATCTCAAATTGTGATCCTGGGAATCAGATTCTTGGTTTTCTAGATCAGTGCTGCATAATATGATATGATATGAGCTATATATGTAATTTTTAATTTCCTAGTAGCTATATTAAAAAAGGAAAAAGCAGGTAAAATCAATTCTAATAATCTATTTTAACACAAATATCCAAAATATTACCACTTCAACACTTAATCACTATACAAATTAAGATATTTTGCTTTTTTTTGTACTAAGTCTTTGAAATTCAATGTGTTTGACATCTATTTCACATCTCAGAACTAGCCACATCTTACGTGCCTAAATGGCTAGTAGTCACTGTAATGGAAAACACAGGGATAGAAAATTCTTCTAGAAAAAAATACAGTGAAGAGAAAGCAACTCCTTTCCCTCTACTGATAACGGAGAATGAGTTAGGCAGTGACCCTTTTTTTCCGACATTAATCATCATAATTTATGAGTCATACATCATCATAGAGAAACTCTTTACATCATAGCAAAATTAACAAAATCACTTTCTAGTGACCTAGCAGCTTCTAGACCTTAAAAATGTTGAATAGGATGATCCATACACACAGGCGGAGAAAATAGGCTATGACAGAGATGGGCTACAAGGTGTTGCATGCTCCAAAAATATGGTCATGGATCCTGCCATATGCCTGACACACCTTCCATTAAAACATCTTTTTAACAAACTTTTTTTTTTTTTTACACATCTACTAAAATGTGCAGAAAGAAGAATAAGTCCTTTGGGTCAGGGGAGGTAGAGAGCACAAGCATGAATAAGACATAGATGCTGCCTTCAGTGCAATTTGTGGTCTCTGAGGGAAGACAGTGGATTAGGCAGGTAGGAGATAAATGTCCATTATATGATGAAAATGAAAATTGTCCAACTGGATCTGCAGAAAACTGCTGTTAATATTCCATTGTTTCTGAGTTAGAAGCACATGAAATAATTACCCTTCACTATTTACCAGTTACATAGGCATACACTGATTTGTCGAATTTGCTTGAAAAGTAGAGCCGAAGATCCTTTGAAAATGGAAGAGGTTTTCATGAGGGAAGAGATGAGAGGGGGCGAATGAGAAACATCTCCTTCATATGGCAGATGTGGCAGTTTCTTGATGATGGGGAGAAGCAGCTTAAGGTATTAGGCACTAGACTCCAGCGTCCAGTGACCAGGGGATAATGCTGACAGGGAAGGGACGGCAGGAGTGAATATCATGAACACAAACTTTGTCTATTTCAAGAGCTTTGCCCCTTCTTGGACTGATATTAAATGCTTATCTGAGCAGGTAAATGCAGTGCACATGTTTACATTGGGGAGGTAGCAGAGACTAGTAGTTTAGGTCCAGGGTTCAAGACTCAGCTATTTGTGTGACTTTGGAGGAAATAATTTAATCGCTTTGTGCCCGCCCCCTCAGTTTTTTCATAAGTAAAAAATGGCTTAATAGGATTTAATTAGGTGCTATACAGAAAGAGTTTAGACCAATGCCTGACACACGGCATTCACCCAATAAGTGTCAATAATTATGATTCATTTTGGCATTATTATGTCAGTAATAACTATTAGCTATGATGCTCCTCTAATTTGTTCCTAAATTTTCATGAGACTCGATTTTATATTAAGGAATCCTGCTAAAAAGTAGACATATTCTAATAGGAATCTCCTTAAGATGGCAAAACTGGGGCAAAGAGATGATGAAAATGACTTGCCCAACGGCTCAGAGTCTGCTCCTAAATGGGGAGAGAGGCTATTTAAGGCAATGGCGATGGATTTCCCCAAAGACAAGGGTTTCATACACGTAGAGTCTGGAACCGGAATCCAGGCTGTACCACTTAACTCGAGGGGTCATTTGGGAAGTTACCTGATTTCTCTGAGTCCTGGATTGTGCACCTGCCAAATAGGTATAATAAATATACCTACAGTTGGTAAAACTCAATAGCATGACGCATGAAAACTGCATGTGGTCTGGGCTCAATAAAATCAGCCTCCCCATTGATTATTATCATTATTATTACTATTGTTATAACAGATCTTTAGGCGGCGTCAGGAAGTGCCTGTCTGGGATGCTATAATGCGTTTGGCTCACCACTATGCCCCAGCGCCTGGCACCTAGTAAACACTCAGGAAACGTTTGAGGAATGAATATACGTCATTTGAGGCAAGAGAGGGCAGTCGGCTGACTGCCTCCGGGCTTAGCTCTTCCCCTCCTTGCAAAAGCCGGAGCCCTAAGCAGCGTGTAGCCCGGGAGCCCAGGCACTACTTGACAGCAGGTGAAACCCACCTTGCCCCAGTCGGAGCTGTTGGAGAGCGCCCCGCCTGGACGCGCATCTCTGTGTGAGCGGCTCTCTCCCAAGCCCTTATTTTTCTGGTTTGCGGTTTATTTACTTAAGCATTTACAGCTCCCAGGAGCAGAGGGGCTGCTAGAGGTAGGGTCAGGACTGAGGTCGCGGTTTGTATTTATTTTCTGCCTCCCAATCTCAGAGCCGGCAAGTCACAACACGGCTCCTTTATTTGTGCACCAGAGAGGTCTGCGTTTCTTTACCTCCTGACGGGAGATAAAAGACACGCAACTCGGGCTCAGAAAAGTGCTCTCACGCGACTTGCCTGTGTCTCCGCTTGCGTGGACCGTCGCTCCCAGGCTTGTTTTTTCGTGCAAACCCGAGCAGGGCGGAGCAGATTAAATAAAGACACCTCGCGCCTTTAATCCTTGACCGCAAACACTGGCGTTTTTGTGCCCCGGATTTCTGAAATTCTTGGCTAGGGGACCCAAGGCAGGGGGAGGGTGGGCTTGTAAAAACTTCCCAAAGCAGAAATCCAAGCTCCTAGCCCCTCCCCGGCCCCAGTGACACCTGGATTCCAGCGAAGGGGGGCAGCCGGAAGAGAGGCGTCCCCAAGAGTTGCGGGCGCTTCCCAGGGGTGACTTTGGACGGCTGGCTCCAAGCCCTACCGACCCCAGCTAAGGAACAGGCTCGGCAGCCTGAAAGCCTCGCAGAACGCCCCTCCCCTGTCCCCGCACGCGTCTATTTAGGGCCCAGCCCGGGCGCCCAGGGGATTCTGGGACTTGTAGTCCCTCCCCGCGGCCTCAGGCGCCGCCACGACCCCGTACTTGGACTACATTGCCCAGGGAGCTTCCCGGCCTATATAAGCCGCTCGGAGCCGCTTCAAAGTGCAGTAACCATGTGGATGTGCTGCTGAAGCGTTTCCTCAAGCTCGCTGGGGTGGGAGGAGAGGAGGAGGAGGAGGTGGTGGTGGAGGAGGAGGAGGCAGGGGGTGGAGAGAGAGAAAGCGCACGCCGAGAGGAGGTGTGGGTGTTCCGCTTCCATCCTAACGGAACGAGCTCCCTCTTCGCGGACATGGGATTACCCAGCGGCTGCTAACCCCTCTCCTCGCCCTGCTCCCCCAAACCGGCGTGGCTCCCCGGGCACCAAGGTAGCGGCTGGGGCCGGGCAGAGGGCGCGGGGAGTTGGCACTGGCTCCCCGGGCGCTGAAGTTTTTGCCCCGCTCTCGGGGAGATCTTGATGGATGTGCATGCACTTGGCATGCATTTGGGGGTTCCTTTACTGCGGGCAATTTTTTGGGGGGGAGCTCATTTGAAGCTTAAAAAACAAATATCCTCGACTCTAGTGCGTGGCTTTGGGGGCTCCCCATTCTGGACTGATGTGGCATTCCCCCAACTTGGAAACTGTTGCTGCAGCTGCAGGAAATAGTTTTTTTTTTTTTTTTTGAAGAGAGGTTGTGGGGGTGTCATATGTGAGTCTGCTCAAGGAAATAATCTTTCTAAAAATGTATCCCTCCCTTGCGCTCCATGGTTGGGAGAATAATGCATGTGTAGGGGGCCCCCGTGGGGAGGGTTTTTAAAAACGGAAGAAAACCGGGGAAGCGGTGAGGGATGAAGTGTGGACGAAGCTCATGTCCAATGAGGATGCGGGCTTCGGATACTTGGTCTCCTCGCCGGGAAACAAGTGCTTTGGGATCTGCCAAACACTTCCCTTAGTTCCAGCCTCCCGCACGTTCGAAGTTTGTGCATGCCTAGTCTCAATTGTCAGTTACATCCTGGAAATAAGTGAGCGTAGTTACCTGTAATCTTCGCCCAAGCGATCCCACCAACCTGCCTGCCAAGTTTGGGGAGTGGCGGGGGGCTCTCCCCAGGGAAGGAGGCTAAAGAAGGTGGAAACGTGTAATTTGGAGCATTTCTGTTAGAGCTCATCTTCCGCGGTCTGGTACTCAGTATTCTTTCTTTCTAAATATTTAGGAGCTGACTAAAGAGGAGCAGGATTTGCACCCCTCGCTGGTCTTGTTTTGGCAACAGAGTGCCTGACCCGGGTCAGGTGAGTGTGGAAGCCTGAGTGCTGTAGTCAATAATGAGTTTTTGTCCTAAGCCTATTTTAAGTTCTATCTAAACCGCCAAGGAGGTGGGGAGTAAGAAAGAAAAAGAAACTCCGTGGCTCAGTCTTCAAAATTTGCTTCTGCCTTTGGTGAGGGCTTCTGGGAGCAGAGGTCCAGTGGACAGTCCGTTTCTTGGACGTAGCTGAGAATTGAAGGAGCCTGAAGGTTTATGAGAGAGGAGGGGAAAAGGCCATTAAATGGAGCAATGAAACGGCGGCCCATTGCCGGTCTGAAAAGCATGCTGATGATTTAAATTCTGAAGGATAGAGTGCATTTCATATGCCAAGATGTGTAAGCAATATTAACTCTCTCTCCTTCAAGAAATAGTCACTCTTTTCTAATTTTGAACGTGTGCTTAATTAGAGTAGGTTGGATTGCAAGAAATGAAAGTGGTTGCTGCAAGTTGAAAGAATTAGAACTTTAAAAAGGGAAGTGAGTTGTTGAAGCTTAAGATACTAGCATCCAGCCCTTGACTCAAGCCACCTGAATGTCAAGGAATCTGGCAGGTCCCTGTTGTTTTGGGGCCCGCGGTGGAATATGAGCAGAGAGCAGCATTTATCTGTAAACACAACAGTTCCTATTTTTTCCCCAAAATGGTCAGACTGCATTTGAAGAGTGGGAGGTTTCAACGGGTGCACGTACATCACTATTGCTGCAGATTTGGCCATCAAAAGTTTTTTCTCCTGAAATGTTCAGGAACATGGTAAATAACAGGGTAACAGAGGTAGGTAGGGGTGGGTGGCTGGGTCTTAACTTTTTTAACATTCTAAATATTTAGCTGTTCCCTGGGCTACAATCTTTGGGCTTTTCTAATGAGAAAATAAAAGTCAGACACTTCATTATAGTGGTATAGTGCTTTTGTTTCCTGTTGATAAGATCCTCAGGAGTACTGGCGGAGTGAGAAGCATTTGGATGTGAGAACTCTGGTTTCTTCTTGGAGTTCTTTTGACCCACATGGCTGTGTGGGTGCTCATAGAGCCAAGGATTAGGCCCAGTTCCCCTCTTCAGAATTAGCTGTACAACAAGGAGAAACTGGTCCACAGACTCTTTTCTAACTGGTTGCTAAAAATAATAAGATGGACACATTAAGTACTTGTAAGCCGGGTCCAGAGCCATGTATCTCAGAAACCCTGTGCGTCAGATGCAGGTAAAGAAACTGAGGTGCAGAGAGTGAAATCACTTGCCCAGTAGCTAGTACAAAGTAGGAGCAAGGTATAACCTCAGGCGGTGAGGCTGTACTGCATCCCACAAATGGACCTAAGTTGATTTGAGGATGGTGGTGGTGAGAGGGAAGCTAGGAAAAATGGTAAACTTACTGCTATTGATGAAATAACTTGCATACCTCCCACCAATGATGAAATAATACATAACATGGATGTAAGAAGGAAAGGATGTAGCCACAAACATAGGGATAAAAGAGTGCAGATATTTGAGGAGGTATTAGATGTTGTAATGAGTTCATTTTGGAAAGCCTGAATGGGGAGAGTAAAAAGAAACAAAATAAAACAAAACCACAAGGAACATTATGTAAGTTAAGCATTTGGCTTACCTCCTAGCTGAAATACATCTTGATTATTTACATCAAAGCATCTGAGTAGGTTAAAAGGATCAGGCATTTCCCCATCTGAATAATTCGAAAGTTTAAACTGCAGTTAGACTGCAATGTGAAATGTTGACACCTTTTCATATACCTTCCAATTTGCTTTGCAGCCTGTTGTGCAGACGTTTTTGTTCTCCATTTTTTCTTTCAAGTTCATGTGTGTGTGTCTATATGCATATGTACACTGAAAGTACAATCTGCTCTTTGAATAATTCAAATCAGAACAGAAAATCATTTCAAGATATCATTCTCATCAGGCAGGGAAAGTTCTTCATGTTCTAAATGAGTTACTCTGGCTCTTGCCTTGAGACCCATGAAAGTCATTTGGGGTTGACAACGGTATCTATTTAAACAAAGTGATTGTCTTTTGGAGGGAATTGGCATCTTTTCTTTAGGAATGAGAAGTGGAATGGTTGCTTAGAAAAAAAGAGATAGATGAACTCCACAGAAAGATCAACAGTCTTTTTCTTCAAAATGTTTTTAAGCGAGGAAGATCAGGGTGTTGGTATTGCGAGGAGGGAGGAGAGTGCGCAGAGAGAATGATAAAAAAGAAACCTTTAATCCAGTGGTGTGCAACCAACTGACTTCCAGAGGGGGGGGAATATCACACGGCTTTTCAACTCATTTATAAAGATATCATGGAAACTGTCTGATTTCTTCACAAGCAGCTCTTAGAAAACAAACAAAAATAAAACAAACACCAAATATGAACAACAGAAAAAACAGCCAAAATAAAAGTAGGCCTAGAGTTAGGTTTCTAGGTCAAGCTGTCTTTGGCTACATCTAATTAAGGAGTCTCCACAAGGCCAGTGTCTATCTTGTTTACTATTGGTTTGATTTTTAAAAATAAAACACATTGCATTTGCAGGCTGTCTGTTAACCAGAAGTCGATGCAGTTTTTTTTTCCATTTTTGTTGTTTTAAGTTTGTGCATAGCTCAATTGATGAATGCAATTAAGGCTTGAAGTCAGTGATGCGAATGACATAACTTCTATGATTCCTTACAATTGTCTTGGTTTCTGTGGTTCTGAGATGATTGCTAATGAGGATAAGCCAGATACACCACTGAAACCGTCACCCATTCAAATTTGAGATTTCTAATTGGATGTAGTTTAAGGCACATGGTGTGGTAAATCTATTTAACAGACTCTAAGACCTGTTCAAGTTGTTGTGTGCGATTCAAATGTTTTATTCTTTATTCAACAAATTTCTTGAGCACCTGCTATGTACTAAGATGTATTCCAGGTGCTCAGGATATAGCAATGAACAAACCATCCCGTTCCCAAGAGGCTTACATCTCAGTTGGTGGGAGGCAGCCAATATAAATAAGCAAGTAAGTATTATAGTATTAGAGGCAGTAAAAGCTACGGAGAAGAAGAAAACTGGTTAAGCGGGGAACAGAAAATAACAAGTGGAGAAATTAGATCCCTTGTACATTGCTGGTGGGAATGTAAAATGGTGAAGCTGCTGTGGAAAACAGCATGGCAGTTACTAAAAAAAATTAAACATAAAATTACTGTATGTCCCAGCAATTCCACTTGAAGGTATATACTTTAAAAAATTGAAAGTAGGGACGTGAGCAGATATTTGTACACCTGTGTCAATGGAAGCATCATCACAGTAGCCAAAAGGTAGAAACAACACAAGTCTATTGATGAATGAATGGATAAACAAAATGTGAAATATACATACAATGGAATATTATTCAGCCTTCAAAAGGGAATTCTGACAAATGCTACAATGTGGATGAACCTTGAAAACATGCTAAGGGAAACAAGCCAGAAATAAAAGGACACATATTTTATGATTTTTCTTATAGAGGCATCTAGAGTAGTCAGATCCCTGCAGACAGAAAGTAGAATGGTGATTGCTGGGGGAGAGAGAAGACAGGAAGGGGGAGTTAGTGTTTATTGAGGATAGAGTTTCAGTTTGGAAAGATGAAAAAGTTCTGGAAATGGATGGTGGTGATGTCGCACAACAGTGTGAATGTACTTAGTGCCACTGAGTTATAACATTTCAAAGTGGTATATTTTATGTTATGTATATTTTACAGTAATTTAAAAAAGCAACAAAACATGATGAGGGGTATTAAGGGAGTACTCAGGTGGAGATTAGATCTTTACTACATGACATCTTAGCACAGATCTGAAGGAGGCAAACGAGTTGACCCTATAGCTATCAGGGAAAAAGTGTGTTCCAAATGTCAGAGCAGCAAGTACAGAGGCCCTGAGATAGGAGTGTTTGTGACATGTTGGAGGAAGGAGAAGGCGGCCAGGGGAGAGTGCTAGGAGTTCAGGAGGGAGAGGGAATCAAGGTCCAGACCTGTAGGGACCAGATTTTGCAGGTCAACAGTGGTTTATCTGAGGACTTGTAAACTCTCACGGAATTCTCAGTGTGGTTTTCAACATCACAAAACTACATTGTCCTTTCTGAAGAGACTCTGGTAAGGTTGGCAGGATCACATACCAGATGGGAACTCGATAGGGGGTAAAACCCAGATTTCTGGACTGTCTGATTAATGACAGGACTTACCTGGGACTGTAATTCACTTCAGTAGAAAAGGAAAGTTTGACAAATAGGTGAACGTACAGTTGACTTGGAGAGAAAATTGTAAGAACCTAATGATAATCCTGGAGTTTCAACACAAACCTATGTCTTACCGCCACCCTGCAGTGTATCCAGTGTCATTTTAAGAGATATTTACAAGGAGGACTAATATTCTGCTCTCCAGCATCCTTGGGGAATTAGAAGCTTCACATCAGTGATTCTCCTTAATAAGTGAAGTGGACCCCTGCACATGTGCAAACTTAAAGCAAACCTCAAATTTTGTTACTTATTACATAAGATATACATGTAGCACAAGATGTAGCACACACCTTGGACGCAGCTACTCAGGAGACTGAGGCAGGAGAATTACTTGAGCCCAGGGGTTTGAGGGTGTAATGTACTATGATTGCATCTGTGATAGCTACTGTACTCCAGCAAGACCCTATCTCTGCTAAAAAAATTTTTTTAAGGAGAAAAAGATAGCATATTCATTGTAGTGCAACATTAGGAAATAAAGATGAGCAATGAAACAAAACAAAACAATTCAACTATTCGAGATTAGGGTTTCAGGCTTTTCCTCTAAGTATGCATATGTAAAATTTATGTATATATTCAAATTTCATAAAAATGAACTTATGCAGTACCTCTCATTTGGTAAATTACCTTTTGTACAGCTTGAACATCTTATAAATAAACAGACATCTGTGTCTCATTTTTCTAAATGTGTCTACCCCTTTGATGGCCTTTCATTTTTATTGAATCTATGTTTATACTTCCTTGATATATATACATATATAAATAGATATTTGTAAAAAATACATAATATAATAATTTTACACATAACATATTTAACAGTTTGAATTAGGATCCAAATAAGGTAAATACATTACAAATGGTTGATGTTCACTAATCTCTGTATTTCCTCTACAGATCTTTTTTCCATGCATTTTTTTTTGTTGTTATTGAAGAAACTGGGTGATACATGTCTCCACAGTTTAGACTTTGCTGACTGCATCAGTGCAGTATGGTTTAACATGTTTCTGTATCCCCTTGGTGTACCATAATTTGGTAGTTAGATGTAGAGGCTTTGTCAAAGTTAGGTTCTTTTTCTTTTTTAAATTGAGAAGGGGTCTCACTATGTTGCCTCAGCTGGCCTTGGACTCCTGGTCTCAAGCAGTCTTCCTGCGCCAGTCTTCCCAGTAGCTGGGACTCCAGTAAGTCTACTCTGTAAACTTTGCTTAGGGGGGTGTGAGATGTTGGATGTCTACTCTTGTTATATTAGTACCCCTTGATGCTCACTACCTGAATCCATTAGTTCTCTAGTCAGTGAGAAATGGGCTGGTAAAGTTCCTGAGATTTTGACACAGCCCTTGTTGTCTTTGCTAGCTTTTTTGATTTCTGTATAACAAGATGTTCCAGGCTCATCTTCTCTATTTCTTGTCCCAGACCGAGAATCAGCTTTTTCTCCAAGGAGCCTTTGCTCTTTTAAGAGGGAAATTTTGTTTGTTTTGTTTTTTTGAGACAGGGTCTTACTCTGCTGCCCAGGCTGGAGTGCAGTGGCACAATTTCAGCTCACTGCAACTTCTGCCTCTTGGGCTCAAGCTATCCTCCCACCTCAGCCTCCTGAGTAGCTGGGACTATAGGCATTCACCACCACACCTGGCTAATCTTTTTTGTTTTTTGTAGAGACGGGATCTCGCCATGTTGTCCAGGATGCTCTCAAACACCTAGGCTCAAGCAATGTTCCCACCTTGACCTCCCAAAGTGTTGGGATTACAGGCGTGAGACATCATGCCTGGCCAAAATGGTATTTAGAGATCTCCACTTAGGGCCAAGTAGGTACTCTTGTCATCCTCATCTTACAGACGAGAAAACAAATTAAAATGAAGAAAACTTAAAACTTGAATTTCCTAGGTGAAAGCATTTCCAAAATGCAATTGACCTATCCTTGCCTTTTTGCAAAGAATTCTGAACATAATCTAAACTTTTTTAAAAAACTGGTTTTGGATTTAGCCTTAGTGTCCTGAGGCTAAGACATCATTGTTCTCCCCAGATGAGCAGGAATGTTACTCTTGTTCTATATCCATGTTTTTCAAACCCTGTGGCAACCCACTAAGAGGTTGTTACATCAATTTAGTGGGCCTTGATGAACTTTTTATTTTTAGTTTTTGAGACAGGGTCTTGCCCTGTTGCCAAGGCTGGAGTACAGTGACATGATGTTGGCTCACTGCAGCCTCAACCTCCCAGGCACAAGCAAATCCTCTCACCTCGGCCTCCTGAGTAGTTGGGACCACCAGTGTGCCCCACCACTCCTGGCTAATTAAAAAAATTTTTTTTTTTTGTAGAGATTGGGTCTCCCTATATTGCCCAGGTTGGCCTTGAACTTCTGGGCTCAAACGATCCTCTCGCCTTGGCCTCCCAAAGTGCTGGGACTGGAGGTGTGAGTCACCAGGTCCGGCCAAACTTTTTTTTTTTTTTTAATGACATGCACTAGAATAGAAAACATGGAAGTGTATTGTGTGGATACTTAAAAAGAACTGTGTACGTTGCAACAAAATTCTTTGTCTCACATACACAATGAACATTGGGTTGTAAGTTCAATATTTTTCTTACTCTGAGCTTCAGTCAAAAGTTTGAGAAACACTGTACTACATCTTTGCCACTCCAAGTGTGGTCCCCAGACCAGCATTACTGACATTAACTGGGAACTTGCTAGCAATTGCAGACTCTCAGACCCTACTCCACATTCAATGAATGAGAACCTACATTTTTGCAAGATCCTGAAGTGATTCACACACACGTGAAAATATGAGAAGATCTGCATTGGAGGATGCCTGTCCCTGTGCTTTTTCAGTCCTTGTCATTTAGTGGTTCCTTTGCTTTTTCATGGCTGGCTCTCACCTGTTGAGGCTGAAGCTGACCTTTGTACTTTTCTCCTGCAGCCTTATTTTCAGTGAAGTGGAAAGGTAGGCTAATCACCAACCTGAGGTGAGAGGAAGTAGTTTTCACATGATTCCCTCTCTGACAAACATGGGAACTTTGATGCTTACATTTGGGGGAGCTTTTATTGGCTATTCAGATGAAGGCAGAAAGAGACCAGAAGGTACATGTACTCCTACTTAGAGTTGTGAAGTCACTGCTGTTCACCTGCTGTTGTGGGACACTGAGGAATTTATGTTTTATCATACTTTCTGACCTGTCCCATCAGCAGAACTTCTGGACTGCTTGATATAATGTGGCTCATCAGAAGAAGATGAACATAAGAAAAATATCACTAGTCTCCAAGTTTCTAGCTGTTCATTTGCATTTCAGAAGGAGCTTTATCTGGGAAATGATTTTCTTTTGCAAGAACAGCTTAAAAGCATCCCAGGCACATATTTCTGAACAGAAAAAGCTGATATGACACCCAGATGACGGGCGTTCATTTGTTTGCCTTGTCGTGTGTGTGTATGTTCTGCCTCATGTGTCCCTCCCCACCCCCTCCCTCTCTGTCCACCTTGCCAAATCCTTCTATTCCTTAGGGCCCAGCCCAAATGCTTCCTCCTCCGGGAAGCTTTTTCTGATACTTGAAAATCTGTCATTTGAAACTCCAGGGCCCTGAAACCTATTTTCCTTATGGGCCTTTTGTTTTTTTTTAACTCATAAGAATACCTGGCACACAGAAAGTGCTTACACAATAAGTAATTTGTATATATGTTTTTTCTCCCTTTGAAGGCTGCTTGGAAAAACTAATTTTTTGTACCCGTCTCTCCTTTTTTTTTTTTGAGAAGGAGTCTCGCTCTGTCACCAGGCTGGAGTGCAGTGGCGTGATCTCAGCTGACTGCAACCTCCGCCTGCCAGGTTCAGGTGATTCTCCTGCCTCAGCCTCCTGAGTAGCTGGGTCTACAGGCATGTGCCACCATGCCCAGCTAATTTTTATATTTTTAGTAGAGATGGGATTTCACCATGTTGGCCAGGATGGTCTCGATCTCTTGACCTCGTGACCTGCCCACCTTGGCCTCCCAAAGTGCTGGGATTATAGGCGTGATCCACTGCGCCCGGCCCCTGTACCCCTGTCCTGATTAAATGTTTCTTGAACTTTTCTTTGAAAAGCCTTACAGCCAGGCATCGTGGCTCATGCCTGTAATCCTGGCACTTTGGGATGCCAAGGTGGGTGGATCACCTGAGGTCAGGAGTTTGAGACCAGCCTGGCCAACATGGTGAAACCCCATCTCTACTAAAAATACAAAAAAAAAATTAGCTGGGCGTGACGGCGGGCACCTGTAGTCCTAGCTACTTGGGAGGCTGAGGCAGGAGAATTGCTTGAATTCAGGAGGTGGAGGTTGCAGTGAGCTGAGATCGCACCACTGCACTCCAGCCTGGGGGGGCAGAGTGAGACTCCATCTCAATAAAAAACAAACAAACAAACAAACAAAAAAAAAAAGAACTTTATTGCAGAGGGTGATGTGAGGACCGTGTAGAGATATATTAAGCATTTCCTTTTGATAGCTTTTGAGATGTTGTTCAGTACAAATCTCTACAGGACATTCGTCTTGGGAAACTGTTGAGTATTCATAAAAGGGAGTGGAAAAATCAGGTAGTGAAACCAAGCTGCTTTCAGGTCATAATGGTATTGCCCTGGTGAGCCACAGGACGGGGACTCCGCAGTACCGAGTGTCGACTGCTTCTTGGGTAAGGGGCAAAACATGGAACATCTGTGCATCTGTTTCCTCTTCTGTAGAATAGGTGTAAAAATAAAAATACCTGCTTCGGGTCATTGCTGCCGAGTTGTCTAAAAACAAATGTTTGCAGAAGGCCTTACAGATAAAAAAACAAAGCAAAACCTATCTATGTCCTAGAGCAGTGGTCTCAAAGGGGACAGGGAGGGTGATTTTGTCCTCCAGGGGACATTTGGTATTGTCTGGAGACATTTTTGGTTGTTCTGTCTGGCAGGCAGGGGTGGGGTGCTACTGGCATTTTGTGAACAGAGGCCAGGGATGCTGCTCAACATCCTACAGTGCACAGGATAGCCCCCCACCCCCCTGCCCCAACACACACACACACAACAGAGAACTCTCTGCTCTAGAATGTCAGTAGTGAACAGGTTAAGAAACCCTGTCCTTGAGTGAATTTTTCTGGCTTGGTGAGACTTTTGTCTCTCTCTGAGGATATTGACCTAACTTGATTTGCTGGTTTTTTGAGGTTTGGGCTGTGTGGGCAGAGGGGTGTCTCTTCAGGCTGGGACTGACTTCAACTTTTTAACAAAATAAGAACCCTCCCCATCTCGCCCCCTCCCAAAAACCAAAAAACCAAAAAACACTGGCCTTGGTATCTGGAGCCCCGTGGTCTATCTTTGGCCACTCATCAGCTGTGTGACCTCCAAGAAATCACTGGGCCTCAGGTTTGTTTTTTCTACCCGTAAATTAAAGAGTTTTAGTTAAATGCTCTGCACTCACCAAATCTGCAGCTCTCTGCCTTGGAAATGTTGAGCTTTTGGTTGGCTTCTCTTACTTTGGCCTTGAAGAATAGAAGCCATGAGAACAAATGTCAGTGCGGGCATCTTTTTTTGAGAAATAACTTTGTAGATACTGTACCTGGTTGGGGAAAAGGTTATTTAGCAGACATGTCTGAAAAGCAAGTAGGTTTATTGTTGTGTGTGTATGTGTGTTGTGGCGGGGGGAATGGAGAATGAGCAACGTTGTATTATACTAGAGAATCACTCCTCTGAACTTCAGATTTACAGCTGCCGTTTCTGGGAGGCCATGAAGGGCCTTGCTTAAAGTTGAAACTTCTGAGTTGGTGACTTCCTTTGGGACTGCCTGAAAACGAAAGCATAATACGATTTTCTATGCTCCCAGAGAAGTGCTTTTTGCAAGAGAATAAATTATCTGATGATGGGGCCATGCTGCATTTCTGAGGACGATCTGATTAGCTGCTAATGGGACAAGAAGGCAAGGAGGGGGAGCTGTGTGAAAACGTGTGGGGAGGAGGGTGGCATTATGTCCAAGTCAAAAATGTGCTGTTCATCCTCATTTCACAATAAAGATGATATCGCCAAGCATCTTTGCTCAAAGGAAGTCCAAAATTAACCCTGAGAGTGCCCAGGAACAGGAGCAGAGACTGTTGTAAAGGGAGCCTTTTTCTCCCTCTTGAATAAGTCAACCGTAAATGTGTTAGGTTTTCTCTACCTCGTATTTACAGCCATATTACCATATATGTATCTGGGTGAGGGCATCGCAGGGAGACTTGTGCTCACTCTGTAGGGAGTTTCCTTGGCCTCTTGCCAGGAGATTGATCAAATGCCAGCAGCTCTTCCTTTTCCTGGGCATACTCCTTTTTTTTTTTCCTGTGAAAGACCTCATGGTTTGCCAGGCTCGGCCCATTGTTAACCTGCCCTGCTGGGTGCTGCTTGACCTAAAAAGTGAAATGGTGCCTTTTTGTCTTCGTCCTTATCCTCGGTTCTGAGGGGCCAACTGCCTTATGGCCTCTTGGCTTGCCAGGTGCTTTGAGCAAAAGCCCTGTGTGTAAGCCCCTCTCTTTGCTGCCTAACTTTAAAGGAAGCTTTTTTTTTCATTGTTTTTGAGAAGGAGTCTCGTCTGTCACCCAGGCTGGAGTGCAGTGGCATGATCTCAGCCCACTGCAACCTCCAGCTCCCAGGTTCAAGCAATTCTCTTGCCTTGGCCTCCCAAGTAGCTGGGACTACAGGCACAAGCCACCACGCCTGGCTAATTTTTGTATTCTTAGTAAAGACGGTTTCGCCATGTTGGCCAGGATGGTCTCAAACTCCTGACCTCAAGGGATCCACCCACCTTGGCCTCCCAAAGTGTTGGGATGACAGGCGTGAGTCATTGTGCCTGGCCTAAAGGAAGCTTTTTGATTTTTATTATTTTTAAAGCAAGCAGCAAGAAAACCAGCACCAAAGGACGTTGGCAAGGGCCTTTTGTTTTTTAGGAGGTGGAGGTAGTGTGGATATGCCAAGAAAGAATGGGGAAGGATGATGGACTTGTTGTTGGCTACGTTTTTTAGCAGAAGAATGACTGTCCAAATGCAGGTGCTTTGGGGCAAGGTGACAAAGCTTGACGACTGGAGGATAGATGCAAAGGGTGCTGTGTGAGTGAGATGCTGGCATTCACTCCTCACCTGGCTGTGCTTTGATGGTTCTGGTTTTATTAGGAATAGTGGGGAAAATACTCTGTTGAAGTTGGCATTGACATGTTGAGGTCAGTGCATCTCATGTGTCCCTTTTGTATATTCACTTGTCATTTGGACTTTGCTGTTTGGCAGAGCTGATCCTCTGCTGATTATAAGCCTAAGAAGTTTAGAAAGAGTAGTTTGTGAGAATAGAAAATAGAACAGATTAGAAAGTAGAATTATAACAGCGAATAGGAATGCTTCCTCCGTCACCCTTTCTATGTGCTAAGTAAGCATATTTTCTTTTTCACAATTAATCGTCAACATAACTATGAGGTAAGCCCTCATTATCCCCATTCTGCAGATGAGGAAATTGAGGGCCAGATAAGGGAAGTAAAGATTGACTTCCCATTACATTTAGAATAGAAGGCCAACTTTTTACCCTGGCTTGTGAAGTCCTACTGGCTCTATCTTCTCTACCCTGTCTTTAACCTGTGCTTTCTTCCTTTCCCCATTAATGCTGCAGACATTGGGCTGGCTTTCTGTTTCTGGAATTTGCTAAGCTCTTTTCTGCTTTACGGCCTTTGTACTAGCCATTTGCTCTACCTAAAATGCTCTTCCGCCTGATTTTTTTTTGCATGACTGCCTCTATCTTGACTTTCAGGTCTTCGCTTAAACATCTCATCTTATTTTTTCTGACCAGCCAAAATTGCATTGTCACTTAATCATATCACCCAGTTTTAATTTTTTGCATATACTCATCACTATCTGATTTGTCTTGCTTGTTTTATCTGTTTGTTTCCTGTCTGTCTGCCCTCACTAGAATATAGGTATCATGGGAGCAGGGACCTTGTATGTCTTGCTTTGATCTGTATCTCCAGTACCTAGTGTAGGGGTGGCATATAGTAGGTATCAATAAATATGTTCGATAAGAAGGAAGATTTAAGTTTCAAATGGAACAGTTCACTTTCTAGAGCCCTGGCTGTTCAGTTGTATATTTTGCATTTTCATCCTGTTATATAAAGTTTCCAAACTTATACAATGAGAGTCCTAAGCACAGAGTCATTGCCAGGACAACTCTTAAAGAAAAGTTTATGGCAGCAGTTTTCAAACTTCTGGCTCTCAGGAGCTCTTTACATGCCTAAAAACAATTCAGGACCCTAAAGAACTTCTGTTGATGTGAGTTACATCTGTCTGTATTTACAATGTTAGAAATTAACACTGAGAAAATGAACACTGAAAAAATATTTTTAAAAACCAATTACACATTAACCTATTGACGTATTTTTAATGAACAATAAGAATATTTTCCCAAACAAAAATTTTGAGAAGAGTAGCATTTTTTTTTTTTTTTTTTTTTTTTTTTTTGCGAATCACTTTGAGGTCTGGCTTCACAGAACATAGCCGGATTCACAGATCATATGTCTGTTTCTGTCTTCAGTCTGTTGTTACATCATGTGCCTTGCAGCCTCTGGAAAACTTCACTGTACATGTGTGAGAGACTGAGTGAAAATGAAAATAATGCCTCGATGTTATTGTGAAAATAGTTTTGACCTTGAAGTTTCCCTGACCCTTGGGCCACCATTGAGGGCCACCAGTTCGTAGAGTACATAGGTAATTTGAAATGTGGGGTTGTGGCATGGAGCATTAGAGAGAGGGAGAAATTGAAGGCTTAAGTGACAGGGTGCAATTGACCATCTCTAAGTCTGGGTATTGTATCAGATCTTTCTGTTCAGAAAAAAATGCATGGGGATACTTTTCAGTTGTTTTTGTAAAACAAAATTGCTTCCTAAAGTTCCTCCTGAAATGCAAAGAAACGCTGAGAATGTGGAAGCTAGTGGTACTTGTCCTACGTTCATCTTTTTCTTATGAGCAAGATTATACCAAGGAGTCCAGAAGTTCTGCAGTGGGATGGGTCATTAAAAAATTATAAAGCATAGGTTCCTCTCTGTGTCTGAGAATAGCAGCTTCAAGTGTAACTTCCTTTATAACTGTTAGTCTCCAACACTTACTTGGTTCTTTTTGTAGCTTTTGGCCTCAGATGAAGTTATGTCCTACAACAGAAATTAGATTGATGCTTATTGCTCTTAGGTTCTGTCATAACTGGTGTTTAAGGAACCAGGGTAGAAGCTTTTAATAATAGATGAGCTATATTCTGTGCTAGCCAGCTTCGCTGTTTAAGGAGGTTAAATGATTACAAATTCAGTCTTCTGGGGAGTGTTTTGCATGTGTCTTGGGTCAGTGATATGTAAGATTTTTACTGTTAAGGTAATTGTGTGGTAAAATACAGAGGAGCTTGGTCATCAGGAAATTAATGGTGCACTGTGGGGACGAGGCGAGGGGGTGCAGGCATGGCAGGGGATCCAAAGTACCTGACTCTCATGCTCAGAAGGGTTTCATTTAAGGTCAGACTGTCAGTGGAACTCCCCTGCCACTCGATTACTGAAAGTCAGACTGTTCAGCCCCAGTGGCCAGGCGGCTTCATCTTAATTAAACGTAGGAGGCTTGCCTTCGTGTCTTGGTAAAAACTGGCAGGTCTGTGGTTTTGGGGTCCCTTAACTAGTATAAAGTCAGTTTCTCATTTCCTCCCAAGCCTGTCCACCATTGAGGATTAAGTGATCCCTTAGGTAACTTCTTGGTTAATGAAGTGTTCTACTTTAGTCTCAGTTTCAGGAGTTGTTAACTTTTAAATTCGGAATTCTGTGTAGGCGAAAATCGAGGTTTTTTTTTTTTTTTTTTTAAATGAATGTAATGCAATTAGTTAAGTATGTGCAGGAGAAATAATAGATGGAAAAATTTCAATAAGTGAGTTTTCTGCAACAGTCAAATGAGTGAGTTTTCTATCACACTAAAAGCTTTTAGAAAAAAAAAAATTCCAGACCTATCTTGAGCTGCTGCTTAAAATTAAATGAACATATTTCTTTTTTAGTGAGGCTGTGCTTTGGCCTGTTTTAACACCAGAGTGGAAGAGGTTCTAAATATTGAATTACTATCCCTTTGAAGAGGTTTCCACCACCCCCACTGCCAGCGGGGGACCTAGATTGATGTTAGAAGGCGGGGGAGTTGAGTTGAGGTCTGGCCAGCTTGGGTATTGTGAGTTTGGGTACTGAAAAACAACAGTACTTTGGAGATGCTGTCCAAGTATCAGCCACCTCGTGGGCTTACAGAGGATTTAAACATTTCTGGGATCCTTGTTTCTCCAGATGTATTTCCTAGAGTATTGACCAGGTAAGCAACATTCATGAAGTAGAGGAGTCACAGGACAGAGGTGAGTGAAGACTTTGAAGGAACAAAAACGAATGTTTTCATTTCAGACTCATTCAGACATACAGAAAATGAGCATAAAGGGCCAAGTATTGTGTTGACCACTTTATTTGGATTATTTGGTTTACTCCTCACAATGACCCTGAGAAATATGAAAGGTTGCCCACTTTTTTACAGATAAGAGAGCTGAGGTTCAGAGAACTTATGGAAGTTGCTTAAGGACACACGGCTGGTAATTTATGAGGCTAGAATTCAGACTCACATGTTCTGAGTCTGTTTCCAAGTGTACACTCTTGTCAGTACTCCAAGCCATTTTGGACATGTGGAGGGGATGGTCAATGGGGATAAATGTTAGAGTATCTTTCCAGGGATAAAAGTTAGATATTTTGTTTCTTGCTTCCAAATTTCTCATAGAAATCTATTGAAAACGGCCAAGTAGGTTTCTGTTCTTGATCTAACCCTGTAAATTTGGCTTTAATTTGTTTTGGAGAACAGTCATCTAAAAAACAAACCAGGTGTGGCGGCTCATGCCTGTAATTCCAGCACTTTGAGAGGCTGAAGCAGGAGGATTACTTGAGGCCAGAGTTCAAGACCAACCTGGGCACCATAGTGAGACCTTGTCTCTACAAAAATAAGAATGAAAAAACTTAGCCAGACATGGTGGTATGCACCGGTAGTTCTAGCTACTCAGGAGGCTGAGGTGGGAGGATCACTTGAGCCTGGGAGGTCAAGGCTGCAGTGAGCTATGATTGCACCACTACATTCCAGCCTGGGTGACAGAGTGAGACCATAACTCTAAAAAACAAAACCAGTATAAACTCTTCTAGGCAGCAGATACAATGGCACTAAAGTGACATTGAATCCATATTTGACTGCTTGCTGTATCCCAGGTACTACCAGGTACTAGGATGCAACAGGAAAAAAGACAAGTGAGGTTCTTGCCCTCATGAGCTTGCAGTCTAGTGGAGAAGACAAACAAACAAGTGAATAAGCAATGTTAGGACAGTGGTAGTGGACCCAGGTTGCTATATAGAAGAGTATGTTGGAAACATATAACCCAGATTTGGGAGGTCGGAGAGGGCTTCCCAGAGGTGGAGACATCAAACTGGGGCTGTGAAGGTGAGTGGGAGTTAGCCACAAGTGGTAGTGGGAGAGGGAGGGAGATGTCTCAGGCTGCAGAGACAGCATGTGCAAAGGCCCAGGCAACAGAGCATGGTGGGGACCCTGGGAAAAAAAAAATCATTATGGCTGGAGTATGGAGAGCAGGGCTCAAGGTAGGCAGGGCTAGATCATGAAGAGCTCCAAAGAGATGTTGGAAGGTTTTAAGCAGGGTAATGATATAGTCTGATTTATGTTTCTAAAATATCATGCTGGATGTTGTATGCAGAATAGATTGAGGAGGAAAGACAGATTCAGAGAAATGAGTAGGAAGGCCTTAAGGAATCCAGTTGAGAAATGATACTGGCTGAGACTCAGGTTAGCAGGGACAAGGGAGCTAGAAGAGTCAAGAGATATAGTAAAGCTTAAAGTCAGGACAAATTCATGCTGGATTAGACGTTTTCATTCATTTATTCGACAGGTATTTACTGAATACCTACTATGTGCTAGGCATTGGTGTTTGGAATACACTTGTATATAAAACACATCACACACAGATCTCTAGAATACAGCATGTGCCTTGTACGGTGTCAGACAGGAATTGCACAAGTAAATGTGAAATTGTAACTGAGATGAAGGCTGGGAAGGAGAGATCCATGGTGCAGAGTTTATAAGAGTGGAATTTAACTTCATCTGAGGGGATGGGGAAGATTTTCTGGTGGAAATGGTAGTTGAATTCAGAGGCGGAGGGTGACTTGGCTATAATTAGAGCAAGGGGTGGGGTAGGGACGAGAGTGTTGTGGGCTTGAGAAAACAGCACAGGCAAAGGCTCTGTGGCAGGTAACATGAGAGAGGGAGGACTGGAGAAGCCACCAGGCTTTGCTGGTGGTCACTGAGAAATGGCTATGAAGGAGGAACAGATTGGGCAGGCAGGTAAATTCTTTTTGGTACATTGAGATGCCATGAGCCGCTAGGAGCAAAACTCTAGTAGCTGTGGAACATGAGAGACAGATTTGGGAATCCTCTTCACGTAACAGTGACTGGAGCCAGCAGCGTGGACGAGAAGACCAGGAAAGGTATAGAGAAGGCAGAGAGCAATACAGATTCTGAAGAGCAGCTCTGGCTTCTCTTCCCCAAGGAGATCTTTCTGCATTTGTTTTTTTCTTTATTTGCACCTTTCTTGGGAATAGAATCAAATCCTCCCTGCCCCTTTTTTTTAATGCACAGCTCAGGGAGCAATTTCAATAGAGGGCAAAGGGAAGCCCAGCCAGAGGGTGGTGTGAGGCTCAACAAGGCTGCCACAGCCCCCCTCTGCAAGAGTATCTCCCAGAGGCAGTGATCTACCTTTCTTTGCCTTGGCCAAAGCCACCCTGGAAGAATCCTGTTTTAACAGGTGCTTCCACCCAACAGAATGGTGGTGGGTGGCGGTCTAATAGTAATAGCATATGTTGATGGCATGCCTACTTCATGCCAGATGCTTTGCTGAGTGTTTATAAATACCATCTTGCTGAACCTTATGTCAGCTTGCTGAGGTAGGTGCTCTTATTCTCCCCATTTTACAGCTGGGAAAAGCGAGGCTTAGGGAAGTTCTGGAACTTGCCTGAAGTTCTTCAGTGAGTAAGTGGCAGAGCTGGGGTTTGAACCTGGGCACTTTGACTCTGGAGCCTCAGCTCCTGCCTGCCATGGGCTGAGAGGTGCTCTTGAGGTCATTCTGCATCAGGAATTGCGGGGAGGATGGTGATGCTTTGTGGAAAGAAGCAAAGCCTTAAGGAGAAATAATCTAGATAGCATTCACATATGCAGAGATCTTAGATGCATCAGAGGACAGATGAATAGCAAAAGTTCTGCGAGGCAGCTGTCCTTTGTGGGGCTAAGGGAGGGGACAGGAGTAGTTGTTTTATTTTTTCACAGGCAGGGTCTTGCTCTGTTGCCCAGGCTGGAATGCAGTGGTGTGATCACAGCTCACTGCAGCCTGGAGCTCCTGGGCTCAAGTGATCCTCCCAAGTAGCTCGGGTTACAGATGTGTACCACCATGCCCTGCTAATGTATTTTTATTTTTATTTTTTGTAGAAATGGGGTCTGGCTGGTCTCAAACTCCTTGCCTCAAGCCATCCTCCCACCTTGGCTGTTTAAAATGTGATGACAGGCATGAGCCACTGTGCCTGGTTTAGAAGTAATTGTTTGAACAAGGCTGTTTGAACATAGAATAGGCTCTATTGCCCAGTGAGACCATCCATAGGCAGCGTGATGGGGAGATTTCATTACTGGGCAGGAGGTGGAATTACATGCTTTACAGGGTTCCTTCCAACTTTTATTCCATGATTCTGTGTTTTTTGAAAGGTTAGAATGCTCTGTGGCTGGCAGTTGAGTGTAATTCGCTATTGTTCACCTTTTTTCATCAGGGGAAATAGGAAGGATAAATTATCTTCCCTGAAGTAAAATCTGTCATCATGGGTCATGTAGGAGTTCATTTGTTATGATACACATCTGACTTTTTAAACAGGGGATCCTTTACTGAGTTTAAATTTTGATGCCTTGGAATCTTTCAGAATTCCACTTATCTCTCATGGAAGAAAAATAAAAATAACTAGCATAGATCAATTCAAGTATGTCAGCCACTGTACCAGGTGCTTTTCAAGCATTATTTCATCCATTGCTCACCACAGCCTCTTGAAGTTAAATTATCCCCATTTAACAGAGGGGGAAATGAAAGCAGAGAGGTGGCGGTGGGCTCCTAATAATAAGGTAGATGATAATAATAATAATAATAATAATAATAAGAGCTTAGGGGCAGAGAGTCATGGTGGAGTGTGGGAGCTGAGTGCCTAAGCCTGCCCTCGTGTATGTCAGGCATGGCTTGTCAGCAGAGCCCCGGGTGTCCATAAGTGTTTGAAGTTCCGCAGCTCCGTGGCAGGTTGGCGCCAGCTCTGTTTTCTCTGAGGTGGTCCTTGTCATGGTGTGAGTGACATAGGAGCCCTGAGTGCAGCTGCTAGAAGTTCACAGGCACAAATGGTCCACGATCAGATAAAGAGGCGGGCTCTCCCACCCAGCTCTGAACAACAGGAAGTCTTCCAGAAGATTGCTCCTAGGCCCATCACTTCTGGGGTGGATTTTCCACTTCCACCCCTCCAGACCACAGAGGCCTGTTCTGTTGACTTTCCTGGCCTTTGTTTTTCCTTCCAGGACATCGCTGATAATTGCACTAAAACCTATCCTCCTCCCACCATCTCCTTCCTCCACTTCAGTAAGGGGAGGCCAGAGGAGATCTCCAGAGGTTTCTAGCCAGACCAGCAAGCTTTCTGCCCAGTCCTTTGTGACGGGAATTATCACATGAGACCCTGGGGAAGGATCTGTCCTCCCCCACTTTTTGGTTGTTTTTAATTGGGACCCCTGGTGGATTGCCCAGAGGATCATTAGCTGTGGTGTGTGGACTGGCCTGTGATTTCAGGCGGAGATGTAAAATGTAGCTAAAGGTTACTTACTCACTTATCTTGGCCACTTAATAAGTATCTTGGTTAGAAGATGCTTAATTTTTTTGTGACTTATGAAAGTATTACAGAGCCATGGTAGAAAAACTAGAAAACAGAATTGTGCGTAAGAAGAAACTCAGTTCTCCGTAATCATCTGGAGTATAAGAACATTTAACATTTTAACCTGTGTTTCCAGGATCACTGTTGATAAACACCTCCACTGAAGAGTCAGATAGACCTAGGTTGGGTGCGGTGGCTCATGGCTGTCATCCCAGCACTTTGGGAGGCTGAGGCAGGCAGATCACTTGAGGCCAGGAGTTCAAGACCAGCCTGGCCAACATGGCAAAGCCCCATCTCTACAAAAAATACAAACATTTAGCCAGGCATGGCGGTGGGTGCCTGTAATCCCAGCTACTCAGGAGGCTGAGGCAGGAGAATCGCTTGAACCTGGGAGGTGGAGGTTGCAGTGAGCTGAGATTGCGCCACTGCACTCCAGCTTGGGCAACAGAGCAAGACTCCATCTAAAAAAAAAAAGTCAGATAGACCTGGGTTATAACAACCCTGGTCCTCCTGCTTGCTAATTGTATGTGACATGGGGATCTTACCTCTCTGTATTACACCTCAGTGTCTTCAACAACAAAATGGCAATAATGGTAGTTCCTACCTCCTGTGGTCCTGAGGATTCACTAAGAGAACATTTGTAAAGCACTCAGCACAATGGTGGGCATGAGAAATCCTTGATAAATGCCAGCTAGTATTATCAGAAAAGAAAATAATGCAGAACTGTGCCGTAGGAATGCAATGTCCAGACATCTATTGCAACGATCAGCTGCAAGCAACATGGGGTACATCATGCTTTGTCACTCGAGGACACTGAATTGTCTGCTTCTTCCCCTTAAGGGTCTGGAATCTTTCAGTAAGGTATCCAGGTGGTGGTGATGGTTCACAAAACAGCAGGCATTTTCTGGCCTAGTCTCCACTGGGGTTGAATGCTTATCTGAAGGGTGATCCTGAAAGGAGAGCCTTAGTCACACTGGACAAGGCCCTAGTCCTCTTGTGGAGCACATACCTGCTCTCCTGCATTTGGAAATTCCCTGGTGTCCTTTCAGGATGCCAGGGTGTACAGACATAAATTTGGTCTGGTTCAAAATTCAAACAAATTGTCTTCTAATAATTGGTCTTAGAAGTATGCTGACTTCCTGACCCTTTAAGATAAAGCTTTATAATATAAGCGCAGAAGGGAAATATTAATCCCCCTGGCTGTTTTCCATTTGTGCCACCTTTCTGGATGCTGTTTAAAACATCGGTTTGCCTTTAGATATAAAATATGTAGTTATGAAGAATTAAACAATGACTGACATGATTCCAGAGAGTGGTACTTGGCAAACTGTCCTTCTGCACATTATTTGTGTATCTTCCCTCAAGGTCTAGAGATGCTGGCTCTTTTGTTTGAGAGTTCATTCTGTGTTCTCAGTTGCTGTCTCCCTCTATAAATAAGTTCATGTTTAATGAAATGCTCTTTATCTCTCCTGCAATGTCTGGGTTGTTGGAGGGGAGGGAAGGGGATGACAAATTAGCTTTTCCCTGCAGCTTCTCATAAGCAGTGAACTGAGGTTCTTTAACATAAGTTTGCTTTCGGTAACTGACATTCCTGCTAAGGTGGTAGGTTGCTTCCCGAAGTGTCATGCTGATCATTGCTGCATAATTCTTCCTGAAAGAAAACTTGGCACCCAGAAAGCAATTGAAGGAGACACAATACCATTCCACACTGTTACAACTCTTGTGACTGTGTGGGGTAAATGGCTGCTGGAAGGGGAAGTTGAGTAAATTGATGGGGAAAGGGGTGTAAAGGGGTCTGGGTTTGGAGGAGGGGTTTTGGGAAAACTTGGGTTGCCCTGGGCATCTCCACAGCAGATGCCTGAGGAAACACTGGGCTATTAGCTGTAGTCCACACCAGCACACAGTCTTCCCGCGTAACTGAGTTTGTTTTTTAAATGTCAATTTAGCTTTTTACAATTGGTTCCCACTCCTCAATATTTATGGCCCTGATGAAAGCTGTTTCTAGGAGTCACATCAATATTTTTGTTGATATTTATGTGTGTGTATGTGTGTTTAATGCTTTCTGGGCTATGTAGAGATTTCCTGAGACTTAAGAGCTTTTTCTAAGACTGCCTCTAACTAGCTGTGTGTTCCTGGGCAGGGAACCTTATTATTCTTACCCAAATACTGAAGGATCTGGGCCAGGTGCTGTCTAAAGGGTTTTCATCCTCTGGAAGTGTTTCTTGGTGAAGGATGAGAAGGAAAGACATTTAAGTAGCATTTGGGTGAAGTGCATACAGTTATGAATTCTTAAAATGCCTAAAAGGCTGCTGGAAATTTGTGGTATTTATTACCAGGCTTCCTTTTATTAATGTCATTTTGTTGCTTTGGTACCTTAGCCCAGGCACTGTGGCCTTGCCAGAAGCAAGTTTTTATACCAGGTGTTTCCTTCTGACTTAACATTCCCTGAGGCAAATTGAATATGTTAATGTTTCATAAGTCAGACTTTCCAGGTAACTCCCTAATCACTGCAACGTTCTTGGCTATGTTCCCTGCAGGCTTTCTATTCACTGCAGTTTTTATTATCAAGGGTCCTCAACTTGTAGAATCTGATTCAGGCACGGTTTTGTTAGAAACAAATGTTACTGTGTTTGGAATATCCCGAAATTAAATAATATACGGGGAAAAAATGTTGTTGCATATGTCCTTACTTGGCTCATTGAATTGCCTGCCTGTCAAACTCTTATTTAAATTTGACTTTTAAGTAAGGCGCTTTGGAAAATTGAGCTAAGCCAACTCTTAGTGACTTTTTTCCCCCTCTGAACATTTCTTTTCTTCTAACAATGCTGCATATTTTACTTTGTCTAGGATTTTCAAGAAAGACATGTCTGACAAAATGTCTAGCTTCCTACATATTGGAGACATTTGTTCTCTGTACGCGGAGGGATCGACAAATGGATTTATTAGCACCTTGGGGTAAGAGCATGCAATTTCTTGTGTGGAAGGATTTGTTTAAGACATCATAACGTCAGCTTAAAACTGTGATTTTTCTGACATAAGAACGTTACCATTTTACTTGGCTTTCTAAGTGTGGTTGAAATCATAAACACCAAATCTCATATTAGCCAAGTTTAACCTCTTATACAAAAACACAATTTTCTGTATATTTCTGAAAGAGCAAAACCTCATTATTTAGGACACTATTCTGAGTTTATTAAAATTTGCTCTTCCTTTCTATATAAAAGGGAGAGTGCCTTTATTCCACTATGGAATACAGTTTAAATGGAATAAAGTGTAAAGATGAATGTTTACAGAGCCCAAAGAAGTGCTTTTTAGTTTTGTAAAGGCTCTTCTTTTCAAATAGTGACTCCTTTATAATATAAGCAAAGACCAAACCTCCCGGGCTGCCTATCTCTTTTCTTTGAAGCAGACATTTCCTACTTTACATTGCTGTATGCATTTGAAAATTACAAATTGCATAAAGTTCTATAAATCAGATTTTTGCTCTTTTGTGCTTTTTATACAACTTTTAAGGGTACAAATATATTTCATAATGTACTCATTTGATTATCTTCTCCCGTCTCCTCCTACGCCTATTGTCTAGAAGAGGAAATGAGAGGTGAAATAGTCCCAAAGGCAGACAGAGGCAGAATGGAGAATCAAGATGGTTAACTCCAAAATAGTTACGAATGGTCTATATTGTCTTTGTGTAGAAAGGAGTAGTGAGGGCCTGGGGTGGCATTGTTGAATTTGGCAAGAGCTGGTCTCAAATAAATTGGGGGAAGGAAGACCAGCAGCTTCTCCAAGAACCTCATTTTTACAGCAGCCAGACCTTCCTTTTAATTATAGCTATTATTTAAAGCATGCTTGTTTCCTGGTATTTGTGCAGAATGAGTATTCATAGGCTCTCATGCAGGTTACTTCACACTCAGGGAGCAAATTATTATAGATACAGAATTATAGCTCAATTAGACTTGTGCTCCCACTGTAGAGAGATTTTGTTTCAAATGTCATCCAGTGAAAAAGAAGTCATCCATGACTGCCTGATCACCAGATCCAGTGACTTTCTACATTTGACCTCTCTCCATTATGGACTTACCCTTAACAATTTATCTTCTGTGGCTTTTGGCAAAGAGGCCTCCTTCTGCCCTGCCTCTGACTGTCCCTCCTTTCTTCATGGTTGGCTCCTTCCTGTTTTCATCGTCTATGGTTGACTGTTTTACCCTCTTCTTCTTTTCAGCAATGACCACAACAGTAATAAATGAAAAGCACTAAATGAGCCCAGTGGGTATTTGCTGTGTGCTAGGCACTATGCTAAATACTGTGCCTACATCTTCCTTAATCCTCACACAACTGTCTATGGTGAACACTATCATCATTACTGTTTGTGGAGGCAAAACTTTTGAGCTTCAGAGAGGCAAAGTCACTTGCCCAAGATTTCACAGCTCAGAAAATTCCAGACTCTAAGGCTAGGGCTGCCAACAGTTGCTCTCTGCAGGCCAGCTTCTCTCTTTCCAGCTTCCTTGTCTGCCCACAGCTCTCCCTCCTCCTTGAGTGTGCACAGCCCCTATCTGGATGCCTGGTTAAACCTCAACCCACTCTATTCCCATGTTTCCCCTGGGGGTCTTGATTTCCCAGTCACCCAGGTGCCTCCTGAGCCCCCAAGATCTTAGTACCTTCTTTCTCTTCCAGGGCATCTCTTCTTGAAAATCATATGAAGTGCTTTTTAAGTGTTTTCCTCAAACGTTGTAAACAAATTAATGATGAGTCCCTCCTGCCCTTTTAAAGTGAGGAGGGCTTCTTTTTGAACTTTGGGTTGCTAATACTTTCTTGAGATTAATACTTTATTTTCTCAGTTGCTTGCACATATTTGAGGATAGCAGTGTAAAAATGGGGTTGGAAAGAAAGTTTGACAACCCTTCCTGTTTTTAATATTTGTGGAGGACCTGTTGTGGACTACAATGAGTGACTGCCAGTCGTTATGGGACTCACTGTGTAGCACTCCAGCCCCATCCCATTTATATAGATGGTGGTTACCTCCAAATGGCTTCATCTACTAATTGAACTTTAGAACTCCAATAGGATCTTGGAGGGCAAGTGTGTGTGTGTGTGCACACTACTCAGTGGCAGGCTTCTGAATTGCCTTTTTAGCTTGTTAAAAATAAAGGTTCAGCTTGGTGCAGTAGCTAACGCCTGTAATCCCAGCTACTTGGGAGGCTGAGATGGGTGGATCCTTTGAGGCCAGGAGCTCAAGACCAGCTTTTAAGACCAGCCTGGGCAACATAGCAAGAACCCTGTCTCTTTATAAAAACAAGACGGGCAGGGTTCTTGGGCCTCATCCTACAGCACAGCTTTAGTAAGCTGGGTTGACAGAGTCCTGGTGTCAGTATATTTGGAAACAATAAGTCTGATGAACATCCCCCTCATTAAGAATCCCTGAGACCAACTTTCATTTTACAGATGAAAAAACTGAGACCGGTAGGGGTAAAATGCCATAGTCATGATCATGCCGCTAGTAGGTGGCAGAGTGCCATCTACAATTCATTTGTTGTCTGAGCTTAACTGGGGCTCCTCTCTCCACTTCCTCCCCATTTGAGAACTTGATGATTTATTTATTTATTTATTTTCTTGAGATGGAGTCTCACTCTGTCACCAGGCTGGAGTACAGTGGCATGGTCTTGGCTCACTGCACCCTCCACCTCCTGGGTTCAAGCGATTCATCTGCCTCAGCCTCCCATGTAGCTGGGACTACAGGCGCCTGCCACCATGCCCAACTAATTTTTGAATTTCTGGTAGAGACAGGGTTTTGCCATGTTGGCCAGAATGGTCTCGATCTCTTGACCTCGTGATCTGCCTGTCTCGGCCTCCCAAAGTGCTAGGATTACAGGTGTGAGCCACCACGCCTGGCCATGGCTTGATGATTTATTAACCTAGCCCTACCTTGGATTCTGAGCCCACCCTGTCAAGCATTATGTTAGCTCTGGGGGCATTACTATACTTACAGGAGCTCAGGGTGGTGGTTTTATATATATATATTCTGCTCTTGATTTTTACATGAGAACTCAGGCCGTTGGCTACACTGTCCCTCTTGTTTATACAGTGAGGTCTTGTGTCGTGAAGCTGAAGGAGGCAAACTGCTGGTGGGGTACCACGGACACTTTGATTTACCCACCAAATAGATACTGAGCTGCCAGCCTTGGGCATCTTCTGGCCTTCATGGAGCTGGTAGCCTGGTGCCCCTTTGGAGTCTCAGTCAGTGAGGTTGGGAGGACGGAGAAGGAGAGGCAGAGAGTGTCTGGCACAGGAGAAGCTTTGGGGGGCTTTGTGGAGAAGGTGGGGCTCTTAATCTGAGTCCTGAAAGACAGGCGGGACTTCAGGAGGCAAAAGGAAATCTTGGAGAATAGAACAGCAAGGGTAAAGGCTGAATATTTAATGGTACCTTGCATTTGGGATAAGAGGAGGCAGCACAGATGAATGGAGGAACCCTGGAAAGCCATGGCGTGTTAGCTGGGAACAAGTGCAAGTTCTGTGGTCACTTGGAAGATTAGCCTGTTCTATCAGTACCAGTTTTAGGAGCTTGGACAAGTTGTGTAACTTCTCAGAGTCTCAGTTCCCTCATCTGTTCAAAAATATATTTTTAAGTGGTTCTTCTTAAAGAATTGTGCAAGTTAGACTTAGCAGTCAGGACTTTAAATACTGAGTCTTTATGTAATGTGAGCTTATTTATTTGTAATTTTTTTGTACTTTCCCCACTAGTTGCTTTTGATGCTCCAGAGTCCTTTCATATCTTCATGAGTTTGCACTCATGGTTCTTTCCACCTGGAAATGCTCCCCTCTAGCCTCCAACATCGATTTCGACTCTTCCAGTAGTTCCATTACAACTTCCTCTGTCTGCAGCTTCTCAGATGACCTCAGGCACAGTTAGATTCTGGCTGTATTTTTTTTCTTCCTTCTCTTATAGCCCTTAGACTATATTCTCCTTTTCAGTTTGTTCTTAAGGCTCCTGCACTAGCCTTGAGCTCCCAAAGAGCAAGGGCCTGGCTCATATTCACCTGGCACAAAGTCAGCTCCTCAGCTACCCTTAGTTGAATGCAACAGCCCCTTGCTGTGTCTTGTGACTTCAGCCACATTTCATGCTATACTCAGATCTACCATGGACATGGTTATGGGAAAGGAGCCACAGAAAACAGTAGCCTTAATGTGTCCTTCACAGAACAGAATGCTGGGCTTTTGGATTAGGTTTAGATCCATGCATAGGAAGCCTCTAGTGTAAAGAGTTCCTGGCAGGAGAATATGGCAGTCTAAATGTTGCACAGGAAAAGCCCTGGGATATCTGATTTTTGCATAGTGCTAAGAGTTTCATTTTCATACACTTGACAGAGCATTTATCTGTCTTCTTTACAGCCTGGTTGATGATCGTTGTGTTGTACAGCCAGAAACCGGGGACCTTAACAATCCACCTAAGAAATTCAGAGGTAAGGTGGTGGCTTTCCTGGAGTAGTCACCTTGACTCACTTGAAAATTCATGAAGTGTGTTGTTGGTGTGTGTGTGTGTGTGTGTGTTTATAAGCAAAATAGGCTTATTTACTTATGTATTTTTTTCAGAGTATGATTTCAGTTCTAAGCTTTACAACCTGAAAAATGCATACATAAATTTAGTATCAAGATTGGGGTGGCTTTTACTTGGTCCTTAATTTGTCTATTAAATATGTGTTGACAAGTGGTAATTTGGTTTAAAGTCTTACATTTGTATTGGTATTTCTTCAAACAAATAGGATTTATGGATCCAGTCACAGGGAACATTCATTATTTCAGCAATCTCACTGTCCCTTTGGGGATGCTGATATTCTTAGATACCTTCTTTAAGAGGTATCTAGTGATACCTCACTGAACGTCTCACTGGCATGAAACGTTCTTAATTATTGCACTTGTTTTTTGAGTTAAAAGACATAGGCAGGCTGGGCACGGTGGCTCATGCTTGTAATCTCAGCACTTTGGGAGGCCAGGGTGTGCAGATTGCTTGAGCCTGGGAATTCTGGATGAGTCTGGGAATTCTAGACGAGTCTGGGAATTCTAGACGAGTCTGGGAATTCTAGACCAGCCTGGGCAACATGGTGAAACACTGTCTCTACTAAAAATACAGAAATTAGCTGGGTGTGGTAGCATGCACCTGTAGTCCCAGCTACTCAGGGGGCTGAGGTTGGGAGGATCACCTGAGCCTGGGAGTTCCAGGCTGCGGTGAGCCGAGATCACACCACTGTACTCCAACCTGGGCGACAAAGTGAGTCCCTGTCTCAAAAACAAAAACAAAAAAAAGACATAGGCAGGGCAGCTTTTCTACCCAAATTAGTTTTTTCTTTAGGCCTCCTGAATTTGGCATCTTTCTCCAAAGGTAGCTTAGTTTATTGTAGGAGGTCTTTGAAATACACTTGGTATCTTAGATGATAAACATTTGTTTTTCTTTTTTGTTGTTGTGGTTAGTGGTCCTCAGCTCTAGCCACATGTTAGAATTATCTGAGGAAGTTTTTGAATTAAATAGATGCTTGGGGCTCCATTGCAGAGCTTAGGACTTAGGGATCCACTATACAGCCTTAAGCATCTATTTATTAATTAAATTATTTATCAATTAAGGTAACCTCTGGAATTGGGATAATTCTTTACAGCCAGGGCGAAAAACCACTGGGTTAGGTATTTGACTGATGGCTTCAGTCCCAAAGGGCTCAAATCTTGCCGTTTGCAGATTATATAACTCGATTTCTGAGTTCTTATTGTTTAGTGGTTTAGAAACTGTTTGACTTTTTTGGATAAAAGCTAAATAAATTAGAATAAAATAGAACGCAGACGTTCAGATGGAGAAAAGCCATTTGGAAGACATTTGGTGTTGAGTTGCATCCAGTTGGCATGAGACAATCAGGAGAATGTTTTCACCTGAGGATGGGTGGGGGTGGGGGGAGGCTGTTAAAAAAAGAGAGAGAATAACAGTTGTTGATACAAGTTGTAAGAGGAACCCAAGGCGGCTATTGCCTCCACCACCTTTTTCTTCTCAATCCTTCTTTCATGTTTCCTTCCAAGACAAGACAAAATCTTGAGTGCTGCAGAAATGAAATGTTTCGTCCAATGATCATAACTCAGTCACTCATAGAATTACTTCCCCACTGTGAATATTAAAAGGGACAAGATCAATTGACTGTGCCAGGCCCTGTGCTAAGCACTCTGCCTGCATTAGCTCAGGGAGCTGTCCCTCCTCCCTAGGAAGAGATTGATACACTCAGAACTTAAGAACCTTGTCTGAGGTCACATGGCTGGTGACGGGATGGAGTGGGAGCCATGGTTCTCAACTTTGGCTGCACAGGGAAATCACCTGGAGAACTCTCAGAAACACTGATAGCTGAATCCAGCTCAGGGATTTTGAGTTAACTGGGCATTGGGAGTTTTGAAAGCTTCTCAGGTATTTCTCTTGTGCCGCCAAGGTTAAGAACCATGGCTAATGACATCTAGGCTAATAAAACCTGAACTTTGTTATTCAGGGAAGAGGTGATCTAGGTTTCACTTTTGCAGCTGGGACCAAGGGGCGGGATATGAGTCCGGAAGGCATTGCTTGGGTCCAGCGTGAGCTCTTATCCTGTTCTATATACAGGCCTTGGGAGCTGGGAGATGAACCTGGGAGAGATTCTAATGTACTGTACGAAGTTAACTAGTGGCTATCTGTTTTTTACAAATATATGCACACAATTTAAAGTTTTATTTTTTAAATCGACATATATTTATGGTGTACAACATGATGTTTTAGAATATGCATGTATAGTGGAATGGCTAAACTGAGTTAATTCATATATACATTACCTCACATGCTTATTATTTTTTTTTGCTGAGAACATTTAAAAACTACTCTTAGTGAGTTTCCAGTATATGTTATATTGTTGTTTGCTGTAGTCACTATGTTGTACAGTAGATCTCTGGAACTTATTCCTCCTAACTGAAATTTGTATCCCTTGGCCAACATCTCAATCCTCCACCCCAGCCCCTGGTGACCGCCATTCTACTCTCTGTCTCTAGGAAGGAGTTCAATCTTTTTAGATTCCACATATAAGCAAGATCATGTGGTATTTGTCTTTCTGTGCCTGGCTTATTTCACTTAGCATAATGTCCTCCAGGTTCATTCATGTTGTCGCAAATGAACCAGGAACTGTTTGAATACAGGGTTATAATGTTAAAAATAAATAGGACTATAGCAGGGGAAGTCGGAGGAGACATGTTTTTCTGGCACGACTGTAAAGGTGCCTGGTGCTTGGATGTATATATGGTGGCTGATTTGAAGGGACTGTTTTGAGATAACAGTAATAGTCTAACAGAAGCTATTTGGAAGGAAGCAAACTCCTTTTACAGCCTGGTCTGGTTCTACAGGTGGTCACATGACAGTGACTTGATTTGTTGACTGCTTTTCTCCCTAAATTAAAAATAAAGGTTTCTGGGTTGTGAGATGCTTTGTCCTTGTGGGAAAATCTGGTTCAAAACAAGCTCTGCTGCAGGCTTTGGGAATGTAGGTCAGGACTTCCTTAATTCCATGTGCTAAACCAGAGGTCCCCTGCACCCAGGTGAAGGGCCTAGGCAGCTCTGCCTTTGCAGGCTGCCTCAGTGCTGGAAAGATCTGCTTCTCCACCGTGGAACTTGGGCAGTGAGTTTTAAAAAATTTTCCAAAGCATTCCTTCAACTGCGGTGCAGCATACTTTGACATTTTTTTTTTTTTCTAAAATGAAGAGAAAGATCTCTCTTTTGGAAGCAATTGCTGTGTTTCCAAATATAAGTGTATTTTGGAGCTGAAGTCATTTTGATGTTTAGAAATTGTGCATAGGGCAGTTGGGCAATTTGGAGGCATTTCTAGTCCATTTCCTCATGGACTCGTTGCACCCTAGAGTTTAACAAACACATATGGAAAAGCGAGATGCTGGCAAGCAGCCGAATGGGATGATGGAGTCTTTATCTGAGCAATCAGCAGAGCTGCATGTAGTCATTTGGGTTTGCTCTTGCTTCCATTGTTTCCTTGCCAAGTTATTTCCTATATTGAGAACCATCATAACCTGTTCTTAAGTAAATGGAAATCCAAGGCCTGTTTATGCAATATTCCCCATGGCTTCTGACTTTGCATCTTTAATTTTGTGAGCTCCTGAGATCTGCAGCCCTAATGGTTAATAAAAGAGGCTCTTGGATCAGGCTTCCTGGTTCATATTCAAGTTCCATGAATTCTTTGCTGTGTGACCCTTAACAGATCACTTCACCTTTGCCAACCTTGGTTTTCTCACCTGTAAAATGGGAGAGGATAATAGGCTCTATCTCATAAGGTCATTGGGAAAATTAATTGTGTGTGAAGAATTTAGTACTGGGGGAGCCTGACCCTTAGTTAAGAGTTTAAGCCTTATTCTTTTCTTTGTATTCCCAGTACTTAGTACAGAGCCTGGTACTTGTAAATCTCATATTTAATTTTATGAGAATAATTATATATTGTTATTTTTTTTGTCTTCAAATTCTTTGTGGGTGGGGATGTGTACATGAACCCCTGGGCTTGTATTTGAGCCCCAGTGCCCCTGTATGCAAGCTGAGTAACCTTGATAGATTACATAATATTTCTCAGCTTGTTTCCTCACTTGTGAAGTAGGGTCAAACAATTCCATCCTTATAAAGATAATATGCATAAAAAGCCTAATAGAGTGCTTAGTACACAGTAGTTGTTCAGTGAGTGGTTGCTGTTAATTTTCACAGTAGACGTAGAAGAGTTCAACATTGAACACACTTGCTTTTTTTTCTCTGATGGTTGAAAGTACATTTCCAAAGTGAATTGCTTTTTTGTGTGTATGTGATTTCCTTGAATATATCTCTTGCCTCTAACTTCCTCTGTAGGAAGGTTGGCTGCACATCTGTTTCACATAAGCCACATCTTTTTCATCTGAATGAATTTTGGACAATATCATTGTCCTCGTAAGGGATGAGGAGAGCTGAGACTTAGAATAATGCAGCAACTTTAGTTCTTGTATTAATGTGGTACCATTTTAAAGCCCCAACGTCCATGGAAGGTAAGGCAGAACCTCTTCTTCTCCCTGATTTGTGTTGTCTTTGCCCATAATCTTGAAAGAATAGAGAAGACAAAATCAGATTGAAACAGGGAATAGAAACTTTGTGATTAGTGAATTCCTTTCTCTGTATTATCTTTTCCTCTTCCCACTTTTACCAGTCCCTCCCCCAGCTCCCCGGTGCTAAATATAAAGGCATCTTCTACAAAGAAAAGGTGGAAACTAACAACTAGTCTTCATTTTGCTCCCAGAATCTCTGCTCTTTTTAAATATAAATCACCTCCAGGGTTGTTGGAGTAGAAACAAGGGAACTGAGCTTTTGAGCAATTAGATAGGCTTTAGTGTTGATCATGCCATTATTGCATAAGATTTGGGCAACAGTCAGGCTCTTGCTTTCAAAACCTAATCTTCTCTGTTCACATCAAGAGGCCAGTCATGGCTCTAAATTCTTGATGTTGGACAGATGTTACCATATCAATGATATCAAAATGTGCAGCTTTTAACCTTGCAGGGAGCCCCTTAGTTTCAGAATAAAAGTTGTTCAAAGCGAAACTTACAGTTCAAAATGAGGAGAAGTTGGGGCAGGAAAAAATGAGGTGAAAGGAATCATTATTCTATCACTAAGTGGTTTATATGAATTGAGGAGGGGATCAGACAGACTGAATATGTGGATGTTCCAGATAAGTATCTTACATTTCTCTTTCCCAGTGAAGTTGGTTTCAAGCATCATAGTCCAATCTAAGCAAATGTATTGTGAAAAATGAGTGTTTACCTCCAGCACTGAGGCCCTACTGTGTACCAGCTGCTGGCGTTGGTGATGGCAGGGCAAGATGAGTTACACTCCTTCTTGCTTTCAGGAGTCTTAGAGTTTCATGGAGAAACAGACCCACATTATAAATTACAGTAGCCAATGTTAATACAGCATTCATTTTGTGCAAAGCACTTCCTTTGAATTATCTCTTTTAATCTGAGGAACCCACCTATGAGGTGTAGGTGTTGATATTCCCATTATGCAGTTGAGGAAATGGAAGCTCTAAGAAGTTGGGTAACTTGCCCATAGTCAGTTAAATGTCACTTCTTAGAATGATTATCATTCATTTCACAAACACTTATTGAGTAGTTCCCATGTGCCAGCCATTTGTACTCCATGAGGAAAGAGACATTCTCAAAGACGTCTACATCAATGTGTAGTGAAAATGTTGAAGAAACTTCTTTAGAGTAATTTGTTGTCTTTACTGCAACTATTTATATATAAGTAGAAGCAAAGCAGGTGAAATTTCTTCCTACCTAGTATAAAACCTGGCCTACTGGGGAAAAGTAAATGAGGATGCTTTTCATGTCCTAATCTTTCACTGTGCAGTACCCCAAGACCAGAGCGCATCTATTTGGTACCTGACGCCATTTGAGATGACAAGAGTTATGAGCTGGTCCAGTGCCATGTGACTTATGAGTGTCGTAGCCAGAGCCCTCTTCCAAAGGCTGGGCCCAGTGCTTTTCTTCCTTTGTAGTTTTATGGAGACAAGGTCCCACTCTGTTGCCCAGGCTGGAGTGCAATTGTGTGGTCATGGCTCACTGCAGCCTCGACCTCCTGGGTTCAAACCGTCCTCCTTACTAAGCCTCCTGAGTAGCTGGGACTACAGACACACCCCATCATGCCTGGCTTCTTTTTAAATTTTTGTAGAGATGGGGGTCTTGCTATGGTGCTCAGGCTGGTCTTGAACTCATGGCCCCAAGCCATCCACCACCTTGGCCTCTCAAATTGCTGGGATTACTGGTGTGAGCCACTGCACCCTGCCACACTTAATGCACTTTTAGCCATTGCTCCGACCAGCTGTGGGATGCGCAGTATGTTACTTACAGTAGGATGAGTCCTGTTTGTAGTGCAAATGCAGGTCTGACCTGGGGCAGTATATTTCAGTTTCTGGGCATTTCCAGAGTAAAGTGTTGGTGGAAGACCCCTGGTTCCTCAACATATGCCCGGCTAGAAATAATGACAATCTGAGTATTGTGCAGTCACCATGATACTGGCATGGAGAAGAGTATGTTGCTTGGCTATAACGAGCCACTCTTGGACCTAAAGCATGGCCATGAACTTGAGGATCAGACTTGTGGCCTTTTTATTTTTATTGGAGCCTTCTTTCCCCAGTCCCAGAGTGCTGGCACCATGTTAGCCCCTTTTAGTAGCAGGCTGGTGGATTTAGCAGGATTATTTTATTGAGAGAGAGAAGGGTTTCGCATCTCATGCAAGCTCTTTGTAATTGACTTTGAAACCTCCCAGCAGCTTAGGAAGGGTCCTCAAATAAGAATGGCATTTTTCATGCTTGAGTGATAAGAAACACTTGAGTGTCAATAGCCTACTTCTCTGATCTTGGTCTTACCTGCAATTTAGGTTAAATATAGGGGAAAGAGCAACTTCTGGATGCCAGAGCTAGCATCCAGCCCAGAATCTGCCATGAACTGCTCCAATACCTTGGAGAAGTCATTTCATCTCTCTTAGCCTCAGTTTCCCCATCTGTTAAATGGGGTTTTTCCAAGATTTCATCCAGCTTGAAACTTTGCTATTAGTGGTGGAAACAGGCAGGTTAACATTAGAAGCCTTGTGCTATCCAGAAATACGTTCTTATTTCTTTGGGATTACAGGTCTCTTTGTCAAGATAGATGAGTGCCGGTAATAGCCAGGCCTTAACCTTACCCTTAGGCCAGATGGGGACACAGGCAGGGTCTTGGGTCACAAAGGTCATCTAGGGTGGCTATAACAAACTCACCGGCTTAGCTTTCTTTCAAACGACCCTCCTTTGCTGCACATTGTTTTAAATGTTGCTAAGCAACAGTATTTTTCATTTTTTTCTTTTGGCAAGGCATCGAAGGAATGAATCCATATCTTACTTAGTTTTAAATACCCTCATGCAAAGGGGAGGGCCTAACTTAAATTTTGTTTGTTCTTTTGATTCTAATCCATGACAGGCCTTTCACAGTAGGGGTACAGGACTTACTTTCTGTCTTGTTAAATAAGGCAGAAAAATCAGTCTATTTAAGGTGCTTGTCAAGTATATGCCTTGAGGCATATTGAAGGTTTCAAGAGTGTGTGCAGCTGCCTTGTAGGAGAGTCTCCTCCAACTTGTTCTGTATTCACAAAATCAACTCAAATTTAATAAAAAGATTAATAGTTTTTTATAATCTTCATTTCAGATTTACTAGTTTATCTCAATCTTGGACAAACAGACTCCATTTAAAGGGAACAAAACTGTAATTTAAGTCAATTCCCTGGGCAACATAGAATGCTCACAGTGTGTTACACAATTACTGGGGATGGTGCCTGCTGCCTGATTATGCTGGAGTCCCACACACTGCAGCGTATCCCTCACTGGATTGCTGCCTACTTGCTTCAAGCTATGAGATGAATGTCTGAAGGCTCTGGGTACCCTGAAAATGAGCATAAGGGAATTTGTGTTTACTTTGATGCCCTGGATCCATTCTTTTTTGCATACCTGAGTCACCCTGGAAAGTAGACCTCAGACCCCTCTTTTATAGTCATTTACCCTTATGATTTAGTTGCTAATGGAGAACCATTTTCAGCACTGTGTGCATAAAATGCTTCTAGTGCAATAAATAAGTTTACCTTGTCCTCTAATTGAATCACAGTATTGCTTTTGTGACTTCCTCCATTGAGGGTGAAATTGATTTGGAAATCTCAGCAAGCATAATGGGGTCATATTGTCATACTGTTATATGGTTCTTCTGAAAGCAGTATACTGTGGTTGATTAAGGGCTTTTTCTTTTGGCAAAGGGTTTTATAATCCTGTCTTCAGAGCATTGATGAAGATGTGTGGTGAATCACTTGAACTTATGATAACTCTTTTCCTTTCTTGTTTGACAAGTGAGAAAATTAGAGGGGTTTAGAAAGCCTCCTGGGGTCAAAGAGCGATCCTGTGCCAAAACTGGGGTTGGGACACAACCCCAGTTTCTACTCACACTGTCTTTTAGGCTTCTGTGTTTGAGCCATGAATTAAAAATTTTTTTTTGGTTCCATCACCCTGTGTAATTAATGATAACCTGTTTTTTATAAATGCAAATAATAGTGAATACCTTGTGTAGTGCTAAGAGACATTAGTGAATATAATCTATTTAATTAATATACTTTACATACACTCATTTATTTAATCCTCATAACAACCCCATAAGTAAGGCCGGTGCCTTTCCACAGATGAGGAAACTGACATATAAGATGTTTAGTGTCTGGTCCAAGATCACGTAGCTAGAAGTGGCAGAGCTGGGATTTGAACCCAGTCACTCTAACACCAGAAATCCTCCTCTTAACAGCTACTCTAAACTGCCTTTAGAAGTGGACTGGCCTTGAAATATTCTTTGACAAAAATTACCCGATTTCTTAACTTCCTCCTCTGCAACCCCAGCGTATGTCTTTGTGAGCTGCATTGACACAGAAGATAAAAGTCTATAGACGAGAGGGGCATGCTAACCGCCTACTTAACAATCTTGAGTATAGTATTTATCACAGTCTGATAAATACACAGCTACTGTTTTCTCCTCGCCAGATTTTGGAGCACTCTAAGGTACCAAATCTTGCCCTGCACTCCTGGCCCAGCACCTGGCATAATGTTGGTTCTTCATTAAATACTGGTTGAAAAGGAATTGGTGTTTTTTTCTGATATGATTTTGACTGCTTCCAGTTCTAGCAGTGTTTTCGCTGGCATTTTAAATTGAATGGCCGCTGATCTTTTTACACTGATGCCTTAACGCTGCCCTGAAATGCTCCAAACTACCTGAGCCTGTTACTCTTGAAAAGCTTTCCTGCAGACTGGGCATGGTGGCTCATGCCTGCAATCCCAGCACTTTGAGAGGCCAAGGCGGGAGGATGGCTTGAGCCTAGGAGTTTGACACCTGCCTGGGCAACAAAGTGAGATCCTGTCTCTGCAAAAAATGAAATTAGCCGAGCATGGTGGTGGTCACGTGTGGTCCCTGCTACACAGGAGGCTGAGGGAGGAGGGTTGCTTGAGCCCAGTAGCTTGAGGCCGCAGTGAGCCATGTTTGCACCACTGCACTCCAGCCTGGGCAACAGAGCAAGACTCTGTCTCAAACAACAACAACAACAACCCCTAAAACTTTCTTGTAGTTGACTTGTCTTCTCCCTGGAAAGTGGATCTTATTGGTCTCATTCTCTGAGAGTGTCTTCTCCTTGACTCCTAATGTTTGATCTTTTTTCTCTCTTTCATGCCTATAGTTTTGAGATTCCTTGGCTGCATTCAGTACATGAGCATGAAAAACAAATAATTGTTAAGTACCTTCCTCTTTTGTGCTTGGCTTTCTGATAGGGTCATGCATGCTTTTGTTCTTGACCATTGGAGCACACTATGACATGGGTACTGTTATTGTCCCCATTTTACACTTGGGCACCCTGAACCCACAGAGGGTTAGAAATCAAGGTGGATCTGGGATTTGAACCTATGTCTGGAGGACCACACAGTGTCTGCCACTTAAGTGAATTCACAGAGTTGGGCTGCTCAGAAAACACTTGAGGCTTCTGATGTCCTAGGTTCCACATTTAAAAGGCATATTGCTTGGTGGGAATAAAGCTAATGCAGGGTTAACTTCTCCAAGTTACCAGGTCTCCATTCGATATTGAATGATGACATTTTAGATTAGCTCCAGCAGCAACATTTCTCACCAAAGTTGCTGCACAGACTCCTTACCTGTTTCTGTAATTCCACTTTTGCCTCCTTTGTGTCTGTGTGGACACCTCCAATCTACCGTTTACTGCGGCTAGGGGAATCAGCACAGATCTGAAGATGTCACTTAGCTGCTTGGAACCTCATAGTGGTTACCCAGTTGTGCTCAGGATAAAAGACACACTCTCAGGGTTCCCAGCAGTCTGCATGAGTCACCACTGCTTACCTCTCAGCCTTATCTGCAGTAATTCCTCCAGGTTATGCGCCATCCAGATGGATTGACTTCCTTCTGGCAGTCAGTATACTTGCTCTGTACTCTGGGACTTTGCGTGTCCTTTTTCTTCTGCCTGAAATGATCTCCCTATCTCTGTTGTTCCTTCCTGGACCCCCCAGTCTTTCTAATGCCCACCCAACCTTCAAATCTCAGGCATCTCCTCTGGGGCACCTTTACTGAACCTTTGTGTGCAGGCAAGCAGCTGCTCCTTTTGCACAGACTGAAGCCAGACCCTGTGGGTTTGACTCTCAGCCCTGCTTTTTACTGGTCATGTCATCTCAGATGTATTACTTAACCTGGCAATGCCTCCATTTTCTCATCTGGAAAATGGGGAAATTATTATATATACTTCACAGGGTTTTTATGAGGATTAAATGAGTTAATCTGTGTAAAGCACTTACGGGACTACCTGGCCCATATTAAATACCATAACACTGCTAATTTTTGGTTTTGACTTTTAACTTGCTGGTTTTGACTTAGCCCTTCCCCCCTGTTGCATTAACTGTGAGGACAGAAACCATGCCTGTCTCCCTAAGGCTTTGCACAGGTTCTGGACTATATTAGGAACTAAAATGTTTGTGGAATGAATGAAAAGAGACCTCTAAGGCATTGCTTCTGAGACCTGACGGCGTATAGGAACCACCTGGAATCTTGTTAAAATGTAGATTCTAATTAGGTAGACTGGAGTGAGACCTGAGATTCTACATTTCTTTTTTATTTATTTTATTTTTATTTTTTGAGATAGGGTCTTGCTCTGTAGCTCAGGCTGGAGAGCAGTGACGCAATCAAGGCCCACTGCAGCCTTGACTTCCCAGGCTTAAGCGATCTTCCCACCCTCAGCCTCCTAATCCTGAGTAGCTGGGATTACAGGCGTGTGTCACCACACCCAGCTAATTTTTGTGTTTTTTGTAGAGATGGGGTTTCGCCATGTTGCCCAGGCTGGTCTCAAACTCCTGGGCTCAACTGATCTTCCCACTTTGTCCTCCAAAAGTGTCAGGATTACAGGCATGAGCCACGGCACCCTGCTGAGATTCTACATTTCTAACAAGCTGTGCTCCTGCAAGTCTCTCAGGAGCCACTGACTGTTATCTTCCTTATTTTAGGGCTGTCGTATAGAAGACAGATGTTCTGAGCCCAGAGCAATACAGAATGAGGGCCAGTGGATCAAAGTGCCCAGAGGTAGAATTTGAGGTTTAAAAGAACTTAATTCTGACTATTAGTGCTGAGCAGTTACTCAAAGAAGAGGCCTGCTTCAAATTACTGAGTTTCCCCCGATTCAAAGAGGGGTGACCATCTGTCAGGGATTTTGCAGAGGGAATTTCTGCTCTGGGACAGAGGTTAGATGGATGATTCCATTTGACTGTGTGTGTTTTCCCACCGAAGGACCCAGCTGTTCTTTCTGTTTTTGCTTCCTGTGGAAGCCCTATGGTTGGGAGCGTTGGGTCAATAAACAGCTGGGGAGAGCACAGATGCACTGTAGACAAGAAGCTCTCTGGAAACTGAATGGGTTCAATCCAATTGGCAGAGAACATTAGTGGAAAGATGACATTATTGAATATTTGAAAAAATGAACGAATAGAAAAAAACAATAGCTTTCTAAGTCAAGGTCCTGCCGAATCTGGTAATCAGTGGGTAAGATATCCTGGGGAGACACTAGAGCATGGTGGTTAGGAGCACAGGCTCTGGGAGTCAGACATGGGTTCAAGTCCCTGCCCTGCTCTTACTAGTTATGTGACCACAGGCAAGTCATTTAATCAGTCTATGCCTTAGTTTCCCCACCTGGCTGCCATGGTGAATAACACTGTGGAGCCCATAGGCTTGTGTGAGGATGATTTGGTGCATGTGTAACACAGTAAATACCTGCAGTACAGCCTCAGCACTCGGTGAAGAGTGGCTGTTGTGACTGAATTTGCAATTAGCAGCTTTCGGGACATCTCTTAGGAAGCTCAAACACGGCCTTTGCCATCTTATAAAACATCGATATGTCTGTTTTAGAAACTCAGCCAGTGGAGTATACAAAGGAATCCATAGCCAGGCAGACTTTAGCCTTCCTGAATGTTTTAGATTTTATTGAGTGGGCCTGATAACCAACTATGACAGAGCTTGGGGCTATTAGAAAAGAAGCCATCAGGGCTTTTCTTTCCTTGCACGAGCCTTGATCAGAGCCTCAGTTACTGACGGGTCATTTGCTCGAGATGGTAATCCTGCCTTCTGTATAGAATTACAAGCCTAGCCAGAGAGGAAGTTGTGTTTATCTTACCCCAAACAGCAGGCATTCCAGTGACTCTTGACAGACAGGAGGAAGATATTGCCAATCTGCTGTTTCCCAAAAGCTGCCCTTCCCTGCCCCCCACGTGCTCCTTGCATGTTTAGAGAGGTTTCTGCCAGCCAGCCTGCCAAGTGGCATTCTCTCCCGGGCTTTGAGGGCAGTTGCATTTGCAGAAGGGATGTCCAGAGGCTACTTCTTTTTCTCTTTTAATAGATTTAGGGGATACAAGTGCAGTTTTGTTAGTTGGATGTATTGTGTAGTGGTGAACTTTGGTCTTTTAGTGTACCCATGGCCGCGGTAGTGAACATTGTACCCAATGGGAAATTTTTCAACCCGTACCACCCCCACACCTTTTGGAATCTCCAGTGTTTATTATTCCCCCCTATATGTCCATGTGTACCCATTGTTTAGCTCCCCCAGCGGCGGCTACTTCTATATTATTGGCCAAGGTGGAGGCATCTCTCCCCAAGGTGAGAGGTCAGCCTGGCTCTTATAGGAGGCAAAAATTGTGCTTATTCTCATTGGCACTGATTTGGGAGAGATAAGTGGAGAGGGGCTATAGGTGTGAAGAAAAGAATACGTCTTTTCAAAGAACCCACGTGTTTTCCTTTCCAAAACAATAGCTGGAGGTCAGTGTAGAAAAACTCCAACTTGAGCAGTTGCAATAATTGAGAAAATAAGTTGGGCAATTATTCCTCTAACTGAGATTTAAAAGTTCCTTTCTTCGTCTGGTATTTTTCCGGGTACATTTGAGTTCCAATTTGGGTGCTTCTGAAATGTCTGGATGTTTTGTGCTGCTAAAATTATATGTGTCTAAAAATGTTATCAGTGATGACACTTATATATAAGCTCGCTTGGACTTATGCTAGCAAATTTCTGTGACTAAGGTCCTCTCCTCCCCCTATAACCATTCCCAGAAACGTGGCATTTGAGGTAAAGGTAGGAAATAGAATAACCCAACTTAGGTTTAGCAATCAAGTGGAGGACTATCACTTGAGAACTTTGCTTCGGTCTTGTCGACAAAGAATACGGGGTTTTGTTGCCATAGTTTCAGTGAAAAATTTGACCTTAGCTACAATAACATACAGTTAGAAAGAACCAGCTAATCGGTTTTCTAAAATTAGTGTTCTCTAGTACATAAACCAGTAGGAACAGAGTACTTAATTAAATATTATACAAGGATATAAAAGCCCAAGGGAATGCAGTCCCTTGATCTGGGTGGGGGGAGGGAGGAAACCCACAGTGCTCCTTTACTGGTCTCTTGCAAGCTACAAGAACTTTACTTCTTTTAAAAATGTTAGTATTGGTTTTATTTTCAGATCTGTCAGGAATGAATTTATACAGCTTGCTGAGAGAGCAAAATAAAACATTCAGCATTATTTCCAGTTGTCCCCTACAGGGTACAAACTAACAAGGCAAGATGTGAAAATGATGTTGGGCTAGGATTCTGATAAGGACACTTGTTGGTGATCTTCTAGATGGCTTGATGTGAAGGAAAATTATTTTCTTTTTTTTAAAATTTTTTTTGATACTTTTTTTTTTTTTTTGAGATGGAGTCTTGCTCCGTTGCCCAGGCTGGAGTGCAGTGGTGCAATCTCGGCTCACTCCAAGCTCCGCCTCCTGGGTTCATGCCATTCTCCTGCCTCAACCTCCCGAGTAGCTGGGACTACAGATGCCTGCCACCATGCCCGGCTAATTTTTTTTGTATTTTTAGTAGAGACGGGGTTTCACTGTGTTAGCCAGGATGGTCTCGATCTCCTGACCTCGTGATCCTCCTGCCTCAGCCTCCCAAAGTGGTGGGATTAGAGGTGTGAGCCACCTCACCTGGCCAGGAAAGTTATTTTCTCTCCAAAATCTGGGCATTATAAAGCAACTAATTTCTAGACTCTTGTTCCTTTGAATGCCTAATGTGTGATTAAGTGGGGCCAACATCTCCTAGTTCTGAGTACAGCTATATCTGCCTCCCCCAACTCCACAGGCCATAAGCAATAATCTGTATGAAGATTATGTAAAATTTGACATCTCTTTTCATCTACTTATCAAGAGCCCGAGCAGTAGCTCATGTTTCTGATAGTGGCTGGAAATGTCATCAATATTGTGTGAACTTAGAAAGCTGTGATACCATTTCTGGAATGAAGTGGCTTCCAGATTTTGTAATTTCAGGACAAAGAGGTTTCTGGTCCTTCATTGACACTCTTCTCTGATTTTGTTATCACCTGCCCTGGATGCTGCAGAGGTGCAACTTGAGTTCAGTTGTTTGCCAGGTTTATCACTGATTGGAAACATTGCTCTGGGTTTTCTTGAACTTCTATTGTTGTATCTCCTTGTCAATTACATATTGATACATTTTAATTTCAGTTTTATGATTTCAGCTTTTTAATTGGACTTTAAGATAACTATTTAATAGAATTGGAAGGGTGAGGTATATTTAAGAGAATATAAATGTTTTTGTTTGACGTTTTTACCATTTTGCATGTTTCTGTAGTGGCATCTCAACTGTTGAAATGGAAAATACGACCTTGGCAAGACTCTTAGAAACACAGCCTCAAATGTCATTGGATTGTGCAAGCTTCTTGACTATTTACAAGGTCACCTACCTGAACCAATAGAAATGCTCCCTGCCCTTAAGGAATTTGCAATTTTATGAGGAGAGATGAGTGAGAACTACTTTGTGGATTATTCTTGGAGAATGTTGAATCCCAGACAAGCTTTTAGTCCCCTGGTGTTCATTGTTTTTATCTATGCCATCAGATCACTGTGCCCAAATAATTTGAATTCATGTTAATAATAGCTTATGAAAAATGCAGTAAGAGAGCTTGCTGGAAAAGTGACAGTATGCATTTTAAATTACTTCTAGTTGACCTGGCTTTCATTACCCAAATATCCACAGGCCCTTCCATGAATATGAATAATTGAGTTGATATTTAGCAAATACCATTGAAGAGGTTAGATGTGTCAGGTTGGTTGTTGGAATGGTGAACTAGTCAGGACTCTTGATTTTGGATGATAGCTTAAACTAACCTAAACAAAAGGGGGATTTTTGGGGGTCAAACAATCCCAGATGAACAACTGAATTGCATGAAGGACAGGAGTGCAGCAGGGGCTCAGGAAAACACAGATTCAGGCATTTGAGTGCTGTCAGCAGCCTACATCCATATCTTGTGTCTTCTTTCTGTGCGTCTTTTACCTTGGTTTCTTGTCCTGTCCTCTTCTGGTTTTGGTATCAAGGTTATACCACATTGAAAATGAGTTGTGGAGTATTTCCTTTTTTTATTCTCTAGGGGAGTTTGTGTAATATTGGAATTATCTGTTCCTTGACAGTTTGGTAGAACACGTGAGTAAAGTCATCCCAGCCATCTGTTTTCTTTATGTCAAAATTAACTACTGATTCACATTCCTTATGTCTTTAAAGGGCTATTTCTTCCTGAGTAAATATTGTAAGCTCTGTTCTTCTAGAAATTTACCCATGTCATCTAAGTTTTCAAATCTATAGTCTCCTTTTATTATTTTGTTCCTGGATCGACTGGTTTTGTCCTTGTGGTAGGCTGAAGAATGGCCCCTGAATGTTTTCATCCTAGTATATGTTATCTGTGAATATGTTACCTCATATGGTATAGGGATTTCAAGGATGTGATTAATTAAGGCTCTTGAGATGGGGAGAGTATCCTGGATTTCCAGGTGTGCCTGATCACAAGGGTCCTTGTAGGATAGAAGCAGGAGGATTCGAGTTAATAGGAGATGGGAGGATAGAAACAATAGGTTGGAGTGATGTAGCCATGAGCCAAGGAATGCAGGAAGCTGCAAAAGTCAAGAAAATTGATTCTCTCTTGAAGTCTCCAGAGGAATGCAGCCCTGCCGATACCTTGATTTTAGACTTCTTACCTCCATGACTTTGAGAGAGTAGATTTGTGTTGCTTTAAGCCACTACATTTTTGATTATTTGTTATAACATTGGTAAGAATACAGTAATAATTGTCCTAATATTGTTTATTTGTGCATTCTTTTTTTTCTTGAATAAGCACTGACCCATGTTTTTTCTGTCTTATTACTCTTCAAAGAAACAAATTTTGGCTTCATTAATTCTTTCTACGATAGGTTGGTTTTGAAGTTCATTAATGTTTGCCTTTGTTTTTATTTTCTTCTTTCTCTTTCTTTAGATTTATTTTGTTCTTCCTTTATTCTTTTAAATTAGATAATCAATTTACAAATATGATTTCTCAAATTGTAATGTTAAGCATCTTCCTTAAAATATTGCCTTAAACTTAAACAAATTTAGAAGAAAAAAACCAAAGAAATGCAAATCAAAACCACAGTGAGATACCATCTCACGCCAGTCAGAATGGTAACTATTAAAAAGTCAGGAACAACAGATGCTGGTGAGGTTGCAGAGAAATAGGAATGTTTTTACACTGTTGGTGGGAATGTAAATTAGTTCAATCATCATGGAAGACAGTGTGGCAATTCCTCAAAGACCTAGAATCAGAAATACCATTCAACCCAGCAATCCCATTCCTGGGTTTAAACCCAAGGGAATATAAATCATTCTGTTCTAAAGATACATGCACATGTATGGTCATTGCAGCACTATTCACAATAGCAAAGACATGGAATCAACGCAGATGCCCATCAGTGATAGTCTGGATAAAGAAAATTTGGTACATATACACCATGGAATACTATGCAGCTATAAAAAGGAACAAGATCATGTCCTTTGCAGGGACATGGATGGAGCAAACTAATGCAAGAACAGAAAACCAAACATTGCATGTTCTCACTTATAAGTGGGAGCTGAACAATGAGAACGCATGGACACAGGGAGGGGAACAACACACACTGGGGCCTTTTAGGGGGGTGCGTGGGGGGAGGAAGAGCATCAGAATAAATAGCTAATGCATGCGGGGCTTAATACCTAGGTGATAGGTTGATAGGAGCAGCAAACCACCATGACACATATTTACCTATGTAACAAACCTGCACATCCTGCACGTGTATCCCAGAACTTAAAATTTTAAAAAATTTATATGTATGCATATGAAATAATTATAAACATGGACTTCAAAAAATTGCTAGTTTCATCCTACACATTTTGACATGCAGTATTTTTCTTACTGAGTTCTAATTATTTTCTTATGTCTGTTATTTTTTATACCTACGAGTTATTTAGAAGTATTTTTATAGTTCTGATTTTAAGGGATGTTTCTAGTTCTCTTTTTTGAAAAAATGTTTTACAACTTAGTTGTGTGTTGGTCAGATAATATCTTTGTTTTATCAGTGCTTTACAACTTGAGAGGCTTGCTTTGTGGCCTAGCATGTTATCAAATTTTATGCATGTTCTACTGTGCTTGAAAGAATATATATATATATTTCCAATCTTAGGTGCAATGTGCTATATATGAGTTTGTTAGTTTTTTTATCTCCTTGATCTATCCAGTGTTGAAAGACATTTGTTAAAATTTTCTATTAATTTTTTGGGCTTATGGAACTGTTCCTGATTATGGTGGTGGTTGCATGAATTTATGTATATGTTAAAACTCATAGAACTGTATACGGTGCTATGGTTTGAATGTCCCCTCCCAAAACTGAGGTTGGAACTTGGTCTCCAATGTGGCCGTGTTGAGAGGTAGGGCCTTTAAGAGGTGATTCATTCATGGACTAATGGATTTAATGGGTTAATGGATTAATGAGTTATCATGGAAAGAGAACGGATGGCTTTATAAGAAGAGGAAGAGGGACCCAAGTTAGTACATTAGCATGCTCAGCCCCATCGCCATGGGATACCCTGTGCTGCCTAGGGACTCTTTAGAGAGTCTTCACCAGCAAGAAGGCTGTCACCAGATGTGGCCTCTGACTTGGATCTTCTCACCGTCTATAACTTAAGAAATAAATTTCTTTTCCTTACAAATTACCCAGTTTCAGGTATTCTGTTTTAAGCAATGGAAAGCAGATGAAGATGCAAAAAAAAAAAAAAAAAAGTAAGGAAAATTACTTACAGTGAATTTTACTGTAAGTAGATTAGTTAAAAGGGTTAAAAAAATTTTCACTATGACAGTAGGTGTGCAGTTTTGCCTTGTAGTTTTTAAGTTTTTTAAAAAAGTTTTTTCTTTTACTTTACCCTCAGTTTTTTCTTTATGTATAATGAGGTTATATTAGTAAATGCTTAGACTTGTACAATTATTATAACTTGCTGGTGAACTAAATGTTTATCATTATGTAGGAAACATTTTTCTCTCTAATAGTGTTTTACATCTTGTCTGTTTTGTCTGATATTAATATACCCACACCAGAATTGTTTTAGTTAGTATTTGTTTAAATATACATTTTATTTACTTTTAAATTTTCTGTCATTATATTTTAGAGATGTCTCTCATAAACTGTACATAACTAGAGAACTACTCTCTCTGACCATCTTTGTCTATTATCTATTAATTGGAATGTTTAGTCTATTTACATTTGTTGTAATGTATTTATATTTATGATTTTAATTTGTGGGGGTTTTAAAATCTTTTTTTCCCCCTTCTTTAAGTTTCATTGAAGGCTTTTGTGTGTGTGTGTGTGTGTGTGTGTGTGTGTGTGTGTGTGTGTTTGAGACAGGGTCTCACTCTGTCACACAGGCTGGAGTACAATGGCGTGATCTCAGCTTGCTGTAATCTCTGCCTCCTGGGTTCAAGTGGTTCTCCCCCTGAGTAGCTGGGATTACAGGCATGCCACCATTCCCAGCTAATTTTTGTATTTTTAGTAGAGACAGGGTTTCAACATATTGCCCAGTCTGGTCTTGAACTCCTGGGCTCAAGCTATCCACCTGCCTCAGGCTCCCAAAGTACTGGGATTACAGATGTGAGACACCACGCCTGGCTGTGTTTCATTGAAGGTTTTTTTCATTGTTGTTCTCCATTCTGTTATTTCCCCTCTACTGATTTGGAGGTTATACTTGATAGGTGTTGGGTTTTTTTGTTTTTTTTTTTTTATAGAAGTTACCTCAGATGTTTTAACGTGCATATTTAATTAACCCTAAAGTTAATAACTATCATTATTCTCTCCTACAATACTAGGACATTATAGAATATTTAAACTCCTGTCGTCCTCTCTCAGTCTATGCTCTTGTTCATGATGTTAGTGCTTTGTTTTATATTAAAACTTGCATATTAGATATGATTTTGTTTTATACTGTAATTTAAAAAGTTAACTTACGTATTAGTATTTACTATACCTATCTTGGATAATTTTTTTTCTGCCTCAAGCACATTCTTAGAATTTGGAGAATCTGTTAGTGGTAAATTCTATTTTGTTTGAAAATATTCACTTTTAATTCTCTGAAAATTTTACTTATATTTTTAGGTGACAGTTTTGCTTGGTTTAGAACTGTAGATTGATGGGTACTTTCTGTCAGCATCATTATTTTTTTTGCCTTTCATTGTTGTTAAAAGCAACTGGCAGAGACTTGCTCAGTATTTTTTTTTTCCTCTGGTTACTTTAGAGGAATCTCTGCCTTTGATTTTCTATAGTTTTACTAGTATGAATATAGGTGTCAGTTTCTTTTTATTTATCCTGCATGATATTTGTTAAATTCTTAGATTTGAGGTTGTTTTTTGTTAGCACTTATGGAGAATTCTGAGCTGTTATCTATTCAAATACCACTTTTTTTTTTTTTTGAGATGGAGTCTCACTCTGTTGCCAGGCTGGAATGTAGTGGTGTGATCTCGGCTCACTGTAACCTCCGCCTCCCAGGTTCAAGCCGTTCTCCTGCCTCAGCCTCCCAAGTAGCTGGGACTACCGGCACGCGCCACCATGCCCAGCTAATTTTTGTATTTTTAGTAGAGATGGGATTTCACCATGTTGGCCAGGATAGTCTCAATCTCTTGACCTGATGATACACCCCTCTCGGCCTCCCAAAGTGCTGGGATTATAGGCATGAGCCACTGCACCCGGCCGCTTTAGGCTATTTTTTAATCTCGTCATCTTTTTCATCTTTGCTCCATAGGCTGGACTCTAGGTAATTTCTTCTCATCTTTGTTTACTATTTCTGTTCTATTATAATCTGCTCTGTATTCTTTGAGAGTTTAATTTGAATTATATTTTTCCATTTCTAAATGTTCTATTTGGGACTTCTGAAACGTTTGGTCATTCTCATTCTTCCATATTTTCAAGCTTCTATTTTACTTCCTGTTACCAAAAAAGCATACTTTAAATATATTCTATCTCTAAAAATTACAGTAGGTGCTATCTCTACAGATCTTATTCTATTTTCTACATTGGCTGTTTCTAAAAATGGTATCTTATTTCCCTGTGTGTTTTGTGATTTTGACTATCAGCTTGTGTTTTTTTGGCATTTCATCTGTGGGAATTGTTTGAGGCCTGGGTTAAAGTTATGTTTCTCCCCAGAAAATTGTTTCCTTTTGCCAGTTGCCAGAGATACTGCCAACTCAAGACTATTTAAATCAAATTCTTTGCCTGAAATTTTTAAAATTTTGTTTTAGGTATTTTCTGCTTAAATTTTGGGGATTTCCTATACATGTCAATTAGGGTGACAAACGAGTATGAGGGTAACTTGTTTATCTTGACTTTGGCTCTAGGTATAAGAGAGAAAACTCTCCCAGTAGTTCACAAACAAGTCACCTTACCTTCCTATTTTTAGGGTTGGTTGGTTTGTTGTTCACCATTGCATTGAAGCTGTAGCTCCTTGTGTGTGTGGGGGCGGGTCTGAGCTTTATGCAATGGTCTCTTAGAAAACTTTTGATCTTGAGTAGGTGCAGAGCTTTATCCCCTCTACCTGGCACTAGTATCATAATGGAAGGTTAAGGTTATTAGGTTCTCCAGATATTCTCAGCGTTCTCGCTTTAGAAATGACATACCTTCCAGGGGTCTTGTTTCCACTTCATTGCTAGCTTCTCTGGATTCCCTTCTATATAACTGCTTCAGTACATTTCAAAATGTTTTCTAATATTTCATCCAGCTTTTTCTGTGTATTAATTGAGAAGTTTGTTCTGGGTATTTTGGCCATCATACTGTAAGAAATGCATACTTGCTCCCTGCTCCTTTTTTTGTCTCACTGTCATTTTCTGTGTGATTGAAAACATGGCTACCCATAGCTCTTAAAATGTATAATTTTACAGTTATAGTTGTTGGAGAGAGACTGATCTATGTTTGAATATTTAAACAAGTGGCTGGGTGTGGTGGCTCACACCTATAGTTTCAGCTACTTGGGAGGCTTACGTGGGAGGATTGCTTGACCCCAAGGCTGCAGTGAGCTGTGATTGCGTCACTGCACTGCAGCCTGGGTGACAGAGCAAAAGCCTGTCTCAAAAAAAAAAAAAAGAAAAAAAAAAAAAGAAAAGAAAAAAACAATTCTAGGTAAGGAACTTTGTGGTTGAGTTTGGGTCAGATTTCCTTCTCTGGGTCAATCTGCTTAGGCTGGGGACTTGGATTACCTGTGTTAACATGGAAGCTCCCAAGAAAACCATTTAGGCTAGACTCAGTTCCAAAAACAAAACAAAACAAAAACAAAAACAAAACAGGTAATAAATATACAGTCCAGGTATCCACTGTGATGGTAATCAAGGGATAAAGAATGATACTTGTTCAAGTGATCCTCTTGCCTCAGCCTCCTAGTTGTGGCTATAGGCACCTGCCACCACGCCTGGCTAATTTTTGTATTTTTAGTGGAGATGGGGTTTCACCTTCTTGGCCAGGCTGGTCTTGAACTCCTGATCTCAAGTGATCTGCCGACCTCGGCCTCCCAAAGTGTTGGGATTACAGGCGTGAGCCACCATGCCTGGCCATATTTAAGTCTGTTAGGAATGATTTTGACTGCAGGTAAGGGAGAAAATCCACCTAATAGTGGCTTAAAACATAAGGGCATTTGTTGTTTCCTTAGAAATCCAGAGATAGGCAATATCTTGTATAGTGAAAGTCTCAAAATCCTGTCTTTTTGCTCCACATCCTTAGTGCATGGGCTTCCCCCCCATCCCCACCATGTACTTGTCACCTCATGGTTACAAAATAGCTGCAGTGGTTCCAGGCATCCTGTTTGCTTTCATGGTAAGGAATAAGGGGTGGGGACAACACAGTGAGCTCTCCTTTTGTTCCTGTTCCTTTTTTTAAGACAACAAAAACTTATCTTCATGCTCCTAGCAGTCTACTTTTATTTCATTAGTCAAAATTGGGTTTAATGCTTGTTCCTAGCTGCAGAGAGTTTGAGGGGAAGTGAGGTTTTGTCTTTTCAGTCTTTATGTTAGGAAGCAGCCAGGGCACCCATGTGTTGGAAATTGTTTGGGAGACAACAAGCTTTCCATACTGTGGTTTATTGGTTGCACACTGAGGGATCCAAGTGATTCTCCTTCCTTCTAGTTTTTAGTGTCTTGGTGATTGAAGAATACCAGCTTTTGTCGACAGTACAGGTAATGTAACTATCCACAGGAGCAAGTAGCTCTTATTCTAGCGATGTCAAATGGATGCAAGCAACCATATGTATTCACCTGATGCCAGTATTCGCCATTAATAGTACAAGTGTTAGTGACAGCAGAGGCTTTAATGAGTGATAGGCACTTCATTTGTTTTATTGGCTTGCATCTGAGAAGTACCTAAGCTAATAGCTTCTGCTTTTTGTTAGTGATGCCTTAGTTTGGCTAGCTAAGTGGGGCTAGGTAAAGAAAAAAGCATTTTATACACATGACCAAGTTTGGGAGGGATCCTCTCAATCGTTTTGGACTGACATTGCTAACTTCGTAAAGGGAAATTCATAGTCTGAGATTTTCTCTTTATCTGTCATCCCTTTTAAGTGATGGCATTGGCAGAGGGTCATTCTCTTAGCTTGCCCATAGCTTTGCTTTCATTGCAACAACAACTTTTTATTTTTTAGACAGGGTCTTACTCTGTTGCCCAGATTGGAGTGCGTGTGGTGGTGCAATCACAGCCTACAGCTTTAACCTCTCAGGCTTAAGCAATCCTTCCACTTCAGCCACCAAGTAGCTGGGACTATAGGTGTGTGCCACCATGCCTGGCTAATTTTATTTATTTTTTGTATAGATGGAGTCTCCGTATGTTGCCCAAGCTGGTCTCGAACTCCTGGGCTCTAGAAATCCTTCCACCTCAGCCTCCCAAAGTGCTGGGATTACAGGTGTGAGCCACTGTACTCAGCCTGGAACTTCTCATGAATCAAAAGCTCCCTGGTAGAATCAAGGACAATTTGGTTAATAATTTTCACTCTCGAATAGATGAGAGAAAAGCCCAAAATGAATTATTGATCTGTTTACACTGTAATATTTCTTTTCCTTTTCATCCTAAAGGAGGAAGTAGTTTTTCCCAGAAAGCAGTGTGGAAACCTTCCTGTTCTTATTTCTATACTTGTATATGGAGGCTGCTTATGGTATATTACAGAATTTGGACTGGGTACGGTGGCTCATGCCTGTAATTCCAGCACTTTGGGAGGCCAAGATGTGAGGATCACTTGAGCCCAGAAGTTTGAGACCAGTCTGGGCAACATGGTGAGACTCCGTCTCTACAGAAAATAGAATAATTTTTTGGGCTTGGTGGTGCACGCCTGTGGTCCCAGCTACTGAGGAGGCTGAGGTGTAAGGATCACTGGACCCTAGGAGACTGAAGCCAAAGTGAGCCGTGATTGTGCCACTGCACACCAGCCTGGGCAACAGAACGGGACCTGGTCTCAAAAAAAAAAAAAAAAAAAAAAAAGGCTTTGGAAGCATCTTTTTTGTGTTCAAATCATGGCTAGAATGCAAACTTTTTTTTTTTTTTTTTTAAAGACAGAGTCTTGCTCTGTCACCCAGGCTAGAGTGCAGTGGTATGATCCAGGCTTACTGTAGCCTCAGCCTCCTGGGCTCAAGTGATTCTCCCGCCTCAGCCTCCTGAGTAGCCAGGACTATAGGCTAGCACCCCCATGCTTGGCTAATTTTTAATTTTTTGTAGAGACAGGATCTCACTATGTTACCAAGGGTGGTCTTGAACTCCTGAGCTCAAGCGATCCTCCTGCCTCAGCCTCCCAAAGTGCTGGGATTACAGGCGTGACATTGTGTGATCTTGAGCTAAATATTTCATTTTTCTACGTCTTAATTTGCTCTTGAGTAAAATGGTCACAACAAGAACAACTTTAGAGGTTCGGGGGATTAAAGGAGATATGCAATGCTCTTGAAACAACGTCAGGTACATTTTAAGTGTGCAGTCAGTGCACATGATTATCATGATAATGACGTAAATTTTTCCCCCTCTTCTTGAGTTCTTCCTTGAGTTGGAAGAAGGAATTCTTTTCTTTGAGAGGATAGAGTTGGGGAGCAGAAAGTGTCTTCTCCAGGCACCACGGGAGGACCTTAGGATTGCTGGTGCATTAGAGGGTGTGTACACTCAAACCTGTCATTTGCCTCTATGTCATTTTTTCCTCATCGCAACTTTGTGAAGTTGGTGGATTATACCCATTTTCCAGCCAAAAGAGGATGACCTCTTAGGTTATGAAACTTGCCCAAACTGAAAATTCTAGCCAGAGGTAGAGCCAAGATTTGGAGCTAAGAGTTCCTGAATCTTTCCTCCTCTCCAGGAGTTCTTGCCTCAGACAGAGCTCCTGCACCGTTCACTCTAGCTGGTGTTCCTCTGACCAGTCAGTAGCAGATGTGTGCTCTGCCTTCATCCACAGAAGTCTGCAAGCAGTAGTGTCCTTTGTGTTGTTTCCTCTTAAAACGTCATCTACTTAAACAGGTTGTGAATCTGTCTTAAGGATAGACAAATAACTTAATGGCAGAGGTGTAGGGTAGGGTGATGATTCAAATTCAGTGACATAAACCAAGCACTGGGCCAATTCTGACCTTTTTTTTTTTTTTTTTTAAATCCTTTTGAATGATCTTGTGCTGCATTCTGATGAAATCTTGACATACCACCCTGAAGAAAGTGCTGTGTTAAGAAGCGTGGGCTCATAAGATAGGACCAGGGGAAGAGAGGGGCCACTGAAGGCTAACTTTGAGTGTTTGGAAAACAACACTGGTTTAGGAGCTGGAGGACTTGAGTCCCAGTCTTTGGTTTGTCCCCGAGTAGCAGTGTGACCTCCAGCAACGCTCTTGACCTGTCTGGGCCTTTGCTTCTTCATCTGTGGCGTGAACATGTTGGACTAGAAAGTGAAACACAGCAAAACTTTTATTGAGTGTCTACTCCATTCAAGGCCTGTGCTAGGCATGATTTATAGTACGGTTGTAGTTACAGTCTCTTCAGTCTCTCAGATCCCCTCACATCCCTGATAAACTTTAATTTCTCTTTTAGGAAAGATTAGGCCTGACATTTTATTTTTATTTTTGCATCTTAGTTTTAAGAAGCACATAGATTTATCACTTATATTTACTCATGTGAATAAATAACATGTATTTATTAAAGCCACTTAGCAAAGGAATTAAAACTTTTTTCTAAACTTACTGTTAATGGAAAGCTGTAATATAAGCAATGAAAAGACCATTCTTCACATGTGTCTTGTGTTACTGCTCCTGGGCCTCCTACTTCCATTTCCCTCTAGATGACATGGATTTCTCTCTTAATCGTATCCCAGGCCTCTATGGCTTCAAAGGACTTCAGCACATAGGGCGGTAGGGTAGCATGGTGATGATATCAAAGACTCTGTAACGTAACTTGGGTTCAAATACTAGCTTTACCATTTATTACACGTTAATACCTTTGGAACTCAGTTACTTAAACTGTAAAATAATATCCACATCAAGAAAGATGATCTGTTAGGAGTCTTGTAGGCACATAAAAAGGTTAATTCCCAACCCCCTTCATATGCAGTTACACTGGGAGTTTAAGTATTTACCCAGTCCAAGGAGTTCAACCTCAAATACACCAAAAACACCCTTGCCCTTCCCTCCTCAGGACTTTGTGGGTGATAGGTGGAATATCAAACAGGACACCAGCCTGTTTCTTTGTGCGGAGGCCTTTGAGTATCATTCAGATTTTTTTTTCACTCTGTTAAATTCAAGTTACTTCTGTATCCACTTACGAAGTATAGCTACAGGATTGGCTCAGTCTCAGTACCGGCCTGTGAGTAAGCCGTTCTACTTCTTATTTCTCATGTTGAATTTAATAATCAGACCCTCTCTTATTTGTCAGCACTTTGTCAGAGCTATGTAGGGTGAGGGAGTCTTTCCCCAGCTCAGCCCAGGTTTGTTTTTAGTACTGGATAAAGTTAATAAGACTTTATCTGACTGTAAGTGGAAAGACATGGCCAAGATTAAATTGCAATTGAGTTAAAACCGGTGGAATTGGATTTGGTTAATTGATTGTGTACTATGTCTCAGTCAGCATTCATCTTCAGTTTTTCACCTTTGTGCTGCAGTCAAACACCAAGTTTGGGTTGGTTATACATTTGGATTTCCTTTTCCACAATATTTTCTAGCAGCATCATCCAAGAACTCGTAAAGTGAAAAGGGGTGTGCATGTGTGTGAAACTAGGACATTCTTGTCTTTTTAGTACATACTCATTCCTTTATTTCTTATTGCTCTAATGGCATGTGACTTTAATTTGGTCTATTTAGCAACTGTTTAATTTCTCTCATGCAGAAAACAAATTTCAGCACCTTTTCCTGAAGCCCGTATGCCTCCTTATGAAATGTACAGGTAGTGATGAATGAACTCTTTGTCCTGTTTATTGGAGTTGTGCCAGTGACCCTTTTCAATGGTCACTTCAGTTTGTTCAAGGTGACATGGAAGGCATTTTATTTGGGGGGATGTCTCAGTCAAGTCAGGAGTTTCATTTGGGGGCTAAATTTGAGGGCTAGTAACTAAATCGGAAAGCCACTAGCCCTCCAATTTTAATCTGAAATAACTAATGACCTTTTAATCTAAAGTAACTTCTTAGAACCCAACATTCTCTGTAAGTCAGAGAAACAAGTTCCCAGTAAGTGTTTGCATTAGACACTTGTTCCAATTCTCACCTAGTCTGGGAGCCCCATTAAGAAGATCTGGGTTATTCTCCCTTCTCAGTAAAAACTGACTTCTTGAAATGGAAGGCCAATGTGTGTTCCCATGTTACCAAGGAGTCACTTTTCGGGAGGCGAGGACTTGTTTTTCTTCTTGGTCACAGAGTGCAAACAACACCAGGCCACTCTTGGTTGTCAAGTTAGCAGAAGAGAACTTAAGCCCTCTCAATTTGTTAATTTTTAGGAATTATTAGTTAACATGAAAATTGTAGTGTGTAAATGTTTACAAAGAAATTTCTAAATATTAATTTGCCCTATAATACATAGTTTAAATAAATATGATGCTTTTCTTTTTAAAAATAGACAAATGCACTGAAAGGGGTATTTAGTAATCATCATTTGCATTTTGTCACAGAATGTTTAAAATTGACATTGCACATAATTTAGAGACTTACCAGGGCTGTTTAAGCAGAGGGGCCTGAAGTTATTTTTCTGTGGCAAAAAATAAAAAGTAGGAAAGAACTTCTAAGCTTCTAAAATCCTGACAGCCTCATTGTAAATGAAGCATTAAAGTGCTTTGTTCATTTCTCACAAACATCAGCCCTTGAATTTCGAGGGTCCCTCCCTCCCTCCCTCTCTTCCTTTTTCCCATCCTCCCTTCCTTCCTCCCTTCCTTCATTCCTTCCTCACTTCCTCCTTTCCCCTTTTCTTTCTTTTCTTTATTTTTTGAAACCCAGAACATTTTGGTGTCTCTGACCAGATGAATTTTTCCCAAGTGCCTTAGGTGCTGTCTTCCATCTGAAAAGTGGGGCTGCCATCCTCTTCTGGGGAATGGAACCAAAGTCTTGGATTCTTCATCTTGGGTTTTCATCAGTAGCCTCTAGCCCTTTTTTCCTCCTAGACCTATAACTTGGAATGCTGAGAAGTAAGAAATTGTCAGAATTAACTGTCTCTTTCTCTTGGGCCATTTCTCTGCATATTCTCCCATGGAGGTGATTCTGACTCAGGAAATGCCCCCACATAGTCTGAGCCTTTTGAGGGCAGAAAAGGGAGGAAAGAAAAGGACATGGATATGTCTACTAACTGAAAAGCCAAGAGTGGTTTGTTCTTTCCTGCCCCCAAAAAACAAAACAAGATTTTCTTCTTGAGACAACCCTTCAATGCCTCTGTTTTCTTTAGAGGACTGTTTTGGCTAATGAAATCAATGTCTGCAGGATTTCCTGTGCTTTCAATCTCTTTCTCTATAGTTTTAACATTCACCTGTCATTATTAGCAAGTTGTCTGCTAACAGCTTGGCACATGCCAGAAAACTATTCTTGGTGGGGTTAATTTCTGGCTATTAAAAGTTCTCTGAGACCCCAGATCTCTCTGAGCAGGACCATATTGGTAGCACATGTGCTATTTAGACTCAAGGGCCACAGCAAGCTTCCCCATCCTCACAGCAGAAACACTGTAGGCACAGGTGACAGCAAATGGGCATTGACCAGTCTGCTGCCAGAGCGCTTGGTGACCGTCCAACCCACAGACGCGCTGCCATCTACCTAACAGGGTTGCGACAGTGATTTTATTGGGTGCTTCATGAAAATCATGTAGTACCTGGTCCATAATAAATGACTGCAGACTATTGTTATCCTCATGCCTGGAACATAATAAATATCCCTAAACTGTTATATGAAAAATAGAAATTCCCTGAGAGCATAATTAGGCCAGTTATCTTCAAGTTAGATTTCATTCATGGTACAAATGGCAGGCTTTTCCAGCATGGGCTGAAAGAAGTAAAAAAAAGAAGAAACACTGAGAGGTGGGAGGATTGCTTGAAACTAGGGGTTTGAAACCAGTCTGGGCAACATAGTGAGATCCTGTCTCTACAAAAAATTAAAAAGTTAGCGAGGCATAGTGGTACACACATGTAGTTCCAGCTACTAGGGAGGCTGAGGCAGGAGGCTCATTCAAGCCCAAGCCCAGGAAGTAGAGGCTGCAGTGAGGTATGATCATGCTACTGTACTCCAGCTTGGGTGACAGAGGCAGACTCTGTCTTTGAAAAAAAAAAAAAAAAAAGAAACACTAACTTGTTGAAGATTGAGATGACTCCACTAGGAACAAAAATGGTTGGTAAAGAGGAAGAGGAATGAGAATAGAATAGTGCTGCCTGGCTTTTTGTTTACATCTTACATGGAGCTATCTTCCCCTCTGCACAGAGCAGATGTAACTGAAGTGCTCATGTGTACGTATGTGAGGGGACAGCAACTTGGAAGAGAAGATACCAGCTGCGGCATCTCATAGTGGAGGTTTGGAGGCCAAGGCAGGGCTTCAGGGAAGTGCCTTTTCTACAACATGTGTTTTGTTGCTCTTATTCTTGTCTTGGTCTGCTTGTAACAACTACAAAAAAGACCATCTGGAGTCTAGAAAGCAAAAATAATGGGAATGAAGAGACGGTGTTAGAATCATACCGGTATCACTGTATTTATGGGATGAGTTATTCTACTGGCCCTCACTTTTGGTGCTGACATTGAGATGTGAAATCATGAAGCGATTCAGAAATGTGTCCTTATGAAAATACTGTCTTCTGATATCTTCAGCATACAGGGTTTTTTATGAGAACAGATCTTTCTAATCTCTCAGCGTTGCCAAGAAGTGTCCATGCTTCTTATCTAGAGAGATTATTCCATATTTTAATTATAAAGGGTTGAGTAGCTGTTTCAGGGCTGTTGTTGGTTCTTGCTCATGAATCAAGGTCACAACAGAGCTCACCCCTGGCCTTGGCCAGGGACTTAATGTTCATTCAACAAACGTCTGCCAAACCCTCACTATATTTACAGCATGTGTTAATTGTAGTGGGCTAGATACAGATAATACTCCATGTATATAGTACTTTTAACAGTTTGTAAAGGCTTATTCTCTTATTCATATGAAGAATCTGAAATCAGAGAAGTCAGCTTAAGTTATATAGCTGGTAAGTCAACAAGCAATAGCTGCAACCAGTCATATCTTATTTTTTGACTACATCTCTGCTGTCTGAGGCAAGGTCCCTACTCTCAAATGAGTTAACTTTTAATAGAAAAGATAATTTGATTGACTCTAACGAACATTGATTAAATATGCTCTGGAGGTTCCATGTTGAAACAGGCTTGCCTTTAATCTAGGTCTCAAGATAGCAGAAGTAATCCCATTTGTATTTTTATCTGTTTTGTTTAGGATGCTTATCACAATTCTAATGCAGAAATTATTTGGATAATTCTGATCGTGGGAAAAACAAACTTAGAGTGCTTTTTCTAGTCTCTCACTCAACAGCAATCAACACAGATTTCTGTGACAAATGGGGTGGGGGAAATTCTCCCCATCACCAAACAAGCAATCAATTCTGCAGCAGACAACGGCTGGGTATCTTCTATTTTACTGTTTAACTGGAGATAGTATTAGATCCCACAGGTTGGAGGCTCAGCCCCCAAGAGTGCCCCACCTCCCACCTGACACACCAGTCTGGGCCTCTGGAACATCTGACTGACTGGCTTTAAGTTTGGATTCCTATGACTACCTCTTTGGGTTGGATTAATTTGCTAGAGTGGCTCACACAACTCAGGGAAGCATGTTTACCCATTTATTATAAAGGATATTACAAAGGATACAGATAACCAGAGGAGGAGACACATAGGGTGAGGTCTGGAAGGGTCTTGAGTGTAGGAGCTTCTGTTCCTACGGAGTTGGGGCCTGCTATCCTCCCCAGTGGGTGGATGAGTTCTTGTTGACCATCCTGTCTGCCTCCGCATGTTCAGTTATCTGAAGCTGGTCCTTTTGGGTCTTTATGGAAGCTTCATTATGTAAGCATGATTGATTAAATCATTGGCCATTGGTGATCAACTTAACCTTCAGCCTCTCTTCCCTCTCCTCTTTCTGGGCTGAAAGCTGGACCCTCTAATCCTGCCCTGTTTTTTTCTGGTGACCGGCTCCATCTAGAAGCTACCTGGGGGCTGCCAGCTACCAGTCAACTCATTAGCATGCAAAAGACATCACTTTGGCATTTCTGAGGATTTTAGGGGTTGCATGCCAGGAAATGGGGTCAAAGACCAAATATATATTTCACAATGTGACCGTAATGATTTATTTTATGCCTAACTCCGCTGCTAGATTGTGGGTAGGGACTTTCTCGTTGACCCCAGCATCCCCAACACAAAATGAAACATCTGTCACAAAACAGATGTGTCTTTCATCACAAAAGAATGTTGAATGCGTGCACTATAAAGAATAGATGAGGTGCTGTTTTAAAGTGCCATGGGACCATAGATGAAGTTTATTGTGGTGGGAGGTGCTATCATGAGTAGAAAAACTTATGGAGAAGGCATATTAAGCCAGGCAACAAAGGATGGGCGGGAATTAAAGATGAATGGAGTGAGGGTTGGGATAGAGGGGTGGGACATTTTTCTACAGTGAATTACAGGACCAAAGACACAGATGGGCAGACTCCAGCTATGATTTTTTTGACAGGTAGACAGGGTGTGTGAGGTTGAGGCTTAAGTGGGTTATTGGTACCAGATTTTGAAGTCTTTGTTTGACTAAGACATTTGAAGTTTGTTCTTGCTATTATTATTATTATTTTGTTTTGAGGTAGGGTCTTGCTGTGTCACCCAGGCTGGAGTACAATGGTACGATTTCAGCTCAATGTAACCTCTACCTCCTGGGCTTAGGCAGTCCTCCCACCTCAGCCTCCTGAGTAGCTGGGACTACAAGCGCATGCCACCACGCCTGGCTAATTTTTTTTTTTGAGACAGAGTCTTCTTCTTGTCGCCCAGGCTGGAGTGCAATGGCATGATCTCGGCTCACTGCAACCTCCGCCTCCCAGGTTCAAGTGATTCTCCTCCCTCGGTCTCCTGAGTAGCTGAGATTACAGGTGCCCACCACCACGCCTGGCTAATTTTTGTGTTTTTAGTAGAGACGGGGTTTCACCATGTTGGCCAGGATGGTCTCGAACTCCTGACCTCAGGTGATCCACCTGCCTTGGCCTCCCAAAATGCTGGGATTACGGGCGTGAGCCACCACGCTCAGCCTGGCTAACATTTTTTAATTTTTTGTAGAGATGGGATTTTGCCATGTTGCCTAGGCTGGTCTTGAAAACTCCTGGGCTCAAGCAGTCCGCCCTCCTTGGCATCCCAAAGTGCTCGGATTACAGGTGTGAGCCACTGCACCCAGCCTTACTACTATTATTAATTTTCAAAAGAACCTTTATTGGTATCTTACTACACTAAATGTGTTATGTTCATTACTTCATTTAGCAGTGAGGGCAATCCCATCTTATTGATGAGGAAACAGGTTCAGAAAGTTTAAGTATCTTGCCCAAGATAACAGTCACTGAGTGGCACAGTTAGTGATGAATTCTGTTCTCTTTGGTAGGAATAGAGGCCCACTGATACCTGTGAGCTTAGCAGTGTATCATTCTTTATTTTGTCAGAAATGAGTACAGTGTTTGGCACATCATAGATGCTCCAGGTTTTAGAGAATACATTTTTTGCCGAGTTGCAGAAGGAATCAGTACTTTCCTTTAGGAAGATTAGTCTGGTAATTACATGTATTGGCCTAGTTAGTAAATGTTTTTTGTGGGCATGAATCAATTGAATTCTTGTTTTTGATGCTGGCTATGTGCCAGGCACTGGTGTAGGTGCTGGGAACCTACGGTGGTGAGCTCACTGGTGGGTTGAGCTGGAGAGAAAGGGGTCATAGGGTGGCAGGAAGGCTGGATGGGAAGGAGTGACAGTGTGGCTACAGGTTACATCAACCCCCTGAGAGAGAGCAGATGGGCAGAGACTGAGGACTGAGGTTTCAGTTAACCCGGTGGTAACCTAGAATCATGATGGGGGCCAGTGACTTGAAGTATCTGTCTCACTGGTCATTGGGTGGAGGATGACAACCTGACTCTGATTTTAAAACAGCAGTTTCTTGTCTTCCTGCTTGTGGGTAGATTAATTGGGTTACATATGTTTATGAATGATAGTGTAAATACATTTCTGATGACAATCCAGGGAAAAAAGCAAAAATGGCAATAAAGGAACTGTTGCTCATATATCAATGGGTAAGGCATTTATCTTCTCTAGGAGCACACAGCATTCATGTGTGGGGGCTGGGGGTGAAGAAAGATTTCGTTACTGAGAGCATGATCTGGGGATGGAACTGTACCCACGGAATGTGTTTCCATCTGTCATAGGCTGTGCTTTTGAAACAACACACCATGTTCCATAGGGCTTCTAATAAAGGATGAAGTGTTGGAGAATTCAGTGTTTTTATTTATAGAAAGCACCAGAATCCCCTAACCAAGTCAGGGTATTTGGGGGATTGGAATCAATTAGAGGCATTACTGAATCCGGTCATCCCTGCCTCTCCTGCTTTAAGGTGAGGAAACTACCTTAGGTGTTTCCTGAGTTAGGTGACTTAGCCAAGATTGTACAGGTAGTTATTACAGAGACAGGACTAGAAACTTGGTCTTCAGAGGCAAGCGATTGCTTTTGGCAGTTTGTTGTGTATCTTTCCAGGATGTTTCCTATTCATTTGAAGGCATATAGGCGTATATTAAAACATACATTTTTATGAATTTTCTTAAACCTGTAATTATTCTTCTGCAATTTGGTTTTTTCACCTGACTCCTTTCTTAACCCATTTTTTGTTCATGTCAATAGCAAAATAATAAATAAACCATGGCATATCCAGGCAATGGAATATTACTCAATGCTAAAAATAAATAGGTTGTCAAGCCATGAAAAGACATGGAGGAAACTTACTAATCTACGATCTAGTTTTTTTTCAGCATTTGAAGATTATTCCATAGTATGGATGTGACAGAGTGTAATCAGTCATTCTCTGAATGACAAACATTCAAGCTATTTATTTTTTTACCATCATGAGCAATACTGCAATTTACTTAACAAAAAATTTATGTAGCTCTTACTTTTGTGCCCCGTGCTATTCTAAATGCTGTACAAACATTAACCAATTTAATCCTTGTAACTGCATAAGGAGGCTTGTCTGTCTTATAGATGAAGAAACTGAGGCAGGAAGAAATTAAACCATCTGCTTAACATCACATGGCTCGAAGTCAGGATTTGCACGCGAGCAGTTCAGCTCCAGGGTCTGTGTTCCTAGACACTGCGTCATGCTGTTTTAGCAGTGAGATCCTTCACCTAGCTCTTCATTCACGTGTGCAAATATTAACTATGTGATGGGTAGCATAGAAATAGAATTATCAAAGAAACATTTTTTCTAATTTAGTTAAAAAAACTTTATTATTATTATTATTAGGTTTGCAACAACATTGATAGGAAGGTACAGAGATTTTTTCTCATATGTCCCTTCCCCTACTCCACAGCCTCTCTCACTAGTAACATCCCCCATCAGGGTGCACAGCCTCTCTCTCTAGTAACACCCCGTATCAGGATGGTACATTTGTTACAATTGATGAACCTACCTAGACCCATCAGTATCACCCAGAGACCATCATTTACATTAGGGTTCATTCTTCAAGTCATACATTCTACAGATTTGGACAAATGTATAATGGGATGTATCTATAGATCACTGAAGTATCATACAGAATAGTTTCACTGCCCTAAGAATCTCTGTGCTCCTCCTATTTATTCTTCCCTCCCCCCAACCCCTGGCAACTACTGATTTTTTTTTTTTTGTTCTCCCTAGTTTTGCTTTTTCCAGAATGTGATAATGTTAGAATCTTCCACTAGGTAGCCTTTTCAGATTGGCTTCTTTCACTCAGTAATGTGCATTTAAATTTCCTCCATGTCTTTTCATGGCTTTATAGCCCATTTCCTTTTAGCACTGAGTAATATTCCATTGCCTGGATATACCATGATTTATGTATTCATTCACTTACTGAAAGATATGTTGGTTGCTTCCAAGTTTTGGCAATTATGAATAAGGCTGCTATAAGCATCCCTGTGCAGGTTTGTGTGTGGACATATTTTTTCAGCTTCTTTGAGTAAATACCAAGGATCATCAGAGAAACTCTTTTGAGGAGAAATGGTCAAGCATTCAGGCACAAGATGGCTTTTGAGTGCTGATAATACCATCAGTGACTAGCCTTTACTTAACATTGTGCTGAATGTTTCATATGCAGTCTCTCATTTAGTCCTCACAACACCTAGTCAGATAGCAACTCTTTACAGAAAGGACAATGTAGTAAGATTTTTACAGCCCAATATCACCAATATAGTGATTGACAATTGACGACTTGAGCCCAGAATCTCAACTCTTAATCACCGTGTGTATTAGTCTGTTCTCACGCTGCTAATAAAGACATACCCGAGACTGGGTAATTTATAAAGCAAAGAGGTTTAATTGAATCACAGTTCCACGTGACTGGGGAGGCCTCACAATCATGGCTGAAGGTGAAGAAGGAAGCAAGACACATCTTACATGGTGGCAGGCAAGAGAGAGCATGTGCAGGGGAACTCTCCTTTATAAAATCAACAGATCTTGTGAGACTTATTAACTATCACGAGAACAGCATGGGAAAGACCCGCCCCCATGAATCAATTACCTCCCGCCAGGTCCCTCCCATGACAAGTGGGAATTATGGGAGCTACAATTCAAGATGAGATTTGGGTGGGGACACAGCCAAACCATATCACTGTGTCATTCGCCACCCCCCACTTTTTTTTGTTTTTGCTATGTTGCCCAGGCTGGCCATGATAATTCCCTTTTGACTATGTTCAGTTGGGCCTGCTTTTGATGAAATATTTTGGCTAAAGCTTTTGACAGACCTCTGAGTAGTGATCTGTGGCTTTCAAGCTTCAAGGATTATATATTTCTTTAGCACTTGGCATTGTTTGTAAACTAATTGTTTGAGGTTTCTCTTTCTTTCACATTATTTTTGCAGATTTTATACTTTTTTCCTCTATCAAAGTTATAGTGTAGAGATATGACTCAGAAGCCAGATTGGGGTAGGGGTGTTCCCAATTATTCTAAATGTAAATGTAATTAGAGTTTCATGTGGATGCATACCTCCTTTCGAAAAAAAATGGTTATTTTAGCGCTCACTATAAATTCACTGGTATTCATAAATTTATGGTGAAACCCTCTAGTTATAAAGTGAGTTTTATTACATCCACATAAGCTGCTTTTTAAAACCTCCTCCTTCACTTTCTTTTCTCTTTCCTACAAGAACATCATTTGTCCCCTCAGAATAAGTTTATAAAAGTGTTTGGACCATTCTCAAACTGGCCAACTTCTCAATTCAGTTTAAAAAATTGGAACATATGCTTAAGAATAGATGTTCTGAGTTAGAATTTCTTCCATCATTTGACAGGTTTAACATATCTAAGATGTAGGAGGTTTAACATATCTAAGATGTAAGGAGATAATCTTTTTTTTTTTGCTATTATTTTATTTTATTTTAGATTTTGGGGTACATGTGCTAGTTTGTTACATAAGTATTACATGTATAATGGTGGGGGCTGGTTTTCTAGTGTACCTATCATATTGTACCCAGTAGGTAATTTTTTTTCTTTTTCTTTTTCTTTTTATTTTTTATCATACTTTAAGTTTTAGGGTACATGTGCACAATGTGCAGGTTACTTACATACGTATACATGTGCCATGCTGGTGTGCTGCACCCATTAACTCGCCATTTAGCATTAGGTATATCTCCTAATGCTATCCCTCCCCCCTCCCCCCTCCCCCCACCCCACAACAGCCCCCAGAGTGTGATGTTCCCCTTCCTGTGTCCATGTGTTCTCATTGTTCAATTCCCATCTATGAGTGAGAACATGCAGTGTTTGGTTTTTTGTCCTTGCGATAGTTTACTGAGAATGATGGTTTCCAATTTCATCCATGTCCGTACAAAGGACATGAACTCATCCTTGTTTATGGCTGCATAGTATTCCATGGCGTGTATGTGCCACATTTTCTTAATCCAGTCTATCATTGTTGGACATTTAGGTTGTTTCCAAGTCTTTGCTATTGTGAATAGTGCCACAATAAACATACATGTGCATGTGTCTTTATAGCAGCATGATTTATAGTCCTTTGGGTATATACCCAGTAATGGGATGGCTGGGTCAAATGGTATTTCTAGTTCTAGATCCCTGAGGAATAGCCACACTGACTTCCACAATGGTTGAACTAGTTTACAGTCCCACCAACAGTGTAAAAGTGTTCCTATTTCTCCACATCCTCTTGTAGGGGGAGAATCTTAATTGGACATACAGCTACCCAATAGAATGCCTGATATGATGAAGAGTTTGAAGAAAGTTAAGGACATACTAATGGCAAATAGTGCAAGGAAAAATAAAAGCAATTAGAAACTCCAGGAAAAACTAAAACTGAGCTAAAATTGAAATATATTCATATTACATTATTTGAGATGCATAGAAAAATATTTACATGGTTATAATATAAACACAATCAATTTATAGACAAATTACAAAGCTTGTGGTTATAAAACAGTAATACTAATCAACCTCAATGATATAAAAGTAAAAATATAGACAATAGATGGTAAGGAATGGAAAGACGTGGAAAAGTGAAGAGGGCTCTAATGATATCAAAGATGGGCAGTTAAGAGTTATTGTAGGTGATGCAACAGAAATTAAAGGGACTACTTTTTTAAAAAATGAAAACATACATAGGCAAGGAAATAGCAATTTAATCTTTTTAAAAGGAAATAATGACTAGGAAATAAAAGAACTATGAATATGTCTTCTCTGGAGAGACATTTGGGAAAAGGAGCTCCTGGTGCAGGTACAAATCCAGAAAAATAGAGTGATACAGTGATCCCCCAAGAACCCACTAGCCTTAACAGTATTCTACATTTTACCATTTTTGTTTCATCTGTCTTTTTTCTTTTTTTTTTGCTGGTATCTTAAAAAATTCAAATATCATGCCATTTGACCCCAGATACTTCCAAATGCATCTCAAGAAAAAGGACATCTACTTAGATAACCACAATACCATTATCATACATAACAAAACTAACAATTCCTTATTACCATATTGAATTTCGTTTGATTGAAAAAATACCTTTTAATTTTATTAGTAGTAGTATTATTTAGAGATGGGGTCTTGCTATGTTGGCTAGGCTGGTCTCAAACAACTGGGTGCAAATGATCCTCCTGCCTTAGCCTCCTGAGTAGTTAACTACAGCATGTGCGACTGTGCCCACCTGAAAAAGTTGGTTTTTTTTTTAATAGTTAATACGTTCAAATCAGGTTCCAAACAAAGCCCCCTCTTGTGTATGGGTGTTATGTCTCTCTAGTCTCTTCTGAGTCTTTTAATCTTGATTAGTCCTCTTTTCCTTTATATCATGCCATTGACTTACTGAATAATGTTTGATGTTAAAAATGTGTGCATGCATTAATTTGATTAAAAATTTTCAAGAAGTTTTAATTTGCTTTTAAAATTTTAAGGGTTAAAAAGTATAGACAACTTTATATATTTTAAAAGTCTTATGTTCTCTGTAAATGTATTTTTATAAAAACTTGTTTTTAATGACTAAATTTAAACATCTCAAATGCAGGAACCTTTACATATCAGTTATTTTGGGCACAATTCTTTGCATGCCGAGATGAATAAAAATACTTATTCCCCAGTATTTTTTAGTCTAATCAGAGAGGGCAGTTTGTGGACATGCCTGCCAAAGCATTTTGCCACATGGAAGTAATTATTTTTAAAGCTAATAGTTAATGGATTCCTTACTAGGAGCCAGCCGTTTTATTAAGTGTTATAAATTATTTTTATCTATACCGCACACTGTGGGAGAATCCATATAATCCACACAAGGAACCTGAAGCCCAGGGAGATTAGGTAACTTTGTGTAGGGTCACTCAGCTAGTAAATGACAGCCTGTATAGGAACAAGGTCTTTCTAATACCCTTAATCACTAAATTATGTAGGGCCTCCCAATTTGACATGCTAGTCTCCCCTCCTAAGAGGTAGCATTATGTACTGGTTCAGAGCATGAGTTCTAGAGCCAGACTGCTTGGTTTTGACTCTGGCTCTCCTACTAAATAGCTCTGTGACTTTGGGTGACTTGCTTAACCTCTCTATGTCTCAGTTTCCTCATCTGTAAAATGGGGCAAATAGTCCTGGCTCATAAGATTAAACGGTTTCCTATTTGAAAAGGCCTTGGAACAGTACTTGGCATGTCCATGAATTAAAAAATGCTTAAGTAACTGCAGCACAGAAATACTGCATTTGGCATATATATGGATTGGTGGATGCACAGATGGACAAACAAATAAAAAGTAGGGAGCAAATTGTAGGCTACTTTTTCTTATATTTCACCAATAAAAGGTAAAGGCACTTCCCCCAGTTAATGTAATAAGGTTCTCTCTCAGGTCTCAGAATATTGTGTAGATTTTTTAAATAAAATTGTAATAAAATTTTATTGATGGTATACACATACATTATTTATTATTTTGTAGAGTTTTTAATGCTCAATGTTGATATCAACTTCCTGACTACTATTTTTAAAGAAAGAAGGAAAAACCAAATTGAATAGTATTTGTTTTTCCCTTCTTTCTTTAAATCATGTGTTTATGGAATAATCCAGAAGCATAAGAGGCGAGTTTCATGTTAAGCATAAGAGGTGACTTTCATGTTAAGCTTTCTCTGGAAGAAGAGAGAACTGGATTTGGATTTTTTCTTTCAAGGAGAAAGAAAAAAAATGTTAGTCACATTACAACCTTGAAAGAATCTTCTTGAACAGTTCTGGAGGAACAGATTAACTTTGGTGCATGTAGATACAGTAACTCAGCCTCTGCCACTTAATCTATCCCCAAGGTCTCATGGAGGGAAGAGATAGAGGTGACAGCGACTTATTATAACGTAACTGAGTGGTTAGTGAATGCTCTAGAAGTCCTATCTTGGTTTGATTGGCTTTTTGTTGGTGTTCTTTTAACCTTTTGAATTTTGCTAAAACATAGGTGCTTTGAATCCAGGATCCTAGACAACTTGGAGGCCAATGAATTGATTTCAAGATGGCCTTTTGCTGCTTTGAGGATGCAGGCTGATGACTTAGGTCCTGTGTTCATTGATTCTGGTGGAGATGTCCATAGAACGAGGAGGAGAATCTTGGGTTTAATGTCTCCTGATTTATTTTTAGCAGCTGACCTGGTTAGCTGTGATTTGCTGATTGTCTGTATGTAGTAAGTGTTTGTAAGTGCTGAGTCGTTTTGAATAAATAGTCTCATATGAAATGAGATGATCTGCTTGGCCTAGTAGCTGATTCTTTCTGTAATTGATAATGACGAGAGTGAAATTCCATCTTAACAAATGCAGCAGCTGCCCTAATGGAGAAGGATGACGCGGAATTTCCCATTGTCTACCTGTACTGTCCTAAAAATATACAACCAATTCCAGTGACTGATAATGATAATGTGACCGAGTGGTTAATAATGGCTCAAGAAATCCCAGCTTGATTTGACCAGCTTTCCAGCTTTTTTTTTTTTGGCGAGTGGGGGGTTAAACCTGTTGACTTTTGCAAATACATAATTTTATAGAATATGTGTCCTAAGAATGAAACTCACTAAATTTCTAGGTTCAAACTTACTTTTTTGGGTCCATTGCTCAATATAGGACAAAAAAGAAGAGGAAAGGAGAAAATAAGAAAGAATGTATATTAGTTAACTCTGATTTTTGGATCTGGGTGGATTTTGGATGGTGTTAAATTGGCCTGGGGACTTCTTTATTATTTTTTTTAATCGTAGCATTGGTTTGTAACATTCATGGTTTAGCCTGAATGACTTAAAGGATTTATTTTTTAATTTAACGTGGTTTAAAAGAACATGAGCAATAGACCTGCCAATAACTATTTTAAAATATAAACAGATAACTGTTTGTTTTGCTCAAAGGTCACATTGAGGATTCAGAGCTCATGACTCAGGATGGCTATTTTTCTTAGAGGAATAATTTAGACAAGTTGAATTGAATAGCTCCTAGGCCATTGACATTTATTCAATTTTGTCTTTAACATTTGTTTACTTTTTGAACCTGTAAAACAGGGGTGTCCAATCTTTTGGCTTCCCTAGGCCATGTTAGAAGAAGAAGAATTGTCTTAGGCCACATAGAAAATACACTAACAACGGCTTATGAGCTTAAATAAATAAATAAATAAATGCAAAAAAAAAATCTCATAATGTTTTAAGAAAGTTTACAGATTTGCGTTGGGCTGCATTCAAAGCCGTCCTGGGCCGTGGGTTGGACAAGCCTGCTGTAAAGGACTGGAATTTAGATACAGCTCATCAAAATATCTTGCTATTCTAAAAGTAATTCTCAATTTTTATTTTTTATAAGAAAAATTATTAGACAGTAATGTTAAGTTGCAGCAAGTAGGTTTGCATTTTGGATTGTAATAGTCCCAATTATATTAAAAGGTTGGCTTCTGATAACCATAGATTTCTTAATTTTAATTTTATTTATTTTGTTTGCACATACTATTTTACTGATAGTATGTGCAAAAAGATAGTGAGTGAAGCAGTTGGACTAATTGTTTACACTAAGATTACTTAGGAAGGACTATCTGGCATGTTTATATTACACTGAGCAAATTGTTTATAGTAGGGATCATTTAAATATGCATTACCAATATCTCAGGTTTTAGATTTGCCAACCCTGTATGTTGAGATTTTCCAGGATCTTATGATTGCACCGGCTAGTGGTGCTCCCTTGAATAAACTGCAAGACTTTGCACTTAGCTAAAAATGACTCACCTTTGAAGGTGGTACGCGTTCATTAAAAAAAAAGATCAAGTGCGTGCAGTGCACTGTGCACCATGCTAAGCACTGGAGATAGTGTTGAGTGAGACAAATGTAGTCTCTGCCCCCATAGAACTTACATTCTAGTGGAGTGAGACAGACACCAAGAAGCAAACAATATGTAATGAACAAGATTACATCAGAGTGATAAACACTGGAAAGAATATAAAATAAGGAGGATGTGATGCAGCATGACTGGGGGTGGGATGGGTGGGCCAGCACTTAGATAGGGCAGTTAGGGAAATCTTCTGGAGGAGGTAACATAGAGGTTGATACAAGTTTAGGAAGAGCTGGCTATGTGTATCTTTGGGGACACAGTATGCTAGCATCAGGAACACCAAGGGTAAAAGCTATGATGTAGGTACGTGCAGTGTTGGAGAAACAGTAAGAAAGCTGAACAGCAGGGAGCCAATTGTTGTGTCTTGGCCCGTGCACACCTCAGGGAGTAGTCAAGACCATGTAAAAATTAATTTGTTGGCTGGGTGTCACACCTGTAATCCCAGCACTTCGAAAGGCCAAGGCAGGAGGATTGTTTGAGCCTAGGAGTTCAAGACCAGCTTGGGCAACATAGGGACACCCTACGTCTACAAAGAATAAAAAAAAATTAGCTGGGCACGGTGATGCACACCTGTGGTCCCAGCTACTCAGGAGGCTGAGGTAGGAGGATTTCTTCAGCCTGGGAGATCGAGGCTGCAGTGAGCTGGGATCACACCACTGCACTCCAGCCTGGGTGACAGAACGAGACCCTGTCTCAAAAAAAAAAAAAAGCAATTTGTTCTCTCTGTATGCATATTGAGAATTATTACATAAGTTGGGTTTTTATTAGCCACATGAAGTTTGGGTGATAAAAATTTGATTTCCTACCAAATTGCAGAGTACGTGTTTCTGGTACCCTGAGTTGTGTTGATGTTCAGTGCTCCCTTTACTCTCTTTGGTGTCAAGATTGAACGGTGCTAGATTTTTTTATGCAGATATTTTTGAGTACCTGTGACTCCACAGACCAGTGTGCTTGTGTGCAGGATTTGGTGGGTTCATGATTGTTTATTAAACAAAACTAATCGTATACAGAGGTTTTATTCATTTGCTAGGGTTGCTGCAACAAAGTACCACAAGCTGAATGGCTTGAATGACAGAAATTTATTGTCTCACCTAAATTAAAGTGTCAGCTGGGTTGGTTTCTTCTCTTTTTTTTTTGAGACGGAATCTCACCATGTCACCCAGACTGGAGTGTAGTGGTGTGATCTCAGCTCACTGCAACCTCCCCCTCCGGGGTTCAAGTGATTCTCCTGCCTCAGCCTCCTGAGTAGCTGGGATTACAGGTGTGCACCAGCACGCCTGGCTAATTTTTGAATTTTTGTAGAGACGGGGTTTCACCATGTTGGTCAGGCTGGTCTTGAGCTCCTGACCTCAGCTGATCCACCCGCCTCGGCCTCCCAAAGTGCTGGGATTACAGGTGTGAGCCACCGCATCCGGCCGGGATTGGTTCCTTCTGAAGGCATAGGAAGAAATCCGTTATGCCTCTTGCCTAGCTCCTGGTGGTTGGCGGGCAGTCTTTGGCGTTCCTTGGCTTCTGCTGTATTTCTTCTGCCTTCATGTTTGTGTGTGTTCTTTGTGCAGGTGTGGCCTTCTCCAAATTTACCCTTTTTATAAGAATCTAAGTCATGTTGGAATAGGTCCCACCCCACTCCAGTATGACTTCATCTTAACTAATGACATCTGTAATGAATGAATTACCAAATGAGTCACGTTCTGCATGTTTTTGTCCTCCTGAAATTCCTATGTTGAAACCTGATAACCAAGGTAGTGTTAGGAGCTGGGGACTTTGAGAGGTGATTGGGATTAGTGCCCCCTTGTTCCTCCCGCCATGGGAGGACACAGCAAGAAGGTGCCATCTGTGAACCAGGAAGTGGGCCCTCATCTGACTCCGAATCTGCTGGCATCTTGATCTTGGAATTCCAGGCCTTCAGAACTCTGAGAAATGCATTTCTGTTGTTTATGGGCCACTTAGTTTATGATATTTTGTTATAGTTGCCTGAACTGTCTAAGACACTTTCTGAGCTACTGAGGGTTAGTACTTCAACACAGGAGTTTAAAAAAGGGGTTTTCCAGCGCTAGACAAATTCTAAAAGAGCTGTAACACTCAGCATAGGAATTTTACAGCGGGGACACAGTTCAGCTCATAAAAGAGGTGCATATAATTTGGCTAAATTCATTGTCTCTCACAAATGAAAATACGGACAATACCTGCAAACATTTTGAAGCTGTTTAACCCATTTTTTGCTCAGACACCTGGAAGCCACGGCTCCTTTTTTATTTAATAACAGCTGGTGTGTACTGAGCGTTGGTAGGCTCCTCTGTGATAAGATCTTGATGTCACCTTGTTGATTCCTCATAAGCACCCTCTGGAGTTTGTTCTGTAAGCAGCTCACTTGACAGTTGAGGGAACTGAGGCTTAGTTCCAGAAAGAACCTTCAGCTCATTATCACCGCAGCCCTAGTTTCAGCATTATTTTTCTTACTGCCAGAGTTGATAGAATAGTCACAACCACTAGCACTGGAGCCTGCTCTAGCCACTAATAGCACCTCCACATAAAAGGTTTCTCATTGTGAGGTTAGTTTCTTATCTTCCTAATTCTACCACCTGGTCCATTCAATGCCTCCCTTGTTCTTTACCCCTGAAAGAGCTTATGTAATATGCAGCAGTGCTGAGATTAATTAGTTAATATTTGTGAAGCACTTTGAGGATGAAAAGCTCATGAACACTTAAAGTTAAATTAAATTTTGCCTCCTGGTGCCAAGAAATAAACAGTCTTTCTCCTTCCTGGTTGGGGTCAGCATCTCCCCTTGGCCCGCAGGAGAGTGTGTTCCCACAGATAGCAGGCTGTATTGATTGTCTCCCCAAGACGAAGGTCGGAATGGCTACCAATTCTTTTTTGAACTAGATTGAATTCTGCAAACAATTGAACAGCTGACTCTATGCTAAGTGGAAATGTGATTGATATTGAAACAGAATTAAAATTTCAACTTCTAGGGAATTAAATTGAGTGCAACTTCAGAAATTTGGAGATGAATGTCCAAGTGGTTTGAAAAGTGATTTTCATGTTCCACTAAGTATGTTAACATCAAAAGCGATTTTGATGTTTGAGAACATGAGGCTGCAGTTGTTTCCTTGTCCTTTTCATTTATTGCCATTTTGACCTAAGGTTTGTGCCAGGAAGTTCAGCTTCACTCCTAATGAATCTGAGTGGCGTAATGCTGGCCCCGTCTTGCCCATTGCTTTTCCTGGTAGCCAAATCCCTGTACAATGAGCTGTAACATATCCTCAAATGAACTTCATAAAAGTATGTTGGAGATGGAGAGGAGATCTATAAATTCAGAGGACAAATAAATCAAAAAGTCAATGACTTGTAAGAATTCGTAAGCCAAATTCAGAGCCAATTTGGAAACTGAACCTCAGATTTTTCCAAGGCTGTATTCATTCTTTCCCCTGTTGTATAGATCTTCTAAGAGCCACCCTCAACTTGTGAGTCTGATAATTGCTTTTCAGATCGACAGTTACCTTAATGAGCTCTGACTTTATGTACAAGTAGTAGTTTGTTGCACAGTAGTTGTTTTCCCAGAATGTATTGACCTTTATTCCAGTCTCTACTATGAGCAAACCTCTATCTGTTGAATCAGCTCCTAGAACCTCAGCTCTGAATAAATAAAGAGCTTAAAGGTAAGGAATAGGTGGGTCAGTTCAGCCAAGTAAGGCCAGATAGAATTAGAGTTCAGAGCCAGGTCAGAGTTGAGAGTGGGGAGAAATAGCCAGGACTATTTGGCCCAGGATGCCTGAATGGGGACACACACACACACACACACACACACACACACACACACACACACACACACAGAAACACCCTGCAAAAACAGAGGTGTTTCCCAGGTTCCTAACCTCCTGAATGCAATGCAGATTCTTTCCTCCACCTTCCCTTCATTGTTCCCGTACAACTATGGCCTGTAATCAGCCCAACCTGGGCCTGGGCCTTGGCCACTACTAGATATTCTGTTGGCACCAAGAGTAGTCAGGACCAGTTTTCCCTCTCTTAATTTCCTCCTCAGGAGAGTTGAGTGTTTATCATATTGTCTTCTTTTCCTCTCTCTTTCTCTGTTCAGCTTAGGCAATCTTCCATTCCACAGTCTTTCTCCTAGGTGTGTATCTTGAGAGGTAATGCAATGTAGGTTAAGACTGCCTGAGTTGAATCCTGGCAGTGCCACTTATGACTTGTATGACCTCAAGAAAGACATTTAATCTCTTTACCCATCTGTAAAATGGGGATACAGTTTCCCCATCTGTAAAATGGGGATAATAATACCTATTTCAGTGGAATATTGTGAGAGTTAAACCAGTTGATATGTGGAAAGCTCGTAGGGTGTGGTCTGTAATGTGTTCAATTAGCATTAATTGAAGAGAAGTGGAGTCTCCCCTTCAATTCTTACCTGGGTAACACTGGACAATTTCATACACTTTGTTGTCACTATTTTTCTTTAGCTCTTACTCTTTCTTATCCATTCCTGTAGCACTAGTGATCAGGAGAAAAGACGTGATCGCTAATAGAGTAATACGTTGTTGAATCTGTGTAATGTTCCAGGGGGGAAGATAAAGCCTAAGAAGACCAATTCCTTTTTACTTGCAACGTAAATTGTTGTAGGAAAGGAGACATGTTGATAATGGTTTGCAGTATAACATAGAACATGCTAGACTCCAAGTCCAAACTGAGATTAGAGATAGGCAAATGAAGATGATAGTCAACCATGTGCAGTGGGCTTGGGGGCTGGGGTGGGTCATGGAGGGCTTTACAGAGGAGGTGACACTTGAGCTAGTTTTTTTGTTTGTTTGTTTTTTGAGACAGGGTCTTACTCTGCCATCCAGGGTGGAGTGCATGGTGCCATCTTGGCTCACTGCAACCTCCTCCTGGGCTCAAGTGATCCTCCCACCTCAGCCTCACGAGTAGCTGGGACTACAGGCATGCGTCACCACACCCAGCTAATTTTTTTGTACTTTCAGTAGAGATGGGGTTTCACCATGTTGTCCAGGCTAGTCTTGAATTCCTGAGCTCAAGCAATCCACCTGCCCTGGCCTCCCACAGTGTGGGGGTTAACAGGCTTGAGCCACTGTGCCCTGCCTTGAGCTAGTTCTTAAAGGTGTGAGAGGTTCAATGATAGACACTATCAACACTCCCAGTAAGTCAAATAATTAAGGTGAGAGTGCTGCTCAATAGATTTACCAGGTATTTATCAGGTATGTGGTCACTGGAAATCTATGCCAAAGTCGGTGCAGTGGGGTGGGGATGGGGGAGCCTGAAGGCGCAGACCTGAGAAGAGAAGGAGATTAAGAGTCTGTGATTTTTACATAGTTGGGCCCTGGAGGCCAGGGTCATTACATAGAGTTTGTGTTAAAACTTTCTGGTAGCTAGTGATGTTGTTGTGGAGAACCTCAGAAGACAAAATTAAAAACTTTGATGTGAACTGAGACAAAGTAAAAACTAGGCATACTCCACTGCTGAGATCCTTACTGTCTTTTAGGACTGCATGCTTTCATCTTTTTCTATTTTAACTTCTCTTTTATTCTTCTCCCCTTTGCTCACTCCACAGAGCTTTGCTGAACACCTGTTATGTGCCAGATGCAGGGGATCCCAAGTTGGGTTAAGGCATTATTTCTTCCCTGGAGCTAACCTCACCCAAAAGGGGAAGATAGTTGTGTGAAGAACTAATTGACAGTGTGAAGTGTGGCTGGTAATATAGGGAGCTGTGTGGGAGGAGGAGGTGTGTCTGGGCTAAGAAGGCAAGGATGGCTTCAAGATCTTGAAGGTCTTGCCACATGGATAGATAGTGACCAGGTAGGCAGAGGCACTCCAGCAAAGGTAACGCAGCCTGCAAAATCAAGGAGATATGGAAGGCCATAGTTTGAGTAAGGAATGAGCCATGTTGTGTGGCTGGAATAGAGGGATCCAGGTGTCAGGCAGATATGGTTCCAGATGAGGCTGAAAATGTTGATGAGGGCTCTATGAGTGTATTAGGCTTTCCTTGCATTGCTATAAAGAAATACCTCTGAGACTGGGCAATTTATAAAGAAAAGAGGTTTAATTGGTTCACAGTTCTGCAGTCTGTATAAGCATGGTGCTGGCTTGTGCTGAGCTTTTGGGGAGGCCTCAGGGAACTTTTAGCCATGGTGAAAGGTATGTCACATGGCAAAAGCAGGAGCAAGAGAAGAATGGGGAGGGGGTCACATGCTCTTAAATGACCACATCTCTAGAGAACTCACTCCATCCATCACCTCCCACCAGGCCCCACCCCTCACACTGAGAATCACATTTCAGCATGAGATTTGGGTGGAGACAAATATCCAAACTCTATGAATGGGGCAGGTTCTTTTATGCTGTCTTCAAGGCACATGGACTTTTATCTTGTAGAATCCAGGGGGATCCCATGAAAGTTTTTAAGCTGGAAAGTGACATCATTAAATTTGCCTTATTTTTATTTTAAAGAAAGTTAATTTTGGTGACAGTGTGGAAGATGTGTTTCCTTATATTTGGCCATATAAAATATAAAATTTGATTTTTAAAACATTTTAAAACAGTTTCTAGTATTCTAACAGTATAACAGTATGTTTATAGATTGATAAACAAAGGACATTTTATGTTTTTATAAGTCAAGTCATTTTTATGACTACATTTTCAATGGAAAAATGAATATTGAGCGTCAACAAATGAAACATTGTGTGACAAGCTTGTGAATTGCTGATCCTCTGTGTTGGCCTCATCCATAAACTAAAGGCTCTTAAACTCAAATCTCTGATGCCTTTTAGAAATGCCTTTTACTTTCTTTTTGTGTAGTAAGAGGGATCATGGAACCTATGATCTAAAAACTGGGAAGCAATGATGCCATGTGTTTGCAAGCATAGGTAACACAGCTGTTTTAGAGATGTCTTTAAAGGGTACTTGAGTGTTTTGGTATTTGAGAACAGATCTTCCAGCTTGTCATGGGAGTTGCATAGTCTTAGAAATCAGTCCTTAACCTTAAACATTGTTCACACTGAACTCTAGAATAGCAGTGGTTTTTGAAGACCAGTTGTTGAATGCATTTATGCATATTTAATTTTTTGAATGGCTGTTAAAGACCTAAGACAATTATATTCAGGTTCAAGGAAAGAACTTCTTGTGAGAGTTTAACATTTTTAAATTGTTGGTTGGTGGAGGGCTGGTATTTACTGATATTCTTGAGTTAATGAGTCCCAAGTATAATAGCTACAATTGTGCTGCCCTTCACTTTGGAGAATTGCATATTTTTACACTCATACTTTGAGGCTTACTATTTCAGTATAGAAAACAACTATAGTTGCTGAAAGAAAATGACTAGATTTCAAACTTTATCTGAGGCAAATGTGAGGTCATTAGTTAGACTTCTTTGAAACTTCTTAAGTTCCTGAACCTCATGATATTATCAAATTAAAAGGACAGACTATTGAAATGTTAATTTCAGTTCATCATGAATGTTTGCACTTCTCATAAAATAGCCATTTCTGTGTTAAAAATTTCTTATAATCTGTGAATAGCATTTAAGAAAGCAATGCAAATGTGAGTGTATTTAAAATCATCCTCTAAGTAATGCTTTTGGAAGCCAGTGTACAGTCTGACCTAACAAGTACAAGTAGACCATGTAACCACTCATTGAAGATGATGTTTTTATGCTACAAGAATTAAAGACTGTTTCTTAAAAGAAAACAAGAGACTGCTTTTTTAGTTTTTAACCACCTGTACAGCAAATCCTGAATAGGAAAATCTGAATGCCTGATAGCCTTCTGTATTATTTTGCTTATTTATATATTTATTTTACAATAAACCTTAAAATGATATTTAGTTCTACAGTAGCTGTGGGTAGATCAACCACATTCTGTATAATCTAGATTTTTTTTTAAAGCTCCCTTTTCTTGCCCTATCAATTACTTTCTGTCCATATTTGGCCATTTTGGGGAGCCAAGTTGTCCCCACGTATCAGTGGTGATAACTGGATAAGAAAAAAGTTGATCAAATCCAAGTGTGTTTTTATATATGATGCATCAGTTATCTTTGCCACATAGCAGTTCCAAAACCTCAGGCAGACACAAGAAGAAGTGTTTTTTTGCACATGTGTCTGTGGTCAAAGAGGTTCTGCTGATCTTGGGTGAGCTTGCCCATGTGCCTGAGGGTTGGCTTGCTGTTGGGCAGAGTGAGGTGACTGAATGACTTGGCTCTGCTCCATTTGTCTCTCATTCTCCAGCAGTTGTGGCAATGACAGCGGCTCTAGAGAGCTAGCCCAGTGCACAAGTCCATGAAGCCTTTGTTTATGTCATATCTGCTGACCAAAGCATGTCTGGGCTGAGTCCAAAGTCAAGGGGCAGAGCCGGCCAGCCCACCTATGGTAAATTGGCATTACAAAGTTTCATGTCAGAGGGCATGGATACAAGGAGGAGTGAAGAGCTGGGGCTAAATGATGCAGTTCACTACATAAGATTTAGAATTTTTATTGATAACAAGTAATTTCACTTCTTTTCCTTTTTTTCTCTTCTCTTCTCTTCTCTTTTTTTCTTTTCTTTCTTTGGAAAGGGTCTTGCTCTGTCACCCAGGCTGGAGTGCAGTGGCATGATCACAGCTAACTATAGACTTGACCTCTGGGGCTCAAGCAATCCTCCCACCTCAGTCTCCCGAGTAGCTGGGGCTACAGGCACATGTTACCACACCTGGTTTAAGTTTTTAAAATTTTATGTAGGGTTGCTACGTTGCCCAGGCTGGTCTCAAACTCCTGGGCTCAAGCAATCCTCCTGCCTGAGCCTCCTAAAGTGCTGGGATTATAGGTGTGAGCCACCACACCTGGCCTGATTTCACTTCTTACCTACCACATATGTTGTCTCCCTTCTTTAGGCCTTCATCAGGGAATATTTGGGGGTAAAGAACAGAAACCCACTCAAGTTGCTTGAAGATTACCATAAACAGAACAGGGAAGCTCACAGGCCTATAAAAATAGGAAACCTAGAATGGGCAGGTCTCCCCAGAACTGGGACTGCTAGATGTTAGACTTTGAGACCCTTCTTTCATCTCTGCTCCTCTCTGTTTCTCCCCCTCTGCTCCCCTCCCCACTCTTATGACCCTTTGTGGCCACATCAATTTTAATTTTATGCAGTTTTGTGGCTCAAGCACCTACTATGAATTTAGAGATATGAATTAGACCTCACTGTCTGAGTCTAATTCATATCCCTAAATCCTAGCTCATGGATTAGTTATTCCTAAGTCTACTTGTGAGTCTCCTAGGGCTGAGTGCTCAGTCTTCATCTCTTTCTTTACTTTGCTTATTGAGCTGGTCCAGTCCTGTGACTTGAAATGCTGTCTTGATGCTGATGGCTCATAAGTTTCTGTCTTCAGCCTAGACTTCTCCCTTGAACTCCAGACTCACATACACTACCTCCTACTCCACATGTCCATTTGGATGTATCTCATCGGCATCTCAAACTTATACCCAACATATACTACTTGATTTCCTCCTCATAATTTGCCTCTCCCAGTCTTTTCTCAGTAAATGGCAATTTCAGTTTTTCAGTTATTTAAACGTCGGAATCAAATCCTTGGTTAAATATTCATACTTTAAAATTATATGCATATATTATAGTTCCAATATAGTATATATATTATAAAAGAAAGCAAATTTGAAGGCTTCATGTGACACTGATTAAGTAAAATAGATCTTTAATGTCTTGCTAATTAGGATGCGTCATATTTTTATTTACTAATATCACAAGCATAATAGATAATGTGAGTTTCATTTTTTAAAAATTGTGGTAAAAACACGTAATACAAAATTTACCATTTTAACCATCTTTAAGTGTAAAGTTCAGGAGTGTTAGGCATATTCACATTGTTGTGAGACAGATCTCCAGAACTTTTTCATCTTGCAAATCTGAAGTTGTGTTCGCATTAAACAATAAGTCCCCTTTTCCTGCTCTTCCCAGCCACTAGTAACTACCATTCTACATTCTGGTGTCTATGAATTTGACTACTTTAGATACCTCATATAACTGGAGTCATATTGTATTTGTGTTTTTGTGACTAGCTTATTTCACATAGCAGAATGTCTTAATAGTCCATCAGTGTTGTAGCATGTAACATGATTTCCTTCCTTTTTAAGGTGAAATAATACTCCACTGTACGCATACACCATGTTTGGTTTATCCACTCATTTATCAGTGGGCATCTGGGTTGCCTCTACCTTTTGATGATTGGGATTAGTGCTACTATGACCATGGGTGTGCAAATCTCTTTGAGACCCTGCTTTTAATTTCTTTGGCTAGATACCAGAACCGGAATTACTAGATTGTATAGTAGCTCTACTTTTGATTTTTTGAGGAAACTCCATGCTGTTTTCCATTACAGTTGTTTCGTTTTATAATCTCACCGACAGTGTACAAGGGTTCTAATTTCTCCACATCTCTCCAAACCTTGGAGTCTTTTTTTGGCTTCTCTATTTCATGCCCTAATCTAGTCCCTCAGTAAATCCTCTTGACTTATATTTGAAATATATCCTACATCTGACTGCTTCTCATCTATCACTGTCACCTTTTTCTGAGTCACCATTGGCTCTTGTCTGGACCATGATACTAGTCTTCTCACTGGTCTCCTGGTCTCAATCCTTGCTCCCCTACAGTCTGATCTCCTTAGAACAACCAGAGTAGTAATTTAAGAATATAAGCTACATATTGTCATTCCTCTGCTTAAAACTTTCTAATGACTCCCATCACACACTGAGGATAAAATTCAAAGTTGTTTCTTTGGTTTATAATGTCTTAAAAATTCTCATTCCTTTGCTTGCCTGGCTTCAGACACACTGGTTTTTGTACTTGCCTTAAACACACTAAGATTGTCCCTGCCTCAGGGCCTTTGTCCTCGATGTTTCCTCAACCTGGGTGTCTGTATTCACAGACATTTGCCCTTCACAGAGGCCTTTCCAAACAGCCTTCTCTTAAAAAGATACTCACTGTCAACTTTTTCTATTCTCTTACCCTACTTTCTTTTTCTCTGTGCACTTGCCACTTTCTGACATCATAATGTATTTATTTGTGACTTTCTTATGGCTGTTTCCCCCAAGAGAATGTAAACACCATGAATACAGGGATTCTATCTCAGCATCTGAAAGAATGTCTGATACTTAAAAGATGCTCCATAAATATTTGTGGAATGAGCGTCTAAAATAATACTTTGTAGCCTTGTGTCTAAGCAGCTTTGGCCATGGCGACAGAGGTACCCCATGTACACATGGCGCCTTGGGTGGAGGTGGTTGCCCAGGAAAATGCTGTAATCTGTCTACCATTTCTAGCCAATTTCTCCAGCTAGAAATAATTTATGGGCTATTATTGTTCATGAGGTCTAAGTGGGAAAGTATAGATGCCTTATCTTCTATTTTTTTTTTCAGCCTCTTATTGAAAAAAACAATTCAGGGATTGATGGGAATTATTTGCCTCTGCCCTTTTGGCCCCAGATCATCCTTCCTGAGTCTTGGCTGCTCCTTATTACCTGCAGTCACATTTCCTGTTGTAATGTGAGGGCAATGCTTTGTTTGCACAATGAATGCCGGAAATGGATTTTAAAGCATTATAAAGCAAAGCCAGAAATTCCTCCTGCAGGGGAGATGGTCGGTTGACAAGTCTGTGAATTATATAATAGAATCTCCTCTTACTCTCCTTGTAAAATATACCAAAATATCAAAAAACAATGGGCTTTTCTTCCCAGTTTGTTTGGGATCATACTGGCATCCTCCTGTATTTTGGGGCTCTGGGATTAGAATCATGTATAACAGCTTTGTTTTCCCCCGGCTGGGTTTGTGATGAAGTTGTTCTGATGGAAACAGTCAGTTAATTCTAAAGGATCTGCACACGCTTGCTGAGCAGAGTACTTCTACCTTAAATGGTCTTCCATGCTGTGGGAGAGAGCTTCTGATGCGTCAGTCACAGTGATAATGTCATGGGATTGGAACATCAGTTTTGCCTGTTCACACCGCCTCATGGCCTGGAGAAGTCTATTTCAGTCTTACTAGTCTGTTAGAAGCAACAGTAATTAAAACGGATCTGCAGGCTTCTGGGGTCTTTGGATAGGTAGCCAGAGGTCTATCAATTGCAAGAGATTCAAAGATGATTGCAAATGCAGTCTGAGGGACACTCCCTGAGGCACTCCTAGAGTGCAAGTGATGTTTGGCTTTTTGTACTGGATGGTGCTTACACATGCATGTACCTTTATGAAAATTCAGGTTCTGTACTTATGATTTTTGTACTTTTCTTACAAATATGTTATATTTTAGTGAAAAAGACTTTCTTAGGAAAACAAACCAACCATAGTTTCTACCTGCAAGAAGATCTCCTGGTGGAGATATTCAAATAGAAGATCACAGTCAACTTAGTGCCAAGATTAAGCAAAGCGTATCATGGGAGCACAAATAAAAGAGATCACACTCATCTTTGGGGGAGGATAGAGGAAAACCAGAGAGAAGGTTTAAATGGGATTTATCTATCATCTTTTCCTGGCTTCCTCCATATAGAATAAGGATTTATATGAGGAAACCAGAGTAAATGGGTTCAATCCTGATTCTGTGGTAGCATGCTTGGAAGTTAAAATATGCTTGGAAGATAAAATGTTGCCTTAAAAAAGAGAAAATTTATTAAATATCATCACCCTCAGGGAGTTTGTTGATGATTGTCTCTCCAGACCTGTCTCACTGTTGGCATGGATAACTAGATTGATGAATTACTAAGAGCTGAAACACAAGACTGTGTATTTCTCATCAATGTGTTTTGTTATTGTGAAATATTTAATATTATTAAGAGCTGGCAGTGACCCTGTGTTGGAGGAGGGTAGGGTGTGTTTGTGTAAGAGCAGTGAGAAAGTAATGGCTAAAAAAAGTTGATGTCTTCTTTAAAAAAAAAAAAAAATGTTGCCAGCAGCTAGATGCAGTGTCTCTTGCCTGTAATCCCAGCACTTTGGGAGGCTGAGGCAGAAGGATCGCTTGAGGCCAGGAGTTCAAGACCAGCCTGGGCAATATAGTGAGACCTCATCTCTACAAAAAATAAAAAATTATCTAGGCATGGTGATGCATGCCTGTAGTCCCAGCCACTTGAGTAGTTGAGGCAGGAGGATTGCTTGGGCCCGGGAGGTCGAGGCTGCAGTGAGCCATGGTCATGCCACCACACTCCAGCCTGGGTGGCAGACTGAGATGCTGTCTCAAAGAAAAACAAAGAAATGTGGCTGGTGATAAGAGATTTAGAGTCTAATGAGGCACAAAGTCGTTTTATTTTTTCTTTTCTTTATAATGAATGAACAAAATCATAATAGGCAATAATTAATATAGCAAGCATTGCAAGGTGGTATAAAATGAATTTCTTTACTGTTAAGTACATTGAGCTCATAGAAGGAACTGATGGATAGGGAATGGAACTGATGGGCGATTGGAGTTGTTAGAGTAGATAGTACCCAAATTGGTCTTTGGACAAATAGGTTGGAACCAGACCTGAACGTGCATAAGAATATCTTGGTAACAAGTTAAAAATGTAGATTCCTGGGTCCAACCCCCAGATTCTGTGGGTCTGAGGTGAGGCCTGGGGTTATGGATCTTCACAAAGAGGTTTAGGTGTAGGTGGTTCAGACAATACCTTGAGAAGTGATGACTAGGAGTCTTGGCAGGGAGAGAGGGCAGGATTGGTGGAAGGCAAATGCTTGGAAGTAAAAAATGATAGCATTCAGTGAAGAGGCAGACTCATTCCTGAGACAGAAAAAGAAAATTTATTTAGAAACAATAAATATGCCAGGCAGCTCCTAGCGTTGGAGGGACTGATGGCAAGACGGGTCATGGCAATGGAGCCCGTTATCCATGGAATGCTACAATCTATAGCTAATGTTTTTATTTGCAGGTGCCTTCAGAACGAAGTCAATATTTAAATGAAAATATCATTCTTGAATAATTTGCACCTTAACATGTGGAGGCTGGAACATACCTTAAAGGTTATTTTCCTATTCAACCCTGTCATTTAAGAGAAAGGAATGGGAGGTAGTAACTCATGAGGGATCGGCGGAGATTTGGCTGAAATTCAGAGATTTCCTGAAGGGTCATAAACACTTATTTGTTTATTCATCAAAACTTATTAAGCACCTCCTCTAAACACCCAGTCCTGGGCTAGACCCCGGGATCCTGCTAAAAAGAAGAAAAAAATCAATACAGCCTTGTCTTTGGGAGTTGACAATCTAATGAAAGTGTCAGTTGTAGAACAAGTATGGGAATTTTTCCTACAATGAATTGTGTTCCCCATGCTGCCAGTTATATGTGGTGGAGTTGCATTCCACAGACCCCCCCTACTGAATACACTTTTATTGAAATGAGGGCCCTGGGCACATGATGACACACGATGGCACATGACGAGCCACACGGCTCTCTGTGCAGCTGCAGTGTTTGAATGGCAGCTTGCTAGTTGGCCCTGAGTTCTTTCATTGAATGCAATCTGCTGTGATTTATTTGGATCGTGTACAGCAGTGCTTTTTAAACTTTAATTTGCAAGGCCATCACCCAGGGCTCTTGTTAAAAATACAGATTCTGTGGGTCTAGAATAAAAACTGAGGTGCCCTGTATTTTCAACAAACTTCCAGGGATGCTGATGTTGCTAGCAGGTGAACCATACTGACTAGCGCTAGATGTCTGGAGAGAGCAGACATCTTTTGGGTCACTGAAGATCTCCTAAATTGAGATCAGGTTGGTTTTTGTTGGTGTTGATCAACTGATTTGTATTTTTTCAGCTTATAGTCACAAGGGCTACTATATATAGTAGCTTATAGTAACAAGGTGCATTATAATTACAATAATACCTTTGCTGTTGAAATTTGTCCAGAAAAACAGCTTTATGATGGAAAGTCTTGTCCTCCGTAACCTCTAATTCTTTTTTACGTCACTGAGAAAAGGATAACATTTTGGATAAAACAAAATTTCTTGACTTCGCCAACTGTCACAAAATAGCAGAACAGACTGTAATTACAAGTGTGACAAATGTGATAAAGGAAATGAGGCTAGGGGTGTCTAGATTGGGGTCCTCTAACTGTAGTTATTTGGATAGAGGCCATATTGGTTTCTTGTTCTGCTCTCCTCCACCTCAATCTTACATTACTGCATAAGTTAGCATAGGCTGGCACAGAAAATCTTGAAGGATAGTTGCATTTTTACCTGAAGCTCATCCAGCAACCAGTGCCAGTGAAACTGTGCATTCTATACTCATCTTGAAATATTAGCCCTTCCAGCTCATAGTTTGTTTATAGCAAGCAAAAAGAGAAAAAGGATTACTTTCAGATTGCTATAACGCTTGACACCATTGGGCTTTTTAAAGGTTGTAAGTGAATAAATTGAGCTCTTGTGTAGGCATGTTTCTTTTTAAAAATGGTTTGATATGAGGTTAAAAACTAAATTATGTAAGATTCTATAGAAAACAGTTTTTTTCTGCCACTTTTTTTATTTTTTGGTTTCTAGAGTGATCTTTTTCCTGTCTTTTCTTTTGAGTGACAGTATCAGAGAATGCAAAAATCATAGGAGGGAGCAGTTCGGTTTGACCTGATGGATTAATTGTGTATAGGCCTCTGCATTCAAATGAGGAGTTGTGTGTCTGACAACAAAGTTGCTATTCGAAGTTGCTTTGCCAGTGAGAATTTTTATTTTGTGTGTGTGTGTGTGTATGTACATATATATATAGTGTGTGTGTGTGTGTGTGTGCCAGTGAGAACTGTGGAACTCATAATATCCCACAGCCAGAAGGGGCTTTAGTGCTTAGCCTGACCAACTGGTCCTGTGTTCTGTGATGGGCTTCTTCAGTGTTTGAGTTACCATTGTTCATAGAGCCACGTGCTAAGTACTCCTCCAACCAACGTTTGTGTATGAGATCTAAACGTGGTTGGCGTGCTCATGATTGCCATACTAAGTTTCCAAGGAACAATGAAGGAGTGGTAGATGACTGCATCTCTGAAAGTTGTTCTTATTGTTGATTTTTAATTTATTTTAGGTTTTATCTTGTTTGAACACACAGCCCTTACACTGATCCATGTAGACATATAGCAAACGACGTAAACAGTGAGCTTCACATTGTCATTGAGAGAGAGGGACCCATGGGGTCAAGGCATCTTTTGTTTTTTTATCTTGTCATTCTGAGGCTTCCAAAATACTGAGTAGAACAAAAATTCCATTAACCCATGTGATATTGCTGATTTTGCTCCCAGGCAAGGCTGTTGTGACCTGAACATTCTGATACAAAGAAGCACCATTTGGGTATTCACGTAGTAGGCTCACGGTCACCTTACCTGGGTCTCAGTTCCAGCCCCATAGCTCATCAGCTGTGTGACATTGAGAAGATTACTTAACGTCTTCCAGCTGCAATTTCTTCTTCTAAAAGATGTGTTGTTCTGATGATGAAATGAAACAATATTGTACAGTACATGCATAGTACCTAGAACATTGTTACTACTACATTGTAGCAATATGATTGAGCATTTGCTGATCCCTGTGAATATTAGTTATGTAATTGTGATCATAATTTCTTATTAATATCAATAAATATTTCTAAATACTTGTTACTAAATGGCTGAATATGTATATATGTATAACATATATTATACAGCTTAAACATAGAAAATAATAGATTAGAGGAAGTATGATATAGATTCTGTAACCTGATCAAGAGCTATCTTCATGGAAATTAATTTTCTACCTGCAGGTTAAATGACTCTGAAATTGGTTTCTGGCTTTGCTTAGAGAAAGGAAATATTGGTTAATCAATCACCAGTTGAGTGTATCCATCTTTGGTGGTTTCCCTTTAAACAAAAAGCCTATTACTGATCTTGCTTCCTTTCCATAGGAAAGTTCATTTTAGAAAGTGTATTGAGCCAGGGTTTTTGTTTGTTTTAAAGATAGAGAATTGAAAATTGGCATTATCAGATGGCATGATGGGTTCTTTCTGGTGCTGTTTGAATCAGGGTTAGACAGAGACTTTGTGAGACTGTTCTCCTTCATTGCATTTTCTTTATAGTTCCATCCCCCAAAGATTCCAGGCATATTATATCTGTATTGCACAATTAGATCTAACTGTATTTTGAATGTTAAATTCAGCCTTTAAAAAAACCTTTATTAGCCAGGCGCGGTGGCTCACGCCTATAATCCCAGCACTTTGGGAGGCCGAGGCGGGCAGATCATGAGGTCAGGAGATCGAGACCATCCTGGCTAACACGGTGAAACCCCGTCTCTACTAAAAATACAAAAAATTAGCTGGGCGTAGTGGCGGGCGCCTGTAGTCCCAGCTACTCGGGTGGCTGAGGCAGGAGAATGGCGTGAACCCGGGAGGCGGAGCTTGCAGTGAGCCGAGATCACGCCACTGCACTCCAGCCTGGGCGACAGAGCCAGACTCCGTCTCAAAAAAAAACCCAAAAACCTTTATTATTATTTTTTAAAGCATATATTGTTCACGTGCCCTTGATGGAGGATATTAACGTTAAGTATTCAGGAGTGAGGAGGAAGGTTAAGTTTTAGGTTCTATAAGGATTGTCTGGCTTTTGGTTCAGACAAGTGGTTTTTAACTCATCCAGCCATTCCTTATGACCCACATTACCCTCTCGAAGTGGGGGCAGGGCAGGAGAACCCCACAGATCCCCCACATTTTGTTTTGTAAGAACTGCCAAGCCAATTGTTCAAATTAGCCTAGTCATCTAATCTCCTAATGTCCCTGGCAGGAGAACAAGTGTTATGGGGAGGTGACAGATGAACCGCAGAGAGCTTGCTGTGCCTGTGTTCTGCAGCTCACTGGTAAAGCGTGTCAAGGATGTGGCCTTTGCCTTGCTGTCCCAGGTGTTGTTCATAGTCCTCCACTACTGTCCTTACCCCCAACCTCTTGCAGGGCCAGAGTTTCTGTTGCTGAGCCCATTACAACAGATCCTCAGTGGGCAAGCAGCAGGGGCTGTACTGAGCGTGCCTGGTCCTTCTCCCAAACCTGCCAATCACTGAATGGGGCCGTCTCTTCCGGAAGAGGGTTACAGTGGGCGCGTAGGGTGAGTGGCTCCCTTGAGCAGATTCCGCCAGTAAAAGTAACGTCAGGCAGGAGGAGTGAACGTTACCATCTCGGAGCAGCCAATATTTCTTCTGTAAATACCAATCACGTTAGGTGCCAGAGCAGTTAACTAACCTCTCTACCTCTGAACTCCATAACTCGTAAGACTTAATTGTGTTGACCTGGGATATAAACCTATCCCGACTCCTCCACATACCAAACTCAAACGTTTCATAAACTTAAAATACCACTTGTTTCACATACTGATAAAAAATTCCAAGTAATTCCCCCAAGGATCACTTAGAAGGTTCCCAAATCCACCCTGACAGCCCAGCCACCTTGGAGAGTGTTTTTGCCGAGGCAGCATCAGCAGGGTAGAGGAGGACCGGGCAAGGTCAGCACCTTATGTGCTACAGAGAGGCCCATGTGAGTCTTGTCCTCTTCAGAAGGCGGCCTGCATGATGAAACACATCTACAGTGATGCTATGCTAGTCGCTGTCCTGAGCTTCACTCCCTGGTGTAGGGTTAAAAACTCCCAGGAAAGGCTTCTTTGTTCTTCCCAGACCAGTATGGTATATGGTGGTTGCTTTTACATCAGTTTTAGGTGGGTTGCCATATTCTCCATGAGCCTCTTTTAGGAATATTTGGAATGGTAGTGGTAATCTATATTGGGAGCCATCTCAACTCAGTATTAAATGAGTCTGGGACAACAAGCAACACCCACCCCATTACAAGTTTTATATGAAGCAAACATCTATTTTTGCTTTGTGCAGACTCCACTGTATAAAGTGCTAAAAATAACCAAATGCTCAGAAACCATTTGTGATGCAAAAATGACTGTAGGGGGAACCGTGTTGTTTTCTGCCCTGGTTATAACTAAATAGTATACGGCAGGAATTGTGCCCAAGAACTAGTTTTGCAAGGTCATTCTGAGGCTTTTCTGGTGTTGGAGGGACCTATAGTTGTCCCTGTGTACTCAAAATGTCATCTTGCCCACACAAACTGTTAAAATAATTTAGACAGGCTTTTTTCTTTTTTATTGCTTAAAAAAAAATAGTCTGTTTGGGTCTTGAAGATTTTGTGAGTTTTATTTTTTTTTTAGGATTTTTTTTTTAAAAAAGGAAAATAGAAATAAACATCACAGGTTAGGGTAACCAGAAGGCAGGGTTGTTAACGCCTTTTAAAATTTTAGCACATTTCCTAATGCTGCTGTCATTTCTTAAGTCATGCTATGCATGAGACTTGAATACTCAGTGCTCCCGTACTGGCCTCAGTGTTGTTACCAAGAAGTGCATTTGCCAGTCTTATCAAACTGGCATCAGAAATCAAGCTCTGAGCTCGGAAGTTAGATACCGCTTATTTTTATCAAGTAGGCAATTTTCCTCTCCCCTTAGCATATGAGCTTTGGGTTCTAGACTTGTTCGAACATGCCAAAGAAACCACTGGTTAATTTAATGCCTAGAGGCCATGTTCCTACAGTGTCTATAGGAAAATGTCCTCCCCCACCCCCGCCACCCCAGTCTGAGTGTGTTGAGGAGCCAGTTGACAAAATTGTTAGCATGCTGTGAAGGGATGGATGGTCAGCTCCTCTTCTCCCCACACATCCGTGTGTATGCATTCAGCTTGTTCTCCGGCGTAGGTGTGAAGATGGGCATAGGCTTGTGTGCTTCTCTATTCTGCTGAGATTTGTGTTGTTATCTCCACACTTCAAGGACAAAAAAAGATCCAAGATGATGAGTGGTTGACCATGTTGCATGAAAAGGAAGTGGATAAAGAGGACTCATTCTGGAACAGACTAGCAATTGACTGGACAACGTATTTTTTCTAAGCCTCTTAACCCTTTGTATACATCTCTTTATGGCTGTGAAAGTGTCTTACCATCTGTTAGATTTTTTCTGGGAGATGATTAGCTTTCAGAAACCTAAATGACTCAAGGGAAGTGAAAGCAATACTAGACTTTCTAGAAAAATTTATGGAATGTGTTCTCCTTCTCCCAGCTCTGTGCGTGCTTCAGGGAAGCTGCTGCCTCTGCTTTAATATGTCTGTGCTCTTTGGGCTGGTGGCATGTTGTCTGAGACCTGAAGAAGACAGTGGTGAAATCTAAATCAGAACCCTAGGCAGATTTTCCTTCTTTCTTTCTTTTCATCCACCAGCCTTTACTTTCGCAATCTTCCTCTCCAATATTTATTTAAAATTTTCTCAGCATGTACAAACTCTTGGCATATAGGGGAAGAAGATTTCTAAAAAATCAAGCCATTTCTCCTATAAGGGAGAGTTGCTACAACAGGAAATTGGATTTGGACCTTCTTTGGAAGCAAAAAAATACAGCTAAATAAACGTTTAAATGGAAGTAGTCTCGTAAATATTTTCACTTTCAAAAATGGAAATTCATTGTGTCACTTTATATAATATCCATGTTATATCTGAACTTCATGCTCTAAAACTCTACAAATGTAGACTTGGAAGAAAAAAAGTTAGTGTTTTTTCACTAACTATTTTTTTTCTCACTAATCATAGCGTGGACACCCGTTCCAGTTTGTGTTATGTGTTTCACAAGGGAATGTTTAGCAGCTTAGTGGGTTTGAAACTTCCTGAAGGTTGTTGCAGGGGCTGGGATGAGTGCATTACAGGCCTCTCCTTGGCAAAATGTTTTTCCGTTTGTAGTTTCTCAGCATTTTCTCTTCCCCTGTGCAATCCAGGCTAGTGGAGTTGAGATACTCACATTTCTATCATCCAGCTGGCTAGTTTTAGGAAAGATACAGCTTAAGCCTGTTCCTCCTTGGCTTTTAGCTTTCACTTGCCTTATTTGGTAAAGCTGCGGGGTTCGTTATTCCTGGAAAGGGCTGTTTCACCAGTTTCAAGGACTATTTCCCACTTCCATCTAGTTCTGCGCTGGGAACTTGAGCTCGCTTGCAGCTCTGGGGTATCTGATTTGAACTGGGGCAGTTGCAGGATGGAGGTACCCTGAAGAATTCTCACCACCCATGGCTGGTGGTGATGTACCCCTCACTAATGAGATGTTTACACATCAGATACATAGTTCAATGTAAACTTCCCTTTGAAACTAGGGACTCACAAAAGATGCTGGCTTTTTTGCTTCGTCCAAGGGCCTGGAATGGGCATGCCTTTCTCGCTTTTCCCAGGATCTTGGTATTTAGATTGCCTTTTCCCCAATTATCCTTTTTATTTCTGCATTCTTTCTATCTCTTTGGGGGCTTTTTCCTATCCCTTATAAGAAACATAATTTTGCTCACGTTAAAGTCGCACATCCTAAGTTTTAATGGAGCTCACAGTTTATTATTATCTTAAGTACCTCTTCTGATGTTGTTTATAGGGAAACTTATTCTTCTCATGTTCATTATGTATGAAGTCATGTTCTCAGCACCCACTTCACCCCCTTCTTGTCCCCCAAACCAACTGGAATCCAGAATCCTGACAACTTATCCTTCTCTGGTTCCTAAGTAGCATTGTTGTAAAAATAATTAGCCTAAGTTTTAAAGAGATGAGAAGATGTGGCTTATTCCTTGGAGCTTATATTCGTTTTGTGTCTTAGCCTAAAAAGGAAGTTTACAGGCCCCCCAGTCCTCAGAAAGATAGTTATATTCTTTCTGATGAAAGGTGGGAACGGGGAAGCGGGGAGGAGAGGAGAGGAGAGGAAGTGAGGTTGATGTAAGTGAATCCTTCGCTCTTTGCCCAGAGAGTTAGTGGGTTTTTTTTTTTTTTTGTGAAAGGAAGTTGCATTTATTAAGAGTTTGGAGGGAGGGGGCCGAAGGAAACGTTTTTCCCTCCCAGAATGCGGAGGCTGCCACTCAGTGGGAGAATTAGTGAAGCTCCGGAACTCACTTTCATTTTCAAGAACCTGTTGGTGGAGGCTTTTTTTGTCTTTGGCTTTGCTTCTCCCTTCCAGCCCTGCCTGTCACAGAAAGACCCCCGTTCATCTCCCTTGCCCTGCAGTTCATTTCTGAGGCGTGCATGTGAAGTTAAGGGACTATCCCCATCATAGGAGATGAAGCAAATGAAGAGACAAAATGAAGCAAATGAAGAGGCAAATAAAAGACATCTAGAAATTGACTGAGTAGAGGGAGAAAAGGAGAAAAACAGAAGGGTAGCTTTTGGATGTGAAACACCAGAATGAAAACTGACTTGCCCACTGTCAGAGTGTATTACTGGGTCTGCCCACGTCAGTGAGAGCTGGTGAGACCCACCCTCCGAGGGTCTTAACTATGTGCTGCTGTTCCCTGCCTGGGCAGTTGTGTTGTCATCTTGATACTCAGTTCAGTCCTATACTCTTTTGGGTATTTCTGTTTCCTTTTAGAAAATAACTAGCAAATTTGTGAAAATTCAAAGCAATATGCTAGGTATGTTATGAACGAATTTGCCTAATGCTGGGCCAAGCATAGAAACCCAACCAATTACCTCTCTATATAGAATATACAGGAATGTTTTGATTTAACTGCCTTAAGTCATTCTGTACTACAGAGTTCTGTCTCTCAGCTGGATTTAGTTACTTGTCCTTATTAGTCCTGGTACACATAACTCTTTGTCATACTAATAATGATTACTACTACTACTAACATGCACTTTTATTTTTTATCTTATTTATTTATTTATTTTGAGACAGAGTCTCACTCTATCGCCCAGGCTGGAGAGCAGTGGTACGATCCCAGCTCACTGCAACCTCCACCTCCCAGGTTCAAGCAGTTCTCCTGCCTCAGCCTCCCAAGTAGCTAGGATTACAGGTGTGCACCACCATGCCCAGCTAATTTTTGTATTTTTAGTAGAGATGGCGTTTCAGCATGTTGGCCAGGCTGGTCTCGAACTCCTGACCTCAAGTGATCTACCTGCCTCAGCCTCCCAAATTGCTGGGATTACAGGCATGAGCCACCGCACCCAGCCTAACATGCATTTTTTTTTTTTTAACTGTGTAATTCTTTTTTCTTTTATATTATACTTTAAGTTCTGGGTTACATGTGCAGAACGTGCAGTTTTGTTACATAGGTATACACGTGCCATGGTGGTTTGCTGCACCCATCAACCTGTCACCTACATTAGATATTTCTCCTAAATGACTCAAGGGAAACCTTGAGTCCCTCCCCTAGCCCCAAAGCCCCCTACAGGCCCCAGCGTGTGATGATCCCCTGCTTGTGTCCATGTGTTCTCATTGTTCAATTCCCACTTATGAGTGAGAACATGCAGTGTTTGGTTTTCTGTCCTTGTGATGGTTTGCTGAGAATGATGGTTTCCAGCTTCATCCATATCCCTACAAAGGACATGAACTCATCTTTTTATGGCTGCATAGTATTCCATGGTGTATATGTGCCACATTTGCTTAATCCAGTCTACCATTGATGGACATTTGAGTTGGTTCCAAGTCTTTGCTATTGTGAATAGTGCCGCAATAAACATACATGGTAACATGCACTTTTAATACTTATGTTGCTCCTGTTCTGTTCTGAAAGCTTTACCCGTTTCTACCATACAGCAACACCATGAGGCTGGTGCTAGTCATATCCTTGGTTTACTATTGAGGAAAACTGAGGCTTAGAGGATTAACATGCCCAAAGCAACACAGTTAGCTAGAAGTGTTAACCCTGGTAGTCTGACTCTAGAAACGGCCTAACTGCTTTGCTATGCTGCCTCTTACTGCTATTTAAGTCACTATCGGGTGGCAAGTAGCCTTGAGTGCTTTTTTTTTTTTTTTTTTGAGACAAGGTCTTGCTCTGTCACCCAGGCTGGAGTGTAGTGGCACGATCATGGCTCCCTACAGCTTTGACCTCCCTGGCTCAAGCCATCCTCCCACCTCAGCTTCCTGAGTAGCTGGGACTGCAGGCACTGTCCCCATGCCCAGCTATTTTTTTAATTTTCTGGAGAGATGAGGTCTCCCTGTGTTGCCCAGGCTGGATTCTTTTTTATTTTTTTTAATACAACTAGTCTCTGGAGCTCATGGTACAAGGACTACCTAGATTAAATGCATATTGGTTTGTTTGGTGATCGCTGTTTCTTGCATGAGGCCAAATCTTTGCCCTGCTTTGTTGCTATGCTCTCTTTTAAACTTCCGTTCACTTGTTACCTTATTGTGGTTTTCTCTGACCCTTGTTCACATACCTCTTAGGTAGGTCTCAGACCTGCGGGTCCTCTAAGGCATTGATTCCCAAGCTTGATTGTACTGGGAATCACCTGGGAGATTCAAAAAATTATATTCCCTGGCTCCATCCTTGCAGTTGGTATAAGACTCGGGAATAAATATTTTTTTACATTTCCCTGGAGATTTCGATGACCGGCTTGCTTTGCATTAAGGCAGAGTTTCTCAAACTTTGCAGGTGTACTGTGTGATCTTATTAAAATGCAGATTCCGAAACAGCCTGCTATCTGATCTGCAGTGAGGCCCAAGGGCCTGCATTTCTAACAAGCACCCAGTGCTGCTGATGCTGCTGGTTCACACTTCTCATGTTTTTTTTTTTTTTTTTTGAGTCAGAATCTCGGTCTGTTGCCCAGGCTGGAGTGCAGTGGGGCAATCTTGGCTTACTTCAACCTCCACCTCCTGGGTTCAAGCAATTCTCCTGCCTCAGCCTCCTGAGTAGCTGGGACCACAGGTGCATGCCACCATGCCCTGCTAATTTTTGTGTTTTTAGTAGAGACAGGGTATCACCATGTTGGCCAGGATGGTATCAAACTCCTGACCGCAGGTGATCTGTCTGCCTTGGCCTCCCAAAGTACTGGGATTACAGGCATGAGCCACCCTGCCCGGCCCACACTTCTCATTTTGAGTAGCTGGGGTCTGGACTGTGCATCTTGACTGTACTCTCTTACCCTTTCAATCTATTTAGTGGATTGTATCTCACACTGGCTGGAATTTGTGGCTTCCAACAACTTACTGGAGGTAATTGCCCACAGGATAAAGTGAGAAAAAGGAGGAAAATGGGAAGATACTGAAAGAGAAACTGTCTCAATTTGGGAAGGACTTGTTAAAAAGACAAGCATTGTTAATTAGTAGCTTAGTATCTAATCTTTGTCACTGAAGGCTGCAAATCATGCTTCCTGGAGTCTTCTTAAAGACAGCTTCTGCAGAGGTTTTAACACCTCTCATCTGACTTTTGTTAAATAGCCTGCTGGAATCCAAAATAGAAGCTGTGTAGGGAGATTCTCCCTAAGCATATTTTACTGCCAAGCCTGCTCTGTTAAGACTGTATTGATTTTCTCCCCTCTTGGTATGAAATTAGTCATATAAAATCACAAAGCCCTCAAAGACATTTGGTTCAATCTGACACTTGATGCTTAGCTGTCCCCTTGAGCACCCCCACTGAGGGATCCCTAGACCTTGCTGCATATCAGAATCATTAAGAGGTTTAAAAAATGATTTTCTATTATATAAGAAGTAGATGCATACAGTCTTCTCATAGGTCTTGCTGCAAAGGCTTGTTCCTTGTTCTCTTCCTGATCCTAGAGCTAGCTATTACCAGAATGCTCTGTAACTTTGCAGACTTTTTTCTTTGAGTGTACTTACATATGTGTATACCTGTTTATTTTTTTTAAAAGCCTGTTAGTGGGGTGTATTTTAATATTACACTGGGTTTTTAAACCTGTATTCAAAGCAGCTGTGAAGTCATTTTCTCACTTGGCTTTGCAGACACAGTTCTCTGCTGGTTCTCCAGAACTTCCTCTGCTATTCCTTCTGGATCTCCCTGACTCTCTCTTCCGCTTTCTCACCTCTAAATGCTGGGCTGGTCCCGGGCTTCGGCCTTGGCTCTCATCTCTATCTGTGTTCACTCTCTAGATGATCTCATCCACTCCTTGAGGTTAAATGTGCTGATGACTAACAGATTTGTTTCTCCAGTGCCCATCTGTCTCCCAAGAGCTAAATGTGCATCTCCAACTTTCTAAGTGACACTTCCACTTGAATGGACTTCAGAGGCATACTAGACATAATTTGTCTCCAACTGGCAGTGTCTCCCTGCCTCAAACCTGTTCCATCCCTGGTCTTCCCCATCGTGATGTATAGTGACTGTTTTGGCTTGTAGTGTCTTGATTTCTCTTCCTCCCTCACACGTCACATCTTAGCCATCTGAGTCCAGTTTTCTAGGCCTTCAGTTATAGTCCCAATTTGCCTACTTCTCACCACCTAGTCTACAGCCCTCATTCTGCTCTAAACCATCATTGTGCCCCCCAGGCCATTGTTTCCCAGACTTCTTTGACTGCACTTCATAGCAAGAAATTTATTTCAGCTGGGCATGGTGGCATGCACCTTTGCTCCCAGCTACTTGGGAGGGTGAGGCAGGAGGGTTGCTTGAGCTCAGGAGTTTGAGATCAGCCTGGGCAACATAGTGAAATGCTGTCTCATTGTGTCTCAAAAAAAAAAAATACACACATATATGTGTATATAAAACTGCAACCTAGGAGACATATTCATATATATAAGCAAAAGGTTCACAAAGCGGTACTTACCTTTACTGTTTGCAGTATACTCTGATATTTCATTCTCTTATTTTGTGAAAAAACAAATGGTGGTTGAGGCCCATTTAATTCATTTCATGACCCAGTTTCAGTCATGATCTGCAGCTTGAAAAACACTGGTTTGGATCCTTGCTATTTAAGGTGATCTGTGGAGCCAGCAGCATTGACATTAACTGGGAGCTTTTTAGAAATGCAAATCTCAGCCCCTCTCCTGGCCCCCTGAATCACAACATGCATTGCAGGAGATGCCCAGGTAGTTTGCAGGCAATTGCAGTGTGAGTGTCACTAGTCTGGAATGACTGCTGTGGCCTTCTAGTAGTGGATCTCCTTGTCTCCAGCCCTGATGGCTCACAGTCTTTCTACCATGGGTGGAGCTGGAGTGGTCCTTATAATGCCATTTGGGTCATCCTGTGCCTGCTTTAACCAGCCTCCCACCTCATGTGGAACAGAATCAAGCCAGGTTCTCAACCCTGGATGACTGCTCATTAAGATTACCCAGAAGAATCAAAAAACAAATGAAAACGAACAAAACAAAACCTCATGCGTGGGATACATCACAGACAAATTGGATCAGAATCTCTGGGTGTGCAGCCAGGATTGAGAACAGCTGTATGAGAAGACCAGGCCCCTGCCTGCCTCTGGAAATGGGCCTATCTAGGGCTCTCCTGGCTCTTTCAGCTCTAACCATACTGGCTGCTTTCCTGTTCCCTGCACACAGCAAACTCATTTCTGCCCCAGAGCCTTTGTGCTTAATGTTCCTCCTGCCTAGAATTCTCTCTTGCAGGACTCATGCCCTCACTTGTTTCATGCCTCTGCGCAGATGCCACCACCCCTGAGAGACCTCTGTGACATTCCTGTCTTACCAACTTATCCCTCTAGCTGCTTCCTCCCTTTGTGTCTCTTCGTCTTGTTTTTTTTTTGTCTTCATAGCAGGTACTACTCTCAACACTGTATGTCGTGTTACTTCCTTACTTATTTGCTCTTTATCTTTCTCTGTAGAATTTAAGTTGCATGAGGACAGAGACCTTATCTGTCTTGTTGAACGCTGTATTCCTGATACCTGGAACAGTGTCTGGCCATAAGCAGATGATGAATAGTATTTGTGATGAATGAGAGTAGTCAGTGGTTGACTGCATTATGGTGTTTCTGGCTTTTTATAGCTGAGTTGGCCCTGGTTGGACAGAAGCAAGAATGCTTCATCCCTGGTAAACTATTAGTCTGGTCTTCTCCATGTATTTTGGTCTTCTTAATAATAATAGTTTTTTTTATTATAATTACTATTTTATTAATTATGATACTAATTACTAATTATTATTATTACAGACTGGGACTCACTGTGTTGTCCAGGCTGACCTTGAACTCCTGAGCTCAAGTGATCCTCTTGAGTAGCTGAGACTACAGGCATGCGCCAGCATGCCCAGCTCAACTTTGGTTTTTGTGTCTTTTTTTTAAATTTTGGGTTTGGGGGTACATGTGAAGCATGTGAAGATTTGTTACATAGACAAACACGTGTCACGGGGTTTTGTTGTACATATTATTACATTACCCAGGTATTAAGCTCAGTACCCAATAGTTATCTTTTCTGCCCCTCTCTCTTCTTCCACCCTCCCCTTCCACAAGTAGACACTGGTGTCTGTTGTTTCCTTGTGTTCATAAGTTTTTATCATTTAGCTCCCACTTATAAGTGAGAACATGCAGTATTTGGTTGTCTGTTCCTTCATTAGTTTGCTAAGGATGATAGCCTCCAGCTCCATTCGTGTTCCCACAAAAGACATGATCTCATTCTTTTTTATGGCTGCATAGTATTCCATGGTGTATATTTACCACATTTTCTTTATCCAATCTGTCATTGATGGGCATTTAGGTTAATTCCATGTCTTTGCTATTGTGAATAGTGCTTCAGTGAACATAATTGTGCATGTGTATTTATGGTAGAATACTTTGTATTCCTCTGGGTATATACTCAGTCATGGGATTGCTGGGTGGAATGGTAGTTCTGCTTTTAGCTCTTTGAGGAATCGCCCTACTGCTTTCCACAATAGTTGAACTAATTTCCACTCCCACCAACAGTGCGTAAGGGTTCCCTTTTCTCCACAACGTTGCCCGCATCTGTTGTTTTTTGACTTTTTAATAATAGCTGTTCTGACTGGTGTGAGATAGTATCTCATTGAGGTTTTGATTTGCATTTCTCTAATGATCAGTGATATAGAGCTTTTCTTCATATGCTTGTTGCCTGGTTCAATTTTGATTCAGGAAAGCATTTCCTTGTTTCTTCCTAAGGGAAGAATGTAAGGAGGAAAAATTAAAAAATGGCAGGATAGCCTGACTATTTTCCTGAAGCAACATGACTGTCTTCAAATTATCAGATCTTTGCCTTGAATTGGTTTTGCTTTTTTGATAGGGTGTGGAAGACTTTTCATTTACCCTGATCAAAAACGTTTTTAAAGAGAAGCTTATGATCACTTGTAGTAGCTAAGATTGATATCAGAATGTTAAATATCAGAAATTATTCTGGCTTGGATGTGGAGATGATGTGTTGAACATAATGGCTCACTTCAACTTGGTTGATTTTTTTTTAAGTCTTCATTTGGAGCAGTGTCAGTTTAACAGTCAGATCTGACATAACTGTATTACATAATCAGACTTTTCAAGGATACAAATTGAAAGGGCTTTTCAGTTAGGTCTTAGAACTTCTTTAATTTTGTATCCTTTGAGATCAGTCCTCCTGCTTTTGATCTTTTGCCCTTGATCCATGTTTCTTCAGTAGGTGAATTCTGAGCTGGGGTTCCGAGGAATTCTTCAATTTAAAAGAGAACACACAATAATGTCTTTGTAATAACAAAATTGGGTGAGGGCAGGGAACTACGTCAGTCCTGTTTGAGAAGTATCACTAATGCCTACCTGCCATACCTGGGAATGCTAGTAAGTTGCCTGGGCAGTAGTGATTCAGGTGTGAGATTCAGTCCCGCATACAAACTGACTGTCTTGTTTTATGTTTTGTGTTTAATAGCATTTGGTCTCTCTTATGCACCTTGTCTTTTAGTTCTAACACGTTGATGGTATTCATTGTATGTAAGCATTTGCATCAAATTTTGCTCATCAAGTATAAAATATACGGTCTTTCCGCTCAACTACGTGGAAACTGAACAACCTGCTCCTGAATGACTACTGGGTACATAACGAAATGAAGGCAGAAATAAAGATGTTCTTTGAAACCAACGAGAACCAAGACACAACATACCAGAATCTCTGGGATGCATTCAAAGCAGTGTGTAGAGGGAAATTTATAGCACTAAATGCCCACAAGAGAAAGCAGGAAAGATCCAAAATTGACACCCTAACATCACAATTAAAAGAACTAGAAAAGCAAGAGCAAACACATTCAAAAGCTAGCAGAAGGGAAGAAATAACTAAAATCAGAGCAGAACTGAAGGAAATAGAGACACAAAAAACCCTTCAAAAAATAAATGAATCCAGGAGCTGGTTTTTTGAAAGGATCAACAAAATTGATAGACCGCTAGCAAGATTAATAAAGAAAAAAAGAGAGAAGAATCAAATAGATGCAATAAAAAATGATAAAGGGGATATCACCACCGATCCCACAGAAATACAAACTACCATCAGAGAATATTACAAACACCTCTATGCAAATAAACTAGAAAATCTAGAAGAAATGGATAAATTCCTCAACACATACACCCTCCCAAGACTAAACCAGGAAGAAGTTGAATCTCTGAATAGACCAATAACAGGAGCTGAAATTGTGGCAATAATCAATAGCTTACCAACCAAAAAAAGTCCAGGTCCAGATGGATTCACAGCCGAATTCTACCAGAGGTACAAGGAGGAGCTGGTACCATTCCTTCTGAAACTATTCCAATCAATAGAAAAAGAGGGAATCCTCCCTAACTCATTTTATGAGGCCAGCATCATCCTGATACCAAAGCCTGGCAGAGACACAACAAAAAAAGAGAATTTTAGACCAATATCCTTGATGAACATTGATGCAAAAATCCTCAATAAAATACTGGCAAACAGAATCCAGCAGCACATCAAAAAGCTTATCCACCATGATTAAGTGGGCTTCATCCCTGGGATGCAAGGCTGGTTCAATATACGCAAATCAATAAATGTAATCCAGCATATAAACAGAACCAAAGACAAAAACCACATGATTATCTCAATAGATGCAGAAAAGGCCTTTGACAAAATTCAACAACCCTTCATGCTAAAAACTCTCAATAAATTAGGAATTGATGGGACGTATCTCAAAATAATAAGAGCTATTTATGACAAACCCACAGCCAATATCATACTGAATGGGCAAAAACTGGAAGCATTCCCTTTGAAAACTGGCACAAGACAGGGATGCCCTCTCTCACCACTTCTATTCAACATAGTGTTGGAAGTTCTGGCCAGGGCAATTAGGCAGGAGAAGGAAATAAAGGGTATTCAATTAGGAAAAGAGGAAGTCAAATTGTCCCTGTTTGCAGATGACATGATAGTATATCTAGAAAACCCCATTGTCTCAGCCCAAAATCTCCTTAAGCTGATAAGCAACTTCAGCAAAGTCTCAGGATACAAAATCAATGTGCAAAAATCACAAGCATTCCTATACACCAATAACAGACAAACAGAGAGCCAAATCATCAGTGAACTCCCATTCACAATTGCTTCAAAGAGAATAAAATACCTAGGAATCCAACTTACAAGGGATGTGAAAGACCTCTTCAAGGAGAACTACAAACCACTGCTCAAGGAAATAAAAGAGGATACAAACAAATGGAAGAACATTCCATGCTCATGGGTAGGAAGAATCAATATCATGAAAATGGCCATCCTTCCCAAGGTAATTTACAGATTCAATGCCATCCCCATCAAGCTACCAATGACTTTCTTCACAGAATTGGAAAAAACTACTTTAAAGTTCATATGGAACCAAAAAAGAGCCCGCATCACCAAGTCAATCCTAAGCCAAAAGAACAAAGCTGGAGGCATCACACTACCTGACTTCAAACTATACTACAAGGCTACAGTAACCAAAACAGCATGGTACTGGTACCAAAACAGAGATATAGATCAATGGAACAGAACAGAGCCGTCAGAAATAATGCCACATATCTACAAGTATTTGATCTTTGACAAACATGACAAAAACAAGAAATGGGGAAAGGATTCCCTATTTAATAAATGGTGCTGGGAAAACTGGCTAGCCATATGTAGAAAGCTGAAACTGGATCCCTTCCTTACACCTTATACAAAAATCAATTCAAGATGGATTAAAGACTTAAATGTTAGACCTAAAACCATAAAAACCCTAGAAGAAAACCTAGGCATTACCATTCAGGACATAGGCATGGGCAAGGACTTCATGTCTAAAACACCAAAAGCAATGGCAACAAAAGCCAAAATTGACAAATGGGATCTAATTAAACTCAAGAGCTTCTGCACAGCAAAAGAAACTACCATCAGAGTGAACAGGCAACCTACAAAATGGGAGAAAATTTTCGCAACCTACTCATCTGACAAAGGGCTAATATCCAGAATCTACAATGAACTCCAACAAATTTACAAGAAAAAAACAAACAACCCCATCAAAAAGTGGGCGAAGGACATGAACAGACACTTCTCAAAAGAAGACATTTATGCAGCCAAAAAACACATGAAAAAATGCTCACCATCACTGGCCATCAGAGAAATGCAAATCAAAACCACAATGAGATACCATCTCACACCAGTTAGAATGGCAATCATTAAAAAGTCAGGAAACAACAGGTGCTGGAGAGGATGTGGAGAAATAGGAACACTTTTACACTGTTGGTGGGACTGTAAACTAATTCAACCCTTGTGGAAGTCAGTGTGGCGATTCCTCAGGGATCTAGAACTAGAAATTCCATTCGACCCAGCCATCCCATTACTGGGTATATACCCAAAGGACTATAAATCATGCTGCTATAAAGACACATGCACACGTATGTTTATTGCGGCATTATTCACAATAGCAAAGACTTGGAACCAACCCAAATGTCCAACAATGATAGACTGGATTAAGAAAATGTGGCACATATACACCATGGAATACTATGCAGCCATAAAAAATGATGAGTTCACGTCCTTTGTAGGGACATGGATGAAATTGGAAATCATCATTCTCAGTAAACTATCGCAAGAACAAAAAACCAAACACCGCATATTCTCACTCATAGGTGGGAATTGAACAATGAGAACACATGGACACAGGAAGGGGAACATCACACTCTGGGGACTGTTGTGGGGTGGGGGGAGGGGGGAGGGATAGCACTGGGAGATATACCTAATGCTAGATGACGAGTTGGTGGGTGCAGCGCACCAGCATGGCACATGTATACATATGTAACTTACCTGCACATTGCGCACATGTACCATAAAACCTTAAGTTTAATAATAATAAATAATAATAAAAGAAGAAAAAAAAAAAAAAAAAAAAATATACGGTCTTTCATCTATCATGAGACCATTTTTTCTCTTTAGGCAGAACGATTCCTCCTGTTTTCCCTTTGTGGCCTTTGTATTAATCATGGTCCTCTAGGGTACAGACACCTGAAAGCTCAGCTCATACAGGAATTAGCTGGCTCCCATAACTGGCTGGAGCTCGGTGGTTGAAGTGATGCTGTCATGTCTCCAGGGGCTGGACTCTCTGCCACCCTGTCCATGTTTCATCTTTGCTTCCCTCTAGGTGGACTCCATTGTCAGGCAGGTCCTCCCTCTTGATGTCCACACCATCGTCTGCAACTCTGGATTTGCAAGCTCTTTTCAGCTGTGTTAGTGGAAGGTGAATGTCTTTGCCCTGTTTCTCAGCTGGTTAAATCCCACCAACTCTGAGGCAATGAGGTCTTAGCACTTAGATGCCTCTTTGACCAGGGCTAGGTCACAGGCCCACCTTTGGAGCAAGGAGATTGAGTGAATTCCATCCAAATACAGGGACTCTGAGTGGGAGGCTGGTTCTCTTAGGAAATATGAGAAGTGTTATTGGAACAGTAGGGGATTGGTCTTAGCTGGGCACACCAAGAACAACTGGCTTCTCTGGTGTAATAATCGAAAGTGACCCATCGTCTGATAACTGAGGACCAGCTGTGTGCTAGAGGAGAACTTGCTCGAAGTCAGGAGATTTCTGCTCTTCTTTTTGTGTGTGTGATTTATAAATCTAAATACATTTTCACTAACTCATTGAACAACACAATGCGGTGTGGGGTTGAAGGAGATTTTAGGTCTTTTGATCGTTGCTATGGCACTTGGAGCTGTCTAACAATACCTGTTGTTGGTACTTTACCTGTTGGTTTCATGTGTGATATTTATTCTGAAGCTTCATGAACTTAGACATGCCATTTCCTTTTGCTTAGTAACTGTTATATTTGTAAAAAGGAGGCTTAGACAAGGTCACATTTAGCCCTAAAACTTTATGCTGTCATTTAGGCTACTCCTTCCATTTTCAAGAGGAAATATGAGACCTCAAGAAGGCAAGAGATCAGAATTGGTTGCATTTTATAGTTTCTCTAAGAGCAGAATCTGGGTTGCGTTTTATAGTTCGTCTAAGGGCTAAAATTACAGCATGAACACAACAAGAAAGCTGGTGACAGATTTTTCTGAAGCCTCGAATTTGATTCAGGAACATAAATTGATAATTATATGTGAAGTTCAGATGCTAATGCCTTGGGAGAATACAAAAATAAGAGGGGCCGTGCTGTTCTTTGGGCATATAGAATGCTATAAAAGATAAAAGGCAACCGTGTTTGTTATAGTTCACTTATAAGACATTATCAGATAGATACTAAACAGACTCGTATAATATACCAGGAGAGACCAGTGCAAAAGAAACATGAGACATGTTATCAAAGACACACAGGATATGGTGGGAGAAGAAGCTGGAAATGTGAATTGAGGCCTCTTGATTGCTGGGTTAAGGAGCTCAGGCCTTTATTCTTGGCAATGAGAGCCTTTGATGATTTCTGATTGGGAAAGGAGAGTGTTTATGAAAGCCATTCCTACTGGAGAGCTGAGATAATTGGAGCCAGGGAGGCTACTAGGAGAATCTGTGTGGGAGATATGATATGGGAAATGCAGGGCTTAAACCTGTGGCAGAGGCAGCAAGAATGGTGGAGGTGGCCATAGGTAGAAGGTAGACTCTTTCGGGCTTGTTCATTGGCTTGGGGAGATACAAGTGAGAGAGAGAAGTTGAAGGTAATTTAAGCATTCTTTCCTGATTTACAGGAGACTAGAGAGGCCATTAATCAAGACAGATGGTTAGGAAGCATAGATTTGGGATGAGGACAGGGATGGAGAATGATTTGGTTCATGTTGCCACAGCCATGAGGCAGATATCAGCTGCCCAGATCCTGGAAGGAACCAGCTGAGGTGTGAACAAATGTGGAAATATATAGCAGGCACTTAAGTTCTGGTCTGCAGTTCAGAAGAGAGGTCAGAGCTGGAGATGCTAATGTGGACGTCTTCTGCCAAGAAATTGCATTACTAAGATTTAGGTCTGGCTGCCTATAACAGAAATACAAATCACAGGGACTTAAAGAAGATGGATGTTTTAATGGATACGGTCTGCTCTGCCTGGATGCCCTGGGGTTCCTTTTTGTTCCTCTCTGGTTTTGTGGGCACTTGTCTCCTATAGCTCAGGCCTCTCAGTCATCACGAGAGGACTGCTCTCGGGCTGTAGAGCCACTTTGCCCTAAGACGCAACCCAAAGTGCTGGGGAGTCTCTATCCTTTCCCACCTTCACCAGGGACTCACTGGTACAGAAGAACAAAAGCTTCAGTAACCCAGTTTCAGGTCAGGATAATAGGAGGCATGATTTGTATTCCAGAGTTCCTCATGCGATCAGGCTGATGTCATCCTCCTTAGAACTTTGCCTAAAATTCCATCCTGATGGGCTTTTCCCCCTTCCCTGTCTTGCTTCCTTTACCTCCTTACAGGTTTATCCTGGGAGCACTTCCTTAATAAATCACTTGTATGTGAATCACTTGTTCCAGGGTCCCCTGAACCCAACCCAAGATAAAGATTCTTTTTTATCTTAGGTAAATCAAATCCAGGTCTGGTGTGGCAGCTGCATGATCGATGAGAGCCAAGTCCCTTGTCTCTACTCTCTCATTCTTAGTGTATGCCTATTCTTAGGTTGACTCTTTATGATAAGATGGCTATGCTAGCTTCAGCCATTGTGTTCGCATTCCAGGAAGCAGAAGAGGGTAAAGGGCAAAAGGATGCACCTATCCATTGAGGGAGCCTCCTTTAAAACCCTTCGCCTACCCAACCCTCCACCTCTCACCCCCACCATGGCTGTCTCAGTCATGGATATCTGCAAGTGAGACTGGGAAATGCGTGGCAGGAGTGTTTTTAATCTGGGCTCGTTGTTATCTCCTATAATAAAGTGGTCGATTGGTAAGGAAGAAAGGTGGAATGAGTACTGAGTATGCAGCAGTCTCTGCCACAAAAGTTAAAACTGAAATTGAGAGTGTAGATGGTATCACCCTGGATGAGGAGGGGGAAGTATAGCAAAGTGGTTAAGGATATGGGTTCTGGATTTAGACCTGGTTTTCAAACCCTTCCTTTGTGCTCATGTTTGCCTGATGTATGACTTGGGCCAATTACTAAGCCTCACTTTTCCCTTCTGAAAAATAAGGTTGGTGAAAACAACTCAAAGGGTTGGCATGGGAATTTTCTGAGTCAAATATCATAATGAAATGTGTATTAGTCTATTTTTGCATTGCTATAAAGAAATACCTGAGACTGGGTAGTTTATAAGAAAAGAGGTTTAATTGGCTCATGGTTCTGCAGACATATAGGAAGCATGATGCTGGCATCTGCTTGGCTTCTGGGGAGGCTTCAGGAAACTTTGTCATGGTGGAAGGCAAGGGAGTGCAGGCTCATCTTACATGGCCAGAGTGGGAACAAGAGAGAGAGTGGGGAGGTGCCACACACTTTTAAACAACCAGATCTCATGAGAACTCACTATCACAATGACAGCACTAAGGTGATGGTGCTAAGCCATTCATGAAGGATCCACCCCTGCGATCCAATCACTTTCCACCAGGTCTCACCTCCAACATTGGGAATTACAATTCCACATGAGATTTGGGTGGAGATGCAGATCCAAACTATATCAAAACTCTTAGACTTAGCATAAGACCTGGTATATATTATAGTTAATTTTGGCCATTTTATATGTGCGGAGCTGGGGTGTCGGCTTAGAGATGTTTTTAAGAGCAGAGAGTGAACAGGCCTACAAGGACAGCAAGGCCAAGAGTAGGGGCTGGGGGTTGCAGGGAGGTGGATGCTTTGAGGGGAGGTGATGAAGAAGGTCGCATGGCACCAAGACTGGAGAGGATGAGGTCTGAGAAGTCAGTTGACTTTAGCATTTAGGTCACTGATGACCTTTGAGAGCATTGTGGTAGCATGGCAGTGGCAGAATGTTCTGAAGAAATCAGAAAGGTCAGGTATGGCTCTCATTTCATAGATGAAGAACTATGTGTTTTTTTTGAAACTGGCCTAAGTGCACCTTGCCCTGCCACTCCCACAACCACCCAACTGATGAAGGTGATACCAGAAATGAAATCAGATCCCCTGATTTATTGCAGAGGGTGGGGGCTGTTTACTGTGAATACCAGCAGCAGTTACAGAATTGTGATACGTCCAAATTACAGACAAATGCTGTTCTCAAAACTTCTCTGCATTTTGGAAACCTCTGCATTTCACTGAGCTTAAGTTACTATCTTTATATCTATATTTAAGGTAAGTTTCTACAGCAAAATTTCCTGATGAGCCAAGAATTAAGCAAAAGTTCCTTAGAGTTTGTTGTAAACGGTCTGACTTTATGGTAAAAAGCCTTGGCTTTTACCATAAGATAAACTCTTTCCATGAGTTTTTCTTTCCTGCTTTTAAAGTATTAGTTTAAAAAAATGTTTATGTCTACTCTGTATTTATCATCTTTGGTTCCAAATCTCAGACTTATTAGCTGAATGAAGTAATAGTCTGTTCACTATATAAAATGGTGTTTGTTGCTTTACTAATCACTTATTTATAGGTAGCACAGTTGGAACGTGGGGTTTATTTGTGTTTCAAAAGGCTTAGCAACTGGTGGTCACAGATGGGTTTTTAGTTATCTGAACCAGGTTGTTATTGTAATAAAGGTATAAAGTGTCACCTTTTTGGTTTGAGGTCATATGGGTTATATGACTGCCTCTGCTAGAATCCTTTTAATTCTGGTAGATGGAACTGTCTTTCCTCCCTGAAATCTTAGCCTCTTGTGATCAGAGCTGCTCGTTAGCTGCTGGTCTTCCCACAGTCACCTTTCATTTGTATACCCTGGCAGTGTTTAAACCCAGCAATTCCTCCATGCTCATTATACAGGGCAAGCCAGATGTCACTCCCTGGGGGAATAGGAATGTGGTTGTAATTCACATGGAAACAAGTTGACTTTATATTGTTTCTCTGGGTCAGTAAAAGTACGTCACCTTTTAGAGGCTGATATTTTTAGTGTGTTGATATGTTACCAGGGGTTTGCGGCTTACTGTATATTCAGCAAGAGTGAGTTAGGATTGTAGAGCATTGAGTGAGTACACTTGCTCAGAGAGGACTGGGTGAGAAAAGGAACTATGTGGCCTGTCTGAAGGGGTCGTCTTATTCGCCTCCAGCTTCTTGCTGCCATGCAGAAATATGAGCCCAGTGGTGCCAAATCCTGGTTCATTTGTTTTGTTTGTTTTTTAAGGAAAAGTTGTGGAGGTGGATTTGAATGTGAAATTGCCCTCTTTTAAAAATAGTGGCAATTAATACCAGTCTGTTTAAAACATTGTGTAGGCCAGATAGAATGTTGTCTGTGAGCTGGATTTGGCTTGAAGTCAACCAGCTGGCAAATTTTGCTTAAGGTAATGTTTTTTAAATGAAGCTACTATTAGTCCAGTAAATATATCCAGATGTGCAGAACAGCAAGCAAGGTTTTATGGGGATTTGGGTGTATGTAGATGATGAAGACGTCATTTGAGCCCCCATGGAGCCTGTAGTGTGGTAAGGAAATGAGACAGTAATCTGAGGCCGTATAGAGGTATCCTAAGAGAGGGAAGACAAAAGGGTGTTGGAATTTCCCAAGTTGGAGAGATGACTTCTGGCTGGCATCACCGAGGAAAAGGGGCATTTGGGCTCCTCTGTGAAAGAGATGAGGCAAGGAGGCACATTCTAGGCACCAGGGAGTGTGCATCAAATTGTAGAAATGAGAGAGAAAGCAAGGTGTGTTTTGGAAGTGGTCAGTGACCTGGTTTGGCTAGAGGTAAAGTCCAGGTTAACTTTGATCTGGAAACTGCAACCTGGTGTGATATGTGATCTTATTTAGCCATTGTTCATTGCGGGTAACCTCCTAGCTTGGCAGACCATTCGTGGCTGTCTGGCCAGAGTTTAAAGTACACAAAGTCACAGTGGTCTTCTCACTAGTGTTCATGCCTGAACTTGGTTTTGCAAACATCTGTGGAGACCAATCCCATGCACTAGGAGGCAGATAGTATTGGAAGACTCAGATTCAGAGAGCTAGGTTGATAAACCATCCTTCAGCCTTCCTGCGGTGTGATTCTGTGATTGAGTGCCTGCTGAGTCTTCTGTTACCTGCATCTCACTAGTTGGCACATGGCATGGGCTGTTAGCACCTGTGCAGGGTCTATGGGGCCTTGCATGGCTACAGCTTTAGTGCTTCCTCTCAGTTAAAATTTGTACCACCCTTCCCCTCTCCCCTGGTTGAAAGGAAGCAAACCCTCCTCTGTGACCTGTCATTGGCTTCTGTGCATGTCATATGGCAGTAATCTCTTTAACCAGGATGTGTGATACTTGAGTGTAGCAAGGAGGTCTCCTCCTCACTTGGAGGAAACCCTTGTTTCAACAGAGAATTAAAAAATAAAGGCAGGCTGGGCACAGTGGCTCATGCCTGTAATCCCAGCACTTTGGGAGAACGAAGTGGGTGAATCACTTGAGCCCAGAAGTTTGAGACCAGCCTGGGCAATGCAGTGAGACCCCATCTCTACAAAAAATACAAAAATTAGCTGGGTGTGGTGGTGCATGCCTGTGATCCCAGCTACTCGGTGGGGCTGAGACGGGAGGATTGCTTGAGCTCGGGAGGTTGAGGTTGAGGTTGCAGTGAGCCATGATCACACCACTGCACTCCAGCCTGGGAGATGGAGCTAGACCCTGTCTTAAAAAAAAAATGCAGAAAAGTTTTAGGAAATATGGTTATCACTTCTGCCTTTAAGATGTTCATAAAGCAGCTGAGTTATATTAAAGGCTCTGTAAAGTCTTGGAACAAAGAAATTGTCCCAACTTTGTCCCAATGTAGTTTTCCAAAATTATACCTAAAAATTTGGGCTCTAAATCAGAGTGTTTCAATTCAGGTGCAATTTTATGTCACTACCTGAACTTCCCTGAATCTCACTTTACTTTGAGAACATTGTCAAACCCACTGGGTGTCCTAGTACCTGTCACAGTGGCCATATCCACTGTTTTTCCTGTTTTGTACAGTGTGGCTTCCAGAACTAAAGGTCATATTCTAGGTGTGGTCTATAGTGCACAAGATCATTACTAATGAGCTTTTTTTTTTTTTTTTTCCATCTTTTCTGGCCATCACCTAATTTTGGGAAAAATCTATTGAAATGTTCTCACTTGGAGACTAGTATTGAGAATACTTACTGAAGGTTTCCTATGGGTAAAATATTTCATTTTTACTACAATCCTCAGATGGGGATCCTTTATTGTTAGTCCTGATTTGCTGATATGGATATGGGATCTCAGAGAGGTTGAATATGTTGCCTGCGGTCACAGAGGTAGTAACCACAGAGCCTGTATTCATAGCCATCACTCTCTGTAGCTGCAAATCAGCAGCTCATAGACTGACTCCTGCTCCACTTGTTTTTTGTTTAACTTGCACAGTGTTTTAAAATCTGATTTAATTGGTTTACCCTTACAGTTTGGGAGATTTTACATAAAAAACAAATTTCTGTCTTTTGGGGGAAAATGCAGAAAATCTAGCCACAGTGGATTAGCATTGCCAGATGACAAGTAGCAGAAACTGAGTAAAGCTTTCTTCTTTTGAGGGGAGAAGGACTCTACAGTCTTGCCAACATCCTTCTACTTCCTTTGGTCCTCACCTTACAGTTCTTGAGTGATGGCTGTAGGCAGTTGGGTTTGTGATGCTGTACTTGATTGATGAAAACTGGGGACAAGAGTAGCAACGAACTCTAAATGTGAAAATGGTTGAATGAAGGACCTTGGTTGCAGCAAGGCTTCCCCTACTCCGACAGCGACTGCTGTTTTTGCAGCTGGGTCCTGCAGGGTGTTGGACTTGACTTTCCTGACACCAGCAGGAGGCATGTGTATGATATACTCTTCACTGGATCAGTCTTGGAGTGGACAATGTCAGGTTGGAGTGTCAATATGTAGGGTGTTGGATATAGTTGTCAGTTTTGATGTACGTATGAAAACGTGAAACTCACCACAGGATAATGAAGATCTTAGTCTCTCCCAGAAGTCTCCTCCTGCCCCTTGGTGGTCCCTCCTCCCTCATTCACATGCTGGTACCTGCCCCCAGGTACCAGCTTTATCGCTTTATCTGCTTTATCGCTGTTATTTGCATTTCCTAGAATTTTATGTATAAATGGAATCGTACAGCAAGTCCTCTCTTTTGCCTGAGCTCTTTCACATAGCATAAGTATGTTACACTTCATTTGTGTTGTATGCATCAATAGTTTAGTCTTTTTGTCTTTCTAAAAAATTTTACCTCTGTGGCATTGTTTCATTGCATACCACAGTTTCCACTCAAGGCAGACTTTTGGACATGGTGGCCCCCAGTTTCTGGTACCCACAGCCATTCATTCTACACATCCCTCAAGTTACCTTGTGAGTTAGAACTGGTGTTGAGGATTTCTGTGGTCGTGTATTGATTCTGTGATTCTAAGGAGATTCCGAGCCCCAGGTTTTGTTGTGGGTGGTCTGGATGGGCTCTTTGAGGGCCCACAGGCTGGAGCTCAGAAAGGGCACCCTTTCTATGCACCTTCCTGTTTTGTGTGTGTGTGTGTGTGTGTTTGTGTGTGTGTCTGTGTCTGTTTTGAGAATTTAAATAGCTTTAATTTTTAGCTTCTAAATTGAGAACATTTTTCTGGCATTTGTCAAATATATGTGAATGTTTATGTGTCTTCTACGTAAAATGATTGTCTGTGGACTGTTTAGGAACTGTAATGTGGAGATTATGGTGTGAAGGGTGGCATTTTGGGAATGTGAAGTTGATAGTAGACATATTCCTTGGGAGGTCAGGATTGTGTCACATGAGCTAATTTCCTGTCCCTCTAAGATTGATTCACTCCCCACTCCCAACAAGGGCGACTCCCGCAGAATGTCAGTAGCCATCAGACAATGCAGGAATGGAGAAATAAAAATATGAGCACTACTTAATTTGTTGACTGTGTGGGGACAGCTCATGAAAGCACACCATAATTTTTGTGTTCTTCAGAGAAACTCATTCATTGTTAAGTTGCATTTATTCCTGGAGTAAATAAATTCTTAGCTTCTAGAATATTTTCTGAGTAAATAAATGAGGAATTCTGTTCTTCTTTTATTAGTGGTGGTGGGGCTGTGGAGAGGGTTTGGTAGACATGAATCACCTGTTACATATAAAGTGGAAGGAAACCCATAATTTATGGTCAATTGATTTTTCAACATAGATATCAGAACAATTAAATGGGGAAAAATATTCTTTTCAACAAGTGGCACTGGGGTAACTAGATTTCCACATTCAAAAAAATAAAGTTGAGCCAGGCGCATTGGCTCCTGCCTGTAATCCCAGTACTTTGGGAGGCTAAGGTGGGAGAACCACTCTGAGCCCAGGAGTTCGAACCCAGCCTGGGCAACATGGTGAAACCCTATGTCTGCAAAAAATACAAAAATTAGCCAGGCATGGTTGCATATACCTGTAGTCCCAGCTACTCGGGAGGCTGAGGTGGGAGGGTCACCTGAGCCCAGGAGGTCGAGGCTGCACTGCACTGTAGCCTGGGCAATGGAGTGAGACCCCTGTCTCAAAAAAAAAAAAAAAAATGTTGAACACCTACCTCATACTGTATGCAAAAGTTAACTCAAAATGAATCAAAGCTCTAAATATAAGAGCTAAAACTCTACACCTCCTAGAAGAAAACATAGGTGTAAATCTTCATGGTCCTAAATTAGGTGACAGGTTCTTAATATGACACCAACAGCATAAGCAATAAAAGAAAATTAGATAAATTGCACTTCGTCAAAATTAAAACCTTTCATGCTTCAAAAGATACTATCTAGTGAAGAGACAACTCATAGAAAAGTAAACAATACTTTCAAATTTTTTTATGATACAGGACTAGTATATAGAGTATAAAAAGACTTCTCATAGCTCAACAGTAAAAGACAAATAGCCCAATTTAAAAATAGGAAAAAGATTTGAATAGACATTTCTCCAAAGAAAACATATAAATGGCTAATAAGCACATGCAGAAATGTTCAGTAGCATTAGTCATTAGGGAAATGCAAATCAAAATCACAGTGAGAAATCCCAAGGATGGCTAGAGTAAAAAAGATGTGCAATAATCAGCAATGGTGAGAATGTGGAGAAATGGCGACTCTCACACATTGCTGGCAGATTGAAAATGACACAACCACTTTGTAAAAGTTAGGCAATTCCTCAAAAGGTTAAACATAGAGTTACTATATGATTCAGCAGTTTCACTCCTTAGGGATATATCCAAATGAATTGAAAACATACATCTACATAAAAACTTGTACATGGGCCAGGTGCACCTATTTACACCTACAGTTTCAGCACTTTGGGAGGCCAAGGTGGGTGGAATTGCTTGGGCCCAGGAGTTTGAGACTAGCCTGGGCAACATGGCAAAACCCTGTCTCTGCTAAAAAAAAAAAAAAAAAAAAAAGTTAGCCAGGCATGGTGGTGTGCACCTGTAGTCCCAGCTATTCAGGAGACTGAGGTGGGAGAATCACCTGGGCCTAGGAGGTCAAGGCTGCAGTGAGCTGACATTGCACCATTGCACTCTAGCCTGGGTAATGGGAGTAAGACCCTGTCAGAAAAAGACAAAAAAACAAAAAAAAACTTGTACATAAACATTTATAGCAACATTATTCATTATAGCTAAAAAGTAGAAACAACTCAAATGTCCATCGGCTAATAAATGGATTTTAAAAAGGGTTGTAGACACACAATGGAATATTATTCAGTCATAAAAAGGAATGAAGTGCCAATACCTGCTACAACATGCATGAACCTTACAAACCTCGTGCTAAGTGAAAGAAGCCTGTCACAAAAAGGCTACCTATTTTGTGATTCTATTTATGTAAAATACTGAGAATTCATAGAGACAGACACTAGATAACTAGGCTCTTGAGAGAAGGGGAGAATGGGGAGTGACTAATAATGGGTATAGGATGTTTTAGTGGGGGATAATGCAAATGTTCTGGAATTAGATAGTGGTGGTTGTACCAATCTGTGAATTTTCTAAAAACTGCTGAGTTGTACTCTGAATTTTGTTGGATGTGAATAATATCTCAATAAAAATTACTACATGTAAAAAATGTTCAAGCTTACTGGTAACAAAATATATGCAGATGAAACAACAGACATCAAATAAAATAATAAAACATCAACTTTTGACTACAAAACAAGTGAAAAAAGAGATAAAGGGGAAGGAAATAAGGCAAGACTTGCTTTTTAGATGACAGGCATTTTTTATTTTGTTTTTTTACAGTCAACTATAATTTTTAAAATTATTTCTTTATTTTTAAAATTTCAACTTTTATTTTAGATTCATGAGGCACATGTGCAGGTTTGTTACATGAGTATATTGCATGATGCTGAGGTTTGGGGTATGAATGATCACCCAGGTTGTGAGCATAGCACCCAATAGTTAGTTTTTCAACCCTCACTCCCTGGTCCGTATGTAGCACAACCACATTTTCTTTTCTTTTTTTTTTTTTGTTTTTTGTTTTTTGTTTTGTTTTTGAGACGGAGTCTCCTTTTGTCACCCAGGCTGGAGTGCAGTGGTGCAGCCTCCACCTCCTGGGTTCAAGCAGTTCTCCTGCCTCAGCCTCCTGAGTAGCTGGGACTACAGGGGCGCGCCACCACACCCAGCTAATTTTTGTGTTTTTAGTAGAGACAGGGTTTCACCCTGTTGGCCAGGATGGTCTTGATCTCCTGACCTCATGATCCACCCGCCTTGGCCTCCAAAAGTGCTGGGATTACAGGTGTGATGTACCACACTTTCTTTAACCAGTCCACAGTTGATGGGGCACCTGGGTCAATTCCATGTCTTTGCTGTTGTGAATAGCACTGTGATGAACATACGAGTGCATGTGTCTTTTTGGTAGAACGATTTGTTTTCCTTTGGATAATACACAGTAATGGCATTGCTGGGTTGAGTGATAGTTCTGTTTTAAGTTCTTTGAGAAATCTCCAAACTGCTGAACTAATTTACATTTCTACCAATAGCGTATAAGTGTTTCCTTTTCTCTGCAACCTCTCTAACATCTGTTTGTTTGTTTTTTTTAATTTTTTAATAGCTGTTCTGACTGATGTGAGTTGGAGATGGTATCTCGTTGTAGTTTTGATTTGCATTTCTTCAGTGATTAGTGATGTTGAGCATTTTTTCCTATGTTTGTTGACCGTCTGTAAGTCTTCCTTTGAGAAGGTCTGTACATTGGGTGAGTTTTCAGATGTGTCTGAGGATATGTTTTAGGTGAGAGGCACATACATTTAACAGAGGTTATGGAAGACTTATGTGCTGGCAAGGCTCTTTGGAACACAGTGATGAGTAAGACGCTGGACCTATGCTTGTGGGCTTTGATGGAGTTGTGGAGGTGGAAGGGAGGTCAGGTAGGCAGGATGGAAGTCAGGAGTCTCTGCTGAGGCACTAAGACATAAAGCGTGTTCCATTCCCGAGGATGGGTCAAGGTATTTATAAAGGTGTTAGCTGAAAAAGTTACAACTGTATTACTTGGAGAACTGTCTATGTGTCTCCTCTGCTTAGGGAAGGATGGGGTGTCCAATTCTGACATGGGATCAGCGAGGAGATGAGCTATCTAGCTCAATGACAAGCAATGTAAAGGAGCATTTCAGCTAATTTGGCATCAATTTGCCTGAGAAGGGAATTCATGACTCTTTCATGGACAGGCATGGGCCATGTGTGAATGAACTGGTGTGGGGTCATCTTAGCTGGGAAGGGGCCCTGCACAGAAGAGAACCTAGGGGTGGAGCTTAGGATCTGCAGTAGTTGGGGAGGACCTGTGACTACCAGAATAGAGATCTTTCCCCCTGAAGAGGGAATGCAGAGAGAGGCCTCTAGCAATGGCAGGCTTATCTCCAAAATGCCTATGGAAATGCCAGCAAGAACAGATGGACATCATGAGTCCTCAGATATGATGCCTGGGGTAGGACACAACCCCTGCATGGAGTGTTCCAGCTGGAATCTAACCATGAGAAGACATCAGACAAGCCCCAAATGAGGAGCATGCTATTTTTATTTTATTTATTTATTTATTTATTTATTTATTTATTTATTTTTTTGAGATGGAGTCTTGCTCTGTCACCCAGGCTGAAGTGTGGTGGCACAATCTTGGCTCACTGCAACCTCCGCCTCCCGGGCTCAAGCAATTCTCCTGTCTCAGCCTCCCTGGTAGCTGGGATTAGAGGCACACGCCACCACGCCCGGCTAATTTTTTGTATTTTTAGTAAAGATGGGGTTTCACTATGTTGGCCAGGCTGTCTAGAACTCCACTTCGGCCTCCCAAAGTTCTGGGATTACAGGCCTGAGCCACCCTCTCTGGCCCTATAGTTTTTTAAATGGGGGACCACATATTATTTTGAAATGTCCTGGTCATGAAAGACAGAGAACAGCTATAAAAAACATGGCAACTAAATGCAGTACCTGATCTTAAGCCAGATCCTGATTGGAGGGTAGAAAGTGCCAGAAAGGACACTGTCTGGTCAAATGACAAAATGGGAATGTGAACCATAGATACGATAAAAGCATAGGATCAGTATTAGATTTGCTGAAGTTGATAGTAGTGCTGGGGTCATATCAGAGAATTGCCCTATTCTTAGCAAATGGACACTGAAATATGGGCATGATATATGTGACTAACTCTAAAATTGTTCAGGAAGTTATTTTGTTTGTATGTATTATACATGCAGAAAGAATATGAATGATGAAGCAATTGTGTAAAAGGTTAGCAATAGGTGACTCAGTATAGAGTGGTCCATGTACCATTACTCTTGCAACTTCTGTAAATTTGCAGTTGTCTCCAAACAAATATGTAAGAAAAAATGACCATGAGTGCCCAGCTTTCAGCGTCTATCACTGAGGCCTAGAGTGTGAAGCTGGCGTGATTCCACTGGCCTTTTCTGGTCTTCTGGTTGCTCTCCTCTCTCCACATCCTCTGCCTCCTGCAAGGTGAGATCAGAAAGTGAAGTAGGCAACAGGGAGTGGGGCCGATGTCAGACAGGAAAGAGAGAAGGGATCGTGGGGAGGAAAAAATCTTAGCTTTGGCTGTCAGGTGGGTCTAAATTATTTTAATTGGATCATTACCATTTGCAGCCGTTTCCAGAGGCTTGATCAACTTTTTCTTTTCCAAAATCTAGCAGCAGGGGAAAGAGCCTTCCCCACTGAATAAATTTTAAAACAACAGTGGAAGACAAATGTGTTTTCTGATTATGTCATACAGGTTCTTAATGGTCACCATACCCATTGTACAGACAAATTCTAGGTCAGTACTAGAATGAAGGTAGTGTTTGGGATTCTGGAGGAGGCAGTGATGAACCCTGTGTGGTAGGGTGGAGTAGGATGGAGGACACAAAAGTCTTCCTTTGGGAGTGGAACTTTGAGGGTGAGCTTACAGCAGGATAGATAAAGGGTGTCCCAGGTAGAAAATGGCACTGATGCTGCTGGTAACATGGGAATACAGTTTGTAAACCAAAAGGTATCTGAGGCAGGTCTCAATCAGTGTGAAAGTTTATTTTACCAAGGTTAAGGTGATGCCTGGAAGGAAAAAAAGAAACAAACACAGAATCACAGAAACAGTCTGTGGTCCTTGCCTTTTTCCAGAGATGATTTTGAGGACTTTGGTGTGTAAAGGGCAAGAGTGGACTGGAGGGGAGACAGGGAGGGTGTGGTAAAACACATGTTGCAAGGGAAAAGGAGCAGGTAGCGGAATGTTAATTATGTATTCGTCTCATGCTCAGCCTCATGCACTTTACAATAAGATAAAGTGAACATAGAGAAGCTACCTGTGGAGATATTTAACCTTTTATCTGTAGCTATCTGCTTAGGAACAGGAGGAAAGGCTCTTGCATGACTCAGCTTTCAGGTTAATTTTTTTCCTTTTTGGCATAATAAATTGGGGTCCCAAGTTTTTATTTTCTTTCACAACTTTCTGGCAGAGGGAAGGAAAAACTTGGGAAAGGCAGAGAAGGGTGATACATGGTTTACATTTGTGAGACCTGTCGTGAATTTGGAATGGCTGGAGTAAAGTATTCACGGGGGAGATGTTTTAAAGAAATGAAACTGGAGAAGTGGAGGGGCCACATGAAAGGTCTGACATTCCCGGCTAATATTCTTTCTACCACACCAAACAACAATAATACTGAAGGCCTCTGGATATTTTCATGGGTGAGCTGTTACAGATGTGTCCCATCAGCACTTGGGAATCACCCTGATTGCTGGCAGTGACTTGAGTCCTAGAACCTTGTTGCTCAGCGTGGTCTTAGACCAGCAGCTTATTAGAAATGCAGTCTCAGACCCCACCCAGACTTGCTGCATCAGAGTCTGCATTTTAACAGGATCTCCAGATGATTTGACTGCACACTAAAGTTTGAGAAGCGCTGTTTTTAGAATTCAGTTATCCTGCAGGTCAGTGTTTCTCAGAGTGTGGTTGCGGGGCCACTTGCCTTAGAATCACCTGGAATACTTGCTTAAAATGAGGATTCCTAGGCCACACTTCCACCCAGGACCGTGTGTTTTAATTAAGTCCCCTTATAAACCACCCAATGGGTTCTTCTTGCCCACTGCCCAAATGGGACCGATTGATCAAGGCAGGGGAATTGCAAGAGAGTTTTATACACATAGTGCTGACTAAATGGAAGACTGGAGGTTTATTATTGCTCAAATCAGCCTCCCAGAGAATTTGGGGGCAAGGGTTTTTTCAAAGGTTGGTTGGGGAAAGGTGGGGGTGGCAGGCAATGGTGCTTGCTGCTGATTTGTGGGGGTGCAGTCATAGGGGTGTGGGTAATGGTCCTCTGGTGCTCTGAGTTGCTTCTGGGTTGGGCTACTCAGGAGCAGTTGGCAGGTCCAGGTGGAGGCCATCAATAGTCAGATTTGCAACAAAACCTGAAAAGATACCTCAAAAGGCCAATCTTAGGATCTATGACAGTGATGTTGCCTGCAGTAGTAATGGGTAAGTTGCATATCTTGTGACTTCCAGAATAATGGCTGGCCATTGATTATGTCTACACCTTAGCAGAATTCAGGCTCGTCTATCTGCCTAGCCTGGTAGCCTCTCATTAGCTTTACAAAGGGTTGAGTTTTGGGGAAGGGCTGTTATCATTTAAACTATAAACTAAATGTCTCCCAAAGTTAGCTTTGCCTAAGCCCAGAAACAGTTAAGGGCAGTTTGAAGGTTAACGGGAAGATGAGGGTTAGCCACATCAGATTTTCCCCACTGCTACAATTTTCTCAATGTTATAAATTTTGCAAAAGCAGTTTTACCCTGGCAATTATGATTTACTCCTAAGTTTGAGCACATACGGAATCCTCTGGAGCACTGTATCATTTTAAAACCAGCAGGAATCCCTGCTGCCATAGGGAATCCTCTGGAGCATTGTATCATTTTAAAACCTTCTCCATGTGACTGTCAGGAGCAGCCAGGGTTGAGAATCACAGCCCTACAGGATTTGAGGCAGAGGAGTCAAGTGTAGAATTCCAGCCATCAAATAGGATTCCAAGAAGTACAGCAAAGAAGCTTCTTTTGAGACACAATTCAGAAGGGTCTAGAATGCTTTTTGCTACACTCTGTTGTATTCATCAGTCCATCTTCCCACTTTTGCTAACTTTAGGGCATTGGTTCTCAAGAAGGATGGGGAGGAAGGTTTCCTCCTATGGATCTCATTTGGGGCTGATTTTAGCCCCCAGAAGACATTTGGTAATCTGGAGACAGTTTCGATTGTTAGAACTAGGGAGTGGGGTGCTACTGATAGCCAATGTGTAGAAGCCAGGGATGCTGTTCAGCATCTTACAAGGTACAGGACACCTCCACAATGAGGAATTACAGATGACACCCAAAATATCAGTGGTGCCTGGGCACAGTGGCTCATGCCTGTAATCCCAGCACTTTGGGAGGCCAAGGCAGGTGGATCACTTGAGGTCAGGAGTTTGAGACCAGCCTGGCCAACGTGGTGAAAACTCATCTCTACTAAAGATAGAAAAATTAGCCAGGTGTGGTGGCACATGCCGGTGATCCCAGCTACTTGGGAGGCTGAGGCAGGAGAATTGCTTGAACCCTGGAGGCAGAGGTTGCAGTGAGCCGAGATCATGCACTGCACTCCAGCCTGGATAACAGAGTGAGACTCCATCTTTAAAAAAAAAAAATAAAACAAAACAACAATAACAACAACAAAAAAATATATATATACATGTATGTCAGTGGTGGTGTTGAGAAATCCTCTTCTAATCTAATCACCATTTTGGAGGGGTAGGGTCATTCTTGAGGTGCCATCCTTGAGAATCTCTACTATGATAAGCCTCTATTTGGGGTGGGAAGGTGTCATATCTTTCAGGTGGGTGTTCTGGGGAAAGAAAAAGCTTGACAGTCATTGTTCTTGGCAGATATTTGGACTGAAAAAACCTGTTTGGTGATAGGCTGTGTTTGCTAGGATAAAAATAAAAGGCAAGCAAAGGAAACATAGGTCATGAAATAAGAAAGCAACTTTTCTCTTTATTTAGGGTATATACATGATGTTTTTGAGTAAGTCCTGATTCATCTAATTAGTTGTTTCTTGTTGGGCTTAGGGTGGGTGAAAGGGTCTCTTTGGAAGGAATGTGTTCATTAGGGGTATGTTGAATATGTACAGATGTCAAAACTATGTGAGGGCATGGCCCACCTCACACGTGGTCGGGGCTGGATGGGAAATGCTGGGATGGAGGGGGAAGGACTCTGGTGCTCAGGGCTGGGTCACAACGTATTCAATGGAGAACATGGAGGAATGGAATGGGACAGATGGGTTGGTAGCTTGGCCACCTCACATGTGGTCGGGGCTGGTTGGAAATGCTAGAATAGAGGGGGAAGAACCTTGGTGCTCAGGGCTGGGTCACCATGTATTCAGTGGACAACATAGAGGAATAGAACAGGACAAAGCTTCCTTTGGTCCTTTTTGTCTCTCTATGGAGAAACGGGGCCAAATCAACAGTGACAGCTCTGCTCAGCCTGCCATGTTGCCTTGAACTCTGAGAGCAGGACACCTGAGAAAAAGGCACTGTTGCAGACTAAGGGATCCCGGCCCAGATGAGCAAGTGAGGAGGACCAGGTCAGCTGTACTTGATGTTTCCATTCTACATGGTGGGCTGTATTGAGAAGTCTGGCCCACTGCACAGAAAATTCATTCTGGGGCCACTGTGCTGGCTGGAATGCAACAGATTTCTGTGGCATCTCATTCTTTGCTTGTCATCCATCCCTCTTCCTGTCCCACCCATTGGCTTGTCCAGTGGATCCTGCAAAGCTCAAATGAGGAACCTTCTTACTGCCTCTCCCATCTCAACCTGGGCTGGATTAGTGCTCCTCTGTGCGCCAGACACCTTGGAGTTTCCTGTTGGTTCCTCCCTCTCCCTGATGACACTTGGGGACCAGGTTTTATTGACTTTGTATCTGCAGCACACAAGCACTTAATAACTGTTTGAATGAGAGAGAAATAAAATTGCTTCAAGAGAGACAGTCTGCTCTTCCTTTGTGTAGTGGGAGTTTCTGATAGGAAAAGGGTTTTTCCTGGAGGATCTCGATGACCAAGCCAATAGCTTATGTAATTCCTTTCATGCCAGCTGCTCCAGGCTTTCTGAATGCCCTTTTGTAGATGTGGCATATCCTCAGTGATTCTTAAGTACTGTCATTTTTTTTAAATAGCCAGAGCAATGCACAGGGAAATTTCATTTGCCTTTAATGAGGTACTGAGGATGTAGAGTTCTCCTCAGCAAAGGTTTTAACCCAAAGTCATGGTTATTGTTTGTTATTCACAGATCTAACTTACGGCAGGGCATTCTTACTTTTTTTGTGCACCACTTATTCCACAGGTCCATCCAGCTATGGCCTCCTTTCCAGAACATACTGGTTTTCAGGTGGCGTGGCAAATTTTCTTTTTCCTTCCCTTTCTCTTTCCCTTTCCCGTTCCCTTTCCCTTTCCTTTCCTCTCTCTCCCCTTCCCCTTCCCCCTCTTCTCCTTCTCCTTCCCTTCCCTTCCCCTTCCCACTTCCCCCTTCCCACTTCCCCCTTCCCCCTTCCCACTTCCCCCTTCCCCCTTCCCTTCCCATCTGTCTTTCTTGACTTAAAGAAAAATAACTGCCAGCCATGGTGGCTCATGCCTGTTATCTCAGCACTTTGGGAGGCTGAGGAGAGTGGATTGCTCAAGCACAGGAGGTTGAGACCAGCCTGGGCAACATGGCAAAACCTCATCTCTACAAAAAAAAAAAAAAACTTTATATATGTACAAAAATTAGCCCAGCTGAGTGCGGTGGCTCACGCCTGTAATCCCAGCACTTTGGGAGGCCAAGGTGGGTGGATCACTTGAGGTCAGGAGTTTGAGACCAGCTTGACCAACATGGTGAAACCCCGTCTTTACTAAAATTACAGAATTTAGCTAGGCATGGTGGCATGCACCTGTAATCCCAGCTACTTGGGAGGCTGAGGCAGGAGAATGGCTTGAACCATTCATGGCCGAGATCACGCCACTGTACGCCAGCCTGGGTGACAGAGCGAGACTCTATCTCAAAAATAAATAAATAAGTAAATAAATTAGCAGGTGTGGTGGCATGTGTGTGTAGTCCCAGATACTTGGGAGGCTGAGGTGAGAGGGTCACCTGTTCACAGGGAGGCCGAGGCTGCAGTGAGCTGAGATCATGCCACTGCACTCCAGCTTGGGTGACAGCGAGACCCTCTCTCAAAAAATAAATGAAAATAACCTTGCTTTGAATTCAATGAATACTTGCTTGGTTTTTATGAAAATTTTACACTTGAAAATAAATTTCATAGGTGATTTTTAAAACTTCCTATTGTAAAAATAATTTAGCCTATTTATAAATCAAGAGAATAAAAAAAGTACAATGACTCTCCATGCACAGTGGCTTTCCATGTCTGAAGGTTCCACATCCACAGATTCAACCAACCTCAGGTCAAAAATATTCAGAAACCACCTCCCCCAAATAGTAATACAACAATTAAAAATAATACAAATAAAATTATAGCATAACAAGTATATCAGGCACTTTTCTTTTTTTTTTTTTTGGATGGAGTCTCGCTCTGTCACCCAGACTGGAGTGCAGTCCGTGTCGGCTCACTGCAAGCTCTGTCTCTTGTGTTCAAGCAATTCTCCTGCCTCAGCCTCCCGAGTAGCTGGGATTACAGGCACCCACCACCAAGCCTGGCTAATTTTTATATTTTTAGTAGAGACAGGGTTTCACCACGTTGGCCAGGCTGGTCTCGAGCTCCTGACCTCAGATGATCCGCCTGCCTCAGCCTCCCAAAGTGCTGGGATTACAGGCGTGAGCTACCGCACCTGGACACTATATCAGGCACTTTTGAGCATCTGTGGATTATGGAATCCAAGGGGTGTCCTGGGCCCAATCCCCCATGGATACCAAAGGACAATGGCAGTACCTCAACACTCACCTTTAACAATGACCAACTCATGGCTAATCTTGTTTTTTTCTATATCCCCCCACTTCTGTCCCCCTGATCATTTTGAAGTACATGTCAGACATCATATCATTTCATTAGAGATTATGTTTTAAAACTGCTGCTTATTGGCTGGGCATGATGGTTCATGCCTGTAATCCCAGCACTTTTGGAGGCCAAGGCAGGCGGATCACCTGAGGTCAGGAATTTGAGACCAGCCTGTCCAACATGGCGAACCCCCATCTCTACTAAAGATACAAAAATTAGCCGGGTGTGGTGGTGGGGGCCTGTAATCCCAGCTACTGGGGAGGCTGAGACAGGAGAATTGCTTGAACCCAGGAGGCAGAGGTTGCAGTGAGCCAAGATCCTGCTCCTGCACTCCAGCCTGGGTGACGGAGTGAGACTGCATCTCAAAACAAACAAACAAAAGTAACAAAACTGCTGCTTATTAATGTTTTAAAGCTGTCTGGTTATGTGAATCCCAAATATCAGAGACAGATCTCAGTCAAATTAGAAAGTTTATTTTGCCAAGGTTAAGGACGTGCCTGTGACACAGCCTCTGGAAGTCCTGAGACATGGGCCCAAGGTGGTTGGGGGTACATTTTGCTTTTATACATTTTAGAGAGACATGAGACATCAATCAATATGTGTAAGATGTACATTGGTTGGGTCCAGTAAGTAGGGACAACTCAAAGTGGGGGCTTCCAGGTTAGGAGTAGATAAGAGACAAAAGGTTGCATTCTTTGGAGTCCTTTGTCAGTCTTCCACTAAATATACAATTTAGTCTGGCTCAGTGAATCTGTATTTTTACATAAACAGTAGGGGAGAGGAAGCAATCAGATATACATTTGTCTCAGGTGACCCTCAGAGGGATGACTTTGAATAGAATGGGAGGCTGGATTGCCCTAAGCAGTTCCCAGCTTGACTTTTCCCTTTAGCTTAGTGATTTAGGGGTCCCAAGATTTATTTTTCTTTCACAGAAGAGGGAATTGAGGGGGAACTTCCCTCTGTTGCTGCTCCTCTACGCACTTGTCCTTGGGCCAGGGAATGCTCATTGCCTGAGTTTCCTGTGGGTGACGCAAATACCAAGGCCATAAGGGGAGTCGGTGATGTCATCTCTGTCTCTTCTGCCTTTCTCTCTTCGTTATAGACCAGCAACCTCCAACCTCCAAACCCTGACAAAACAAAGCATGTTTTTTCAGCAGTGCAAATCGGACATTGTTATCTTTTTACATGAAGGGAAAATTTGTTTTCCATTATCAGCAGGATTATCCTTCTTTTCATGAGAACATGAAAAGCATTTTATTTTTATTTTTTATTGAGGGATTTCATATATGCATGTGTATACAGATATATAGGCATATATGCACACGCCTTAAATGTCTAGCTGGATGGAATTTTGCATATGTGCATTTCCACATGGCCCACACTCAGATTGAGATAGATAACATTTCCAGTCCCCAAGAAGGTGCTTCTTTCCAGAAAATACCACCTCCACCTCTACCCCTGACAGAGATAACTACTGTTTTAAAGCTGTGACTCTAGTTGTGCCTGTTTTTGAACTTCATATAAGTGGATTCATTCAGTATAAATGGACTCTTTGATTTGGCATCTTTCACTCCAAATAATGACTGTGATACAAAAAAATTAGCCAGGCGTGGCAGTGCATACCTCTAGTCCCAGCTACCTGGGAGGCTGAGGTGGGAGGATCTCTTGAGCCTGGGAGATGGAGGCTGAAGTGAGCCTTGATCACACCACTGTGCTCCAGCCTGGGTGACAGAGCAAGACCTTATCTTAAAAAACAAAAACAAATAACGATTGTGAAATTCATCCATGTTGTAACAGTAGCTTGTTTTTCATTGCAGTGTGGTCTTCCAGCATTGCAGTGTAACATAGCTGTGTCACCTGTTTATCCCTTCTATCATACCATAGCAGCTAGTATTTATTGAATGTTTACTCTGTGCCAGGATCTGTTCGAAGGACTTTAAGCAAAGTAGTTTAATTTTTAAAGTTAATTTCTGAGTTAGCCATGTGGTTATTACCTCTTTATAGACAGGAAACTAAAACTTACAGAGATAGATAACTTTCCCTGAAATCATACAGCTCACATGTGATAGAGCTGGACTTTCAACTCAGTCCGTCAGATTCTAGATTGATGAACATTTTAGTACTTCCAGGTCTAGATTTTCTGTTAGATGCATGACATGCAACTTGAGCTTTTACAACTTGAGCAGTTTCTGGGTGATGATCTCTTTTCTGGAGGAAGACATGCAGACACAGAGAGCTTTCATCACATAGACAAGGCTGCTCACCCAGGGAGTGGAGGAAACAGGGTTGTTGGAAACCTGGAAACGTGGGTTTCTGGATTCCCTTTCTCTTATTTTTTTCAGCGTTTTCTTGGGTGATGGTGAAAGCCTTTGTGTATTTTCATTCCCAGCAGAGCACAATGCCTTATCATTCTATGGTTCAGCTAGGACTCTTGTTTGCAAACAACAGAAACTGACTAACATAAGCCCAAAAGGAAACTGTTCAAGAATATTGTATAGCTCACAGAATCAATAAGGAGGCTTGGAATGGGGCCCAGGCACTATGGGAGGCATGGCTGTGGAGCCAGGTCCATGTGTGGAAACCTTTGGAAGGGTGCTGCCTCTGTCACAGTGACCCCTATCCTGTACTGACACTTCTCCATATTGCGCCTGGACCTCTGACCCAGTTACCACAGTCTTTAATAAGCCCTGAGTCTTCTGCAGACTTCTCTCCAGGTGCAGAGGTCAGGGCAGAGCATCTGAACAACCAAGCGTGGGCAGGTACCTGTGTTCGGGCTACTGGTTGGAAGGAACCTCTGGCCCCTTTTGTCTTCCACAATGGGGAGAGGACTTGCCTTTCCAACTGATTTCTTTTTTTTTTTTTTTTTTTTGAGATGAAGTTTTGCTCTTGTTGCCCAGGCTGGAGTGCAATGGCACGATCTCGTCTCACTGCAACCCCTGCCTCCCGGGTTCAAGTGATTCTCCTGCCTCAGCCTCCCAAGTAACTGGGATTATAGATATGTGCCACCACGCCTGGCTAATTTTGTATTTTTAGTAAAGACGGTGTTTCACCATGTTGGTCAGGCTGGTCTCGAACTCCTGACCTCGGGTGATCCACTCGCCTTGGCCTCCCCAAAGTGCTGGGATTACAGGCGTGAGCCACTGATCTTGACCCCAACTGACTTCTCATCACCTTTCCCTGTGTTTAAGCTGATCCACATACAGTAATCATTGTAAGTAGCTAAATAAAAGTTTAATTGCTTGAACTAGATCAGGTCAAAAAGGAAGTTTCTCCTCATGTTTCCAGTTGATTAATGTGTTGGTGAGTGGTGGACCTGCAAGCAGGAGAGGTGGTTAAAGGCAGAGGGCAGCAGCCTGGGGTGTTGTCAGCTCGAGTTTTCTATTTAGAGAAAGCATCTGGTTGTCTGAAGAGGGGAAAAAATTAGCTTATCTTTTGTCTTCTAATAACACGGTCTATGTTTTTTGCAGATGGGTAATGGGAGGGTTTTTGGCATTTCCAATTGGAAAATGTCACTCAACTTCAAAAGGCTACCATCATGGCTTGAGAAATGTGATTAGCATGCAGCAGACACAACAGTGTTTTACTGGTTTCCTCTTGTACTGAACTGGAGTTAATTGCTTGTTCGTGGAAGGCTTGCTGGAGATTTTCCTTGTGTTAACTGCAATTTTAGATTATTCTTCTACCTTGACTATCCATTCATTTATTAATTTATCCTGTGTTTACTGAATATATCAGGAATAGAATGATAAATAAAGCAAATAAGCCCTGACCTCATGAGGCTTACAGTCTAATAAGTTTGAATTGGGTTAGTTCTTAAAATATGGATTATTTTATATTCCCCTCTCATTACTACTTTTAAATCTTAACCCCCTTGGTGAGGAATTAATACTCCCTCTTCCCTGTGTTGTTAATCATTTTGTCTTTTCCTTCTGAAATTTTTATTCTGTTTCCTCTTATCCTTTTCAAAAAAAGGAAAAGATATGAATGATGAACACTTCCCTTTTTCATATTCACTGCTTGTGTATATCACCTATTGATTTCATCCTATGTAAAATTGCATTTATATATGCTGGCTGAGTGAAGAATTTTTAAAACAATAGTAGCTTGTGGATTGTCTTTTTGGCCAATGAGATGGTTTTGAAGAGTTCAGATTCTGAAAGAGAAGGGACTACGTTTAATTGCTGCAACTCCAGCCAGAGTGTTGCCTGGGGCGTGGGTTAATAAGAAAGAATGAAATAGATTATTTATTGACCTCAAGGACAGGCTGTAGCAGAGATGGGCTAGATGCACAGGAAACTCCTATCTTCTTCCTTGGCACAGCTAAACTTCATTTCTTAGCTTGTCTGCATCATGGTGGAGTCTTGTGATTTCATTATCACTGAAGACATGTGAGTGCAAGTGTTGCATTTCCTCCAGGCCAAAGCAGTGAAGAGTCGGTGCCTTCTCATCACTCTCTTCCCTACAACGTCCTTCTGCCTGTGGACGTAGTGAGATCGGAGAACCTATGTGAGAATTTCTTTGGAATGTGTGCCCTATAGCAGCATGGTGGGATTACATGTTATAGGTTATACATATGTACTTACTTTGACTTATACCAGTTGCCACTCACAGTAGTGGCCCCAGTGTGTGCATTCATCAGCAGTGCAGGAAGATTTCTCTATCCCCATTGATACTTGGCATTTTCCAGTGTCTTAGTCTGTTTGTGCTGGTATAACAGGATAACACAGACTGGATAATTTATAATGAGCAGACATTTGTTGGCTGACAGTTCTGGAGGCTGGGAAGTCCAATATCAAGGCGCCAGCAGGTTTTGGTGTCTGGTAAGGGTCTGGTCTCTGCTCTCAAGATGGTATTTCAAACACTGCATCCTGTGGAGGGGAGGATGGCTGTTCTTCATAGGGCAGAAGGACAAAAGAGCCAAGAGAGAGACCCGCCCAACCCCAAAAGCTCTTGTGTTGAGGCATTAAGCCCACTCATGATAGTGAAGCCCTCTAATCACCTCTTCAAGGCCCCATGTCCCAATACCATTACATTGACAATTAAATGCCAGCTTGAGTTTTGGAGGAGATAAACATTCAAATCATAAGATCCAGATTTTGTTGCTTTTTGTCAGTCTGTAGTTGTGAAAAACTGAACACCAACTGAGTACCAAAAGGTAGTTAAAAAAAATTGAAATATTGGCTGGGCTTGGTGGCGCATGCCTATAATCCCAGCACTTTGGGAGGCCAAGGCGGATAAATCGCTTGAGCACAGGCATTTAAGACCAGCCTGGGCAACATGGCGAAATCCTATTTCTATTAAAAAATACAAAAAAAAAAAAAAAGGCTTACAGGCTTACACCTGTAGTCCCAACTACCTGAGAGGCTGAGGTGGGAGGACCACCTGAGCCCTGGAGGTTGAGGCTGCAGTGAGCAATGATGGTGCCACTGAACTCCAGCCTGGGCAACAAAGTAAGACCGTGCGTGTCTCAAAAAAAAAAAAAAAAAAGTTTTCTTTAATATATGCACATCCTTTAAAAAGTCAAATGTAGGGTGTTGAGGAGTTGGGGGGTAATTAACTGCTTAATAGGTACAGAGTTTCCTTCTGGGGATGATGAAATGTTTTGGAACTAGATAAAGATGATGCTTTTACAACATTGCAACTGTACTAAATGCCACTGAATTGGTCACTTTAAAATGGTTAATTTTATATTATGTGAATTTCACCACAAAAAAGTCAAATACTGATAAACATAACAGTATGACACCTCACGCCTTCTCACTTTCCAGAGGCAACAATTTCAAATATTTTAACATTTTCTTCTGATATTTACCACTGTGTTTCTAGATAATGTGTGTCTCTTGATGTCTGTAGATGAACGTATTTTAAATAACATTTGTCAACTTACTGTTATTTTTAGCTTTGTGACACTTCTCTGTTCCTCCTCCATCCTCCCACTAGAGTTATGTCCCAGTTTTCTGGCTAAACTAATATTCAGTCTTAATATTTTTGTGACTATGTAAATATTGTTCACTAGTGAGCAAAAGACATATTGGAATTTTCATATGCAACCTTCCCTGGAGTTAGTGATTGTCTTATTTTTCTTTATTTGCATAGCTCTTTTGTAGCATTTACTGAGTCTTCCTTCTCTCCAATTCCTCAGCATGTTTTCCATGTGCCAGATCCATCGGATGATCTGACCCTCCTATTCCTCACCACCGTTCTCTGTCCCTGGAGCACTTTGCCTCTGCTCCAGGTTGTGGCAGTGACGTGCCCTACATGGTGTCACTGTGGGACTTTCTTTCTCACATCTGTCTGTGGGATGGATGACTAGCATTAAGCATATTAAGCATACTGTCTCGACTATAGAACAAGGGTTGGCATTTGAGCTGGGCCAGGGCAACCTCTTTGATAAACAACCACACAACTATTTAAAAACTGTTCTCTCCATTTTTTGGTGTAGTACAACCTCCAGCAGCTTCCTGATTTTAGACTTGACTTTATTGTACTTTCATACCTTGTTGTTATTTCAATACAGTTCAGAATTCTAGATTGAGAATTCTTTTTAGTCAGTATTTTGAAGATACTGCTGTGTTATATTTGAGCTTCCAGGGTTGCTGTGAGATGTCTGATGTTATTCTTATTCCTCTTCTTTTGTTTGAGCCTTTTTTATTTTTTTGCTGGAAGCCTTAAGGATCTTCTCCGTGTCCCATTACTCTGAAATTTTGCAATGACATGTATGGGTCCATGTTTTCTTATGCTAGGGAATTACTGGGTTCTTTCAACTTGGGGAGTCATCTCCAGTTCTAGGATATTATCTTGTATTTTTCTTTGATTGTTTCCATACCTTCAGTTTCTTTTTCTGAATTTCCTCTTGTATTGGACCTATGGATTGTTCTGTAAGTTACTTTCCTTTCTTATTCTTTCCTTTGCCCCCTCTCCTTCCTTTTCTTTCCTCCTTTCTTCTTTCCTTACCTACCTCTCTCCTCACTCCTCCCTCTCTCCCTTCCTCCCCTTCTGCCCCTTCTCCAACTTCCATCCCCTTCCCCCGCCCTTTCCCCCTTCCTCCTTTCTCTCCCCTTCCCCCCTTTCTCTCCCCTTCCCCCTTCCCCTGCCCTCCCCTGCTCTCCTCTCCCCTCCCCTCCTCTCCCCTGCCCTCCCCTCCCCTCCTGCCCCCTCCCCTCCCCTCCTCTCCTCTCCTCTCCCCTCCTCTCCCCTCCTCTCCTCTCCTCTCCCCTCCCCTCCTCTCCTCTCCTCTCCCCTCCCCTCCTCTCCTCTCCTCTCCCCTCCCCTCCCCTCCTCTCCTCTCCTCTCCCCTCCTGTCTCCTCTCTCCTCCTCTCCCCTCCTCTCCCCTGCCCTCCCCTCCCCTCCCCTCCTCTCCTCTCCTCTCCCCTCCTCTCCTCTCCTCTACCCTCCTCTCTCCTCCTCTCCCCTCCTCTCCCCTGCCCTCCCCTCCCCTCCCCTCCTCTCCCCTCCTCTCCTCTCCCCTCCTCTGCCCTCCTCTCCTCTCCCCTCCTCTCTCCTCCTCTCCCCTCCTCTCCCCTCCCCTCCTCTCTCCTCCTCTCCCCTCCCCTCCTCTCCCCTCCTTTCCTCTCCCTCCTCTCCCCTCCTCTCCTCTCCCCTCCTCTCCCCTCCTCTCTCCTCCTCTCCCCTCTTCTCCCCTCCTCTCCTCTCCTCTCCTCTTCCCTCCTCTCTCCTCCTCTCCCCTCCTCTCCCCTCCTCTCCTCTCCTCTCCCCTCCTCTCTCCTCCTCTCCCCTCCTCTCTCCTGCCCTCCCCTCCTCTCTCCTCCTCTCCCCTCCTCTCCCCTCCTCTCTCCTCCTCTCCCCTCCTCTCCTCTCCTCTCCTCTCCGCTCCTCTCCTCTCCTCTCTCCTCCTCTCCCCTCCTCTCCCCTCCTCTCCCCTCCTCTCCTCTCCTCTCCTCTCCCCTCCTCTCTCCTCCTCTCCCCTGCCCTCCCCTCCTCTCCCCTCCCCTCCTCTCCCCTCCCCTCCTCTCCCCTCCTCTCCTCTCCCCTCCCCTCCTGCCCCCTGCCCTCCCCTCCCCTCCTCTCCTCTCTCCCCCTCCTTCTGTCTTCTCTCTTTTTCTTCTTCCCCTTCCATTTCTCTTTGTGTTTTGTTTCTACTTTCTGCAGTACATTAAAACATTTTTTATCATTGCATTTTAAATTTCTCAGAGTTTTTATTTGGTTGCATTTTAAAGTTATGTCCTTTTTTACTTTTGGTTATTATCTCCAGTCTTTGAGGATGTTATAGTTGACTTTTTTCCCATTTGAAAAGGTAAAAACCATTCTGAGTTTGTGAGTCATACAAAAATGGTCTGCAGTGGACCCAATTTGGGCCTTGAGCTATAGTTAGAAGACGATGTTCCAGACACCTGCTGGAGAGAAGCCTGGCTGGGGTGGAGCCTGTGCATCTCGCCATCCCAGGTGTGGATTTTTACTTAGTCACTTTACTTCTATTTCTATTCCTCAGTTTTACATGCCTTCATTGTACATGGTACATGCAGCTGCAGAGCCTCAATGGCCCATTTTCTCCCAAGATTTAGTCTCCTGCAGGGTTTGAGAAGGAACAGATGTCTGGACTATATGAGATGGGTGGACACAGGGGTCTGACTGCCCTTCCTGTGTGTTTTCATCCAATCCTCCGTTACTGGTCCTCATCCCACTCCTGTCACCCTTGATGCCTGGAGCCTCCAGTTCCTAAGCCTTTCCAGGGTTCTGCAGTGCTAATTGCTTGTTTTTTCATGGTACCCTGTGCAGAAACAGAGGCCTCACTTTACTTCATCTGTCAAGCTCCATCCCTCCATCCTCTTTCCATCTTCATTTATTGCAACTTGGGAAGATTGATTTGGGTTTTATAGAAGATGGAGTTGGGTTTTTTGCTTCTAATTTTCTTTGTGGGTTTTTTTTTTCTTTTTTTGGTAGTAGTGAACAGTAAAGAGAGTAGAAAGGGCCTTATTCTGCTCTATGAAGCTTTGAATCAAGTTCAAGCTTTTGTCAGCCTGAATTAAATTATTTTTTGGATTTGAATAGGGAGATTGGGATCTCCCTCACTCCAGATGTACAGCTACAGTGGATTTGTGATACTGACTTCCTCAACTTTCCTCCTCTCCAACTCCCCATCCTTCCTCTTTTTCTGCCACCCCCCACCCTCTGACACCTTTAAATAACTGACTGTTCTATATTTTCGGCTTACTAGTTGATGGACAGCCTACTCACTACTCAGCGTTTCAGCTTGGATGTTTCGTAGGCATCTCAAACTAAGCAGAGCCAAAATTAAAATTCTCAGTGTCCATTCCTCTCTCCCCAACCCCACTCCTCATTCTTCCCTTTCTTGGTAGGTACCATCACTGTATTAGTGTAATGTTGTCACACTGCTACAGAGAAATACAAGATATACAAGAGGTTTAATTGGCTTACAGTTTCACAAGCTTTACAGGAAGCATGATGCTGGCATCTGCTTGGCTTCTAGGCAGACCTCAGGAAACTTACAGTCATGGCAGAAGGTGAACAGGGAGCAGGCACATCACTCATGGCAAAAGCAAGAGCAAGAAATTGAGGTGGGAGGTGCCACACACTTTTAAACAACTAGATCTTGCGAGCACTCACTCAGTATCATGAGCACAGCACCAAAGAGGTGGTGCTAAACCATTCATGAGAAATCCACCCCCAAGATCCAGTCACTTCCCTCCAGGCCCACCTCCAAACTGGGGATTACAATTCAAGATGAGATTTGGTGGGAACACAGATCCAAACCATATCAATCACCAATATGAAAGCTCCCTTAGAAGCATCAGCCAGGCACACCAGTTTCTTCCTTTGCTAAAGCCTTTGTGTGGTTTCCTACTGTGTTTAGGATGAGTCGATGCCTTCCCATGGCCTGCACTGCCCTGCACAGTGCAGCTTCTGCTTCCCTCTCAAGCCTTATCTTCCGCAGCTCTAGCCTGTGCCTACTACTACCAGTCCTGCTTTTCTACTCAATCTGTCAGTTTTTTTCCAGCTCAGGGCATTTGCACTTGCTGTTCCTTCTGCCTGAGAGGCTTTGCCCGAGTTTTATGAAGGCTGGCTCCTCCCTTCTCATCCTGCAACTCCAAGTTCAGATGCCACAGTCCTAGAGTTGCCTTTCCTGATGACCCTGTAGAAAGTGTTGCCTCCCCACCTCAGCCCTAGTGCATCCATATGTAAATTTTGCCTCCATAGTACTTCTAACTTGCTATAATTCAACATGGATATTTGACCAGTTTGTCCCTGTTACTGGTATTGTATTAACAGACTTGTGCAACTGGATCCCTGCTGTATTTTCAGCATCCAGTCTTGTACCAGCACATAGTAGACTTTTTTTTTTTTTTTTTTTTTTTTTGAGAAGGAGTCTTGTTCTGTTGCCCAGGCTGGAGTGCAGTGGCACGATCTTGGCTCACTGCAGCCTCTGCCTCCTGGGTTCAAACAATTCTCCTGCCTCAGCCTCCTGAGTAGCTGGGACTACAGGCACATCCCACCATGCCCAGCTAATTTTTGTATTTTTAGTAGAGATGGGGTTTCACCATGTTGGCCAGGATGGTCTCAATCTCTTGACCTCGTGATCCGCCCACCGCGGCCTCCCAAAGTGCTGGGATTACAGGCATAAGCCACCGCACCCAGCCTTTGACTTTCTTTCTTTCTTTCTTTATTTTGAGATGGAGTCTTGCTCTGTTGCCAGGCTGGAGTGCAATGGTGTGATGTCAGGTCACTGCAACCTCCACCTCCCGGGTTCAAGTGATTCTCCTTCCTCAGCCTCCTGAGTAGCTGGGACTACAGATGCCCACCACCACGCCCAGCTAATTTTTATATTTTTAGTAGAGATGGGGTTTCACCATGTTGGCCTCCATCTCTTGACCTCGTGATGCACCTGCCTCGGCCTTCCAAAGTCCTGGGCTTATAGGTGTGAGCCACCGCACCCGGCCTAACATTTTAATAAGTAGTAATTGAATCCAAGAATGAACACTGGGAAGCTTAGAGCTGAAAGTGACTTCAGTGGACATATCTGCAGTTGTTTCTAGAGCACTGGGGATTGTAGCACATTTAAATCATTAATTCAACAACATTGTTGCGCTCCTACTCAATCTTTAGACCCTGGGCTACCAAAGCATACAAAACAGACAGAAGTCTCTGCCTTCAGAGACCTTACAGTCTAGAGGTGAAAGTTCTAGCAGTGGGGAGGAGGGCGTGGACACAGTGGGGTTTCTGCTGGTCTGGCAACCTTTATTCTTTTACTTGGTCACTGACGTGGATACCTCTGAAGGTCGGCTGACTTTTTTGCTTTCTCACTTTGCTGCTGCCCCAACTCAGAGTGCTGGAAGCACACCTGTGGCTCCCCTTGCTCCCATCTTCTCTTAAGTGTGCACCACAAGTCCTGATTTGATAGTCAAACTCATCTATAAAGCAGTTGAGCATTCTCCCTCCAGCCAGGCTCCAGCATGCCCTTGATACAATGGAAGCTCACCTATGGCCTGTTCTGTCTGGCTTCTAGCCCACCCAGCCCCTTAACACCTACTTCAACCCCTTTATTCAGCTGCATTCTCCTTTGCTAACTCAATGTGGCATATGCTCAGACTTCGGAATATTCCACCGTAATTTTTTGAAAGCTAGCTTAGTTTATTCCTCAAAGGCCTAAAATAACACTTGTCACATAAGACATTCTTTGTGGCATTTCTTTGGGGTGAGTTCAAACCACAGTGTATGTGTGTGTGCGTGCATGCATATGCACACATATGTACACACATGTGCTCTCCTTCCCCCAAATAAATATTATATATATTCTTCTGGTTTTCCTGTATTTGTACATTTCTATACTTAGCAGAGTATTAGGACCCAGTGGAAGTTTAATTTTTCTCTGCTGTGCCATCCAAATAGCAAAGGGCAATATGGAACCTACAAATTGCAAAATTTTGGAAGGTTATTCTAACATTACATTTGAATTGCTTAATTTAATTTTCACTTTGAATCAGTTGCTAAGCAACTGGGAAGGCAGGGTAAAATCAGCAAGGCTAATTTGGTTCTGTTACTAGTATGTTAGCATCTCTTATATTTACACAGACAGTTGGTTGTAAATACACTTAATGCAATGCAATGCTCTGTTTTGCCCAAGGAAAATAGTTGATGTGAAAGTTAGAGCAAGGCTTTGGTTGGATTGATGTTATTTAAATACACCCTTTCACCTTAGGGGAATGTAAAGTTATCTGAAGTTTTGAGCTTGTGATGTAGCCCCTTTGTTAGGTGAGGTGCTTGACTTGGTGGTACCGTGAACAGTTGTAAAATGCTTTCCATTGTCTGTTATCCTTTGGCATCATGAATCCACCCTGATTGTCCCCCACATCTACCTAAATCAGTTTTTTGGGAATGCATACCATTTAGTGTCATCATATGAAGCATGCTGGAGAGAAAAGAATAGGTCATTTTACTCTCTATAACTTACTATTGGTGAAAATTGACATTGTTAACCCCATTTGGTCCATAAAAGTAAGTCATGTGTCAAATGTTAATGCCAGTGACTTAAATATTTTGAATATTTTAAAAAGTCATGTGGTCATTAAGCAAGCCATTCTGGCCCAACCCAGATTCCTGAATTAGAGGAAAGTAGAAGTTAATGAATAAGATTAAGATTAAACAGTAAGACTGGGTGCAGTGTCTCACGCCTGTAATCCTGGCACTTTGGGAGGCCAAGGTGGGTGGATCACTTGAGGTCAGGAGTTCAAGACCAGCCTGGCCAACATGGTAAAACCCCATCTCTACTAAAAATACAAAAATTAGCTGGGCATGGTGGTGAGCACCTGTAATTCCGGCCACCTTGGGAGGCTAAGGCAGAAGAATCACTTGAACCCAGGAGGCGGAGGTTACAGTGAGCCAAGATCGTGCCACTGCACTCCAGCCTGGGCGACAGAGTGAGACTCCGTCTCAAAAAAAAAAAAAAGAAAAGAAGATTAAACTATAATGCAGTATTCTGTTATTTGTTGTTTATTATAGTTTTATATTATCATTAACACCTTGAAACACATAGATGCTTTGGGATAATGTTCAGACCTGTGTCAAAGATGGGATAGTTAATGTAAACTATTGTCTTCTGGTCGTGTATGGTTATTCATGGAGTGAATGGAGAATTCACATATATTAATATTAAGCTGGTGGGAAAACTGCTTCTCTGGAAATAATGTGATTAAATTGCCACTAATATAGCAAATGACCATGACCTGTGTCTTTCCTAAGAGGTGGGGAGAGCAGGCTGGTCTTTTAAACTGGTCTCCTGCTTTATCTTTTGTTTTCCAAAGTCCTAGGGAGTATCTTTCATGTGCAGTAAAAATTATTCAGTAGATGGATTAGATTCTTGATAAAGATAGCTATCATGGTCCCATATTTACCTTATAACTGCCTGTGACTAGGTAGAAATATTTAGTGATGAAGGAGATTACAGAAACTGGAAAAGTACCTATTACTTCTACAATTAAATGATCTTTTTTTCTGAATAATCTCAGGTATTTGTGTGTGCAGTACATAGTAACAGTTAATTATGGATCGTGACTAGAAGAAAGAGTGATCTGAATTAGAGGAAAGACCTAGTGTTTATGTACTTGACAGCAAATCCATTTTTCTTACTTTGAGATATTTATTTGACTAGGACAATAGCTAGGTATTTACCTGCTCAAGGTACTTTAAGGGAATCGGTTTTAATGAATAGGTAAGAATAAGTGTACAGTTAATAACTTCCTTAAATGCTTGTCCAGACCTACTTTCAGGGTGTCATTTTTCTGAATATCAGTATCCACTTCAAGTTCTTTAATTTTTTTTTTTTTGAGACGGAGTCTCACTCTCGCCCAGGCTGGAGTGCAGTGGTGTGATCTCGGCTCACTGCAAGCTCTGCCTCCCGGCTTCACGCCATTTTCCTGCCTCAGCCTCCCGAGTAGCTGGGACTACAAGCGCGTGCCACCATGCCCGGCTAATTTTTTGTATTTTTTAGTAGAGGCAGGGTTTCACCATGTTAGCCAGGATGGTCTCAATCTCCTGACCTCGTGATCCACCTGCCTTGGCCTCCCAAAGTGCTGGGATTACAGGCGTGAGCCACCGCACCTGGCCCAAGTTCTTTAATTTTACTCTTCAGATATTTACTGTTTGAAAACTCAGTATGTCAAAATGTAAACTTTTCGTGGGGAGTGTCAATTTTAAATATTGGTTTCCTAGAGTAGTTATTGGTTTGTTGATGACATATCCCTGTCAGAAAAATCTGGTGAAGCCCAGATCTTAGCTACTTGAGAAGCTGGGGCAGGAGGATGGCTTCAGCCCAGGAGTTCCAGGCTGTAGTGTGCTATGATTGTCTGTGAATAGCCATTGCACTCCAGCCTGGGCAACATAGCAAGTCCCCCTCTCTTAAAAAAAAAAAAAAAATTGGTGGCTATACCCTAAACTTTCTGTGTGTGTGTGTGGGGTGGGGGGGTGTATTTTTAAAAGTTACAAACGTGTATTATTGTAGTAACACATTGTAGGCATTATAAAACAAGTGGAAAGTAGAAGGTAATAACAGATTAAGATTAAACAATAATGTATCCTGTTATTTATGATGGTTTCATATTATCATTAATACCTTAAAACGCATAGATGCTTTAGGGTAATGTTCATCATTAAAAGCAATATTTTAAGTGGTTTTATTTATGGTTTTTAATGTCTGGATGGCTTTTTCCAGATCTGATTAGATCATCATTCTTTTTACTTTACAAGAGCTCTAAGGGAAGGGTTGGTTCTGCCTTTTTTGGTTTGCTGGGTTGCATTACTATTATCTTTGATGTTTTGATTTTTCTGTAGAAATCTTTTGAAGCCACTTGTCCATTTTGTGAATGTTGGTTATACCACATAAGACAATGTATAAAGTTGTATAAGCCGAGGCATGCTAAATGGAAGCACATCACAGTGCACTGAGAGTGAGGGGACAAGGGCACAGACTATCTAAATGCAGTTTATATATTTTCTTTCTGTGCCCCAGAAGGTTATCTTGCGCACAGTACTCACGAGACCACTGCCCTAGGAGAGCCCTCTTATTTATTTATTTATAATAAATAAGAGAAGCATCTTATTTATTTATTTATTTTTGAGGCAGAATCTTGTTCTGCCGCCCAGGCTGGAGTGCGGTGGTGTGATCTTGGCTCACTGCAACCTCTGCTTCCCAGTTTCAAGCGATTCTTGAGCCTCAGCCACTGGAGTAGCTGGGATTACAGGCGCATACCACCATACCTGGCTAATTTTTTGTATTTTTTAGTAGAGATGGGGTTTTACCATGTTGACCAGGCTGGTCTCAAACTCCTGACCTCAAGTGATCCACCTGCCTCAGCCTCCCAAAGTGCTAGGATTACAGGCATTAGCCACCATGCCGGGCCTGTAATATTTTTTCTAAATTGAGTAGTACTGAAGAGAGTTGGATTTGTATAAAAAAATACTTGTATGCATTGTTGTATACAGCAAGGACTATTTGTCCTTGTATTTATTTGTTCATTGTAAAGGAAAGGTGATAACTATGGGGTAGCATTAACAACATGGCAAAACCCGTCTCTACTAAAATATAAAAAATTAGCCAGGCTTGGTGGCATGTGCCTGTAGTCCCAGCTACTCAGGAGGCTGAAGCAGGAGAATCACTGGAACCCAGGAGGCGGAGGTTGAAGTGAGCCGAGGTCGTGCCACTGCACCCCAGTCTGGGTGACAAAGGGAGACTCTGTCTTAAAAACAAAAACAAAAAAGCAAAACAAACAAAAAACAAAACACTGAATTTGTACAGCTCTGCTACCAACTAGTTCTGTAGAACAATTGACTCACTTTCTACAAGCCTTGGTTTCCTCAGTGGTGGTGGCAATTAAATTTAAGAAGAGATTTGTCAAAGAGCTTTGTACTCTCATTTTATTTCTATGTATGAAGTAATTTTATGTAATTTTTTTAAGTGGAAAGCCTTTTTTTCCTTAGGCTGAGTCTCTATACACCCTCAATAGCAATTTCTGTTTGTTTGCTTCACTTCTAGACTGCCTCTTTAAGCTATGTCCCATGAACCGCTACTCTGCCCAAAAGCAGTTCTGGAAAGCCGCTAAGCCTGGGGCCAACAGCACAACAGACGCAGTGCTACTCAACAAACTGCACGTACGTATTGCGATGGGGCTGTCAATGGGACAGTAGTGAGTGACTGCCTTGGTGGTATCTGGGTGTAATGGTGGGAGACTGCTTATGCAACCCTCCAATTCTAGCTGCTGGCTTTCTATTTTTTTTTTCGTGAAGGGGTAGAAGGGAGCTGACCCTAGAGAGGGATAGATCCTAGTCATCTTGAGATGTCTGGAGAGTTCTTCTTTTCTCAGCCACTCTCTTTGCATGGGTAGCTTTTGATGGAGAAGTGGTTATGAGCACAGGCACTGGAAGCAAACTGCCTAGAATGGAATCCTGCCTCCACCACTCAGTAACCAGTGCTCTTGGGCACGTTATGTGCTATTTTCCACTTCTGTTATGTTATCTGTAAAATGGAAATGGCAGTACCCACCTCAGGAAGTTATTGTGAGGATTACAGAAAATGAGACATAAAAGCCGCATGAACAGTGCCTGGCACATAATAAATGCTTGATAAGTTTTGGCTGTTAGCATTGTATCTATCGTGTTATCTGGCATATTAAAGATTTGCTCATTCCACTGATGATGTGCTGTGTGACCATAGCAAGTTTTTGAGCCTCTCTGATCCTGTTTCACCTTCTGTAAAATAATGACATAGTTCTTTTAGTGCCCTGCATTCCGAGGCTAATCAGGAAGTTCTCTGAGATGTTTAGAAGGAAACATGATGTATAGCCAGTGTACTAATATCAAAATTGTACCCCATTTCCTGTTCCCTGACCTACTTCATTTTCTCCCCATCATGTAACATCAACTTTCTAATGTATTTTGGTTACTGGCTGTCTCCCTCCTCTGGCATGTAAGCTTCATGAGGGCCCAGGTCTGTGTCAGTGTTGCTTGTTGCAGTGGCCTTTGTGTCTACAACAAGGTTGGGCACTTACCAGGCACTCAATCAAATATTTCACAGAATACACAGTGATCTTTTCTGGGGCTCAGTGATAACAGTTGAAGACCTAGAGCATCTGTGAGCCCCGAGCAGCTCAAGAGGTTCTGCCTCTCACCTTGCTCCATTTTTGACTAGCAAATGGCTAAGTCACAGCCAGCTGCATTTGGTAAGGTGAGGGTCACATGAAGGGATTCCTACATTCAGTGTGTGTTGTTTCAGACGGGATGTGATGAAAAGCCCAGGCTCCTCACCTTAGGGAGCTTACAGTCCAGCATGAGGACACGTAAGCATGAGACACGTAAGCTCACTCCCATTGAACCTAAAGTGAAATCCAGACTTTCTGTCATCATCTACAGGATGGTCCATGCCTGGACCCTGCTGTCCCCACAGAGGCTTCTTAACTACATTCTGGCCATATGAGCTTTATTTTATTTTATTTTATATTTTATTTTATTTTTTGAGCACCTCAGACTCTCAACTGTCACATGACTTTTGCACCCTCAGTTTGTCCTGTTGAGAACATTGTTTTCCTGGCTCTTCTTGAGCTAGGACCTTTGAGCCTTTGTGTCTCAGCTGAAGTGTCATCTCAGCAAGGTCTTCCCCTCCCACCTTATCTAAGAGATGTCTTGCTTGTTTTCCTCCATGATAGCACCCTGTTTATATCTTTCTCAGCACTGATCAGGGTCTGCAATTATATTTAGTAGCTTCATTAATTATCACCTGTTGCTTATTAGAATGACAGCTCTACCAGGTTGTGGCATTATCTCTCTTGCTCACTGCTGTATCCCAGCTTCTGTAATAGTGTCTGGCACATAGTAAGTGCTCAGAAATAATTATTGAATAATGAATGAGCAGTGTGCTATGCGCTAGAGATAGAAGTATGACAGTCTTAACCCTGTGGGAGCTGAATATCAAAGAATAAAGAGGCAGTGATAAGTAGTATATTACAGGACAAACCACACAAAGCTGTTGGAGCACATAGGAAGGGTGCCAAATCTGTCTTTTCTGGATAACAGGGTGTGCAACAGTGGTCAGGGAGGGCTTCCTGGAGGAAGAAGGAAGTGCCGAGTAAGCCTCAGTTGGAGGCACCCATGGGATTTAGAGGGTAGAAGAAGAAACAATGGACTCAAAGACTTGGAGGCTAGCGATTGCTTTGAAGACTTCTGGAATTGCATCATTATTTTAATAATGATGATTATATCAGACATCCTCAATCCCAATAAAACCATTGTACCTTCTTTAGAGCAAATATTATATGGCTTTATGAGCATGGAATGAAATTCATAAATAATTGATACCAATTTTAAAAAATTATAAAGGAGAAATAAAAGGAAAGTAATAAATTATATAGTAAATTGAATACTCTTCTTAAGTCAGTGCTCAGGGATGACTACTCTAGAAGACATGAGGAAGTAAGTGCTTGCACCTCTTTGTATAAACCCCATGAGTGAGGCAGCTGTAGACTGTGACTGGTGCAGGTATATGGTATTGGCAATGTGAAAAGCATGTTATCTGTGATGTGGTTTTCTAAAAGGGCTTCAATCATAATCACAAAAGACAATCTCAAGTGCCATAATCCCAAATGTTGAAATCCCTAAAAATTCAATTCCAAAAGTCTAAATCCCTAAAGTGTAAAATCCTGAAAATCACAGTCATAGGATAGCTGCATGTTAGACCAGCTCTTATGGACTGTCTCTGTTTAAATGCCCATAATCTATTCCTGCAATACACTTTTTCTTATATTAGATTTTTAAAGTTTTTTTTTTTACTATTTTAAATTGTCAGCATTATTATTATTATTATTATTTTTATTTTTATTTTTAAGGCAGAGTCTCACTCTGTTGCCCAGGGTGGAGTGCAGTGGCGCCATCTCGGCTTACTGCAACCTCCGTCCCTAGGGCTCAAGCGAATTTTTCTGCCTCAGCCTCCCGAGTAGATGGCATTACAGGCATGCACCACCACGCCCTGCTAATTTTTTTGTAGTTTTATTAGAGACAGCGTTTTACCATGTTGGCCAGGCTGGTCTCGAACTCCCGACCTCAAGTGATCCACTGCCTCGGCCTCCCAAAGTGCTGGGATTATAGGGGTGAGCCACCGTGCTCAGCCCTGTCAGCATTATTTTCTACAATTCACTATGCTATGTATTTCATCTTCGCATCATTTTCAATATTGGAGACTTAAATGGTGTGGAGACTAATATTAGAGAGTTCTGATTCATTTTATGCATTCTTTTGCAAGTTTAGCTTCATGAAAGTGCATTGTTACAACATTGACGTGAATATGTAAAAACATGAGAACTTCCCCTGCAAATGAAGAGATGTTCTTCCTCGATGAATGAAGAGATGTTTGTGTTTGTGAAAGATAAAATTACTTGAGCTCTCAGCTCTTTGGGCAACTGCATATCCAGTGGTGACCCTCTGTGGTTTTGATCGATCTCGTGAAAAGACTCAGGTTGCTGGTCATGGTATTTCAGATGACTGCAGTATGAGCTTGGTGCACACAATCTCCAACCATAGTGATACACGATTTTACATTTCCCTTTTTGGCCTATTTCTTTATGGTTAGTCTGTGCATAATCCCAGTGACCATTGTTAGTATACCTGAGTGTTTATGCTTGCAAAAATATGTATGTTACTGTTCCCCATTTTATTGTATAAAATGGCCTGTGAAGTGTTCTGTTGTGTTTTTACACGTTTCTCAAATCCCCTTTTAAAAATATCAGTCTCTTTTAAAGAATTTTAAAACGATTTTTTCCGGAATTATATTTTGTGGATTTTGGTCTTTTTTGACCTTTGAGGATTTTAACATTTGGGATTATGGCATTCAGGATTGTGTGCCTTTTGGGATTATGATCATATCTTTTTCCAAAATAATCAGCAGTTCTTGATCATGTTATGAATAGTGCAAAGTACACTCTTTTCTTTCTTAAGTAGTACTTGCACTTTTGAAAATTTTTTAATAGTATTAATAAAACCATGGAAAGCTGTGATTTCTGTTGATATGTAAAATGGAGTGGGGTGCTAGGTTCAGGTAATTACAGATTCTCCCAGGCTGGAGTGCAGTGATGCCATCATGGCTCACTGCAGCCTTGATCACCTGAGCTCAAGCGATCCTCCTGCCTTAGCCTCCCAGAGTGCTAGGATTATAGGCATGGACTACTGCGCCTAGCCGACAGATATCTTTTTAACTTATGTGAATGTCCAGCTAGACATAGAATTGTATGGGATAAATGATGGTTCATCCTTGCATAGGATTGTAACATGTGTTCACTGTACCCAGCATCCCTAGCTTCTGTCCACGGAACAGCAGTAGCACCCTCTTGCAGTCATTGTAGCAATCCGTAATCTCCCCAAAGTCTGTGCTGGGAACATGGGAATCTAGTTGAATAGGTGGGGAAGGTTGGTCAATCCTGCATGTATGTATATTTAGTGCATACGCCCATAGGGGGCTATCTTTCTGGAAGGTCTATGTGTCTTTAGTTGTCCTGGCTTTGCTTTTCTGGTATAAAGATCATTTTGTTCAGTGAGATCTTATTAATACATCTCCAACTCTTTCCTCTCCTACACTTTTTACCACAGGGGTTGTAAATTCAGATTCCTCTTGGCCATACAGGAAACCAACAGGAATAAAGTGGGCTTGGTGGGTAGTGTTACCGAGTGGAGAGTCCCGTGGGTGGGTCTGGAGGGGCAGCTCTACTTTCCTACTGTCACTGCTTGGGAATGTGGTCTTAGAGCTCCTGCCACGTCTTCCGCTTTTTAAGAGAAGATAAAAATCCATGCTTTTATGTGTAATATCTCAATTTTAAAAAGATGTTGGGAACTAATTCAATTAAGGCTTGAAATATACACTCAACACCAAAAGAAATGGCTCAGGCTGGATGTGGTTCTTCAGCCCCATTTGCAACCTGTGCTCTATATGTTATGTTTCATCAGCAAGTCCTTTTGACACTCCTTCCTATGAATGAACTGTGAAGAAAACAGCATGGTTGAAAAAAGTTCAATCATAAGGTGATCAAAAATGGTCAATTCCTTATTAAAAAGAAAAAAGAGAAAAACAGTGATCTCTCTCATGCTGTTTATGCTTTTAAAAAATAAAAAATGAAGCCAGTTCTTTTCCCTGATTTAATATTACTGATGTGACTTTCAGGTCTTTTTTTTTTTTTTTTTTTTTTGAGATGGGGTCTTGCTCTGTTGCCAGGCTGGAGTGTAGTGGCACGATCTCAGCTCACTGCAACCTCCACCTCCTGGGTTCAAGCGATTTCCCTGCCTTAGCCTCCTGAGTAGCTGGGACTTCAGGGGTGCGCTACCATGTCCGGCTAATTTTTTGTATTTTAGTAGCGATGAGGTTTCACCATTTTGGCCAGGATGGTCTCAATCTCCTGAACTCATGATCCACCTGCCTTGGCCTCCCAAAGTGCTGAGATTACAGGCATGAGCCACTGCGCCTGGCCTCAGGTGTTGAATGTTGACTTTGTGCTTCACTTTCTGCAGTTCCTACTTTCCTGCTTAGCTGGAAATTTTCCCCCCTAGTGTCTTAAAGTTATCTATATGTTTCATTCAATTTACATTCCCACCAGCCAATACGATGTTGTATTTTGGACAGCCACTTTGCCTTTGGGACTGATGGCCAGTCTCCCGTGGGTTTTCATTTTTATTTTTGTCAACTACTATGCAGCACCCCAATCAGAGGTCAGATTATTTTAAATTAATGCCATTTAAGGAATTAGTTGTCTAGACCACTTGACTTCCTTTTGACTAGGATAAGCAACATCAACAGCACTTTGAAGGAGAGTGACATCTAGTGGCCGGTTACTGTCTATGCTTTTTTCCTTCTGCAGGAATAACTGGATTTTGACTCTCTTGGTCATGATTTCCTAAGGGTCTCTTGACAAAATGAGCTTCTTCCCATCCGCAAATCACATAAATTTCTTCTAAAGGCCATTACTACTGTTTACTGACAGCAGCATAGCTGTTACCTTGAAACAAGCACCTACATTGTTTTGTTCTGAGAAATGATTACTTAAGTCACAGCTTTGACCAGCTAGGAAGAGCCAGAGGAGTGACAAGTCCTTATTGTCTGGGTACTACATTGCTTGTTTTTAGAAGCCTTGCTTCAATATCACATTACATGATTCAGAGCTTGTTGACTTTAACAAAATAACCTTTCCTCACTGTTTCAGTCACCTTTCTATTGTCATTCGATAATAGTTTCTCTGTCTCTGAAATAAAATAACAGGTGGCTATGATGGGGCAGACCTTGATGTCGCTTAGGGAACATGGTGAATAATAGTGGTAGAACCATATCATAGAGTGTTTTTTTCCCCTTAGAAATTAAAAACAGCCCGCAACCCATTATTCAAGGGAAAAGAGTAATAGATACTTAAATGATCATGATTTTAAAGTAATGAAAAGGTAACACATTTAAGATGCCTTTTTTTTTTTTTTTTTGAGACAGTCTCACCACTCTATCACCCACGCTATTGTGCAGTGACATGTTCACGGCTCACTGCAGCCTCAACCTCCTGAGCTTAAGTGATCCTCCCACCTCCCTGCCCAGTAGCTGGGACTACAGGCACACACCACCATGCCTAGCTAATTTTTGTATTTTTTGAAGAGTCGGGGTTTCGCCACATTGCCCAGGCTGGTCTTGAACTCCTGAGCTGAAGCAATCCACCTGCCTCGGCCTCCCAAAGTGCCAGGATTACAGACATGAGCCATGGCATGACTTTAAAAAATTCAGAGTACTTGACACAGAGACATGATGAAGATGTTTTTGAAGAAATTACACACTTGTATTTTAGGAGGAGTATTCCAAAATGTATGAGTAGGAAAAACAAAAAAATGTTAATTGATGTGATTCCTAAATTGTGTTCCTCAAAGATAACCTTGGGTTTTATTTTGATGTTTTCCCTACTCTCCTACCCCCTATTCTGTTCCTGTGTCTCCACATTTTAAACTATCAACAGGAGTATGCTATTCACTCCCCTTTCTTGTTGCCCAGGCTGGAGTACAGTGGTGCGATCTTGGCTCACTGCAACCTCCACCTCCTGGGTTCAAGTGATTCTCCTGCCTCAGCTTCCTGAGTAGCTGGGATTACAGGCATGCACCACCACACCTGGCTAATTTTGGGGGATATTTTTAGTAGAGACAGGGTTTGGCCATGTTGGCCAGGCTGGTCTTGAACCCCTGACCTCAGGTAATCTGCCTGCCTCAGCCTTCCAAATTGCTAGGATTACAGGCATGAGCCACCATACCTGGCCTCTATCCTCATTTTTAATGGCTACATGGTTAATTCCTTGTTTGGCAGTACTGTCATTTTAGATAAGCAGCCTCTATGGGCAGAGGTTAGGTAGGGAGTGATACTCAGGATCCTGACAACCTTTGCCATTCTGAAAAAAGTTGTATGGCCTTGTGCATACGCCAGGTTGTCCTCTTAGGAGAAACTCCTAGAAGTGGAATTGTTAAGTCAATGTTATGTCGAGTGAAAAGGTTTTTGGTCAATATTGCCTGAGTATCCTTTAGAAAGGTGCTAACTCAGTAAAGGTACTAACTCAATATCTTTCTTTTTTTGAGGAGGCGGATGGAGTCTCGCTCTGTTGCCCAGGCTGGAGTGCAGTGGCACGATCTCGGCTCACTGCAAGCTCCACCTCCCGGGTTCACGCCATTCTCCTGCCTCAGCCTCCCGAGTAGCTGGGACTACAGGCACCCACCACCACGCCCGGCTAATTTTTTGTATTTTTTTTTTTAGTAGAGATGGGGTTTCACTGTGTGAAACCAGATCGAGCCAGGATGGTCTCAATCTCCTGACCTCGTGATCTGCCCGCCTCAGCTTCCCAAAGTGCTGGGATTACAGGCGTGAGCCACAGCGCCCTGCTGAAAGGTGCTAACTTAGTATCTCACAGTGAGGACCCATTCTTGGAATGTACTTGAGGGATTTAACCAACCAGATCTCATTCTTTCTGAGGGTAGAAACAGCCTTGATCAGTGGCCTGTAGTGTTTGTACCTTGTTACCTTTTCATCTACCTTATTGCCTTGCCTCCTGTTGAACCTAAAAAGAATCATGGATAGTTTTGTCTAAATACCAGACTTGGGTTTGTTTGCATTTTTATTTGTTTTTTGTTTTTTTTTTTTTGAGGCTGGAGTGCAGTGGCGTGATCTCAGCTCACTGCAACCTCTGCCTCCTGGGTTCAAGTGATTCTCCTGCCTCAGCCTCCCAAGCAGCTGGGATTACAGGCATTCGCCACATGCCCAGCTAATTTTGGTTAAAATTTACGATCAAATGGCAATTATGTGTCTGGCATACATTTTCTCTGATCTGTGTGATGGCCCTAAAAGGCTTGCATTGTCCCCATTTTGTGATGAGAATACTGAGTGAGGCTTGGTGGGATTCAGTAAAGAGGACAAGATGATGAAGCCGGTAGGTAGGTGACCCAAGACCACATCCAGAAGACTCTGTGAAAATGAAGACACATTACCTGGGAAAGAAGACCCACTGGCACCTGGTAGCATCTTGCCCCAAGGAAAGGAGACACTCTAGGAAGAGTGCCTTCGAAACCCTTCTGAAGAACACTCTTATCATCAGGGTTTTACCATCCATCAGATTCAATACTGAATTTCTTTTCAGTTGTTTTACTTCCCTTCCACCAGTCTATGTTTGGGAGATGAGTTGGGATAACACTTTGCTGACTGCCTAGGATGAAGCCCGTTGCCCTTCACCATTATTGTAGTGTGGTAACAGTGCTTTCAGAGTTGCGCAGGTGAATGAATTCGGGAAGGTGGCCCTACCAGACTATTCTAGAACCTTCTATTCAGCTTTACCATGTTCCCCCCTAGCATGTCACATTTGGAATGGTAACCTCTCCCAGCCTCATTTGTGACTATACAGTTAATCCAAATGTGGATTTGAACACTATCTCTGCCACTTAATAAATGCATGGTTTAAAAAACATTATTAAGCAAAGTTCCAAATCTACACAGAAGTGGAGAAAGGGTATAACAAATCCCTTTCCTACCCATCATCCAACTAGCTGTGCAAGGGTGACCAAATTTTTTAATCACTTTGAGTCAATTTCTTCTTTAAAAGTGGGATAATAATGTTCTTTTCAGGGAATGATTATAAAAATTGATTATATTATGATTAATGTCTAGCAAGAATAGCTAATAACTCCATGTGTGCTACAGTGTATCAGGTACTGTGCAATGGAGTTCCTGTGAGGTGCAGGTACCATTTTATCCTTATTTTACAAAGGAGGAGACCGAGGCTCACTGATATTAAATAACACATTCAAGTTCACAAAACCACAAACCACCCAAATCCAGCATTTAAATTCAATCTTCTTTTACTCCAAAGCCTTAAAGAGGACTTTCACAGATTATAAAGGGGCTATGCAAATTCCCTCCCTCCCCGACCCTATTTTCTTTGAAGATGTTTCAGCTTTTGACTTACTCTCACCCTAAGCAAATACCCGTGAATTCCTTAAAGAAAGAAAAAAAAAAAAGCATTTTAAAGAAGCCAAAAAGGCCAGCAAAGCAAAGGCAGAGTGGATGGGCTGTTTGAACCCCTTGGCTCATTTCATGAAGCCTCAGGGTGTGTACTCAGGGATTTGCTTATTTCTGTGGTTCTTGTATTAACTGGCGACGTTTGTTCTGCATAGCTGCAGTGGGATAGAACACATTGTTTCCTCTTTGTGATCAGTCTTTCTTCTCAATGCACAGCACGCTGCAGACTTGGAAAAGAAGCAGAATGAGACAGAAAACAGGAAATTGCTGGGGACCGTAATCCAGTATGGCAATGTGATCCAGGTAGGTCAAGGCGGCTCTTCCCTTCTGAAGCTGAAGCATTACAAAGAACGCAGCTGAGGAAACAAACACCTAAGACAGGGTTTGGACACCTTTACAGTAGGACTCCATGGAGGCAGCCAGTTTATTGCAAAAAGTCTAGTGTTTCTTGTTAGATGTGATAGACTCTTTGGGCTATTCTGCTGGTCATCTCTCAGTGTGAGCATCTACTCTCTGTCTGTGGCTGATCATTTCACTCCAGACACTTCAGACAGGAAGCTTCCTACTTGAAAAGGAACCTGGCTGTTGCAGTTCTGTTTAACTTGTAATGCTTGAAAATTCTTCCTATTTGGTGAAAATTAGCTTCCCTATAACTTTTATCTACTGGCCAAAAACAGCTGCTCCCCAGAGGTAATAAGAGCAATTCTGTACCTTTGGGACTTTTTAAATAAAAAATATTTATCATTTTGATACATTTTATACTTATCAAAAATATTTGACTGTTTTCATTTCTACTCTCATGGGTTGCTTATCCTTTGTGCCTTTAAATTTGGCATGGAGATAAAACACAATCCAGGAAAAGCTAATACAGGTTTTGCTCAGAAGATCTCTCTGGGTCCATGCCAGTCTTACAGGAAGCCCAGGGCCACATGTGGCTTTCTTGATTTGTCCAGGCACAAAGAGTAGTAGTTACCAACTGTTGAGCACCTAGACCCATTTGGTGATCTTCCTTCATTATTTTCCTTTTTGAAAGATTTTGCCTACTATGTAAACATTACTAATTACATAGGAGTCCTTCCCCTTTCTCTTGCTGTTAGGTATAGAGCAGGGCTAATCAGGAAGATGGGAACACTAGTAAAAGATTAGTAAAAGCAACCTTTTGGGGTTAAATGGGTTCTTTACATTAGGCCTTTTGAAACAGTGAAAGTAGCTTCCAAAATCTGCTTGAAGGTTAGATCCTGCCAGTCCCACTCATTCACTTCCTCCTCCTTAAGTTCCATCCTCTTCAGAATGGACACAAGTGTCCTGGTGGGCTCCAAGTTCAATGTCAGCTTTATTACTAGGCCAGGCCAGTGCCCTGAAATTCAGAGTACAAGACTCCCTGATTCGGTTAGATTGGAGAATATGGCTTGACATGAAGATGAAAGGTGCAGAGGCTAAGGACATAAACTTTTAAATGCATTCCGATTTAGGTTTTGTAACTCACCGTGAGATTTGGGGCAAGAAATCTTGCCATGTGTTACTTTGCTCACCAGCAAAATGGAAATGGTAATGGCATCTGCTCTTTAGGATGGTTGAGAGGTGCCTGTCCCAGAATAAGCTGTGGATACACCATAATTAATCTCAGTTATTATTACTTCCCCCAGCCCTGGATCTTGGGGCCTACCTGTAGGTAACTTTCGTTTATAAACAAACTGAGTCTGGCACCTAGACAGATGTGGGCAGGACCAGAGGCTACTCACCAGGGGAACAGTTGAGGGGTTGGGAAGACGTTGCCTTCTCCTTATTTATTTTACCTAGAGGTCATCGGGGCTTATGGATCAGACAGGTTATTCTTCTACCTCCAACTGCGCTGTCTGGGGATTTGGAGGACCTCCTAACAGTTCTAGCAGCTGTATCTGTTACCATGTGAAAAGGAGGATAATTGCAATTAGCAATGGAGTCTCATGCTGGTTGTACCATTTCTCAAGGGATTGGGCAGTCTTTCATATTCCCTTCCGCTTTCTCTTATAGCCTGTTGAGTTGGGAAGCCTTGGCCAACTCTTTCTGGTCTAGACGACTATCAAACACGTTATATCCCCTCTAGGTCTTTGGTCTTTCCATATTCCTCATGTAATTATTGCCCCAAAGTCAAGAATAAAGTACTTGGAAATTCAAGCCATTTTTTCTAAATGAAATGACAATCCCCTAAAGGGGTGGCATTTTATTTTATTTTATTTTTTTAGAGACAGCATCTTGCTCTGTCACCCAAGCTGGAGTACAGTGGTGTGATTTCGGCTCACTGTAGCCTGCAACTCCTGGGCTCAGGTGATCCTCCCACCTCAACCTCCTGAGTAGCAGGGACTCCAGCTGTGTACCCCCACACTTAGTTAATTTTAGATATTTTGTAGAGACAAGATCTCCCTGTGTTGCCCAGGCTTGTCTCAAACTCCTGGCCTCAAGCAGTCCTTCTGCCTCTGCCTCCCGAAGTGCTGGGATTATAGACATGAGCCACTTCGCCTGGCCCTGCGTTGTTTTTTAAACTGTTGCCTGTGCTCAGAGTGGCCTTCCTCAGCTCCACCTTTGTGTCAGGGCATGCCACACTGCAGTTCCTTAGCCCGTTCACATAGGGTTAGGCCCATCCCACTGACAGATGACAGGTTATGATGGCACAGTTGACCTGAGCAACATCCATCTTGTCCAAGGCTTTGCTGAAAAATAAAACATGATAGTTTTTCTTGTATTCTGCCTTCTCTTTCTGCTCCCTTTTCTCTTCTTCCTTTTCTAATCATCTGCAGCCATAGGCACTTTGTGATTCTCTAGCTTCACCAGCAGCTCAATGGTGGGAGGAATGTTTGCTACATAGTTGGTATGATTGAGAGAAGGAATGGTAGAAAATTCAGATTTGCTGACACTCACTTTATTCTCTTGGTGGGTTTTTAGCTCCTGCATTTGAAAAGTAATAAATACCTAACAGTGAATAAGAGGCTTCCTGCTCTGTTGGAGAAGAATGCCATGAGAGTCACATTGGACGAGGCTGGAAATGAAGGGTCCTGGTTTTATATTCAGCCATTCTACAAGCTGCGATCCATTGGAGACAGCGTAAGTGCGGATTCTCCGCCTAGAAACTGTTCCGTGCCATGCTTCCAAGCGTGACTGTATATTAGAGTCAAGGAGGAGACGTTGAAAGTTGGAACCAGAGGCTTGTCCTGTATAAAGAGAAGGAAATTGCTATGGAAACTAGTGTTTGGGAAACAGGGAACTGTGGAGAGAAGTGTGACCTAAATACTGTCACTGTGTTTTTCCTCCTGGATGTCTGAAAACATTGTATGAACAGCCCATTGCCTTAGGAACTTTACCACAAAAACAGCTATCCCGTGTTAATGTCCTGGAGAGGGTCCCTGTCATTCCAGATCCATTAGTGGAATAGAAAAATCTTTTCTATTTTGGAAATAAAGTTAATAAAGGATAGAGGATGGAAAAGAAATAACCATAGTATGGAAGGAGAGTAGAATTTGGGATCAGCCTCATTTGCTCCTGTGTCGAGAAGCAGGCAGGCTCCCCATCGTGTTCAGCAATGCAGTGGGTCTGGAGCAGGGCCCACTCCTGAGGGTTCTCTAGTATATAAAGCCACAGGAAACCTTTTCAGGGAGACTTAGAGCAGTCCTGATATTTGTTGGCTGAATTAGTCAGCCATTACGTGGGCATATACTTAACAGTGACTGTGGTTAAATGCTATCAGCTATATTTTTGACCTTGTTAACGATTCTAAAGTAGCTGCTTTTTATTGAAAAATATGCCTCAAACAGCATGAAATAGTCTCAAGATGCTCAACCAGCCTTAACTTTAAAACTGGTTTTGACACTTTTTAATAGTGCCATTTAAATTTACAAGCTTTGGGAAGTTTAAATATGTTTGTGTATTTGTGTGTATATGATAGGGAATGTACCAGAAACATCTAGTACCAGACCATTCCCTCATAGTTGGTAAATAGTTGATCCTTAACAGTGAACAGAAAGAAAAGCCCAGTAAAACTTAGGTTTCACCAAAAGTGTTGGATTTATCGAATGAACTTATATTCATTTGGAGTTAGAGAAAATTCAATTGTATATGCTCCTCAAATGTGGTAAGCTTGAAAATAGATGGTTTTTCATGTTAGGAAACCATGTTTTCTAACCGAAAATAAAATACAAGTGTGCCTTGTTCTGAATTTCATTTTCAGCACATCCTTTGGTTTCCTATCCTTTAAACGAATCTGTGTGTGGCCATGGCTTAGTTGAGAAGATGAGATGGACTTGAATTTAAAATAGTATTTTACAAACAATAAGTGTAGACCCATTTGTGGGCCATGAAATCAATTTAGTGGCTTGTGACTATCCTTTTTGAAAGTGGGATAGAACAGAAAGATCAGACTGCGTTACACCACATAATGATAAGTATTGTTTTTTTTTTGGGGGGGTGACTTTTGTTTTAGTTACATATATATGTAGTATTATAATTATACAAACATGCATATAAGTCTAAATGGCTGTATATATGACTTGATCATAGAAAATGTATTTCTGAATGTTATAGTAAAAATATGAAAGTAATTGTTTTAGAAACATAAAGTTATGGCTTTGTCAAAGATAAAGACTTACTCAGACTCTATCTTGTTTTTTCTTAAATTTAGTTAGAACTTATTTATATAGGTACCTTAAACTGAACAGGTTTTTTTTTTTTTTTTTTTTTCCTGCTCTGAACTGGCTTTGAAACATCTCTGTATAATCAGTGACACTCGAGGAACAACATTCAGGCTTAGCCTTGTAAACATGACCCCCTCTGCACAGGGTCAGGTTTTAAAGAAGGTGTGGTGTGTGCTACATCTTTATACTTGCTGGGGATAGGCCTTGCCTTCTTCAACACAGACTCATATGTTGTCTAGAACTGCCCAGTCATCAATCTGCAGTCCTTATCAGTTTTGTGCAAAGCTCTGTTGCTCCTTTCCTTTCCAGGTGGTCATAGGTGACAAGGTTGTTCTGAACCCCGTCAATGCTGGTCAGCCCCTACATGCTAGCAGCCATCAACTGGTAGATAACCCAGGCTGCAATGAGGTAAGGACATTGAGTTATGCGTGTGGGTGTGGTTATCCTGCAGGAGTGGGTCTGGCAGGCGCCAGTGCATGCGTGTGCTGAGAGTGACTTCAGCAGTGACTTGGGGCAGGGTGCCCATTCTGCAGGTGAAGAAACAGACCCAGGGTCAAGGCTGTCGTGTAAGGTTGTGCAACTCTGTGCAGTGGGTAGCAGATGTGGGCTGATACTCACTCTAGTGCTCAGTTTGCTAAGCCTTGCATCACTGAGGGATTGTTTTTTAATTGGTGAAGCTAGAGATGACCCCTTTTACTAATTTTTTTCTGGCCATAGGGGCATCTTTTTCTAATTTGTCTCCATATACAGGGTGCCTCTTTCTAATTGTTCAAAAAGGAACACTGCAGATTATCAGCAGCCTGCAAGAGTGATAGCTTGCTTTTGGCAATACATCTACTTATCCTCTAAATTAGCAATAATAGGATACAAGGATGTTACTTCCTTGTGACATAAATATTTGTCTGATGGGTAAGGACATAAACTCTTCAGTGGGATAGATGTGGGTTCACATCCTGTCTGCCATTCCAAGCTCTGTGATGGCAGGTTGGTTACCCAGCCTCCCTGCATATCAGTTTCCTTATTTCTGAAATGGGGGTGGTGGTCAGACCTATTTTTTAGGATGTTGCCAAGAATTAAAGGAGATTGTGCATGTTAGCACCTAAACCTAGTGCCTGGCATAGATTTAGTGCACAAACAATGGCTGCTGTTGTTAACAATGATCATTAACATTTTCGAGTGTATACACTGGACTCATTTTTTTTCCCTTTATAGCTCATCCTGTTTTATAAGTACTTATTTTCATCAGGCCTTTACTTTCTGGCTACAGAACAAGAGACTTGGAGGAAAATGAAAATATCATTCCAGAAAGGCAGAAGGGTTGGTTCCATTAGTCATGGTTGGAATGTGCATAGTGATTGGTGCAAATGAACCATTTATTGCCAAACTCTGCCAACAGGCCAGTTGATTTTGCAGGTGCTGTGATTTTAGTGGCGTCAATCTTTAGAGTTTTTAGTCTCAAGTACAGCCTTGCTTCCTAGGCTGCTGTGAGAAGTTTGGGGGCTGGATGACACAGTTGTTGTGGGGGGTACATGAAAAAATAACTCGAATCTGTTTTTCAGGTCAATTCCGTCAACTGCAATACAAGCTGGAAAATAGTCCTTTTCATGAAATGGAGTGATAACAAAGATGACATATTAAAGGGGGTGAGTTTGATGCTTTATGGGCTGAGCATTACTTGGCTCTTCTTGGGGGCAGCAGTCGAATTCTCTTTTTAAATTCTTTTTTCCTTAATTATTTCTTGTGTTGACTTTCAGGGTGACGTGGTGAGGCTGTTTCATGCTGAGCAGGAGAAGTTTCTCACCTGTGACGAACACAGGAAGAAGCAGCATGTCTTCCTGAGAACCACGGGCCGGCAGTCGGCCACATCTGCCACCAGTTCAAAAGCCTTGTGGGAGGTGGAGGTAAGGGTAAGGTGGAGAAAGGGCTCATGGGTTTATAGGATATAAACCTATATATAGGCTCTCTCTATATATATTCTACAAATATACATACATACATATACCTATATATGTCTATACACCTATATACACACACCTACACACACACACACACACACACACACACACACACACAGAATACATGTGTGTGTATATATATAAGTCACAAACAGGTACTTATACCCACCGTGTTCCAAAAATGGGTTGTGGATGGCTTAGTGAAGTAAGTGCATCATGGCATATCATGGTGCTGGATATTTGTGCAAAGGGAAAGAATAAGTACTTTGGAAACAAATTCAAAAATGAAATTAGAAATATCTTTCTCTGAGCCATCTAATCCCTTCTATTGTTTTCTTTCCCTTGCTCATATATCTATCACAACAATATTTAACCGGGTGTCTACCTGACACGATACATAGGTGATGCCCACATTGGTGATGGGGCAGAAATGAGAAGATATACACCCAGATAACTGGAACACACAAGGGGATGGTGAAGGTGATAAGAGGCATATTCCACATGGTCTGGAGGTTTCAGTGAGAGAGCGTGATTGTCTGGTTGGGTGAAGGATTAAGGAAGACTTCCTGAAGGAGATAGCATCTGATCTGGTACCTGCAGGATGATTTATATTTCAGAAGGAAGAGATGAATGGAGTAGGTTACTTCATGTAAGAGAATGGTGCAGAATGTGGAAACATTAAGCAGCGTGGGATAAAACTCAGTAACTTGTTTGGTGAAGGGCATGGGATAGGCATGGAAAATTAAACAGAAACTGTTTTTGGAGACCAGAGCCTGAAGGGCCATATATCCAGGCTATAGGGAGTTGGGATTTAATTTATGGGCAGGGGAGAAATTTGGAAAGTTGTTTGAGGAGGGGAATAACATAATCAGTGTGCAACTTAAAGAAGCTAGAAGAAGATCCTGCCCACAGCATGTAGTTTATTGTGAGGAGAGTCTAGAATTGCAGGACAAAGAGGGAAATGTTCTGAATGCTTGGTGAAAGAGGCAATGAGAGCTTCAACTAACATGGAGCTCGCTCTTCACCTCAAGCCTTCCTTTCTGTGTAATTGCAGCATGAATTAGAATTCTAATTCAAATTTCTAATTTGAATAGATACATTTTTCTGTCTCGGCTTGCCTTCTCTTTTCCTCCTCCCTAGCTTCAATTGTTTCATGTTGCTACTGAGGTCTAGCCTATGTATAGTAAAGTGCCCAAGTCAAGAGTATACAACTCAATGAATTTTTACGTGTACATTCAGCCATGTAACCAGCACCTAGAATAAGAAATAGAATGATAGCAGCACCCAGAAGGTCCCTTGAGCCTCTCTTTCCAGGCAGTGTTTCCTTTTTCCTCCTGGAGACTTCTATTGCCTGTTCTTGAACTTTGTATAAATGGAGTCATACAGTATACAGTCTTTATGTTCTGTTTTTTTTTTTCACTCAGTATAATTATTTTGAGATTCATATATATTCTTGCGTGTATCAGATTAATTTGTTCCTTTATATTACTGCATAATACTCCATCATATGGATTCACCACAATTTGTTAATCTGTTCACCTGCTGATGGACATTTGAGTTGTTCCCAACTTCTGGCTATTCCAAATAAAGCTTCTAGGGATATTTGTACACAAGTTTCTATATGTATGTAACTTTTCTTCATTTCTCTTGATTAAATACCTAGCAGTGGATTGGCTGGATCATATGGTAGCCATGGTATGGTATGGTATGGAATGGTATGGTATGGTATGGTATGGCATAGTATATATTCAACTTTATAAGAAATTGCTAAACTGTTCTCCAAAGTGATTGGACCATTTTACATTGCCACAAGTAACGTGTGAGAGTTCTAGTTCTTCCATATCCTTACCAACACTTGGTATAGTCAGTCTTTTCAATGTTAGTCGTTCTAGTAGGTACATAGTGAAATTTCAGTGTGGGTTGGATTTGCATCCCCTGTTTGATTTAGTAGGTGTGTAGTGAAATTTCATTGTGGGTTTGGTTAACGATGTTGAGCATTTTTCTCATGTGCTTATTTGCCATCTTTGTAGCTTCTCTGGTGAAATGTTTGTTCAGATATTTTGCCCATTTAAAAAAATTGTCTTACCACTCTTTTAACATGGATTTTGTAAGAATCAAGTTCAGCCGGACATGGTGGCTCATGCCTGTAATCCCAGCACTTTGGGAGGCCAAGGTGGGTGGATCACCTGAGGTCGGGAGTTCGAAACCAGCCTGACCAACATGGAGAAACCCTGTCTCTACTAAAAAATACAAAATTAGCCAAGCATGGTGGCACATGCCTGTAACCCCAGCTACTCGGGAGGCTGAGGCAGGAGAATCACTTGAATCCAGGAGGCGGAGATTGCAGTGAGCAGAGACTGCACCATTGCACCCCAGCCTGGGCAACAAGAGTGAAACTCCGTCTCAAAAAAAAAAAAGAATCAAGTTCATCTTGGGCATTGTATAGAAATGTTTCTGCAGTTATAATAAAAAGGAATCTATATAAAGTTTTTCTTAATTCCCACCCTCTATCCATTTTCCCTTCTCTTCCTCCTCTCTACACGCATTTGCCGTTTAGTTACTGTATGTGTCTACACAGGGACCTGTCAATCCTACTAGATTATAAACTTGAGAGACATCAGAATGAAATATCAGTTGTCAGATTCTTTTAACAATTATGTCTTCAGAGTTTTAGCTTTAACATCTGAAAAAAGGTTCATTTTCTCATTTTAAGCTAATTAAATATTCTGGGTAAGACAGATCACTCATTTGCCTATGACCTTTTAGAAAAATTGTTTTGGCCAGGTGCGGTGGCTCATGCCTGTAATCCCAGCACTTTGGGAGGCCGAGGTGGGCAGTTCACTGAAGGTCAGGAATTCGAGACCAGCCTGGTCAACATGGCAAAACCCTGTCTCTACTAAAAATACAAAAATTAGCCAGGGGTGATGGCACACGTCTCTAATCCCCGCTACTTGGGAGACTGAGGCACGAGAATCACTTGAACCTGGGAGGCGGAGGTTGCAGTGAGCCAAGATTGCACCACTGCTTTCCAGCCTGGGTGACAGAGCGAGACCCTGTCTCAGAAAAGAAAAGTTGTTTTGTTAAAATACTGTACATATGCTTAATCTAAATTTGCATTGACTATGTTTTAGTCTATTTATAAATGGTGAACTCAGTTTCTGAATTAAAACTTTTTGTTTGCAAAAGGAAAACCTGCAAAAAACAAAATTGCTTGAGAGCCAGAATTTGGTCTTGAACTTTGTCATTGAAGATTGATGCCCCCATGGTCCCCACCACAGAGTTTTTTACATTCAGAACAGTCTCTCAGAACCATTTCTCATGTGTAATTTGGATACTGGTACAAAAAAAAATGGAGACTTTCTCATCTTTCAGAGTTAGTTTAAAGTAATAATGCAAACTAAGGAAACATAGAAAATCAAGAAAACAAGGGAAGAAGTGAAGTGTTGTTTCACTAATTTAATATGCCTACTTCCATTGAGCTGTTTTTCTATCAACAGGATATTTTTGCATAGTTGATACCATTTTATAAACAATTTTTCACCTTGTTCTCCTGAATTTCATAGGAAGACGTTGAGTATTTCTTTCTCTCATTTTTTAAAATGGATTCTGGAAAGTCAAGTGCCCCTCAAAATAAAAGAGGGAAGACAACACCATGTATTTTATATTTGTAGTAATGAGCCAGGGTTTACATTATAGGTCTGTAGCTTATTAATCACCCCCAAATAAATACTATGCTCATTAGCAGTCACTCCCTATTTCCCCTTCAATTTCCTCCCATTCTCCTGCCCTTGGTAGCTAATCTACTTCCTATCTCTATAGATTTGCCAGGGCTGAATGTTTCATATAAACAGAATCCTACCACATGTGGTCCTTCATATCTGACTTCTTTCACCTAGGATGATGTCTTAGTCCAAATCGGGCTGCTTTTATAAAATATAAACTGGGTTGCTTATAAATATCAGAAAAGTATTTCTTACAGTTCTGGAGGCTGGAAATCTAAGATCAAGGCACTGGCAGATTCAGTGTCTGGTGAGGGCACTCTTCCTGGTTCATCTGCTGTGTCCTCACATGGCAGAAAGAGAGGGGACTTTCTGGGGTCTGTTTTATAAGGGCAGTGTTCTTATTCATAAAGGCTTGGCCTCATGACCTAATCACCTCCCAAAGGTGAAGTATAATGTAAACAATCTCCTAATACTATAACCTTAGGGGGTAGGTTTCAACCTATGAATAATGAGAGGACACACACATTTAGACCATACCAGATAACATGTTCAAAGTGTATTCATATTGCCACATTTATCAGTACTTCATTTCTTTTTATTGCCAAGTAATATTTCATTGTATGGATGTACCATATTTTATTTACCCATTTATCATTTAATAGCATTTGGATTGTTTTCACATTTTGGCTCCTGTGAATAAGTCATCTGCTGCTATGAACATTCATATACAACTTTTTATGTGGATGTATGTTCTCAAGGCTCTTGGGAGCGGACCTCTGGGTCATGTAGTAATTCTATTTTTGACCTTTTGAGGAACTGCCAGAATGCCTTCCACGGTGAGTGGCTGCACCATTTTATATTCTCACCAGCAGTGTGTCAGGGTCCCAGTTCTCCATGTGGTCTTCATTTTGAAGGACTTTTTGTTGGATATAGAATTCTAGGTAGATAGTTTTTTACTTTCTTTAAAGATTTTGATCCATTGTCTTTTGGCTTGCATTGTTTGTGATTATTTGATGGGTTAAAAAAAATGTTCCTTGTATATAGTGTCTCTGCCATGCATCCTCCCCCCACCTTAGCTGCTGTAAAGATTTTTCTTTTTTATTTCTGGTTTACATTAATCTGATTATGATATGCCTTTGTGTGTGTGTGTGTGTGTGTGTGTGTGTGTGGGCGTGTGTGTGTGTGTCTGTCTGTGTCTGCGTGTTTACCTTGCTGGAGTTCATTGAGTTGCTTGAATCTATGGGTATGTGTCAAAATGGGAAAACTTTGAGTCATTATGTTTATGAGTCAAATATTTCTCCTGCCCTGACCAACCCACACAGACATGTGATGGGTCATTTGATACTGTCTGACAGGTCCTGCGTTCATGGGTCACGTTTTTCTGATTCTTTGTCTAGTCGTTTATTTACTGAACATTGTAATACAAGTTTGTTGAGTATGTGGAGTCTGTTGTTCCTTTAAAGAGTACTGAATTTTCTTTTGTTATACACTAAAGTGACCCTTTGCTCCTTTGAAGGCTTATTTTCAAGCTTTATTCAGCCAGGTGTTGTGTAGAGTTAATTTTGGGGCTAGGTTAACTCCCCTTCCAAGATGGGACCCCTTTGATGTGTCTACTAACGCGCAGGGTGTTCCACACGATCCCTCTGCTTTGGCTTTTCAGACTCAGGACTCCTCTCAGCCCTTGTGAGCTCTGGGAAAGTTCAGCTTTCAGACTCCTTGTTTTTCTTCATTTGGCTTCATAGGATCTTGCCTTATGCATATGCAGTCTGATGTTCAGCCAAAAACTCAAGGGAGCCTCCTGTCTTCCAGAGCTTTTTCTGTGTGTAGTTCTGTATGCATTAGTACTCCATCCCCACAAATTCTAGCTGCCACAGTCTCCCTAAACTTTGATCTGTCTCCTTAACTCCATGAGCTTAGTGCCCTCAGCTTGGATTCTTCCTCCCCATGCTGCCATCCAGAGAGGACCCCCTGGTAGAAAATCCAAGCAATAGCCAAGCTGACCTTGTTTGTTTCCCTATTCTCAGAGATCACCATTGTGTACCACCAGTTGTCCAACATGTGAACACAGTTGTTTGGGATATTTTATCCAGTTTTCTAGTCATCCATGGCAATTTCATCTATTCTCTGCAGCGTCTGATTTTTTATGGCATCAACTACCACTGCTAGTTAATTCTATCATGGCCAGAAGCTGATGTGACATTTATTTTTCTGATACATTGGCCCAGGCTCTGAGTTTCACATTTCAGAGCACAGGCCTGCATGTGTGTTCTAGCACATGAGTACATGTGTAGATTGCTTTGACAGTTCTTCACGAAAGTCCTTTTTATTGGCTGTGCTTTTTGTAGATAAATTTCAGAATCTGCTACTTCATTATGGCTAAGGCAAATAACCTGAAAACCACTGAAGTTTTTATTCCAACCATTGTATGTTAACTAGGAGACTCAATGCCTTCTTTGGAGAGACATTACTTACTTTTGAGTTTGGATGTTACGTGTGACACTGGCAATGGGTTTGTTGAAGACGCTGACTTTTTTTCTAGCTTATAAATATCACTCCTGAACTATGACTTGCGGTACCTCTGATTTAATGTCTTCCTAGTGTAGGCTGATATTTCATTGACTCCTGTTGATCATTCTTGCAGGTGGTCCAGCATGATCCATGTCGGGGCGGAGCAGGGTATTGGAACAGCCTTTTCCGTTTCAAGCACCTGGCCACGGGACATTACTTGGCAGCAGAGGTAAGTAGCAGCTCCTGTGGTTTTCTCTTTCAAGGCTGATGCTCCTCACCACCTTTTCTCATTCCCTTGTAGCCATCGTGTAGTAAAAGGCTTAGGGAAATACACTCAGTCACCTTGCTTTTCCTCCTGTTTTTCTGTTTCCTTCTGATTCATTTCCCTAGAAGAGTCAAAAATGATTACCACATTTTAGTAGGTGACAGGGATGCTGATCAAGATGTGGGGAGAAAGTAAGTTAGAAGATAATGCCAATCTAGGTTTTCAGTATTATTTTCCATTTCGCTTTTATATACTACCCTCCCCACGTCTTGTCTACCAGCCCCACACCTAGCATGAGCGACTGAGGCTGCAGCGGAAACATGGTATGTAGAACCAGAAGCACTAAGACATATAAGGAATTAGATAATCTTATAAAGAAATTTGACTACTCAGAGCATTAGTGGAATAGACAGTGGCTTATCTTTTACTTGTAGGAATGTCAAAAATCACAGAAATTAACTTTACCTTAAATGTCTGTGAAGGGGCCAGGCACAGTGGCTCACACCTATAATCCCAGCACTTTGGGAGGCTGAGGAGTTCAATATCACCTTGGCCAAAATGGTGAAACTCTGTCTCTACATAAATTAGCCAGGTGTGGTGGTGCACGCCTGTAGTCCCAGCTACTTGGGAGGCTGAAGCAGGAGAATCACTTGAACACGGGAGGCAGAGGTTGCAGTGACCTGAGATTGCACCACTGCACTCCAGCTTGGGTGACAGAACGAGACTCTGTCTCAAAAAAAATGTCTGTGAAGAGTTTTTGAGGAGACGAAAGACTCAATGCTGAAGGACAGGAGGAATTTACCTTTTAATTTTTGTATCAAATGAAGGAGCCATCCTACTGTGTGACATGTTGAGTTTTACTCCGATCTGCTGGGAGATGTATGATGCATATTTCTATCAGATTCTAGTCGTGCATCAAAAGACCCCCACTGTTGTCTGGGACCACCCATGAGACTGCTGAGAGATTCCCAAGGTGATGGTGGGTGTCAGCACTGCTCCTGTGCCTGACCTGAGGAAGGCTGGCTCTTAAGTGTGCTCAGCCCTCCATGGTGCCTAATATATGAAGTGATGATTTTGATATATTTAAAAACTGAAGATCAAGAACTCCAAGTTCAAATTTCAGATAAAGCCATAGGGAATTACAGACCCAGCTAATCAGCTGTGAGAGATGATTTATGTGGTTTCCTGAAGACTAATGGTGGTGGCATTATCTGTTTTGAGGCTAATGTAGCTCTTGCTGGAGGCCTACATTTTTTATTTTTAGCTAAAAATAAGCAGGATTATCAGTGATTGTGTATTGATCTTTTATTCATGTCAGGCTTTTAACTATTGCTTTGCCAGTGAATTCATTGTCTTCCTCTGTCTATACTTGAGAGCCGTCTCTTGGTGACTGGTGGATGTTCCATGTGTGCTGTACCCATGTGACCTGTGTCATTGTTGTGGCATGCTGGTTTTGTGAACAGAGGGAATAGACAAGTTCTTAGCTGTTCAAGGATGTTTGCAGGCCTTGAAGTCTCCTGCAAGTGGGGCCCAGTCCTTAAGAAAGCAATGGATGTTTTAATTTCCTAATGATTCTTTTTCATCAGGTAGACCCTGACTTTGAGGAAGAATGCCTGGAGTTTCAGCCCTCAGTAAGTATGGACAAGAGCCTTCTTGTCTTCGTCTGGTAGGGTGTGGCCAAATGATCTGGAGCTCCATTTAAGAAACTGTCACTGTGGTCACTGAGTGCTGGGGAAGGAAAAACCTTAGGCTCCCTTAAAACATGATCATGTTCTGTGCTTCCCTTGAGAGGGACCATAGTCCTTTGTGTCTCGATTGGTCCAGGGGCTGTTGTTCATGATGGTATTTCCAGGTGTAGTAACGGGGTCTCCATTTCTAAGTTGGAGAAGTTCATGGGATCACTTGGAAGACTCCTAGGGTTGAAGACAGTGACGCCCCATATAGAAGATGGCCTTTTCAAACCAATTGCCATATTGCTGTTGACCTCAATCCATGACTCACACAGCTTTTTCAGGGAATAAGTATGTGAGGTGGATAGTGTTACTGAGGCTATGGCAGTAACACATGAGGCGTAGTGCACCTGGCGTGTGATTAGATACTCAGCTAATCCGTCCTTGATTTCTGCAAGGTCAGAAATAGGCTTTAGTGTATAGCATGGTTTAGAATTTTAAGTGCAAAATGGATCTTTCTCTGGAGACCATATCGCCAAGTAATGCTGATACGTAGACACTTTGGACTTCAGGTGTCCACATTTATGGGTTGAAGAAGGCAGTGGTTGTGTTACATTGAAAGGGTTGGTATAAGTAAGACAGTTTTCTTGTGGAGTGCTTGATTCTGGTCTAGGATTAAAACAGTTGCTCCTGTGTTTGACATGTGTGTCTACCTGATGATCTCAGTAGTGGGCATGGAAGGCGGTATTGAGGGTGTTTCTTTCTTTTTTTGGCAAGATTTTGAAAAAGAAATGGAGGGATTTTCTTAAGGCACTTTAATGAAGGGAATTGGGTGAAGGGAATTCAAATTGTAATTGTCCTTGGAAAGTGTTGTGAATTCTGCTGTTATGATTATCCTTCTAGTTATGTCTTGGTGAAATGTTGGCTTTGAAAGACACGCTAACTGAGGCCTTCCTGCTGTGGGTTTGTGGATTTGCTGGGGAGCCTCTCCTCCCTTTTGTACTCCTTACTGGGGTCCCGAGGCTCACCTTCCTTCTTTTCATCCTTGTCACCCCTATTTCTAGAGTCCATTTTGAAAGCTTTGCTTCCGCAGTTCATATGGCTTGGAAAACGCTGACCCAGTTTAACTCTCTGTCAGTGCATGAGGAACTCTGTGGTAAAACTTCTCCGCATCATGTTCATGTTGTTATTGTTTGAACACTTGGACTGGGAGGGACATCATGTTTCATAGGATGGTTCTTGTCCTTGCACCTTCTTTATTTCAAGAGAAGGAGCTGCCTCTGTGTGGCCAATATTTGGTGGTCTCCATGCTGCCGTCTGTGGTGACATGGAGGAAATCTTACCTCTGAGATTAGGCAAGCTGCGGATCCTTTCAGTGAGCGCTGATGTCCGAGTGAACTTTGTGTTCTGGCGGGTAGAGGGCTGCTCTCCTGGCCTCCTGGTACAGGAGGGAAGACTGGCATTTACGGTGCAGGAGGAAGAGTGCAGTTTAAATACCAGACATACCATTTACGAGCTGCTGTGTGACCTTGGACAAGTTACTTGCCCTCTCTGAGCCTCAATTCCTTCATCTATACAAGTGGCATTTTTCAAGTTCTCCAAGATCATTAGCATTTTTAGTGCCTTTGCGTCTACCAGGTTGTCTGGGCTGCACAGCAGTGTATAAAAGGAGTTAGGGTGGGTTTTAGGATCTTCCTGGTACAGAGGAGGAAGCAGCCATTGAGAGTGGTCCTGACTCATCCCGCATCTCAGGCTCCCTCAGAGTTCAGTGGTCTTTTGATGTTTTCGTGCTTCTTGATGTCAGAGAGGCAGATGTGCCAGCAGCCTTGGGTGCAGATCTAGACTGCATCACTCTGGCTACTTCGATGTTGATTGGGGGTGGGCTGCTTGCAGAGGAGGGGTGCATGGAGAGGGGATCTTACCTGACACCCACATGGCCAACAGCACAGATCTGCCTTGGTGGCAAGGTGTTAGTACTGGGAGGACCCCACCCCCCTCATACTCTTCTTGGTTTGAAAACTTGGGTGGAAAACCTCGAAATTTTTTGAGTTGATTGGTTTCCCTAAGAACAGCTTCAGTGCCTGTGGTTTTTGCCTTGGACCTCACTTGGTTTTGTTGTGCTCGTCCTTCTAAATTCAGGACCCTGAAGACACTTGCTTGGTGCCAGAGGGAGAAAAAGGACCACCAGAGGCTCCTGCTCCTCTGCCAGGCTTCTGCACATGTGCCTTTCTTTCCACTAGGTGGCAAGCGCCGACTGCACACTGAAAGAATGTCAGGACGCTGCCTCTCAGTCACTTTTCCAGACACAGTGGACGTAATGCAATTGTGATTTTCCTCTCAACTCCCACAGGTCTCTGAAACTTAACTGCCAGCCTGTAGCTCAGCCCTGTGTCTCAAACCATAGCCAGGTCAGAGTTTATTTTGAAAGTGGCACGTGGAGTGCTATGCCAGGTGGTTCGGAGAGAACAAATGTTGCTCAAAGTTCTTACTCCTAAACTGAGGTTATAGAAGTGTTCTGTCGCTGTCCAGGTAATTCTTCCTTTAGCGTAGATAGAATAAAGGGTCTGGGCTTTGTGCAAGTAAAGGGACGAGTGATTAGAGGAGAAAGTGTGAGAAAGGGAAGAGATACAGGTTTTGGATATTAAAAGAAACTTTTTTAAAAAAACACACATAGAGGTTGGGGGCCACAGCTGAACTAACAGGCTGTTGCCCTGTGCTCCTGCATTTCAGGCCCCGTGGAGTTAGATTCTCCCAGGCTCTCTCCTTTGCCTTTGATTTGATTTCCGTTTCTTGATTCTTTTGTTTTCCTGGTGAAGTCTCCTTCCTCTCTGTCTGGAAAGGGGGCAGAGCTTCAGCCTAAGAAAAGCAGGCTGTAGTGACAAAGAAAATGTGCGTCCTTAGTAGATGCAGGTGGAGGCTGTCATCCTGCAAGGATGTTAGACATGGAAAATCATGCAATGTAGAGTTTCCGGGCTGAGCGCGAGCTGGCCAGTCTCTTCTGAGCAGGCTCCTTGTCTAAGCCCCCTCCTTGAATATCTGTAGGCAGATGGGCTTTGGAGCCTAGAATGTGCTTTTTTAGTTTCTCAGGAAAGTTTTCATCATTATTCCTCAGCCTTCGCTATCAGAGATTTTCTTCGCTCTCAGCCAAATCCCTGATGTCTCAGGAGAGGCCCGTCTTCCCTGACCTGTCATCAGCAGCCCTCTCAATTAATGATGGACATCTTTTTCAGGGCTACGCTGACTTCTCAAATATTTCTTTTGGCTGCATTGGGGTTGCTGCTTATGAACACTTCGATTCAGGTTTATTTTGTTTTAGTTTTTCTCCTGGGAAGTTGCTGTATCATATTGTGAGTAGACAATTATCACTGTAGATGAATACAGCTACCCACAACCAAATCTGCAGGATGAGTTTCCTCAAAATCCCCTCTCCCCGAGCTCCTGTGGATGGATGTACCTAGAGTTTTTTTTTTTTTTTTTTTTTTTTTAATCATCTAGAGCACTCCTTCCATGGTCATCTCTTAGTGTAACTCCACGTTGTTGAAAGATTTTTTTTTTTTTTTTTTTTTGAGACAGAGTCTCACTCTGTCGTCCAGGCTGAAATGTGGTGGCGCAATCTCAGCTCACTGCAACCTCTGCCACCTAGGTTCAAGTGGTTCTTCTGTTTCAGCTTCCCAAGTAGCTGGGATTACAGGCGTCTGCCACCACGCCCAGCTAATTTTTGTGTTTTTAGTATAGATGGGGTTTATGTTGGTCAGGCTGGTCTTGAACTCCCAAACTGAGGTGATCTGCCTGGCTTGGCCTCCCAAAGTGCTGGGATTACAGGCTTGAGCCACTGCAGCCAGCCTGGGCTAATTTGTTGTATCTTTAGTAGAGATGGGGTTTCATTATCTTGGCCAGACTGGCCTTGAACTCCTGACCTCGTGATCCACCTGCCTTGGCCTCCCCAAGTGCTGAGATTACAGCTGTGAGCCACCGTGCCCAGCCAGAACATTTTTATTGCAACACAAAAAGGTAGAGTGTAAATATCCTTGGCTGCATGGCCAGTTGTCATCTTTTAGAACTGCTCTGTAACTGTGGTCCTTTTCCTGCCAACTGCTGACATTCGCGATCCTTTCTTCTCTGTTCCTGTGGATTGTGGAATAATTGTAAAGAGTGAAGGGTTTGGCATGCACAATTCTTGATTTGATGACTTTACCTCCTCAGGTAGACCCTGATCAGGACGCCTCTCGAAGTAGGTTGCGGAATGCCCAAGAAAAGATGGTGTACTCCCTGGTCTCTGTGCCTGAAGGCAATGACATCTCCTCCATTTTTGAGCTAGACCCCACTACTCTCCGTGGAGGTGACAGCCTTGTCCCAAGGTATGATTTTAAAATTGCTTATCCCCAAAGAATCAGGCCTGGTGTAGATGGCCTGACCAGGTTTCTTAGAATCCAAATCGTTACTGCCTTTTCTTTTAGATTTTTATAAAGGATTTGGTGAAAGGTTTGGACTGACTGCCCAGTATGGCAACTGATTTTTTTAATGGCTCATCACTGATAAATTCTCAGTAGTTGAATGAGAAGTGCTATATTTAGGTAAACAAGCCAAACCATAAGCCCAAGTAGCTCAATTTTCCTAGTTCCCTCTACTCCCTTCCTCCTTCCCCAAACCTTGGGAGAGCTCTTGCTTTGAGGAAAAAGGAAGGGAGTAGAGGAAACTAGGAAATTGAATGGAAATAGAATAAACCATTGAAAAGAAATTCTAGAAGATAAAATACCTGAAGTTCACTGTTTGCGTAGTAAATTTTATTAACAAGTATTGAGACATTAAACCAGAAATTGTTATTTTTTTAAATTTAACTTTAGTTTTGTTGCTTAAGAATGCATTTTTTAGGGGAAATAACTGGACTATAAATAGGGAAAAAAGCTTACTCTTAACAACAGAATCAACAATATTAATAATAATGGCTGACACTTATTGAGCGCTGACTGCATGCTAGGCACAAAGCTAAGTACTCTACTTGTGTTATATAATTTCATCTTTCTCAAAAAACCCAGTGAGAGATAGGTATTGCTATCACCCTTTCTTGTAGATGAAGAAACTGAGGCTCAGAGAGTTTAAGCAACATATCATAAGTCAGTGAGTCCCATAGCAGAACCCAAAATCTTAAATGTTTAAGACACATAGGAGAGGAGCCAAGATGGCCGAATAGGAACAGCTCCGGTCTACAGCTCCCAGCGCGAGCGACGCAGAAGACGGGTGATTTCTGCATTTCCATCTGAGGTACCGTGTTCATCTCACTAGGGAGTGCCAGACAGTGGGCGCAGGTCAGTGGGTGAGCGCACTGTGCGCCAGCCGAAGCAGGGGCGAGGCATTGCCTCACTCGGGAAGCGCAAGGGGTCAGGGAGTTCCCCTTCCAGGGGTGACAGACGGCACCTGGAAAATCGGGCCACTCCCACCTGAATACTGTGCTTTTCCGACGGGCTTAGGAACCGGTGCCCCAGGAGAGTATAGCCCGCACCTGGCTCAGAGGGTCCTACGCCCACGGAGTCTCGCTGATTGCTAGCACAGCAGTCTGAGATCAAACAGCAAGTCGGCAGCGAGGCTGGGGGAGGGGCGCCCGCCATTGCCCAGGCTCACTTAGGTAAACAAAGCAGCCTGGAAGCTTGAACTGGGTGGAGCCCACCACAGCTCAAGGAGGCCTGCCTGCCTCTGTAGGCTCCACCTCTGGGGGCAGGGCACAGACAAACAAAAAGACAGCAGTAAGCTCTGCAGACTTAAATGTCCCTGTCTGACAGCTGTGAGGAGAGCAGTGGTTCTCCCAGCACGCAGCTGGAGATCTGAGAACCGGCTGACTGCCTCCTCAAGTGGGTTCCTGACCCCTGACCTCCGAGCACCCTAACTGGGAGGCATCCCCCAGCAGGGGCAGACTGACACCTCACACGGCCGGCCAGGTACTCCAACAGACCTGCAGCTGAGGGTTCTGTCTGTTAGAAGGAAAACTAACAGAAAGGACATCCACACCAAAAACCCATCTGTACATCACCATCATCAAAGACTAAAAGTAGATAAAACCACAAAGATGGGGAAAAAACAGAGCAGAAAAACTGGAAACTCTAAAAACCAGAGTACCTCTCCTCCTCCAAAGGAACGCAGTTCCTCACCAGCAACGGAACAAAGCTGGACGGAGAATGACTTTGACGAGCTGAGAGAAGAAGGCTTCAGACGATCAAATTACTCTGAGCTACGGGAGGATATTCAAACCAAAGGCAAAGAGGTTGAAAACTTTGAAAAAAATTTAGAAGAATGTATAACTAGAATAACCAATACAGAGAAGTGCTTAAAGGAGCTGATGGAGCTGAAAACCAAGGCTCGAGAACTACGTGAAGAATGCAGAAGCCTCAGGAGCCGATGCGATCAAATGGAAGAAAGGGTATCAGCCCTGGAAGATGAAATGAATGAAATGAAGCGAGAAGGGAAGTTTAGAGAAAAAAGAATAAAAAGAAACGAGCAAAGCCTCCAAGAAATGTGGGACTATGTGAAAAGACCAAATCTACGTCTGATTGGTGTACCTGAAAGTGACGGGGAGAATGGAAACAAGTTGGAAAACACTCTGCAGGATATTATCCAGGAGAACTTCCCCAATCTAGCAAGGCAGGCCAACATTCAGATTCAGGAAATACAGAGAACGCCACAAAGATACTCCTCGAGAAGAGCAACTCCAAGACACATAATTGTCAGATTCACCAAAGTTGAAATGAAGGAAAAAATGTTAAGGGCAGCCAGAGAGAAAGGTCGGGTTACCATCAAAGGGAAGCCCATCAGACTAACAGCAGATCTCTCGGCAGAAACCCTACAAGCCAGAAGAGAGTGGGGGCCAATATTCAACATTCTTAAAGAAAAGAATTTTCAACCCAGAATTTCATATCCTGCCAAACTAAGCTTCATAAGTGAAGGAGAAATAAAATACTTTACAGACAAGCAAATGCTGAGAGATTTTGTCACCACCAGGCCTGCCCTAAAAGAGCTCCTGAAGGAAGCGCTAAACATGGAAAGGCACAACCGGTACCAGCCACTGCAAAATCATACCAAAATGTAAAGACCATCGAGACTAGGAAGAGACTGCATCAACTAACGAGAAAATTATCCAGCTAACATCATAATGACAGGATCAGATTCACACATAACAATATTAACTTTAAATGTAAATGGACTAAATGCTCCAATTAAAAGACACAGACTGGCAAATTGGATAAAGACTCAAGACCCATCAGTGTGCTGTATTCAGGAAACCCATCTCACGTGCAGAGACACACATAGGCTCAAAATAAAAGGATGGAGGAAGATCTACCAAGCAAATGGAAAACAAAAAAAGGCAGGGGTTGCAATCCTAGTCTCTGATAAAACAGACTTTAAACCAACAAAGATCAAAAGAGACAAAGAAGGCCATTACATAATGGTAAAGGGATTAATTCAACAAGAAGAGCTAACTATCCTAAATATATATGCACCCAATACAGGAGCACCCAGATTCATAAAGCAAGTCCTGAGTGACCTACAAAGAGACTTAGACTCCCACACATTAATAATGGGAGACTTTAACACCCCACTGTCAACATTAGACAGATCAACGAGACAGAAAGTCAACAAGGATACCCAGGAATTGAACTCAGCTCTGCACCAAGCAGACCTAATAGACATCTACAGAACTCTCCACCCCAAATCAACAGAATATACATTTTTTTCAGCACCACACCACACCTATTCCAAAATTGACCATATACTTGGAAGTAAAGCTCTCCTCAATAAATGTAAAAGAACAGAAATTGTAACAAACTGTCTCTCAGATCACAGTGCAATCAAGCTAGAACTCAGGATTAAGAATCTCACTCAAAACCGCTCAACTACATGGAAACTGAACAACCTGCTCCTGAATGACTACTGGGTACATAACGAAATGAAGGCAGAAATAAAGATGTTCTTTGAAACCAACGAGAACCAAGACACAACATACCAGAATCTCTGGGATGCATTCAAAGCAGTGTGTAGAGGGAAATTTATAGCACTAAATGCCCACAAGAGAAAGCAGGAAAGATCCAAAATTGACACCCTAACATCACAATTAAAAGAACTAGAAAAGCAAGAGCAAACACATTCAAAAGCTAGCAGAAGGCAAGAAATAACTAAAATCAGAGCAGAACTGAAGGAAATAGAGACACAAAAAACCCTTCAAAAAATCAATGAATCCAGGAGCTGGTTTTTTGAAAGGATCAACAAAATTGATAGACCACTAGCAAGATTAATAAACAAAAAAAGAGAGAAGAATCAAATAGATGCAATAAAAAATGATAAAGGGGATATCACCACCGATCCCACAGAAATACAAACTACCATCAGAGAATATTACAAACACCTCTATGCAAATAAACTAGAAAATCTAGAAGAAATGGATAAATTCCTCAACACATACACCCTCCCAAGACTAAACCAGGAAGAAGTTGAATCTCTGAATAGACCAATAACAGGAGCTGAAATTGTGGCAATAATCAATAGCTTACCAACCAAAAAAAGTCCAGGACCAGATGGGTTCACAGCCGAATTCTACCAGAGGTACAAGGAGGAGCTGGTACCATTCCTTCTGAAACTATTCCAATCAATAGAAAAAGAGGGAATCCTCCCTAACTCATTTTATGAGGCCAGCATCATCCTGATACCAAAGCCTGGCAGAGACACAACAAAAAAAGAGAATTTTAGACCAATATCCTTGATGAACATTGATGCAAAAATCCTCAATAAGATACTGGCAAACAGAATCCAGCAGCACATCAAAAAGCTTATCCACCATGATCAAGTGGGCTTCATCCCTGGGATGCAAGGCTGGTTCAATATACGCAAATCAATAAATGTAATCCAGCATATAAACAGAACCAAAGACAAAAACCACATGATTATCTCAATAGATGCAGAAAAGGCCTTTGACAAAATTCAACAACCCTTCATGCTAAAAACTCTCAATAAATTAGGTATTGATGGGACGTATCTCAAAATAATAAGAGCTATTTATGACAAACCCACAGCCAATATCGTACTGAATGGGCAAAAACTGGAAGCATTCCCTTTGAAAACTGGCACAAGATAGGGATGCCCTCTCTCGCCACTTCTATTCAACATAGTGTTGGAAGTTCTGGCCAGGGCAATTAGGCAGGAGAAGGAAATCAAGGGTATTCAATTAGGAAAAGAGGAAGTCAAATTGTCCTTGTTTGCAGATGACATGATAGTATATCTAGAAAACCCCATTGTCTCAGCCCAAAATCTCCTTAAGCTGATAAGCAACTTCAGCAAAGTCTCAGGATACAAAATCAATGTGCAAAAATCACAAGCATTCTTATACATCAATAACAGACAAACAGAGAGCCAAATCATGAGTGAACTCCCAGTCACAATTGCTTCAAAGAGAATAAAATACCTAGGAATCCAACTTACAAGGGATGTGAAAGACCTCTTCAAGGAGAACTACAAACCACTGCTCAAGGAAATAAAAGAGGATACAAACAAATGGAAGAACATTCCATGCTCATGGGTAGGAAGAATCAATATCATGAAAATGGCCATCCTTCCCAAGGTAATTTACAGATTCAATGCCATCCCCATCAAGCTACCAATGACTTTCTTCACAGAATTGGAAAAAACTACTTTAAAGTTCATATGGAACCAAAAAAGAGCCCGCATCGCCAAGTCAATCCTAAGCCAAAAGAACAAAGCTGGAGGCATCACACTACCTGACTTCAAACTATACTACAAGGCTACAGTAACCAAAACAGCATGGTACTGGTACCAAAACAGAGATATAGATCAATGGAACAGAACAGAGCCGTCAGAAATAATGCCACATATCTACAAGTATCTGATCTTTGACAAACCTGACAAAAACAAGAAATGGGGAAAGGATTCCCTATTTAATAAATGGTGCTGGGAAAACTGGCTAGCCATATGTAGAAAGCTGAAACTGGATCCCTTCCTTACACCTTATACAAAAATCAATTCAAGATGGATTAAAGACTTAAATGTTAGACCTAAAACCATAAAAACCCTAGAAGAAAACCTAGGCATTACCATTCAGGACATAGGCATGGGCAAGGACTTCATGTCTAAAACACCAAAAGCAATGGCAACAAAAGCCAAAATTGACAAATGGGATCTAATTAAACTAAAGAGCTTCTGCACGGCAAAGGAAACTACCATCAGAGTGAACAGGCAGCCTACAAAATGGGAGAACATTTTCGCAACCTACTCATCTGACAAAGGGCTAATATCCAGAATCTACAATGAACTCCAAGAAATTTACAAGAAAAAAACAAACAACCCCATCAAAAAGTGGGCGAAGGACATGAACAGACACTTCTCAAAAGAAGACATTTATGCAGCCAAAAAACACATGAAAAAATGCTCACCATCACTGGCCATCAGAGAAATGCAAATCAAAACCACAATGAGATACCATCTCACACCAGTTAGAATGGCAATCATTAAAAAGTCAGGAAACAACAGGTGCTGGAGAGGATGTGGAGAAATAGGAACACTTTTACACTGTTGGTGGGACTGTAAACTAGTTCAACCCTTGTGGAAGTCAGTGTGGCGATTCCTCAGGGATCTAGAACTAGAAATTCCATTCGACCCAGCCATCCCATTACTGGGTATATACCCAAAGGACTATAAATCATGCTGCTATAAAGACACATGCACACGTATGTTTATTGCCACATTATTCACAATAGCAAAGACTTGGAACCAACCCAAATGTCCAACAATGATAGACTGGATTAAGAAAATGTGGCACATATACACCATGGAATACTATGCAGCCATAAAAAATGATGAGTTCACGTCCTTTGTAGGGACATGGATGAAACTGGAAATCATCATTCTCAGTAAACTATCGCAAGAACAAAAAACCAAACACCGCATATTCTCACTCATAGGTGGGAATTGAACAATGAGAACACATGGACACAGGAAGGGGAACATCACACTTCGGGGACTGTTGTGGGGTGGGGGGAGGGGGGAGGGATAGCATTGGGAGATATACCTAATGCTAGATGACGAGTTGGTGGGTGCAGCGCACCAGCATGGCACATGTATACATATGTAACTTACCTGCACATTGCGCACATGTACCATAAAACCTAAAGTATAATAATGATAATAATAATAATAATAATAATAAAAGAAAAAATAAATAGAAAAAAAAAAGACACATAGGGTTGTTTGGGCAATTCTGATTCTTCAATACCATGTTGGTTAATGGAAATGTCATTGTCATTTATGGATTACACGTAGGGCCCCTCGTGAAGTATTAGTTGTGTTTCATCCATTCAGAGGTAGCTACTGGTAACATTTTTGTTTATGTAGTTTTAGACAAGTCTCTGGTCACACAGAGATGACTGTATCATTTATTATAGATGGGATCATAAGCTATTTTAAACATTTTTAACTGAATACTATGTTTTATACATATCTCCAAGCAAATGAATATCAATTGTCATTGTCTTAAATAATCGGTGCAATCAGGCCTGGAGCAGTGCCTCACACCTGTAATCCCAGCACTTTGGGAGGCTGAAGCAGGCAGATCACTTGATTGAGTCCAGGTGTTTGAGACCAGCTGGACAACATGACAAAACCCCGACTCTACAAAAAATGCAAAAAATTAACCAGGCATGGTGGCACACACCTGTAGTCCCAGCTACTTGGAAGGCTGAGGTGGGAGTATCCTAAGCCTGGGAGGCAGAGGTTGCAGTGAGCCCAGATTGTGCCACTGTACTCCAGCCTGGGTGACAGAGTGAGACCCTGTCTCCAAACGAAAAAAAAAAAAAAAAGAAACTGTTGTAGTCAATTGTAAACATCTTTAAATAACTATACTATCAACTAGTTAATATTGTATTAACTGGTTCATTATTGGACTGTTCTGTTATACTGTATTAATACAATATATTAATATAGGTATTAATATGTAATATGTTAATATTACATTGTAACAGTAGAATATAATAGAATTGTATTCTATTAACTAGTCCATTATTGAGATATCAGATTGTTTACAGTTTTTATTATTATACATAATGCTTTGTTGAACATCTGTTTGCCTCATTTGCACCTGTACTATCACCACTGAAAGAAGAATACCTAGAAATAGGATTGGTAGATGAAATGATAGATATATTTTATGGGTTCTACAAGGTGCTAGACTTCTTTTCAGAGTTTTACTTGATTACAGTCTCACCAACAATACATAGGACTTACTTCCCTAAGCTCTTGTTGATACTGGGTTTTATCAGTCTTTAAGATCTTTGGAATATGATGCAATTAAATGATATTGTTTTAACTTGTGTAACTTTTATACTAAGGAGGTTGAATCTATACTTCCATGTTTCTTGGTCATTTGTATTTCATTATTAAATTACCTGTTTGTGTCCTTGTCCCATTTTCACTTCCAATATTCACATTTTTCTTATTGATTTGTAACAGCCCTTTGTGTGTAGAGTAATAACCTTTTAATGCAATGTGCTACTCTTTTATTTTCCCAGGCTATGGTGATTTTTTTCAACTTTGTTTATGATGGTTCTTTTTTTTCTATATAGATTATATAAAATTTAAACTATGTAATGAGAGTTATCCATCTTTTACTTTTAAAATTTAGGAATCTTGTATTTTGTTATATGATTCAAAAGGCTTTCCCTACCACAAGATTAGTAAATACTCATTTTTTTCCAGAAATTTTATGATATCATTTATTGTTTCACTGATCCCTATGAAAATTTCAATCATTGCTGTATTATTATTTCTTGTTATAAGCACTAATATATACCCCGTAAGTACTTCCTGTTGCTCTGTCTCATGCTCTGTTTATGCTGAGACACTCATTCATGGAGTATGATCTTATATTTAGAAGTATAACATATAACAGTAACTGTAGAGTCGTTATGAATGATTTTCTATTGTAAATGCATCAGAATGTGGCTTGGGCCTGAACCATTTGCCCCTTCGTGTATATTGCCCAGTGTATGCAGTAGGAAACCACTTTGCTATTTCTATTTTGATAGATTATATTCTAGACTAGGGGCTATAGAATAAACCTCAACATTTATTTCCCTAAAACCCTCCTTTTTTCCCTGTTAGGAACTCTTATGTTCGACTCAGACACCTATGTACTAATACCTGGGTTCACAGCACAAATATTCCTATTGACAAGGAAGAAGAAAAGCCCGTGATGCTGAAAGTAAGTCCTGGGACTTGCCTGTCTCTTTTTAGTCTCATGTTTCCTAATGAAAGGGCTGCTTTGAGGACAGATCAGGGAGTATGGAGCTGTGGAGTTTTGTTGCTTTGGTGAGAGTGTGGTCATGGCCGAACTTGAATGTGACAAAAGAATACTCTCCAAGAGACCTGAGTGGAGCAAACCCAGGGCTTTTGAAATAACTACAACTTTTTAATTTTATTCCATGACTTCTGACATAATGGTTGAGCAATTGTCTGGATTTCAACCGCATTTCATGAGTGTCTGAAGGATAATTTGGGCTGGGGAATGTTTGCTTTTGTCTTGAGGTACATCAAGTATCTAGTTGATTTTCCTCAATCTCTAGTATTTATTTCTCTCTATATGTCAATATGCACTTTTATTTCAGGAACGTTCTCTCAGCCCCTTTACTTTCTCTCCCTACTTCTCCTTCTCCCTGTCTCCGGGATCATAGAGCATAAATACATAGACATGGGGGTTTTCTTTTAACAAATGGAGGGATGCTGTCATATAACTTTTCTTTTGTTATGGCATTGGGGAAGGTTACTGAAATTTTTTACTTCTTTACTGAACATTTTTAGATTTATAGAAAAGTTGAAATAATGGTGCAGTGTCTATCCTTATAATGTTCCTCACTTAGAATCATTAATTACCATTTTCCATATTTTCTTTTTCTCTATGTATTTACAAACATCTTCTTTAATTATGAGAATTTTGCATGCTCCCTGTAACAAATGAAGTTAAAAATGATATTAATGCCCCCTTTCTGCCTCACTGGTCCCCATACTACCAATTTCGAGAGATAATAACTGTTAACCATTTGGAGTATGTCCTTCCAGATTTTTTTCCTATGTCATTTTAACTGCAAGATAGCTCCAGTATCTTGGGATCAGCCAGTGTCTCGTTAATGTAGTGTTTGATTAAAGTTTACCCTTCCCATCCGAGAGATTATCTCACAAGGACCACCTTGAATTTCAGATTGGCACCTCTCCTGTGAAGGAGGATAAGGAAGCATTTGCCATAGTTCCAGTTTCTCCTGCTGAAGTTCGGGACCTGGACTTTGCCAATGATGCCAGCAAGGTGCTGGGCTCCATTGCTGGGAAGCTAGAGAAAGGCACCATCACCCAGAATGAAAGGAGGTGAGCACTCCCGCGTGCTCAGCACATCGGCCCTCCCCCACTGAGAGTTTCTGACATCCATGGGGTGGAGTGAAAGAATGGTAACTCTGAACAGCTGAACATGGGGTAGCAGGCCTTGGCATTTATGGGTGGCTTCAATTTGTAACTTTTAAGAAATAGTACTTTTGCATTCATTTTTTGAGTCTCTAAAGTTATGAAGATCAGGCGCAGTGGCTCACACCTGTAATCCCAGTACTTTGGGAGGCTGAGGTGTGTGGATTACTTGAGGTCAGGAGTTCGAGACCAGCCTGCCTAACATGGGGAAACCCCATCTCTACTAAAAATACAAAAATTAGCCAGGCATGGTGACGGATGCCTGTAATCCCAGCTCCGCAGGAAGCTGAGGCAGAAGAATTGCTTGAACCCAGGAGGCAGAGGTTATAGTGAGCCAAGATCATACCACTGCACTTCAGCCTGCGTGACAAAGTGAGACTCCATCTCAAAATAATAATGATAATCAAGTGATGAAGACCTCTCTCTCTCTTTCTGTCTCTAAGTTGGTCTTTAGAACCACATTACTAAATGTCAGGGAATGAGGTTACTCTGAGATAAAATTTTGTGTCTGATATTTCATAAAGGTGATCATCCTTTTGTGGACAATGATATGTTTTGTGTCTTTCACTCTCTTTGGTACTTGGCTTCTGTTGTCAGTTTCAAAGAAATTGGAAAGAGTGGGTCTGCCCCTGTTTAACTGGCTCATTAGTCCAGAAGGCTTCCAAGACAAAGCTTCCAGCCTGCTGAACACTGAGCACATCTGTCTCTAATAGCTTCTTTCCTCCTAAGGTCTGTAACCAAGCTGCTAGAAGATTTGGTTTACTTCGTCACTGGCGGAACTAATTCTGGTCAAGATGTTCTTGAAGTTGTCTTCTCCAAGCCCAACAGAGAACGGCAGAAACTGATGAGAGAACAGAATATTCTCAAGCAGGTTGGTGAGATGTGGCATACTGGGGATTTGGCTTTATGAGAAATCAGTGGGATGGTCAGGAGTGGTAGCTCATGCCTGTAATCCCAGCACTTTGGGAAGCCGAGGTGGGAGGATCCCCTTGAGCCCAGGAAATGGAGGTTGCAGTGAGCCAAGATCACGTCGCTGCCCTCCAGCCTGGGTGACAGAGAGAGATCCTGTCTCAAAAGAGAAAGAAAAAGAGAAATCAATGGGATCCTTGAGGGATATTGGTGATTCCCACCTCAAAGGCTTGATGAATTGATTTTTCAATAGACTATTTTCTAGAGCAGTTTTAGGTTCTCAGCAAGATTGTGCAAAAAGTCCGGAGAGTTCCCATATCTCCTCTTGTCCTCACACACTTGGTCTCCCCCACTATCGACATCCTACATCACAGTGAGACATTTGTGACAATTTGGTGAATCAACATTGATACATCATTATCACTTGAAGTCCATAGTTTACATTAGGGTTCACTCTTGGCATTTTATTTTCTATGGGTTTTGATAAATGTATGATGCTGTTTAGCCACCATTAAAATATCATACAGAATAGTTTCACTGCCCTGAAATCATCTGTGCTCCTCCTATTTGTCTGTCCTTCCTGCTAACCCTTCACAGCCATGAATGTTTTTACTGCATCCATTGTTTTCCCTTTACAGAATGTGATATGGTTGGAATCAAACAGTATGTACCCTTTTCAGATGGGCAAATTTCACTTAGTGATATACATCTAAGGTTCTTCAGTGTCTGTCCATGGCTTGATAGTTCAGTTCAATTGATTTTTACTGTACTTGTTGGATATCAATCATGTGAGAGTTTACCTGTTAGGAACCTCAAGAAACATTCAGTTGACAACTTTATTTTCCTCAAAAATAATGTAAAGTGCAATGTGACCTTAAGGTTATTTCATACATTTGGGAGATTTGGCATATTCTATAAACTCAGAAGGCCTATATAGGCTCTTATAGAGGGCCCTATAAGTCACCACAAAATCTTTCCGTAAAGAATGAGTAGTGGTTGACAGGAAATACCTAGATGATATCGTTGGATGTAAATGTAAATAAACTGGTATAAAGACAAATTAGAGGCAGTAAAGTGACAAATCCAGAGTAGATTAAATGCACAGAGATGCATACCATGTCGTTCTATAACCCAACTGGAGATTAGCCCACAAGCTTGCCACGGGAATTCCTGGCCACCAAAGCTAAAAGAGAAACATATTAGTTACAAGTCCCACTGGTCCCCATGGAACATGGGATTTGAGATAATTTTTTCATGTTGATCTATGATAAACAGAATTTATTAACAATCCATCTTGTTTCAACAAGAATTTCCAGTTCAAGAGTAAATGTCCAGCTGTTGTTTCATGTGATGATTCTCAAATTAGACCTCTGGCTTAATGCCCATGCTCATTTGTACAATAGTAATTCCTGAGAGGCAAAAAATAACTGACTCACTGGCAGGAGCCTTCATTGATTACTTGTGCTGGGCACTAGTGCGACTTAAAATTATCATCCATTTTCATCCTTACTACACCTCTGTGATATAGGCATTATTCTTTCCATTTTGCTGGTAAGGAAATGGGGGTTTACTTTGACTGTAATCTGTACTGCTAGGGAGTAATAAAGGTTGGTGTTTCTACCTAGAATCTGCCGATTCCATTGTCTGTGTTCTTAAACACTTTGCTCTAAACACTGTGCTGTTAGGTATATGAGGACCAGTGAAGTCCAGGTGGACTTAATTCAGCGAGTCCCCCCTATCAGTTGATGGGCTGAATGCATTGTTCAGGTTATGGATGTGTTTGGATAGAGAAACTTTCTGACGTAATCCAGCCACCCTTGAGCTTTCATTACTTCCAAACAGAGGGTTAGCTTTGAAGCCCTGAGTGATTGCCATTTTTACTTTTCATTTTCACAAACAGATCTTCAAGTTGTTACAAGCCCCATTCACAGACTGCGGCGATGGCCCAATGCTTCGGCTGGAAGAGCTCGGGGACCAGCGGCACGCTCCTTTCAGACACATCTGCCGGCTCTGCTACAGGGTGCTGAGACACTCGCAGCAAGACTACAGGAAGAACCAGGTTTGGATTAAGCATTGATGGGATGTGGTCGTCAGTTTCCTCCCTGAAGTTTATGTACTTTCCTCATGAGTTTTTAGTGTCACATATCTATTTATAGAATGGATAGAGACTAGTTCAGTGTTAAGCTTGCTCTTGGGAAGGAAACATAAGCCCAGGAAGAATATTATTACCAAATCATTAAGAAACATACTGGAGAATTCTCTTCTGCAGACACCTTTCTATGAGATTTCTGGTTTTGGAGTTGGTTTTACATTTATAGAATTTTTTTATGGCGTATTCCTTAGGGCTTAGGGGTGAAATGATGCCATGTGTTTATATTAAAGATATAGTGGAGTCTTTTCTTCCTGCCACCTTTAAAATCCTGCATCTCTTTCTAGAAACGATCTTTATTTTGTTTCTGGTTCATGTTTTATGACATTCGAAGTCATTGTTTATAGATGTATCTTATACATAGTTATATTTTACATATTACACATAGTATATGTGTATTTATATACACACACAATGTATAGTCTCCTATGAAATAAATGTTCTAACCTCTTTGTGGGCTCCAAACAACCTTCAGATTCTAAGGAAACCTGAGAACTATATTGCTACATCATTGGTTCTTAATTGGGGGTAATTTTGCCCCCAAAGAATATTTGGCAACATCTGGAGACCCTTTCGAGTTTTATAACTTCATGGTGCTACTGGCATCTGGTGAGGGGAGGCTAGGGATGCTCTCAAACACCCAGCAGTGCCAAGGACAGCCCCACACAACAAGGAATTATCCTGCCTAAAATGTCAGTAGTGCTGAGGTTTAGAAAATTTGTGCCACATGGAGTACCGTAGGCATACAAAATGATGCTTATTATAACCTTGACTCTTAACACTTTATGTGAACTGTCCCTGCCTTTTGGTGCAAAAGGCTTTTGTTTTTAAGGTTTTGACTGCCACTATACTGGACTTTTAGACTTTTTTCTTTGTAGTTAAAGGTTTTTGTCATGTCATCATAAAGATAGTGTTGATCTTGAATAGTGCTTTTTTTGAAGTGTAACAAGCTGTGATTGCTTTAAATCCACCTTCAGTGCATTGATACTGTAATCCAATAGCCAGAGAGATTTTATTCTGTTCCTCTCTCCCATCTTCAGATGAGGATACATCTGGGTCTGTGGGGTGTGTCAAGACACTTTGCTTGTACATGAGGAAACAAACTAGTTCCTCTTGGAATTGCTGGATTAGACATCTTTGCTTAGTTGTTTTCGGATCCTTTATCAGTTGGCAGATGATGAGTTCCTAAACAATGCCTCCTTATAGAATATAGGCTGAAAAACATGGCCTGTTTTCATTAAGTTAATCCTAAATAGTTTCTGGGATTTAGGAATTAATGGGAAAAAAATTAAAGCAAGTTTCAAGGGCCACTTGAATTTTGAGCAAGCAGTCTATCTTGGCCAGGGAAGCATCTTTGAGTAGAAACAAACACGTATTTGTAAGAGATTTCCTTGAGTTCACAAATATTTCTATGGAATGTGATATCTGATCCCAAAAGAGAGAAACCAGAGATGTAGTCATGAGTTCCATGCATATGATGGATTTTCTTAGGTATTTATTCCTGACCTTCTTATGCTACTCATTGACTTTAAAAAAGTATTTTTACCACAAATAAAGGAAATGAAACAGGGTAACATTGTTCCGGATATCCAGGTAGGCTTTATCTGTGTTTATTTAGCAGCACAGATCATTGGGGGCACAGTTAAGTCCTCTTGATTTAGGAATATGTTTAGAGGTGAAAACCAGCTTTGGACCTTTTTGAAAAATAAATCACTAGATTAAAATTTATACTGTGCACTTAATAAAATATCCACATGTAAATAGAGGCTGTTTTGCTTAATTACATTTGTGTGGCAGGCTTAGTAAAATAAAGAATGTGAAGGAGTTTGCAGCTGTTGCCCTAGGACAGAAAGTTGTAGAAAGACCCTCCCTTATACTGTAATTTCTCTTAGGAGCAGTAGTTCTCGTCAGGAAACACTGCTTTCTTTATTCTATGCTTAACCATATTGTCATTTATCCTTCCTGCTGACATCTCTTTTCTCTCCCTATAAAGGAGTATATAGCCAAGCAGTTTGGCTTCATGCAGAAGCAGATTGGCTATGATGTGTTGGCTGAAGACACTATCACTGCCCTGCTCCACAATAATCGGAAACTCCTGGAAAAACACATTACCGCGGCAGAGATTGACACATTTGTCAGCCTGGTGCGAAAGAACAGGGAGCCCAGGTGAGGCAGGAGTGGGGTCAATGCAGGATGGTGTTTGTGCCTTTAAGATGCAGGGACTTAGCTGGTGCTTTTTGCTTGTGCTGCTAGTGACAAGTTTTGATTAGTTAGGTCTGGAGAGGCTTTTTGATGAGTAGTGGCAAGAACATGGTGTTAAAATGAGACCTGGGGGGTGCATTCCTAGCTCCAATGTGTACCACCTGGATGAGCTTGGGTTTTTTCCTGAACTTTAATTTCTTCATCTGCTAGATGGGTAGTTATGAAAATTAAATGAGAATAAATGCATGTGACATGCATGGCACTTAGTAGATGCAGAGTAAATGACAATTGTTGGCCATTCATTCACTTTTTAAAAAATGTTCTTAATTTTAATTTTTAATTTTTGTGGGTACATAGTAGGTATATATATTTATGGGGTACATGAGATGTTTTGATATAGGCATGCAATGTGTAATAATCACATTGTAAAGAATGGGGTATCCATCCCCTTAAACATTTGTGTTACAAAGAATTCACTTCTATTCTTTTAGTTATTTTAAAATGTGCAATTAAATTATTGACTGTAATTACCCCATTTACCTACAAACAGTAGGTCTTATTCGTTCTGTAATTACCCCATTTACCTACAAACAGTAGGTCTTATTCGTTCTTTCTATTTTTTTTGTACCTGTTAACCATCCCCACCTCTCCCCTGCCTTCCTACTATCCTTCCCAGCCTCTGGTAACCATCCTTCTACTCTCTATATCTATGAGTTCAATTGTTTTGATGTTTAGATCCCACAAATAAGTGAGAAGATGCAATGTTTGTCTTTGTCTTTCTGTGGTTGGCTTATTTCACTTAGCATTATGACCTCCAGTTCCATCCATGTTGTTGCAAATGACTGGATCTCACTCTTTACATTTACTTTTTTTTTTTTTTTTGAGATGGAGTCTCGCTCTGTCACCCAGGCTGGAGTGCAGTGGCGAGATCTCTGCTCACTGCAACCTCTGCCTACCGGGTTCAAGCAATTCTTCTGCCTCAGGCTCCCCAGTAGCTGGGACTACAGGCATGTGCCACCACACCCGGCTAATTTTTGTGTTTTTAGTAGAGATGGGGTTTCACCATATTGGCCAGGCTGGTCTTGAACTCCTGACCTCGTGATCTGCCCACCTTGGCCTCCCAAAGTGCTGGGATTACAAGTGTTAGCCACCGTGCTCGGCCTCATTCACTTTTTAGCATGTCTTGCTTATCAGTTAAACACTCCCCTTCCTTAGTATAATCAGTAAGAGTCTTGCAAGTTCTGTTGTTGCTTGAGCATTTTTATTATAGATTAGTGAATTCTATTGATGGTATCTCATTCACACAGATCTGCTCCTCTTTCATACACCCTCTCCCTATTTCTTTCCCCTTCTCTTGTCCTTCTAATTAAGACCCACATTTTCAGTTGAAGCGGGAATTAATTTACAGTGTGGGTGTCACAAATGATTACAATGGAGTGTGGACACAGTTCCTGTAAAAACACCTACTACCACCCATGAAAATAACCTGCATTTCTGGAGCCTGCTCAAGGGCCAGGTAGTGAGCAATGGAAGCACTTCCATTAATTATCTTATTTAATCCTCAGGACAGCCCTCAGAAGTGACACATTATCTTTTTCTGTAGATAAGCATCAACTAAAGCACAGTGAAATTAGTAATTTCCCCATGTTAACACTCCATAGCAGAACTCCACTAATAAGATCCTAACCGGGCTTCCAACACATTGGAGAGGGGCATTGCCTCTCACCACTGTGGTTCCCCTGTGTCTCCACCACACCTTCCTTATGTGAGCTTCTTTCTGGTCTTGTTCCTTCTTCTCATCTTTGCCTCATCACCTCTTCTTGACCACAGCCCCTACTGTCTTTCCTTCTTGTTTCCTCTTCCTTCTTTCTGGCATGTGAGTTTCTGGTGATGCCATAAACATTGGCATAGAGACCTAGAATGCTGCTGACATGTCTTGGTAAAGGTATGTTGGACCTGTGCACTTAAGGAAGAGTTGGGCTCCAGGAGCCTAACCTCTGCTCTATCTACAGAAGATGTTTTGTTTCTGTTTCCGTTTAGATTCTTAGATTACCTCTCCGACCTTTGTGTCTCCATGAACAAATCGATTCCAGTGACCCAGGAACTAATATGTAAAGCTGTGCTGAATCCCACCAACGCTGACATCCTGATTGAGACCAAGTGAGTGGGGAGCCGGGGTTTAGACGGAAAACGTGTGGTTCATTCAGTGTTGGTGCTCATGAGGAATAAAACCTAGCTCTATTGTTTTTTGAGTTGATCTAAAGTCAGCGTGGCTGGCATTTGATCTTCTTATTGGAAAAGTCTTAATTAGGAGAATTACTGAATTTGATTTTGGTGTCGCCTCCTCTGCATAGTGGTGTCACTTACTTTGCATACAAGTTTAAAAGTCATGTAAACTCACTGGGGAGCATTTTACACAGCTACATTTTAAAAGTTTAAAACTCTTTGTAAGTGTGACCATCAATTTAAAATTTCAAATGACATAATTAATATTTAGTGTTAAGATTAAGTCAGTGTTGGGAGGAGTTTTAAATTATTACTGTTCAGAACGTGTTTATTGGTCTGCGGAATTTTTGTTAACAGTAGTAATTCATTTTTGGCAAAGGAGCAGTTTTCCTGAGAAGTACAGTGCCAGTAATATGGACAACATTTTAAAAAATATATACTAAATCATGTCCTGAGCTAGTGATACTTCGTTGATTCACATGTATAACTCAGTTTTGGGCTTGGGCTAATGCAGGGTTTTTCAGTTTAGGTATTTTCACATTTTGGGCTTGGTAATTCTTTGTTGTGGGGCTGTCCTAGGCACTGTAAAATGTTCAGCAGCATCACCCACTTAGATGCCAGTAGCACCTCTCCATTTCGGTTGTGACAACCAAAAACCTGTCCAGAGACATTGCCTAGTGTCCATTGGGGGCAGCAGCACCACAGTCGAGAACCACTGGGTTACGGTATATGAGGATGTAAATGTCAGGCTCTCTGCGGCTCTGCCCTTGGGGGAAATACAAAACAAAAAGTGTCTTTCCATGTGTCTTTATGCTGAAAGTAAAGCTAGATCTCAAAGTATTTAAAAAAATAGTAACTTTTCCCTCCTCCTCTTGTTTTCTAGGTTGGTTCTTTCTCGTTTTGAATTTGAAGGTGTTTCTTCCACTGGAGAGAACGCTCTGGAGGCAGGCGAAGATGAGGAAGAGGTGTGGCTGTTTTGGAGGGACAGCAACAAAGAGATTCGCAGCAAGAGTGTGAGGGAGTTGGCGCAAGACGCTAAAGAAGGGCAGAAGGAGGACCGAGACGTTCTCAGCTACTACAGGTGCATGGGACACATGTGGGGCTCAGATTGGGGTGCCCCAAAACAGTGGCACTTAGGAATTTGTTGCTCGTTTGTTGATTACTTCAAGGAATCACAAGGTGTCATCTTGTAAGATTGTCTAGAAAAAAGCCAGATGTGTATTTTAGAAGTTTAGAGTGTAAGGTTTCAGTCAATTGACATCTGGATGTGGCTGCTTCCTAGAAAGGATGAGTGCTCGCGTCAGTCCCTGGTGACAGTTTATGCTTAAGCAGCATGGCCCGTAGATATGGTGGTAGGTACGTAAGAGGCAGGCTGTGGGGTCAAATCCCGACCTCTCCACTTACCAGTTTTTTGACATTGGCCAAGTTTGATTTTATGCTCTAATTTCTTTATCTGCAAAATAAAGGTGATAGTGCCAATCTCACCAAATGTTTATAGACAGAGCCAGAAGACGTGTATGTGTATACACATATACCTACATATTCATCCACGTATCTTTCTATAACTACACAAATATATAATAAAAATCATGTACTTACACTAGTACTTCCAATTCCATTCCAGCACCATGGGGTTTCTTCTAGCCTTCATCTTTTCCATTTCATGACTCCCTCCAGCTGCCATGATTCCCTATATGTTTACCTGCCTGCCCGTTTCCCTGTGTGTACCTGTCTCACCTCTGCCAGCCACCTCCTCGGTCCCCAGTGTCTCCTTGGCTGCAGCTCTAAGACCTGCCAGTCCTGCCACCTGAAGGGAAGGGAAGGGGAAGAAAGAAGGGAAGTGAACCAATTAATACTTTTAAAAGAAAAGGAAAGGGAAGATAAAGCAAGGCTTTTATTATTTTTTAATAAAATAAATTAAACTGCAGATAAAATGCCTTTTCTTGCCTCCTGTATTCTGTTCTCTTTCATTCGTGTGTGATGTATGCATCCTATCCACATTCTCTGTGTGCTACATTTGTATGCGTCTATAAATCATATGTAGTATTTTATCTCTACTTAAAATTTTATATAAATGGTACTGTACTCCAAATAACGTTCTAAAACTTACCTTATTTATTCAATACGGGTACTGAAGCCATGTTGAATATATCTGTGTTAATAGAGATTGATCCATTTCTTTAATTTGGACTGCTGGATGATATTCTGTTTTATTGATTTATCACATTTTCATCACTGTTTGATATTTGGTCACATGCCACAGTTCTTCATGTCAGGAAACATCTTCATTCAAATTTTTCTGAGTATATGTATGAATTTCCGTTCCACACTGGGAGGTGGGCTTGGAGGATATTCATATTTTAAGCTTTACTAAGCAATTCTAAATTGGATGTTTCAATGTACACACCCACCAGTTGTAGATGACAACCTTTGTTTCTTCATGTCTTTGTTAACCTTGAATATCATGATGCTTTTTAATTTTTGGTAATTTTATAAGTGTGAAATAGAATCATGTCTACACTTGCATTTCCCTGACATCTAATGAGGCTGAGAATGTCTTCAAATCATGATTATTAGAAATACATAGAGTTTTTAATTCAGAAGGCAGTATTTGTTAGTTTGAAAGCCTATGGCTTTCTTGTTATTTCACATTTCAAGTATGTTTACTCTTCCAATGTTTGATGAATCTTCTCCCAAGTGAATGAGAAAGAGTGCCTTAATTGGTCAGGTTCCAGTTAACAACATTCACTTGCAATTGGATGAAGATGAAAAGTGAGGAGCCTCCTACTTTTGTAAATGAAATGTGTTTTTACATGTGTAGGAATTAGAGTGACTTACATGATATAAGATCTTCAAAATGTTATAAAATTTCTAATTAGGCTTAATATGTGTGATATCTTGAACATTTCCTACATGGTCTTTACTGTATAAAACACAGCTGAAGGGATAGAAATAGACAACCATCTTAGGCCTTAGCATTCCCCCCATTTATTTTAAAAAGTAAACATTAAGGACCTAATGGAATTAGGTCGTCACATAATTGCTCCAACACAGCTGGATAGACATGTGTTCCTGTTGGCTGTCAACCCACACTCTACTGCACAGCTTGAACAGTTCTTTTATCTGCTTGGTACCAAAGCCAAAATCCTGGTGTACAAGAGCAATTTAGGGGTGTTGATGTATGAGTTTAGTTCGCCAAATGTCACTCCCATGACAGTCAGGGCTGCCCAGATGACCCTGCATTCATCCTGAATGATTTCTGGAGCGTGAGCTGTGTGCCCTTGTTCCTTCCTCTAGATATCAGCTGAACCTCTTTGCGAGGATGTGTCTGGACCGCCAATACCTGGCCATCAACGAAATCTCAGGCCAGCTGGATGTCGATCTCATTCTCCGCTGCATGTCTGACGAGAACCTGCCCTATGACCTCAGGGCGTCCTTCTGTCGCCTCATGCTTCACATGCATGTGGACCGAGATCCCCAGGAACAAGTCACCCCCGTGAAATATGCCCGCCTCTGGTCGGAGATTCCCTCGGAGATCGCCATTGACGAGTGAGCCTGGCACCTGAAAACCTCGCTTTACATTATTCTGCGCGGCAGTAGATAGCCCCATATGGTCTCATTAAATCTTAGAAGAAAGATGAAATGTTGGTTTTTTCTTTAAGCTTAAAATAAAATTAAGTGGATGGCAAATATTTTTTTTCCTCAAGAATGTAAAAGATGGCATGATTATGTTTTTGGTTTTTTTTTTTTTTTTGAGATGGAGTCTCACTCTGTCGCCCAGGCTGGAGTGCAGTGGCACCATCTCGGCTCACTACAAGCTCTGCCTCCCGGGTTCATGCCATTCTCCTTCCTCAGCCTCCCAAGTAGCTGGGACTACAGATGCCCGCCACCACGCCCGGCTAATTTTTTCTATTTTTAGTAGAGACGGGGTTTCACCGTGTTAGCTAGGATGGTATCGATCTCCTGACCTTGTGAGCCGCCCGCCTCGGCCTCCCCAAGTGCTGGGATTACAGGCGTGAGCCACTGCGCCCGGCCCCAATTATACTTTTTATATCTCATTTATCTCCTCTTTCATTCTGCAAATATTTAAGTGTGTACTATGTGCCAAGCTCAAGAAATATATCAGTGAACAAACTAGAAAACAATCTCTATGCTAGTTGGTGGAAGACAGACAATAGGCAAGATAAACGACTCAAATATGTAGTTGGTAATATGTGCTAAGGAGGGAAAAAATAAAGTAGGGTCAAGGGATACCAAGGGTTAGGGGATGTTGACTTTTGAAGCTGAGTGACCCAGGAAGACCTCTCTGGGAATAACTTGAAATTTTGTTTCCTTTCTTTCTCCTTTCTTTTCAGCTATGATAGTAGTGGAGCTTCCAAAGATGAAATTAAGGAGAGATTTGCCCAGACCATGGAGTTTGTGGAGGAGTATTTAAGAGATGTGGTTTGTCAGAGGTTCCCTTTCTCTGATAAGGAGAAGAATAAGCTTACGTTTGAGGTAACTCATGATGAAATCTTCTATGTGTATTATCTGCCTCTCAGTGGTCATTTTTCTATGGGGCAAACAGAAAATATTTGAGTAGGTTGTGATTTTGGTCATGATGCTCTGGTTTTGAAATGGAAAGGAATTCAGCTTGATTTTGTTCCAGAATAAAATAAAACGGATACCAGTCACATGGCTTAATAGTAGTTATGGTCTTAAAAGAAATATACAAGGTGACTTGAACCACATAAAATGATAGAACATCACTTTGTGTTAAAACTGACAAGAGAGAAACACTGTGCTTGCAATCTGCCATAGTTTAATCATTTGCAGAACATAAATCCTTGTTACTTCTGAGTTAACAACGTTTCTGAGACTGCTTTTGTCTTTTAAGAGCTGTATTTCTGAGGATTGCAGAGTGTTATTATCTATGTCCTTGTTGGGAGTAACTCTGCTTGCCTGGTGTTAATATTATCCTTGGGAAGCTGTGTAGAGAAAATGATGAGGTCTTTTTTTTTTTAATTAGTCATCAGAGCAGATCAGTAGCTTTCCATTTCTTATTTTTCCTCCTTATGAAACAAAATGAAATTTTATCAGAAAGTGCAAGGAAAATACATGCCTTCTCTTACCATAAGGAAGGTCCAAGTCTGTCATTTCTAAACTGGTCAATATCAAATGGAATTGAAGGGGATGCAGTTTATGTAATACCATCTTCTTTTATTTTAATACAATAGGTTGTAAATTTAGCTAGGAATCTCATATACTTTGGTTTCTACAACTTCTCTGACCTTCTACGATTAACTAAGATCCTTCTGGCCATATTGGACTGTGTGCATGTGACGACAATCTTCCCCATTAGCAAGATGGCGAAAGGAGAAGAGAATAAAGGTAACAATGATGTGGAGAAGCTGAAGAGTGAGTATCTGAGGGTGCCCATACATCTGAGAGATGCCCTCCCAGCCTTTCCTGTTATGCTTATGTCGTACCCTATGTGTGATGCCACATCCTTTCTTTGTTCATTCCTTCCCAACTTTTCATCGTGAACATTTTCATATACTGTGTAAAGAAAAGCTGAAAGAACAGTACGATGGAGTCCCATGTACCCATGACTTTGAGTCAACAGTTATTCACATTTTGCTGAATTTTATTTTGTATTTATGTGTATTTATGTGTATTTTATTTTGTATTTATGTATTTATGTATGAGTCATGTGTATATTTTGTTGAACAATTTGAAAGTTACTTAACACTTTGAATGTTTATATAACAAATACATGTCCTATCATTGTTCTTGACATTCATGAAGCCCTTGATAATAATATTTGTTTAGGATGTAAGAAAATCCAGGCTTTTTTCTTGGTAGCTATTTCCACTTTGTGAGTAGGACAATCTGCCTTTGCATGTTTATTTCTTCCTTGTTTTAGGGTCAGAGTAGGCAGATATTGGTATCATGTATCAATTGTCGTTAACTGGTCTTCTGCAGCTAGAACAGAAAAAAATACATTGACTTATCTCTATTTGCTAGGTCTTGTGCTAAGTCATATTGCATTGTACCATTTAGTTCTTTTGTTGAGCTCCTTTATTTCCATTTTGTAGATGAGGAGACTGAGGCTTAGAGGTAATATGATGCACCTGAGGTCAAGCAGCATCAGGATTTGTGCCTTGTTAACTTTATATACCTAGTTCTGTGCTCATGACAAGCACATAGTTGATGATCAATAAAATTTGGGCAGGGCATGGTGATTCATACCTGTAATACTAGCATTTTGGGAGGCTGCAGCAGGAGGATTGCTTGAGGCCAGGAGTTCGAGACCAGCCTGGGCAATATAGAGAGAATCTATCTCTACCAAAAAAAAAAAAAAAATTAGCAGGGTGTAGTGATGCATGCCTGTAGTCCTAGCTACTCGAGACGTTGAGACAGGAAGATTGCTTGAGCCCAGAAGTTTGAGGCCGCAGGGAACCATCATTGTGTTACTGCACTCCAGCCTAGGTGATAGAGCAAGATCCTGTCTCTAAAGAAAATTAAAAAGAATAAAATTTTATGGGCAAGTTAGTGCACAGAAATGCCCCTCTGGGGATTTTGAAGCCCATGATCTTTCTATTGCTCTCAGAAGCCCAGATTTTTGATGTGCATTTACCTTTCCAGGTTTCCAAGGTCCTGAGATTATGTTGGAATAGGGATATGTTAAATAATTTGTCTCAAAGAGCCCCTGCCCCTTGACAGATGCCTCCGAGCATTCTCTAGAGACATTGTGAGCGTGGTCTGTCCTGGCCTTTCCTAGGCAGTAACGTGATGAGATCTATTCATGGCGTGGGAGAGCTGATGACCCAGGTGGTGCTCCGGGGAGGAGGCTTTTTGCCCATGACTCCCATGGCTGCTGCCCCTGAAGGCAATGTGAAGCAGGCAGAGCCTGAGAAGGAGGACATCATGGTCATGGACACCAAGCTGAAGATCATTGAGATACTCCAGGTATCCACCAGCTGGAGCTGGGGTAGGGAGGGTATGTCACAGGGGCGCCATTCAGATCCAGTTCCCTCTGTTCTGATGGAGCCCAAGGCTTTCTGGGAAGAAAATGGGGGCAAATTCTTAGCTCATCCCTCCGTGTCATTTATGAGCTGGCTCCTCTTAATCCCTTTACTGCTTTCTCCTACCCTCACAACATGGCCTTGTCCCTCCAGCCATGTCAAGACTTGCCATTGTTATCTTAGCTTTCCATGATCATTGGCCTCCATGCCAACCCTCTGCCTAGAATTCACTTACCTGTGTGTCTCCATATAGCTGCATCTCTGCTTATTGATCATAACTAGGTTCAGGGTTCCATCAACTTTGCAAAGCCTTCCTCCCTTCTTCCCTTTTTCATTCAATCAACAAATATTTATTAAGACCAACTCTGTGCCAACTCCCCTTAAGCACTGGGAGGGTCCAGCAATGAAAAAAATAAATGAAATTCCTGCTTCTCTAGAACTTAGATTTTGATAGAGGGGCATGGGCATGTATTAAGAATAAGTGCTAAGAGATGTTAAAAAGTAAAGGAGGGTCAGGATGGTTTGGAGACACTGAGGACAGGGAGTTGGGGATATTGTGTTTGATGAGGTTACCAGAGAAGGCCTCTCCAGTACAGTGACGTGATTACACACCTGAATGAAGTGAGGAGATAGCCACGCAGATATCTTGGGAAAGGGTATCTGAGGCAGAGGGAACAGCAAATGCAAAGACCCCATGGTGAGGAGGGCATATTTGGGAACAGGTGGGGTTCAAGAGGGAATGGGAGAAGATCAAGTCGGGGAGTAAATATATGTAACTTCTTGGACAGATTGCCTGTAAAGATGCCCAGAGAAGTGGGGACATGGGCAGAGAGCGATTGTTGGTAACAAGGTTTGTTTTTGTTGTAATATTTTTTAAGTGGGTAGATTATAACAAGCTTGTATGGTGAATAGGAATGATCACGTATACAGGGAGAACTTGTTGCTGTTTGGGGAGAGAATAATTGTAAGAGCAAAGTCCTTCTGTAGGCAAGTGCAGGTGGAATCTAGTATATAGGGAAGGCTTGGTGGTAGGCATGAAACCCTCCCAAGCCTCTCTACAGCTTTGAACCCCACCCGACAACCTGCGCTTCCCTCTTTCTGTGCCATGTAGGTAACTTTTATTCATCAACAAAATCATCTGCTCCTTAATGGAAAGAATTATGTTAGCACCTTCTTTTTTTATCCCATGTTGCCTGATCTCAACCCCAACAGATGTAGTAGAAATTTATAAATGTTTAAGATCTGGGGATTTTATTTTTTAGTCTGAAATCACCCTTTACCAGTGCTTTGAAAGTTTTGATGGGTTGTCTCAAAGTCATGTAATTAGGACAATAAAGACAGCTTAAGTAGAGGAGAAACCTTATTGAATTTATGCCTGACCAACAGTAGAGAAAGATTCCTTTTTTAAAACTTTATTTTTAATAAATTTTATTTTTAATTTTATTTTCGATTTTTTTTGTCAAGACAAAATATACATATAAAATTTGCAGGCCATGGCCCATGTGTTCCAAAGTGGTGTCTTGGATGTTTATCAGAAACGACACAGTGCAAAACTTGGTCACATCTTGAGGTCCACTCACTGTGGTGACCTAAGAAGGACTGGTCGATTGAGTCACTCTTTCCACGGGTACTTATTGACTCCCTACCATGTGCACTGTGAGGAATGCAAAAATGATTTGAACAGGGGCTCCATCCACAAGGGGTTTATAGTCTGATGGGAGAATAAGGTATGATGAAGCTGTGTGGATGTGGAAATAAAACCACCAGAAAGTTCTCCTGAGATGGGAGTCCAGGGGTGGGGGTCATGTGACTCCACATGGTACAGATCAGAGAAGGGTTGATGGAGGAGGTAGGGTTTCATCTGAGCCTTTAAGGTGGATGGGCTTTGTACGTGGAGAAACAAGGGCCCGTTCTCAGGCGGATGGAGCAGGCTGAAGCTGAGTACCATGGGACGCAGGTCAGTGGGCAGTTCTCCCTGAGCAGAGACATAGAGTGTGCTGAGGGGAAGTTGTCAGAAGTGAGGTTGGAAAGGAGGACCAAGCCACACTCCACAGAGCTTTGGGTGTCTAAAGTGCTAAGGCTTATTCTCTGTTGAGCCTTTGAAAGTCTTCAAGCAGGAGGTTAACATAAGAACAAGTGGTTAGGAGGCTGATTTGGTAAATTTGGTTCTGTAAATGGAACAGGCAGGAGATAACGAGGCCTTGAGCAGGGAGAAACCGCAGTAGGGGAGAACTCTGTGAGAAGCAGTAAATGGAGAACCACCAGGACTTAGTCTCTGATTAGATGTGTGTCCAGGAAGGAGACGCTGATGATCAGGCAACTGACTAAGGTGGAGGAAACCCAGACAGAAAGTAGATGAAGGCAAGACTGACAGTGTTAGTGTGTTAGGGCTCTCCAGAGAAACAGAACCAATAGGATACATGCAGATAGACAAGAGGGGGTTTATTATGGGAATTGGCTTCACGAAGTTATGGAGGCCGAGAAGTCCCCCAGTCTGCCACAGCAAGCTGTGTCCCAGGAAAGCCAGTGGTGTGATTCAGCCTGAGTCCCAAGGCTGAGAACCAGGGGAGCTGAAGGTGTAACTCTCAGTCTGAGGCCAAAAGCCGGAGAACCTGGAGCTCTGATGGGCAGGAGAAGATGAGTGTCCCAGCTCTAGAACAGGTGGATTCGGTCTTCCTCCACCTGTTTGCTCTATCCAGGCCCTCCGTGGATTGGATGGTGCCCACTCACACTGGGTGAGAGCGGATCTTCTTTACTCAGCTCACTGATTCAAATGCCAGTCCATTCTGGAAACCCCCTCATAGATGTACCCGGAAATAAAGTTGTACAAGCTATCTAGGTGTCCTTGAAGCCAGTCAAGTTGGCATATAAAATTAACCATCACGGTTACTTTCGTGCAACACTGAGTTTGAGGCCCTGGGAAGATAGCAAATGGGATGTCCAACAGTCAGTAGGACACATACACTGAGAGCATGGAGGCAGGCCAGAGACCTGTCTCCCTCTGGCAGAGGTGATGGCCGTTGGACTGGGAAAAGTTGCTGGGAGGGCTAAGCAGAGACAAGGGGAGAATGGAAGGAAGAACGTGAGTGAGATCCCTACATGATATCAGCTGCTCAATCTTTCTTTTTGGTTCTAGCAGCAATCCTGGGAAAAGTGACCCTGTGTTGGAATAGAGGGTGAGGGAATACAGGAGGCAAAAGAAGAGGGTGTCCAAGGGTTTGTACCCAAACCAGGGGAAACAACCAGAAACAGGAAATAGGAACCAAGCTAATTTTCCATAGTAAAAACAAATTTTTTTTTGTTAATTCTCTTAAATCCAAAGCAGGCAACTTCACTCTTCTCAGTGTTAGGCCCAGAGTTGACATTCAGTACTTACTAAAATGGAGTCTTGTTTTATAGACTCCATTTATGGAGCCAGGAGTGAGTGATTTAGTGTTCCAATTGTTAAATTAATTGCCAGGATGCTGAAGTTTACACTAGAGGCTAAGGTGCTATGGGCAGACTTCGTATGCCCCATGGAAGTCTGCTGTTGTTAAAATGACTGTTGAAATCTAAGCCAAATACTTGGCTCACTTAGTGCTTAAGGTAATTGATGCAGCTGATACCAGGCCCCGCCAGTGTGTGGTGGCTTGGCTGAGTCAAGGTGGTATGTTAATGTAACCAATCTGTTTCCATTTCCACTTGAATCTTTAGTTTATTTTGAATGTGAGGTTGGATTATAGGATCTCCTGCCTCCTGTGTATATTTAAGCGAGAGTTTGATGAAAGCAATTCCCAGACTTCAGAAACATCCTCCGGAAACAGCAGCCAAGAAGGGCCAAGTAATGTACCAGGTTAGTGATTCAGAATGGAATTTCAGTCATAGAATGGGACCTGGCTCTAAGGAAAATGGGGAGAGCAAACAGTATCTTCTAGAAAAAGGGTAAAAATGGTTTTGAGGATTATTGTGCCAGGGCATCATCCTGGCACTTACTCTTTTTGAGCAAGGGAATAATTGATAGAGCCCAGATTCCTTCTGGGTTGGATCTTGTTTCCTTCCATCTTGGAGTGTCTTAGTCATGAGACAGTTGAGGTTTCCAGCATTGTGGTTACCCACCTCCCCAGCAAAAATACCAAAATAAAAACAATAACAAAAAACTCTCCAGGAGACTTCTTGTCCACTAGCAGCTTTTACTCATGTTGGAAGTTTTTCCCTGCCCAGGAACTAGTGGTGAAGGGAGAGGGTAGGAGTAGAAATAATCCCATCTACCAAGCCCAAGCTTCCATGAGTGAGATCATCGCTATCCTTTACCAGGGGACCACGCAGTGAGGGAGGAAGGGGCAGGAATGTGGAATATGTGGGTAATGTCATCTGAGTTAGTCACTCTGCATAGCTTTGCAGTATAATGTTCTGGGAGATTTGGGGTTAACTCAACAGCTTTATGCTGCAAAACTTATGGATGAGTTCACCAGCAGCATGTTTGCAGAACTTCCTGCATCTGAAGTGATATGTTCTAACTTTTCAGGTGCTCTTGACTTTGAACACATTGAAGAACAAGCAGAAGGCATCTTTGGAGGAAGGAAAGTATATTTTCAGTTACTGTTTTGTAGGTGGTTCTGCAGTTGGGAAGGCTGCTCTTCCAGAGCTCTCAGAGGCCTTCCCTTTATTATGTTAGTAAATATTTAGTCTCTGGGCTTAGGTTGTTTTGGTGCTATCTTTGGAACTGTTAGTACTCAAGTCAGAGTTAACTCAGTTGGCTTGATTGGGAGGAGAGAGAGAGAGAGAAAGTATGTGTATGTGTGTGTGTGTGTGTGTGTGTCCCACCTAGGACAGAAAGGATTTAAGGAGATTTCTCAAAATACCTACATTACAAGATTATTTTTACATAGTGAGGAAATGCAATCAAAAGAAAGAATAGAAAGAGAGAGGGGCTCAAAACAGAGTGAAGTTAGTAAGGTCATGTCCTGCTGCTGCTGCTGGGCTGCAATTTTATCCCTGAGCTCCTTACAGGCTATGCAACAAAGAAAGCAAAGTCTTGTTCTTTCATGGTTCCTAATATTAATGTATGAACCCCTTTAAAAAAAAACCGCACTGGTCAATTTTGACTTAAGACATTATTATAATTATGGAACTCTTATACCTCCAAGTATAAAATTTGGTATAAACATCATATGCACGTAGTTCTTATAATTAGCACACTTGGTTTGATTATTGCTTTATAACATATTACTCCAAAAAACTTAAGGATTCAAACAACCACCATTTTATTAATACCTCTTACAGCCCTGTGGCTTGATTAAGCTGGATGGTTCTTCTGCTGGTGGTCACTGTTGTGTCTGTCATACTGTAGTGAGGTGGTAACTGGGGCTGGCACCTCCAAGTTGCATTATTCACATTTCTGGCACTATAGCAGAGATGCCTGCAAGGCCAGGACTTCTTTCTCTCTCTGTCCATGTGGATAGCTTGGGCTTCTTTACAGCATGGTGGCTGACTCAAAAAGCAAATGTTCTAAGAGGACAAGCCAACAGTATGCAAGTGCTAATTGGGCCTCTGCTTGCATTGCATTTCCTAATATCTTATTGTTCAAGCAATCCCATGGCCAAGCTCAGTGTCAGTGTGGGAGGGGACTACATAAGGGTTTGAATACTCTGTTGGGGCCCACCAGTGTTAATAGTCTACCTCAATGCTTCATATAAAACCTGTGAAATTTGAATTAGCAACATTATGTACTATGATGGAAGATGTTTTTCTGAAACTTAAACAAGGTATTGTGAGTTTAGCATAATACAGGTTCCATGTGCTGTGTGATCACTCAGCTCTCCCGCCATTTTCCTCATATTGAACAACATTGAAACCTTCACACCTTTTTGGAATACATAGCGTGAATACAGTATTTATAAGTCCTCTCTGTGCTTTTCTTATTAGCCAGCAACCATGAAGTTTCCACCGTTTGTCATTCATTTGACTCTAAACCCAATATAGGTGCAGACCCAATAATTGACTGGCAGTGCTCAGTTATGGAGTAGTCTGCCATTTGATCTAGAATATGCTTATTAATATTTAAATATAGTCAGGCATTGTGGTGCATACCTATAGTCCCAGCTACTCAGCATGCTAAGGCAGGAGGATCATTTGAGCATAGAGGTTTGAATTCAGCCTGGGCAACATAGCAAGACCTCATCTCTAAAAACTAAATACATAAACTAATAACTTAGGAGAAACACATCCTCTTGCAGTTCTCAGACCACAGACGAAACCCAGCAGAAGAACACCCTATGTAGATGTTGAGAATCTAATGCTAGTCTTCTCACTTTGGGAGGGAAGTGACTTTGGCTTAAAATTTGACTTACCTTTTAATATGACATCTTACTTGTCCCCTCACCTCACAATATAGTTGAATATGAAGCAAGGCTGTATTGTTAAAGGAGCTAATAAAAAGTGAAATTGCATGTCTGGAGATGATAGTACTAGAAATGTAACTAGGTTAGGTGCATCTGGGCCCAAGGTGCGTGAGAGGAGGCATTTGTGATTCATTTGGCCTTTCCCCCACCTTGTGCTCCTTTAGTGAGGAGAATACCCCACTGGACTTGGATGATCACGGCGGCAGAACCTTTCTCCGTGTCTTGCTCCACTTGACGATGCATGACTACCCACCCCTGGTGTCAGGGGCCCTGCAGCTCCTCTTCCGGCACTTCAGCCAGAGGCAGGAGGTGCTCCAGGCCTTCAAACAGGTAGCTCAGGTCACCCACGTATGTGTTGTCTGTCCAAGAAGCTGTTGTGTGCACCTAACGGATTGCGTTCATTAAGGTTCAACTGCTGGTTACCAGCCAAGATGTGGACAACTACAAACAGATCAAGCAAGACTTGGATCAACTGAGGTCCATCGTGGAAAAGTCAGAGCTTTGGGTGTACAAAGGGCAGGGCCCCGATGAGACCATGGATGGTGCATCTGGAGAAAATGAACATAAGAAAACGGAGGTGAGTGAAACACAAGTTATGCTGCCAAAGTAGATGGATGGGCTTCTCGAAACTAGTGAGCATCCTCTTCTGGTTTTAGGTATAAATGTGATAGGATTTATTTTCAAGAGATCTGCTTGTTAAGTCACTAAGATCACAGCTGTTTGCCTAGGAAATAAGCTATGAATCAAAGTTTAGCCATGTCTCCTGTGCAGCCTTGGACCGTGTAGAAGAGACTTTGATGTTGAGTGAATTAGCACCAGGTTTCCCTTACAGACCCATTTGGGAATTGACCTGTTCTCTAGGCATGGCCCAGCCCACGATCCCTTCCCAAGGAAACCCATAGCAAGTAGGTAGATGACTGGGGCATAAGCCCAGCATAACTATTGGAAAACAGTATAGAACTCCCTTTCCTTCATAAAGGTTGATGCTAACTGTAACAAACTGACAGTAGCCCAAGAGTTGTACAGATCACACTTGTGTTCACTTTGGTTTCTAGGAGGGAAATAACAAGCCACAAAAGCATGAAAGCACCAGCAGCTACAACTACAGAGTGGTCAAAGAGGTAAGCTCCTCCCCCACCACCATTTTTCCCTTCTTTATGAATTCTCTAAGGAGCTTCAGTTTGTGATAGTCAAGTTGAAGGTATACACATTTAAGCTTTTTTCTTCATGAGGTTTAACAGGAAGAAAGTAGAGCTCAGAGGTTAAGCTCATGGGTTTTGGCATCAGATCTGGGCTCCACACCCAGCTCTTCTACTTATTATGTGTGTCCTCAGCTTCTTCCTCACCTTTTATAGGTGCAGCCTTTTGTAGGCACCACATATTTCTGAAGCTTTACAATTGAAGGAAGGTCTAATTGAGAAAACTGTCAGGGAGTCATCTAAGTGCCTGGCACACAGTGTCCCCACTGAGAGCTGTAGTTCTTTAGAAACCTTTGTGTACACTGGTTCAAAGTTGGGAGGCTGGGAGCTTTGTGTGTTTTACCCCAGAACAAACTCTTCCCAGGGTCTTGGCAATTATGCCAGGTCATTCCATTTTAAGCGATATCTCTGAAACTGTCCCACTTGTTGTTGAAGCCATAATCCCCTGCTTATTCTGGAAGACGTGCCCTTAGTCTTATGGATTTGGCTTGATGGAATCAACAGAAATGCCACATACTGAAGGAATTTCGTTTCAGGTTTTTAATGCATTAGAATCCCCTTTGCCTCCCTGCCCACCACGACCCTCTGCGATCTTTCTCCAGCTATAGTTCCTAGTTTTCTGAGACTGATTTCTTTCTTTCTACTAGATTTTGATTCGGCTTAGCAAACTCTGTGTTCAAGAGAGTGCCTCAGTGAGAAAGAGCAGGAAGCAGCAACAGCGTCTGCTCCGGAACATGGGCGCACATGCTGTGGTGCTGGAGCTGCTGCAGATTCCCTATGAGAAGGTGAGCAGGACCTCATGCACAGCAGCTGCTCTCAGGATGGGGCGGATCCCTGGGTTTCCCCAAACTCTTCACATCTGGATATTGTTAGTGAAGAAATGCATCCAGTGTGACTATTGTGACTACAAAGCAATTTCAGATATTGGTATGAAACAGAGCATCTGAAAAATAAAGTAAAATCACCCGTGAATAATCCTCATCCCCAGTTTTAAGATTCTGTAAAGAAAGAGAGTCCATTTATTTTCCATAATCCCAAGACACATTGGATAGAGACACCTTGGTCTGTGTCAGAGCTTAGAGCTATATCTACCCATGGGTTGGTGTGTTTCAATTTCATTTGCAATGTGACTCAAGCAATTTAGGTATCACCAGCTATTAAGTGCATGTAGGAACATGGGATGTGCCCACTTTTGAGGTCCTCACTAAGATGCTGACATCTGCTTAGGTATTTGGATTTATCAGGTGATGCTTTGATCTAGGTCTTCTTTTCTGTTGCTGGAAGTTGTACTTTGCCTCTAATTTTTCACATTAGCATTTGTCATTGATACGTATTTGATTTAGGGAGGTGGGAGCAGGCTGACAGTGCTTTGCATGCATGTAGGCTGACAAGACACTTATGAAATCATTCATTCAAGCCTACAAGACCCACTGGGGTATTTGTGTTGTGCCCACTTGACAGATGAGGAGACTGAGGCTTGGGGAGGTTTAGAGGTGAAAGGCTCAGACTCAGATCTCTTGAGTTGACTATTAACTGCTAGAAAGACTAATTTGCTAGAGAAGAGTCACCTGATGAAGGCTCATTGCTAGGTGCTTGCAGGGTGCCAGGCACTATGCTGAGGCCTTTATACGCATTATTAGCTCATGCCATCCTCAAGACACATGGATGAAATGGGTGGTGCTATCTTTAGCCCCATTTTAGATGAGAGAGCTGCAGCTGGAGAGGTTCAGTAACTTGCATGGATGGCATAGCTATGTAGAGTGAAGCTGGCTCCACTTCACTGTGGATCTGGGGCCTGCTGCCTTCCCTATGCCTGTTGCCTTCTACTCCAGGAAATTTCCTACAAAAGGATCCTCCTCCTCAGTCATGGGGACCATATGAATCGGGCAGGTCAGGCCTTTCAGTAGCTATAAATAAAGTCCAAGCTTAATCCCTGCTGTAGGTATAATACGTAGCTAACTTGTAGTTGATACAGGTGTGCGTGTCATCCAAACTTTGCCTGTCATTTAGACTAGAACCAACAAGCTGATCTACTTCCTTGTGTGTAAGGAATGTGAGGGGATCATTTGCTGACCATAGTGTTGTCTCATAATATCATCAGTTTCCCTAATGAGAGTTATGCCTTCATAGAGCAGGCTTAATCTACAGGTAACCAGATGTGGTTGGAATTGGTGACTCAAAGGAAGAATATCATGTGTGTGTATATCTGTGTGTGTGCATGTGCACGCTTTTGTTTGCTTTTGGATGGGCACAGACTTCCAAAGAACGGTGGAGGAATCCCCCACAGGTAATCTCTTGTGACTTGATGTCTTTGGGGCTTGCTTGCCTTGGAAAAATCCACTTCACACCACAAAGATTCTCCACTTAGCTTGTGCACCAGCAGATTCCTTTTATACAGAAGAACCGGAGGTGTGTGGAACTATTTAAGGTTACTGCTGTCAACCAGCAGTGGCTGTCTGTCCCAAGCCCTCTGATTTCTTAGAGCTAGAAGGTTTGCCACTCCTCCTGTTAATAAGGGACAAATGTAATCCCGGTTATGTTGTCCTTGGACTTGTTATTAATGTCCTTGTAAATTCTCCTCTGTTTTGGTTTGATTGTCAAAGCTGAGAGCTCACCTTCCTCCCACAACTCTGTTTTGTCACAGAGTTATTTTTCTAGACCAGGGGTTAGCAAACTACAGGCATGGGCCGAATCTAATCCACCACCTGTTTTGAACAGCATGTCAGCTAAGAATGGTTATTACATTTTAAAATAGTCACGTAAGTACCTACATAATGTCCTTGATATTCCCTCTCTACGCACAAAGCCCAAAATATGTGCTGCCTTGCCCTTTAAGAAAAAGTTTGCTGACCTCTGTCTAGCCCGGAACCAAAAGCTAACATTTACAGAGTAATCACTGTCTAACACTTCATGTGACTTTTCTCATTTAATCTTCATAACAATCACATGAAGTGTGCACTTTTGTTATCTCCTTTTCACGGATGAGTAAACAGCGACACTGGGAGGCTAAGAAATGTGCTCCAGGTCACACAGCCAGGAAGTTGGAGATCTGGGATAAGAGTAACGCAGTCAGGTTTGGGGACCTGCATTCCTACCTGCTACCCTCTCTTGCCTCTGAAATGAGGTGATGGCTAGGAAGACTTAGGAAGACTATTGTGGGCTGTAAGAATGAAGGATGATTTCCAGTTGAGAAATTCTTGTTCTGTTTTTACTCTCTTAAATGTTTGCTTGTTTAGAATTGGACAAAATGGCCATGGGTTTTATAGAATTGGCTTATTACGGAATATTTAACTGTAAAATACTGAGTTTATGCTATTAATGTATGAATCACATAATCCAACCATGTGAAATGCCAGGGAGGGTATTATCCCCATTTTGCTGATGGGAAAATTAAGTCTGAGGTTAAAAATTGTACTTGAGATGATAAAGGAGTTACGACAGGCACAGTTGCTCTAATGTATAATCTAAGGAGATTTCCACTTTGCCATGTGAGTTGATGGCAAAAGTTAATGTCTAATAGGTTGGACAACTTAAAAAGGTGAACCCAAGAGGGAAAATGACTACTCAGCATCAGTGAGGAAGTCAGCCCCTGTTCTGTTGTCAGTCCCTGTTTTTATTTTTAAAATTTTTATTATTTTTATTTTTTGTTAGAGATGGGGGGTCTCACTATGTTGGCCAGGCTGTTCTCAAACTCCTGCCCTCAAGTGATCCACCCAAAGGGGTGGGATTACAGGTATGAGCCACTGTGCTCAGCCCGTCCCTGTCTTTAGAAGTAGGGGGTTCAGAAGTTTCAGTCCTTGCTAGATAATG